>NC_080783.1:133749965-135121215 GCF_028018385.1 Neofelis nebulosa
TTCCTTCATAAGCTTTCTATAGTTTTCAGCATACAGATCTTTTACATCTTTGGTTAAATTTATTCCTAGGTATTTTATGCTTCTTAGTGCAATTGTGAATGGGATCAGTTTCTTTATTTGTTTTTCTGTTGCTTCATTGTTAGTGTATAAGAATGCAACTGATTTCTGTACATTGATTTTGTATCCTGCAACTTTGCTGAATTCATGGATCAGTTCTAGCAGACTTTTGGTGGAGTCTGTCGGATTTTCCATGTATAATATCATGTCATCTGCAAAAAGTGAAAGCTTGACTTCATCTTTGCCAATTTTGATGCCTTTGATTTCCTTTTGTTGTCTGATTGCTGATGCTACTAGAATTTCCAACACTATGTTAAACAACAGCGGTGAGAGTGGACATCCCTGTCTTGTTCCTGATCTCAGGGAAAAAGCTCTCATTTTTTCCCCCATTGAGGATGACGTTAGCTGTGGGCTTTTCATAAATGCCTTTTATGATGTTGAAGTATGTTCCTTCTATCCCGACTTTCTTGAGGGTTTTTATTAAGAAAGGATGCTGAATTTTGTCAAATGCTTTTTCTGCATTGATCGACAGGATCATATGGTTCTTATCTTTTCTTTTATTAATGTGATGTATCACGTTGATTGATTTAGGAATGTTGAACCAGCCCTGCATCCCAGGAATGAATCCCACTTTATCATGGTGAATAATTCTTTTTATAAGCTGTTGAATTCTATTTGCTAGTATCTTATTGAGAATTTTTGCATCCATATTCATCAGGGATATTGCCCTGTAGTTCTCTTTTTACTGGGTCTCTGTCTGGTTTAGGAATCAAAGCAATACTGGCTTCATAAAATGAGTCTGGAAGTTTTCCTTCCCTTTCTATTTCTTGGAATAGCTTGAGAAGGATAGGTATTATCTCTGCTTTAAACGTCTGGTAGAACTCCCCAGGGAAGCCATCTCATCCTGGACTCTTATTTGCTGGGAGATTTTTGATAACTGATTCAATTTCTCCACTGGTTATGGGTCTGCTCAAGCTTTCTATTTCCTCCAGTTTGAGTTTTGGAAGTGTGTGGGTGTTTAGGAATTTGTCCATTTCTTCCAGGTTGTCCAGTTTGTTGGCATATAATTTTTTATAGTATTCCCTGATAATTGTTTGTATCTCTGAGGGATTGGTTGTAATAATTCCATTTTCATTCATGATTTTATCTTTTTGGGTCATCTCCCTTTTCTTTTTGAGAAGCCTGGCTAGAGGTTTGTCAATTTTGTTTATTTTTTTCAAAAAAACAACTCTTGGTTTCATTGATCTGCTCTACAGTTTTTTTTAGATTCTATACTGTTTATTTCTGTTCTGATCTTTATTATTTTTCTTCTTCTGCTGGGTTGGGGTGTCTTTGCTGCTCTGCTTCTATTTCCTTTAGGTGTGCTGTTAGATTTTGTATTTGGGTTTTTCTTGTTTCTTGAGATAGGCCTTGGATTGCAATGTATTTTCCTCTCAGGACTGCTTTCGCTGCATCCCAAAGTGTTTGGATTGTTGTATTTTCATTTTCGTTTGTTTGCATATATTTTTAAATTTCTTCTCTAATTGCCTGGTTGACCCACTCATTCGTTAGTAGGGTGTTCTTTAACCTCCATGCTTTTGGAGGTTTTCCAGACTTTTTCCTGTGGTTGATTTCAAGCTTCATAGCGTTGTGGTCTGAAAGTATGCATGGTATTGTTGCATCCACGTGACTCCTGAAACAATGCTATGGGGCACCAGTGACAGTTGTAACAAAGTTTATTACAATGAGAGGCAAGGCCGACTGATCGGGACAACACTCTTGATAAGAGTGTGGCCTTGAACAGCCGGGGTACAGAGTTTTTAAAGCCGATCACATCGTCTTATCATTATCTGGGAACAGAACAGAGAAACAGTTCCCAGATGAGTTAGAAACAGTTGCCAGATGAGTCAGAAACAGTTATTGAATGAGGTGATTATTTTAGACTTTCTGCCGCTAAGTTGCAACCAGTGGATCTCCTTGACCTTGTCTCTGATGCTGTTTTTTGAGCTTTTGTTTCCTTCATTGGTAAAGCCTAATTCACAAGAGTATGAAGTATAATTTACAAGAGTAAAAGCAAGGCTGTTATCTTTTGACCTTTAGTGTCAGAACAAAGTTGTTATCTTTCAAGCTAAGCGTTAGCCCTATAGTACAATTTAACCCTTACAGTATGATCTCAATTCTTCTCTACTTATAAAGGGCTGTTTTGTGACCCAGTATGTGATCTATCTTGGAGAATGTTCCATGTGCACTTGAGAAGAAAGTATATTCTGTTGCTTTGGGATGCAGAGTTCTAAAAATATCTGTCAAGTCCATCTGATCCAATGTATCATTCAGGGCCCTTGTTTCTTTATTGACTGTGTGTCTAGATGATCTATCCATTTCTGTAAGTGGAGTGTTAAAGTCCCCTGCAGTTACCAGATTCTTGTCAATAAGATTGCTTATGTTTGTAAGTAATTGTTTTATATATTTGGGGGATCCTGTATTCAGCACATAGACATTTGGAATTGTTAGTTCTTCTTGATAGATAGACCCCGTAATTATTATATAATGCCCTTCTCCATCTCTTGTTACGGCCTTTAATTTAAAGTCTAGTTTGTCTGATATAAGTATGGCTACCCCAGCTTTCTTGTGACTTCCAGTAGCATGATAAGTAGTTCTCCATCCCCTCACTTTCAATCTGAAGGTGTCCTCAGGTCTAAAATGAGTCTCTTGTAGACAACAAATAGATGGGTCTTGTTTTTTTTTATCCATTCTGATACCCTATGTCTTTTGGTTGGTGCATTTAGTCCATTTACATTCAGTGTTATTATAGAAAGATATGGGTTTAGAGTCACTGTGATGTCTGTAGGTTTCATGCTTGTAGTGATGTCTCTGGTACTTTGTCTCACAGGATCCCCCTTAGGCTCTCTTGTAGGGCTGGTTCAGTGGTGATGAATTCCTTCAGTTTTGTTTGTTTGGGAAGACCTTTATCTCTCCTTCTATGCTAAATGACAGATTTGCTGGATAGAGGATTCTTGGCTACATATTTTTTCTGTTCATCACATTGAAGATTTCCTGCCATTCCTCTCTGGCCTGCCAAGTTTCAGTAGAGAGATCGGTCACGAGTCTTATAGGTCTCCCTTTATATGTTAGAGCACGTTTATCCCTAGCTGCTTTCAGAATTTTCTTTTTATCCTTGTATTTTGCCAGTTTCACTATAATATGTCATGCAGAAGATCGATTCAAGTTACGTCTGAAGGGAGTTCTCTGTGCCTCTTGGATTTCAATGCCTTTTTCCTTCCCCAGATCAGGGAAGTTCTCAGCTATTATTTCTTCAAGTACCCCTTCAGCACCTTTCCCTCTCTCTTCCTCCTCTGGAATACCAATTATGCATAATTTATTTCTCTTTAGTGCATCACTTAGTTCTCTAATTTTCCCCTCATACTCCTGGATTTTTTTATCTCTCTTTTTCTCAGCTTCTTCTTTTTCCATAATTTTATCTTCTAGTTCACCTATTCTCTCCTCTGTCTCTTCAATCCGAGCCGTGGTCGTCTCCATTTTATTTTGCAGCTCATTGATAGCATTTTTTAGCTCCTCCTGGCTGTTCCTTAGTCCCTTGATCTCTGTAGCAATAGATTCTCTGCTGTCCTCTCTACTGTTTTCAAACCCAGTGAGTAATTTTATGACTATTATTCTAAATTCACTTTCTGCTATATTGTTTAAATCCTTTTTGATCAGTTCGTTAGATGTCATTATTTCCTGGAGGTTTTTTTGAGGAGAATTCTTCCATTTCGTCGTTTTGGATAGTCCCTGGAGTGGTGCGGAACTTCAGGGCACTTCACCTGTGCCATCTTGAATAACTTGCATTGGTGGGCGGGGCCACAGTCAGACCTGATGTCTGCCCCCAGCCCACCGCTGGGGCCACAGTCAGACTGGTGGGTACCTTCTCTTCCCCTCTCCTAGGGACAGGATTCACTGTGGGGTGGTGTGGCCCATCCGGGCTACTTGCACACTCCCAGACTTGTGGTGCTTGGGATCTGGCGTATTAGCTGGGGTGGATCGACAAGGTGCACGGGGGCAGAACCGGCAGGGTCTGCTCGCTTTCCCCTTGGTGATCTGCTTCAGGAGGGGCCCTGCCGCACTGGGAGGGAGTCAGACCTGCCGCTGTAGGGATAGAGCCACAGAAGCACAGCATTGGCTGTTTGCGCTGTGCAAGCAAATTCCCTGACAGGAACTGGGTCCCTTTGGGATTTGGCTGGGGGATGAGTGAGGGAGATGGTGCTGGTGAGCGCCTTTGCTCCCTGCCAAGCTGAGCTCTGTCGTCCCAGGCTCAACAACTCTCCCTCCCGTTGTCCTCCAGCCCTCCCGCTCTCTGAGCAGAGCTGTTAACCAATAACCTTCCAGATGTTAAGTCCCGTTTGCTCTCAGAACACACTCCGTCTGGCCCTCCGCTTTTGCAAGCCAGACGGGGGCTCTGCTTTGCTGGCGGGCTGACCCTCCACCCCGGCTCCCTCCCGCCAGTCCGTGTAGAGCACACCACCTCGCTGCCCTTCCTACCCTCTTCCGTGGGCCTCTCATCAATGCTTGGCTCTGGAGAATCTGTTCTGATAGTCATCTGGTGGTTTTCTGGGTTATTTAGGCAGGTGTGGGTGGAATCTAAGTGATCCGCAAGACATGGTGAGCCCAGCGTCCTCCTATGCTGCCATCTTCCGACCAAGCCAGTAATAATCTTTATTATCCTGATAAACATTTGTTGCTAGTACCATTATATTTTCAGAAAATTGTTTTCCAGCTTAAAAACTTGAGTGTGACGATCTTTCTGAAACTTTTAGTCGTAATTTTAAAACTACTCTGAGGGGTGCCTGGGTGGCTCAGTCGGTTAAGCGGCCGACTTCGGCTCAGGTCATGATCTCATGGTCCATGAGTTCGAGCCCCGCATCGGGCTCTGTGCTGACTGCTCAGAGCCTGGAGCCTGTTTCAGATTCTGTGTCTCCCTCTCTCTCTGCCCCTCCCCTGTTCATTCTCTGTCTCTCTCTGTCTCAAAAATAAATAAGCGTAAAACAAAACAAAACAAAACAAAACAAAACAAAAAACTACTCTGTGCTTCTAGAATAAACTTAACTGATCACAATTATTTTAATTTAACTTAATTTAATTTAATTTAATTTAATTTAATTTAAATTGTTTTTTATATAGAGAGAATATGATCAGGGAAAAGATGCAGAGGGTCAGAGAGAGGAGAGGGAGAATCTCAAGCATGCTCCACGCTCAGTGCAGAGTCTATTGTCGGGCTCAATCCCACTACCCTGGGATCATGAACTGAACCAAAATCAAAATCAGACATGCAACTGACTGAGCCACCCAAGCACCCTACAATATTTTATTTTTAAAATTCATTGTAGGAGTCAGTTTGGATATATTTTGTTTATAATTTTGGAATGCATGTTTGTGAGTTCAATAAGCCACAGTTTACTTCCTAGAACTGTCTTTGTAATGTTTGTTATCAAGTTTTTATTAGCTTCATAAAGGAAAATGGGGGTGCTTCTTTTCTCTATACCTAAAATTATATTTGTGAAAGACTATAATTATTTATTCTTTTTTAAAAAAAATTTTAAATGCTTTTTATTTATTTTGAGACAGAGAGAGACAGAGCATGAGCAGGGCAGGGGCAGGGAGAGGGAGACACAGAATCTGAAGCAGGCTCCAGGCTCTGAGCGGTCAGCACAATGCCTGATGCAGGGCTCGAACCCACAGACTGTGAGATCATGACCTGAGCTGAAGTCGGATGCTTAACTGACTGAGCCACCCAGGCACCCCTATTTATTCTTTTTTTAAACATTTATTTATTTTTGAGAATGAGAGAGAACACAAGCTGGGGAGGGGCAGAGAAAAAGAGAGACACAGAATGGGAAGCAGGCTCCAGGCTCTGAACTGTCAGTGCAGAGCCCCATGCAGAGCCCAGATTCACGGACCGTGAGATCATGACTTGAGCCAAAGTCAGATACTTAACTGATTGAGCCATCCAGGCGCCCCTATAATTATTTGTTTCTTAAATGTTTGATAGAACTTGCTGGCCTAATTATTTGTGCTTAAAGTTTTCTTTCTTGAAAGATTTAATTGTGATCCAATTTTTAAAATAATCGTAGCACTTTTCTATTTTCATTCACTTTTTTGATTCAGATTTAGTAGGATGTTTCTAGGAATTTTTCTAGTCCACCTATTTTCAAAGTTGTTGTAAAAATAATTGTTATATCTTTTATTATAATTTTAATGCCAGCAGCAAGTGCAATTAGTTATGTCCCCGTTTCATTTCCAATCCTCTTTATTTGGGCCTTACCTCTTTTTACTTGATCAATTTTATGACTTTTCTTGATTTTATAAATTTTTGCAAGACCAACTTTTTTTTTATTGAACATCATCTGTTTTTGTTTTTAATCTTATTATTTCCTTTCTTTCTTTTTTTTTTTTTTTTAATGTTCATTTATTTCTGAAACGGAAACAGAGCATGAGTTGGGGAGGGGCAGAGAGAGAGGGAGACACAGAATCTGAAGAGGCTCCAGGCTCTGAGCTGTCAGCACAGAGCCCAACATGGGGCTCGAACTCACAAACCGTGAGATCATGACCTGAGCCAAAGTCAGACGCTCAACCGACTGAGCCACCCAGGCGCCCCTCCTTTCTTTTTTTGACAGAATCCCTTTTTTATTTTGTTTTTTCATTTTTTATTTTTGTTTTTTTAATAGTGACTACAAGACACTTTATGTTTTTGAACTTTTACAAAAATTTTAATATGACCCAAACTTGATATGAAAAGTACATGATAATTATTGAGCTATAATATTTTATCTTTTTTTAGTCACATGGTTCATTTTATTTGTTTTTATTATTTAAATTCCAGTTAGTTAACAGTGTAATATTAGTTTCATGTGTACAATATAGTTATTCATCACTTCAGTACTACACCTGGTGATTATCACACACATGCACACACACCCAGAGTTCTAAAATGGCTCAAATGTGTGTCTTCTTTGTGGTTAAGTAATATTCCATTATATATATATATATATATATATATATATATATATATATATTATAGATATAATATATATGTCACTTCTTATTCATTTATCAGTTGGTGAAAACTTGGGCTGTTTCATAATTTGGCTATTGTTGATTATGCTGCTATAAACATCAGGATGCTTGTATCCCTTTGAATTAGTATTTTTGTATTCTTTGGGAAAATACCTAGTAGTGCAATTGCTGGATCATAGGGTAGTTCTATTTTTAACTTTTTGAGGAATCTCCATACCATTTTCCAGAGTGGCTGTACCAGTTTGCATTCCCACCAACAGAGCAAGAGCGTTCCCCTTTCCCCACATCCTTGCCGACATCTGTTGTTTCTTGTGTGTTTTTTTTTATTAAGTTTATTTGTTTATTTCGAGAGAGAATACATGTACATGCATGTGCATGTGTGAGCAGGGGAGGAGCAGAGAGAGGTGTAGGGAGAGAATCCCAAACAGGCTCTACACTTTCAGCACAGAGCCTGATGTGGGGCTTGATCTTACCAACTGTGAGATCATGACCTGAGCCAAAATCAAGAGTTGGATGCTTAACTGACTGAGCCACCCAGGCACAACTGTGTTGTTGATTTTAGACATTATGACAGGCGTGAGGTAATATCTCATTGTAGTTTTGATGGCTTTTTAACTGATGATGAGTGATGTTGAGCATCTTTTCATGTGTCTGTTGGCCATCTGTATGTCTTCTCTGGGAAAATCTATATTCATGTCTTCTGCCCATTTTTAAATTGAATTATCCATTTTTTGAGTGTTGAGTTTTATAAGTTCTTTATATATTTTAAATACTAAACCTTTATCAGATATGTCATCTGTGAAGATCTTCTCCCATTCTGTCAGTTGCCTTTTAGTTTTGCTCATTGATTCCTTTTTTTTTGTGAACAAGCTTTTTATTTTAATGAAATCCCAATAGTTTATTTTGCTTTTGTTTCCCTTGCCTCAGGAAACATATCTAGAAAGAAGCTGCTATGGCCGATGTCAGAGAGGTTACTACCTACGTTCTCTTCTAGGATTTTAATAGTTACCTATCTCACATTTAGGTTTTTCATCCATTTTGAATTTATTTTTTTGTGTATGAGGTAAGAAAGTGATCCAGTTTTATTCTCTTGCATGACTTGTCCAGTTTTCCCAACACCATTTGTTGAAGAGACGGTCTTTTTTCCATTGGATATCCTTTTCTGCTTTGCCAAAGATGAGTTGACCATATAGTTGTGGGCCCATTTCTGGGTTTTCCGTTCTGTTCCATTGATCTGTGTGTCTGTGTTTGTGCCAGTACCATACTCTCTTGATGACTACAGGTTTGTAATATACCTTGAAGTCTGGAATCATGATGCCTCCAGCTTTGCTTGTCTTTTTCAAGGTTACTTTGGCGATTTGAGGTCTTTTGTGGTTCCATAGAAATTGTAGGGTTGTTTGTTCTACCTCTGTGAAAAATGTTTGTGGTATTTTGACAGAGATTACGTTAAATGTGTATATTGCTTTGGGTAGTATAGACATTTTAACAATGTTTATTCTTTCAATCCATGAGCATGGAATGTCTTTCCATTTCTTTGTGTGATCTTCATTTTCTTTCATCAGTGTTTTATATTTTTCAGAGTACAGATCTTTTACCTCTTCGGTTAGGTTTATTCCTAGATCTCTTTTAGTTTTTGGTGCAGTTTGGTGCCTTGATTTCTCTTTCTGCTGCTTCATTATTGGTTATAGAAATGCAAGATTTCTCTACATTGATTTTGTATCCCACGACTTACTGAATTTGTGTTATCAGTTCTAGCAGTTTTTTTGTGGAGTTTTTCAGGTTTTCTATATAGAGTATCATGTTATCTGCAAATACTGGAAGTTCGACTTCTTCTTGCTCATTTGGCTACCTTTTGTTTCTTTTTGTTGCCTGATTGCTGTGGCTAGGACTTCTGGTACTATGTAAAATAAGACATCCCTGAGATAAGAGTGGACATCCATGTCTTATCAATTTTATGATTTCTTGATAAATTGATAAATTGTCTTTATCCATTTTATGATGGTAGAGAAAAAGCTCTGTTTTTCCCTATTGGGGACGATGTTAGCTGTGGGTTTTTGTATATTGTCTTTATTATGTTGAGGTATATTCTAGCTAAACCTACTTTTTTGAGGGTTTTTATCATGAATGGATTATGAACTTTGTTAAATGCTTTTTCTGCATCTATTGGAAGGATCATATGGTTCTTTTCCTTTATTAATGTGGTGTGTCACATTGATTGATTTGAATTATTGAACCATTCTTAAAACCCAGGAATAAATCCCACTTGATCATGGTGCTCATGTGAATGAGTTTTTTAATATTAGATTCAATTTGCTAATATTTTATTGAGAATTTTTGCATCCTTGTTCAGTGATATTGTGGTTCTCTTTTTTAGTGGATTCTGTATCTCATTTTGGTGTCAGGGTATTCCTGGCCTCAAAGAATAAATTTGGAAGTTTTTCTTCCTTTTCTGTTTTTTGGAATAGTTTGAGAATAAAATTTAAAAAAATGATAATAGTAAAATAAAAATAAAATGGAAGCTGTATACTATTTGCCCTAGAGCTAAAGCTTTTGCAGTGCTCTATGATCCGAAGACTTGGTGCATACAAAGGGTTTGTGTTGGTCTTCCGGGGAAGAGCCTGTTGCACTGATTCTCAGAGAGACTTGCCCCAGTGTAGACACGCCTGCAGGGTGCAGGGAGATTGGTGTAGGTAGCTCCTGCCTCCACTAGGTGGCATTGTTTTGTCCCTGACTTTGATCAGTGCTATGGACAGTGTGAAAATGGCGTTGCCTTGCTTGCTTGACCCCTGAGTGGGGAGCTCATGCCCACCACCCTTCAAGAAGCCTTCACGGAAGAGCAGACTTTCACTTTTCCATGTGTCCCTGGCCTCACCCTGCCTTCACCCTGCCTGCATCTGAACTGTCCGCCTGCCAGGCAGCACAGCACTCCTGTGCTTTATGTCAAGTCTGTGGCTAGGCTCCATAACTCCAAATTTTAGGGATCCAAGGGTTTGGTCCTTCACTGATCCCCTGGGGGAGGGTCTTCCTGCACTACTGCCACCTGCAGGTTTGTTACTGGGGACATTATAGCTCAAACATTCTATAATTGCCAAGCTCCTCTGAGAACAGGCCTACGTAAATCAGACAGAAAGTTATCATTGAAGTTAGGATTATGTTAGCCTACTGGCATGTAGTGGAAAAGTGCCAAGGAGTGTAAGATGTTGACAAGAAAGTGTTTGAAGTATTAGGCCATAGCAAGGGGAAAATAAAGGTATATCAATAATCTTGAGCACTCAGTGAGGTAAAAGATAAGTGAATAAATGGAAAGATAAGAGGTTGGAGTCAGAAAGTTACAATATATTAATTTATAATTTTCAAGTGTTCATTAGAATGTCTAGTTTAAACAGAGGAAAATAACTAAAACTAAGAAGTTGGATTGAAAACTAGTCATTGGATTGATTAATTTTTTTGGCTGACTTGAGTCAGAAAGTTTTACCTTAAATATCCATAATGGTAACTGTAACTTAATCAATATTGAAATATTTCCCAGTTTACTTGTATATAATTACGAAATTTAATACTGCAAACAATGAAATTTTATCTTTCATGGATTTATCAAAGTATATTGTCATTTAAAATCAACGAATTAATACTGCGTTAATAAAATAAATGTATACAATCTATTAAAAATAAGAAAGTTTTACAAGTACTCATTTGTGCTTTTAGCTTGGAAAGAAGTCCATGGTGAATGAGGAAGAATATGCTGTTAATGCTCTAAGGTAAGACAGATTTATTCTTTTATATCAACTCATGTTCACACTTTTTTTAGAAAAAGAAGTCATACCCATAATATAATGTTTTTTTTCTTAATTTTACATAACAAAAATATTGCCATTAACATACATTTTATGTTTTTCTTCTTTGGAGTTGTCAAAATTTATTAATCTTTTTGAATAAATCAGCTAAAACCTTGTCAGATATCACTTTGTTTTTAAATTGGAATACACAGATATTTATGGAACCCATTGATTTGTGTGGGGTTTAAAGATTTAAAATATAAACTGGCACAGTGTGTCTAATATTTTAAACTTAATATTACAATTATACCACTGTTCTTCATTGGATAAACCTTTGACTCAGAGCAGCTACCTACAGATACTATGTTGTTGTTATAGTAGACCTGTAGAGGTCACTATTAACAGACAAATGAAAAGCATATTGGAATTATAGGTTAATATAGCTAAATCTGAAATTGTGTGTGTCCCAAATTACTAGAAAGACCATAGTACTCCCTTGCATAAAGATATTATAAAAATGTAACAAAAATTTAAATCAGAAATTTTTAGATAATTAAATGATGAAAGTAAATCTTACTACTTGGGTGAGAGAGTCACATCATATGATTTAAAATTTCCCATCTCTGCAGTTTCTTAAACAAATTGAAAGAATAAAGACCCCTTAAATTTAGTTTTAAGAATTTTCTGTTGTTTATTTTGTCTAATATTTTGTATAATATTTATAAGAATATACAGCAAAAAGATAGATGAAAGCAGGACCTTGTTTGGATTCTCTAAACACAAGCTATATCTTATAAAGTGTAAATTTTACTTTATTAAAAACAAAAACCTGAGGAGATATTTCTAATAAAAAGTGGTATAAAGTAATCATTTTTAATGTTCATTCATATGGGTAGTTATCAGGTGGGTATATGTGGGGAAAGAGCAGGACTAGTCAATAGAGAAACCACCCTTACCACGCGAATGCCAGTAAAACCCCCTTAAAATGAAGGGAATCTGTCATCTTGTGTAAATTCTCTTCTGCTTCCATAAACACAGCCGTAATCAATTAAAGACCCACTTGTGAAGGAGCCATTGTTTGCCGTTCCATTCAGTTGCTGAGTTGTCTTTTAGGCTGCCCATGCGGAAACCCTGGTAAGGTGATGAGAAAGTTCAAAGCACCTAACTTTGCAATGTGGATTTTGTTATTGAAACTTCTCTTTATCTTTTTATTCATTTAAAAAAATGTAGTATATGTAGTGTATATGTTCATTGGTTATTTCAAGAAAGAGAAGGGACTTAAGAACATAACAAAGGATGAAAATGATCTCATGACATAATTCTGTGCAACTATTAGATTACAATGCCTTATGAATTAGTTCAAGAGGAATCAATGTTGAAAATGTTTGCTAAGAAAATAAATAATATTACTTCTTCATAAGTCTCTTGATAGAAAGTGAGAGTGCTTTCTTCAACATTCAGTCATTATTTTTGGCATGACTGCCATTTTGTTTTTGTTCTCAACTCTCCCTACTTCTCTAATTTCAACTAGACAGTAGTATTACCACTGAAGTGTAGTCAGTATTTAGTCTTGATTGCCAGATTTGGGAGACTGTTGGAACTTTGCTAAAGAGGCAGATATAAAGATATTTCAGATAGAATTTGGCATAAATGATTTAAAGACTTAACAAGATAAAAATGAATCAATATTAAATATTTAATGCTATTGATATATATAGAACTAGAGGGAGTAAACAAATAATATAGTAATAAAAGTTACTTAATGCATGAAAGTAAATCCTCATAGAGCAAGCCTAAGGACTAAAAAAGAAATTACATAATGTTATTCTTAGAACCTCACCTTGTCAGAGTAGGAATCTGACTTTTGGGTCACCCTTAATCTTTTGCTTTCTAGGCAAAAATAGGCCAAATTTCTTCCCTGACTACCTAAAAAATAACTTGTCATAGGCCTAGGGGAAGTCACATTCAACTATAGTCATATTCAAGTCAAATATAAAAGATTTTGGAGTGGAAATATAGGAATGAAGTGATCCAACAAGAATGTTTTCTTTCCTAAAATTTCCTTTGCTTTTCTAGATCAAATAAAGAAAATAAGCATTTTAGGAATACAATTCAATAAAACTGCCGAGGCTGTCACTGTTATACAAACTCCTAGGCCTCTCTCTTTTCCTTGAGTGACATGTCTGGGGAGTTTATAAGGAAGAGCCTCAGTGTCCAGACCAGCCACTCTACAGATGACTCAGGACACCTTCGCTAAATCCATTCATTACCCTGGCCCCTAGTGGGAGTTACAAGCGAAGCCTGCCAATTAGATGTTGGTAATGTGGACTCTGCTTTAGGGAATTGGGTAAGACTGCCAGAATTCATTCCTGAACTTTAGCAGCCACAAAAGAGTATTTTTCTGTCGTCTGTAACCGATTCAAAACCAGGTCTCAAAAGGACAAGCTTCCTTTTGTGCCCCATCTTTCCTAAAGTCCAATGACTAATAATGTTACAACATCAGGTTTTTCACAAGATCACAGGAAACATCTGACGAAGGAGAAGCAAAGAAAAAAATGTTGTTTGACTTGATTAGCCTTTGTTTAACTCTGTTTCTAATATTAGAACATTCTTTTTGGAAATAATTACATGGTAATTTATCACAAACTAATGGTACTTTATTGTTAAATGAGAGATTAAACCTGGGTTGTGTCAAGAATCATAAAATAAAAATAAAATAAAAAGCTTTCCATAATGAAGGTTGTGAATGAAGAAATTAATGTAAGTTCATATTTAACACTTCTTGCCCTCGCCTTGAAAAAATATTTCCAAAATCCTATCCTGAGGCTGTATTGGCATCACTACTTCCTTCTCTGCTAATAAACACACATAAGGGTGAGTGTTTTGCTTTCAAGTTCATTGACATTATTACTGTTTTTAATTTTTTTTTTACATTTTAGTCAATTTGAATGCTTGAGTGATGTTTTGAAATTATTGAGGGGCAGCAGTAGATTTTCTTAATAAGGATTCTGTGAACTTAAATATCTGATTAGTAGAATGAACAAATCTTGGAAAATGTCCAAGTCATTTTGTAGAAAATGTCAGAGAACTCTAAACAGTAGGAATTTTAGGTAGTAAATTCTTAGTCAGTCCCTGTAGACTGTAATAAGAAAGATGTGACTCTGTATCTCTGTATGAGATGTTTTGTTTTTGTTGTTGTTTGTTTGTTTGTTTTAAAACAATGTATTATTTTGGCTTCTGGTCCTAATTTTACTTTAGAAATTATTTTTGATATGCTTCAGACAGGAGCTTTCTGTCCAGGTCTTGAATGCAAGTATTATATCTTTGTTTTGTATTCTTGTGCAAATATATTTTATTGGGAACCTATTTCAAAATGCTTGTTAAACATATGAGCTTAGTCACATTAATGTAGTCGAGTGCTGTAACTGTAGGGGCAGAAATTGGAACAGAGGAACCTATGTCTCATACTCATGGCTGCAGCTCACTGATGAGAGAGGTTTCCTTCATCAGCTCACTGCCTATGCGCATGCTGCACTGCGTACACACTTATTTCTTTCTGCTGTGACACACACAAACACACACACACACACACACACGCACGCACCTATAATTTAGGGGGAAAAACCCACATTTGTCATAAAGCTTAAGAGTTAAGAGTAAGAGAGTAAGGCCAGGATAGTAACTGTTCAGAACTTAAATGAATTGCTGGTTTTCACCAAGTAAACTGGCTGGCCTTCTCAGGCAGCCTCCAAATTCCTGTTGAAATGAAGACTTTCTTTCCTGGACTAGGCCTGGCATTCCTGGGAAACAATGGCCCTTTTCAAATAGGCTCTGAAATTTCACAGGTGAAGGGAGAGGGGCAGTCATTTGATCCCACCCACAAGAAGCCTGTTAGTATTTTAAAAAGTGAAGACAGAGCCTATCATGGAAATGCAGGCAAAGCTGGCTAGTGGCTAAGAGCTGCAATCTAGATCCACAGTTTTGCAGATCTCTGTGAAATATGAATCAATTTCAGTGTTCTGTCTTTGACTCACATTGCAACTCTTTTTCTAGATTTTCTTAAGAGCAGACTACAGAATCACTGAAATGGGGTTTTATTTTGTAACATGTGTTAAGGAAGAGCAGTATTCAAGTTTTTCCTTAATTAGGAACTAACATTAGAAATTATTTAAAAAAAGATTAAGTTGCTGGGGCGTCTGTGTGATTTTGGAAAACATGCAGGGTAAAAATATTACATACAGTTACAGAAATATATATAATTACATATATATGTAATAATTTTACCTTGTATCCTTTCCAAAATGGTTTTCAATTAGGCCTAATTATATTATAATTGAATAATTTAAAAATTCAGAAATGTTCAGATAATTTTGGAATCCCATATGAAAGTATAGACAACATCCAATTTGAAAGAATTTGGGCATATTGATCACCACACTTAAGAAGTACAATTAATATCAGATGTATTTCATAGGTTTTATGGAAACTTATTTGACTAGACCTTTCAGTGATTGAGTGAGATAAACTGAGGGTTAAAAAAAATCTTTTTTTAATGTTTATTTATTTTTGAGAGAGAGAGAGAGTGCAAGTGTGCAAGGGGCAGAGAAAGAAGGAGACACCATCAGAAGCAGGCTCCAGGCTCTGAGCTGTCAGCACAGAGCACAACATGGGGCTGGAACCCATGAACCATGGGATCATGACCTGAGCTGAAGTCCAACGCTTAACTGACTGAGCCACCCAGGCACCCCAAACTGAGGGTTTTAGTATTCAGTTACATGGGTGAGAAAATAATAAAAGTTCAGATTGTGATATTTATCATTAATAAAATACATTTTATTAGGCACTCCTTTCTGCAAGAAACTGAACTTTTCCATTTGTATTTGTTTTAATAATCCTTAATAACTGCCTCAAGATTGATAATGCACCCAGTATTTAACAGAAGACTTATTTTAGACATAAATTACTTAAGACTCAGAAAATAATTGATTTTTACTTAAGAATAAATAATAGAACATTTTATGAAATTGTCACTCTAAATTATATAGTTCTTTTCTAATAAACCTAATTAACCTGGTCATTATGTAACAATATAATATTTTGAAACATTTTTCCTGATATTTTGGTTATTATATGGTGTATACTCCCCCACCCTATGCTCCCCTCTCAACCCTGGCCCCAATTCTAGCAGCAACCAGAGTGTTCTGAGCTTATATCCTAGAAAAGGGATGAAACAATAGAATAACAACAATAAAATGAAAGTATTGGTGTTTGACTTTCAAATGCAAAAATAAAAAGGAATTTTTAAAACACACACACAAAGCAAATAATAGGAGAAAAAAGCCAAGGTGCAAAAATAAACTAACTATACCAATCAAAACTAGTTTTCCCAACCCACCAAGAAAAATTTTTTGTTGGAGAAGAGGACAAAAGCAGAGGATAAAGAACATTTTGATATTGGTGGATCACTTGATAAGAGAGTCTATGTACCTTGTTTCCCCAACTCTTGGGTTAATGGGAATTAACAATAGATCAATCTCAAAAATTTGGGATTCTAAGAGACCTGATATTTCTCAAGTGGAGTTTAGAGAGTGTCAAGCTGTATACTTTGTATCTACCCTACTCTTCCTCTACCCTCATCTATACACTCTCCCCCTTGCATGGAGAGGAACAAAAGAGTACAGATGGATGGAGTATTCAAGACACAGCTCTAAGATAGCCTCTTAGAATCTCTTGCTTCTTTAATATAGTCTAGAGAGCAAAAGTATGTTTTTCCATTAAGTTGAGAGCAGCACAGGGAGGGAGCAAGGAACCAACAGACGGTAGGAGGGGTTATTTTGAGGAAGATGCAGCTGTCATACACAAGGGCAAATGACAGAAAATATAGAAGAGAAAAAAAGTACCCCATGATGGAAATTAGTGTGAAGTGACCATTAAGAACCATATAAAACTTTCTAATTGTGTGATACTAAGAGCTTTGCAACTTAGATGTAACCTCAGTGAAGGGTTTGTAGGTACAAAGGTAAGTAACTAAAATGATTGAGATTACTCTAAATTGACCAAGATTATTTTTACTACCCAGCAAAACAGGGGGGAGGGGGGCACAGAATAGAAATTGTTTATGTATAGAAAAATAAAGTTAGTACTTTTGCACACTTGAATTTTAAGGATTAGAAGTCAGACCCTCTGCACTTATTATAAAGAACAAAATTCAAAGAAGGACATCTAAGTTCACTGCTTTTATTTTTCATTGCTTCATTTATCCTTATTGTCCTACAACCTTATTTGAACTCACATTAGAACGTCCAGCTATCTAGTGGTGCCCCAAGCCTGGAGGCAGATGCTCACCTTAGAGGATGAAAAAAGGCTGACTAGCTGCTTGGTGTAGAGGCAGGAGATTATTGCTATTGCTTTGAGACTAGCATATTCTCCTAGAACCTGCTATGGCAAAGGATATGTGAATGGACCAGTCATGGGCCCTTAGGAAAGAGAGCTGGGTCGAAGCCATTTAAGGGCTGCTAAAGAGGACCAGCCTGGATTGTTGAAGGGACTCCAATAGTGTGAGATTGTGGGAGGGAGTCTCCAGGGAAATTAGAGACTGGATAAAGAGTATTCAGCCAGGAGAATGAAACACCACAGCTCCTGGAAACCTCCAAAGTATCTATGCAATCATCCCATCAGAAATTAGGGCTTTAACTACATATCAAGCACAGAGAATATGGCACAATCAGCCAAGGAAAAAACATTTGTTCTTTTATATTTCCTGCTTTATTTGGCCCTGGAAGAATCTGAAAAAGCTGCTAGCCAGTGAGGAAGGAGGAAGGCATATGAGGAAAAAGAGCAAAGGACAATCAAGCATTCTAATTATTTTGAGGCAGCCAACTATAGACCTTGGCCTTGGGAAGGAGAAGAAGTCTCAATTTGAATAGCTATTGAAACACTGATTAATAATCTGGATTGTATATATTATGATTTTTGAAGTGAGACAATGTTTTGGGTCTTAAGGGATCATAGGACTGCTTACTACCTAAGAGTAAGCTGTAAAGTAATGAGACCTAGCCAATTTTACATCCAAGGGCAGGGAAGATTTCCCACATTGAATAAATTTTAAGGAAGTATTGAAGATAAAACAGAATTGTTACTTTATTCTATAAGTCTTATCTTCAGTATACTAATTATATATCTTACAAATAATGCACAAAATACTGTGCAATCACAAATAAATAGTGGGTAAATTACTCCTGTACTTGGATAGGGAGCATTGTCCGGCAGTATAAACAAGGACTTGCTGGAGCGTTGTTTTATATTTAGCTCTATTACCTTTATTTACTGGGTCACCTTACATCACAATGTTTCTTAATTTCAGTTTTTTTTCATGTAAGAATAAATAAAAATGTAATAATGCTATGTAAAATGGCTTTTGCTTCAAATGAGCTAATATAAATCAAATGTGATAATGTAATCAATACATTTTGAACACTTAAGTGCAATACATATATAGTATTATATTGTTAAAAATAATAATGGCCACTCTCTTAGGGCATTTTATGAACTCAAGCTATTTTGTTAAAGGAAAGATTTTTGGTTTTTTAGTTTTTTTAAAAAAAATTTGAATGTTTGGGGCACCTGGGTGGCTCAGTCGGTTGAGCATCTGACTTCGGCTCAGGTCATGATCTCACAGTTTGTGGGCTCGAGCCCCGCATCAGGCTCTGTGCTGCCGCTTGCTCAGAACCTGGAGCCTGCTTCAGATTCTGTGTCTCCTTCTCTCTCTGCCCCTCCCCCGCTCACACTTTGTCTCACTCTGTTTCTCAAAAATAAATGTAAAAAAAAAACTAAAAATAAAAAAATAAATAAATTTGAATGTTTATGTTCATATGCATTTCAGACATTTTTGCAACACTGTGAAACACTTTGAAACAATGTGTGTAGTACACACACATCCTTTACTTGTGATTTATCATGAAAATTTATCATTTTATTTCTTCCTGTTTTTTGACAGAATCTCAAAATGAGATTTTTTGTCTCAATTTTAAGGCCTACAAAGATTGACAATAAAATAATAGGTGATAAGCACGTCTAATATTTATTAGTGAATATAAATACATATATATACTTGTACATAAATACTGGTGTAAAATATATACAAGTATATGCTGATAAATAATATATACAAACATATATGTGTATATATATGTATATATATGTATCTATGTGTATATAAATATATATGTATATATATATGTGTGTGTGTGTGTATATATATATATATATACACAAGCATATACATGCTCAGCTGTGTGTATATTTGTGTGTAAATGTGTTTACATAGCTGGATATGTATATGACTGTATATAAGCCTGTGTATATAGTTACTTTAATTTTCTTAATAACCCTGTGAGATTTATGCTATTATTTTCTGTATTTTTCAGATGAAGGAACTAAGGCACAGAAAGTTTAAGTAACTTAACCAGGGTCACATTTATGGTGAATAATAAAGCCAGGAGCTACACCCCAGCATAATAGTACCAGTGTATGTTCTGTTAAGTATATTCCTATTGCCAGCATCTAAAGAGAACTACAGAACAACCCATGTTAGAATTACAAAGCACATCATTAAAAATCAGCTTTGGAAAGGTCAGTGTTTATATAAGTGAAGATCAGTAATTAAGCAGAAAGTAGGAAATTGAAAATAATTGTAAGAGTGTTAGTCTCCCATGAATGGTAGTGGATTGCTTCTCACTTACCTCAAGTCAAGTGAGAGGTACATTAAGAAGAATAGAATACAAGCAGAACTGCATAAATGCCCTTTGCAACTTGGGACAGAGATGCAAGAAATCTAAACAACAAAATCTGGCTGAAGCAGCTTGTGGCAACATATTAAAGGATGCAGGTAGGAAGTAACTCCATTCCTACCAAAAGTGTATTAGGATTGCATGTTTCCTCTGCTCCAGATGTGGGACATTTATAAAGAGCCTTGGAGCTGCCTTAGACTTACTCTAAGAGTCCTGTCTAAAAGGCAACTACTGTAAGAGAAAGAGATAATAAGGAGAGGTATCAAAATCAACCACCCAATGGGAATGTATTTACTCTCATCAAGGGAGATATTGGTGTAAGACCACAGTGATCAGAGATTTCCAAAGAACCCACAAAGCACCCCCATGTAGCAGCAGTTTAAACACGGACAGAGGAAACCAATGCTAAATTACATTGGTACAAGTTACATATTATCTTTCCTGACACTTATTTTTCCTAGAAGAGTCAGAAACTATGGTTACCTTACTTCCTTCCCGCTGCAAGTGGTCTGTCCTACTACCCTTCTTTCAGTTCCTCAAACATGTCAAGTTTATCTCTGCCTCAGGATTTCTGGATTAACCACCTTCTCTGCCAGACATATTCTTTCCTATGATGGTCACAAGGCTCTCTCCATTAGTCAGTCATTTAAATGTTAAATAGAATCCCCTCAAACAAGCCTTCACATAGGGCCTAGTAGGCCTTGTTTAGGATTCTGACTTTTAGTCAAAATGGGAAATGAAGTCAAAGAAGGATAGCATGGTGTGATTAATTTTTTTTTCTTCACAGTCTGCACAATTTATACACAGGCACAGGCCCATCCTGGGCCTTTCATCTCTATAAATTTAGAGTTTCCTCTATAAAATATAGGTAATTTAGCCCACAAAATGGAGGAGGGGTTAAAGGTTAGGAGGACACAATAGGAGAGTTAAGATCCACTCTTCTGGAGAAGGATCAGGCTGGGAGAGGGCTTGAAGGCAACATCAGCACAGAGAGAGGAGTAGTATTTTTTAATAAAAGTCATTCCAGGGCTCCTGGATGGCCCAGTTGGTTGAGTGACTGACTTCAGGTCAGGTCATGGTCTCAGGCTTCATGACTATGAGCCCCAGTGTCAGGCTCTGTGCTGACAGCTGGGAGCCTGAAACCTGCTTCAGATTCTGTGTTTCTGTCTCTGTCTGTCTCTCCCCGACTCACACTCTGTCCCTCTCTCTCAAAACTAAATAAACATTAAAAAAATTTTTTAATTTAAAAAATAGGGGCTCTTGGGTGGCTCAGTCAGTTAGGTGTCCAACTTCGGCTCAGGTCATGATCTCACAGTTCGTGAGTTCGAGCCCCACATCAGGCTCTGTGTGAACATCTCAGAGCCTGGAGCCTGCCTTGGATTCTGTGTCTCCCTCTTTCTCTGCCCCTCATCCGCTTGATCTGTCTGTCTCTATCAAAAATAAGTAAACATTAAAAAAAAATAAAAAATAAAGTTTAAAAAATATTTAAAAAATGTTTAAAAATAAATAAAATTTTAAAAATTTAAAAAGTAAAATTTAAAAGTCATTCCACTTTTCATGGAGAAAAGATTATAGAGGAAATTAATGGAGAGAAGGAGACAAACATATGCTTTGGAGGTAGAGCTCACAGAATTTCATGATATCTTGATTATAGGTTGTTAGGTAAAGAAGGATTAAATAAGACTCTTAGACTTTTGGCTAGAACAGTTTAGTCATTGGAAGAAGACCTGCATAAGAGAAGTTTGGAAGTAAGTTGGTATGGTGAGCAGAATACTAAGATTGGTCCCAAGATCCCTGCTTTCTTGTATACATGTCTTGTGTAAACTCTTTTCCTTGAGAGTGAGCAGGGATCATAAATATGATAGAATATCACTCCCATAACTAAGTTACAAATCAGTTCATATTCCATTAATAAAAAGGGATATTATTGCATGTGGGCCTAACTTAACCAGGTGAGCCCTTTAAAGGAAAGTGAAATGTCAGAGAGATGCTTTTCTGCTGACCTCAAAGAAGCAGCAAACTGAGATAACTGAGACAGGAAAAGATCTCATAGCAAAGACCTGAGGGAGCCTCTAGGCTGAACAACTAGCTGATAGTTGTTCCTGGATGATAGTCACCAAGAAAATAGGGACCTCAGTAATAATACATCTACAAGGAACTGAATCTGTCAACAATATAAATGAGCTTGGATGGGTACCCCAAGATTTATGTGAGACCATAGCTCCAGCCAACACCTTGATTTTGGCCCTACATGATCCTGAACAGAGAATTCAGCTACTCCTGAGAAGTTTAAGCTTCTAGCCTATAGAAACTGTGAGATGGTAAATGGGTATTGTTTTTTTGTTTTATTTTAATTTTATTTTTTTATTTACTTTAGAGAGAGAGTCATGCAGGTAGGGGAGAAGGGCGGGCAGGGGGGAGAGAGAGATTGAATATCAAGCAAGCTTCACACTCAGCATGGAGCCCTGCCCTGGGCTCGATCTCACAACCCTGGAATCATGACTTGAGCCAGAATCAAGAGTCAGATGCTTAACCAACTGAGCAACTCAGGAGCCCCAAATGGGTGTTGTTTTAAGTAACTAAGTTTATTGTGATTTGTTACATAGCAACAAAAAACTAATGAAGTTGGCAAGCAAGGTTTCCAATTGGGGCATATTAGATTCAAAATGCCTATTAGACATTCAACAGGAGTTATCAAGCAGGGAACTTGTTACACTTTTTTAGGTTTCAGGGGAGAATGACATGGTGGCTTTGTGCTTGTGCCAATATTTCAGAGTAAATGGTGAGAAACAGACTGACAGCAACCTTATACAATGAAGTTGACTTGGATGATAAAAACGAAAAGAAGAGAAAATGTACCTGTCCTCTAGGAACTTATAGTTTAGACTAGAGAAACAAGAATTTTCTTAAAAAATATTTTAATGTTTTTATTTATTGAGAGAGAAAGAGAGAGAGAGAGTGAGAGAGAGAGAGAGAGAGAGAGACCAAGCTTGAGGTCCAGAGAGAGAGGGAGGAGGGCCAGAGAGAGAGAGGGAGACACAGAATCTGAAGCAGGTTCCAGGCTCTGAGCTGTCAGCACAGAGCCCCATATGGGGCTCGAACTCGTGAACCATGAGAGCATGACCTGAGCCAAGTTGGACACAACTGACTGAGGCATCCAGGCACCTGTAAACAAGAATTTTCTTAACTAAATATACACTATCCTAGAAAAACTGCCTTATTAGTAAAAATTTCAAGTTTTTGAAATTTGCTAATTTATTCTTTTCTATTTATTGATTTTTTTCCTTATAATATTAACAAAAGAAGTACAGCATTTTTTCTTATCTTGCCTTTGATGACTTTTTTTTAGGAATTCTTTTAGCCTACTTAGGAGTTACATTTACTATGATCTTTCTACTCCATTGAAAACTCCAGAACTATTGGACATTTACTTTTATTTTTATTTTTTTTTAAAAAAACCCCACTGGTATAGAAAGTTTTAATGTTTATTCATTTAAAAAATAATGTTTATTTGTTTTTGAGGGAGAAAGAGACAGAGACAGAGTGTGAGCAGGGGAGGGGCAGAAAGAGGGAGCCGGCTCCAGGCTCTGCGCTGTCAGCGTGGAGACCACGGGGCTTGAACTCACAAACTGTAAGATCATGACCTGGTCCAAAGTCAGAAGCTTAACCGACTGAGCTTAACAAACAGGCACCCCGTTTGTTTATTCATTTTTGAGAGACAGAGACAGAGAGAGAGAGAGAGAGAGAGAGAGAGAGAGAGAATGAATGCACACGTGGGGGAGGGTCATAGAGGGCAACAGAGGATCCCAAGCAGGCTCTGCACTAACAGCAGTGAGCCAGAATGCAGGGTTTGAACTAACAAACTGTGAGATCGTGACCTGAACCACCAAGGTGACCCTATTGGACATTTTAGAAGTCATTTAGCACAGTACCTTTATTTTAAATATAAGTATACTGAGGAACACAGAGATTAAGTAATTAGCAAGCACGGGTAAAAAAGCCATGGCTGGAGTCAAATTCTGTCATTACCCAGACCAACCCTTGTTATTCGATGTACCATGCAATATCATATTGCTTCTCTGCCATTATGACAAATTCTGTTTTGGCGAAGAATAAGGAAAGATCTAGATCTATGTAACTTTAAACACAAAGTTGGATTTACATTGTTTCAATGCCTTCATTTGACAAATGACAATAAATATTTCTTTTCAACATTATACAAACAATTATTAGGGACACTAAAATAGGTTTGGGCCTTGTTAAAAATATTTGAAGGCAACAGCTCAGATAAAAATAGCCACATGGAATTTGTACTTATATGTGCCTTAGAAAGACCCTGAGACCCTGTGGATCATCGGTGCTTGTTATTTGTACTGATTTTTCCTACTATCCCATTGGTCCTGATAGTTAATAATTGTGAAATAGTTTTGAAAGTTCGACCCATTTACAAATTATTTTCCTTATTTTTTAGGGGCATGGCAATGACTCTAGAGAAATAGAGAGAGATTAGAACTGTTGATAACTGAAAGAGAAATTATCTCAGCCTCTCTCTGTGGATGACAGCATATTAAAACCTCATTTAACCTTGGGTCAAATTGTTTTCTGAAAGAAAGAGGAAGGTAGTTGGTCCCCAGTTATTTGATTAGGTTATTTTGAACACAACTGGGGCCATTTAGAGAATGACCACCACAGTTCAGGAAGGGATTTTCATTGTCGTTTCTGGTTATTACATTAGTGCAGATTTTGAGTTCCAGCAAGTTTAATAGATTTGTGTCTTCACGTGGATTATAATCTAAAAAAAGAGATTACATTTTATTTTATTTTATTTTATTTTATTAACTTTTATTTTAACATAGTATAATAAAGTGAGCAGGAGAAATTTGAAATTTGCAACTGTATTTGTAAAGTGGGTCAGTCTGGGTTAATGGGTCAGTCAGATTTTTCATGCTTATTAAGAATCAAATAAGGTATTTTGAGCATATTTATTCTTAGAAGAATAAAGTTGAAATCTTAATTAAATTTCTCTACTGAACAGTTTTAGGTTTTGTTTTACAGTCTCTGCCCCTAATTAGTAGTTGTATAAAGAGAAAAATAAGGCTTAGAATCTTACCAGACCCCTTTCATTTGTAGAACTGGTTCTTGTTCATTTGCTGGAACTGAACTTTACCAAACTAATGTTTTACTTGGCTTGGTAGCATTTTATTTAAATAAGTACAGAAATTTAGAAAACATAAAATACAAGGTACACTGTATTCTATACAGTTCAGGGAAAAAATATTAAATATCTAGCCATATCTACTCCAAATATTAGCTAAAAGCTAAATAGCTCTTTATGTCAGTAAAATCAGTAAAATAATATTACAGATTATTCTTGAGCTTCTATATAATACATATTTTTAAAAAATGTTTAATTTAAAAAAATTATTTCTACCAATCTATGCATTATAAAGTATATACAAAAAACAGTGAACAATTTCATTCGAATATAATAAACAAATTATTTCTTTGCAAAAAAGAAGTGCAAACTTATTTCTTAATCTTGAAAAGAGTAAGTAAAGGCTATTGAACTTCATAAATATTATGCTCAAATGTGACACAACGTAATAGATACTATCAATTTTTGGCATGTAAAATATTATGCACATATTCATCAAGGAAGAAATTACTCTCTTTGAATACATGTCTTTGATAGTTTTTCTTCTCTTTTCTTTTTTCTTTCTTCTTTCTTTTCCTTCTTTCTTTCTTTCTTTCTTTCTTTCTTTCTTTCTTTCTTTCTTTCTTTCTTTTCTTTCTTTCTTTTTTCTTCCATTCTTTTAACCACATGTGTATGGTTTGGGGAAGAGGTATGTATGATAGGATAGTTTAAAATACACAATTTAGAGTCAGAGGTACCTGGATTTGGGTCTTACTCATATATACCAATTACTATCTATGTTAGTCTCTATAAAAGGGGTATAATAATGCTACTTATATTATAGTGCTATTGTGGGGATAGTTTGTTTTCATTTAAAGTATTATAAATATTCTTTTGTCTTATTCTAGGAAACAATGATGATAGATGGGCTAAAGTGACAATAAATGTCAACCACAACATGCTTACATATAAGTTAACCCCCTTAAAATATTATTTTAAAATTTAGTAATATAAATGTATATTTAATACATTTTATTTGCTTTTTTAAGACTTTACTTTTAAGTAATATTTACACCAAATGTGGGGCTCAAACTCTCCTCTCTTGATCTTGGGATCAAGAGTCTCATGGTTTACCAACTGAGTGAGTCAGGTGCAAGAAGCTTTTACTTTAGAACAGTTTTAGATTTACAGAATTATTGCAAAGATAGTACAGAGAATTCCCATACAACCCTAAACCCATTTTTCCCTATTTCAGATTTTATATTACTATGGTACATTTATCATAATTAATTAATCAATAATAATACATTATTATTACCCAAATTTCATACTTTATTCACTTTTCCCCTAATGTTCTTTTTCTGATCCAGAGTCCTGTCTGGGATACTACATTACATTTAATTGCCATGTCTCCATAGGCTCCTCTTTGCTGTGATAGCTTCTCAAGCTTTATTTATTTATTTATTTATTTATTTATTTATTTATTTATTTAATGTTTGTTTATTTTTGAGAGAGAGAGAGAGAGACAGAGTGCAAGCAGGAGAGGGGCAGAGAGAGAGGGAAACAGAATTTGAAGCAGCCTCCAGGATCTGAGCTGTCAGCACAGAGCCTGACATAGGCTCAAACTCATGAACTGTGAGATCATGACCTGAGCCAAAGTGGGAAGCTCAACCGACTGAGCCACCCAGGCGCCCCTCTCAGACTTTTTTTCTTTAAATTTTAATTTTTTATGCACTTAAAAAAAAATTTTTTTTTTACATTTATTCATTTTTGAGAGACAGAGAGAGACAGAGCACAAGCTGGGGAGGGGCAGAGAGAGAGAGGGAGACACAGAATCTGAAGCAGGCTCCAGGCTCTGAGCTGTCAGCACAGAGCCCAATGTGGGGCTAAAACTTAACAAACAGCGCGATCATGACCTGAGTCAAAGTGAAGTCGGACGCTTAACCGACTGAGCCATCCAGGCTCCCCTCAGACTTTATTTTTGATGACCCTAACAGTTTTAAGAAATATTGGTATTTTGTGGAATTTCTTTAGTTAGAATTGTTTTTGTTGTACTCTTTGGAAGCAGTCACTATACACAGTCCATTCCTAAAAATGGGAGTTGTATACCTCCTCTTTGAGTGTGGAATATCAAAAAGCTTTTTAAATCAATATGTAATAATATGGTATAAAATATGTTACTATATATTTTTATATTTAAATGTAATATATAATCACTATATAGAAAAACTACATTATATATATATATATATATATATATATATATATATACACACACATATATATACAATATTCCCTATGGGAGAGTATTTCTCTTCATTTTTAAATTTCTTTAATTATTTATTTGTATTAGCATGGACTCACGCATCCTATTTTTACTTTGGATTATAATCCAATACTATTTAATTTTAATGCTCAAATTTTTCAAGGATTTGGCCTTTGGGAGCTCTTTAGTTGGCTTCTATATCTGTCATACCACTTGTCACTGTAAGGTTTTGATTTTTAAACATTTTCTGTACTACAGTATAGTGTCACTACAAGATGCTCCAGAACCATCTTATATATTTTCTGTCCCAGGTAGCCATTTCTTTAAGGATCTCAGGTTACTTTTATTGGAGAATGGTATTGGAACCCTGGATCTAGGCACTAAGAGGGGTTGTTGTTATTGGCGTGTCAATGCTTCTAGACCTTCTCAACTGTCAGAGTGAGGAATATGTTTGTATAGTCGCATGTCTATAAATCTATATATAACTGTATGTCTGTATATTAAGTTTATATTGATGTCTCCAATTTTAGTCCATTATTACATGGGTCACTGTAGTTTCCTTTCTTTGACTATCTATATAATCTCCTACTTCAATAGTGAGAAACTTGGCTCCCATTATTTGCCATTTATTTGCTTAGTTGTTCAATGGCAATATACATGTGTGGTTTCAGAATTGTTAATTTGTACCCTTATCAGCAACAACTATGTAATGTAGAACACAATGCTTATGTACAGTCCTTTATCCTTTAAGTCTTCACTCTCAAAAATCTTAGATTAATGCTTTTTTCTCTCCTCCTTCAGTATGGTTGCCTCATACATTTATAATATATTTAGATTCTTTTGTAACATTCTGCTTTCAATTCTGGGATCCCTAGATTCTCTATATCATTTTTGTTTCATTTGCACACATTAAGGTTTTTTTTTTTAACTTTTAATTTTATTTATTTATTTATTTATTCATTTATTTTGCTGCAAAATCCATCCGTTTAATGTGTATAAGTCAGTAGTTTTTAGTATATTTACAGAGTTGTCCAACCATCAGGACTTTTACAACCCACCATGTGTTTCATGTATTTAATAATGTTAGGATGCCCATGATGCAGAAGTCTATCACTCAGAGAAGTACTAGATTCTTGAGTCACCTTTGGAGGTGATGGTGGTAGGCTGTGAATTGTAGAAAGAAGTGATAAATGCACAGCAGCATTAGCCAAGGTCACAGTGAAGTTAGAGAAGAAATGTAGTTTTAGAGGAGGTCAAGAAGTATAGAAAGCAGTCTCTTGGAAGAGACATATATCTGTGGGTGGAGACAAAATATCCTTATTTTTTAAATTGGACTCAGGTGATTTTACCCAGGGAGTTTCAAAGACTAATACTTAGGGGGCACCTGGGTGGCGCAGTCGGTTAAGCGTCCGACTTCAGCCAGGTCACGATCTCGCGGTCCGTGAGTTCGAGCCCCGCGTCGGGCTCTGGGCTGATGGCTCGGAGCCTGGAGCCTGTTTCCGATTCTGTGTCTCCCTCTCTCTCTGCCCCTCCCCCGTTCATGCTCTGTCTCTCTCTGTCCCAAAAATAAATTAAAAAAAAAAAAAAAAAAAAAAAAAACATCAAAGACTAATACTTAGGATTAGGTTCAAGAGCTAACGATGGAAGTGAACCTTACTCTTGATTACCCAGATTGCATGGAATATAAGATATGTATTCATAAGCACAGGAAATAATTTTCCTGGGGTGCTTGGGTTGTTCAGTTGGTTAAGCGTCAGATTTCCGCACAGGTCATGATCTCACAGTTAGTGAGTTCAAGCCCTGAATCAGGCTCTGTGCTGACAGCTTGGAGCCTGGAGCCTGCTTGGGATTCTTTGTCTCCCTCTCCATCTCTGCCCCTTCCTCTGCTTATGAGCTCTCTCTCTCTCCCTCAAAAAAAAAGTAAACAATAAAAAAAATCATATATGTATTCCTCAAAAAAACCTCTTATTCATGTTAGAGTTTTATTTTTTATTTATTTATTTATTTATTTATTTTTTTATTTTTGGGACAGAGAGAGACAGAGCATGAACAGGGGAGGGGCAGAGAGAGAGGGAGACACAGAATCGGAAACAGGCTCCAGGCTCCGAGCCATCAGCCCAGAGCCTGACGCGGGGCTCGAACTCACAGACCGCGAGATCGTGACCTGGCTGAAGTCGGACGCTTAACCAACTGCGCCACCCAGGCGCCCCTCATGTTAGAGTTTTAATTGCAAATATTATTATATTCCAACTGTTTTGATGGCTCTCTATTTGCAATTCATATACATTTTTTAAGGTTAAAAATCTGAACTTTATGCTTTCTCTAAACAATAAAGATAAGGAACCCCCAAACTCCACCAGTGTTTACTAAGAAAATTAAAAAAAAAAAAAATCTCTTTTAAGCTTATTGTAGGTCCTATTGTGGAGAACCAAATGTGGCAATGTGGCCACCTAGAAATATATGGACAAGGTAGCAAGGAATCAGGTAATAAAGCCATAATAGCCAATAAAGTATATGTTCTATCTGAGTTCAGGTAAAGAAGTACATTAATTTAGAGATGCTGAATTTTATCTGGTAAAGAAAAATAGTTTTGCCAGGGAAAAGATGAGAGAGTACGCACTTTTTCCATCTTAAAAAGCTATTTTTATTCATGTTCTAGTCAACCTGGTAAATCAATCCATGGTATCCTAGCACTTCTATGCATTTTAAAAGGGTCTTTCTGTTTTGTCTTTAATGATGAGAATTCCAGGAATGTCCCTAAGGGAAGGTATATTTGGCAGGTGCGGCCTCTTGGTATTTCTCAGATCATACCACCTACTCATATGGCCAGTCTTGGGTGCCACTGGAATCTGAGACATTTTTTTCCCTAGGTGTAACTCTGGGGTTAAGGGTGGAAAAATCACTTATAGCTGAAAACCTTTTTCTTAAAATGATTTTCCTCTGAGGATTTGAGAGAAGTTCTGTTTGTTGTCCTTCAACTCACAACATATTTGTCAACATATTTGGGACAAAGTTGAGGTGAACATGAGGGCCAAGAATACAACTCAGTAGTGATAAACCTACATTTTTAATTGGTCTAGTTCTTCGATGGGATTTTTTTTTTCAGTTACCTGTTAAAAATGGTTACAGTAATACTGTGTTGAATAATTACATGTGTCAATTTGGCTGGGCTAGGGAATGACCACATATTTGGTCAAACATTATTTGTTTCTGTGAGGGTATTATTGGATGAGATTAACATTTAAATTGGTAGACTTTGAGTAAAGAAGATTGTCTTTCATAATGTGAGTGGATCTCATCCAATCATGTGAAGTCCTGAATAGAACAAAAACACCACATTCCTCCTTACCCACTCCCCTACCAGGAGCAAAACATAATTCTGTGGAGATGGCCTTCAAACGAACTGGAACATTGGTTCTCTTGGGTGTCTGGCCTGCGAGCCTACCCTGTCAATAGTAGATTTGCTGGCCTCCATAATCCTGTAAGCCAATTCCTTATAATAAATTTCTTTGTATATGTGTATATTTATATATAATATAATATATATAATTCATGTTTATGTACCATTTCATCTTTTACTTGATAATAATTTATAAAGTGACTTCCTGTATAGTTTCTTATTTAATCTCCACAAAATCCCTATAATAAAGATAGAAAGTGAATTATCAATATCCTTCTTTTACAGATAAGAAAAAAAAAGCCTTGCAAAGGTCATCTGAGTTGAATGATTCTACAGTCTCAATAAGCAAGAGACTGGATTTGAACTAAGGACTTCCGACTTCTAGTGGTGTACTTTTGGTTCCACTAGATAAACTGTTGAACTGGAGAACTTTTAATAATCTTGATGTTCAGATTGGACTTCATAGGGATTAAATAAGAATGTGAGGGTGGGAGTCAGCCATCAGTACTTTTTGAAGATTCTCAGGTGAGGGGCGCCTGGGTGGCTTGGTCGGTTAAGCGTCCGACTTCGGCTCAGGTCATGATCTCACAGTCCATGAGTTCGAGCCCCGCGTCAGGCTCTGTGCTGACAGCTCAGAGCCTGGAGCCTGTATCAGATTCTGTGTCTCCCTCTCTCTCTGCCCCTCTCCTGTTCATGCTCTGTCTCTCTCTGTCTCAAAAATAAATAAACGTTAAAAAAAATTTTTTTAAAAGATAAAAAAATAATAAAGATTCTCAGGTGATTACAATATTGAGCAAAGTTTGGAAACTACTGGTCTTTTTTTTTTTTAATGTTTATTTATTTTTGAGAGAAGAGAGAGAGGTGGTGGAGGGGCAGAGAGAAAGAGAGACAGAGGGAGACACAGAATCTGAAGCAGGCTCCGGGCTCTGAGCTGTCAGCACAGAGCCCGACGTAGGCCTCGAACTCACGGACCACGGGATCATGACCTGAGCCGAAGTTGGATGCTTAACTGACTGAGCCAGCCAGGAGCCCTGGAAACTACTAGTTCTTTTAATCACAATTTAGCCTGACATTTCTTTCTTTTCAGAAGAAGTTTCTAAGGCACCATTAACACATATTATAACTAATTTCTTACCATTAATTTTATTTACAGTAGTGAATGTTATCCCTGAACATAGAAACTAAGATTAAACGTAATTAGTAGATTTTATCAGTGTAATCATGTATGCCAGAAATTTTTAAAAAATAAATTGGCAGTTATACTCCCTATGAGAATAGTGATTAAATTCTTAGGTTCTTAATTTTGGTCTACCTAGTTGTCAATAAAAATAAAAACAAAAACAAAAATACAATTCATGAAAAAAGCTTTTTTCCTAGGCAAAAATCCCTGTTTATTTCTTTTAGAAACTGCTTTCAAAGTTAGCTACTTATCTCATTCTCTTATTATCATCTCTACTCCTTTTCTGTTTTTTCAAAGGATATTTTGCTAATAAGATTAGAGGAAAACAAGAAACTTTTGCTATCAGTGGATATGAAAGAAGGTCATGGATATCAAATATGCCATGCTATACTTTTCGTAAATCAGGAGTCCAGGAACCCAGGTCTAATTTGGCAGGATTTTCTGTGCCCAGTAGGCCAAGAGAATCCAATTCAGAAAACTCCAGGAAGTCTGCCTTTTCTGGAACCAGAGACTAGTATGATAATGCTTTTGAGGTAGTCCTAGTGGAAAATTCAGTCGAGTGTCCAGGTTGCCCATCAGGTACAGGTTCGTTATCAACAACTAACTTCAAAGCTTTTGGCTCTAGTCAAAAGGGTAAGTGTGTTTAAAAAAAAAACAATAATAAAAATAAACAACTTTCTTAATGGCTCCAGGCAGGAGGACCCTCTGAAAGAGCCAGAAGTTGGTAGCTATGACCATAGTATTCAGTGAGTGCAAGTAGAGTAGGTTAGTTATCTTACAAATAGCCAACCTCAGAACAGGAAGGTAACTGAGTCCTTATTTGTTTCTGGTGGGTTATTCAGAGTAATTGCTCACTAAAGTTTTAAAAATTAAGGATATAGCAGTGAGAATTCCCAAATCATTTATAAAAAAGTGTCTCCCTGACGTAGTGACCACTTTCAATGAGGTTTGGGAGGGGGAACATTTTTCTTTTTCTTCCTTCTTTCCTTCCTTCCTTCCTTCCTTCCTTCCTTCCTTCCTTCCTTCCTTCAAGTAAATTTGAGCAGGTCAATTTTATTCTTTTAAGTACAATCAATAACATTTCTTCACTTAGAAAAAGACGTCAGTGTCAGTAGCAGATAGCACGTAGCAAATGAAAACTTACTATACCAGAGAACTTACATAATGCTGTCCTCAGAGTATATGTTAGGGTGACCTATAAGGGGAAAATCTACCTTATAGTACTGGCACAACTAAATTCTCTTGAATGTGATCCAAGAGAAATTGATTTTAATTTAAAATTTTTTTTTTCAACGTTTTTTATTTATTTTTGGGACAGAGAGAGACATAGCATGAACGGGGGAGGGGCAGAGAGAGAGGGAGACACAGAACCGGAAACAGGCTCCAGGCTCCCAGCCATCAGCCCAGAGCCTGACGCGGGGCTCGAACTCACGGACCGCGAGATCGTGACCTGGCTGAAGTCGGACGCTTAACCGACTGCGCCACCCAGGCGCCCCGAAATTGATTTTATCCTATATTTTGCTCTAGGGTGATCAGGAATTATAGAATTGGCATTGGATTCAGAGTCACAAAATGGGTTCTCTTGGCTCTGCTGCTAACTAACTGCAATTAAAATTCTCTGTCTCAATTTCCTCATCTATTTATAAATGGACATGAATATACTTTCTCTGCCATACTGCCATAGGTTAATGTAAGGGTCAGATATGAATGTACTTTGCCAAAAATGAAGTCTGTGGTATTAGTTTTCAGGTAAATCTTTTTAAAAGTGCACTTTCACCTCTGTTTAAGAATGTAGAAAAGGCTACCTATTGCCTCTGCCAGGCTTTTGAAACTGTGGTGTTTATGCTTTAGGGTATACATTATGACATGCTATAGTGTCACGGGATAAGCACAACATACTTTTATACACTGTCAATACCTCATGAATACTTGTGCAGCATTTTAATACTTTGATAAGTAATAAATATATTTTATATTCATTATTAGCATATAAATTTCTGCTGAATTTTAAAGATAACACATGAGACTTCAAAGTAATTTTAGCAAATGTCAGGTAGCTTCAACAAACTTCCAGAATCCTGAGACACATATATTTATGTTCCTCTCTCTTATTAGAGACAGTTAGGCAGAACAGTTTGAGGAGAACCTAGTTCTGTATCAAATTCAAACTCTTCTATTTGGTATATAAGGCCTTCCATAATGTTGGATCTAATTATTTTTAATAGTTTTTTTTAATATTTATTTATTTCTGAGGGAGAAACAAAGCGTGAGCAGAAGGGAGGGTGAGGTGGGGGAGGGGTGGAAAGAGAGGGAGACACAGAATCTGTCAGCACAGAGCCCGACCCGGGGTTCGAACTCATGAAGTGTGAGATCATGACCTGAGCCGAAGTTGGACACTTAACCGACTAAGCCACCCAGGCGCCCCTGGATCTAATTAGCTATTGATCTCATTTCTACCACATCCTATGACTCTATATATGTTCTAGACTGGTGTATCTCTTCCTACCTATTACAGAGTGACTTTGGGGATGTATTCGGATTTCACGAATGGCTTGTTCCATAATATACTAGCATGCTTCCCTTGAATTAAACTTACTTTATCCTATGTACCTAGAAAAAGGAATTAGTCCATTTAATGTGTGTGTTTACCATACAAAGACATAATCTGTAGCCAAGTAGTGGCTGAAATAAATATTATTGGCACCTGGAAATGGGCATGCATCTTCTTTTCCTAGGGCTTTAGTTGGTGTTTTGTTTTGTTTTGAGAGAGAGAACAAGCAGGGAAGGGGCAGAGGGAGAGAGAATCTTAAGCAGGCTCCATGCTCAGCATGGGGCCCCACGACCAGGGCTTGATTTCATGACTGTGAGGCACAACACTCTTTTCCCCTGACTACATACTAAACAGACACTGAAAGTTCCAATTCTTACAGGGCTGAAATATTTTAAATAATCTGATATATTAAATGAGAAATAAATCAATGTAAGAATTTGATTAAACACATTTACATCAATATATAAATGTTTGGGAAAATTTAATTTGTTAAATTTTACATTTTTAAAGCTTTTAACTTGAAATAATTATAGAATCGTAGGAAGTTGCTAAAATAGTAAAGAGAATCCCATGTACCTTATACCTAGCTTCTCCAACGTTTACATTCTTCTACCTAACTGTAGTACATTCATACAGTGGCATACTATTCAGAAATACAAAGAAACAAACTAGTTATACATGCAACAACACATTAGTGATTGCCAGAAGATAGTGATGGCAATCATTAATCTGTCTTCTCTAAAAGTTCATCATTTTCAAGGTATTCCATTTTGCCATCTGAAAAATGTAATGTAAATGGAATAATATACTATATAACATTTCGATATTGGCCGTTTATTTATTTATTTTTTTTAGTGCCCTTAAGATACATTCAAATTGTTGCATGTATAAGTCGTTTGTTTCTTTGTATTTCTGAATAGTATGCCACTGCATGAATGTACCACATTTTTTAACCATTTTCCCATTGAAGGATTTTTTTTTCAGTTTTTGGTTATTGACAATAAAACTGCTATGAAGATTTATGTACAAGCTTTTATGTGAAATTAAGTTTTCATTTCTCTGAGATAAACGTGCAGAAGTGCAATTGTTGGATCATATGGTAAGTGTATACAGTATTACCAGAAACTACCACAGGATATTTCAGAGTGGCTGTACCATTTTATTTCCCCATCAGCAATGTATAAAGGATGCTAGTTTCCTTGCATCCTTATCAGCATTTGATATTATTACTATTTTGTAATTGTAACCATTTTAAAAGGTACATAGTGATATTCCATTATCGTTTAATTTGTATTTCCTTAATGCTCAATGATTTTGGACATGCTTTTTGCCATCTGTACATTTTCTTTGGTCTGTGAATATCTTTTGCCTATTTTCCAATTGAATCCTTTGTGATTTGTTAGTCTTGCTAAATATGCAGTTTGCAAATATTTTAACCCAATTTTGAAATTGTTTTTCACACACTTGACAGAGTCTTTTGTAGAAAAAATTAATTCTTTTAGTGATTGTGCTTTTTGCTGTCGTGTCTAGGAACCCTTTGCCTAGACTTTTTTCCTCTATTTTCTTCTAAAAATTTTATAATCTTTTATCTTTTAATGAAATTTATAATACATTTTGAGTTAATTTTTCTATAAGTGTAAGGTTTTACATCAAGGCTTGTGTATTTATTTTGGCCATGGTTGTCTAATTGCTGCAACATCATTTGCTAAAATGTATACCTTTTCGCTGTAGGAAGATTAATTTTAAAAGGTTAAAAAAGCTACCAGTGAATATATTTTTTTAACTTGGAAAAAGAAATATTTACCTTTAATTCTATTCAGAGGAATACAAATTAAAACTATAATAAGATATAATTTTCCTCCCTTTCTTATACATTTGTTAATGCTCTTACTCTTTTAATATAGATCTGAGTTTCTGACATACATCATTTTCCTTCTCTTTAAAAAACATCTTCTAAATATTTCTTGCGAGGCAGATCTACTAACAACAAATTCCTTCAATTTTTGTTTTTCTGACAGCCTTTAGTTTTCCTTCATTTTTGAGGAGTAATTTCACTTTGTTTTCTCGCTGTCAATACTTTAAATATTTTACTCCATTCTCTTCTTGCTTGCATGGTGTTTAGGTCCTTTCAGACTGCCATAACAAAATATCATAAACTGGGTGGCTCATAAACAATAGCTATTTTTCTCACAGTTCTGGAGGCTGGGAAGTCCAAGATGAAAGGACCAACAGACTTGGTGTCTGGTGATGATGACCCACCTCCTGGTTCACAGACAGCCATCTCTTTACTGTGTCCTAACATGGTGGAAAGGGTGAGGGAATTCTATGGGGTCTCTTTTATAGGGACACTAATCCTATTTATTAGTGCTCCACACTCATGATCTAATCACCTCTCAAAGACCCTCATCTCCAAATACTATATCACATCAGGGGTTAGGATTTCAACATATGAATTTTTCAGTGGGAGACATTCAGTCTGTGGCACGTGGCTTCTCAGAAGTTGGATGTAAATCTTTTCTTTGCATCTCTTTAAGTAAGATATCACCCCCACCCCTGGATTTTTTCAGGATTTTTTTTTTTTAAATCTTCAATCTTCTGTAGTTTGGAAAATATATGTCTAGATGTAGTTTTTGGGGTTTTTTTTTGGCAAAAAAAGAGGAAGTCCTGGTAACTATTCATTTTTATCTATAAAAGCCTGTTGGGCAATTATGAATCTAGTGACATCAATGTGGTGGTATCCATGATGGTACTATTATGGGACAAAGTTTAATTTCTTGAGGAAACATTGAAAAATAGTGGTTTAGAAGAAAAGTAGAATGCAAACAAAACAAGCAAATCTATTATGTAATTTTAAGGATCATTAACATTTGATTTGTAAGAATACTTTTCTTTATGGCTCATCATATATTTTATATTTTGGGTAAATGTGCTCTTAAACAGCACTGTTAAAATAGAGATGGCCTGCATTTCTCTTATGCTCTTCTGTATTCTTTCTGCAAGAAGCAGTATCTAAATCTTAAACTGCTAGGCCATGCTTCTTCTACTCCCTTGGCATTACCTTCTTTGGAATTACCCAGAGATCTCAGTGTAAACTTTCTCACGACTTAGGGAACTGTAAAATATGGGAATCACTGCAACAATTTTTTGGTTATTTTGTAGTAAAATGAAACCTAGAGAAATTAGATTTTATCCAGTGTTAATGAATGAATATTAAATTAAATAATGTAGAGTCTTCCAGCAATAGTCTTAAAGTTTTACATTTTTCATCCAAAGGTATGATATGGTACTTAATCAAAATGATGACATTATTAAGTGCCATTTTACTGTTTAAAATAAGCTTACAGAATTAAAGATATTGGAATGCTATTTATATAAAGCAGAAGAAAATTGATGACTATTTTTATGTTCTATTTGATGTTAACTAAGACTTATCTAAAAATTGAGCCATATTAAAGATATACCATATAATTAGAGCTCTAAAAAGTTATGGTGTTGAAAGGGAGCGTAATATTTAAAACATATGTTTAATGTCTATTTTATTTTTGAGTGAGAGAGAGACAGAGCGCAAGCAGGGGAGGGGTAGAGAGAGAGGGAGACACAGAATCCAAAGCAGGCTCCGGGCTCTGAGCTGTCAGCACAGAACCTGATGCGAGGCTCCAACTCACAAACCATGAGATCATGACCCGAGCAGAAGTGGGACATGTAACCAACTGAGTCACCCAGGTGCCCTCGTAATATTTTAATTAAGGTAGATTTAATACCTATCATATTAACAAATGTTATAGATGCAAGAAAGTAATAGTTTTTGAGCTTTGTTGTAGGTAGTGTGTCTGATACTCCATTACTTTAATCTTTTTTTTCTGACAAAATTCTAGTCTAAATACTATAAAGTAATATAACATGTTATTTTTTGTGTGCTTTTATGTTGACAGAGTAAGGAGAAAATAAAATTAATTTTATCCACCACAGCCATCATCCTTGCAAACCCATGGGGAAAAGAAGTACAAAACCTGGGGTTCCTGGGTGACTCAGTTGGTTGAGCATCCAACTTTGGGTCAGGTCACGATCTCATGCATGGTTCATGAGTTTGAGCCCGGTGTCAGGGTCTGTGTTGACAGCTCAAACCCTGAAGCCTCCTTCAGATTCTGTGTCTCCCTCTCTCTCTCTGAACTTCCCCCACTTGCACTCTCTCTCTCTCTCTCTCTTTCTCTCAAAAATAAATAAACATTATAAGAAAAAAAAAGAAGTACAAAACCTGAGAAGGCATGGTTCATAGAAGTACAAGTTTAGAAGGAGAAAAGCTTGGGAGCATTTCAAGTCTGTAGCCTGACTCAGCAGTGCTGATCCTCATACACTTACTGCTTCTCTTCATACGTTGGGGGAAATGTCATCCTTCTCTCTTCCTACCTTCTGTTTAGGTCTTACCCTTATAGAAGCAAAAGGGAACACTGACCTTGATTGTTCCCTAAAAGCTAAGAAATGTCCACACTCCTCAAGCATAGATTGGTAAGAATTTTTTTTTTTAATTTTTTAATTTTTTTTATTTCCAGTTAGCTGCTTAACTGGAATGAAGTCAGTGCTGATAAAATTGCTTTTTCCCCAACTAGTGTTTGGTGCAGGTGACAAGCAATAGATGTTACTGATGATGACTGGTGATTCTCTGACATATCTGAGGGATACCCAACAACACCTCTTTTTACATACAGAGATTTTCAAGTCCAGAGGCCCATTTAGTTTAAAGTCTGTTCCCTGGAGTACCTCCATTAGACCCTGTTAAACTAGTAGGAAGAGAGGAAAACAATTCGATTGAGTTATCCTCCTGCTATGTGTTAATCCACCTATGCAGGTAATATTGACGATTTCATTCAGTACGTTCTGACAATTCATGACAAACGTATACCAGGAGCAGCCTGGTTTTTAAATGCAAGTTCTCTAACTAAAACTTTGGATATTGATCTAATCTTCCTTTCATTTTCTAATGTTCTTTTGTTGAGTCAGAAGTAACCAGACAGAGAGCGAGGAGGCCCCAACAATATGCTTATAATGAATAAAACCAATTCCAGGTTAGGCCCATTCCCAGTCACTCTAGAATACAATTATAATAGAATCTATCAAGAAGAAATATTGACACAGACTCTATAGTAGATGCTTTGTTATTTCTAATTGTTTACCGAGAGAGTGTGAATGCGTTATTGCCCATTGCCATGTGACCTGCAACATCCATCCCTGAGAGAGGATTGTACTGCTGTTTCATGGCCCATTGATTATGCAAGAGGCTCTGACCAGTGGAAGATGAGTAAATGTGATATGTAAGACTATTGGCTGGAAACTAGAAGAACATTTTCATGGTTCCAACATTATTCTTACTCTCTGCCATGAAAGCAAGATAGGGCTATTCTTTCAGTGTGGGTTCTGCAATGAAAACAATATGAAGCAAAGCACAGTGAACTGTGAAAGACAAGAAATAAGAGCTAGAAATAAACCTTTGTTTTTGTAAGCCACTAAGATTTTAAGCTAAGTTATTACTGCGAAATAACTTAGCAAAAGTTATTAGCAAAATTAATATAAACTCAAAGTGAACTAAAGCACTCATATGAATAATTGGGCCTCTTAACTCAAATTAGAACTCTAAGATAAGTTTTATCTTTCCTTCTCTTCTCCTTTCTTCTCCTTATTTCTTTGTCCATGCTATGTGTGTGTGTTTGTACACATTCACATAGATGAAAATTTGGTCATATATGGTAAATCAAATATGTTTTTAAGAATTTTAGAACTGCCTAAAAACACTAAGCACTCTTAAGTAGAAACAGAAACTTGAAAAACCACTGCAAAGTTAACCTCAGAAAATGAAAGAAACCAACTGAAAAAATGTAGATGGAGTCAGATCATTGGAATTGCTATGGCAAACAAAGCAAAAGTCTTAATTTTTTTGGTTTGCTGAAAAATAAGTAAGAAGTCAATAAAAAAATAAGAGAAACTTTATGTAATTACTACATTTCATTCTCATCACTATTATGCACAAAGTAATAAGAATAGTAATGCAATTAATCAAACTAGAACAACTATATTTCTGTGCCGTGCATGAGAAGGAAAACAATGATAATCCCTGACATTGATTATCTTCTCTATTATATATGAGATTACCAGTGCTATTTCTTCTGGGTCAAGAAGGGGTGAAAATCCATTTTTAGAAGTCTAGTCCCATGGTTTTTTTTTATTATTAATTCTTTTGGTTGCCTAGGATGTGTATGATTTTCCTGGCCATACTAAGAACACAGGATTGATTACTTTTTATGGTTGAGGTTGTCCTCAGATGAGATCCACTTTTGAAGTCTCACAGATGCAGAGTTAGCTAAATCCTATTTGCCATGCTTCTTCAAAAAATATAGGCAGTCTTTCTTCTCTGGGGTAATATAAAATATAGTTTTACAATTCTCCTGGTATTAATTTACATGCTCTATTTTATTGTTTTCAATCTTGTATTTATTTACTGAGACATTCAACTTTAGAAATTAAGGTAATAAATAATCTGTAGTCTCGTCTTGATTCTAGTGAATCAAGGGGAAGTGTTTGTAAGGAGTTTATGTACCTTTTTTCTATGCTGTCTTATTAAACTTCCTCTAGTAGTTAAAAGAAGGTAGACTTAAGTGCTTAGAATGAATTTGTAACAAGAACCTCCTTTCTCACCATCTCTCCATCTCTCCATCTCTCTCTCTCTCTCTGTCACTCATGTATGTGTACACACACACACACACACACACACACACACACACACACACACCTGCTATCTTACATTTCTTTGCTGTTGTGGATACTTACAATAAAATAATAAACCACCTTTCCTTTCCATATTCACTCCATTCCCTAAAAGTCAGAAATTCTCATTATGTTTTTAAAGGTCCAAGTTTCCACAGTAACACATTTGAGAGGGAAATGCACAACATATTTTTTTAGGCTGAATTATTCCAGTGAAGGAGGCAATAAAAGTGAGTTTTCAGTGGGAGCGGAAGATATGGCTAGTCCAAAAGTATGAAGTTACCTGAGATTTGCAAAAGGTGCATTGGCATTTCTGCATGTTACTGAAACCCTTGTCCAGGTAACATAATAGTATTCCACATTGGGGATGAGGTTGGAGATTGATGTGTGCTGCCAGATGGAGATCAGTGGATGTGAATCTCTGAGTTTGGTTTAAACTCAAAGAGTACCACTGTCTCTGGAGCAGTCAGCCTCACTGCTTAATTGTAGCAATGTGAAGCTAAAGGAGCAATGGTAAGGTGGAAATAATGGACTGTTTTTCAGACATCATATAAACTAAGGATTACTTTTACATTTCATGGGAAAGAATCCCAATATTGACTGAATTGGATTTATGGCCAGCAAGTTATGTAGAGCCTTGGAGGATATTTAACTCAAAAGTATGAGTCACTATGAAATTTCTTAGAATTGAATATTATGGGTAAAATTAATACCAGTTATGTGTGGAATAAATTGGAGATTATTAGAAAGCTTTGTGCAACATATATTTATAAGGAAGACTAATCGTAGTACTTAGAATTGGGGAGAGTTAATTTTGAGATAATGGTTACTACCATACTGGAGAATTAATGTCTGGTAGGCACTCATAAAACTCTGTGGATTTGGTGAATACGAAATCTGATATGAGATTAAGTGTGAAGGGAGCTAATTTTAAGAACTGTGAGCAGATATATAGTAATTGGCAGAATGTTCAGTAAGGGGAGAAAAATAAGCCTTTTCCAATGAATTTCTTTGTGATCCCTAAGAGACTACTGAGATATAAAGAGTATAGAAGATAAAATTTAAGTCCCCTATCCCATACTATGAATTTCAAAGTAACTTACCCATTTCCATTTGAGAGAGGAACACAAACTAGCCAATGTCCCCAGGATCCTACAGGAGTGTTTTTCAAATTGCCTTTTGAGACCTGTTAGTGAATCATGAAATCAAATTGGAGAATCAAATAAGCATTTTCTAGAACATTAAATGAAGTATGATAGAATAAAACAGAAATATTTGGTTTGATCACATATCATAAGAGTCTGCATTATTTATTTTCATTAATTGTATTTTTATATACCTAAAAATACATATACATTTGTATAATGGATCATAGTGAACACTGTATTTCTGCTGAAGCTAGAATGAAATACATTGGAGACCTCTGTCATATTGTGCTGGAATTTCTATATAACCCCAAACTTGAATATCATTTATACATAGGCTGAAATGTTTTGACTAGAAGTTGGGAACACTATTCTTCCAATGAAGAAAATTATAAATAGTCCCAAACTGAGAATATTTGAAGGGGATAAAACTTTTGGGTTGATTGAGAAGATATTTGAATGGAATATAGAGCTGCTAGAGGAATGGAAATTATCTGAGGTCATAGAACACTAACAATGATAAAATGGGATTAGAACCTCACAGTTGGAGACCATTTGATTCTCAAAATTGTTCAGTGCTGTGGCCGAATGTCTGAGTAGTTTTGAACAAGCTTAGAACAAGTTTACAAAAAGATCAGCTTTTTAAATATCAACCAGAGGGCTGGTTAAAGGTTTCAACATTGATTCTGAGGCCAGACACCTTGGAGACTTGGCCTTAGGCAGATGAGGCATGGTTCCAGGAAGTGTGGCTCAGGCCCAGCATGAACAGGCATAAGGAGAGGCTACTCTGAGAAAACTGTCCACTGTGAGCTCCACCTGGTGGAAATTGAACTCCTCCCTAAAACTGTTTTCAATTTTGAAAGTTCATTGGAGAAGGGAAGGAGTGGGGAGTGGTGGTTCATTCCAGAAGAGAATCAGATATAAGAGATGATTTTAGTAACCTGAATTCGTACTCTGCCAGCTAGGACACATGGGACTTAAAAATATGTGACTAAAGACTCAATGTTGCTTTGTCTTCTATTAAGCCACCTGTATGTGTGCTTCCACAGACCCCTTGTGGTCCCAATACTTTGATATCTGGACAACCCCTTTTTCCACCATTTTGGGGTAGCCTGGGCTATAGTACAGAATTGAAGATTCTGAGGAGTAGCCTGAACCTAAGTCAAGACTATAAAGGGTACTGCTCAACTACAGACATGAAGAGAAACATTTCAAGATAGCAGTCTAAGATTTCAAAGAAATGTAAGGGCCATTTGCTTTGTTGGTAGGGAAGCTGTACATTTCATGCAGACTGATCTTACATGTGTGAATACTAAAATCTTAAGAGAGTAGAAAAAGTTTCTAAGGCTGAGCTTGAGATGAATGGACAAGAGTTTAAGAGCCAACTCTGGCAGTCTGAAGCCTCAGGGCCCACCAGATAGATAACAGTTTTCAGATTCTGAACTCGCAACAATGCAGCCAAAATAACAATAGTAAAGATGGCAACATTCATGGAATTATGGTTTGGGTACTTTCCCTGGTTTTCTGTCACCATAGAAAGCTAGAAATTTTATGTGAATCCATGGAGCTATTGAGGAGAACCCAAAAGGACAAAAATTGAATTTCTTGCCAACCAGGTGGATAGAAGGACAAAGCAGACTAAATATGACTTAAAGCAGTAATAGAATATGAAAGTTGGTAAACCTTAGTGTTGTGGGGTGAAATGCACACAAATACATATACAAGTAACATATGCATTAAAATAAATTTATTTTTCTAATGTGTTTAGTTCTCATTTCAAATATATTCATACACGTTAGGTTCAGCATAGAGTTTATCTGTGTGGGCTCTGGAGTCAGAGATCTAGGGCTTGGATCTCGGCTCTACCACATTAACTATGTGATCTTGATCAACTTGCTTACCTCTCTGAATTTTAGTTCCTCACATGTAAAATGGGGATGATGGCATTGCCAACCTGATTTTTTGCTGTTGATTTCTTAGCAAGTTCTCTGGAATATGGAACTTAAAACTTAAGTTTAATTGAGAACATGAGCTATTTCCTATCTGGGTAGCATGCATTTGATTTTTAAGTTATTTTTGTAAGTATTTTTTTATTTGCTTTTATAGATGTGATTTTCTGTCCAAGTTGTACATTGATCCTGCCACTTAGTAAACTAGTTTTGAACCTATGCATCTTTAGACTTCATTCTCCCCCTCATTCCTGACCCCTAAATTCTGTGACCTAGGGCTTTTCTAGTATTTTCTCTTCTCTGGTCCCAGTTTTGTGTTTTCTCTGAGGCATTAAAATTCTTGGACACAATTTTACTTCTATCCTTATGACTGAGACTGAGAATCAAATTTTTACTTCATCTACCACTGCATAACCCATCCAAATTCTTGACATTGAATCCCAGGCTTCTTAATTTGTTCATTCAGTCAACAAATATTAATTGCCTGTCTTCTCCGTGCCAGGCACTGTGACAATCACTAGGGACTTTCATAGAAAGAAAGAAGAATCCCTGATTTCCATTGACTCAGCTATAAAGTTTGCATTTCTATGGTATGATTCTATTAGTCAGTTAAGTTCCCCTTTTACCTAAATCAGTTTGAATTGTGTTTCTTTTACTTGTAACCCTAAATATTCTGAATTATATAGACCAACTTCATATACTTAATTGCCATATGCACTAAGGTCCTATTCTCTACCATCTATTCTACTCCATTGATTTATCTATCTGTACCAGTGTTTAAATTGCATTAATTACTGTAATTTTATAATATATTTTACTATGTTATTGCAAGAGTTTTTCATCATCACACATGCAATTTATTTTTTTTGATATTTTATATGTAGATTTTTCTAAATTAGCTTTAGGTTTATTTTAAGTTTTGAAAAACATAAAACGGAACAAGAACAGTGAAGTGTATGTTGGCCTTTTTATTGGATTATATTAATTTATGTGTTCATTTTGAAAGAATGAATATTTACAATATTGAATTTGGCAATACAAGAGGAATTTCCTTGAAGTATTGAGCACAAGACTTATACAGTTCTTGGATAACAACCTGACACTTAGATTTCATGTAGTTATTGGGTTGTAAATGTTTTTCTATTTCGCAGGCTTGTTTCTGTCATGGATTCTTTTGTGGCATATCCGGAAAAATTAATATAGTATTTCTTGGGCTAATTACTCTACCTTGAGACCAGTGAGGCTAAAACTTGCAGGTGGTCCACCCTGGGCCACTAAAGCATTCAAGCTGGGATCAGGACATGATCCCTAGGGGAGCCAAGAGCCATCCCTTGCCAAAGTCACCTGAACAGGAGTTATGAAGGGCACACCATCATCGGGAAGCGGTATGGGGAGAATTGTACAAAATGCAGAGGCTGTAACTTGGAAACAAAACAAAATTAATTAAACCTTAAATGTTTTAGGACTAAATTTCAAAAGAATGACCCCTGGCTCAAGAGGACTCAACTCTTAGGAAAGGTTCAAACCAGGATAGCTCCAAAAACCATAGCAGCAGAGATGGTGGGACTTACTTTTACAACTAACGTTTTAACAAGGCCCAACCCAACAAAGTCTCTTTCTGCCTCTCAACTCAAAATTCTAAGTTCCTAGATGCAGAATCTAGACTAGCAATACTAATTTTCTCCAGTTTTCTCTGCTGTTGATGGCCACTGTGAGTTGGTCATCTGACAGAACTGTGACCACAGTAGCCCATTCCTGTTCATCAATGACAATAACCAGAGTGAAAAGGATTTTCAGCTGTACTGATGTTCTCTAGAACATCATTTAAAATTCTAATTTTTTCTAGAATTATTTGGTACATCCACTGTTCCCACTAATAAAATAATTTTTAAGACATATTTAATTGTTAATTATTTAATTCTGTCTTGGCCATAGGATTTTCAAAACAGATATCTTACTTGGGAATTCTTTATATCTTGAAGATGAATTAGAAGAATACAAAATTGGCCCCAGATACTTTCTCACAAGAAAGCTCCTAAAAAATACTAGTTATTAGTAACTATAAGTTTTTAAAAAATCAGTTTTAAGTCTGCATCTAAAAATACTGAAAAAGCTATCTCTTATAAAATTTTAGTTTGTGTGATTGCATCCTGAAACTGCTTCATCACCATTAACCAAAATCTTTACTCTAGGACTTACAGAGTAGAGTATATAACTCTTTACATTAATCAGTTAATGTTAGAGAGGAAGAAACACTTAATAGCTTGTTAACGTTGGCATCATTTTATAAAGCTAATATACAAACACACATACTTTTTGGTGGAACCAGCCCAACAAGGTACTCCTTACTGACCTCAGCTGAAGTGAGTTTCTATTTAGTGTGGCAAATGTCCAAGTTAGTGACCACAGGACCAGTCTGTTGTTACACAATGATGTCAAACTTTTAAAATTTGACTATTATATTTTAATAATAAATTTCTAATAAAAATTAAATTACTTGATTTAATTTCATATTTATTCTTATATTCTATAAGTTCATTCTGTGATGATGATTTTTGTCTTTGAAACATTGACTCTGGCTGAATGCTGATTTTAATCTTCAGGTATTCAATAATTCACCAAAAAACATGCCCAATGTATCTCTGTTATAGAAGTAAATAACATCTATAAATAGTGGTTCTAGAAAGGGAGCATGGTGACTTACATGCCTTTCTTATGTCTACTTTGACTCCCCGTGAACAGACACAAGATACACTAATGGGACACTTTTACTAAAGATAACGATATCTATAGCATTAAAAATAATGATTTTTAAAAGTTATGTGACATAATATATAGAAAGAGCTTAACATGAATTTGAATTACTATGACTGTGAAGGTTTTAGCTTATTATATAGGTTAACTAAGGCCTACAATTTACATCTTAATTAGTACTGTTAGTAAATTTGATGTTTTAAAAAGATCATTTGAGGGGTGCCTGGGTGGCTCTGTCAGTTAAGCATCGGACTCTTGCTTTTGGCTCAGGTCATGATCTCAGGGTTATGAGTTTGAGCCTCACATTGGGCTCTGGGCTGACAGCATGGAGCCTGCTTGAGATTCTCTATCTCTCTCTCTTTATTTGCCCCTTGCCCTCCTGTGCATGCCACTCTCTTTCTCTCCAAATAAATAAATGAACTTAAAAAAAAATAAAAAGATTACTTCATACCCTCTGAGAATATCCTATTTGTAGTAATTTACTTCCCAAATGACGGCTATGAAAAAGAAATATTTTTAGCAGTTTATGTAAGATAGATTTGTGTCCTTATGGAGTGTACAATTTTAATTTTAATTCCCAAATCAAAAAAAAACAAAAAACAAAAACAAAAACAGTAGCGTATGAAACAGCATACAATACTTTTTACCTTTGCCCAAGAGTTACTGAGAACAATGTGGACCATGGAAGTTAATGTACAGCCCTTCACCACTTACTCCTTCTTATAATTTACTAAAAATTATAATCAATCCCTTTTTCCTACTTACCTTGAGGAATAAGCCCTATGTAACAATTCTTTGATTATTAGAGTTCTGTTGTTTCTTTGGTAGGAAATGATTGATTTACTAAATTAAATGTTATATTTTTAAAAGTTTATTTATGACTTATTCTTTCTATGCTTTTCTCTGAGCTACAAACTATGGCGATTTATCTTTACCTTAAATTTTCTTAGGATAATGAATTTATCCACTTAATGATAATTTATGGTATATTTTGTTTGCCAGAATTTAGAATTTCTCAAACTGAATTGACAGAAACTTCAACTAAATTGAACAGAAATGTCAATTCCAGGGAAAAATTCTTACTTTATACTTGGATCATGTGCTTCATGCTGACCAAATTTATGTTGCTAGAAGTATCTGGTACTCTGATGAGTCCAGACTGGGTTATTTGCCAAATTCAGAGAAGCGGTGGTAGAGGGAGATGTTGAAGACTTAGATACAAGAAAAGAGAGAAAACTTGTCTGGAATGAAACTTCCATAAGTGTAAAACTTTATTTTCATTTTTTAATTTACTGCTGTATATTTAGTTCTTGGAAGAGTATCTGGCTCAAAATAGATGCACAATAAATGTACTATTGAATAAATGAATAAATGAATGAATGAATGAATGAATGAAGAGACAACAATATTCCCTAACACATTTCACTACACTTGTGAGATACTCTGCTATTTTCTAGGAATACAATGTTTGCTTTATCCTGAGGTCCATGATATGCCAAAGCATTATTAAATATTATGATTCTGTTTTGTATACTTCTAATGATCATAACTGGAGTTACTCCATAGTTCTTCATATATTCTGGTTTTCATAACTGCACTGAAAACTTATTGAGAACAAAGTTGATGATTTTTACTTTTTCCTGGAGTCCCAATAGAACAAGTAAATGTTAGTTTAGTTGAATCATGTTTCATTAAAAAGGGGCTGAAAATGAAAGTTTACTAATTAAGTGAGGGGTTAATTTGGTGGAATCACCTCCATTCTTGGTAAAGCTATATTTTTGTAGTATCTACATATTTAGTTCTGATATAGTTAAGTGAACTTCTCTATTATATATGTTAATATTACCGTACGAGTTATTTCTTCTGTAAGATCTAAAGATATGAGAGTGATATTCAACAGAGCTGCAAAATTACAATACATTTAAATAAAACTGTTTTATAGATGATATATTTATTTTTTGATTAAATTATTAGATGTGTACACCATGTAATTTAAAGATACAAGTGTTCAAATTCTTTTTATCAGCATCTATGTTCTTTGAGAATGATGAACTATAGACTAAGACATGTGCTCCTTTTTCTATGCTTCCTGTAGCTTTCATCTAGCCTGAAGTAAATGACTATTCAAGTAATGTCTGATTCCTGTTTATAATATAACCATAAATTAATTATACATGTGGAGATTAAGTGTTGAATTAATTTATTCATTCAACAGTTTTCTGCTTCCATAATTATTTTTCTAACAACTTTTCAATATTCTACTCTTTGGAATATTTTTATAGTAGTGAGATAAGACATCATTATTGCTAATTAATGGTTATAGTGCATGGTAGTAGGTATAATTTTAAATGCTTATTTTTACTTGAACTATGTACTGCTTTGATTAAAAATATTTTTCCTAATATTATGAATATTTTATTCTTGAAAAAATTGAATAACCTGTTTATAAATGGAAATCAGAATCTTTGGGAGGGAGGTCTTTGGCAAGGCAATTATTTTACACAAACAACTAAATCTGTGGGAAGGGACCACACGAAGCCTGAATCCCCTTTTGAACCCTTCATAGCATACTCCAGGGAAAGTCACTGACTGAAGATTGTTTAAATGACAGCAGTAGGGTGCATAGTAACACTGCTCCTCAAAGGAAGCATCACCTTATCTGACCTAGTCTTGGAGTAAATCAGGCGCCTGCTTCAGCCAGTTGACGATAATGTCTCTAACCATTTCCATTTTTTAACATTCAGAGCCATTTGAGGACATCTTTTGTTTGTTTATTAGATCTTCACAGGATATATTTTGTTGAAAACTTAAGATGAACTTGGTTTTTTGTTGAACCTTAGCCTCTGACAACGTATGACTCAAAGGATTTTTGCAGTTTTGTGCTGTATTGGTTCTTGTGGCATACATCAATTACCCCAATGATGAGATCTCACAATGTGCTCTTACCTGCCTGAGTCATTTGGTAGAGTAAAAGGTATTATCTTTTCGCTTAACAACAGGTAATAATTAAATGATTGCCTTTTTCGCTTAATCTTCTGAGACACTAAATTTATGTTGTGTTTTTCCTTGTAGTTTCTTATTTTAAAGAAGTGTAGGTTGTCATTTGTGAAGAGAGCCATTATGCAGCTTGAAACCTAGACAGCAATTACTTTGTTCATTCTCTAGAAAATGATCCTCCTGGCGAAGGGTTCTAAATGTAGAGAGCTATGAAGAACATTGGGTTGGTTTTGATTATACAGCATGTTCAGTTGTGATTCTGTCCATCTCTTCACTGAAGGATCAGTGGGTAAGCATATGCTATTAGCTGCCAGAGTCAACACTCATAGTTTTCTTTCCATTCTGTGAGAAGAACTTCAAATGTTCTTATTCATAAAAGTTTACACTGCAGCCTGTTGGTCTGAACTAAAACACAGAGAATTCTACATCCTATTAAGAATTCCAACCTGGAAAGGTCAACTGTTAAGTTTATCACAGTGTTTATAGAGGCATTGATTATTTACTTAGCATCTAGAGTAACAGATTTTTTTTTCGAATTCATAAATTAGAATGTGTTCTTGATAAGTAATTAGAATGTAGAATCATTATGATTTATCTATTAGATCACATCTTTTTCAAAGTTTTTTACTCATACTTCTGTATATAAAAGCAAGATGATGTTCTTAAAAAGTAACAATTATACATCGGTTGGTGAGTGATAGTATTCATTTCCCACCTTGTTTTTCACTTTTATCATATTGAAAGCAGCTTTCAAGCCAATTAATTAACTTCAAAAATGATAGGAAAAAAACCCCACCTGATTGCTAATCATGAAGCCCGTACAATATCTTATCTAGATTTACAGAAATAAGTAATATGGAAGGAAATTTTTAATAACATAAGATACAATACTTTAGGAATACCTGGCTTTTAATTCTGATAGATTAAAATACTGTATCTTTTTTCTATTTCTTTTTTTTATTTTTTAAAATGTTTTATTTATTTTCGAGAGAGAGAATGAGTGGGGGGAGGGGCAGAAAGAGAGAGGGACACAGAATCCAGTCAGGCTCCAGGCTCTGAGCTGTCAGCACAAAGCCTGACGTGGGGCTTGAACTCATGAACCACGAGATCATGACCTGAACTGAAGTCTGACGCTTAACTGACTAAGCCACCCAGGTGCCTCTCCCATTTCTTTTTATTTAGTAGTAAATTAATTTAACAAGGATGTAGATACAGAGCAGAGCAATATACTATCACAGGATCCAAAATTAATCAAACTGCAGAGTCTGCATGACGTTTGATTTTTGATATCAAATGCAATTTGTTTTTCAAAACTATCCTAAGTTTTGATAATTTGCTTAAAAGACCCAAAGAACTCACTAAAATCTATTTTATTCATGGTTGCAAAGAAAATTCATTTATTACAAAGAAAAGATACAGAAAATCAGCCAAAGGAAGAGATGCATAGGACAAAGTTTTAGAGGGGTCTAAACATACAGCTTCCTTCTCTCTGTGGATTCATGAATGACATTAACTCCTTCTGGCCACAGTGTGTGAAAATACACAGAGTAATATCAACCAAGGAAGTCTGCCTGAGTCTTTTGACAGCCAGAATTTTTATTGGGGCTCAATCACATATTGTCTACATAGCTGTACTTTAGTTTCTGGTTCCTCTTGGAGGTCAAGCTTATATCTTCAGTCTCCACTTCTTCCAGTGGTTGGACTTTATCCTGCATAGACCAAAGTCCTCTAATAAATCATGCTTTTAGACTGTCTTATGGCCAGAGCTCTCAGACAGTCAAAGAACAGAACATTCCAGGATCCTAGAAATTACCTTCCAGTAGTCAGACATAAAGACTCGATCTTTCTTTGGGTAAAGTTAATTTTCTACTACACATGTAGATATTATTTTAATTTTAATTTTGGAAGGTATGGAGTGAAGCAGGGCACACTTAGAAAATACCTAGACAAAAGTAGAAAATACTTAAAAGAACAAGAAACTAGGAAATGCTACATACTATCTTTTAATGTCTTAAATTACAGAATTTAAAAGTAAGGGGTATTAGTAATCACCTAATGGTACAAACTTTTTTTTTAATGTTTATTTATTTTTGAGAGAGAGAGTGCAAGCATCCCTGTCTTGTTCCTGACCTTAGGGGAAAGTTGTCAGTTTTTCCCCATTGAGGATGATATTAGCATTGGGTCGTTCATATATGGCTTTTATGATCTCAAGGTATGCTCCTTCTATCCCTCCTTTCTTTTTTTTTTTTTAATTTTTTTTAACGTTTACTTATTTTTGAGACAGAGAGAGACAGAGCATGAACAGAGGAGGGGCAGAGAGAGAGAGGGAGACACAGAATCTGAAACAGGCTCCAGATTCTGAGCTGTCAGCACAGAGCCCGACACGGGGCTCGAACTCACGGACCGTGAGATCATGACCTGAGCCGAAGTCGGACGCTTAACCAACAAAGCCACCCAGGTGCCCCTATCCCTCCTTTCTTCAGGGTTTTTATCAAGAAAGGATGCTGTGTTTTGTCAAATGCTTTCTGTGCATCTATTGAGAGGATCATATGGTTCTTGTCCTATCTTTTATTGATGTGATGAATCACATTAATTGTTTTGTGGATATTGAACCAGCCCTGCATCACAGGTATAAATCCCAGTTGGTCGTGGTGAATAATTTTTTTAATGTATTGTTGGATCCGGTTGGCTAAAATCTTGTTGAGGACTTTTGCATCCATGTTCATCAGGGAAATTGGTCTATAGTTCTCCTTTTTAGTGGGGTCTCTGTCTGGTTTTGGAATCAAGGTAATGCTGGCTTCATAGAAAGAGTTTGGAAGTTTGCCTTCCATTTCTATTTTTTAGAACAATTCAAGAGAATAGGTTTTAATTATTCCTTAAATGTTTGGTAGAATTCCCCTGGAAAGGCATCTGGCCCTGAATTCTTGTTTTTTGGGAGTTTTTTGATTACTAATTAGATTTCCTTACGGGTCATGTGTCTGTTCAAATTTTCTATTTCTTCCTGTTTCAGTTTTGGTAGTGTATATGTTTCTAGGAATTTGTCCATTTCTTCCAGATTTCCCATTTTATTGGCATATAATTGCTCATAATAGTCTCTTATTATTGTTTGTATTTCTGCTGTGTTGGTTGTGATCTCTCCTCTTTCATTCTGGATTTTATTTATTTGGGTCCTTCCCTTTTTCTTTTTGATCAAACTGGCTAGTGGCTTATCAATTTTGTTAATTCTTTCAAAGAACCAGCTTCTGGTTTCATTGATCTGTTCTACTGTCTTTTTGGTTTCAATAGCATTATTTCTGCTCTAATCTTTATTATTTCCTATCTTCTGCTGGTTTTAGGTTTTACTTGCTGTTCTTTTTCCAGCTCCTTAAGGTGTAAGGTTAGGTTGTGTATCTGAGGCCTTTCTTCCTTCTTTAGGAAGGCCTGGATTGCTATATACTTTCCTCTTACGACCATCTGTACTGTGTCCCAGAGGTTTTGGGTTATGGTGTTATCATTTTCATTGACTTCCATATACTTTTTAATTTCCTCTTTAACTTCTTGGTTAGCCCATTCATTCTTTAGTAGTGTTCTTCAGTCTCCCAAGTAATTGTTACCTTTCCAATTTTTTTCTTGTGGTTGATTTCGAGTTCCATAGCATCGTGGTCTGAAAATATGTATGGTATGATCTCAATCTTTTTATACTTATTTAGGGCTGACTTGTGTCCCAGTATATGGTCTGTTCTGGAGAACGTTCCATGTGCACTGGAGAAGAATGTATATTCTGCTGCTTTAGGATGAAATGTTCTGAATATATCTGTTAAGTCCATCTGGTCCAGTGCGTCATTCAAAGCCTTTGTTTCCTTGTTGAATTTTTGATTAGATGATCTGTCCATTGCTGTGAGTGGGGTGTCGAAGTCTCTTACTATTATGGTATTACTATCAATGAGTTTATGTTTGTGATTAATTGATTTATATATTTGGGTGCTCTCACATTTGGAGCATAAATGTTTACAATTGTTAGGTCTTCTTGGTGGATAGACCTCTTGATTATGATATAATGCCCTTCTGGATCTCTTGATACAGTCTTTATTTTAAAGTGTAGATTTTCTGATATAAGTATGGCTACTCCAGCTTTCTTTTGTTGACCATTAGCATGATGGATGGTTCCCCATCCCCTTATTTTCAATCTGAAGGTGTCTTTAGGTCTAAAGTGGGTCTCTTGTGAACAGCATATAGATGGATCTTATTTTCTTATCCATTCTGTTACTCTATGTCTCTTGATTGGAGCATTGAGTCCATTGACATTTAGAGTGAGTACTGAAATATATGAATTTCTTGCCATTATGATGCTTGTAGAGTTGGAGTTTCTGGTGGTGTTCTCTGGTCCTTTCTAATCTTTGTTGCTTTTTGTCTTTCTTTCTTTCTTTCTTTCTTTCTTTCTTTCTTTCTTTCTTTCTTTCTTTCTTTCTTTCTTTCTTCATCTTTTCTCCCCTCAGAGAGTCCCCCTTAAAATTTCTTGCAGGGTTGGTTTAGTGGTCACAAAGTCCTTTAATTTTTGTTTGTCTGGGAAACTTTTAGTCTCTCCTTCTATTTTGAATGACAGCCTTGCTGGATAAAGAGTTCTTGGCTGCATATTTTTCTGATTCAGCACAATGAATATATCCTGCCACTCCTTTCTGGCCTGCCAAGTTTCTGTGGATAGGTCTGCTGCAAACTTGATGTGTCTTCCCTTGTAGGTTAGGGACTTTTTTTCCCTTGCTGCTTTCATGACTCTCTCCTTGCCTGAGTGTTTTGTGAATTAGACTATGATATGCCTTGTTGATGGTTGGTTTTTGTTAAATCTAATGGTGGTCCTCTGTGCTTCCTGGATTTTGATGTCTGTGCCTTTCCCCAGGTTAGGAAACTTTTCTGCTATGATTTGCTCACATAATTCTTCCACCACTTTTTCTCTCTCTTTCTCCTCTGGGACCTCTATGATTCTGATGTTGTTCCTTTTTAATGAGTCACTGATTTCTCTAATTCTTAAATCGTGCTCTTTTGCCTTAATCTCCCTCTTTTTCTCTGCTTCGTTATTCTCTATAAGTTTGTCCTCTAAATCGCTGATTCTCTGTTCTGCCATGTCCATCCTTGCCGCCACTGCATCCATCTGTGATTGCACCTCGGTTATAGCATTTTTAATTTCATTCTGTGTTTTACTTCTTGTATCTCTGCAGAAAGGGATCCTAATCTATTTTCAACTCCAGCTAGTATTCTCATTATCATGATTCTAAGTTCTGGTTCAGACATCTTACTTGTATCTGTTTTGGTTAAATCCCTAGGTATCGTTTCTTCATGCTCTTTCTTTTGGGGTGAATTCCTTCATTTTGTCATTTTGAAGGGAGAAAAGGAATTAATGAGGTAGAAAAATTAAAAGAATTAAAAAAAATATTAAAATTAAAATATTAAAACACACACACACACAAATCCAATAAATGATGTTAGATCCTAGGTGTGTTTTGGTCTGGGTGTTGAAAGTGGTTTGATTAGAGAAAAAAAGGGGGGGGGAGAAATTGTTGGAGAATTTGAAAAAATGAATACACTGAAGTAGACTAAAGTGAAATGATGGGAGTAAAATAGAATTTGAAAAAATTTAGACAAAAGTAAAGAATGTAGTGGACAAAAGTTACAGAAAAATAATTTAATAAAAATTAAAAATAAAAATGAATTTTTTTCTCTTTCTGTATTCAAGAAAAAGAAAAGAAACAAAAAAAGAAAAAAGGAAATCATTTGAAAATTTGAAAAAATGAATATACTGTAGTAGACTAAAATAATATTATGGAAGTAAAATAGAATTTGAAAATTTACATAAAAGTAAAAATATAGTAAAAATATTAAAGAAAAATGTTTTCAATAGAAATTGAAAGTAAAAATGAATGTTTTCTCTTTCTGTATTCAAGAAAAAGATAAGAAATGAAAAAAGAGAAAAAAGAAAAAGGAAAAAAAGGAAATCATTTGAAAATTTGAAAAAATGAATATACTGAAGTAGACTAAAATAAAATGATGGAAGTAAAATAGAATTTGAAAAGAATTACACAAAAGGAAAAAATATAGTAAAAATTACAGAAAAATATTTTTAATAAAAATTGAAAATAAAAATGAATTTTTTCTCTTTCTGTATTTAAGAAAAAGAAAAGAAGTGAAAAAGAGAAAAAAAAAAGATATAAATTTGAATAGATGGACCTGCCAACAGACTGAAATAGGACTGAAACTACTTCTTTCCCCTAGGAGTCAGACCAAGAAGTGCTCTGTAGTCCATAAACTAAACAGGTGGTGAGACCTGTGTTCTTGAAGAGGGAGGTTGGCCCAGTTGGGTGGGGCTCAGTGCAATGGCTCTGTTCTCCACTAGATGGCGCTGCAAGCCCACTGGGGTGAATTGTTATGGCGCTCACAAGTGCGCATGTGCTGGAGCGGTAAAAATGGCGTCACCCAGTCTCCGTACTGGAACTCTGCTCTCCCTGATCAGCAATCATGCACCCATCCTCTGTCTTCAGCTTTCATCCACTCCCTGCTTTTTCACTTTCCGTGACCAAGCCCCAGGCAGCAACCCCCTCCCGAGTCCTGTCTCAGATGCGGCCACTCTCCCTGGCCCCCTACTTCTGAAGGACTGCCGCTTTGACCTGTTCTGCCCCTCTGCGTGTGGGTTTCACCAAGCAATGGCTGAATGTCGGCTGCACCCAGGAATGCTTGCTGGACCCTGCTGCTGCCAGTGCCCCGAGACTGCGGGTAGGTGCCAGCCCACCCCAGAAAAAGTTCGCGAGATAGTGTAGCAACAGCGTTTCAGGGACTATGGAAAATCACAACACACATCTGGCACCAGGCTTCACCCTTAACGACCTTGTTCTAGCACCAGCGAACGTGGCTGTTTTCTGGGGTCTGCTGGGACCAGGTGGCTTCAACAGTCTCTACCAAATGTCCTTCCAGCAGTGGAACCGCTTTTCCCCCGTGTGGCCCAAGAACCTCCCAGACCCCACTCTGTTCCTGGGGATTCGCCCTTTCCACCAGAGCACCACCAGGTATTGAGCCTGAGTTGCAGACTCTGTGTGCCCCTTGTTTACAGTCTTAATGGAATTTAAACCCTCTCCTTTCTCCTTTCTCCCTTTTTAGTTTAGTCCCTGCGGCTGTTTCCAATTTTCCACTTTCTCTCCAGCTGCTTCTAGGGAGAGGTGCTTTTCCCATATTCTCCCCTGCCCCCTGCCCCATCTCTGTTCTCTCTCCTCCTGCAAAAGTGGTTCCCTGCCTTTCGCAGCTTCTCTCTCCCCAAGTTTACCTCTCCGCACTGCGTACCTGCTGAATTCTGTGGTTGAGGTTGTGCAGATTGTTGTGTTAATCCTCCAGTCAGTTTTCTAGGTGTGCAGGATGGTTTAGTGTTGGTCTGGCTATACTTCATGGCTGTGAGACACACAAAAAACTTCTATGCTGTTCTACCATCTTTGTTCTTCCCTCAGAATTTAAAGTATATTTACCTACCAATCAAAACCACAATGAGATACCACCTTACACCTGTCAGAAGGGCTAAAATTAACACCACAGGAAACAACAGATGCTGGCAAACATGCAGGGAAAGGGGGAACCCTCTTAAGCTGTTGGTGGGGATGGAAACTGGTGCAGCTGCTATGGAAAACAGTATGGAAGTTCCTCAAAAAGTTAAAAATAAAACTACCCCATGATCCAGCAATTGCACTACTACGTATTTACCCAAAAGATATAAAAATACAGATTCAAAGGGGTATATGCACCCCAATATTTGTAGCAGCAATATCAACAATAGCCAAACTATGGAGAGATGCAAATGTTCAACTGATTAATGGATACAGAAGATGTGGTATATATACAATGGAATGTTACTTAGCCATCAAAAAGAATGGAATTTTGCCATTTACAAAGATGTGGATGGAGCTAGAGTGTATTATGCTAAGCAAATAAATTTGGTCCAAGAAAGACAAATACGTGATTTCACTCATACGTGGAATTTAAGAAGCAAAACAGATGAATATATGGGAAGGATGGGGAAATGAGAAGAAAGGGAAATAAGCCACAAAAGATTCTTAATGATAGAGAACAAATTGAGGATTAATGGAGGGAAGTGAGTGGAAGATGGGCTAGATGGGTGATGGGTATTAAGGAGGGCACATGTTATGATGAGCCCTGGATGTTATATGTAAGTGATGAATCACTAAATTCTACTCTTGAAACCAATATTGCATTGTATGTTAACTAACTAGAATTTTAATAAAAATTTGAAAAGACAAAAAAGAAGTAAAGCATGTATACCTAAAAAGATTTTTCCAAATTGCTAATTCTAATTTAACTTATACTGATAAAAAAGGTTTGTATAAGGATTAGATGAGATACTGTATTTGAAAAGTTTAGCACACTAAGCCTAGCATATTATAATCACTTTATTAATGCTAACTAATATTTTTCTTAACTGAGAATCCAAACATTAAAGAGGTATACATGACAAGGGTTAGGAAAAAATACAACTAACTCAGATTGAATTAATGTCCATTTATTGATCATCCGGTATATGCTATGCAATATGTTAAAATCTAAGTTTTTTATTTATTTATTTATTTTTTTTATTTTATTTTTTGGGACAGAGAGAGACAGAGCATGAACGGGGGAGGGACAGAGAGCGAGGGAGACACAGAATCGGAAACAGGCTCCAGGCTCTGAGCCATCAGCCCAGAGCCTGACGCGGGGCTCGAACTCACGGACCGTGAGATCGTGACCTGGCTGAAGTCGGACGCTTAACCGACTGCGCCACCCAGGCGCCCCTAAGTTTTTTTTTAATTTTTAAAGTTTATTTATTCTGAGAGAGAGAGAGAGAGAGAGAGAGAGAGAGAGTAATCTGGAAGGGGCAGAGTGAAGGAGAGGGAGAATCCCAAGGAGGCTCTGCACTGTAAGCACAGAGCTAGGTGTGGGACTCAAACTCACAAACTGTGAAATCATGACCTGAGCCAAAACCAAGAGTCAGAGGCTTAACCAACTGAGCCAATACAAGTGCCCCAAATCTAAGATATATTTTTAAAAAGACTATATGGTTCTTGCCTTCAAAGAGTTCATATCCATGAAGAGAGAGACACACACATTTTTATGAATAAAGATAGTCCTGTGAATTGAGTGTTAATATAGCTATGTACAAGATCATATAACAGCAATGATATGGAGCATCTACTTGTGACTGGGAAGACCAGGAAAATTTTGGGAGGAAAAGACAGTTAATTGGAGGCTTACAGAAGATTTCTGCCTGAATTCTCCAGACCCTATGGGATATGATTTAGAGCACCCAGATGGAATCCAATCCATAGCCAGTTTTGAGTCCAATATATCCTATTAGCAATGGCTAAGTTATGCAGATATTGGACATCTTGAACCCCAGTGGATAATCTGTGCATACTGAGGTGTTGAGAGGTGATGAGGAAAGAAGTGCATTGTTTAATTATACCATAGCAATGCCCTTTAGGGGTGCCAGTGATCTCTAAGATATCCCAGGTTTCAACAGGAGAGTAATGGATATGACTGACTTGAGGCTTTTTATAAATTCACAGAGGGAGAGAAAATATTGTTTCATGATCAGTACTTAGCTCATTGGCTTCTCCATTATATTGTGTTTCTTGAATCTTGGTGTATATTTAGAGCATATTTTGAAATCAGTGGAAAAAAGAAGGTACAGAGTTGGCATCCATGGATTTTTATATTTATGTATTTGATTTTTAAGCAAATTTGTCCTAAAAATAATTTACCTGTAGTGAATTCTAATTTAATTAATTAGTGCAAACTATAGTGCTAATGTGTAAGATAAGTCATTTACTTGTGAGACTAGCCATAAACTGAGCCTCTATATTTCAATAATACCTTTCTGATTTCTATTTTCATGAAATAATACAGAAAAATTCATGTGTGTGTGTGTGTGTGTGTGTGTGTGTGTGTATACACAAGGGAGAAAAAGAAAAAGGAGACCAGACTGTGAGAGAAAAACTTCCAAAGAAAATAAGTATTATTACTTTTATATCTCTTCACTTTATTTCAAGGTTATTGGCTTTTACTTATCATAAATATTCATTATATATTCTGGAGACTAGTTCTTTGTTAAATATATATGTTGCAAATCTTTTCTACTCGTCATATTTTTACTTTCTAAACCTTTTTTGTCAAGCAGATGTCCTTCTTTAAAAAAAATATTTTCAAGTTAGTTAACATACAGTGTAGTCTTGGCTTCAGGAATAGAACCCAGTGATTCATCTCTTACATATGACACCCAGTGCTCATCCCCAAAAGTGCCCTCCTTAATGCCTGTCACCCATTTAACCCACCCCCATACCTGTCCCCCTCAAGCAACCCTCAGTTTTTTCCTCTGTATTTAAGAGTCTCTTACAGTTTGTCTCCCTCTCTGTTTTTATCTTATTTTCCTTTCCTTCTTCTATATTCATCTGTTGAGTTTCTCAAATCCCACATATGAGTGAAATCATACGATACCTGTCTTTCTCTGACTTATTTCATGTAACATAATACCCTCCAGTTCCATCCTCATTGGTGCAAGTGGCAAGATTTCATTCTTTTTATCACTGAGTAGTATTCCATTGTATATATAAACCACATCTTCTTTATCCATTCATCAGTGGATGGACATTTGGGGTCTTTCCATAATTTGGCTAGTGTTGATAAGGCTGCTATAAATATTGGAGTGCATGTGGCCCTTCAAATCAGCATTTTTGTATCCTTTGGATAAATACCTAGTAGTGCAGTTGCTGTGTTGTAGGGTAGTTTTATTTTTAATTTTTTGAGGAACCTCCTTACTATTTTCCAGAGTGGCTGCACCAGTTTGCATTCCTACCAACAGTTCAAGCAGATGTTCCTAATGTCATCAACTTTATCAACTTTTTGCTTTAAGGCTAGTGCTTTTAATTTCATTTAAGAAATTCTTCCCTGGGGCACCTGGGAAGCTCAGTGAGTTAAGCCTCCAACTCGTGGTTTTGGCTCAGGTCATGATGTCACTTTTCATGAGTTTGACACCACCCCTCCCCTGCCCCTGCCCTAGGTCAAGTAGGGCTCTGCACTAGTAGCACAGGAGCCTGCTTGGGAATCTCTCTCTCCCTCTCTCTCTCTCTCTCTCTCTCTGCCCCTCCCTCCCTCTCAAAATAAGTAAATAACCTTGAAATAGTAAAAAAAAAAAAAAAAAAAAAAAAGGATAATAATAATAAAAAAATAAATTCTTCCCTACCCTGATATTATGAAGATATTCTCTCTTATTATCTTTTAAAAGTTTTATAATTTTGCCTTTTTTTAAGGTCATTAACATTCCTGGACTTGTTTTTTATATGTGCATAAAGTCACCATTTTAGAATCTTCTAGTTAATTGGCTATTTGAGTATATTGGTCCAAGACAATACTCAGGCTGTTGCTGTCCTGGAAATCTCTGCCATATAAGCCACAGAACCCAGAACCATTCCCGCTGGTATTTAGGCCAGACCGGACAACTCTCACCAGGCAGCATTAAACTACAGGCAGGACATGGACAGACCTGGTTTGAATAGTTAGAATTTAGGAACTCCCAGCAGACACACCCTGGTTTTTTTCCTTGTAATGATGTAACCTCCAATTTTATGAAGTTAAATTTTCAGACTGTTTTATTGGTGTTATGAGAGACTTTTCCTACACTTCATTTAGAGTTTTGCATCTGTTTGTTGATGCAATTAGCTTATGATTTTTCTTTCCCATACTGTTTATTGGTATTTTTTGGTATTAAGATTTTTCTATAATAATAATGATGATCATGATAAACCCTTACAAAGTGCTCCTCATGACTCCTCAAAGTGCTCCTTCCAGATTCATGGAAATACTTTATATGCACGAACTCACTTAATCTTTACCATCAATTTATGAAATGGGTAGCATTATCATTTCATTGTATAGATGAAAATAGTGATCTACAATCAGTTAAGTAACTTGCCCAGGCAGAGACAGAAAACAGTAGAGCCTGGAATTGCTTGTGAAAGATTGGACTTGTGTGTTCCTTTTATGTTTGGTAGGGTACAACCCTAAATGTCTCATTTCTTTGTGAGCAATTTACTATGGATTCAATGTACATACTGATCAAAGAACTGTTCAGGGTTCCTTTTTCTTTTTGAGCATTTTCTAGAAATGAATGTTTCAAATTTTTTAAATAATATTTTTCATTCACATTTTTAATTATATTTTCAATTATTTTTTTTTTAATTTTTTTAATGTTTATTTATTTTTGAGACCGAGAGAGACAGAGCATGAGCAGGGAAGGGGCAGAGAGAGAGGGAGACACAGAATCGGAAGCAGGCTCTGGGCTCTGAGCTGTCAGCACAGAGCCCGACGCGGGCTTGAACTCACGGACTGTGAGATCATGACCTGAGCCGAAGTCGGACGCTTAACCGACTGAGCCACCCAGGCGCCCCGATATTTTCAATTCTTATACCATTTGTGGTTATGTCCTCACTCTCATTCTTAATGTGTTAATTTGTAACATCTCTCATACCTTGATGAAGTTTTTATACATAGCCTATTTATTAGTAATTTTTCCATTGATACACAAGTTTTTGAAATATGCTTATCAGTCTCCATATACAGTAGATTTTTTCCCCTTTGATTATTAACTTCAAACTTAACTACCTTGTGAAAAGAGATTATGCATCTTTTAATGTGTCTAAACTTTCTTGTCAGATTGTCATCAAGTTTTGTAACTGTCCCTTGAGTATTAAAAAATAGTGTTTTCTCCAACTGTTGGATTCAGGGATCTATTTTTCTTTTTCTTTTTATTAATAGTCATTTTATTTATTTTGAGAGAGAGAGAGAGAAAAAAAAAACATGACAAGGAGAGGGGCAGAGAGAGAGAGTGAGAGGGAATCCCAAGCAGGCTCCGCACTCAGCACTGAGCTGAGCCCCATGCAGGGCTTGATCTTACGACCATGAGATCATGACCTGAGCCAAAATCAGGAGTTGGACACTTAACCAACTGAGCTACTAAGGCGCCCCTGCAGGGAACGATTTTTATTCACTATTTTAAACTTGTTTATTGTAATTTTGGAGTCTTGTTAATTTTTTTTTCCTGTTGAATATACAAATTATGAAAAGAGATATGTTAAAATCTGTTACTGTGACATTGGATTAATCTGTTTCTCATTATAGTTTCATCAAATTTTGTCTTCATACATATTGTGGATATATGATCTGGTATATTCAAGTTTGTAATTTTTGCTTTACCCTGGAGAATTGCAATTTTTGTCATGATGGAGTTTTTCTTCACATCCACAACAATGCTTTTTGCCAGGAAGTTTATGTATCTGGCATATGAATGTGGCATATATTTTTATCAGTTCTTTACTTTCAAACATTCTGTGACCCTATGTTTTAGATGTAACTTTCTTAAGTAGCCTATATTTGGATTTAGTTTTATAACTTTTTAATCCATTTTGATGAATGTTGACTTAATTGTAATTTCTTGTACATTTTAAATTTGCTATAATCACCAGTATTTTAAAATTTTTACCATTTTCTTTTATCCTTTTTATTTTATCCAACTTTCCTTTCTTTTACTGTCCTTTCCTGCTTCTTTTGAATTAATTTTTCTCCTCCTGCATCATTTGCTTGAATAAATGGCCATAGGATCTCTTTGGGAATGACGGGGGGAATCATTAGAATATATTTACATGGTAGTTAAGGGTACTTTCTCATAGTTACCTGGCATTTCCAGGATTCTGGATCTGAGAAATGGTTCATATTCACAAATTGGACAGGGATGATATTCTACTGGAGAAGTTTCCACAGGCTCATGATCATTTATGCTTATTTTCTTTTGATTGTGAAACTGAGCAATACCCTTTTTGGTTGCTCATCTATCTCGTCTCTATGAACCTCTGATTTCCACTCAGACCTTTCTACTAAACCTGCCTATAAATGATAGCTATCACTGAGCTTCTCAACAATGTTGTTGCTTTTTTACCTTTTACCATTTCAATAATGGAGCTTTATCACAGAACATAGATGATGGGTTAGTTTCTTGTCCCGTGCATTTTTTCCACTCTAGCATGCCTGCTTCTCTGAGACTTTTGGTCCCTTCCTCCACAATTTTCCATGGTAGTTCCAGCATTTCTACATCACTGAATGTAGGCCATTACTTTTTCTAAGCTTCCAAGAGCATAGTCTCCCAGGTTTCTTGCCCAGGTGTTTTATCCTGAATTTCTGGAAATTGCTCCCATTTCAAAAAGCTATGTTTTGTCCAACTTTATATTGTTCTTGATCCAACACCCTCAGTATCCATTACATACATTTTCTTATTATTCCTTTCCTCCTTAACAAGCCCAATACTTCCCCAGCTGGGTGACTTGACCAATATTATCGATCCAATGGGAAAAGGAGAGGTGGGAACAGATGTTCCCTGTTGGTACAGGTTGTTTTGCAAGACAAAGTTTTCTGTATTATCTTTAACATGGAAGATGCTAGCTAGCCTTTAAGTGGAGGGAGTGGTCCACTTCTGCAGGATGTTTCAGAAGAATCTGGAAATTCAGTGCATTCAACTGCAACAGTACATTGAATACAACACAAATCTCAGTGCTAGACATCAGTCTCTCCAATCAGAGACCTGACTTGGTATAATAGATTGGCTGGACTTGACAACGCAAACTTCTCTTAAACTCTGCTACCCTTATAATAATTAAGGTTTAGGCCTTATCCACAGCATTTTTCTTTATTCCTATGACAGAAAATAAGAGACTCTTTATGTGATGTTAAGAAGGCCTTCGTTTCACACTTTACCTTCAACTGGTGGTTAAATAATCCTTAGCCTTAGACAATAAAAGTGTTTGACTAATGCCTCAGTGTCACTCAGCAATACTCCTTATACTTAATTCTGTACCTCTTACACATGTACAATACTAAAACTGCTAATGCATCCCCTTCCTTTGGTATCCCATCCCAGTTCATCACTGGCAAAATGAGATGGCATAACTGGAGCCATCAGTTTTCCTCTTACCACAAGTGATAGTGTCTTCATTGCTAGTTAGCCAATACTGATCCAGTTATAAAATTTTAGAGTCTGCTTCCTAGGATCACTCTTCATATCAATTGTCTTACATTTTGTTTCTCAGGATACAGGCTCTGAATTAGATATTAAATGTGAGATATTTTGGAGTGTGATTTGAGTTATTTATTGTTATACAACCCCAATGACAAAAATATAATGTCTTAAAAATGACCATTTTATTATACCTCAAATTATGTGAGTCAGGAATGTGGGCAGAGGTTGGCTAAGTGATTCTTCTGCTTCATGTAGGGTTTACGGTAGTGAGTTGAGAGTAGGTTTGTTTGGTTAGCTGGACTGGTCTGCAGGTCACTTGCATGCCTGATATCTTAGAAGAGATGACTGTAAGGCTATACTTAGTTGGCTCTTCTCTCTAGTCATATACTCCCAGGATCTAGGCATAAACTGTCATAGTGTCCCTTCCACTATAGTCTGTTAATCAAAGTGGTCATAGAACAGCCCAGTTTTGAGAGGAAGAAATATAGACTTTATCTATGGGGAAAGGAGTATCAAAGAATTTGTAGACATTTTCAATCTGTCACAAATATTTATAGGAACAATTCATATTAGGGAACAGGGGAAGTAGAATTGGCAAAGGGAGAGGAAAAACAGAAAAAAACTGAGGCCTTACAACAGAGGCCTCAGCCAATTCCATGAGGGGTTCTGGAGATGGAATGCACATTTGAATTTAGGCAAGGAGGTTAAGTTTATGTGTGGCTCCATTAGGCCAATCACTTGATAACAGACTATCTTTGGGATGGGCAAGCATGTAACTTTGGTTTAAGGAGTTCCTTTTTGGTCTAAGCAATTCTCGGAGAGAAATTAAGTTGTAAGTCATTATCAGTCAACACTTCTGCCAACTGAGCACCTCTTTCATGAAGGCACAGTCTGGGTGGTACATCCCAGAATTCATTATATATGTTAGGAATTAAATGGAGGTTACAAAGAATGTTATTATCACCTAAACAAATGAAATAAAAATAGCAATATATAGTATCAATATCATGAAAGTTATAATACTGATATGAAGGAAAGAGTTGATTAAATACATTTTATTAAATACAACAATGCATACATTTTACAAAAAAGATAAAGATATTAAAGAAAAAATGCTTCAGTAAAGTATAGTGTCTCTGAAGGAAGAACCCAACTGATGGAACAGAATGATTTCTAAAATATGTATGAAGAAGAAATTGGGAGAAAATGTTTCTGAAGATGAAAAGAGCACATAGTATGCAAGAAAAGAATTTTCACAGGCTACTGAATATAAAGACAAGAGTAAAAATGGGGTTCTTTATTTCTAGTAAATAGGGGCTTAAACTGTTTCCCGTCTTCCTCAAATGTATCTTGTAAAAGCAACAAGGGAAATTAAAAACAAACAAATCTTCAATTTATTTTTACATGAAACCAGTAAACATATACATCCCATAGATTTTTTTTTAAGTGTAAATGCTACTAAAAGCAACTAAGATTGGCACAAAACTGAATGAATTGAAAGGCAGCACAAACCACATGGTAAGAGAATAGCAAGATAGTCCAGAAGCAACAGATATCAGAAAAGGACTAAATGAAATAAAATCTGTGGGATCTGGGAAAGACAAAGCAGAAACTGAAAAGATAAATGGGTCAAAGTACATAAGAAATATGTATAGAGCAGAGTAACATACAAGTAATGAAATGTCTTCAAAAATACCAGTAAAACTACACTCCCTAAAGGAAACACCTGCAACTGCTGGACAAGGAAAACGTAGCTTATTTCACAGTAAGATGTAAAATTCAAGCTGGTCTAGCATTGACACACAACTAATAGAAGAAACAAAATGGAAAAGATTTACCCAAAAATGCATCACAAAATGAGAAAGAGCAGATGAAAGTTCTGCCCAAATATTTTATCACTAACTAAAAAATGAGAAAAATGAAATAATCACTTTTATAAAAGAAGATCTCAAAGTAAAAACACAAGATTTTAGGGACAATATGGTGAGAAAATAGAAGACAATGAAATGTACACTAGTAGAACTCAGGAAAATGTAGGAAGAATAATAAAAAAATCACAGAAACATAAGACAAAATTGGAGCCCAAGGCAGCATAAACATTGACAATAACACAGGAGGAGATCTGGAGTATAGAATGAGAAAAGCGACCAAAATAAAAGAGAAATACAGAGGAGTTAAAAAGGATTAAAGAGAATAGTTAGATACACAAGAAAGGCAAAGGAGATCAAATGTGTGTAATTGGAGTTTACCAAGAAGAAAGCCAAAATAATGGAACAGAATATAGAAACATATAATTCAAGAAAACATTCCTGAAATTTAAGAAGTCTCGAATCTACATTTTTGGAAAAAAAAAAAAAAACATGTTATATGCCAGGACAGTTTGAACCACAATGGTCAATAATGAAATACATTTGATAAAGTATTGGCCCTTAAAGAAAAAAATCCTTTGCAATGCTAAGTCAAAATACCAAGTCACTTAGAAGAGCAAAAACAAATCAACCAGATTTCATGTTTTCCTTAGCAGTATTCAGCTTCAGAAGACAATGGGGCAATATGCAGTATTTATATGATAGGCAAGGAAGTGTAACTCACAGATTATATGTACAGCCAAGTTGTGCTTCAAGTGAAAATTCAACAAATTGTTTTGAACAGACAGCACTCAGGGATTAGTTTTCCCAAACGTTCTTGCTAAGGAAACTCCTTGCAGGTGAACCTCAAACAAAGGATGTCTGGAAAAGAATGACAAAGTCATGAACTTTTAAATATATTTTATTTAGAGGCAACACAAGCTAGATATGTTTTATATACTTTAATGAGAAAATGTTAACCCCTTAAAAAGCAAGAAGATAAAAAGCAGAACAAGTCTGTTACCACATCTGAAGTATCTGGGAATCAAAGAATATCATTTCTAGTTTATAAAATTAAGTAATAAATAAGCATATTGAGTCACACAAATGTATACTGGATGATTTCTTGTCAAAATGCCATTACTGTTACTGTCTATACTTGGACATTGTTTCCCAGATTCCTCTTCATTCTATGGTACCTGGTTAAAATTGGTCAAAAACAGGACCTCCTGGAAGGTCTAGAGTGCAGCTGGGAAGGAGAAACCATTTATTTAGGCCCTGGTGGTCGGACATGATAATTGATGGGGCTTTGGAGTGATGGGAGTTCAGAGCTGATGGCCAAGAAAGAATTCTTGAAGATGTGTTTGGTGCAAAAAGGTGATTTTATTAAAGCACAGGGACAGGGCCTGTGGGCAAAAAGAGCTGCACTGGTGTTGTGAAGAGTGACTGGTTATATACTATGAACTTGGGGGAGATAAAGAAGAAGTTTCTTAAAGGGATTTCCATAGGCTAAAGACTCATACTGGAGGCCTAGCTATTGTCAAGCTAAGGTTGTTTTTCCCTCTAGCAAAGCATTAAGACAGTAGGGAATTCCTGGAGATTAGGCTGTTGATAAGATTGCCCTTTACTTGTAATGTTACTAAGATATTTGTAAACTGATAGAGACTCAAGTCCTGCTAGACTGTGATCTCTATCAGTTAACCATTGGTTTTCTTTCTCTTTCCTCTGTCTTTGGGCAGCCAGGAGTGCCTGAGATTTATCACACATATCCCACCTGGGGTGGGGGTGTTTTGTGGGGTGTTAGCTTGCATTGTGCTCCCTCATCAATGATGATCAAGTGCCCATATGTGGTAGCCCTCAGCTTGTTCTTGTTCTCCTGTGCTCTGAGTCATGGTGTTTTCTAACTCCCTTGCCTCCTGACTGCTGCTGGCCCAAGGCTCACCACCAGGGCTATGCTTGTACACATACAGTGGCAGCAGTACCACAGGGGCAGCAGTTTCCTTTGACCTCTATAAATATCTCCACTGTTTGTAGACAGATTTGCATGGCTTCTTGACTTTTATCATGTGTTCAGACTATTTTACTTAGGCCAGTGCTTGAGGCAATTTTGATTGCTGATTGTTTCTCTGATCCTCCAATTCCCTCTTTCCAGACCTTCACTTCCCTAGTTCCTCCACACTGGTGTAAAGTCTAATTCCTAAATTAAACTTCTTACTCATGTAATGCTAATAATGGGTTTGGTTTATGACTGATAAAAATAGTAAGTTAAGCAAGGTAATTTTATTGACTACAAGAATAAATCAGGAAAATACAAGTTTAAAGAAAAAGGAAGAGGGGCACCTGGGTGGCTGAGTGGGTTAAGCATCCTCCTCTTGATTCAGTCTCAGGTCCTGATCTCACAGTTGGTAAGTCCAAGCGCTGCATCAGGCTCTGGGCTGACAGTAGGGAGCCTGCTTGGGATTTTCTCTCTCCTCCCTCACTCCTGTGTTTTCTCTCAAAATACCTAAATAAACATTTTAAAACAATAAAAGAAAAAGTAAGACTTGTGATCTTAATATCAAACATGGAATTCAGTCTTCAAAGTGTTAAAGTTCATGAGGAAGGGAAATTTCTTATGTTAAAGGTCTCTATTTGTAGTCAAAACACAAATTTGTGAATACATACGATCACAATGGCACAGCAGCAACATTAATGGTGCTGGTACTGACATCTTAAACTACTTTTTTAAGAGTGTTTATTTTTTTTATTTTTTGAGAGATTGAGTGAGAGAACAAGAGAAGTAGAGAGAAAGAGAGAGGGAGACACTCTGAAGCCAACTCAGAGCTGTCAGCACAAAGCCTGATGCAGGGCTAGAACTTACGAATCCTGAGATCATGACTTGAGCTAAAGTTGGGCACTTAACTGACTGAGACACGCCGGTGCCCCTTACCCTATTTTTTTTTTTTCCGCTTCATTTGCAGTGCTTCTGGTATTGTTCCATTAAGGATGATGGTGAATTTGGTGAGAGATGCACAGTTTTCGTTTTAAGGAGTCATTAATCTATTACTAATTTATTGTTCATTTTATTTTATTTTATTTTATTTTATTTTATTTTATTTTATTTTTGTTCATTTTATTTTTAAAAACACAATGATTGTTAACTTTGGTCAAATGTCTCATTAACATCACAATATGATTTTACTCCTTGGAGTTATCACTGTGATTAATATTGATCCACCTGTACATCCCTGGAATGAATCCATAGAATCATAATTTTAATGTGGTTTGGATTCTTTTTATGAGTATTTTAGTATGGAATTTTGCATTACTGTTCATGATGTATTGCATCATGCATCATGATTGCATACTGTTCATGATATAGTGTATTTTTTTGTTGTTGAAATTTCTGTTAAATGTTGATATCATTTTTATGCTTCTCACTTAAATATCTTAGAATTATAAAAATATTTTGAAATTAAAAACATAGTAGTATCTAGTCTTTAAAATTTTGAAACTGGATCTTTTGCTTTTTGGAAGAATAAGGAAAATCTTTTCATTTATGTTTATCATTTCATGTTTCTTTCTCTTGGAATTTATTTTGTAAAATTTTAGAAATTTTAGAAATTTTTAGAAAGTTACTAATTTCATCCATACTTTCAAATTTATAATGGGAATATAAAAGAATATTGGAGTGAACAAATTGACTCAGTTCTAGCTCAGACTGAAGACCTTAAAGTTTAAAGAGGAACAAATATCATGGATATGTGATTTTTCTATAGCACTGTTGATTTCTACAGATGGATGTTTAGAGAAAGGGAAGTTTATATAGGTGAAGTTATAGGTGAGTTTTTAATTGAGACCTTGCATGTGGAGATTCAGAGAAATCAGTACATTTTTATTGAATCTTTTTTTTTTTTTTAACATTTATTTATTTTTGAGACAGAGAGAGACAGAGCATGAATGGGGGAGGGTCAGAGAGAGAGGGAGACACAGAATCTGAAACAGGCTCCAGGCTCTGAGCTGTCAGCACAGAGCCTGACGCGGGGCTCGAACTCACGGACCGTGAGATCATGACCTGAGCCGAAGTTGGACGCTTAACCGACGGAGCCACCCAGGCACCCCTATTGAATCCTTTTTTATTACTAAGAAAGACAATAGAAAAGAGAGAAGGCATAAAACAAGGTCACTGCCCTATAGGCACTTGCAACCCAATTGTAAATTCCTTCAGGATTTAAGCCACCAGAGGCTATAATGAACTATTCAAGGTAACTGTAAGTAAATGCTAAAAGAATTAATTCATACTGTAGCCTTTGGCATTTCAGGGCTGAAGAGATGACTTAAGACTGAGGTAGTCAGAGGCTTAAAGAGCGAGGTGAATCCTACATGAAGGGTAAGATTAAAATTGTCAGGACTCTAAGTATGAAGACAAGAATTAATGTGTCTTTCCTGACAGTATAGTGGTAATATATAATAACTGCTCCATTAAATTTTGTTGAATGAATAAATATGTGAATAAATATGTGATATTACATAAGCTAGAGGAAAAAAAAGAGGGAGGAAGGAAGGAAGGAAGGAAGGAAGGAAGGAAGGAAGGAAGGGCTAAAAATTCAAATATCGCATACAGATCATATAATGACTGCAGAGCACCCATTGGATTTCTCAGCTAGGGGTGTGGATCATGGAGACAGCCAGAGCAGTGGATTACAACCAGATTTAAGAAAGTTGAGAGTAAAGGAGACCAGAAATAAAGAACAGGTTTTGTTTGTATTTGGTTTTATTTTGTTTTTTGTTAATGTGGGAGAGACGGAGCACATTTGTAAGGAGGGATTTAGATGAGAAAAACAGATTTAATGACATGAAGATGGTAGTAGGTTATGTTGGAGACTGCGGGAAGGAAGATAGACATTGGACAGGAGCAGGGAAATCTCCTTTGAGAATGGAGTTAAAATAAGGCATGGCCGGGGCGCCTGGGTGGCTCAGTCAGTTAAGTGTCCCACCTTGACTCAGGTCATAATCTTATGGTTTGTGGGTTTGAGCACTGCGTCAGGCTCTGTGCTGACAGCTCAGAGCCTGGAGCCTGCTTCAGATTCTGTCTCCCTCTCTCTCTGCCTCTCGCCCTCTTGTGCTCAGTCTCTCTGTCTCTAAAATAAATAAACATTAAAAAAAATTTTTTTAAAAGAAGGGATGGCTGCAGTTAAATCCCATAATGGAATATCGGGAAAATCGTTAGAATTCTGCTTAAGTGGTCTTATTTTATTTTACAAAATGGGAATGTACACATTTGCTGAAGGAATGAAGGAAGTAGTGCTATTTAAGAATAATGGATTTTGGACTGGATTACAATGAAAATAGGAGTGAGCAAGTCAGTCCTAGCTCAGTTTGAAGACATTTTTTTGATGGCACAGATAATAGATGCACAGTTTTTCTGTTGTGATGTGTATGCACTGGGATAGGCATATACTGATAGAGGGTTTGGAGTTTTGAAATGAGTGTACAGTTGTATATTGAAAGACTAGCTGAAGCAGTGAAATTGTAGAAAAAGAGTTAGAAAATAATAGACACACAGAGAAATGAAGCATGGTAAGAAATTGGTGTATGAATCTCAAAGATAAAGTTTTTGGAGTAAGTGATTGAAATGTAGTACAAATAAACGTCACTGAAATGCTGAGGTCAACAAACTGAGGGTAAAGGCCACACAGTATAGAGGAAAAGGTCACAGATTCTAATATCTATCTCTTAAGCTACACGACCTTGGGAAAATTACTTAACTCTGAGGTCCCTCAGTTTCCTAATAAGTAGAATTAAAGGGGCGCCTGGGTGGCGCAGTCGGTTAAGCGTCCGACTTCAGCCAGGTCACGATCTCGCGGTCCGTGAGTTCGAGCCCCGCGTCAGGCTCTGGGCTGATGGCTCGGAGCCTGGAGCCTGTTTCCGATTCTGTGTCTCCCTCTCTCTCTGCCCCTCCCCCGTTCATGCTCTGTCTCTCTCTGTCCCAAAAATAAATAAAAAACATTGAAAAAAAAAAAGTAGAATTAAAGTACCACTATAAACATTAATGAAAAAGCATATATTAAAGAGCCTAGCAAAAACCTAGCATGGAAGAGTTATGTTATTATATTATTCTTTTGTTGCTGTTGTTATCATTTTTACTTTTGTCACTGTTAAGTAGCTCAAGGACATGGGGATTATCAGATTTAGAGTACATAAGAGTCAGGTGTGAAAGTTGTCAATGAATATAAGGAATTGATCATAAGAAGAAAGATAAAAAATGGTAATGAAGATTGCTAGAGATGATGTCATTGGATGGCTTGGAACAAAAGAAGCCTTATTTTTATGCTCTAGGGAAATTAGAAATAAAATTTAAAATTTTTTAATGTTTATTTTTGAGAGAGAGAGAGAGAGACAGAGAGAGAGAGAGAGAGAGAGAGAGAGAGAGAATCTGAAGTAGGTTCCAGGCTCTGAGATGTCTGCATAGAGCCTGATGTGGGACTCAAATTCATGAACCATGAGATCATGACTTGAGCCAAAGTCGAATGCTTAACGAACTGAGCCACCCAGGCGCCCAGAATAAAATTTTAAATAGTAATTTCTAATCAGAGAATTCTGACTTCTGTCTCTGCATTTGTGGGTGGAAAAGAATAAGATGAAGTAGCTTTCTGTGAAGGACTTGGAAATGTAGTGGAGAATGTTTAGAGTAGAGTGCAATTCCAGAAGAAAAAAATATAAAGGACCAAGGGAGTAGTAGGAGGATAGGTAGAGAGAGGAAGTTACAACAATATGAGGATGAAAATATGGGTAAAAGAGAAAATCAGAAGGCTTACCAGCTGGATGATAACAAGGGCGATAGGCATGAGGTGAGGATATGCCCAGATGTCAAATAGACACCAGAGTAATTTATTTACATGTTGCAGCTGGCTGATTCTTCTCTTGGGGATGAAACTTCAGGATGCTAGAGACATGATCATGTCACATATAAATGATTGAGACTGAGGATATAGGATATATTATTAGTTTTTAATTGTTTCAAAAATACTAGGATGGTTAAATGCAAGTAACTAAAATTGCAGTTTAAATGTAAATATGAGTTTCTCAAACCCAGGTTTTATTTAATTACAGTGACCTCATAATAAAATAGAATGAAAATAGTGTAAAAACTTGCATCTAAGTGGAATAACATACTTTCCTGAGGTTCAAATTGGCTGGCTAAATTTCCTCATAAACCTTCATTTACATTTTAAAAATATTGATCATTTCAAAAACTAGGGCATATGAAAGTTGCATTTTAATGCTAGCACAATATTTGAAAGAGAATGAAAATAATGCAAGCATTGAAATATGTACTTTTCAGATAGCACTTAAAACTTTAAATAGAAATGTAACCCACAACTGACAGATTGTCTTTGTCAGCCTTGAACAACTTGTAGACAGTAGGCTGCATGGGGTTCATAAATACATCTGGAGGCCTGATCTTTGCCTGCCTGCTGTGTGGGAGTCTTTATGACTGGCAGCCTTACTGGCAGCTCTACAGGCATTAGAATGGAAATAATAGCCCATCATCTGGATATGATAGTCACTTAAAATCTCAGCCATTTGCATTCTTCTTAAAACATCATTTTAAAGATATTCATTGATCATTGGAACATAAGATTTTAAAACTTCTATAATGATGTAAATAAGCCATAATGATTAAATGGTTCATTTGGAAATTATTTAACTAAATGGTTATGATATAAATAAAACAGATTGATAGTGTCATTTGTAATAAATAATAGATTATGGATGTAGTTTATTAATTAAAGTTTTACATGCAACAATTACTTAATGCCACTGAGAAGTACATACACTTAAATTTGACAAATTAGTATTTACACCCTTCAAAATAGGGATTTTTCTGTGCTTTGGTCTAAGACAGCCAGCAACTGGCTTAGGGTTCATATAAATTGGCATTTTCTGGGCTCACAGAACCCAACTCATCCTGTAGACATTAGAGCTCTACTGCCACAGTGGAGAACAAAGAGAACTGGAAGCAAGCACAGCGACTTGATATTTGGCTCAAAAACAGCAACTCCCAAACACTTATAAAACTTTTCTTAGGCCTTTTCAGAAGGTGTGAGACTGGTCAGTACAATGACATTTATCCAACAAGGGAAAGTTTTCCTCTGTTTTATAGAGACCCTAGGAATTTTTCCCAGTAACATAAACCACCTCATAAAAGTCAACAATAGTGCTGATTATCTTGTCAAAAACAAATGAGTACATCCAATGGAAGAAACACACACACATACACACATGCACACACACACACCCAACACACACACCTTAAGATGGTCTCATTTAGTTTGGCATTTCATATTTTGTTTTCATTTTGTGGCACATCTGTGCAGCCTTCAAGATTCTCTGAAAGTATTTTGGATAATAAAAGAAAGAGAAGATTGTTCCCTGTTCTTTGCCTAGTCTTTCAATGATCAAACCATAATAAACATACACCTATGCATACCGTACTGTTCCAGAAAAGTACCAGCCATTATGTATCTTTCTGTAGCTCACTCTAACTTCGTACCCCATGTGTTGGTTCAAAAAATAATACAGATTTCATGATTCCAAGGACTCAAAAAAATGTACAGAAGTAGTTTCAAAAGCTAATTTGATCAGTACTGTAGGGCACCGTCATCTCTCACTGGATTGTGGCATTAGCTTTCTAACTTGTCTTCCTGCTCCCATTCTTCCTCTCCTATAGTTTGAAACAACCAGAATGAGCTTTTAAAATCTGTCAGATTATGTCTCAAAATTCTCAAAGGAACTCTTATCTAACTCTCAGTAAAAGCCCAAATCCTTAGTCTGTGGGCTCTGCAGAGGACCGGTCTTCATCTCTTACCTCTTTCCTTTCACTTGACCTGCTCTAGGCTCACTGGCGTCCTTAATGGTTTTGACCATTTCAGACACACTTCCACCTAAGAATATTTGCACTGACTGCTCCTTCTGTCAGGAAAATGCTTCCCTTAGATATGGGTATGGCTTGTTCACTCATCTCATTCACATTACTCTAATAATACCTTTTAAACGAGCAATTCTGTGAACAAATTATAGTTGACCCTTGAACAACAGTGGGTTGAACTGTGTGGGTCCACTTATACATAGATATTTTTGATAAACACAGACGGTGCTGTAAATATGTTTTCTTACGATTTTTTTCTTAAAAATATCGTGTCTAGCTTATTTTATTATAAGAATACGGTGTATAATACATATAACATATAAAACATGTTAATCAACTATGTTATCAATAAGGCTTCTGGTCGAGGAGGAAGAGAGAGGGAAAGGTGCTGAAGGGGTACTTGAAGAAATTATAGCTGAGAACTTCCCTGAACTGGGGAAGGAAAAAGGCATTGAAATCCAAGAGGCACAGAGAACTCCCTTCAGACGTAACTTGAATCGATCTTCTGCACGACATATCATAGTGAAACTGGCAAAATACAAGGATAAAGAGAAAATTCTGAAAGCAGCAAAGGATAAACGTGCCCTCACATATAAAGGGAGACCTATAAGACTCGTGACTGATCTCTCCTTTGAAACTTGGCAGGCCAGAAAGGCTTGGCACGATATCTTCAGTGTGCTAAACAGAAAAAATATGCAGCCGAGAATCCTTTATCCAGCAAGTCTGTCATTTAGAATAGAAGGAGAGATAAAGGTCTTCCCAAACAAACAAAAACTGAAGGAATTTGTCACCACTAAACCAGCCCTACAAGAGATCCTAAGGGGAATCCTGTGAGACAAAGTACCAGAGACATCACTACAAGCATAAAACATACAGACATCACAATGACTCTAAACCCGTATCTTTCTATAATAACACTGAATGTAAATGGATTAAATGTGCCAACCAAAAGACATAGGGTATCAGAATAGATAAAAAAACAAGACCCATCTATTTGCTGTCTACAAGAGACTCATTTTAGATCTGAGGACACCTTTAGATGGAGAGTGAGGGGATGGAGAACTATTTATCATGCTACTGGAAGCCAAAAGAAAGCTGGAGTAGCCATACTTATATCAGACAAACTAGACTTTAAATTAAAGGCTGTAACAAGAGATGAAGAAGGGCATTATATAATAATTACAGGGTCTATCCATCAGGAAGAGCTAACAATTATAAATGTCTATGCGCCGAATACCGGAGCCCCCAGATATATAAAACAGTTACTCATAAACATAAGCAACCTTATTGATAAGAATGTGGTCATTGCAGGGGACTTTAACACCCCACTTACAGAAATGGATAGATCATCTAGACACACGGTCAATAAAGAAACAAGGGCCCTGAATGATACATTGGATCAGATGGACTTGACAGATATATTTAGAACTCTGCATCCCAAAGCAACAGAATATACTTTCTTCTCGAGTGCACATGGAACATTCTCCAAGATAGATCATATACTGGGTCACAAAACAGCCCTTCATAAGTTTACAAGAATTGAAATTATACCATGCATACTTTCAGACCACAATGCTATGAAGCTTGAAATCAACCACAGGAAAAAGTCTGGAAAACCTCCAAAAGCATGGAGGTTAAAGAACACCCTACTAACGAATGAGTGGGTCAACCAGGCAATTAGAGAAGAAATTAAAAAATATATGGAAACAAACGAAAATGAAAATACAACAATCCAAACGCTTTGGGACGCAGAGAAGGCAGTCCTGAGAGGAAAATACATTGCAATCCAGGCCTATCTCAAGAAACAAGAAAAATCCCAAATACAAAATCTAACAGCACACCTAAAGGAAATAGAAGCAGAACAGCAAAGGCAGCCTAAACCCAGAAGAAGAAGAGAAATAATAAAGATCAGAGGAGAAATAAACAACATAGAATCTAAAAAAACGGTAGAGCAGATCAACGAAACCAAGAGTTGGTTTTTTGAAAAAATAAACAAAATTGACAAACCTCTAGCCAGGCTTCTCAAAAAGAAAAGGGAGATGACCCAAATAGATAAAATCATGAATGAAAATGGAATTATTACAACCAATCCCTCAGAGATACAAACAATTATCAGGGAATACTATGAAAAATTATATGCCAACAAATTGGACAACCTGGAAGAAATGGACAAATTCCTAAACACCCACACTCTTCCAAAACTCAATCAGGAGGAAATAGAAAGCTTGAACAGACCCATAACCAGTGAAGAAATTGAATCGGTTATCAAAAATCTCCCAACAAATAAGAGTCCAGGACCAGATGGCTTCCCAGGGGAGTTCTACCAGACGTTTAAAGCAGAGATAATACCTATCCTTCTCAAGCTATTCCAAGAAATAGAAAGGGAAGGAAAACTTCCAGACTCATTCTATGAAGCCAGTATTACTTTGATTCCTAAACCAGACAGAGACCCAGTAAAAAAAGAGAACTACAGGCCAATATCCCTGATGAATATGGATGCAAAAATTCTCAATAAGATACTAGCAAATCGAATTCAACAGCATATAAAAAGAATTATTCACCATGATCAAGTGGGATTCATTCCTGGGATGCAGGGCTGGTTCAACATTCGGAAATCGATCAACGTGATACATCACATTAACAAAAAAAAAAAGAGAAGAACCATATGATCCTGTCAATCGATGCAGAAAAGGCCTTTGACAAAATCCAGCACCCTTTCTTAAAAAAACCCTGGAGAAGGTCGGGATAGAAGGAACATACTTAAAGATCATAAAAGCCATTTATGAAAAGCCCACAGCTAACATCATCCTCAATGGGGAAAAACTGAGAGCTTTTTCCCTGAGATCAGGAACACGACAGGGATGCCCACTCTCACCGCTGTTGTTTAATATAGTGCTGGAGGTTCTAGCATCAGCAATCAGACAACAAAAGGAAATCAAAGGCATCAAAATTGGCAAAGATGAAGTCAAGCTTTCGCTTTTTGCAGATGACATGATATTATACATGGAAAATCCGATAGACTCCACCAAAAGTCTGCTAGAACTGATCCATGAATTCAGCAAAGTTGCAGGATACAAAATCAGTGTACAGAAATCAGTTGCATTCTTATACACTAACAATGAAGCAACAGAAAGACAAATAAAGAAACTGATCCCATTCACAATTGCACCAAGAAGCATAAAATACCTAGGAATAAATCTAACCAAAGATGTAAAAGATCTGTATGCTGAAAACTATAGAAAGCTTATGCAGGTAATTGAAGAAGATATAAAGAAATGGAAAGACATTCCGTGATCATGGATTGGAAGAATAAATATTGTCAAAATGTCAATACTACCCAAAGCTATCTACACATTCAATGCAATCCCAATCAAAATTGCACCAGCATTCTTCTCGAAACTAGAACAAGCAATCCTAAAATACATAGGGAACCACAAAAGGCCCTGAATAGCCAAAGTAATTTTGAAGAAGAAGACCAAAGCAGGAGGCATCACAATCCCAGACTTTAGCCTCTACTACAAAGCTGTAATCATCAAGACAGCATGGTATTGGCATAAAAACAGACACATAGACCAATGGAATAGAATAGAAACCCCAGAACTAGACCCACAAATGTATGGCCAACTCATCTTTGACAAAGCAGGAAAGAACATCCAATGGAAAAAAGACAGCCTCTTTAACAAATGGTGCTGGGAGAACTGGACAGCAACATGCAGAAGGTTGAAACTAGACCACTTTCTCACACCATTCACAAAAATAAACTCAAAATGGATAAAGGACCTGAATGTGAGACAGGAAACCATCAAAACCTTAGAGGAGAAAGCAGGAAAAGACCTCTCTGATCTCAGCCGTAGCAACCTCTTACTCGGCACATCCCCAAAGGCAAGGGAATTAAAAGCAAAAGTGAATTACTGGGACCTTATGAAGATAAAAAGCTTCTGCACCACAAAGGAAACAACCAACAAAACTAAAAGGCAACCAACGGAATGGGAAAAGATATTTGCAAATGACACATCGGACAAAGGGCTAGTATCCAAAATCTATAAAGAGCTCACCAAACTCCACACCCGAAAAACAAATAACCCAGTGAAGAAATGGGCAGAAAACATGAATAGACACTTCTCTAAAGAAGACATCCGGATGGCCAACAGGCACATGAAAAGATGTTCAACGTCGCTCCTCATCAGGGAAATACAAATCAAAACCACACTCAGATACCACCTCACGCCAGTTAGAGTGGCCAAAATGAAGAAATCAGGAGACTATAGATGCTGGAGAGGATGTGGAGAAACAGGAACCCTCTTGCACTGTTGGTGGGAATGCAAATTGGTGCAGCCGCTCTGGAAAGCAGTGTGGAGGTTCCTCAGAAAATTAAAAATAGACCTACCCTATGACCCAGCAATAGCACTGCTAGGAATTTATCCAAGGGATACAGGAGTACTGATGCATAGGGGCACTTGTACCCCAATGTTTATAGCAGCACTCTCAACAATACCCAAATTATGGAAAGAGCCTAAATGTCCATCAACTGATGAATGGATAAAGAAATTGTGGTTTATATACACAATGGAATACTACATGGCAATGAGAAAGAATGAAATATGGCCTTTTGTAGCAACGTGGATGGAACTGGAGAGTGTGATGCTAAGTGAAATAAGCCATACAGAGAAAGACAGATACCATATGGTTTCACTCTTATGTGGATCCTGAGAAACGTAACAGAAACCCATGGGGGAGGGGAAGGAAAAAAAAAATAGGTTAGAGTGGGAGAGAGCCAAAGCATAAGAGACTGTTCAAAACTGAGAACAAACTGAGGGTTGATGGGGGGTGGGAGGGAGGGTAGGGTGGGTGATGGGTATTGAGGAGGGCACCTTTTGGGATGAGCACTGGGTGTTGTATGGAAACCAATTTGACAGTAAATTTCATATATTAAAAATAAATAAAAAAAATAAACATTAAAAAAATTAAAAAAAAATAAATAAAATTTTCACAATAAAAAAATAAATAAAAATAAAAAAAATAAGGCTTCTGGTCAACAGAGGGCTATTACTAAAGTTTTAGAGAGTCAAAGTATATACATGGATTTTCGACTGCTTGGGGGTTAGTGCTCCCTAACCTCATATTGTTCAGGATCAATTGCATTTAAATATTTTTAAATGTTTATTTATTCTTGAGAGAGGGGAGAGAGAGAGATTGAGAGACAGAGCATGAGTGAGGGAGGGGCAGAGACAGAGGGAGACACAGATTCCTAAGTAGGCTCCAGGCTCCAAGCTAGCAGCACAGACCCCAATGTGGGGCCTGAACTCACGGACCGTGAGATCATGACCTGAGCTGAAGTCAGACGCTCAGCCACCCAGGTGCCCCAAGGATCAATTGTATTTAAAACTGCAACCTCATTCTCTGGAATTCCTTATCTTATTAACTTTTCTTTATAGGAAGTATCATTTTCTAACTGATTTCCAATTTATTTATTTATTTTTATTATCTTCTGCACACTATAATGAAAGCTGCACCAGAAGGGGTGCTTTGTTGTCTGTTCATTGCTGTATCTTCAACACCTGGAACAGTGCCTGACACATAGATTCTGTCTAATAAATATTTAGAAAACGTTTTTGGAACCCAGAAGCCTATTTTCAGGAATATAGACAAGAACTTCTCATACAAAGGGAAAATTAGTAGGGATGAAGTAAGCAATTGTTACTTTTTTACATTTTTATACCTTCTATAAAACCAAGATGAATTTAATAAGACTCATGAAATTTAGGTTAGGCATGAAGGTATGCTTTTATGCAAGCTTTAATTTTTTTAAAATTTATCCAAGTTAGTTAACATATAGTGTAATAATGATTTCAGGAATAGAATTTAGTTATTTATCACTTACATATAACTAACTCAGTGCTCACCCCAAAAAGTGCCCTCCTTAGTACCCATCACCTATTTAGCCCATCCCCCTATCTGTCTCCCCTCCAGCAACCCTCAGTTTGTTATCTGTATTTAAGAGTCTCTTATGGTTAGTTTCCCTCTCTGTTTTTATGTTATTTTTCCTTCCCTTCCCTTATGTTCATCTGTTTTGTTTCTTAAGTTCCACATATGCGCAAAATAATATATATATATCCCTCTCTGACTTATTTTGATTAGCATAATACACTCTAGTTCCACCCACATCATTACAAATGTCAAGATTTCATCCTTTTTGATCACCAAGTAATATTCCATTATATATATATATACCTCTTCTTTTTTAAAAAAATTGTTTTTAATGTTTATTTTTGAGACAATGCGAGAAACAGTGCAAGCAGTGGAGGGGCAGACAGAAGTAGACACAGAATATGAAGTGGGCTCCAGGCTCTGAGCTGTCAGCCCAGAGCTGGACGCAGGGCTCGAACTCATGAACCATGAGATCATGACCTGAGCTGAAGTCAGACGCTTAACCGACTGAGCCACTCAGGCGCCCCACCTCTTCTTCTTTATCCGTTCATCAGCCAGTGGGAATTTGGGCTTTTTCCATACTTTGGCTATTGTTGATAGTGCTGTTATAAACATTGGGGTGCATGTGCCCCTTTGAATCAGCACTCCTGTATCCTTTAGGTAAATACCTAGTAGTGCAATTGTTGGGTCATAGGGTAGTTCTATTTTCAATTTTCTGAGAAACCTCCATACTGTTTTCTAGAGTGGCTGCACCAGTTTTCATTCCCACAAGTAGTGCAAAAGTGTTCCTCTTTCTCCAACATCTGTTCCTCGCCAACATCTGTTGTTGCCTGAGTTGTTGATTTTAGCCATTCTGACAGGTGTGAGGTGGTATCTCATGGTGGTTTTGATTTGTATTTCCCTGATGATGATCTATTCATGTCTTTTGTCCATTTCTTCACTGGATTATTTTTTGGGTGTTGAGTTTGATACGTTCTTTATAGGTTTTGGGTACTAACCATTTATCTGATATGTCATTTGCAAATATCTTCTCCCATTTTGTTTGTTTCCTTTTAGTTTTGCTGTTTTTTTTCCTTCACTGTGTAGAAGCTTTTTATCTTGATGAGGCCCCAATAGTTCATTTTTGCTTTTGTCTTCAGTGACATTTCAAGTAAGAAGTTGCTGTGGCCAAGGTCAAAGAGGTTGTTACCAGTTTTCTCTTCAAGAATTTTGATGGCTTCCTGTCCTACGTTTAGGTCTTTCATCCATTTTGAGTTTATTTTTGTGTATGGTGTAAGAAAGTGGTCCAGTTTCATTCTTCTGCATGTTGCTGTCCAGTTTTCCCTACACCATTTGCTGAAGACACTGTCTTTTTTCCATGCAGGCTTTAATCTTAAAATTAGCATGATACTCCAAATATACAGAAAATTACAGAAATACAATAAATACCTGTAGATTCAACATTAAATCCTCTCAGATCTTGGGAATTTCACCAGATTTATTCCTCATAACTTGTTAAAAAATAAAATATTACAGATACAATGTAAACTTCTTAAAATACCCACTACTCCCATTTCGTTCTCACCACATTCTTCAGATGACTACTATCCTAAATTTGGGGTTTGAAAATCTCATGAATTCATATACATAAGAATATATGGATGGCTCCACATACATTGTATAATATTGTTTTATATGATTACAAACTTTATATATGTGAAGCCATAATTTAATATATATTCTTAACTAGCTTTTTCCCATTGCCATAATTATGTTGATAGGATATTCATCTGCTAATATTTACTATGTAATTAATTTTAATTGCTATATAATATAGTATTTAACATTATATTAAATTACATATATTCATTCTCCTCTTGATAAAAATTTAGGTTGTCTCGAATTATTTTCCTGTTTTATATATTGCAATTAATTTTTTGTACACTCATCGCGTGAATCTGTGTGATAGTTTCTCTAATATACCTAGAAATGGAAGTTTTAAATCAAAACTTATACACAATTTCAGCTTTATTAACTGCTGCTCAATTATCCTCCAAGTTGGTAATAGTGATGTATATACACATAGAAGTAAGGTTAAGCTTTTTTCTCCACATCTTTATCATGGCTTGTATTGTCAGACTTTTTTTTTTTTTCCAATTTGACATGTGAAATGATGTCTAGCAGTTGTTTTATTTGTGTTCCCTGATTAGTCATGAGGTTGAGAATCTTTTCATTGTTGATTGTATAGTTTTTCTCTTCAATGAATTACTTGTTCAATAACCTTCAGCCATTCTCCACTAATTGTTTTCTTGTAGATTTGTAAGTGTTTTGTATAAATTTGTATATAACAGTTTTGAAACTTTTAGTTAATGTGACTACCTAAACCAGAGCATTTTCAAGAATGGAAAGGTGCACTTTTAATTACATCTAAGTAATGGAAGAAAACCAGAATTATCTTGGACAAACTAGTTTGTATTGTTACCCTAGTGGTAAGCACTGACATCTGTAGCTGCTTTTTTAACTTTGTTTATAGCATATTCACTGAACTGATGATTTTAATTTATATGCAATTAAAATTATGAGTTTTTAAGCCAGTCTCACACACACACACACACACACACACACAAATTCTATGTGGGGTACCAAGAATAATCAAATTTAAAAGACAGAAAGTAGAATGGTGGTCCCTAGGGACTGGAAGGACAAGGAATGGGGAGTTATTATTTAACTGTTATTCTTAACTGAATAGTTTCAGTTTTTCACGATAAGAGAATTTTGGAGATGGATGGTGGTGATGGTGAGTCACAGCAATGTGGATGTGTTGATTGCCACAGAACTGTGCACTAAAAATGGTTAAAATGGTAATTTTTATTTTATGTATATTTTACTATAGAAAATATGAGAGGCGCCTGGATGGCTCAGTTGGTTGGGTGTCCGACTTCAGCTCAGGTCATGATCTTACAGTCTGTGAGTTTGAGCCGTGCCTTGGGCTCTGTGCTGACAGCTCAGAGCCTGGAGGTTGCTTTGGAATCTGTGTCCCCCTTTCTCTCTGCCCCTCCCCCAATCGTACTCTGTTTCTCTCTCAAAAGTAAATAATAAACATTAAAAAAAAGTTTAAGAATTGTTATCATTACAACTAAAAAGGGGAGAGGGAAACAAATAAAGCTGTTCTTCATAGAAGAATGTCAACTAATAAATACCAAAGGAAGGCTAGAAATAGAAAAATCACTATTTGCACACATCATTGTGGTAATCAATTCAAGCAAAGGTTATCAATGAATACTAAAATCATTCATTTTCATGAATGATGTTTGGATGGAAGATATTTGGTACAGAATACTTAAACTGGGTCGAAGTCTTACTCCAGATATTGCTTGTTAATTATAAAAGAAAAATGATCCTTTACAATGGAGACACTTGATAGACATGATGAAGTGATCAAACATAATATCACCAATAATAAGAAAATAACAATTTATACCTCCTGATATGACCCAGGAAAGTATAGAGTATCAATTATGAAATATTTTTACCAAAGCTTTTTAATATGTATATAATTAAGAAAACAACAAACAATTCTAGATTGTAGAATGATCTTTAAACAACTTGGGTAGACTAAAAAAAAAAGTCAGTGTTATGAATTTTAAAAAAGGAGGAGAAAGGAGAAGGAAGAGAAAGATGAAGAGAAAGAAGAAAGAAGAAAAAAGAAAAGAAAAAGAGTAGACAGACAAGGAAACTAAAGAAATATGATAACTTGTCATGATTGGATCCCAGATTAATGTTTAAATGACACCTTAAAGACATTTTTGGGACAATGGACAAATTTGAATGTGAAGTATGTATTAGGTAATATATCTGAATCAATGCTAATATCTTGGATGTGATAATGGTGTTATTAATATATAGAAAAGTATTCTTATTCTTAACAGATACATGGTAAAATATTTGTGAAGAATGGTGTCTGTATCTTACTTTTAAATGAATCAAAAAAGGTGAGGGGCGCCTGGGTGGCACAGTCGGTTAAGCGTCCGACTTCAGCCAGGTCACGATCTCGCGGTCCGTGAGTTCGAGCCCCGCGTCAGGCTCTGGGCTGATGGCTCGGAGCCTGGAGCCTGTTTCCGATTCTGTGTCTCCCTCTCTCTCTGCCCCTCCCCCATTCATGCTCTCTCTCTGTTCCAAATATAAATAAAAAACGTTGAAAAAAAAAATTTTAAAAAAAAATAAAAAAAAAAATAAAAAAAAAAAAAAGGTGAGGCATCTGTTTCTTTCTATGCTAAGTAACATTTCATTGTGTATATATACCACATCTTTATCCATAAAAAAGAACGAAATCTTGCCATTTGTCATGACATGGATGGAGCTAGAGAGTATTATGCCAAGTGAAGTAAGCCAGTCAGAGAAAGACAAATACCATATGATTTCACTCATATGTGGAATTTAAGAAACAAAACAAATGAGCAAAGGGGAAAAAGAGAGAGAGAGAGAGAGAGAGAGAGAGAGAGAGAGAGAGAGAGAGAGAGGCAAACCAAGAAACATACTCTTAATTATAGAAAACAAACTGATGATTACCAGAGAGGAGGGTATGGGGAGCTGTGTTAAATAGATGATGGGGGTAAAAGAGTGCATTTGTCATGATGAACCCGGGTGTTTATGGAAGTGTTGAATCACTATATTGTATACCTGAAACTATATTACACTGTATGTTAACTAACTGGATTTTTTTTTTAAGAGAACTAGAATTTAAATAGAAACCCAAAAGGTGCATCTAGGTAAGGGTATATAAGTGTTCATTGCACTGTTTTTTCAAGTATTCTACAGGTTTGATATTTTGCAAAAAAAAAAATAAATGGTGAAACTAAAAACTTTATTTGTGCAATTTATTCCATCAATTTATTTGACTGCATTAATGATTGAATGTAATAATGATGTAGAGTATGTGTGAAAAACTCTTCTTAATTAGTAAAAAATTTGTCTTTGCTACAAAAGTGGTCTAGTCTTCCAATAATTTTCTTTTTCCTGTTTTCTCTTTTTCTTTTTTTCCCTCCTTCCCCCCTTCTCTCCTTCTTTCCTTCTCCCTTTCCTTCCTTCCTTCCTTCCTTCCTTCCTTCCTTCCTTCCTTCCTTCCTTCCTTCCTTCCTTCCTTCCATTCTTCTTTCCTTCTTTCTCTTTCTTTCATTTTCTTTCATTTCTTTTTTTTCTTAATTTAGGGAGAAATGTAGGCACATCCTCCTTGCTTAGACAAACATATTTCCAGGCTATGTATAACCTTTTCTGTGGTGACTGCAGAAAGTTTCTTCCTACCTTATTAGTCAAACTTGGCTAATGCAAGGCAATCTTAAAACTTTGACATTTAGACTTGGCAAATGCAGAATTCTCTTAAATATATACTTAGAAATACTAGATGGAAACTTTATGGTTTCCCAGGTTATTCAAGAAGCAGACCATTTATCACTTAGGTTTAATTTTTAAAAAGCCACAGTAAGCTATTGAAACAGTTCCACTTCAGTAAGCACACATTTTAATTAGAAAATGTCTGTGCTTCATTTTAGTGTAATTTTCCTATGTTTCTGGTTTAAATCACATTCTAAGGCAATAATTACTATCACTTACTGAATATCTATTATGTGTCAAACACTTTTAGAAACTTTATATATTATTTCTAATCCAAAAATTTACTATGTGGGTATTATTCTAATATTTAAAAACTGAGGAAACAGGCTCAGATGTTAAGTGTCCTACACTTGCTTAGTGTTTAAGTTGGGCTTCACACCTTGTCTTTCTTGCTCCAAAGCCCTTTCTCTGTCTACTATCACAGACTGTCTCCTTGATGGAATATGTCACTTCATATAATCTAATATGCAATGTTGCCAAGAGTAAAAATCATGTGTTCATGTACGTATACAGATATTCATTACCTAATATCTGGTGACCTCAGGTAAATAAAAAAGTGCATCTATATATTTTTTTTATTTAAAACTTCTGCTCCTGCTTTATTCAAAGTAAGTAACTAGAGAATAATTAAAAGACAAATAAGACATTCCCTCTTTCTTCCAGATAAAGAACTTAGTTTTAAAAAAATACAAGGACACCCATAGCAGAAATGGCCCCCTGACCAACACAATTAATTTTTCTCTCTCTGTTATATAGTGTTGTCACTGGAAAATGCTGTCTAGGGGTGCCTGGGTGGCTCAGTAGGTTAAGCACCTGACTTGATTTCAGCTCAGGTCATGATCTTACAGTTTATGACATGGAGTCTGTCATCTGGCTTAGCACTGACAGTATGAAGCCTGGTTGAGATTCATTCTCTCTCTCTCTCTCCCTCTCTCTCTCTCTCCCCCCCCACTCTGTCTGTCTCTCTCAAAATAAATAAATAAACATTTAAAAAAATAAATAAAATAAAAACTAAGAGAGAGAGACTGTGATGAAAATGAGCCTTAATACCTAATTGTAAGAGTTCAGAGCTGAAAAACAGATCTAATATGCAGCTTCAAAAAACTTCTTATGTAAAAGTCAGATGCTGGTTAAAATAAAGAGACCTTAAGCCTGGGATGGGAACATTTGAGTGAGCCTGAGAATATTGAGCATGCATGTCCTGTGAAAATTCTAAGCCAGCAGTGGTGTCTTCCTCCCGGTTGCCAGAAAACTGCCTCTTTCTTGCCTGGACCTCAGGTAGTGACTTTCCCTGAAAGCAAGTACTTGTTAGATGATGCTTGTACCTCACAACCCTTAAAGCCTCCAGGCTGATAACCAGGATTAGGTCTCAGCAGAGTCTGAGTAGGAAAGTATAGTCCCTACTCCAGGAGAAATAGCCTATATACAAACATGTTTAAAGACCTGTTTAATATATGCCAGCAAGGACCAGGGGAAAACATGTACAAAGGACATTGAGGAGGCTGAGTTGAGGGGGGTGGGTAAAGAAGATTTTATTGATTTGGGGATACTTGCCTGTGATTCAGACTTTAATGTTTGGGCAATACTTGGACTTAGTCACAATACTGTATTGGGATGCTTCCTTGAAGTTTGGACACATGCTAGCCACACTATTCTCACACCCAATTCCCTGTACTACCTAATAAATTAGGGGCACATGAACTTTTTTTTTTTTAATTTTGCTTCAGGTTTGCTTTCTGGGATAACTCGTCTAAGATAAGTTGTTTGATGCTTTGTTATAGCTTTGTGTTACATTATGGATTTATGTTTTGCACTCAGATTATGTATGTGAATTATAATCCATGTAGCATAATATAAACTATATATTTTTTATATTTAATATATTATAAGGTATTTATTTATTTTTCTATACTTTCACTCTGCTGTGTATGGTACAAATATTTGTATTCCATTTTTTATCTTTAACTTTTTTTGTGGTGATATTTACTATATGTACATTTTTAGTTTATTATTATAAATGAATCACACCAATTTTTCTTGAACAGATTCTGAGATGTTATATTACTTAAGAAGTCTTTTCCATCCTAGGGAGAGGGAAAGGAGGGAAAGGAAGATTAAAACTCTATTCACTTGTTCTTTTTCCTATTCACTTGATGGCTGCTGGTTTCCATATAATGTAGCTCTAGACACTGTTTTTCTCATTTGTCTTATTGATGATCACATCAACTGATTTACTATTACTATTATTAGTACAAACTTAAAACTCTTAATTCTCAGGGGAAAAATCTTTGTATATAGTGGAGGATAATTATGTTAATACTGTATGGGGTTGAAATTGTTCCTGTATTTTTAAGATTTTTGTATACATGATTGTTCAGTGGGGGCATGGTTAGGGAGATCTGCTTTAAAGGGTGTGTGTGTGTGTGTGTGTGTGTGTGTGTGTGTATGAATGAGTGCATTGTATATGTTTATTGAAATAGTTATTCAATGATGTTTAAGAAACAAGATCAGGAGGCTCTAGAGCCAGACTGCGTGGGATCAAAGTTTGAGTACATTACCACTGTTTATATGATTTTACAAAAGTAATTTAAATTTTCTCTCTCCACTTACCATCTGTAAAATAAAGAGGAAAGTAAGAGTACCTCTGGGGCGCCTGGGTGGCTCAGTTGGTTCAGTGTCTGGCTCTCAGTTTTGACTCAGGTCATGATCTGATGGTTCGTGAGTTCTAGCCCCCCGTGGGCTCTGTGCTGACAGTGTGGAGCCTGCTTGAGATTCTCTCTCTCTGCCCCTCCCCCACTCTCTTGCTTTCTTTCAAAATAAATAAATAAACTTAAAAAAAGTAATAGTACCTCAAAATATTATCATTAGCATTTTTTACTTAATTTATTAGAAGTGCTTAGTGTATCACATATAGTAAGCTCTCAATAAATGTTATTTCTCCTCCTCTTTCTTCCTACTATTACCATTACTATTATTTTCATTATTATTATTATGTGGGGCTTACATCTTCTAGTTGCTCACAGGTTCCACTGTAATATGACTAGTCTGATTCTGATATTTATGTACCTTCCTGGTCTTGATTAGGCATTTGTGTTGGAAGCCCCAGTCTCTTTTTTTCTACCATATTTTTGTAGTTATTTATATGTGTTACTAGCTTCATAAATTGAGCTGTGTAATTTTCAAATTATATATTTCCCCAAATACACTGAAATCCTAGTCCTGGAAGCTTTGGGGATTATATGGGTAATGATTTCATAACTTTATTAGTTCTTTGTTCCTATGTGAAGCCATTTGGTTATTTATATATTTCCTGAAAATCAGCATTTTCATATGTATTAGCATAAAGTAGTAACAATTATGTTCCTTTGTTTAAAAAGCTAATGCAAATATATTATGAATTCTGAAACAGGTTGGATTTTCTGGGTGATAGATGTTAGTGTGCAAAATGTTTATTAGGCAGTGGGGTTTTGAGGATCAATAGCTGTGGAATGAAAGGGGAGAAGGCAGACCTGGGCAGGAGATGCCAAGCTATTATACTGGCCTGAGAGCCTCAGCTGACCTAAAGTGATCCTGAGATGAAATGGTCCTTCAGGTTAGTCTACACTGGATAGGGGATTTATACTTTTGCCTTGATCGGTCATTGGATTCGGAGGAAGGGCATGACCTTGGGGAGTCTGAAGGAATTAACAGCTAAAGACTGTCCACTTACAGTACTTTCAATAGCTAGGCAGAGTCCTTCCTTGAAGGGGGATATGGATGGTGCATCTCCAAACCATCACAGATCCTAGTTATAATCATTCTTTTCTCTTTCCTGTTACTTTTAAGCAAAATACCAAGATGCTTTCAGAGTGTCTATACCATTTTAAAAATTGCTCTTATTTGTGCTTTGCTTTTTATTTACAAATTTGTGTAATCTTTTTTCTCATTCTTCTTTTCAGGTATTCTTGCTTTCCTTGGAGTTTATGCTTTAGTGATTTTTCTGACTGAGTATCTAGTTAGCTCATTTAATTCTATTTCTTTGCATCTGAGTATAGCTTTCCTTGCAACACAGATTTTGATATGGTAATATTTTCCTGTTAATAGATATTGGAATAAGCAGTTATGTATTGTTTTCCTTTAGTTTTTAAGAGTGAGTTTTAATCTCTAGAGCCTTCTTAATTTTTCTGTTAGCTACTTAGGTTTGTTTCTTTGTTTTGTTTTGTTTTGTTTTGTTTTGTTTTGTTTTGTTTTGTTTTTACCTAAGGTGTAAGAAGACTATATAATGTCACTGTTATAATTTTTAAAAGTTTTTTCAGTGGCATATTGTGTGATAAATTTTTATGTGTTCTATGAATACTTGAAAAGTTCTTAGTTTCTTTTTGATTTTGGGGGAGAGGATAGGATAGGAAGTGTGAGGACTATCCATTTTTTAACCATATTAATAAAAATCTTCTATTAGTTTATTATTATTACTGGCTTAAGACAGATAATGAATTTAAAAAAGTATCTACTGCAAAAGTTAATTCTCCTTCTATATTTTATAAGTGTTTACAACACGAAGATTCAAGACTTTTATAGCTTTTATATATATCTAATTTTTATTAATATTAAACATTTTTCTATTTAGTGCTTTAGGTTTGATTTCTATTAAATCAGATGTTAATCTCTTTAGTCCTGATTTTCTTGCTTGAACTTGCTTAAATAGGTATCATGTAGTTAGATATGGATAAAGACAGAAGTATCTGTATCCTTATCATAGATAAGGAAGAAATTAACTGTAGTGCTCTTACTATCTCATTTAGCGGAATCCAAAAAAAAAGCATTAAATAGTTTAAGTAGGGTTATTTCATAAAAATAACTGCTAATAAATTAACTCTTACTAGACATATCCTGGTCTGAAAAGTTTTGAAATAGAATAAGTTTGATTTTTAAACAGTTTTTTAGTTTCATTTTTCTATATGTGCTTACATTTAATTTCCAAACACATTTTCAGGTGAGTGTCTCTAAATTTAAAGCAACAGGCTTAATTGTTAACCTGAAAAAAATAAGATAAATGTAACACAGGGTCCAAAAGATTTGGCATCTCAGGGAAGAGTCAACTTTAGTTCAAATACCTTTAGGTAGGGTGGCCTTAATAATGACAATTCAGAATTCAAGTAGGTTGATGGCTAAACCTATTACTTCTTATTGGCTGTAGCTCAGTCTCAGTGTTGATTTCCTTAGGCAGATAGTCTGCCCCTTATTTAGTGGTTTTAGAATGCTTATCTTAATTTCTTGGGTCAGCAGTAAAACTGCTTGACTGCCTTGAACTGAATCTCATAGCAATTTTGAGTTAACTTGGTGTGCCTACTTGCTGCCAAGTTGAATGGTTGACAGAAAGCAAATATCCTACCTTGAGTGGCTCTCATTGCTTATGCCCTTGATCTGCTTTTCAGTGATTATATTGTCATTCTTTTCAGCTCTACATTCAGGTACTCTACTTAGGGAGCTCTTTTCCACTTTATGGCAGATAAGTGGGTATTGGTTTTATGCCTATGAAAAAAGATAACAAAATTAAAAATTTCCAAAATGAATCAGAGGAGACCTTTCCAGCATTACTTCTAGGACCTTAAAATCTATGACCTTAGGGCCATAAATAGACATGAAATGGGCCTGAATACAATTGAATGTTATTTATTTTTTTAAACATTTATTTATTTTTGACACAGAGAGAGAGAGAGACAAGAGTGTGAGTGGGGGAGGGGCAGAGAGAGAGGGAGACACAGAATCTGAAGCAGGCTCCAGGCTCTGAGCTGTCAGCACAGAGTCTGACAAAGGGCTCGAACCCACAGACCCCAAGATCATGACCTGAGCCGAAGTCGGATGCTTAACCAGTTGAGCCACCCAGGCGACCCTGAATGTTATTTAAATATATCTGAAAATGTTGGATCTGACAGGTGGAAGGAATTTGACAAGAACCAAGCAATAAGTAACAAATCCAGCCAAGCAATGAAGACCTTGAGATGGGGCTTGAGGGTTGAAGATTAAAATTAGATAAAATTATCACTTTAGGGGTGCCTGGGTGGCCCAGTCAGTTAAGTGTCTGACTCTTGATTTCAGCTCAGGTCATGATTTCATGGTTCATGGGTTTGAGCCCCAGTTTGTCTCTGCACTGACAGTGCAGAGCCTGCTTGGGATTCTCTGTCTCCCTCTCTCTCTGCCCCTCCCCTACTTGCTCACGCTCCCTCTCTCTCTCTCAAAATATAAATAAAATAATCAGTAAAAAGGAAAAAAAAAAAGAACATTCTTTAAAAAAAAAGAAACGATTAAATTATAACTTAAATCTAGGGGATGTGAGCTGTGAGATCAGTCTTTCTCTCAGTGAAGTATGAAGTTCTTGTAATACTAGCTGTAAAAAGGCCAGGGGAATTCATCAATAAGAATTAAATCCCCAGGGCACCTGGGTGGCTCAGTTGGTTGGGCGACTGATTTCAGCGACTTCAGCTTGGGTCATGATCTCACAGTTTGTGAGTTCGAGCCCTGAGTCGGGCTCTGTGCAGATAGCTCAGAGCCTGAAGCTTGCTTCAGATTCTGTTTCCCTCTCTGTCTGCTCTTCCCTCACTCATGCTCTGTCTCTCTCTCCTTCAAAAATAAATAAACATTAAAAAAAAAAAAAAAGAACTAAGTCCCATTTTCTCACCAAATTTTCTTGGCCAAAATTTCATTTTACCCAGCTAGGACTATAATCCTAAATCTCTTAGAAAATAATAATTGACTCTTTGATGTATAAATACCTGTAACAACTGAAAATTAAAAACAAGTATATAGGGGACGAAGTAATTAAAATCTTTAGGATTTCTATTTTCATGTGTTTGTAATGCTTTAGAGAACTTGGCAGTTAGAATATCTGATTGGCCAAATGGGTCTATTTTATTTTTTATTTTTTTTTTATTTTTATTTTTTTTTTGGGTCTATTTTAAATATATGTAATGAAGTATTTGATTTTAGATGTGTGATTATGGATTTAGCATTATAAAAGAATTTGACAAAGTTTCAAAAAGTATTGTAATATTTGAGAAAGCTTAATGTCAACCATACTTTTAAATTTATTTTATTATATTTTGATCTTTAATAACAAGATTGTATTTATTTGTTAAATAATTTGAATAGCTAATAGAATACTTTGGATTTATAAATATGGTTGCACTTGTTTATGGTAGTTTCAGTAACTAGTTTTATAAATAGCTTACTTAGAAGTTTCCATTGGATTAATCAAATGTTTTCTTGAAAGTGATATTTAAAACTTTTCAGATTAGGGGCGCCTGGCTGGCTCAGTCAGTTGAGCCTCCGACTTTGACTCGGGTCATGGTCTTGTGGTTCATGGGCTTGAGCCCCACATCGGGCTCTGTGCTGACAGCTCAGAGCCCGAAAACTGCTTCAGATTCTGTGTCTCCCTGTCTCTCTGCCTCTCCCTCACTTGCACTCTGTCTCTCTCAAAAAAAAAAAAACCAAAACCAAAACCAAAAAAAAACTTAAGAAAAAAAATTGTCAGATTAATAAGGTTTTTAAATTAGCCTTTGCATTAGTTTTCTATTGCTAGTGTAACAAATTACTGAACACTGATGGCTTAAAAGAATACTAACTTATTATCTTTCTGTTCTCAAAGTCAGAAATCCAAAATGCATTTGAGGATAAAAGCATGGTGTCAGCAAAGTGGTGTTCTTTCTGGAACCTCTAAGGATAATCCGTTTCCCTGAGTTTCTAGCTTCTAGAGACCACCTGCATTCCTTGCCCTATGGCTCTATCTTCAAACCAGCAACTGCATCTTCAAACTTCCCTCTTTGACTACAATCCTTGTTTCTGTCCTCATATCTCCTTCTCTGACTCCCGCCTCCCTCTTATAAGGATCCTGTGATTACATTGGGCCCACCAGATAATACAGGATTCTCTTTTCATTTGAAGATTCTCTATTTAATCACATCTGCAAAGTTCCATTTGCTATGTAACATAATAGTCATAGTTTTTGGAGATTAAGATGTGGATATCTTTTGATGGGGAGGGGTGGTTATTTAACCTATTACAGCCTTAAATACCTGAAGGAAGAAAGTTATGAATTTATAACTTCAATGAACTTTATATTAATATTAATAATTCAGTTAACTGCAAATTATCTTTCCATGAACAAAGACATTGTCAAGACTACCAGAAAAACGTTCCTTGATAGTGGTCCTTAGTTCACCAATTTGTCTTCTGTTTGGCTGATTATCTGTGATTATTTTCTTTGCTGGTGCTAGTTGATTTATTAATAATTATTGTTGATATTCACTGACCTTGACAAAAAAAGTACACCTTGTAGAAGGATTTCAAGGCCCTGTCAGCACTGAATTTAATTTTATCCATATTTTTATTTTTAACCTTTTAGCATTGGTTTTCAGTGAATCTTGTAGTGATCATTTAATTGTATTTAGTTACCTCATTTTTAAAAAGTGAGCGGGGTGTAAGACAAAATTTTTAAAAACCTCAATATATGAGTTTTTTTAAAATAGAGAATTTAATCCTTTGTATATGTTAAAATTAGAAGAGTGTTAAGTAGAAGACTTAAGGCTTACTTCTACAACCTTATTTGATGTATTCTGATTTTTTGCTTTTTAATGTTCTTAGTGTTCTCGAATTTCACTATCTATAACTACTTTTGCCATATGACAGCCAATAAGTCAAATCTATTCCTTTTTAAAATTAATTAGAGAAGGTTGATGGGGTCAGGTTTAGGTTATGCTTTAAGAATTTAGAAATTTTACATTAAAAATTCGGAGTTTCATCTCCTTTTCATGAATAGTGAGATCTGGCAATACCTGGCGTGAAGCTGAGTAATTTCTACTGCTTAGGAGGGACAAGGGCACGGCTCAATTCAAGATAAGCTGTGCTCTTCCCCAACTAGCCTATGGTGGCTTGATTTAACCAATTCTGCAATTGACTTAGTCCCTGTAGATACTTGAAGATAGGACTCATGTTTTATTTACTTTTCTCTTTAATAGTTATTTGAAAGTTATGCAGTCTGTTTTAATTTAACTAGGATTTATCTTCAAGCTTATCAAATGCCTACTTGAACACATATTTCTCTAATTATCAAAATACAGTAAATTAAGTCTTCCTCAGGTGCAATATGGAATTTTAAATTCCTGTGTCTTACCTTCCCTACGAGGTGCTTCAGTCTGTGCTATATTAAAATGAGAACCTTGAGACAGTTATGTCAATGGCCTTCTCATTGGTCTCTGACACTTTATAGTCCATTATCTTCAGCAGTGAAAAGTGATCCTTTTCTTTATTGAGATATAACTGACATATAATGTTGTGTAATTTTAAGGTGCACACATGATGATTTGATATGCTTATATATTGGCAAATGATTACCACAAGAGGGTCAGTTAACATCTCCATTACCTCACATAATTACCATTTCTTTTAGGTGATGAGAACATTTTAGATCTACTCTCTTAGCTACTTTCAAGTATATAATACAATCAGTATTGTTAACTGTTGTCACCATGCTGTACATTAGATCCCCAGAACTTACTCATCTTGTAACTGGAAGTTTGTATCCTTTGACCAACATCTCCCCAATTCCCATACCCCCTGGCAACCACCATTCTACTCTCTATCTTTTTCAAAGCTAAGTTAGATCATGTCACTCTCCTATGTATGTTTCTACATTGGTTTCCCAGCTGCCCTGGAATAAAATCCAAAGTCCAAAATGACCAAATTGCCCAGTGTTGTGTGAACCCTGAGTATTCCACTGCTACAGACTTCTATTACAGTCTCTCTCACTGCACTTCTCTCACAGTGGCCTCCCTGCTGTTGTTGGAACACAGCAAACTCTCTCCTAACTCCAGGGCTCGGTACTTTTCAAAAACTCTTTCCTAAGATTTTTAAAGGCTTGTTCTTTCATTTAAGTCAGGTTCCTGCTCCTTAGAAAGATTTTCTTGAGCCCATGTATCAAAAATTGCAGCCATGTCTTATATCCTGACCCTCTTCTATTTTCTCAGAGTGCTCATCACTATCTGACACTGGGTGTTTAACGTCTCTCTCATCCGTTAGGATGTAGCACCAGCAAAGCATGGTAGAGTTCACCTTGTTTATTCTTATCTCTCCTATACTTAGGAGAGTTTCTGTACATAGTAGGTCCTCAGTAAATTTTTGTTGAGGTTATTTGGGTTTGTATTCAATTATGTTAATCTAATGTCTTTAAATAATGTCAATGCTCGTCACCAGTATTTTTATTTTTATTTGTACTTTTATCGCTTGAATTGTATCATCCATTCCTTTTTTTTTTTTTTTTTTTTGGAAGAGGGCTTGGCTGCAATATTTTCCAAGTTCTTTTAACATAGCAATGTCTTCTGTTGCTTTCATAGTAAAACAATAAATTGGTTGATGTGGAATATTCAGTTTACAAAATTTTTCCATTAAAATTCTGTGTTGTCCTCTGGCATTCAGTTATGCATAAGAGAAATTTGAGGCCAGTTCAACTTTTGTTCTTTCATGGGTAACCTTTTTGTTTCTGCTTGAGTGCTAATACTTCATTTTGGGTCATTTTTTCATTGCTTTTCTTGGGTTCATGAAGTTAGTCCTTTTATTCTTAGACTTGAATGATATTTCAGTTCAGAAAGATTTTTTTAACCTTTTTTGTTGTTGAGAACTCTCAGGATCTACTGTCAGCATACTTCAGGTATAAAATATAGAAATATTTACTGTAGTTCTCTGCTGTACATTAGGTCCCCAGGACTTATTCATCCTGTAACTGAAAGTTTGTACCCTTTGACCAGTATTTCCCATTTCCATTTCCTCTTAACTCCCAACCCCTGGCAACCAACTCTTTTACTCACTGTTCCTATGAATTTAACATTTTTTTAGAATCCACATATAAGTGATACCATGCACTATTTGTCTTTCTCTGTCTGGCTTATTTCACTTAGCATAATGCCCTCCAAGTTCATCTATGTTGTTACAAATGACAGAACCTCCTTCTTTTCTATGGCTGGATAATATTCCATGTACATAGATATAGGTATGAATATAGATAAATACAGATATAGACATATCACATTTTTGTTTTTCATTCATCTGTCAATGGTTACTTTGGTTGTTTCAATATCATGATATAGTGAATAATGCTAGAATAAATGTGAAAGTGTAGATACCTCTTCGAGATAATTTCATTTCCTATGGGTGTACACGAGAAGTGGGATTTCTGGATCAGATTTTAATTTTTTGATTAATCTCCATCTGTTTTTCATAATGACTATAAAGTTTACATTTCCACCCGCAGTGCGCATGATTCCTTTTTTACCAGAACCTTGCAGACATTTATTATCTTTTGTCTTTTTGATCATAGACTTCTAAAAGGTGTGAGGTATCTGATATCAGATTGTGCTTTTAATTTTCATTTCCCTGATGATTAGTGATGATGAACATCTTTTTACAAACATGTTGACCATTTGTATGTCTTTGGGAAAATATTTATTAGGCTCTTTGCCCATTTTTTAAAATGGGTTACTTGTATTTTTGCTATTAATATATTGGAGTTCTTTATATATTTTGGATATTAAACCCTTATTGAATATATGGTTTGCAAATATTTTCTCCTGTTCCATTAGTTGGCTTTTCATTTTGTTGATGGCTTTCTTGGCTTTGCAGAAACCTGGTAGTTTGATGTAGTCCTACTGGTTTATTTTTGTTTTTGTTACCTGTGCTTTTGGTGTCGTATCAAAAAAGACTGATGTCAAAGGGTTTACCGCCTATGTTTTCTTCTAGAAAATTTATGGTTTCAGATTTTATGTTTAAGTCTTTAATCCATTTTGAGTTTATTTGCATATATAGTTAAAGAAAAGGATCCAATTTTGTTCTTGCATGTGGATATTCAGTCTTTCCACCATCATTTATTCAAGAGTCAGTTTTTCTCCATTGTGTATTATTGATGCCTTTTATAACTAGTTGATTATATACACATATGAGTTTGTTTCTTGGCTTTGTATTTTGTTTCATTTTCTGTGTGTCTGTTTTTATTCCAGTACCACACTGTTTTGATTACTAATGCTTTGTAAAAATATAGTTTGAAATCAAAATTGTAATACCTCAGACTTTGGTCTTCTTGCTCCATATTGCTTTGGTTATTTGGAGTCTTTTGTTGTTCTATACAATTTTTAGTATTTTTTTCCATTTCTATGAAAAATGCCATTGAAATTTTGATAGAGATTGCATTGAACCTATAGATCACTTTGGATAGTATGGACATTTTAATAATATTAATTTGCCTAATCCATGAACATGGGCTATATTTCCATTTATTTTTGTCTTCTTCAGTTTTTTTCATCAATGTCTTACAATTTTCAGCGTACAGATTTTTACTTCCTTGGTTAAATTTATTTCTGAGTATTTCATTCTTTTTGAGCTATTTTAAGTGGGATTATTTTTTTAGGCAGTTCATTGTTAGTACATGAAACACAACTGATTGTTGTATGTTGATTTTGTATACTGCAACTTTATGAATTTGTTTATTATAGCAGTTTTTTGGGGTAGTCTTTAAGGTTTTCTGTATATAAGATAATGTTATCTGAAAACAATTTTATTTCTTCATTTCAAATATGAGAACTTTTATTTTTTTATTTTTGTTTAATTTCTCTGGCTATATATACCGTATTATGTTGACTATAAGTAGCACAGGTATACACTAATCTTATAGGAAAAGCTTTCAGCTTTGGAACATTGAATATGATATTAGCTGTGAGTTTGTCATATATGGCCTTTATTAGGTTGAAGTATATATTTTTTTGTATCTAATTTATTGGGATGTTATTTTTCTAATTCTGAAAGGATGTTGAATTTTGTCAAATGCTTTTTCTGTATCTATTGAGATGGTCATATGGTTTTTATTCTTCATTTTGTTATGTAGTGTGTCACATTTACTGATTTGTGCATGTTTGAACCATTTTTGCATCCCAAGAATACATCCACTTGATCATGGATCACTTAATCCTTTTAATGTGCTGTTGAATGAGGTTTCCTAATATTTTGTAGAGTATTTTTGCATGTGTATTTAACAAGAATATTGGCCTGTAATTTTCTTTTCTGGTAGTGTCCTTGTTTGGCTTTGGTATCAAGGTAATGCTGGCCTCATAAAGTAAGTTTGGAAATGTTTCCTCTTATTCAATTATTTGAAAGAGTTTGAGAAGGATTAGTATTTGTCTTTTGATGCTTGGTAGATGTTTGCAGTGAAGACATCTGGTCCTGGACTTTTCTTTTTTGGGAGAGTTTTTTGTGGGGTGGGGGGGGGGCAGATTTTTTGTTACTGATTCAATCTCATTACTAGTTATTGATTAAGTTTTCTATTTCTTCATCGTTCAGAATTAGTAGATTATATGTTTCTAGGAATTTATCCCTTTCGTCTAGGTTATCCAATTTATTGACATATAATTGTTCATAGCAGTTTCTTATGATCCTTTGTATTTCTATGGTATCAGTTGTAACCTTTAGTTAGATTAACTAAGAAAAAAAGAGTGAAGACACAAATAAAATCAGAAATATTTTTTCTTGTTTAATACTGAGTTATTGCCTACTCTCAGTTTTTCAGAATTCTTGACCAGGGTATTCTCATAATTCTCAGGCTTGGTAACCAATCTGTCTTCTTTAGGACCTTTTCTTTTATAATTTTATAATTATAATTATATAATTTTCTTTTATAATTTTATTCTTTTATAAATTCTATCTGGAAAACCAGTGATTCAGGGTTTTGTTTTGTTTTTTTTTAGTGTCGATTCTGTTTCTTTTGTCTCCATGTGAATTTTATCTTAACTATTTAATTTTAAAATTTCTTTTCAACTTGTCATTAGTTTTTGTTAATTCCACTTTCATTCTTTGTTAAAATTAATTTCCCCTTATCAATTATAAGATCTGTTTCATAGAGGCATAGTATTTGCATATCTTTAAATGGACTGAATATCTTCTAGGATAATTTTTGTATCCTATTGGTTACAATTTTCAGAAATATGCCTTTATTTGGAATGTTTAGGATAATGTTCCTTTTCTATTCTGCTACAAAAACTTTTACAAGGCTTTGCTTCTTTTTATATACAGAAAGATATATCCACAAAAATAAGCTCTACTATTTGTTCAATGTAAGTGTAACTTTAGACTCTCTTGCTGTGTCCTTGTGCTAGAAGGTTTTTTTTTCTTTTGTTTTTGTTTTTTTTCTTTTAGAACTGCAGTAGGAGGATAGACAAGTCTATGTCTAACTCATTGGCTAATTTCTATCATGGATTTTTCTAGGTAGTTCTATATTGAGGTGGAATTATTTCCTTTGCTAAATATAAAGCTCCTTGTTTATGTTCCAACTTCATGTAGAACAGCAGTTCCTCATGTAACTGTTATATGTAAATAATACAACTAATATAGATGTTTTGGACAATAATACATTTCCCCCAGCTCTTCTCATTTGAGTAAATAGCAGTTGTTTAAGCCAACAATCTGGGAGTTGTCATTAATTCTTCTCTTTACCTCACACTCAATCTACTTTCCTCTTCATTTATTTTGCCAGTGCTTTCTTGGCCTTCTTTCTGTTTCTTGACCTGGCTAAGGCTATTCCTTACAATCTTAGGGATGGAATGCTAATGTCTTTCCACGAAGAAGGTTTTAAGAAATGTAGTTAAGATATCACAAACAGAAAAATCTGAAAGACAATATATGAGAAGAAAGGTCACTTTTTTAAAATTATTTAATATCCATTAAGTTACACAGTTATACACAAGAGATAGTAATTAGCTGGCCAATTTACTGTTATCACATACATTAATTTCTAAACCAATGAAGGGATAAGACTGTGAAACCATATGGTATGCATATCATAAGGTAACCTGTTTCATTCTTTTGAGTTTCTATTACTGCTCTTGACACAGCTACAGGAAATAAAAAGGCTACTGGAATGCAGACCAGGAAGAAGTATTCCCACAAGGCTTTGCACAATGAAATCTACAATCCCTGAGTGAAAACAGATTTCTAAAAAATAAGCTTTCTATCCATTATAGCTGAGTGGTTCTGTTATAAAAGGCAATGCATTTATGCATTTGATCAATTTTGTAGTTGTTTGAAAAAATATGTTAAAGAAAAAGAATAGTGGCTCAGAAATTATAATGCAGCACCTGAAGTTTAGTGTGAAAAACAATGTGACAACATACTATGGTGTAGGCACTCAGTATTGAAGTCTTTTATTATATTGTACTTGAAGTACACCATACCAGGTTTCTTCTCTCATAAAGGAGCAAAATTCCTAGTTAGGGTTATCTATTGCTGTGTAACGAACTGCCCCAAAATGTAATGGCTTAAAACAATAACCATTTTATTTGTGTATAGTTCTGTGGGTCAGGAATTGAGACATAACACAGCAGAGAAAACTTGTCTTTGTTCTATGCTATTAGAACAAGTTAAAAGTTCCAAGATGGCTTCTCTGGGTATAGGTCTTAACTTCAGTTAGGAAAGCTTGAAAAGGTTGGGCTGATTGGGAAAGTTCAACTGGATCTAGGGTCTCTGTTGGTTCATCTCTGTGTAGTTTTAAGGTCTCCCCCTTTCTACACGGGCTTTCTATTATCCACAGTGTCTCTCCAAAAGGGTGGCGGAACCTCAGGGTAAGTGCAAAAGCAGATCCTACAGTGCCTAGGGTTTAGGCCTAAAACTGGCACAGTGTCATTTTCACTGCATTCTTTTGGTTAAAGCAACTGAAAAATCATAAGGTCCAGATTTAAAGGAAGGAGACTTCATAAGGGTATGAATGTCAGGGGGCGTGGTTTACTTATCTATCTATCTATCTATTTATTTATTTACTTATTGAGGATCATCTAAGTGATAGTCTTTCACAATTTACCCTCTTGCCCCAATAACTCACAATCAATGCAGAACCAAAATAAACTCTCCCAAGATGCCCAAAGACTCATCCAATTATGATGTTCAGTCATTTAATCCAAGATCTTATCATCTAAAGCAGATGCAGGTGTGAATAAAAGATCTTTGACATAGCTTCTCTTACTTTGAAGACTTACTAATTAAAGAGACAAGTTATCTGTCCTCCATATTTGGGGGATGGTAAAATTCACTCCCATTTAAAAGAAGAGTTAAATAAAACTAAAATTATAAGTAGAACTAAGACTGTGGTGGATGCTAAAAATGCCCTTTGAGATCTTTTTATTGAGGGTAGTGCCTCTTTCTTCAATGTGCTATGAGTGTTGATTCAGCTCTCCACACTGTTGACACCTCTGATTAATAAAATATGTATCTGAACCAGTGGATCCCATTGTCATGCATTTTGGGGCAATTCATTCCTCCTGTGTCTGTAATAATAAACTTTATGGTTTTAGGCTCAGTTCCTAGAAGAGGGACACTTTTACCAGGAGACACAGAGTGTCACTGCACTTAAAACTGTGACTTCCACTGTTGACTTTGATCTTCTGATGCCAACAGAATAAAAGAAACAAAAAGGAATTATTATTGTCAGAAGTAATTAAACCTGATCATTCTAGGGAGGTAGGGCTGCTACAAAATATGGGGATAGAGAGGAATACATTTGAAACTCACATGATCCACTTGGCATCTATTCCGACTTTTAATTGTTAACAGATGAATATAGCAACCATGATCTGATAAGAGTGTGGTAATCAGGGACTCAGATCCCTCAGAAAGGAAGGGGGTCTGTGTTACTTTGGTAGATGCTGTTATTGTCTTTCCCAGATACTCCTTCCCTTATTTCTCCTTCTCCTTTGAATGTCCTATTCTCAGGCTCTACTTTCAGGGTAAACAAACTTAGAGGCAGACATGTCTTAGGTATAGTCCCAGTTTTACCAGTTATTAGTTGGACAATTTTGCATAATTCACTAGATCAGCATAACCCTTTCTTCTCAATTTCAGAATTAATTTTCTTATAAAGTTTTTGTGAATATTAAATAAATTAATGAAAATAATTTTGTTGGCATAATGGTACAGTTGGAAAAATGGCAGACAGAATAGGTATTCAAAAGTTTCACCTAATATTATCATTGTATTTTTCTTCTTCCCTGGAATACCTTGAGCCATGACTTTTTGGGAGGTTATACATCAAACATTAATTTCACATAGACTTGTTACTACAAGCGAATGTGCTGAAGCTGATTATATTTCTATACCCAATCAAAACACTACTCAACACATGGAAACTGCATGGACGTATTCTTGGAAAATATAATTATGTTGTTGTTACTGATATATATGCATCTGTTTCTTTTATCAGGCTATAAGCTTCCTTTGTGAAAGACTATATATTATTGACAATTTTTTCTATAGTCTGTTTGAAATAAAATGCTTCAGATATGCCATACTTAGCTTTCACATATGTCTCTCCAGGCATATATTTCTATATGGTTGGAGATTCTACAATTAACTTACTTATTGAATTATATGATTACCTTTTACATTATTTTATCATAATTTTACCTATCTGAGCTTGCATCAATCTGTCAAATATCTATGTTAAAGAGGACTCATATTTTTAAATCTCAACTGCTCATTATTTTCAAAACCTTGACAGTAATGACTTGACATGTGTCTTATATGAAACATTACTCTTAAGTAACTTTTGGACGTAAATGGTTTTGTAGATCACTCTGAAATCAAGTTAAATATTAAAAATAGAAATATTTAGCTACATAATGGAAACATGACATTACTCTTCAGCTCATACCTATCACATGGCAGAATTTGGACAAACTTTTATAGTAATTAATTTAGGCTCTTCTCTTACATTCCAGTTTAACCAAAAACATTTTTTGAAAGAAATCTTGCAGTTATATTATGCTGAGTGAATCACAAGCTATTAAAACTGCCTACTAGAAATACAGTAGTTTATATAGAACAGTCAGTTTTTCCCAGTGTCTAAGCCAATTCTTGGGACTGTCATTAGATTCTTTTGGAAACTGTAGTAGACTTAATACTAAATCATCACTTCACTACAGCAAATGGTATTTACTGTGGCAGTTTTTAAAAATGACATCAAAAAGGTCTCATTATCATTTACTTGCAGAAGAGTAGCATATAAACCAGAAGAAATTGATCAGTGGTTAATATTTATTAATTAAATGTAATGCATAATTTTATAATGTATGGTATTTGTAATTCATTTGGTGAATAAATGCATATAAATACAATTAAACAAAATTTGTATGTTGTAAACCAAATATATATATTGACAATTTGCAGAGAATGGAATAATCAAAATAAGATTGGATGAATTGTTAGAAAGCATTTGGAATCTTATAAATGGATAAGAAAAAGATAAACTCAGTAGAAAATGGGTCAAGTGTATGAATACGTTATACAGAGTAAAGCAAAAGGCCAACAAACAAAAACATGCTTCAGTTGTTAGGGAAGTGTAAATTAGAATAAAGTAACACAATATTTTTGCATATTGATTTTGTAAACATTGAAATCAAAAGGACAAATGATCTTTATAACTAGATAATTTTTAGAAAAATTGGTACTTACATGCTGATGGAATCTGAATTGCTTTGTTCTTTGGGAAAGTAAATTGGTGATAACTGTCAAAATTAAACTCATTGGACTTCTACTCTCAGCTGATACGATAATTGGTACAGGACTAGACTCCAACCATAAACTAAAAACTGGACAATATATATTAAGCAACTACTTATTTAGACATTCTAAAACAAACGTCAATCCCTAATACTTCGATCCCGTTGAGGAAGGACAACCACACAGGCTATGCACATATGATTTCTGTCTAGAAGCAGTTTTTTAGACTTATAATACACAGAAGTAGAGCCCATGTAGAGCACAGAGGTCTTGCTGGGGCACAGATTGTATTACAGAGCTTCTGAGCAGCTGGAATTTGTGAGGTTGAAAGGAGAGACCTGCAAAAAGAAGAACCTCCAAAAATCTGTCCCATGTGTTTGTCTGAATCCTGTACCAGACATTGTGATGACACAGATGTTGGAATTAACAGAGAAGGACCTTAAAACAGCTATTAAAAATATGCTTATGGATTTAAAAGAAATATGGATATACTGAGTGGAAACATAAGGAATATCAGTAAAGAAATGAAATTTATGGGAAAAAACAGAAGGAAATTATGGAACTGAGAAATAGTAGTATCTGAAATTTAAAAACATGAATGGGTTAAACACCTGTTGAACTTTGCAAAAAACAAAAACTAAACTAAAACAGTGACTTTGAAGAGAATGCAGTAGGAACTGACCAAAGTAAAGCATGATAAAAACAAAAGAATAGACTTTAAAAAATGTAAAGGCTCAATGGCCTGGCACAATATCGGGTGGTCTAAATTAGGAGCAGGTAGGGGCGCCTGGGTGGCGCAGTCGGTTAAGCGTCCGACTTCAGCCAGGTCACGATCTCGCGGTCCGTGAGTTCGAGCCCCGCGTCAGGCTCTGGGCTGATGGCTCGGAGTCTGGAGCCTGTTTCCGATTCTGTGTCTCCCTCTTTCTCTGCCCCTCCCCCGTTCATGCTCTGTCTCTCTCTGTCCCAAAAATAAATAAAAAACGTTGAAAAAAAAATAAATAAAATAAATAAATAAATTAGGAGCAGGTAGAGTTCCAGAAGAAGAGAGAAATTATCTAGGGTAAGTATGAATTACTTACAATAAGAAGCCTTATCTGGAGAATTAATTGTATTGTATTTATCTTCCAGAAGAAAAGGGAGATAAAATGTGTCTTAGTTGTGTGGGAAAGGAAATAGTTTGTGAAACCAGATTCCACTTTCACATACACCAGGGACACTAATCATATAAAATACTTATGGTTTTAAAACACCCTGTATAGGGCACCTGCGTGGCTCAGTTGGTCAAGCCTCCAACTCTTGATTTCAGCCCAGGTCATCATCTCATGGTTCGTGAGTTGGAGCCCTGTGTCAGGCTCTGCACTGACAGGTGGAGCTTGCTTGGGATTCTCTCTCTCCTTCTCTCTCTGCCCCTCCCCCACTCACTCGTGCTTTCTCTCTCTGTTTCTCTCTCTCTCTCAAAATAGGTAAACTTTAAAAATCTGAAAAAAAAATAAAACACCCAGTATATTTTATTTCTTTGTATCATTGCATGTTTCCCTTGTCTTCACAGAGAAACTTTTTTATATTTCAAGACACAGTTCTAAATATTGAGAAAAGGTAATATTTGGTAAATCAAAATTATTGAAATAAAATTTGTTAAAAATATCATGATACCTGTCCACAAGGATCAATAATAATAAGCAACAAATATTTGGTAGATGAAACAATTATAGCTGGACATTAATACAGGATTTTTGGGAAGGTTAAAAAAAATGGCTGTGGTGAGGTGGGGAAAAGCCATGGGCCCTCTGGAGGTAATTAGCTCTAAATTTTTTAATCCAGCATACCTGGATTATTTTCTTGCTTTAGGAAGGGTTCATTATTCAAATGAATGGTCAAAAAGAGGAAAGAAAAACAGAAAATGATAAACAAAGTTAAATTTTGGAAACAGACCCCCGTCTAAACTCTCATTCCATTAAAAAAATAATTATTATAAACCCACTCGAGAAACATCAACATATATTTAAGTAAGAAATCCTTTTAAAAATGTTACTTCAAGTCTTTAAATCATTTTATAACTGAATTTTTCCAGTTTTTTAGAAGAAAAAGTTTTTGGAATCTCCTGGAATTAATGTACTATGACATGTGACATTCCTCCCCATTCGGCAAAAGCTCAAAATATTGACAAGAAATGAATTCTTACAAGAAAGAAAACCCAGTCCAATTTTAAGTCTTAAAAACATATATTCAAATAAATGAATTTATGAATTCAGCTGTCAGTTCAACTCTCTCAACTGCTGCTTTTAGCTTGTCTGGGAGTGTGTTAACTGTGCTGTTTATTTTCATGTGAAGGACAAGCTAAATATGCAAACTACTATCATTTCCCAGAAAAAAAAAAAAAGAATATGAAATGGTGAATAATGAATAAGAGTCTAAATGGAGTAAACCTTAGGACAGAAACATTTGCTCTCCACAAATAAAGACGGTAAATGTGGTAGAATATGTATATATGGAACAACAGTTCTTTCAAAGTTTGCACACGTCCCTCTCGCTACTTTCATGAATAGTTTCATTCATTTCAGTGTGACCTGTTTGTATGTGTGCATGTGTGTGTGAGTTCTGGAAAGCCAGTCTGTTCTACCCAAGTCCAGCTGCATGTAGCAAATGTTTTGAGATGTCTAAATTTGTATAATTCCATTCAGCACTTTGTAATGAAATAATTCAGCCCAATGTGTGAAAACAGGAATAGAGGGAAGAAAGCAAATAAATCATGATAGGAATTCTATTCAAACTAAAATATAAAATAATATAAAATGGCAAGTGAGAGACATATGAAGATTAAGATGTTTTATTCTCATTTTAATGAAAAATATAAAATTTCACACTGTAACATTTCAGACAAGAAAGTTCTGTCAGGAAGTGAGCAGATAAACCAGATATTTCCCAGTTCACGTATCCTATTTTGAGACTAAAGTTCATGTGTAAATAATTTAGTTTATTTCTTCTTTACACTGTGATGCATTAGGCATCATATTAAACTTTTAATTGACATTTTAATTTTATGATTATATCAAAAATGAACTATATGAAGATTACCATAGAAAATAAACAGGATTATTGTGTAGTTTAGTATAAATAATAGACTAGCTATTTAAATTTTTGTTATTTTAAAAACAATATTAAAAACTCAAATCTAAACAAGAAATTGTTCTAACTTAAGTATCAGAATTTTGAAGCTTAAGTGGATAAAACTAAGAAGTTCCCAGTGTTCTAGTCATGACAGCTACTTATAAATGTGGTGGTCCTTGGTGAGGCACTTCTCATGGTTGGAACTCAACTTTTCATTATAAATTGAAGTTATAGGACTATATTATTTCAAGATCATTTCTTCTATGCCTTTTATGTATCATGATTTATTCCTAATCATTTTAAGGTAAATACACAAAACAGTTTTTACAAAATAAACTTTCAGAAGAAATGGTCAACATTCCAAATATTTGGTTAAATCATGCATACAATATTTTAACCAGATTTTTTTTTTACAAAATCTGAGAAACAATTTTATTTTTCCAATGTTCCAAATTATTTAATAGAGTTTATGTCCTGTCTGTGCTTAACTTGGATGCTCATTTGAGAAAGTAGAAAAACAAAGTTAAATGGATAAGGCAAATTAGGAAATGCATATAGCATTAAAGTTTGGTGCTCTAACAGATATTCTTTTTGAAATTTACACACTCATGCTATCTGTGTAGGTGTGACTAGATTTGTAGGTGCCAAATTTTATGGGGAATATCTAAGAAACAACTTGTTAAAACTCATTCGAAAGAAAGAGAAATTTGGGTCAGAGGAGATGCCTTTATTTATTTATTTTTTATTTGAACCCACAGTAAGAAATAAATTTTGCATTAATGATATAGCATACATATGTTGTGTGAGTGTTTATGTTTGTGTGTGTGCTTCTCTCTCTCTCTCTCTCTCTCTCTCTCTCTCTCTCTCTCTATTATGGACTAGCTTTTTCCATTAGCTCCAAATTTCACTTTCTTAGAACATATTTTAACAGCTCTGAAATCAGGGTATTCTTTATAGGATAGACCATACAACAATTGTTACATTGTTGTCATTGCCAAAGAAGGAGCCACAAGTGGCTATAGATGTCTTGAAATGTGGCTGACATGAATTAAAATATGCTCTAAGTGTAAAATATACACTGGATTTCAAGGACTTGATATTAAAAAATGTAAACTGTCTCATTAATTTGTAAATCGTACCTTCAAAATATATTTGTATGACATAAAATACTTTATTAAAATTAATTCCACTTGCTTGTAGTTGTTTAAATGTGGCTGCTATACATTTTCAAATTACATGTACAGTTTGCATTACATTGCTTTGGATGGTGCTTGTTTAGATATTTGGATCACAACAGAGGGGATCATGGACTATTCGTGCTTTACAATATGTCTGATCTTTCCTTGAGGTAACAACTATAGGTGAAAGTCTGCTTTTTGTTGAGAAAAGAATAGGAAAAAATAAATTAATTACCTCAAAGCCATTATTCCCTTCTACTGTTCACACAGTAGTAGGTTTTCAATGCTAATATGACATTAGCTACACAAAAAGCAGGCCTATGCTGAGAAGTTGCATGAAGGTTGAATGAGCCTGGCATCTTGGAGACTGTGCTCACTTATATTTGAAAGCTGATACTGGAAATTAATAATAAATTTGAATAGGCAGATCAACAAATAGTAGGCACATTGATAAAATTAGATAGCTGGTGTGGGTCTTGGGATCTACCCTGTCCCATTTGATGCAATTGTTTAGAAATAAAATAGTATTCAAAATTAATTCTTTATGAAATAGTTTTTACCCTAAAGAAGTACTGATAAATAAATAATTCTGGAAAAATAATTTTTCCATATGATGTTTGCATATTAAATTTTAGAAACTATTTCAGAACATAGAAGGAAATGATCTCTAGAAAAAAGTGATACAGACAATTCCTTCAGAGGAAAAGTACACTTTATGTGTTTTAGGAAAATTGTACCTTCAAAAGTGATACCCTACAGTTTTTCCTGAATGCCTTTGTATCTTAATAAATGTCTAGTCAATGGCAAGAAACCCAAATTGTACAGTATAGACACAGAATTAAAATAAATGGACTTAAATTGCCATAGTTGCTATTTTTTTCTAGTTTATCATAACCATGGAATATAATAAAACTACGTAGAAAGCACCAACAGAGTACAAGAGAAACAGCTCTACATATTTCACACTCTTTTGCAAAATCAGTAGTCTTGTTCTGTGAAAATTTAAATGCTATGTCTAATTTAATAATTATTTTGATAGAATGTTAGTTTGGTGAACATCATTTTTTTCTTTCTAGTGTGCATACAAGTTGTTAAAAACAAATTAACGTGGTGGAGGAATGGTTAATGCATCCAGAAGAAAAGATATTATTTGGACAAAATGAAAAACTGTTCTAATATTGCCTTTAAATCTTATGAACTTTTGCATAACACTTGCCATCTTTAATTTCTTTGGCAAGTTATTTAAATATTTTTTTCTTAAAAGAAAACATTCAATTTTATGATTCTACTGATGTAAAATTATATTCACACTCTGGAGAAAGAAATGTATGTTTAAAGAGCTCAGTAAATATGGGGCTGCTGGGTGGCTCAGTCCGTTGAGCGTCCAACTTCAGCTCAGGTCATGATCTCACAGTTCCTGGGTTCGAGCCCTGCATCTGGCTCTGTGCTGACAAGTGCAGGGCCTGGAGTCCACTCTGAGTTCTGTGTCTCCCTCTCTCTGCCCTGCCTCCGCCCCTGCTCATACTCTGTCTCTCCCTTTCTCTCTCAAAAATAAACATTAAAAAGATTAAAAAAAAAAAAGGGCTCACTAAATCTAAAAACTAATAGAAACACTTGGCTATTTTCTACCATATACTATACAATAAGAAGAATTTTAATGAATGATGCCAATGCCAGGGCTTTCCTCAAAGATCTCAGTTACTTAAAAATGTACAGTGGTGGAAGTAATCTCTTCAGCTCTCATTTCATTTTTCTTCCAATTTATCATGGGCCAGTTTTATCAAAGTAGAAAAAAAAAGGGGGGGGAGAATTCTAGTTATGTTCTAATCATAATTAGAATAAAAAGGCATATTAGAAAACCTGCATGTCTTATCCTAGTTCATTCTTATCCCATAGAATAACTGCATGGTGTAAAGGATAAAAGCTAAGTCAAGGATATCAACACGATTCTGGTGCATAGTAAAATGTTTAATAGCCATTTATTTCTTCCCTGTGACCTCATTCAGTAGTCCACAATAATTCATAATAATTTACTATTCCAGGTAGTGTGTTAGAATTTAAGTGATATGGCATAAATGCCAAGTTCTCAAATAACTTTTTTTTTTTCAATAACTATACTCTTGAATCCCAGATTAGTGCCTGTTAGTGCCTGGCATATGGTAGGAACTCAATGAATGCAGTTAGTATGAAGGAATGTTTACAATATGGCTGCCATACTAAATGAGATAAGCCACTTACAATGTTTAGAAGAGTGCCTGGGACATAATTCAAATACTTTATAATTGTTAGCAATTATGATTTTTCTCACTTTTATTCTCCTCCGCAAATGGCTTCTCTTAATGTTTTCCTCTGAGTAGCTTCTATTTACTGCTTAGCTTCTGTTTATTCATAATTTCTCTCCTGGCCCTCTCCATAACCCTTCTTGTTTCCTGAACCCATGTGTACATTCTTGAAGTCCTAACTCCTGTAGTGATTTATGTTTATCTGTGTATATTTTGCAATTCAAATTCCTAAAAAGAGACTATTACTGGGTAGGCTGTTTGGCCAAAACCTCTCCATCCTAGGTCATCACAAGGCTGAGTGTCTTTAGGACAGATGCCTATTCTTGTCTAATCACCAAAATTCAGGGAGTTGTGTGGGCTGTGTGATATAGAATATTCTGTCTCTGTCCTTGGTTGTGATTTCCTCTGGGCCAATTACAGTCTACAGTATGTATGTGGCAGCAGAAACAGTCCCTGAAAACTCTGAGTTTATATGATCCTTATAGCCCCAGAGAACCTACAGCTAGCAGTACTAGTGAACGAAAGCCTTTTTTCTTGTATTACCAGCTAAAATCTCAGTGAGAGTTTGATTGAACAACCTTGAGTCACTGCCCATTCCTGAATCAATGAGTAATTGAGGCTGGGGTGGAGGAGGGGACAGAGTACTGTGATTGTAAAGACCTGGATCTTGTACCTAACTCTTGAGCCAGAGGATTGGATCAAATGTATTTGAACCGTGTAGACTGCAATGGAATAAGAGCTGTCCTTCAAAGAGCAACTAGCAAGATTCATACCTTTGTAAATTTCATGTAGAGCAGCATGCTCTTTTTAGAGAAATATTGTTTGTCACACTTTAAAACATAATCTTACCGACATTTGGCTTATGGGTCTTTGATATAGTTTACAAACTAATTCATTTATTTATCATATGAACAATCTTCCTGAGGTAATTTAAATTCAATGGACTTTTAGAGAAAACATACTAAACGACAGAAACTCTACTGCTCATGGTGTGAGAGATGCAAAAATGAACAGTATATAAGCCCTGACTTCAAGTAGTTTACAGACTAAAGGGAAATACAGAGTAACAAGATAAATTCAATACAGTATGATGAATTCAATGAGAGAAGTCCATTTGCATTTGTGGAGAGGGACAGTGTGATGCAATGTGGGGAGGAGATACAGAGACAAATCTCTCTTGTAGGTGGGAACACTGGGATGGGGTGAGGGAAGGGTTCACAGCACAAAGGACTCACAGGTTGGGTAGTACTTGAAGGATAAATAAATAGGAGGTGGTTAAGGAAAGAAAAAAAAGGAATCTGGATAAAGAAAAGCCTGAGATGAGGAACAGTGGTGTGAAGTGTACAGCAATGAGTGGAAAGAAATGAGTCTAATTGGGCAGACAGGGCTCCAGGATGCATCCTATACAAAAGAAGCTGTGCTTTTTCATATACAGAATTGGAATATTTCTATCTATTTATTTATTGGCGTGTATATTTTTAAAGCTTATTGTGAGAGAGTGGTGGAGGGGCAGAGGGAGAGGGAGAGATTGAACCCCAAGCTGACTCCACACTGTCAGCAGCACAGGAGCCGGATGCAGGGCTCAAACTCCTGAACTGTGAGATCATGACTTGAGCTGAAATCAAGAGTTGGCCACATAACTGACTGAGCCACCCAGACACCCCTATTGGAATATTTTTAAAGGGCAACATTTTCACAGGGAAGTATCACCTTTAATTCTCTTGAGCTCAAAAATAGCTAAGATGTTTCAAGGAAATTATAGTTTCTTAGGGCTGGTTACAGTCTTGAGAGAACAGTTTTATCATATTAAAAAATAATGTATTATGGACTATTAGACTCTTCAGTGTTATGTAAACTTATAGTGTGATAAGTAGAGAGAGATAAAAATACAACACACGATATTTATAAAACTTAGCAGAACTCTCACTACCTTTTTTGGTAATTATTTTTCTCAATGAATCTTCAGATATTACAATCATTATTGCTCTAAAGAGTAAAATATTTTACAGTAAATGAGATGAATACTTTTTTTTTTTAATTTTTTTTCAATGTTTTTAATTTATTTTTGGGACAGAGAGAGACAGAGCATGAACGGGGAAGGGGCAGAGAGAGAGGGAGACACAGAATCAGAAACAGGCTCCAGGCTCCGAGCCAGCAGCCCAGAGCCTGACGCGGGGCTCGAACTCACGGACCGCGAGATCGTGACCTGGCTGAAGTCGGACGCTTAACCAACTGCGCCACCCAGGCGCCCCAAGATGAATACTTTTGATTGACTCTTCTTGTGCTGGATTCTCAGTTGTGATTTTGATGATGGCCTCAGCACCCTCTCTTCTTTTATGTGAAGCACAAATGACAGATCTGGCTAAAAAAACAAGATCTGATTGTTTCTTTCAATTAGGATTCAAGTAAGAGGCTATGAAGGTCTTAATCTGGCATGTTCTTATTACACAGAGTTTGGCAAATGCATGCTATAAAAACCATGTGCACATTGCTATTGATAATAGTTTGTAATTTGTAAGACCAATTATTGTTTTATGTTCACTGTAATCACTTGACCCAATGCCTTTTCTTGATAAATTAGGAAAAATATGTATTCTCCCTAATATTAGAAGATTAAAACCTTTTTTTGTATTGAGCTTTTAATATTTTTGGTTATAATGCATTATTCATTATTTCCAAATGTCAGTGACACTTCAAAATATTCTCCTGACATATGAAGAAGGTGGCTTGATTAGAAACTTCTTATAGTAGCTAAAATAATTGTAGAGAACTTTTTAGCAAAGGATATCATCAGCTTGTAAAATAGACTTTGCTCTGTCCATGTGAGACTGAACAAGCTGTAACTTCAATCAATATTTATGTATCAAGAATTGCATGGTGGAGATATGGAGATGTCCACCTAGTGCAACTGAAGCAAGTTTATAGACTGACTTTACAAAGAGTATTATAGAAAACACATACATACACAGAAACACATATGTAGCTTACCTTCAGATGTAGCTTACAGCAGAGTGTCTTGATTATAGATTATTTCCTGTTATTATATATACATACATATATGCAGTTTATAATGACATAATCTACTACTATGGATATGTTAATTAGCTTAATTTCTGTTATCATTTTACTATATATATATATATAGATATAGATAAAATTATCAAGTTGTATACCTTAAATATATACAATTCCTATTTATTGAGGTATCAGTATACCTCAACATACAAATATACAAATTGTCAGGTCAGTTGTAACTTAATGTTACATCACAATACCTACATCGTTCAATTCACTTCATCTCATCACTTAGGCATTTTATTATCTCGCATCATCACAAGAAGAAGGATGAGTACAGTACAATAAGATACTTTGAGAGAGGGAGAAAAAGAGTTAGAGAGAGAGAGAGAGACCATGTAAGTTTTATTACAGTGTCATCCTTAAAAATAAAATAGCCAGTTACTTTACTAGCAAACAAGCTTGTTTGGGAATAACAGAGGAATTGTAATTTGGCACATGCAAGCTATGGTGAAGAATAGACAAGTCCAAAGAGACGAAGGGAAGATTAACTTTTATTAGATTTTAGGTTGTGTAATATTCCACTGTGTATATATACCACATCTTCTTTATCCATTCATCAGTCAATGGACACTTGGGCTGTTGAATCACTATATTGTACACCTGAAATTAATATTACACTGTATGTTAAATAAAAAAATTTTCTTTTAAAGATTTTAGGAACACCCTGGGGAGGGTTGTGTTGAAAAAGTTCGCTGGAGAAAACAAGTTCAAAGTTGTGGTGGTTTCTATTGATTGCAAGCAGTGGTCAATATGTTGTTGTTGGGGCAGGGAGGGATCTCCCTTTTTTTTCTTAAAAGCTAGGGATAAACTTCCTATGTGAAAAATGTCCTTTCTTGTTAAAGTAATTATTATTTTCCTTCTCCCTGCTGATTACGTAGGCTGCAAGGAGTGGCACGTACATTAAACTCTCTGTTCATAGTTTCTTGGCTCCATTTGAAATGAGGTATCCTTTACTCATTTTCACAGAGTATATTGTTTTAATTGTTATGTTTTATTATTATTTATAATTTATTAATCTCTTCCTGTCCCTAATTTATAATTACACTTTATCATGAATATGTAGGTATAGAAAAACAGACTATATAGAGCTCAGTATGATCTGCAGTGTCAGGCATGCACTGGGGTCTAAAAAATATATTCTCTGCCAATAAGGGGGACTACTCTAGTTAGAAACCAAGATATAAGCACGAGGTGTGCCCATTATTATTGTAGTGTTGCAGCTAACAAGACTTCTTAGAAATAGGGAAGTACATGAATATATGCACACACATATGAATATGAATATATCAAATCTATAGCTGTATTACTACTCCTGTCTTTATGCATCAAAAACCATGAATTCACAATGTGTCTAATTCTAGTCCAATACCAGCAATAAAATTTTATAGTTCTCTCTCATTTTTTTATTTATAACTTCTTTCTTCAGCAATGAGAGACTCAATATACTTGCTTATATGATCAAGCCTTGCTATATGTAACAAAGCTCTCATTGCCATCCTTGCCACTCTATTATCCACACTCTCACCCCAGTCGGTTGTGATCTGAACCTCTCTCAGTCTCTGATATCTCATGCTAAGCTGCCAATAACACCTCTCGTATGACTTCCATCCTATGCTACTGCTCTCTCCCTTTTTAGATGTCTACCTTGTTCCAATTTGATTAATAGCTTTTAAATTAAATTATTACATTTGAAAAGAAAGGAAGTCAGGGAAGAAGGAAGAAAAGAACAAAGAAAAGATGGAAATAATAAATTAATAAAGAATCATAGAACTATAAACTTGTATCAATTTCAAAAATACGTATTCAGTAAGCTTTTATGCATTGGACATTTCTTTTATTTGAATGGAAAACATCAATATCGTTAAATAATAGGATATGTATGTAAAAATATAAGTAAATATTAAAAATGGGTGCTTTTGAGTTGGTTTTCTCTTCACCAAATTCTCGGTATAAATTATTATAATTATAGAAAATACATTGTTGTTTTCTTCTGCAGAGATAGTTTAAAAGGAAATTTAAGAATATATATAAAGATTGGGAGAAATGCAATACTTTAATTTTTTGCAGTTTGGCATTTCTAGAAAGCCAAACTAAACTCAATCTTTTTGAACAAAGTAATCTTTTTTCATTATATCCTAACCACAGCAGTATACTCAAGAAACTGTCTACATACTGACAATTATATTTGACCTTTTTGATCTTCTTTATAGAAGGTAGTACACAGCATTTTAAACCACTTTCGTTTATCTACTTAAGATAGAGCCATATAGAGCTACTATATTGAACTCCTTCCATGTTTAAGACATTTTTGAAGGTGTGTGATTTTTATAAAGACATTTAAGACATGTTTTGTGGCCACAGAAGTTTACAATCTAGAAAATAAAATAATTGTTATAGGAGACAGAATATGTTGGGTAGTAAGACAGCAAGCACTTTTGGAGTTCAAGGGTGAGAAAGAGCATCTCTGACTTCAATAATGTACAAAGTCTTTGTAGGATCAAAGTCAAATGTGGGATTGAAACCTGACCTAAATTGTTGATTTCTTTTTTTAAGTAATACATGTTATAGAAATAAATACATTTTTGGAATGAGATAAATAAAAGTAAAAAGGCTCTAAACTGTGACACCTAGGTGGCTCAGTCAGTTAGGCATCTGACTTCAGCTCAGGTCATGATCTCACAGTTTGTGAGTTTGAGCCCCCTGTTGGGCTCTGTACTGACAGCTCAGAGCCTGGAGCCTGCTTCGGATTCTGTGTCTCCCTTCTCTCTGACCCTCCCCTCTTCATGTGCTCTGTCTCAAAAATAAATAAACATTAAAAAACAAATTAAAAAAAAAAAGAATTCATTCTGGCTATCAGGAGTCTGTTTCTGGAAGCCTGCAGCCTATGCTTCTGTCTGTACATAAGGATTCATACGTATGTAATGTGTTTATCTATCTACATATGTAAATATGCATCTTTAAAAATATATATTTATATGGGGCTCCTGGGTGGCTCAGTCGGTTAAGCATCCGACTTCAGCTCAGGTCACCATCTCATGGTTTGTGAATTCGAGCCCCGCATCGGGCTCTGCTGATAGCTCAGAGGCTGGAGCCTGCTTCAGATTCTGTGTCTCCCTCTCTCTCTGACCCTCCCCTGCTCGCACTCTGTCTCTCTCTCTCTCTCTCTAAAATAATAAATAAAAACATTTTTAAAAATACTCTAAAAGACCATTCAAAATTTGTAATATAGTGTTGTTCAAAAAATTATTGTGTGATAAAAAGTTTCTGATATATTAATTTGCTAAGAGAATATTTTGTAACATTTAATTTTAATTCATGTTATTACTTATATATTATTTAAGAGATCTACTAATACCAATAGGCCTGAAATTCTTCTAATACATTTCTTACTATTTTTTTTTTCTGCCCAAACTACTTAGCTATAGCTTGTTAGCTGTTGGTCATAAACACTCAGAGACTTCCTCCCTGAAATAAGTATTGTCTCACCCTGTTGTTCTAGATTGAAAATGAGATTTGGATAAATAATTACTTTAATCTGACCCATGAAAATATACAGGATTATGAGCAAATGTATGTTTTGTATGCAGGGCAGACTTCATGGATATATGACCTGGGCAATTGAGTAGGGCCCATGCTTAGAAAGACTACATGCTTCGCTTAAAGGTCTATTGTCTTATTAGTAATTTTTGAACAAAGGATCCTGCATAGATATGCTTATGTATATTTTTATTTATATGTATTTATGCATATCCCATACTGGACTATAGACCATCAGTTTCTGAGGGCCAGGGTGTCTGCTCAAAACAGATGATCATCTTCAATAAAAATGAAAGTAGACACACTGAAAGAAATGTTAGTGGAATCATTTTTATTCATGAGATGATATGTATAACATGATTATTTAGGCAGCATATTTTCAGGTTAGTTACAGGCAGCTAATTTCAGCACATTTAATCACCCAACCAAAATTCATGATCTTCATATCTTCATGGTCTTTTGAACTTCAGTAATAATTTTTTTTAACGGTGTTTGCTATATGACCAAAATGCATTTTGACATCTGGTTGTGGTAAATGACACATCAATCTTTTCTTTTTCTTATGCCTACAGTCAGTATTTTTAATCGTTATAATGTTAAAATATTTTCATTTCCCTTTAGTGTACTTTAGTTACAGCCATAACTATCTTATTGAACATTAAAATAATTTCCATTTAATTCTTTTTCTTTCATAGTATGAATTAATCCTAATTTTTTAGTCAGAGACGTATGAAATGATTAATTGCAGGATCATGGCTTACACAAACGTGTGTATTTGTTGTGTGTGTGTGTGTGTGTGTGTGTGTGTGTGTGTATGTGTGTGTGTGTATAGATGCAATATTTTTGCTAGTAGGAAAGACAGATAAAAGAAATGGAGAATGATTTGATCAGAATAAACAAGAATAGAAGAAAAAGGAAGGAAGGAGGAAGTAGGAAGGAAGACTGACTTTACTGTTGAAGTTGTTAATCCCTGTTCTTTGTTTTCTGATTAAAATATCCATTCCTATTAAGATGATATTAAGTAAGTATAAGAAATTTCAAAACCTATTATCATGGTATAGGGCAATAATTTCTACAGTATTAACATATGAGGCAATACAATCATGTGATTATGTAGGTCCCAGAAGGTCACAGAGTCAATCGTATTATTATTGCCTATATTTTTAAAAAATACATAAATTTTAATTTTTAAATTTTTCTGTAAGATACATAATTAAACTTAAAGTTCCTTTTAGTGTTATATAAAAAGCTGTATTAATCTAATAGGTATTTTTTACAAATTTTGTTTTCTTGTGATGAAAACTGTTATGTCTTACTCTGTTAGCAACTTTCAAATATACAATACAGTATTGTTAACTATAGTCATCCTACTGTATGTACATTACATCCCCAGGACTTATTTCTCATGTAACTGCAAGTTTGTATATTTTGACTATCTTCACTCATTTCACCCATCCCCCCACCCCTGGCCTCTGGCAGCCCACAATCTGTTCTCAGTATTTTTTTTTTTTAATATATGAAATTTACTGTCAAATTGGTTTCCATACAACACCCAGTGCTCATCCCAAAAGGTGCCCTCCTCAATACCCATCACCCACCCTGCCCTCCCTCCCACCCCCCATCAACCCTCAGTTTGTTCTCAGTTTTGAACAGTCTCTTATGCTTTGGCTCTCTCCCACTCTAACCTCTTTTTTTTTTTTTTCCCTTCCCCTCCCCCATGGGTTTCTGTTACGTTTCTCAGGATCCACATAAGAGTGAAACCATATGGTATCTGTCTTTCTCTGTATGGCTTATTTCACTTAGCATCACACTCTCCAGTTCCATCGACGTTGCTACAAAAGGCCATATTTCATTTTTTCTCATTGCCACGTAGTATTCCATTGTGTATATAAACCACGATTTCTTTATCCATTCAACAGTTGATGGACATTTAGGCTCTTTCCATAATTTGGCTATTGTTGAGAGTGCTGCTATAAACATTGGGGTACAAGTGCCCCTATGCATCAGTACTCCTGTATCCCTTGGATAAATTCCTAGCAGTGCTATTGCTGGGTCATAGGGTAGGTCTATTTTTAATTTTCTGAGGAACCTCCACACTGCTTTCCAGAGCGGCTGCACCAATTTGCATTCCCACCAACAGTGCAAGAGGGTTCCCGTCTCTCCACATCCTCTCCAGCATCTATAGTCTCCTGATTTCTTCATTTTGGCCACTCTGACTGGCGTGAGGTGGTATCTGAGTGTGGTTTTGATTTGTATTTCCCTGATGAGGAGCGACGTTGAACATCTTTTCATGTGCCTGTTGGCCATCCGGATGTCTTCTTTAGAGAAGTGTCTATTCATGTTTTCTGCCCATTTCTTCACTGGGTTATTTGTTTTTCGGGTGTGGAGTTTGATGAGCTCTTTATAGATTTTGGATACTAGCCCTTTGTCCGATGTGTCATTTGCAAATATCTTTTCCCATTCCGTTGGTTGCCTTTTAGTTTTGTTGGTTGTTTCCTTTGCTGTGCAGAAGCTTTTTATCTTCATAAGGTCTCAGTAATTCACTTTTGCTTTTAATTCCCTTGCCTTTGGGGATGTGCCGAGTAAGAGATTGCTACGGCTGAGGTCAGAGAGGTCTTTTCCTGCTTTCTCCTCTAAGGTTTTGATGGTTTCCTGTCTCACATTCAGGTCCTTTATCCATTTTATTTTTGTGAATGGTGTGAGAAAGTGGTCTAGTTTCAACCTTCTGCATGTTGCTGTCCAGTTCTCCCAGCACCATTTGTTAAAGAGACTGTCTTTTTTCCATTGGATGTTCTTTCCTGCTTTGTCAAAAATGAGTTGGCCATACGTTTGTGGGTCTACTTCTGGGGTTTCTATTCGATTCCATTGGTCTATGTGTCTGTTTTTATGCCAATAACATGCTGTCTTGATGATGACAGCTTTGTAGTAGAGGCTAAAGTCTGGGATTGTGATGCCTCCTGCTTTGGTCTTCTTCTTCAAAATTACTTTGGCTATTCGGGGCCTTTTGTGGTTCCATATGAATTTTATGATTGCTTGTTCTAGTTTCAAGAAGAATGCTGGTGCAATTTTGATTGGGATTGCATTGAATGTGTAGATAGCTTTGGGTAGTATTGACATTTTGACAATATTTATTCTTCCAATCCATGAACAGGGAATGTCTTTCCATTTCTTTATATCTTCTTCAATTACCTGCATAAGCTTTCTATAGTTTTCAGCATACAGATCTTTTACATCTTTGGTTAGATTTATTCCTAGGTATTTTATGCTTCTTGGTGCAATTGTGAATGGGATCAGTTTCTTTATTTGTCTTTCTGTTGCTTCATTGTTAGTGTATAAGAATGCAACTGATTTCTGTACATTGATTTTGTATCCTGCAACTTTGCTGAATTCATGTATCGGTTCTAGCAGACTTTTGGTGGAGTCTATCGGATTTTCCATGTATAATATCATGTCATCTGCAAAAAGCGAAAGCTTGACTTCATCTTTGCCAATTTTGATGCCTTTGATTTCCTTTTGTTGTCTGATTGCTGATGCTAGAACCTCCAGCACTATATTAAACAACAGCGGTGAGAGTGGGCATCCCTGTCGTGTTCCTGATCTCAGGGAAAAAGCTCTCAGTTTTTCCCCATTGAGGATGATGTTAGCTGTGGGCTTTTCATAAATGGCTTTTATGATCTTTAAGTATGTTCCTTCTATCCCGACTTTCTCAAGGGTTTTTATTAAGAAAGGGTGCTGGATTTTGTCAAAGGCCTTTTCTGCATCGATTGACAGGATCATATGGTTCTTCTCTTTTTTTTTGTTAATGTGATGTATCACGTTGATCGATTTGCGAATGTTGAACCAGCCCTGCATCCCAGGAATGAATCCCACTTGATCATGGTGAATAATTCTTTTTATATGCTGTTGAATTCGATTTGCTAGTATCTTATTGAGAATTTTTGCATCCATATTCATCAGGGATATTGGCCTGTAGTTCTCTTTTTTTACTGGGTCTCTGTCTGGTTTAGGTATCAAAGTAATACTGGCTTCATAGAATGAGTCTGGAAGTTTTCCTTCCCTTTCTATTTCTTGGAATAGCTTAAGAAGGATAGGTATTATCTCTGCTTTAAACGTCTGGTAGAACTCCCCTGGGAAGCCATCTGGTCCTGGACTCTTATTTGTTGGGAGATTTTTGATAACCGATTCAATTTCTTCACTGGTTATGGGTCTGTTCAAGCTTTCTATTTCCTCCTGATTGAGTTTTGGAAGAGTGTGGGTGTTTAGGAATTTGTCCATTTCTTCAAGGTTGTCCAATTTGTTGGCATATAATTTTTCATAGTATTCCCTGATAATTGTTTGTATCTCTGAGGGATTGGTTGTAATAATTCCATTTTCATTCATGATTTTATCTATTTGGGTCATCTCCCTTTTCTTTTTGAGAAGCCTGGCTAGAGGTTTGTCAATTTTGTTTATTTTTTCAAAAAACCAACTCTTGGTTTCGTTGATCTGCTCTACAGTTTTTTTAGATTCTATATTGTTTATTTCTGCTCTGATCTTTATGATTTCTCTTCTTCTGCTGGGTTTAGGCTGCCTTTGCTGTTCTGCTTCTATTTCCTTTAGGTGTGCTGTTAGATTTTGTATTTGGGATTTTTCTTGTTTCTTGAGATAGGCCTGGATTGCAATGTATTTTCCTCTCAGGACTGCCTTTGCTGCGTCCCAAAGAGTTTGGATTGTTGTATTTTCATTTTCGTTTGTTTCCATATATTTTTTAATTTCTTCTCTAATTGCCTGGTTGACCCACTCATTCGTTAGTAGGGTGTTCTTTAACCTCCGTGCTTTTGGAGGTTTTCCAGACTTTTTCCTGTGGTTGATTTCAAGCTTCATAGCATTGTGGTCTGAAAGTATGCATGGTATAATTTCAATTCTTGTAAACTTATGAAGGGCTGTTTTGTGACCCAGTATATGATCTATCTTGGAGAATGTTCCATGTGCACTCGAGAAGAAAGTATATTCTGTTGCTTTGGGATGCAGAGTTCTAAATATATCTGTCAAGTCCATCTGATCCAATGTATCATTCAGGGCCCTTGTTTCTTTATTGACTGTGTGTCTAGATGATCTATCCATTTCTGTAAGTGGGGTGTTAAAGTCCCCTGCAATGACCACATTCTTATCAATAAGGTTGCTTATGTTTATGAGTAACTGTTTTATATATCTGGGGGCTCCGGTATTTGGCGCATAGACATTTATAATTGTTAGCTCTTCCTGATGGATAGACCCTGTAATTATTATATAATGCCCTTCTTCATCTCTTGTTACAGCCTTTAATTTAAAGTCTAGTTTGTCTGATATAAGTATGGCTACTCCAGCTTTCTTTTGGCTTCCAGTAGCATGATAAATAGTTCTCCATCCCCTCACTCTCAATCTAAAGGTGTCCTCAGATCTCAAATGAGTCTCTTGTAGACAGCAAATAGATGGGTCTTGTTTTTTTATCCATTCTGATACCCTATGTCTTTTGGTTGGCGCATTTAATCCATTTACATTCAGTGTTATTATAGAAAGATACGGGTTTAGAGTCATTGTGATGTCTGTATGTTTTATGCTTGTAGTGATGTCTCTGGTACTTTGTCTCACAGGATCCCCCTTAGGATCTCTTGTAGGGCTGGTTTCGTGGTGACAAATTCCTTCAGTTTTTGTTTGTTTGGGAAGACCTTTATCTCTCCTTCTATTCTAAATGACAGACTTGCTGGATAAAGGATTCTCGGCTGCATATTTTTTCTGTTTAGCACACTGAAGATATCGTGCCAAGCCTTTCTGGCCTGCCAAGTTTCAAAGGAGAGATCAGTCACGAGTCTTATAGGTCTCCCTTTATATGTGAGGGCACGTTTATCCCTTGCTGCTTTCAGAATTTTCTCTTTATCCTTGTATTTTGCCAGTTTCACTATGATATGTCGTGCAGAAGATCGATTCAAGTTACGTCCGAAGGGAGTTCTCTGTGCCTCTTGGATTTCAATGCCTTTTTCCTTCCCCAGTTCAGGGAAGTTCTCAGCTATAATTTCTTCAAGTACCCCTTCAGCACCTTTCCCTCTCTCTTCCTCCTCTGGGATACCAATTATGCGTATATTATTTCTTTTTAGTGTATCACTTAGTTCTCTAATTTTCCCCTCATACTCCTGGATTTTTTTATCTCTCTTTCTTTCAGCTTCCTCTTTCTCCATAACTTTATCTTCTAGTTCACCTATTCTCTCCTCTGCCTCTTCAATCCGAGCTGTGGTGGTTTCCATTTTGTTTTGCATTTCGTTTAAAGCGTTTTTCAGCTCCTCGTGACTGTTCCTTAGTCCCTTGATCTCTGTAGCAAGAGATTCTCTGCTGTCCTGTATACTGTTTTCAAGCCCAGCGATTAATTTTATGACTATTATTCTAAATTCACTTTCTGTTATATTATTTAAGTCCTTTTTGATCAGTTCATTAGCTGTTGTTATTTCCTGGAGATTCTTCTGAGGGGAATTCTTCCGTTTGGTCATTTTGGATAGTCCCTGGAGCGGTGAGGACCTGCAGGGCACTTCCCCCGTGCTGTGGTGTATAACTGGAGTTGGTGGGCGGGGCCGCAGTCCGACCTGATGTCTGCCCCCAGCCCACCGCTGGGGCCACAGTCAGACTGGTGAGTGCCTTCTCTTCCCCTCTCCTAGGGGCGGGATTCACTGTGGGGTGGCATGGCCCGTCTGGGCTACTTGCACACTGCCAGGCTTGTGGTGCTGGGGATCTGGCGTATTAGCTGGGGTGGGTAGGCAAGGTGCACGGGGGCGGGAGGGGCAGGCTTAGCTCGCATCTCCTTAGGTGATCCACTTCAGGAGGGGCCCTGTGGCAGCGGGAGGGAGTCAGATCCGCTGCCGGAGGTTTGGCTCCGCAGAAGCACAGAGTTGGGTGTTTGCGCGGAGGAGGAGCGAGCAAGTTCCCTGGCAGGAACTGGTTCTCTTTGGGATTTTGGCTGGGGGATGGGCGGGGAGATGGCGCTGGCGAGCGCCTTTGTTCCCCGCCAAGCTGAGCTCTGCCGTCCGTCCGGGGGCTCAGCAGCTCTCCCTCCCTTTGTCCTCCAGCCTTCCCGCTTTATGAGCAGAGCTGTTAACTTATGACCTCCCAGACGCTAAGTCGCGCTTGCTGTTGGAACACAGTCCGTCCGGCCCCTCCGCTTTTGCCAGCCCGACTCGGGGGCTCCGCTTGGCGGGCGAGCCGCCCCTCCGCCCCGGCTCCCTCCCGCCAGTCCGTGGAGCGCGCACCACCTCGCCGCCCTTCCTACCCTCTTCCGTGGGCCTCTCGTCTGCGCTTGGCTCCGGAGACTCCGTTCTGCTAATCCTCTGGCGGTTTTCTGGGTTCTTTAGGCAGGTGTAGGTGGAATCTAAGTGATTAGCAGGACGCGCGGTGAGCCCAGCGTCCTCCTACGCCGCCATCTTCCGGAACTCCCTCTCAGTATTTATGAGTTCATTTTTTCTTCAGTATTTGTCTTTCTCTGTCTGACTTACTTCACTTAGCATGATGCCCTCATATATATATGAGGGCATATATATATGATATATCTATCTATCTATCTATCATATATATATGTATATATATATAATATATATCATATATATAATGTATATCATACATATAATATACATAATATATAATATATTAATTATTATTATATATTAATATATATTAATTATTATATATATGTCTTTACCCATTCACTTATTTGTGGACACTTAGATTGTTTCTATGTTTTGGCTATTGAAAATAATGCTGCTATGAACATGGGGGTGCAGATATCATTTCCAGATAGTGATTTCATTTCCTTGGGGTAAATATCTTAACTGGGTTAATGGATCATATGGTAGTTCTATTTTTAATTTTTTTGAGGAAGTTCTATGCTGTTTTCCATAGTGACTGTACCAATTTTCATTCCCACCAGTGGTGCACAAGGGGTAACTTTCCTCCATGTCCTCACCAACACTAATTATTTCTTATTTTTTTGATAATAGGCATTCTAACAAGTGGGAGGTGATCTCTCATTGTGGTTTTCATTTGCATTTTCCCTGATGATTAGTGATTTGAGCATCTTTTCATGTACCTGTTGGCCATTTGTATATCTTCTGTGGAAAAATATCTGTTCTGTTCTTCCTGTTTTTAAATTAGATTGTTTGCTGAATTGTATCAGGTTTTTTTTTAAATTTTTAATGTTTATTTATTATTGAGAGAGAGAGAGAGAGAGAGAGAGAGAGCATGAGTGCAGGAGGGGCAGAGAAAGAGAGAGACACAGAATCTGAAGCAGGCTCTAGGCTCTGAGCTATCAGCACAGAGCCCGACTCAGGGCTTGAACTCGCAAACTGGAAGATCATGACCTGAGCCGAAGTCAGATGCTTAACCAACTGAGCTACCCAGGCACCCCGAATTGTATGAGTTTTTAAATGTATTTTGCATATTAACTTCCTTTCAGGTATATGATTTGAAAATATTTTCTCTCATTTTATAGGTTGCCTTTTCATTTTGTTGATGGTTCCCTTTGCTGTGCAAAAGGTTTTTATTTTGATGTAGTCCCACCTATTTGTTTCGTTTTTGTTACCTTTGCTTATGTATCAAATCCATAAAATCATTGCCAGGAATGATATCAAGAAGCTTATTCCCTATGTTTTCTTCTAGGAGTTTTAAGGTTTCTGGCCTTACATCCAAGTCCTTGACTCATTTTGAGTTAATTTTTGTTCATGCTGTAAGATAGTTGTCCAGTTTTATTCTTTTGCATGTGTATATCCAGTTTTCTCAATATCATTTATTGAAGAGACTATCTTTTCCTCATTGTATATTCTTTGCTTTTTGTGATAAATTTTTTGATCATATATGTATGGGTTTACTTCTGAGTTCTCTGTTCTGTCTCATTGTTCTATGTGTCTGTTTTTATGCCAATACCATATTTTTTATCACTATAACTTTGTAAGAAAGTTTGAAATCTGGGTGCCTCCAGATTTGTTTTTGTCTCAAAGTGGCTTTGGCTATTCAAGGTCTTTTAATTCTTTTTTTTTTTTTTTTAATTTTTTTTATTTTTATTTTTTTATTTTTTTATTTTTTTTTAACGTTTTTTATTTATTTTTGGGACAGAGAGAGACAGAGCATGAACGGGGGAGGGGCAGAGAGAGAGGGAGACACAGAATCGGAAACAGGCTCCAGGCTCCGAGCCATCAGCCAGAGCCTGACGCGGGGCTCGAACTCACGGGCCGCGAGATCGTGACCTGGCTGAAGTCGGACGCTTAACCGACTGCGCCACCCAGGCGCCCCTCAAGGTCTTTTAATGTTTCATACAAACTTTAACCAATATTTTTTACATAGGTGAAAACATCATTGTTGATGTCTTCAATATTGGTCTAAAAAAAGAAAAATCTTGACAGTTATCTTGAAGTCTATTACTAAAGGAATATTTATTTATACAAATCGAACTGTTGAAGTAGAGTTTTTAGTTACTTCTTTTTCTCTTTATAATAACAAAAATTACTTTTCATTTCAGCCTCATGGCTCATTTGGTTATATTTGCCCCAAATACAATAACTCAATTTCTGTTATTATAAAGCAATATACAAAATAGGAAGCTTATATCTCAAATTCAGAACTGGCTCCTAAATACACGTTCCTTGGTTTGATTAAGAATCATCATATCTCTGGGGCACCTGGGTGGTTCAGTTAGATAAATGCCCAACTCTTGATTTTGGAGATCAAGCCCTCCATCCATCTCACAGTCGTGAGATGCAGCCCTACATCAAGCCACACATCGGTTCAGCATTGGGCATGGAGCCTCCTTAAGATTGTCTCTTCACCCCCCAGCCCCTCCCACATTCATTTGGTTTCTCTCTCTCTCAAAAAAAAATTGTTTTTGAAAAGAATCATCCTATTTCTAATCACATTGCTTTTATTTTTGAAGTTATATTTTAGCTAAAATAAATTTATTTATATATTCTACAACTTATATTCTCTGGTAAAAAAGTACTAATCAGAAGTATAAGGAAAAAAAATTGAGGTTGCTTTTTAGCACCTTGTTAGGTTCTTAATCCTTGAGCAACAGAGGGGACCACCTTCAGAAAGTCAGAGGAAGAAAAAATTCCTGATGCCTGACATTCTCAGGAAAGACTTCAGGAAGAGTTGACACTTGAAGTGAAGCAATGTGTTTTAAATTAGTGAATAGGTTCTCAAGATTTGTGGAGTTTTGTTTTGGAGGGAAAAGTGGAGATGATGTATTGAGCAGTTCGACTAACATAGAAGATAGTTTTAGGTGAGCAGGCAGATTTCTCCTCTTAGAATATTGAATTTGGATTTATTCTCTGGAATTTGGGAAAAATTGAAGTTTTTTGGACAAGGATTCTACACTAGAAATTGCAGATTTCAGAGAATTAATTTATTGGCGTTGTATAGGCTATATTGAAGAGAAGAGAAACTTGAGGCAGGAAAGCTCCTTAAGATATTGAAGAAATCCTGAAGTGATATGAAAGGAGGGATATACCAGAGACTTTGGTCATCGATTGCAAGTTGGGGGGAGATAAGAATAAAGTTACAGGAAGAAGATGTGAAAATTCCAGAAACTGGTTCCTTGAGAAATCATGCTATGATTAGTAAAAAAAAATAAAGAACAAAAAGCTTTTGAGATGCTATGCCTTTGACCTGCTCTGTTTGAAAACTTTTTTTAAACCACACACTGAGCAGCTTACATAGTATGGTTTATGTATTTACAGACTACTGCACACTGTTGTGACAATTCACTTTGAAGTTACTCTCAGTGGTGTATGGCTTGATGAAAGAAAGTCCTGTAATCTTTCTGAGCAGGTCTGGGATATGGTAAAGCAAAGAGGAATCATGGGGAATAGGCCTGACCAGGTCTTCAAAAGATCTTTTCTCTCCCTGTTAAAAAGTGTTCATTCTTAGTTGCCACCCTCTTAGAAAAAAAATTGTGACCCTCAGGGGTTTTATTTGGAACAACATGAATGGTTTTACTTTCAATAGTCACAAGGCAAATGACAGGTTATATTTAATTTTTTTATATATCTTTATTTACATAGACTTCAGTGATATCCCTGCTTGCTGTATAATTTGATTTATTTTGGGACATCAGAAAGAATCCATTGAAGTTGCACATGGCAGCTGCCTACTTGGGCAGCAGAACCTGTAGCCCAGAACAGAATAGTAAATAAAATCAAGTTAAAAAAATCACAGAGTGCTTTAAAAGGCAATTATGGGTATTTTTATAAAAATATACTTGATTCGAATACAAAAATATTAGTTGAAGAATAAGCAAGTCAGTGTTTGAGAATGTTGTCCCTAAGATTTATAAAAGACTTACAAATGTGCAATGGATTTAAGTTCCTCAAATTTTCTGATGATGGATAAAGAAATGTGCAGATATGGGGTGAATCATAAAAATTAGTATAAAATATAACTATAGAATTTAGAAATACATTATGACCTTTTGTTTTCTTAATTCAATATTTTATTTAAAATATTTTTTTAATGTTTGTTTATTTTTGAGAGAGACAGAGAGAGACAGAGCATGTGTGAAGGAGGAGCAGAGAGAAAGGGAGACACAGAATCTGAAGCAGGCTCCAAGCTCTGAGCTGTCAGTACAGAGCCCTACATGGGGCTCAAACTCTTGAACCGTGAGATCATGACCTGAGCCAAAGTCAGGTGTTTAACCGACTGAACTCTCCACGTGCCCCAATTCAATATTTTAAATAATACTGTTTTCTTTTAATGTTAGGTCTGTGACATAAAACTTATTAAATAGAACAGATGAGTTCAAATTCTGGTTCTACCACATACATACCATCTCTAAATCTCAGATTAGTCATCCAAAGAATGAGGATAATAATAGAAATAAGGATGCCTATTTAATATAACAGTTCAAGCTTGGATTCTGGATCCTAGATTCCAATCCTGGTATTACATTTTTTACATGAGAGACCATAGGGAAGTTACTTAACCTGTCTTGCTGCAGTTTCCTAAGCTATAAAATGGAAGCAATAGTAATAGTACCTACTTCATAGAGTTGTGAAGCTTAATGGTTTAGTCTGTGTAAAAAACTTTTGGATGAGGGTTTAGCATATAGTCAGCGCTGTGTATTACTATTATTTTCTATCTGCTGCTATTTATGTGAGAACTATATAGGATAAATAATATAAATAACATCAACAGAGTGCCTGGAATATTGTAAATGACTAATAATTAATAGTCATTTTTAAAAATAGAAGTACGTGGGGGCAGCTGAGTGGCTCAGTCAGTTAACCAACCAACTTCTGCTCAGGTTATGATCTCATGGCTTGTGAGTTTGAGCCCCCGACCAGCTCTGTGCTGACAGCTCGGAGCCCAGAGCCTGCTTTGGATTCTGTGTTTCCCTCTCTCTCTCTGCCCCTCCCCTGCTCATGTTCTGTCTCTGTCTCTCTCAAAAAATGAATAAACATTATTTTTTTTAATAGAAGTAAATGTATCTAATAATTTAATAAAAAGAAATTGTTATCATTACTGATTAACATAAATCTTCAATTGTTTACCTGAAATGACTTTTATTATTTCCATAAACATTCTTCAATTCTAAAAATGACTAAAGACCACTCTTTACTGGTTTTGAAAGAAATTCTAATAAAAAATGAACCTGTAACTAGTGATGTGATAAATCCACAGCTTATTATATGCCATCTCTATGGCTATTTTGTGCTTATACATTCAGTTTTAAAGGAATCCAAGAGTAGGGCACCTGAGTGGCTTAGTTGGTTAAGCATCCAACTTTGGCTCAGGTCATGATCTGTCTTGTGGTTTGTGAGTTCAAGCTCGCTTCAGTCCTCTGTTTCTCTCTCTCTCTGTTCTTCCCCTGCTTGCAGGTGCTCTCTCTCTGTTCCTCTAAAAAATGTATAGACATTAAAGAAAAGAAAATGAGTATTTACATCTGTAGTTGTGATGAAAAGAATTTTCAGATAAAATATCCAAATGAAAACACTTAAATCCTCAATTTTATTTCATTTTTCTTAACCAACTTACATGGAGTAGTAGTATAAGTAATAATATAAGTAATTTAAACAAATGATAATAATAAAAATAAAAGCAATGTAGTAACATTTCTCTTTAAAACAGAAGAGAATTGCCTGTCAGATTTCAATTTAACTCTTCACAGCCATGAAGTGAATGATGTATTACTTACATATGTAGATAATACAAATTTAAATGTTTTGTTAGTTAACCCAAGAAATGCAAAATAAGTAACACAACCTCAAAATTTAAGCAGCTTAGAATGAGATGAATATACAAAAACTATGAGATGAAATCATGTAAATTCAATAAGAGTTCAATGGGATCACAAGGAGAAAATATTCCATATGGTTGAGGATGGGAGGGAAAAAATGAGAAAGTATTAAGACAGTATTTGAAGGATTGCTAGAATTTTGACAGATGGAGTAGATGAGTGATTTTATGGTAGTGATCAAAGGCATATTTGGTAAGCAAACAATCTAATATGCTTGGGTATTAAGGTACACTTTTTGAAACTGTGGTAGATATTGATGGAAAGGTTTTAAGGTCTAATATCAGGATAAAACATTGTTCTCAATTTTATTTTTTTTTTCATGAAATTTATTGTCAAATTGGTTTCCATACAACACCCAGTGCTCATCCCAAAAGGTGCCCTCCTCAATACCCATCACCCACCCTACCCTCCCTCCCACCCCCCATCAACCCTCAGTTTGTTCTCAGTTTTGAACAGTCTCTTATGCTTTGGCTCTCTCCCACTCTAACCTCTTTTTTTTTTTTTCCTTCCCCTCCCCATGGGTTTCTGTTACGTTTCTCAGGATCCACATAAGAGTGAAACCATATGGTATCTGTCTTTCTCTGTATGGCTTATTTCACTTAGCATCACACTCTCCAGTTCCATCCACGTTGCTACAAAAGGCCATATTTCATTCTTTCTCATTGCCATGTAGTATTCCATTGTGCATATAAACCACAATTTCTTTATCCATTCATCAGTTGATGGACATTTAGGCTCTTTCCATAATTTGGGTATTGTTGAGAGTGCTGCTATAAACATTGGGGTACAAGTGCCCCTATGCATCAGTACTCCTGTATCCCTTGGATAAATTCCTAGCAGTGCTATTGCTGGGTCATAGGGTAGGTCTATTTTTAATTTTCTGAGGAACCTCCACACTGCTTTCCAGAGCGGCTGCACCAATTTGCATTCCCACCAACAGTGCAAGAGGGTTCCCGTCTCTCCACATCCTCTCCAGCATCTATAGTCTCCTGATTTCTTCATTTTGGCCACTCTGACTGGCGTGAGGTGATATCTGAGTGTGGTTTTGATTTGTATTTCCCTGATAAGGAGCGAAGTTGAACATCTTTTCATGTGCCTGTTGGCCATCCGGATGTCTTCTTTAGAGAAGTGTCTATTCATGTTTTCTGCCCATTTCTTCACTGGGTTATTTGTTTTTTGGGTGTGGAGTTTGGTGAGCTCTTTATAGATTTTGGATACTAGCCCTTTGTCTGATATGTCATTTGCAAATATCTTTTCCTGTTCCATTGGTTGCCTTTTAGTTTTGTTGGTTGTTTCCTTTGCTGTGCAGAAGCTTTTTATCTTCATAAGGTCTCAGTAATTCACTTTTGCTTTTAATTCCCTCGCCTTTGGGGATGTGTCGAGTAAGAGATTGCTACGGCTGAGGTCAGAGAGGTCTTTTCCTGCTTTCTCCTCTAGGGTTTTGATGGTTTCCTGTCTCACATTCAGGTCCTTTATCCATTTTGAGTTTATTTTTGTGAATGGTGTGAGAAAGTGGTCTAGTATCAACCTTCTGCATGTTGCTGTCCAGTTCTCCCAGCACCATTTGTTAAAGAGACTGTCTTTTTTCCATTGGATGTTCTTTCCTGCTTTGTTAAAGATGAGTTGGCCATACGTTTGTGGGTCTAGTTCTGGGGTTTCTATTCTGTTCCATTGGTCTGTGTGTCTGTTTTTGTGCCAATATCATGCTGTCTTGATGATTACAGCTTTGTAGTAGAGGCTAAAGTCTGGTATTGTGATGCCTCCTGCTTTGGTCTTCTTCTTCAAAATTACTTTGGCTATTCGGGGCCTTTTGTGGTTCCCTATGAATTTTAGGATTGCTTGTTCTAGTTTCGAGAAGAATGCTGGTGCAATTTTGATTGGGATTGCATTGAATGTGTAGATAGCTTTGGGTAGTATTGACATTTTGACAACATTTATTCTTCCAATCCATGAGCAGGGAATGTCTTTCCATTTCTTTATATCTTCTTCAATTACCTGCATAAGCTTTCTATAGTTTTCAGCATACAGATCTTTTACATCTTTGGTTAGATTTATTCCTAGGTATTTTATGCTTCTTGGTGCAATTGTGAATGGGATCAGTTTCTTTGTCTTTCTGTTGCTTCATTGTTAGTGTATAAGAATGCAACTGATTTCTGTACATTGATTTTGTATCCGGCAACTTTGCTGAATTCATGTATCAGTTCTAGCAGACTTTTGGTGGAGTCTATCGGATTTTCCATGTATAATATCATATCATCTGCAAAAAGCGAAAGCTTGACTTCATCTTTGCCAATTTTGATGCCTTTGATTTCCTTTTGTTGTCTGATTGCTGATGCTAGAACTTCCAGCACGATGTTAAACAACAGTGGTGAGAGTGGGCATCCCTGTCGTGTTCCTGATCTCAGGGAAAATGCTCTCAGTTTTTCCCCCATTGAGGATGATGTTAGCTGTGGGCATTTCATAAATGGCTTTTATGATCTTTAAGTATGTTCCTTCTATCCCGACTTTCTCAAGGGTTTTTATTAAGAAAGGGTGCTGGATTTTGTCAAAGGCCTTTTCTGCATCGATTGACAGGGTCATATGGTTCTTATCTTTTCTTTTGTTAATGTGATGTATCACGTTGATTGGTTTGCAAATGTTGAACCAGCCCTGCATCCCAGGAATGAATCCCACTTGATCATGGTGAATAATTCTTTTTATATGCTGTTGAATTCGATTTGCTAGTATCTTATTGAGAATTTTTGCATCCATATTCATCAGGGATATTGCCCTGTAGTTCTCTGTTTTTACTGGGTCTCTGTCTGGTTTAGGAATCAAAGTAATACTGGCTTCATAGAATGAGTCTGGAAGTTTTCCTTCCCTTTCTATTTCTTGGAATAGCTTGAGAAGGATAGGTATTATCTCTGCTTTAAACGTCTGGTAGAACTCCCCTGGGAAGCCATCTGGTCCTGGACTCTTATTTGTTGGGAGATTTTTGATAACCGATTCAATTTCTTTGCTGGTTATGGGTCTGTTCAAGCTTTCTATTTCTTCCTGATTGAGTTTTGGAAGAGTATGGGTGTTTAGGAATTTGTCCATTTCTTCCAGGTTGTCCAATTTGTTGGCATATAATTTTTCATAGTATTCCCTGATAATTGCTTATATCTCTGAGGGATTGGTTGTAATAATTCCATTTTCATTCATGATTTTATCTATTTGGGTCATCTCCCTTTTCTTTTTGAGAAGCCTGGCTAGAGGTTTGTCAATTTTGTTTATTTTTTCAAAAAACCAACTCTTGGTTTCGTTGATCTGCTCTACCGTTTTTTTAGATTCTATATTGTTTATTTCTGCTCTGATCTTTATTATTTCTCTTCTTCTGCTGGGTTTGGGGTGTCTTTGCTCTTCTGCTTCTATTTCCTTTAGGTGTGCTGTTAGATTTTGTATTTGGGATTTTTCTTGTTTCTTGAGATAGGCCTGGATTGCAATGTATTTTCCTCTCAGGGCTGCCTTCGCTGCGTCCCAAAGCGTTTGGATTGTTGTATTTTCATTTTCGTTTGTTTCCATATATTTTTTAATTTCTTCTCTAAGTGCCTGGTTGACCCACTCATTCGTTAGTAGGGTGTTCTTTAACCTCCATGCTTTTGGAGGTTTTCCAGACTTTTCCTGTGGGTGATTTCAAGCTTCATAGCATTGTGGTCTGAAAGTATGCATGGTATAATTTCAATTCTTGTAAACTTATGAAGGGCTGTTTTGTGACCCAGTATGTGATCTATCTTGGAGAATGTTCCATGTGCACTCGAGAAGAAAGTATATTCTGTTGCTTTGGGATGCAGAGTTCTAAATATATCTGTCAAGTCCATCTGATCCAATGTATCATTCAGGGCCCTTGTTTCTTTATTGACCGTGTGTCTAGATGATCTATCCATTTCTGTAAGTGGGGTGTTAAAGTCCCCTGCAATGACCACATTCTTATCAATAAGGTTGCTTATGTTTATGAGTAATTGTTTTATATATCTGGGGGCTCCGGTATTTGGCGCATAGACATTTATAATTGTTAGCTCTTCCTGATGGATAGACCCTGTAATTATTATATAATGCCCTTTTCATCTCTTGTTACAGCCTTTAATTTAAAGTCTAGTTTGTCTGATATAAGTATGGCTACTCCAGCTTTCTTTTGGCTTCCAGTAGCACGATAAATAGTTCTCCATCCCCTCACTCTCAATCTAAAGGTGTCCTCAGATCTCAAATGAGTCTCTTGTAGACAGCAAATAGATGGGTCTTGTTTTTTTTATCCATTCTGATACCCTATGTCTCTTGGTTGGCGCATTTAATCCATTTACATTCAGTGTTATTATAGAAAGATACGGGTTTAGAGTCATTGTGATGTCTGTATGTTTTATGCTTGTAGTGATGTCTCTGGTACTTTGTCTCACAGGATCCCCCTTAGGATCTCTTGTAGGGCTGGTTTCGTGGTGACAAATTCCTTCAGTTTTTGTTTGTTTGGGAAGACCTTTATCTCTCCTTCTATTCTAAATGACAGACTTGCTGGATAAAGGATTCTCGGCTGCATATTTTTTCTGTTTAGCACACTGAAGATATCGTGCCAAGCCTTTCTGGCCTGCCAAGTTTCAAAGGAGAGATCAGTCACGAGTCTTATAGGTCTCCCTTTATATGTGAGGGCACGTTTATCCCTTGCTGCTTTCAGAATTTTCTCTTTATCCTTGTATTTTGCCAGTTTCACTATGATATGTCGTGCAGAAGATCGATTCAAATTACGTCTGAAGGGAGTTGTCTGTGCCTCTTGGATTTCAATGCCTTTTTCCTTCCCCAGTTCAGGGAAGTTCTCAGCTATAATTTCTTCAAGTACCCCTGCAGCACCTTTCCCTCTCTCTTCCTCCGCTGGGATACCAATTATGCGTATATTATTTCTTTTTAGTGTATCATTTAGTTCTCTAATTTTCCCCTCATACTCCTGGATTTTTTTATCTCTCTTTCTCTCAGCTTCCTCTTTTTCCATAACTTTATCTTCTAGTTCACCTATTCTCTCCTCTGCCTCTTCAATCCGAGCTGTCGTGGTTTCCATTTTGTTTTGCATTTCGTTTAAAGCGCTTTTCAGCTCCTCGTGACTGTTCCTTAGTCCCTTGATCTCTGTAGCAAGAGATTCTCTGCTGTCCTCTATACTGTTTTCAAGCCCAGCGATTAATTTTATGACTATTATTCTAAATTCACTTTCTGTTATATTATTTAAATCCTTTTTGATCAGCTCATTGGCTGTTGTTATTTCCTGGAGATTCTCTGAGGGGAATTCTTCCATTTGGTCATTTTGGATAGTCCCTGGAGTGGTGAGGACCTGCAGGGCACTTCCCCCTTGCTGTGGTGTATAACTGGAGTTGGTGGGCGGGGCCGCAGTATGACCTGATGTCTGCCCCCAGCCCACCGCTGGGGCCACAGTCAGACTGTTGTGTGCCTTCTCTTCCCCTCTCCTAGGGGCGGGATTCACTGTGTGGTGGCATGGCCCGTCTGGGCTACTTGCACACTGCCAGGCTTGTGGTGCTGGGGATCTGGCGTATTAGCTGGGGTGGGTAGGCAAGGTGCACGGGGGCAGGAGGGGTAGGCTTAGCTCGCTTCTCCTTAGGTGATCCACTTCAGGAGGGGCCCTGTGGCAGCGGGAGGGAGTCAGATCTGCTGCCGGAGGTTTGGCTCCGCAGAATCACAGAGTTGGGTGTTTGCACAGAGGGAGCAAGTTCCCTGGCAGGAACTGGTTCCCTTTGGGATTTTGGCTGGGGGATGGGCAGGGGAGATGGCGCTGGCGAGTGCCTTTGTTCCCCACCAAACTGAGCTCTGTCGTCCGGGGGCTCAGCAGCTCTCCCTCCCTTTGTCCTCCAGGCTTCCCGCTTTCTGAGCAGAGCTGTTAACTTATGACCTCCCAGACGCTAAGTCGTGCTTGCGACAGTCCGACCGGCACCTCCGCTTTTGCCAGCCAGACTCGGGGGCTCTGCTTGGCCGGCGAGCCGCCCCTCCGCCTTGGCTCCCTCCCGCCAGTCCGTGGAGTGCACACCGCCTCGCCGACCTTCCTACCCTCTTCCGTGGGCCTCTCATCTGCGCTTGGCTCCGGAGACTCCGTTCTGCTAATCCTCTGGCAGTTTTCTGGGTTATTTAGGCAGGTGTAGGAGGAATCTAAGTGATCAGCAGGACGCGAGGTGAGCCCAGCGTCCTCCTACGCCGCCATCTTCCCTCCGGCTCCTGTTCTCAATTTTATAGGTATTTTCTTTTTCCTTCTCATTCTTTAAAAGTCTTTAGAATGCTAATTCTGCTCCCTGAAAGTTTTGAAATTATTCCCTTACTTTTTTCAATTAAATTTTTATTTTAATCAAAATAATATACTTACTCAGTTTAATGAGTCACATTGTAGTTAAAGGCTTATAATAATAATAGCTCTATTCTATCCACTGCCTAACCCAATTCCCACTCCACAAAAACAATTTTTAATTTCTAGTTATTGAGACTAAACCTCCTAATTTTAAATAAATGTATTTTACTGCTATTTCTTCATTCAAAAAAATTTAAAATCTATAGATTTCCTATTGTGAAGCTGAGTATTTAGCTCTCCAATACATGGAGATGATCTATCCAAAACACACTCACTCTCCCCTATTCTCTTTCTCTTTCCATTTCTCTTACTCTCTCTCTTTCTCTCTCTCTCTCACATATACACACATACACACGCACATGCTTCCTCTCCACTATACTCTCAATATAATTTATTAAAAATTTTGTTTAAAATAAGTAATCAACATTTACATGCCTATGAATATATAAAAATTATTTAAGCTGAACCACATGAACCACCATGTCACCCATGATGATAGTTCTGTCCTTGAATAACTTTTACTTTTTCTAGAATTTTAAATATTTCAGTATTTCTTTTGCTTAAGTTTCAATGTACTTGCTAGTAATTTTCCTCCAAATCTGAAAGAATTACATAACATCATCAAATGGTCAACCACATCAAATAATCTATCAGTGCACCTGTCTATATATCTTTCTGTCTACCTATATCCTTTTTTGCTATCTACGTATCTATAATCTCTTTGCCTTTAATCTACAATTTAAATGCTCCTGGGGAGCCCAGCCTTTCTTTACCACCCGGATTGATTGATTTCTAAAACTTATGCACTAATGTCCTGGGAGCTCCCTTCATCAACATCTTGAGAATCCTATACATCATTCTTCTATGATAAAGTTCCATTTGCTTGATCACTTTATTACTGTTGTCTGTTTTTTCATTCTGTCTGCCTTTCCAGTAAAAAACAACCTTTCGCAGGTACCTGGGTGGCTCAGTTTGTTGTGTGTCCGACTCTTGGTTTCAGCTCGGGTCATGAACTCATGGTTTGTGGGTCCGAGCCCTGTCTGGGGCTCTGTGCTCACAGTGTGTTTGTAGCCTGCTTGGGATTTTCTCTTTCCCTCTCTCTCTGCCCCTCTCCAGGTCATGTTCTCTTGCTCTATCCCTCAGAAACCAAAAACAAAGGCAATAAAACAAAACCCTTTTATTCCTGTAAAGGAATTTTAGTGGAGTTTTGTGAGGAGGAGCAATTATATTCCTGTTTAAATGAAAGCCCCTCTTAATTATAACAAATGATCTAGTTCACGGAGAAAAGAGATATAATTAGCAACTAATCACATCTTTATCACCTCCATGCTTTAATGCTTCTTTGTATTGGTACCAAATCAATTTTCTCTTCAGATTTGAAAATTGGCTAATTGCCACCTTGATTCCTTGCCTTTCCAGATCTAGATACTCTCTTGTCCTTTCTTCACAGCAATGTTTACTGATAATTTATCTGCCTTTGCTGGCTCTTTTCTCCTGAACTCTCATTCCACAGCTCATGGAAATCAGGTTTTCAGCTCTACTACCTTCCTGAAATGGTTTGTGTTCAGGTTACTCACCGCCCAAAAGGAGACATTTTGAAACTTTCTTTTTTTTCCATCCATAATGTCTTTGATGCACTATACATTCTTAGTGTGCTCCTTTTAAAGGCTTTCTTGTGTTGTTTCAATGGTACTTTCACATTTTATCCTTTGGGAAGCCTACAAGGAGACTGTACATTTTAATCAGAAGTTGATTTAATGTCACTAAATTAAACAAAACAAAAAGGAATTGTTTAGTTAACTCTTTCGTTAAAGGGTATTGAATGAAGATAGCCTTATGCATCTATCTCCTTTGTTAAATATGATCAAAGTCCATGGGAAGAGTCTCCAGACAAGCCTTATTCACAGGTTGCTTTCCAGGCCCTCCTTTTATTGATTCTTTGACTGTAAATGCTCCTCTGAATAATTAGTTCTTCTTCAAATATGTTAATAATATTTTGAATATGTTAATAGACTTTTTTTTTTTATATGAGTGAACCAATCTTGTTTGTTTAAAGGGAATTTGCTTATCTTTGTTCTTAGGGATTATAGGATAGTGTTAACATTTAATTTTCATAAGGCAATCTTATTTCCTTTATTTTGTAGTTCTTGGAAGGATGCCTCAAATTTGTGTCTGTGTGAGATCACACCAAATATTCCTCTGGTTAGGTAGAAATTTTTTGTTTATCCCTCTCTTTCTTCTTTCCTCATTCCTTCTGCCCTTCCCTCCCTCCTGAATTCAGTGTGCTAGGCCCTGTGATAGCATCTAGGTTCTTGCATTCCCTTTTGCAATTTTTGACCAAAATTATAAAAGGTGAAATGATGGAAAATAAGGGAATATTGGGAATAATGTGTAAACTTGATTTCTCTTATCTAAGTTATCTCATTTGTAAGTACCCAACACACTTATAGGTCTTGAAAAAAACCCACAAAGTGTCACCTTTAACTGAGAGATCTCATCTCGTATAAACTGCCAGAAACAGCTTTTGCCCTTGAAGAGTCTTATAAGCTCTGATATTTTGAAGTGAGCTGAATTCCAGACTCTTACTCTTTGTTGTGTGGTGAAGCTGGTGTCCAGAAAGTTCAAATAAACTACTTCAATGAAATGGAATATTCCCAATAAATTTAGAGAAAGGAGTCAAATCCTTGGAGATTCTTGTTCAATTAGCCAACATTTAATCAACCCCAATGTGCCCAAACTTTCTATAGTGTAGGATATGTGTTTGTTGTTGTTGATATATTTTTTATTATTATTTTTGTTTGTTGTTCAATGAGAGACTTTATTTTGGATGGTGAAAAAAAGAGCAATTGTCTCAATGCTCTTTTCTTCAAAGCATAAAACTGAAAGGACTGACCATATTCTGTTATTGCATTGACCTTTGGTGGATGAAACGTGATGGATTTGACTGCATTTCTTACAATAATTAGGTTTTAATCCTATTTCTAGAGGATATATGCACATCAAATTAGGAGTGCTCACGTAGCGTGCCTGGGTGGTTCAGTCGGTTAAACAAGCAACTTTGGCTCAGGTCATGGTCTCACCGTTCATGGTTTGAGTCCTGCATTGGGCTGTGTGCTGACAGTTCAGAGCCTGGAGCCTGCTTTGGATTCCGTGTCTCCCACTCTCTCTGCCCCTTCCCCACTCACACTCTCTCTCTCAAAAATAAATTAACCTTAAAAAAAAAAGGTGCTCATGCACATGTAACATTTAAGCATAACTAAGTAGTTTTTAGTGCTGGATAGGAATTTATGTATGGAACGGTCAGGAGCAGTATTTCTGAGATGGCTGTAGACTTCTAAAGACTATGGTGTGTAGAGGTGCGTTTCTCCTAGACACATAATAAGCTTCCAAATTTTTGTTTTCAATTCAGAAATGTCTGTAAGACACTTCAGCAATTCAGAGAAAGAAACATCAACAAAGTTGGACATTCTAGAAAAAAAGTGCTTATGGCATTTACTTTCATATACTTTCTGCATATCTGCATTGAGTTTACTATATGCTTGATAAGAGTTATTTTTAAATTTCCCCAGGGCACCTGGGTGGCTCAGTCAATGAAATGTCTGACGGGTTCACGAGTTTGAGCCTGCATCTGTCAGTACAGAGCCTGCTTAGAATTCTCTCTCTCTCCCCTTCTCACTGCCCCTCCCCTGTTCTCCCTTTCTCAAAATAAACAAATAAACTTAAAAAAGAAAGAAAATTGCCAGACATTTTTCATAACTAAAAATCACCTCTCTCTTCTGTATAATCCTCAGGCATTTTGCATGGTCCACTATACTTTTTCCATGTAAAAAGGGGGGCTTGCCTCTTCTAATTATTCTGCTTCTTAGGCTGGAGATTTGTACATTAAATTGTTAGTTACTAAATATTAAGTCTGGAACAAGATATGACACTTCAGATATAGCAAAGGTAAATTATGGCATACAGCACTATTATAAGGTGTGCTACTATTTTTATAGTAACTTTACCCACTCTATAACCACAAATAAGTATTTGTCTAGTATGTGTGTCGTTTTAAGGAAATTGTGTTGCAGCTTGTAATTACTTGCTCAAACTTCCATCCATCTGCTCAAACTTAGACCTTGCGCTGCCTCAAACACACTTGAGGCAGGGGAAGGAAGAGAATGCTGAGTATGTTTTCTTAGAGCTGATTAAAGCCATTGTATTTACTTTGGTCCTTTAAGAATAAATTTGCTTTACTGTGGGATCAATGAGTCTACTACATTTCCTTGAAAAGTGAAGTACTTATGATGTGGCAATTTAGAGAGAGAAGAGAGAAAATGTCAGCAAGCTCTTGGTTTTCCTCAGTGATAGTTCCATGTGTACAACAACTACTAAGTCTGTATTTCTCTCTCTCTTTCTCTCGCACCCCCCCCACACACACACCCACACACACACACACCCTCCCCACACACAGCATTTGTAAAGCAGAATTAATTGCCTGAACTGCAAGGAAGATTTTCTCCCTCCTTTCAACCATTTATTTTTCTCATTAAACTGGACTTACTTTTTTTTTTTTTTTTTTTTTTAGAAACCACTCAGATGGTGTCCTTTCTCTTTTATTCACCCAAAGTAGGAAAAAAACAATCATCAAGGGCAAAGAGCAGCTGTAAAAGCAGCACTCAAAGCCAGCTTCATGCTCAGGAAAGGACACTGCATCTCCTTCTCATGATTTCTGGTATTCCTCACATTCAGAGAATCTTCTCTAGTAATGAACTATAGAAATGACCCCTGAAAGTATTATAGTCTTTAACTGGACTTACAATAACACTATTAAAAGTCTTTTTGTATACATTCCTCATTAATGCCCTTTATACTCTTCATGCATTTCTGTCTTTGAGCCATTTGCTCTTTATACAAGCATGTTTACACTGAGATTGTTTCTCTTCTGGGAATGTCCTTAAATTCATCCTTATTTACCAAAATCCTCATTGTCTCTCATATTCATGTATCATGTACTTTATCAAATATTCTCTCATTTCCACTAAAATAGTGGATCTTTCCTTTCTCTTTGCTTCCAAGATTTTGTTGCATTTCTTTTATATTTGTGACAATTGGCCCTACACAATGATTAAATGCCTCCTTGTCTTTCTTCCCATCTAGGCTGTAAAATCTGTAAACTTCTTCCATTAAAAGTCATGCTTTACATATATATTTGGAATGCACAGAGCATTAGCAGGTGTCTGCCAACCAGTACTCAATGCATGTTTATTAACACAGCATCAATGCTGTCATTCCTCTGGAAATGTAATCTTGCCTCTCTGCTTATGGAAATTTTCTGTCCTTCGGAAATCAGCTCTTTCTCGTCATCATCTGGTGACCCCAACCCTCAGTGATGTCTCTTTTTCCTAACTGGAAAGTTGTTTGGAGGATCAAAGGAGCTAAGATACAAGGAGAGTGTCTGGCACAGAGTCAGCACTATGTAAGCATTAGCTCTATGAGTTTCATTTATAGTTTGTAATGCACAGAGAGGTGATATACTCAAGAGTACCTGGTGGATAAGTGGTAGAGTGAAATGGAGATGTGGGGCCCCTGGCTTTCCATCTGGGTCTGTGATAGATTTCTCTAAGTCATTGAATCTTTCCCAAGATCCCTGTGACCCTGGCTGCTTGGTTAAGGAAGTATGCATAAAGAACACTCTAGAAAACAGACCATTTATTATTAGCTAGAGCCTAGTTCTGCTCTTTGAGAAAGAACTTTGACTTCTAGCCTAAGTTCTAAATTAAAATTGAATAAACAATTTTCTTGATCCTTTACATTGAGCCCTGACCTCATTCTTGCATGTTTTTTAAAGAGAGAGAGATACATCCCACAAGGATTGAGCTTACTTAAGACATCTCTTACTGTAAATATGGGAAGGATTAGAATATTATTTTCATTTAATTACTGCCTATTATTTCCCAGGAAAATATTACAAATATTTGCAATATTACAATTATTTGCCAGGCAAATAATACAAATATTATCTCTGCTTCTTACTGCGATAATATATGGGGAACACTGGTATCCCTATTTAACTGATGAGAGAAAAGAAGCTCATGACCTGTAAATGAATTGCCCAATGTATTCAATAAAGGTAAGATGACAGAGTGTTAAATATGCCTGATTCCTGCCTCAAATAACAAGTGTTCAAATTTTGGGTTTATCATTTATCAACTATGTGATCTTCTTTAGTTACTTAGGCCTTAGTTTCTTCAAGTGTAAGTGGGGTGATAACATTATCCACGATATGTTGTTGCTGTAATGACTAAGACTTTATGAAAGGTTTAAAAATGTCAGATTTAAATGAGAGGTAATATAATTTCATTCCAAATCTATGCGTTAGCCTCTACAAGCATGATGCAGCTTCTATTCAATTAATTCAAAAAATATTTATTCAGCATCTGTTCTAGGCTCTTGGAGTAAAGTCAGTGAACAAAACGGGCAAGGACTGTTGCCCTTGTGCAGCTTATGTAAGAGCAAGAAAAGACAGTCAATAAACAAAATACAGAGGTAGATTATTTCACATTTTTAAAGAAGATGACAGTGTTATGGGAAATTAAAATGTAGGGAAGGTGGATTGAAAATATCTAGAGGTGCAATTTGTTATTTTTTTTTTTAATTTTTAGAAAATGTTCATTTTTGAGAGAGAAAGAAAGAGAGAATGCAGGGGAGGGGCAGAGAGAGAGGAGGACAGGATATCTGAAGTGGGCTCTGTGCTGACAGCAGAGAGCCTAATCTGGTGCCCAAACCCATGAACCATGAAATCATGGCCTGAGCCAGATGCTTAGCCTCCTGAGCCACCCAGGCACCCCATGGAGATACAATACCAAGTGGATGATCAGAGTATAGCTTACAAAATGGATTACAATTGAAACAAGACTTGAAGACAATGAGGGGGATGGGGAACTTTCCAGGAAGAGAGGTTTTGCACAAAGTTCCTTATGTGGTTTGTTACCTGATATGTTTGAGCAACAGCAAAGAGGTGGTCACAGCAATAGCAGGTGTGGTCACAGCAATAGCAGGTCCTGTAAAATGTTGTAAGCCCTCATGAAGACTTTTATTTTTACTGTGCAGAGGAGTGAAATTACCTGATGAGTTTTAAAGGGATACCTCTGGCTATTGCATTAAGAACAGATCATAAGGGAACGAGAGCAAAAGCAAAACAATCAATTAGAAGGTGACTTCAACAACACATATGAGAGATGTGGTGGCTCAGACCATGGTGGGAGCAAGAGAGTGGTAGAAAGTGATAATCTGGAAAAAAAAAAAAAAAGAAGTGATAGCCTGCAGGTGGATCCAATAGGATTTCCTTTCATATTAGTTGTGGATATGAGAGAAAGCGTAGATTTGAAGATGGCACAAAAAATTTTAGTCTGAACAAATGGAATGGGTGAATAGTCAACATGGTAAAGATGGCTTTCAGCAGATTTTGTTGGGAATTGGCATTAAAGAAAAGATCAGAAATTCTGTTTTGCACATGCTGAATCTGGAATGCCTGCTGAATCTGGGATGCCAGTAGGAAGGGTTCAGAAGTTGTTCATCTTTATTTTGGCTATTTTAGCTTATGTACTTGCCAATGTTTTCCCTTCAGCTTAATGTTGCCTTCTTAATTCTTCCATTTATTTTCTGTCACTATCTAGGTTGTGTATTTGGTAATAAAGGGGCTGTATGATGTAATTATTCTAAATAACTTGTAATGCTGAAAAACTGACTTATTAAATCCTTTTTCCTGATTGATTAATTCAAATATTAAGTTCTCTTTTGCATTAAAGACAAGAAAAGATCATTTCATTGGAAAGTAATTGAACTGTATCCATTGTCATCTTTTATTTGCAAGATATAGTTCTATAAATCTGTTTTTGCATAAAACATATATTAGCAGAGTACATATATGTGCAGAAATTTTTTTACATATTTTTGTTTATTAATTCATTCTAGGATAGATATAATTATATTTATTTAACTATGCAATTTATAATTAAAATATTTAACTTTAAAATATTTAATATAATACACAATATATTTAATATAATATTTAATTACAATTAAATATTAAATTAATTTAATTATTATATATTTTGCAAGCAAATTATTTACTTAAGCAAGAAAAAATAATTTATTGAAAGAATAACAGTAGTCTATAAAAATAAAAGAACAGATCAGCTCCTGGAAAGACAAGAACTAGTCATTTTAGTAAAAAAATGTAGACTTTGGTTTTACTTTTTAAAGAAAGTATCAAATGAAGCATACCACATGTGCTGATGATGCCGGTTACTCAAGCATTCATCTTCCTACTTTTGATTCTGGGGTTTCGTTCCCTGGAATTCTAATGGAAAAGGCAGGGTACAAATGAAGACATGGCCCTCTTTGGAAATACCAACACTCCAAAGAGGGAATATACTATTACCCCTCCAGTAGCAATTTGTGGGTTTATGAAAGAACACATGTCAGAGAAAGACTTGCTTATGGATTTGAGGGAGATTGCAATATCAAGTAAATGTAATGACATACTTTAGCAAATGCACATGTCCATAGAACTATGACATATACTTAGAGAAATGAGAAAAGATTGAAAAAAATTTAACAGATATTTACCTTTAAAAATGGGCAAATATGTATTTTTGCTTCCCATAAAAGATAAGATTTCATTTTTCAGGAAGCTCTTATTTTCTTTCCTCCCTCCTCCTCTCTTCTCAATTTGTTTGTAGGATAAGGAGCTCCATTTCTGCACATTGCTTTTGTAGAGAAATTGTTGTGCTTTTTAATTGTCAGACCAGAGTAAACTTGTTTAAGGCCAAAAGGAATTTGTCTTCTCGTGTACTGAAAGTACAGGAGACCTGAATTCAAGGTTCTAACAAAGTCATCAGAAACTGGGCTCGGTCCATTTTTATCACTGCCTTTTGCTGGCTTACCTTCATTTTCACCAGTCACACCATACTAACTGCTAAGAAGCAAGTGAAAAAAGCACTTGTTTCTCTCCCAACTGTTACAGCAAAATACTATTTTGTAAAACTGCCTCCAATTGGGTCATATATGCCCCCGAATTAATCAGTGGATCTATGGAAATGCAATGCAGTCTTCCAGACTGATGGCCCATTTGGTAACTGGAGGAGGAGTCAGTTGAGGATGAAAGGAGCAGTGGTTTGCCAAAGAAAAATACATATGCTACTAAAAGTACCATGGTGAATGGTAAATGGCCAGAACAATAGATGCCCAGTTGAAGAACATTTAATGTGTTGAGAAGAGAACACACAGTATCTTCTCAAGAAACTTCAACAAATTTACTCCTTTTTTGATTTTCTTATTCTGGTTGTAGTATGTATCAGTATTCTCCCCGACCCAAAACCTCAAAATAGTTTTTACACATCCCTCTTCCTTGGCTCAGTCATCAAGTTCTATGAATTTATCTTTCATAATGTCTTTTGCATCTGAACTTTTCTTCCCATTGTCAGTGCCACCTTTCAAATTTGGGCTATTACTAATTCTTACCTAGGTAGTTGCGTTAGCCTCCTAACTGATCTTTCAGCTTTCAGTTTCCCAGTATTTTGCAGATACAAATAAAATTTTATTTCGCTTTCTCACTTATGTTTCTATGATTGCTCAAAATTTTTATTTTATTCCTCAGTGCTGTAACATAAAGACCACTGTACTTCCTATAATATTTATCTAGGATCCAGGAATTTTATGTTTTAATTATTTTCTGCTTATTAATTGTTACTGCTATTTGTAAAAGTTATCCAAAATTGGGTTGAATTCAGTGCTAATTCTTTAACTTTCCCCACAGATCTAAAATTTCAGTAAATGAACATTATCTTATTGAAATTTTAGAGACATGGTCTTTTTTTTCCTTAAGAAAAATGATACAGTATAGAAATTGTTTTAGAAAAATTAGTCTGACTGGGTGTTAGCTGAAGTTAACACTGGAGGCAGAAAGACCCATTCAGGGTTACTGCTGTAATATAAGCATGATGTGGTAAAGTCTGGAGTAAACAGAGTGGGGCCTAGAAATAAAAAGGAAGACAGATTGAAAGAGAGAAATTTGTATTTTACCTCCCAGTTTAACTGTGAGAACCTTAAGGGTTAGGATTATATCACCTTTCTGTCTGCATTGAATAACAATCAATAGCCAGGTCAGAGCAAATCTTCAGTAAAGCCTGCGAATGTGAACAAAATTTTGTGACTGATGGTATATGGGAGTTTTAGTCTGAGTAATTAGGAAAAATATAGGAAAGAGTCCAAAACATTTATTTAAAAAAAATAAGTTTATTTATCTATTTTGAGAGAACCAGCAGGGCACAGAGAGGAGACAGAAGATCAGAAGCAGGCTCCATACTGACAGCAGAGACCCTGATGCAGGGCTCCAACCCACGAACCGTGAGATCATGACCTGAGCCAAAGTCTGACACTTAACTGGACTAACTGAGCCCCCAAAACATTCCTTCTCTTCTCTCCTCTCCTCTTCCCTCCTCTCTTCTCCTCTCCTCCCCTTTCCTCATCTCTTCTCTTCCTTTCTGTCTTCCCTTCCCTTCCCTCCCCTCCCCTCCCCTCCCCTCCACTCCCCTCCTCTTCCCTTCCCTTCCCTTCCCTTCCCTTCCCTTCCCTTCCCTTCCCTTCCCTTCCCTTCCCTTCCCTTCCCTCCCCTTCTCTTCCTTTACCTCCCTTCTCCTCTCTCATTCCTTTTTTCCTTCCTTCCTTCCTTCCTTCCTTCCTTCCTTCCTTCCTTCCTTCCTTCCTTCCTTTTTTTATTTTCAGAAGAAAGAAATTATTTATTTGGACTCTTGGAGGTTGTTGTTATTATGGTTGTTTCAAGAAAGGCACTATGCCAGCTTCTGAGTGATATCATGATGATTTTTCTGCTATTAAGATGATGTACCTAATATCTTTTGTAAAAATACTGGTGAGGAGCCTAGCTGCTCCTTCCTGTTCCTTCAGTAAACAGTTCCCCTATTCTTGTCTTTAAAAGAAGTCTGGATGCTACCAAGATTTATGCTTCTCAGTTTTTCAGGGAGATTAAACCTGGGTTTTACTTAGAAAATCCACCATGGAAGACTCTAGGGTCATCTTTTTGTACTTACCAGTAATATAAAAACATATTTTAGATGAACTGGTATAAGAGGTTCAACATTCTGTGTGAGTGTCATGTAGTGCTCACTAACAAAACTCTATACTTTATAAAGCACTTCTGCTGATAAATCATATTTAGCACTTAAAATAATTTTGTGAAATAACTGTAACAAATGTTTGAACTTCATGTTATTAATGAGGAAACTGAAATTCATGTGATATTGAAATGTATTTTTGCTTTGGTCAGCTTATCTTATGTTTTCTGGGACCTATTTTCTTTTAGGGAATTATTCTTTGCCCTCTCTAACATATTTTCCAAATCAGAGCTGCTGTAATCTTATATGACCTCATCTTTCTGGCCACAGTGATTTTTCTAAGATGGTTGCATGTCCTATGCTGGACAAATATAATAATTCATTCTCTGGCCACAGTAATTCTAGAGCCAGCAAATTCTTTCATCGAACCTGGTCAATTAAAGTCTTTCCTTTCTTGCAATTTAAAATAAGAACCATGAGGGGCGCCTGGGTGGCGCAGTCGGTTGAGCGTCCGATTTCAGCCAGGTCACGATCTCGCGGTCTGTGAGTTCGAGCCCCGCGTCAGGCTCTGGGCCGATGGCTCGGAGCCTGGAGCCTGCTTCCGATTCTGTGTCTCCCTCTCTCTCTGCCCCTCCCCCGTTCATGCTCTGTCTCTCTCTGTCCCAAAAAAAAAATAAATAGAAAACGTTGAAAAAAAAAAAAAAAAAAAAAAAGAACCATGAGGGGCTCCCCAGGTGGCTCAGTTGATTAAGCTTAGGACTCTTGACTCTTGATAGTGGCTCATATCAGGATCACCCAGTATTCGGGTTCGAGTCTCGAGTCAGGCTCTGCTCTGACAGCATGGCACCTACTTGGGATTCTCTTTCTGCCCCTCCCCAACCCCCCCCCTTCTCAAAATAAGTGAACATTAAAACTAGATTTTAAATGAGAGCCATGAAAGGGGCACCTGGGTGGCTCAATTGGTTAAGTGTTCAGTTCTTGATCTCAGGTCAGGTCATGATCTCCCAGTTCATGGATTCAAGCCTCCCATCAGACCTGCACTGACAGCAAGTAGCCTGCATGGGATTGACTCTTTTCCCTCTATGTCCCTTCTCCGTTTGCACATGTGCACTCTTCTTCTCTCTCTCAATCTCTATCTCTCTCAAAAATAAACATTAGTAAAATAAAATAAAATAAAATAAAATAAAATAAAATAAAATAAAATAAAATGAGAACCATGAGAATAGGAGGGTGAAATCGTGAGGAATGAAGTCAAGAATTGACAGAGGCAATGCTTCCCAGTATACGGGAGAAGGTGAATTGGCACACAAAGAAAAGTAGAGATGAGAGAGAAAGGTAGTACTGATTAATATCATCCAATTCCTCTGATTCATAAGGCAAAACTCTAGCTAATAGAAAGGTTTAACTATACAAACTGATAAATTATACTTTATTTGGCTAATCTGGTTTATGATGGCTTTCTGTTTCATTGACTTAAGTCAGAAGAGTTTTAATACAACCGAAACTATAAACACAGTACCCCAAAACACATATTTAATTAGTGACAAATGCTGGAATAGATCCTGATTTTCTGATAGTCTAAAGTATATTTTTAAATACATGATAGTGATTACTTACATGAAGCAGACACTGTCAATACTCCACCCACATCCCCTTTGGATCCCTTTGCTACTTTCATGTGCACAAGCTCCCAGGGGACTTATCTCCCACTAGCCACCATGATTGTTATCTTTTTTGGAGGACTATCCTCAGGTTGTTAGAACCAATTCAGCCTATGCTGCCTGAGAACCAGAAATGCCTGGGAATTATCGCCCCCTGGGGGCAGCCCTTGAAAGGACTGGCAAGTAGTAGGTCTTAATTTTCCATCTTCTGTTAAGGATAGCTCTGAGGTATGATTAATCTATACTGTTTCCAGAGTTTCCTTGAAATATTGAGTCAAAGGTACCTTCCGCTGAACTTACTTAATATTGCACCTTTACACAGCCTCCTTCCCTTTTCATTCCTCTAGCAGGTCCCCTCCCCCCACACTCACATGGAATCCTCTCAGGGTGTAATTCTAGGGAGCCCAATCAAAGATAATGGACTACCTTTTTTGCCAAGCTAAACAAGGCAACACAGAAGTTCAAGAATTATGAATGAGAGGACTCAGGTTAAGAACCTAGGTGTGAGATATCAAAAGTAGGTGCAAGAGAACTGTTTGGGAGAGGGACATGAAAAAGCAGGTACTAAGATAACCACTATAATTGTGTTATTCCTCACCTGGAAATGGGAATTAATCAGAAAATGACCTAAAAATGTGGTTCAGCTATATTTCCAGTGAATTGAAAGGGTACACCTTCTTTACATGAGCCAAACATTACAGAGCAGTATTTTACAGTGGTGTGTATCTTGGCTTACAATTTAAGGTTATAATTTATTCTTCTTGGTTTATTTCCCAGTATTCACAGCAATGTCTAGCATACCTGACTGAGGAGTATTGTTGGCTGGAATCTTAGGAAGAAATCTTTACTGAAACCGTTGTAAGAAAGTTATGATTCTTTCCAAAAGTTCAGGAGTAGAATTACTAAGCAGCTGATTTGTTGATTCTCTAAGAAGTGTTCATCCTCTTCTCCCCAAAACAAATACACAGACAAAAATATTTTCTGCATTCACCAGCCAACACCTACCTGTCTATTGGAGCCTTATTCGAGGGAACAGAGAGTAAAAATATGGATAATTCACTGATGTCAGTGATCATTTAAATATTCATTTAAATATTTCTAATACATATTCAAAATTTTTCTAATACACTTTCAAAACTTATTAGAGAAATACTTGTTCATCACTCTTTAATTATATTTGTATATTTTATTTTATTTTTCATAAGCCACATATTTCATAGAACAGTTCCAAGCATTTCAGATGCCTTAAATAAAAAGTTTCGTGAACGTGAGCTTCTGCTTCTCAGTGTGTTTCCTGTTTCCTGTTTCCTGAATTTACATTCATACTCAGTGTAGGCTTAGGCTTGTTGTGGGGTGTGTGTGTGTGTGTGTGTGTGTGTCTGTCTGTCTGTCTGCCTGTTCTGTCTGTTCTGTCTGTTCTGCCTGTCTCTGTGTGTTACTACTTCTTGCTGTTCTCTTCATAGAATTTCCATGCTTCTAGTACTAACAAATTAACCTTTCTGTCTTGATAGTCTCTAGAGCAGGGCCATTCTAGTATTCTAGGCAATAATCAAAAGAAAAACTTCAAAAATAATAGTTTCATAAACTTTTTTGTTATTGTTAGACTGTGAGATACTTGATGGCAGGAACCATGACTTATTCATCTTTGTATGTGAGTGTATAGAAGATGCTCAACAAATATTTGCAGAATGAATGAATAAACAGATTATGTGTAGAAAGTTCCAAATGGTTAGTCTTTCCCCCCACAACCCATTACACTCCCTGGAGAAAATAAAGTTGGGTTAGAACAGTGGGTTCTAAGACATCGACTTCTCAATGTTGGACTTGTCTCCTCCTTGAGAATATTAGTAATATATCTTAGAAGGAAGCATGCAGACAAAAGTGTGGCTCCCCCCCCCCCCTTTTCTGTCCCTGGAGCAGACTGTGCCAGTAAAAAATGTGGCACAATAACTTTCAAGATGTGACCTACTCCATTTTTATTCCTTTTCATAATCTCACCAGTAATTTAAAAAGCATCGCTGATGGGGCACCTGGGTGGCTCAGTCGGTTAAGTGTCCGACTTCGGCTCAGGTCATGATCTTGCAGTCTGTGAGTTCAAGCCCCGCATCAGGCTCTGTGCTGACAGCTCAGAGCCTGGAGCCTGTTTCAGATTCTGTGTCTCCCTCTCTCTCTGACCCTCCCCCATTCATACTCTGTCTCTCTCTGTCTCAAAAATAAATAAATGTTAAAAAAAATAAAAAAATAAAAAACATCGCTGTTATTTATATTTCATGTTGTAAAAGATTAGTTTACTTTGATAGAAAGATAGTGTATAAATGTAATAAGCAACTAAACATAATAAAAGTCAGTGTACAATTGCAATAGAGTGAGTATGCAAGGTTGAAGAAAGCCGTCTGGTATATCTGAAACAGAATTTCTGACTTCCAATCCAAGGGTCTTTTCAGTAAACTACAATCCTATTCATTTCACATTTCCTGGATCAGCTGTAGCAAAAGATAAGACAATATTCTGCTCTATGCCAATTTCCCAATTCAATGTACAAGAATTTATAATATATAAGTCAAGTTTACCCAGGTTCCCAAAAGTCATGTGGGTTTCCTAAAGTCACAACAGCAGTATGAAAAGTGGAAAAGTAGCTTTAAGGCATAAAACAATATTAATGCCTGTTATTAGTTCTATGCAGGAGCAATTATTATGATTTTGCAACCTATTTTTTTGTGAAACAGTTGTCACAGGTAATATTATATAATAAATATATGAGAACTTCTTTCAGGTTAGGGGAAACATTCTAACCTCAAAATTACTACTTCAAACAAATGGAAATCTGTTCTAAATTGAGCCATTGAGAAAAACAATAGAAATCTATACTGGATTTCTGTTCTTATTAAAATACCCAAATTTAATAAGAAATTAGACAAATATTTTTTCAAAGTCTAACATCTAACACATTGTATTAAGAGATTGCTCAAGGTGCCTGGGTGGCTCAGTTAGTTGAGTGTCCCACTCTTGATTTCCATTCAGGTCATGATCCCAGGGATCATGTGGGATCCCAGGGATCCCTTGTGGGATCGAGCCCGACATTGTGCTCTGGGCTGGGTATGGAGCCTGCTTAGGATTCTCTCTTTCTCTCTCCCTCCACACCTCTCCCCTGTTTGCACTCTTTCTCTCTATAAAATAAAAATTTTAAATAAGGAGAGATATTGCTCATCTCTTAGCCCATCACATCCTGAATGCACAGTTTTTTATTTGTTTACTAATATATTCCTAGTTCTTAACATATTGCCTGACACATGACAGAAGTTCAGTGGGTATTTATTGAATTAACTACACTTAATATATCATTTTGTTATACTTATTACTGCAGTATATGTCACCATACAATGTACCCGTATTATCTGTACTAAACTCTGTGGCCTACCTTATGATTTCAGATAACAAAGGCAAAATCTGGAGGCACGTAATATATTGTTTTTCCACATGTGTTCAATCACTGAATCATATCTCATAAAAATTAACTTAGCACTCACACTGTGTACAGCCCTCTGTTAGTTGTTGGGAGGGCCATCCAGTGAAGGATATAAAGCTAGAGAACTATCCAACCTGCCTTAAAGTAATTTATCATTGTCTTTATAAAATGTTGCTTATTATTAAAATGGTGCTTACTAAAGATAATTTTAACTTATTTAAAGAAATACGTGAAGTTTCTCAGATGCTGGGGCAAATGATGAAGCCAATCTTGAAATAAATCTTAGAAAATGTCATTTCTCTCATACAAAGCTAATATATTTAGAATATAAATACAAAATGCTCTGATTAAAGGAGAAACAATATCATAAACTGGAAAATTTCAACACAATAAAACATATCATTTGCCACTTGGAGGATCTTAAAGATGCCCTGAAAACTGCACACGCTTATATAAATATTAGTTTTTTCTTCTGCTTAGGGATTTAGAGAATGTCCCTCTGGGTGGGAGTGTAGCTTATTTAGTTAATTTGTGAGCCCCATGAATCACGGAAATTTTGATAGTCCTTAAATAGATTTCAGAACACTTTACCGATTTTTAGGCTTCAAACCTTTTGAAAACCTTCCATATTAGGAGTGTGTCCAAAACTATTTCAGGTTTAATTTTTTTTGTTGTTGTTATTTTTTTAATATGAAATTTATTGTCAAATTGGTTTCCATACAACACCCAGTGCTCATCCCAAAAGGTGCCCTCCTCAATACCCATTATTTCAGATTTAATTTAATTTCAAGATATTTTCTCATCGTAGTAGAAAAATGATGCCAAGGCTTTTTCTTTTCCCAAAAGGAACTGTGAGGTGTGTTGATTAAAGTAATTATATAGCGCATACACTTTTCAAATTACAATTCCCAGCACCCCAGCCCCAAGCTTCTTAAAAAAATTTTTTTAATGTTAATTTTTGAGAGAGAAAGAGACACAGAGTGTGAATGGGGAAGGGGCAGCAGAAGAGGGAGACAGAATCTGAAGCAGACTCCAGGCTCCAAGCTCCAAGCTATCTGCACAGAGCCTGATGCAGGGCTCAAACCCACCAACTGTGAGATCATGACCTAAGCCAAAGTCGGATGCTTAACCGACTGAGGCCCCAGGTGCACCACCATCCCCAAGCTTCTTATATGCCACCAGCCCTGCTTTTGCAAATCACTGCAACATTTGAATTTGAGAACTCATAAAATTTTTACTTTGTACTTCCTCATTTCCATTTGTACTTTGAAAAAAATTCTCATTACTGCTGCTCCACTATATTTCAGTGTAGGCCTTAGGCCTGAGTTGTCCAGAACATATACCAGTGCACATCTGGGCATTTTTCATGCCTGTTCTCATTGTCTGATGCAAGAGTATACGACTCTTCCACTCTCTTTTCAGACTATTACCATTAGTTCACTGCTTCTTTTTTATTACCACTTCTTTGGTCAAATGAGGGGAACCTTATGCCAATATCAAAATATGTTTCTACTTTGATAAATTTTATTTCTTTGGAATTGTGTAAGCATGACATTCACTTGCACTCTCTTTTGATTGTCCCTTTTAGATTAAGGGATGGTAACAGATAAGAAGGGCCTATTTCTTGAAGTTGACAAGCCCAAAGATGAACTGAAAACACACTGTTTGTTTGCTGTTAATCACCACACAAAAGTAGCAATGATAAAAATTACATGCAAAGAGGGGCACCTGGGTGACTCAATCGGTTAAGCGTATGACTCTTGATAATCGACACAGGTGGTGATCTTGCAGTGTAGGGATTGAGCCTTGCATCGGGCTCCATGCTGAGCATGGAGCCTGCTTGGGACTCTCTCTCTCTCTCTCTCTCTCTCTCTCTCTCTCTCTCTCTCTCTCTCTCTCTCTGTCTCTCTCTTCTCCTCTCCCTCTCTCCCTCTTCCCCTCTCCCCTGCTCACGCTTTCTCTCTCAAAATAAATAAATAAATTAAAAAAAAAAATTACAGGCAGGGCTGCTTGGGTGGCTCAGTTGGTTGAGCGTCCGACTTCGGCTCAGGTCATGATATCCCGGTCTGTGAGTTTGAACCCCACGGGGGGCTTTGTGCTGACAGCTTGGAGCCTGGAGCCTGCTTCCGATTCTGTGTCTCCCTCTCTCTCTGCACCTCCCCCGCTCGTGCTCTCTCTCTCTCCGTCAAAAATAAATAAACATTTTTTAAAAAATTACAGGCAAAGTAATATAATGCATTTAAAACAGGTTTTATGATATTTTTCTGGAAAAGAGAAGGTCCATAAAATATTAATGGTATAAGGAATTAGATCATTGATTTAGTTATAGAAGCCCTTACTATTGGATTTAGGGTTACAGAATGGTTCATTCTTAGAAACTTAGGCAGGCTCAAGTTCTATTCTAATCACATGCTAGCTATCCAGTCTTACTGTAGTGGCCCTCTGTTAATTGGAGTTCTACCTCACTTTCTACCTTTTCCAGTCAAAGTCCCCAACTTTACTTTGGTCTTTTATCTCTTCTACATTCTCTTTCTGTATATTTAGATTGGTTCTCATCCTTGACTCAAGAGTCAGAGTAAGAGAATTTACACAGAGTTAACTGGTGGATCGTATTGCTTCAGATCACAATGCTTAGGCGTGGGCATGAGACATGATCAGGGCAAGTAAGAGGCAGTGAGGCTTCTCTTGGAACTGCTAGCGCAGAAGTGGTGCTCTATCACCGTGCGTTACTTGAGAGACGTCCAGGCTAGGTGCTGTAGCAGCTGCCTCTTTGCCACCTGTAGCCTGAAATTGAAGTCCATTAGGGAAGGTGTTGCTGACAGGAGGTGTAAAAGTGAGTCCTGATGACATTATTTGTGCCCTGTGTTCCCTTGTGCCAAAGATAGGCCCTATTTCGAGAATTCTCAGAACCAATAAATTCCTTTTTTGCCTAAGTCATTTGGAGATGGTTTTGATTTATGTACTTATACTTCAGTGTTTGTAATAAACAATGCTCACTCAGATTTTGATATCAGAATGTAGGAAAGTTAGAAGTAATATTTTCTAAAATTTTAAAATTTGTTGAGTAGAAAAAATATATACAGTGGTGAGGTACCTTGTATCCTAGGCTGGGAGATTGGTAATTTTTATTCTTTACAGTAAAATAGCTAACTAGAATATGCAGTAGCATATTAGATCATGGAATTTAAACAATGAGTCTATTACGGCTGCAGAATATGGTTGCTTTGTTTTGTTTTTGGTAGAAAAAATTTAGCATGCTGGAGTATGTTGGTTACATTTTGAACTTAGTAAAAGACACTCAGAAATCAAAAAGGCTTAGTTAAAACTCGTCTATCTGGAAGCAGGGAAAAAAGGAAATATACTTGTTCTACAAAAACCAATTTTGCCTAGGGCTTGCTATTTACGATGTTTGAAGTACCAGAAATCTTAGTCTTTGTGTGATGGAAATGCTACCCAAACTAACAATCAGAGGCAAGGTGGCAGGTAATATCAAGATCATCATGTTCTATACTCCTGCATCACAAGGGGACAATTGCTTCTGTAGAGTTGTGGCCGAAAAGAGAAGATTGTATAGAGTTTTGTCTACCCAGGCTTTCAAACTACCCATTGAGTTGAAAAGAGAAGATGTAAATTCCAGAGCTAACACAGCATACTGCTGCTCAATAAAGTCAGAGACTGAAGATGCACTGGGAAGGCTTTTAGTTTTATTAATTTTCATTTGGGACTTCTGATACTTGCAATTTGAAGTGTCCTTCACTGTTAAATTGAGTCTCAGAGAGCTTTGGTTTCTTATAGATAATATAGGAATGACAATAACTTTCTTCCAAGATAAATTTAAGGATTAAATTAGACCATACAAGTTGGAGGATTAAGCACCTTGTCTGGTCCATAGTTGAGACTTGATATCGCAACAAATATTATTGGTGTAGGTAGTTCAAAGTTCCAGAAAAGAAGGTTTAGGATAATTTAAACTGTAATAATTTATATAGCGAATAGTAAACCTGTGGAATTCATTATTTCAAGAACTAGTACTCATGGTAAATACATTTTTAAAAATAACAGACCCACAATGGATTATTAGTGAAGCTAAGATTTTCTATACATACATTAGTAGCAACATGTGATTCCAGTGCTGATACCACTATTATTTTACATTGTAAATATTTTTTTGTTTATCTTTAATGTTTATATTTATGTTTTTTTCCCCAGCTAGCTATCTTTGCACCATCAATATTAACATACTGCTTGATCATAGTAGGCAACTAATTTATGTTTGTTGATTGTATCCATATATGAGTTAATTAACTAATGAAAATTCTTTTCTCTTGTAAGCATCAAAACAGAACCATATTTAGAGCGTATTTTCAGCATAAATCTAATCAAAGTAATTTTTTTCAATGTAAATGCTTACTTAAAATCCTCAATAAATTTGTGCATAAAAGATACCCTTAATCCCTTATTTGTGCTGGTGGAGTTTTACCATGATACTGAGTGTTATCTGTTTTTCTTTCTAAGGGTCTTTTATACTGAGTCTTCTTGTACTACTTTTTCAGTCTGTTGAATTATTTATCATGATCCCCAGCCTTGGGCCAGGCCTAACTAACTATACTAAGAAGAATTACAAATTTTTGGTGAAGGTACTTGACAAATAAGAGTGGGGTGAACCATAGGAGCAAAAGTAGAAGTAACTAACAAGGAATAAAAAATTAAAGTGAAATAAAGCTAAAAAAATTAATTAAATTTAGTGAATTGAATTTATTTTCAGAATGGAAAAGTTAGGAATATGGTAGAAGTAATCCCAGTATAATTTATTGTAGTATAGCTATGTTTCTTATTCTAGACTTTCCTGAAAGTAACCATTTTATTGTTTTCAATATAGTGTATAATGAAATGAAATTTAATTTTTCTGTTTTTGTAAGATGTCCTACGCATAGAAAACTTATCTTTATTGGACTATATATTTTAATTTTGCATTAAAAACTTGGCATTTACAGGGGCGCCTGGGTGGCGCAGTCGGTTAAGCGTCCGACTTCAGCCAGGTCACAATCTCGCGGTCTGTGAGTTCGAGCCCCGCGTCAGGCTCTGGGCTGATGGCTCGGAGCCTGGAGCCTGTTTCCGATTCTGTGTCTCCCTCTCTCTCTGCCCCTCCCCCGTTCATGCTCTGTCTCTCTCTGTCCCAAAAATAAATTAAAAAAAAAAAAAAAAAACTTGGCATTTACATACAACATATTCAAAAACTTTCACTGTGTACTCTTTATGCTTTAGGTAGTATCTTGGTTCAGAGGATACCACAACCCTTGCCTTAAGAAGCAATAAACAAAAATGATAAGAAAGTAGATAATGACAATGCAAAAAGTGAAGTGTTATGATAGGGAAGGCACAGAGAATGTGTACCTGAACTAGACTGGGAAAAAGTTGGGAGACCTTAGAAAGTCTTCTGAGCTGAGTCTTGAAGGAAGAGTTAGCCAGGTCAAATGCGATTGGGGTTGGGGTCTGGGAAATCATTCTTTCTAAGAAGCTACAATTTGTGACCATAGTAGAGAGAGAGTATGGGGGATTTAAGAACTGCAGATAATTTAGTGTAATTGGGGGCCACATTAGATAAATGAAGGTAGAAACACTGGTAATGACTAAATTACAGACAGCCTCAGATACCTGCTAAGGTTTGAACTTAATTTCAAGGCTGCCAGAATGTATTGAATGGCTTAAATAGGTGGATATGACATGATCCACTTGGTTTTTTTAAAGAATTCCTGAAGGGATGACGAGAATGTATAAGAAGGGGCAAAATGATAAGCAGGAGATCAGTTTAGCAAGCAGTACTAATTCAACCAAGATATTATGCTTGCCTAAACCAAATTAATGGTGTTAGGATGGAAAGGAGATGAACTGAAGAAGTATTAATAAACACAATCTATAATTTTCTGTCTAATTGAATGTTGGTGGTGAGGTGCAAATTTTTTATCTCAGAAAATTAATATATGCAGGTTTCACTCATTAAGATGATTGTAAGATGAGTTTGATATTTGTATATGTTAAATTTGAAGCTCTTTTGGGACATTTAAGTGAAAATATCAGGCAATTAATTTTGCTGAAAAATATGTAACCAAGTTTTTATCATTAAATGTAATGGTAAATGTCCTGGGGCCTTCTGGGAAGGATTCTCTTCCTTGATTTAAAAAAAAAAAAGGAATTCCAACCCTTCTTTCCTGTTCCAACATTGATTTATAGGGACCTGATGCTTGGAACTGCAGAAATATTCTTTTAACCATTAGGGAAAAACAAGGAGAATCACAAAGAACTGGAAACAAAGCCCTGATATTATGAAGCTACTGGATTTGCCATTCAACTATGGACTATTTTAGATGAGATAATAAAAACACTTGTTGTTTGAGCAACTTTTCTTTTTTGTTATTTGCAACTGAAGGCATTACAACCTGATGATTGAGAGGTGATTTGAAGATAATTCAGTGGAATGAGTATAGGGAACTTTTTAAAAAGCTGAATTGTGATTAAGAAGGGAGAGATGTGGGGCGCCTGGGTGGCGCAGTCGGTTGAGCGTCCGATTTCAGCCAGGTCATGATCTCGCGGTCCGTGAGTTCGAGCCCAGCGTCGGGCTCTGGGCTGATGGCTCGGAGCCTGGAGCCTGCTTCTGATTCTGTGTCTCCCTCTCTCTCTGCCCCTCCCCCGTTCATGTTCTGTCTCTCTCTGTCCCAAAAATAAATAAAAAAAAAAGTTGAAAAAAAAATAAAAATAAATAAAAATAAAAAGAAGGGAGAGATGCTATTATTTAGATGGAGATATGGCATTAAGTAAAAGTTATCTTTTTTCTTATTTAATAGGCAAGACTTAAGAATATCTACTGACATTACAGGGAAAATTACAATTGAAAGAGAAATTTAAGGCTAGAGAGTATAATGTATGGAGTTGATTGAATAGGAGAAGCCTTTGGGGGAAGGAGTCCTCATTCTGTCTGATAGCAAGATGGCACAGGTAGATGAACATACGGCTGACTGGTACATGAATTTCATTACTTTTATTCAGTTTTTACTTATTGTTTTTATTTTGTTCAGTAACCAAAACAGAATTTTCTATTTTGGATCATCACTGATTGAGATTTTCAAGGATTTCTCTTTTCCATCATCAGAGAATGCCCTCCAGAAAAAAATAAGGTATCATTAATATGTATATGCCCAGGTGTGGGAGTGCCTGCACATTTGGAATGAGACAGGCAGCAACTGATTGTGTCAGTAATTGTCAAAATCAGATTTCTGTGGCCAGCTGGCTTATCGAAGCACATATTGTTCTGGAGAACCTAGGAGTCAAATTGGTACCAGCTGAGGAGACAGATATTGGGATGAAGGCCAAACTAAATAAAAAGATATAAGAAAAGGACAAATTCTGAGTAGAAGAGAAAAATGGAGCATACCAGAGAGTTATTTGATAGTTGTTTTTAAAGATACAACTGAAGAGGTTTGCATTTGCAGCCTCAAAGCCTGAAAAGCATTCTCTTATTACACTCAAGGGGAGGAATGGAAGCATTTCAACTGGCTGCAGTAGGAACATACCGAGAAACCTCAGTCTGTTACGTACACAATTTCCATAAACTGACATTCTGCATTTGCTCTTTCTTAACTAGATGATACCAAGAAATGAAACCCAACATCCATCACTGTAATTAACTTGAGTATACAATGACAGTATTTGCTTCCCCTAAAGTGACAACTGATATTAAACTGTTACTGAACATTGAAAAGTTAGAATTGATTCTTAAGTGAAACAATAGAATGAAGGTATGCTTTTTATGTAGAAATATACCCCTCCTACAAGATTCTGTACATACAAATCCATGCCTTTAACATTGTTTCCAGATGTACTTTTGGCAAACTTTTTTTTTTGTTGTTTAGTTAGACCTGTTTCTTAAGCCATGTGAAAGATTATATATTACCGAATAGAACCATTTTTGAGGCTTAAGGTTGAAATAGGAGATACGAGTGATTACATATTTAAGTGATTTGCCATTCTGGAGTGATATCAAGTGCAAGAATAATAATGACCCCACCCATAGCTTAATTACTTTACATACAAGCCAAAAAAAAATCAAAAATCAAATTAATCTTTCCTTGATTTATGTGTACTGAAATCAATGGGAAACCATTAATGAAGCTGTACATCTTTCAAAAATTGATTAACCAGGTAGAGGGGAACTGGCAAGTCTTCAAAAAAAATTTACTTAGTGTTTGGGCCAAAACTGTAAATTATTTTCAAATTATTTGCAGTGTACATTTCAATGCTCCATTGAACTAAGAAGAAACGTATTTGTTCAGCTGGAAGATGTTCCTCTTGGCACAATATCAAATTTACAAAAGCAAAGAGAGAAAGTGAAAAAATTTTGAACATTTTGAGTATAAGGAAGTAATATCATGAAATGTAATACAGAGTATATTTTACAAAGAATTAAGTATTTCTTTTCTGTATTTTTATGTTTCTGAGAACACCATTCAAATTTGCCAAATAGCTGAATATTTGAAAAGTATTTGATTTTGTAATAAGTGAGACACTAATATTTACACATTGTAAATGCCTTTCCTACTACTTCCATCTTTCTTTCCTTCCCCCTGTATTTCTATTTTTTTAACCTACGTCACTAGAATGTTAAATAAATTGTCATTAATAAGTTAGTGATGCCAGGCTGAAAAATAAATAAATGAACACTTGTTTGATAGATGTTGGAATTAAAAAAAGCAACTTCTTTTAATTTATCTTTTTATGTTCTCACTTTATGAAAGTTATAGATATTAAACTCTGCTAAATGCAGAGTAAGGTAATGAAAAACTAAAACAATATCTTCTATCATCTCACTACCCAAACATTACCAGTAATAGTATAACTTTTTCTAACCTTTAATTTTGTCACTAGGCTTTAAAAAATTGAAGTGCTTGGTATAATACTTTGTATGTAATTCGTATCATGGTATTTCAGTAAAAATTACATGAAAATATATATCTTTTTAATGGTTGTGTGATAACCTGTTTAGTGAACATTTAGATTAATTATAATATTTCCCTGGCATTCAGTATTATTGATGATGTTTTATAATACAGGTATATTATTTATAATAGTTCCCTCAAATTAGTTAAAAAAATACTTATTGTATGGCTATTTTGTGCTAAGTTCAGAGATGTTAAGACACAATCCCTACCTTAAGAAGAGTATAACAGTGAAGAAGAAGCCCTGCATTGGGCTCCATGCTAGGCATAGAACCTGTTTGAGATTCTCTCTCTCCCCCACCCCACCCCCATCGCTCCCCCCCCTCCAGCTCACACGCTCTCTCGCTGTCTCTCTCTCTCACACACATAAATAAAAATACTCATACTTTAAAAAAAAGTGTCATTTAAATAGACTGTTCTCTTCCCCTATCACCCCAAACTTGATAAGTTATGTGGGATTCTGTTCATGAGTCTTTTCAAAATTCCCTAGAATAGCAGGACATTCAAATGAATGATGATCCCAGGTGTTCTGCCCATTCATCCAGAAGGCTATACCTTTGCACATAGGCTCTCTTCCTTTCCTGACTTTCATGCTTCTGTTAAAAGAGCTACAAAACCTGATAAGGACATAGGATGATAAAGAAGTAGATTATTAGTTAAAAGTGATGACAGGTCAGGGGCGCCTGGGTGGCTCAGTCAGTTAAGCATCTGACTTCGGCTCAGGTCATGATCTCACGGTCCGTGAGTTTGAGCCCCACGTCGGGCTCTGTGCTGACAGCTCAGAGCCTGGAGCCTGTTTCAGGTTCTGTGTCTTCCTCTCTCTGACCCTCCCCCATTCATGCTCTGTCTCTCTCTGTCTCAAAAATAAGTAAACGTTAAAAAAAATTAATAAAAAAAAAGTGATGACAGGTCAGTCGAACATTTACCTGAAAGAGAAGTCTGAGGGTCACCACTAGAATTCTGTTATGCAACTAAGGAGTATAGCTAGGGTCTAGATTTACTAAAGACATGAAGTTTTTGGTTCTAGTTGCTTGACTTAGGGTTGATTTACCTTTGAGTATTGAAATAGACACTTGTATAAGCAAGGGCACATTGTATATGTTATTAGTTATTTGGTCCATGTGTGGGGATGTAAATATGCTTGTCACATGGGTCAAACTGAAAATGTTAATTTATTTAGTAAACATGTCTCATTGGTGCTATGAAAAAACATGCTGTAATGTCCTATGAGCTTTACGATATCAAAAACTCCATTTTTGTTGTGCAGTGATATAACAAAGATATAAAGAAGAAAATGATTTCTCCAATGCACATTATACTCCAGTGACTCTCTAAAGAGGTGACATTTTCACACTTCTATATTTTTATTAATGCTATACCCTCCCCCATCTTTTCAAAGCTAATAAATACCTTTTTATCTTTTTCTAAAATTTTTAATTAGTTAATTAATTTTCTTTATTTTCACTTGTTTTATTTTGTATTTTTTTTAAATTTACATCCAAATTAGCATATAGTGCAACAATGATTTCAGGAGTAGATTCCTTAGTCCCCTTTCCCATTTAGCCTATTCCCCCTCCCACAACCCCTCCTGTAACCCTCAGTTTGTTCTCCATATTTGAGTCTCTTCTGTTTTGTCCCCCCTCCCTGTTTTTATATTATCTTTGTTTCCCTTACCTTTTTATCTTTTAAAACAGCTAAATGAAAATCCTTGTGCCAAAAGTCACCTCTATCAAAACATTTATGTCATTTTGTCATAATTATTTAGTGCCTAAGTTAGAACATAGATTTTGCAAGAATGAATTTAAAAAGAAGGTCATTGAATGAAAACATTCAGTAGAAAAGTCTAAACTCTGATGTTTTGAATATGTGTTTATATATTAACCAGTCTAGACTTCAATTTGCTCATGTATTAAAAAAAGTACATTTCAACTTGAATATCATGTATATATGATGGAGCACTGGTCACTGCAAATCAACTACTAATCTGAAATAGCAGAAGTAGTGCTGCTAGTTAATCTCTGCTAAACTTTTAATTTACATTATATTTGAAATAGGAAATTATTTTTCTTTTCTTTGAAGTTGATTGTATTAGTAAAGGATTGCTTTTTATTTTATTCTACTTAAGCTTTACTTTTTGATTTTGTTATCTTTCTACTCAAATTTCTTAATTTGTTTCCAAATACGATCAGATATTTCCATTTACCATCATTAATTAGCTCACATTCTCTACTCTTCTTTGAATAGATATTTAATTACATTGTTTAATACTTAGAAAATGTGAATTTGGTTATTGTTCTCAGAGTTCTACTTTCTTTCCTTGGTTCCAAACAAATCTTTTCCAATTTCTCAAACACTTGTGCAGCTATAAACGCTTATCTTTGGGTTTTTGTTTGGCCTAATTATTTACTCTAAATATTTCTGAAGACTCATCTTCCTGATTTCACCTTAAGTTCTGCAAGTGAAGTGTAAAGAAAGCAAATGCAGCAAAAAGCAACTGTATTTGCACAAGAACATTGAGCTATTTAAGTTACTAACCTATTGGGGCATGTGTAAAATGCCACAGCAGTTGACAATGCTTAATTAAAGCATTAATAGTAAATGGAAGCATTTAGATTTATATATCATTTGAGGAAACTAAATAGGCACTGAACAAAATTCATAAAAAACAGCTTAATTATATATATATATTTGGCAAGAAAACAGGATAGTTTTTTCAAATTTGAAAATCCCATGGAGATTTCAGCAGGGTGTCTATGAAACTAGTGACTATGTATTACCCTTCGTGTAGCAGGAATTCATTCAAAACAATTTTATCAAAATATGTTGACAACATCACTAATGGATAACATTAGTTGAAAAGTAAAAGTTAGAGTGTGAGTAATATTAAATAAATTATTTACTGCAAAAATAAATTGCATCCTCCTTTTGAAGGACAAAAAAGTGACAACTTCGAAAATGTTAAGTACATTAAAATAATTTTTCTAGAATTTTATCTGGAATATTGTTATGTATGTATTATACTAAGAAAAGGGATTTTTTTTAAATTTTTTTTTAATTTTTTTTTTATTTTTGAGGGAGAGAGAGAGAGAGAGAGTTTGAACAGTGGAGGGGCAAAGAGGGAGGGAAACACAGGATCCAAAGCAGGCTCTGGCTACAAGCTGTCAGCACAGACCTGACGTGGGCCTCAAACTTAAAACTGTGAGATCATGACTTGAGCCAAAGTCAGATGCTTAACCCACTGACCCACCCAGGCACCCCTTAAATTAGTTTTTTTAAATTAAATCATACTTGTCCAGTGGAGGGACTTTAAATAGCACATTTTTTTTTCTGCTTCCTAAAACATTTTCCTTTTTATGTATTTCTTAAATACCTTGAATATATTGCCTCTGAAAATGCTTTTTTGACTTCTTCAAGAATAATCAAACATGGTCTAAATTCACAGATTTAATTAAGCCAAAAATGTCATAAAATAGGGATACACAGTAACAGTCTCATGTAGGAGGTAGAACAAAGATGGAAATGAAATAAGAAAATTGGGTATTATTTTTGAGTAAGCTGGAATCTTTTAGCAATTATTTAGCCATGTTAATTAATCTCTCTGAATTTCTATTTCCCCATCTTGATCTGGGAAATATAATTATAATTACTTCCTGGAGTTTTTGTGATGATTAAATGAGTTCACATTTTGCCTAGGAAAAGAGATGGGACAAACTCCTTTAATTATCTGATCTCATTTGAGGTTGGTGAAGTCTATGGTCTGTGTGCTTACCATGGGTGTCCCATCAATCCTTCCCTCTTACTGGTTAACTAGGCCTTATATTGGGGGACACTCTGAACTCAGCTGCATTCTCAATTCGGTACTCAGCAGTTTCTATTACAAGGTCATCTCAGCCCTCACTATAAAGGTTCCATGGTGGGCCAACCTCTTTTCAACTCTGAGATATCTTGTTTCACAGTGTGGTTTATAGAGAGTTCTAGATTGCTCTTACATCATGCACAACTGTTGGGGAATTAGGGTTTTGAAAGTCTCCCTTCTCACCCCTACAAAAAAATTATAATTTTCTTTTACTTATTTATTTATTTACTTACTTACTTACATTTTTTTTAAGTAGGCTTCACACCCAGCGTGGAGCTCAATGCAGGGCTTGACCTCATGACCCTGAGATCAAGAGTCGGATGCTTAACTGACTGAACCACCCAGGCACCCATCGAATTTTCCATTAGAAACACAACTTTAAAAAATAGTTAAAATTGAGCACATGGGTGGCTCAGTCAGTTAAGCATCAGACTGTTGATGTCAGCCCAGGTCATGATCTCACAGTTCGTGGGATTCAGCCCCATGTCTGGGGATCCAGCCCTGTGTCAGGGTCTGTGCTGACAGCTCAGAGCCTGCTTGCAATTCTCTCCCCCTCTCTCTGCCCCTCCCCCACTTGTTCTCTCTCAATCTGTCTCAAAATAAATAAACTTTAAAAAATAGTTAAAATTGACTGGATATCTAGCCAAATAGATTAAGGTAAGAGTTACTAGACTTAGCCTATTGAATCTACATTTAGTGTGGAATCCCTTTTGGGATTCATTACTTTATGAGTTCTCATTGTATTCTCCAAAATATCACTTAAAATGATAATAATTATGAGAATGTTACCATAAGTATTCTCCTCATTTTTCTCCATAACTGCAAGAGACACCAAGAGACATGGCAACATCAAATATCTGTTAAATGTTAATAATTTTAATAAGAAATATTAATTTTAGTAATATCTCTTATTGGACCTTAGGATGCAATGCTTAATACTTATTATTCAATGAACATTAGAATATCCCTGAGTCTTGTGCAACACTTACATAGTCTTATGGACTGCATGTTTTTGTCCATCCAAATTTTGTATGTTGAAAGTCTAATCAGCAATGTGATAATATTTGGAGATAGGGCCTTAATGTAAGTAATTAAGGTTAAAAGTGCTTATAAGGATGAGGCTCTGATCCAATAGGATTAATGTTTTGTTTTCTTTTTTAAGACACTAGACACCAGAGAGGGAGTTTTCTCTCTCTCTCTCTGCCTCTTTCTCTCTGTCTGTGTCTCTCTCTGTCTCTCACACACAGACACACAGAAAGAGAGGGAGAGAGAAAGAGAGAGATAGAGAGACACATGCCATGTAAGGAAGCAATAAGAAGGCAGATGTCTGCAAACTAGAAAGAGTTTTCACTGGGAAATGGATTGGTTAGCACCATGATCTTGAATTTCCAGCCTCCAGAACGGTGAGAAATAAATTTCTGTTGGTTAAGTCACCCGGTCTCTGGTATTTTATTATGGCAGCCTGAGTGGACTAAGGCACATGGTAATGACAGTTTATTATAAAATTTATAGCAGGGGCGCCTGGGTGGCTCGGTCGGTTAAGCGTCCGACTTTGGCTCAGGTCACGATCTCGCGGTCCGTGAGTTCCAGCCCCGCGTCGGGCTCTGGGCTGATGGCCCAGAGCCTGGAGCCTGCTTCCGATTCTGTGTCTCCCTCTCTCTCTGCCCCTCCCCCGTTCATGCTCTGTCTCTCTCTGTCTCAAAAATAATAAAATAAACATTAAAAAAAAATTTTAAATTTATAGCAATACTGATTATAAGTAATTACACACCATATTGTTCACACTATTTTATTAGTCATATTGTAGGAAAGTAAAAATAAGCAAAACATTTTAAAATAACAAGCATTATTCTTAATTCTTATGTGTCTAAATACTATCATAAAAACAATATTTGGCTTACGGTAGATTTCCCTTAAACAAAGTTGCAGTTTTGTTAGGCACAAAAAACATCCAGAAGATAAAATTATAGACCAGTGTAAGAAACTAAAATTACCACTTGGAAAATTTTGTAGTAGGTAGTCGCCCACAGGTGTACATAATTTTTTTTTTTTTTTGGATTTTTATCTACTAATTCAAAGTTTTGTATTTTTTTAAGTTTATTTTTATTTATTTTGAGAGAGATAGAGAGAGAGCAAGCAGGGGAGGGGCAGAGAGAGAGGAAGACACAATCCCAAGCAGGCTCCACACTACCAGCACAAAGCCTGATGCAGGGTTCGAACTCACAAACGGGGCTCAAACTCACAAACCATGAGATTACGACCTGTGCTGAAATCAAGAGTCAGATACTTAATCAACTGAGCCACCCAGTCACCCTCAAAGTTTTTCCTTTCTGTTGTTCATTGCTAAATATTCTCAGGCTAACAAATACTTTGAAAGTGTGTGCATCCTTTAATTGCCCTTACTGTTATTGAGGAAAGCCATCTGACTAGACAGTGGCAAGACATTGTGAAAGATTTAACATATTATATCATCTGTGGTATTTGCATTTTAATTGAACTGACTGGAGGAAATAATGTTTATTCCAATAGAACACATTTCTATTGGCAAAATTTCAGCATTGTGGCCAGTCATTTGTGGCCAAAAAGTAGATCCTGCCTATCCTACCTGTGCTAAAGTGCTAATCTAATGGCGTATTACAAAATGGGCAAATTCATAACCTTAATCACAAACCTTAACATGATTAAAGAAAAAAATCTAAGTGCTCTAAGAAATCTTCATGCAATAGCTATATACAAATAAAATTTGCCCTAGGTTTTGAAGGTAAGGTAAAATATAGGTAATCGATGCAAAAGTAAAAGGAAAGCAAAGGCACCCCAGAATGAATGACAAATCTGGGGATAGTCTTCAAGACAAATCTGGGGATAGTCTTCAAGAATAATTTAAATATGAGATATTAATTTTAGCAACATTTTGTATTTTCCCTAGGTGCTTGCCCTGTGTCACCCTCCCCTACTCTACTAGAATGGTCATTAGTTTTCAGAGAAAAAGGAGAACTTTTTTTTTTTCCTGGTAACTTTGTTAAAGTCTCAAATGCTCAAAGTGAGCATTTGTACCCTATTGTTTTTGTTTCCAAATACAGTATTTGAATCACTGGAATAAAGCTAAGAACTTGGCTTGGCCTTTAAATATGAAAAGCTAATATCTAATCATGGTCCTAATTGAGTGTGTGATTGGTGTGTGCCTGAAAACATATCAGCACAACAGAAAGAAAAAACAATGCCTAATACACTGACCTTTTTCTTTTGAAACCCATTCCTTATGTTTTGGGCTCAGATCAGTCCACTCTGATTAGCTTATAGGAATATTTTACCAGTTGTACTTCATAAAAAAGAATATTTATAGTTCTATAAGTACTAGGGTTATATGTATAAAAGTTAAAAGCAGTATTTTAATAGTTTTGACAGAAGCAGAAAAATGTTCACCTTTAGCCCAGAAAGCTGATCTATAGCCTGCATAGTTCTGATCAAATACTTACTGGTTGCTACATTCTTAAAGGGTCTCATGACTGCCTGTACGTTTCACTGATAGCTAATATCAAACTGAATGATAAGCACCAGAGAAATCTTGCAAAAGTAGTTTTTCAACTAGAAACTTGAAGAAGACATATATGATCTAATACTCCCTACACATCTCTTCCCCCTTGAATACTAAGCATATAACCACCAGCTTCATACAGCAAAAGTGCAGCTCTTTCTGCCCACGGGTCCTGTCCCCATGCTATAATGAAAGCACCTTTTTGCACTGAAAATATCTCAAGAATTCTTTCTTGATTGTTTGCTAGCACCCCCACATCAGTTTCATTTCTAAGATCTCAATCTTGGTCTCTTTTTAATAGCTACCTATTATTATTTTATGGCTATCTTAGCATTTTTACTTAAAATTAAAAATTTTAAGAATCCATTTCCCCTTATACAACCCCCTATTCACCAGGGTTTAGATGTTCCTTAATCTTGGTCTTTCTATTTCACAATTTTGGTTTTGTTAAGGATCTCTTGATCCATGGTTGATTATTCAAATTTGTACATAAGGGATGATGTGGATGAACATAGGAAGTTTTCATGAGTTTCTGGAGTATGCAATTCACTGCTTACACATTGGCCTTGTTGATCCTTATACACACTGATTTCACTCTTGCTTTAGACCTTTCGAAACAACAGTTTTCCTTTGACTAGCATGTTCTTCCTCTGTATGGCTCTCCCTTTAATTTTTTTAGGTTTCTGTTTAGTATCACCTCCTCAACAGGTCTTTCCTGACCACACTATCCATTGCCACAGTCCCATTTCATTGATAGACTCCCTATCCTGCTTTGTTTTTCTTTCTCTTACTTAGCAATATGTAATTAGAGTATAGAAGTTGGGTTTATCTGTTTAATGCATGTTTCCTTACTAGAATGTAATGTATGGTCCATGAGGGCAGGATCTTTGCATTATTTACTGCAATATTACCACTGTGTAGAACACACTTGACAGTAAATATTTTATTTATTGAATAAATTACAAATAAATGCCCCACTCACTCCCCTCCCCCCACCCATCCCCACTTTGACACAAAGATACTGAATAACAAAGCTGTACTCTGTGCTCTATAAGTGCATGGGTCTTGTCAAGAGGCAAGCTTTTCTTTCTGACCTTAACTGGGGAGAGGACAGATGGGCTTAGGCTCTCATTTATAGTAGAAGTAAGGAGGGCATGGTTTGAGATTTCCTATCTATTTTTTCTTTTCTGCTCCTTTTGTGGTATTCCAGAATTATCTCAAAACCCTATTGTCCTTAAATCTACCCCTCCCCCACCAGTCAGGACAATCTCTCACTTTGTTCAAAAACCAATTCTCAAGGCTGTGTTGGGATCAGATGCTACAACTAGCTTGCTGATACACATGAAATAGGGAAAGGTAGTCCCATTTGCTTTATAAGCAGTCCTTCAGTTAATTATCCTATCTGTGTAATCCAACACTCCTTTCTTTCCTCCATACCACCTCTCTGTGTGAATGGCTCTCTGGCTCTTCATCAGGGAAGTGCTCCCAAGTAGCCTTCTGACAATGCTTTGAGAAATAATGATTAAATAAGATGAACAATCCCCTGATAATGATCATTTCAATATAGATTTTTTATCATTTTAAAGGGTTTTGGGGGGAGAGGAAAGTAGGTACGCCCAATCTCCCATCTTGGTCTTGAAACAATAATATTTAAATCAGGAGACTTTTAAAAGCTTACATTTTTGCATGATTTCTCCTATGGTTACTCAGAAACAATTTCAGAGTATTAAATTAACAGAATTATTGAGGCTTATTTACTTCCTGTATTAGCTTTCCAAATTCTTCCTGTATTAGGTTACTAAGATAGCATGCAGAAAAAATTAAGTTAACTTCTAAACAGAAACTGCAACTTCTGTGAGAGAAAGAAAGAAAGAAAGAAAGAAAGAAAGAAAGAAAGAAAGAAAAAGAGGGAGGGAGGGAGGGAGGGAGGGAGGAAGGAAGGAAGGAAGGAAGGAAGGAAGGAAGGAAGGAAGGAAGGAAGGAAGGAAGGAAATTTTAAGCCAGAAGAAGAATGAAAGCAAGCAGTACTCAAAACCCTTAAACATCCGCAAAATTCCACCTTTCCCTGAAAACCCAAAGACCCAATATGCACATTTCAGAGGCACAAAACGTCCCAAAGCTCTTTTTGGCCCTATCCTCAAAGCCTAGGGATCTTCTCTGCAGGCATAAATACAATCAAATTTGCAAGTGATGCTAGCAGGGGTAGGAAAAATGCTTCATGCCTTATCCACCCTAAGTTGAAATATGTTGTTTTCTTCTTTCAATGGCCTCATTAATCCTGTAAATTCAACAGTTCAACATTAAGATCAGTGGGCTCGATTAGTCAAGTTTGCCATCTTTCCTTCCTTCCTTCCTTCCTTCCTTCCTTCCTTCCTTCCTTCCTTCCTTCCTTCCTTCCTTCCTTCCTTCTTTCCTTCTTTCCTTCCTTCCTTCTTTCTTTAAGTTTTTCCCTCCTTATTGTAACATAGTCATTGAGGAAGTCAGGGTAGCCAGTGTGGTAAGATATGGTGCCAACAACACTCATCAAATTCCAGTGACTGAGTTGGACAAAGGAATACCCACGTGCTAGGGCCTTCCTTTGGAGAAAGGGACAATAGAAAATGAGCCACTTTTAAGGTCTGTCCCACACCGACTCACTCTCCTAGGGTTGGGCTGTAAAGGGCTTCACCTTTGTGGGTAGGCAGTGAGTAATGTGGCATTCACCTAATTTTTCAACTTCTGCTCAAATGTAGGTGTTGTTCAGTCGATAAGTTCCAAAATAGGCTTTCTTTTAAAAGTCTCTTTTCTGCCTCATATTTTTTTTTCCTGGGAGAAAATAAAGCTGAAAAAACATTTAAGAGGTCAGGGGCTAGCAGCTGTGAAGTCAGCCACAAAATTCTTACAGCAATGTGCAACAAAATGTCTCTTTTAAGGTTTCTGTAGTTTAAAACTATTTTCATAGTTCAAAAGAAGATGAGAAATAATATAGAGAGTTAAAAGTTATAAAAATCAACATATTTCTCTTTGTTACATTGCTAGAATTTAAGACCCTTTAGCCCCCAAATAAAGTCAGTCATAAACTGAACCTGATAGATTAGAAATAAAGATCAGGTAGTAAAATACGATTTATCAACATAGCAAAATATATGGTACATAGGATAGTTGCCTCCTATGACAAGATTTTTTTTAAACTTGAAACCAAATGTCCAAATCACTTATTTATGTCCCAAATTGTAGTTTTCTGTGGTTGGGTTTGATTCCCAAATCGATCACTTACTGAGTTGTATAATCTTGGGGTATTAATTTTCTCATCTTAAAAAATGGCAATTAAAAAATTTACTTCACAGAGTATTATCAGAGTTAAATCACAGTTATTATCAGAGTTGGTTAAGTGTATGTCATGTGATAGTTAAAATGCTGATTTTATAAGATCAAAGGTCACAAGTTAATTTCAGAGGACCTGGGTTTGAGTATCAACTGAGCCACTTAGCAACTTGGAGTTTTTTCACATTTACTTACTCTGACGTTTTATTTCTTTTTTTAATTCATAAAATTAAAACTAAGGCCATGGTTACTTTTATGAGGATTAATTAATGAATGAAACTCATTCATTGATTTAAACAATGTTTATTTATTTAACTATTTATTTATTTATTTATAAAACAGGGTACCCAAAAGACACCTGCCAACATTAAGCTGAGATTCTAATAGTTTTGCCAAAATTGTACACACAGCAGGAATTTATTTAGGATGAATAAAGATAAGCTCTATTCAAAGGTAGAATTATAACTCTTCTATTTTACTCTCTAACAGAATTTTTTAAAAATTTTTTTAACGTTTATTTATTTTTGAGACAGAGAGAGACAGAGCATGAACGGGGGAGGGGCAGAGAGAGAGGGAGACACAGAATCAGAAGAAGGCTCCAGGCTCTGAGTCATCAGCCCAGAACCAGACGCCGGGCTCGAACTCACTGCGCGGTGAGATCGTGACCTGAGCCGAGGTCGGACGCTCAACCGACTGAGCCACCCAGGCACCCCTCTAACAGAATATTTTATAAGAAGGAAGGAATCACCGAAAGGATCTTTTTTTTTTCTAGTCCAAGGCTTATCTTTAGTTAAAAAACAGGTTGACACATTTTATGAAAGATTTTTTAAGGAAACAATGGGAAGAGACAAAATAAATTATGTAACGTTAAAAAAATACATAGAAGAAATTTAACTTCTTGGCACTATTTTGGTAGTGTTAGCATGCCCATTGCTTTCAAAAAAGATTACTTCTGAAAATAGGATTCCAAGCCCCAAAAGGATCCATTATTTTTATTTATTTTAGTATTTCGTAGTAGGTTGGGGAAGTTTGTTTAAGATGATGTTTTTTCACTTCCTCCTTTGTAGGAAATAAATATATTGGTTTGTCATATTCTAATATTTTGTTCACTGATACAATGTTAAAATGTTTGCAGTTTTTATCCTCTTACAATCAAGCACATCTTGACAGTAGATACAAGTATTCAAGTATGCATACTAATTAAACCAATTAAAAATTCCAAGGATTGGGGCACATGGGTGGCTCAGTTGGTTAAGCTTTGGACTTTGGCTCAGGTCATATGATCTCATGGTTGATGGGTTCAAACCTCACATCAGGCTCTGTACTGACAGCTCAGAGCCTGGAGCCTGCTCTGGATTCTGTGCCTCCCTCTCTCTGCCTCTCTCTCTGTCTCTCTCTCTCTCTCTCAAAAATAAACACTAAAAAAAAATTCCAAGAATTATAGTTGATGGAAGTTTGTTTTTTATATTTACAATTACAGTTTTAGAAATAACTGGCTTGCCAAGTTACTTTTATTGCTCACCTCATATTGAAAGTTCTATATACATATTGTTTACATTCAAGAAGAAAAACAAATTATTTTGAACAAACTGCTGTGTTGTAGGTTGATGAATGCACTATTTTGTTAGCAAAACCACAGTATAAATAAGCCTAAAGGAGAGTAAGAAAAATTGTATGGGACTTTAGCCGAAGAGGTTTTATCAGGAGGAGGAATGAAGTGAGTTTAAGGAGACATATTTTGTTGTAAGATTACATGTAGTTACAATGAGTAGAAAAAAGTGAGGAAAAGAGATCTTAAAATGTATGTAAATTATTATACTATCTTTACTATTTCTGTGGATCAATTTTGATCTGCAAATAAAGTATATTACTAGTGGGTGGATGGGTAAGATTAAAAAAAATTAAAAAAAATATTTTGATCTTGGCTCCCTAAATTAATGATGTACTGACCCTCTCCCATCTTTTCGGGGCTGCTGTGATAGATACAACTAGTATTTCGTACATATTAACTCTGACATGAAGGTCTTTCCCCCCTTTGCATAAAAACTGTCACTCTGAATTCAACCTTATATATTTTGTAAAAAGAATTACTTTTTCTAAGTTTAATTTCAACAATGGTATTCAACATTTCAGGCAAATAATATCTAGTTTAGCTACTCTTTCTTATTCTATATTTTAAATTATGCTTTTATGCATAGGTTCATTCTTTCAGCTATTCCAAATAGCTGAGGAAGCTCCTATTTTTTTTTTTTTTTTAATATCAGGCACACACACACACATATGTAGACACACATCCACACATTTTGGTACTGTATAGTAATCTTCACAGCCATACTTTTTAATTTTTTTAAAAAATTTTTAATGTTTATTTATTTTTGAGAGAGAGAGAGAGACAGAGCATGAGCAGAGGGGCAGAGAGGGAGACACGGAATCTGAAGCAGGCTCCAGACTCTGAGCTGTCAGCACAGAGCCCGACACTGGGCTCAAACTCACGAACCGTGAGATCATGACCCAAGCAGACGCTTAACCCACTGAGCCACCCAGGCACACCACACCCATACTTTTTTAAAGTGTAATTTATATTCTTTCCACATCCTTACTTTCCACTCTTTCCTTGACCCAGGATTATCTGCTTCTTTTTCTATAATATGAATAAAATTGTTCTCATTAAGGTGAGAAATAACTTTGTTGCTAAAACCAATGGATTCTTTACTTATTTATTTTTATTCACTTTATAGCTATATTTGACAATATAATCATTTCTTTCTTAAATCAATTTATTCTACGTTAGCAGGATTGTCTAATGTATCTCTGATCTTTGTGGTTACTGTCTCAGTTTCCTTTAAATTCCCTTTGAATTTGTTTCAGGCATGTCAGAGTTTTATCTTTAGCCCCTTCTCCATCTCCTCTGTGTACTTCCCTGAAAGATTAAATCAATTTATATGGCTTCAATCATCATCAGATGTCATGGTGCCTCCCATAGCCATGCTCTAACACAGACACATACATCCAAATGCCTTCTGGATATTTCTTCCTGAATGTCTCACAGTCACCTCAGCTTAACATGTTCCATACTGAACTTTTCACCTTCTTACTCCTCCACCTACCAAATGACTTTTCTATGTTCTCTACTTCTGCAAATAACATTAACATCTGGCATTTCCAAAGCCAGAAATAAAGACACACTTTTGACTGCCCATTTTCTTTCATCCTCATATCCAAATAATTAGCTGGTCTTACCATTCTTATTCTTCATTTTCATTGCTACTGTGTTACTTCCAAACACCATCACCTCTCACCTGGGTATTCTAATAATTTCCTAACTTGTCTTATTAATTCCTGTCTTGTCCCATCCAGCTAATTTTTACAGCACAGTTGCACCACTCTTTAAAATACAAATCTGAGAGCACCTGGGTGGCTCAGTCGATTAAGCACCCGACTTGATTTCGGCTCAGGTCATGATCTCTTGGTCATGAGATCGAGCACCGCATCAGACTCTGTTAGCACACAGCCTGCTTGGAATTCTCTTTCTCCCTCTCTCTCTGCCCCTCCCCTGCTTGTGCTTTCTCTCCCTCTCTCTCTCTCAAAATGAATAAGCATTTTTTTAATCTGATGTCATTTTGTTTATTAAAACCTGCTCATTGATTCTTACTTTATTTAGAGTAGAAACCAAGGGTGCCTGCCTGGCTCATTCAGTGGAGCATGTGACTCTTGATCTCAGGGTTGTAGGTTCAAGTTCCACATTGAGTGTAGAGATTACTTAAAAATAAAAGCTTAAAAAAAAAAAAAAGAATCCAAATATACAACCATAGTTTTCAGGTTCTTTCACTGTCTAGGATCTGCTTACATTACCAACCTCATATCTTACCCCTTCCTGCTTACAGAGGTATGGTCAATTCCTCTTACGTACACAGACGTATGCATTCACTGTAAGTACCAGCCGTATTGAATTGCTTCTAGGTTCCTAAAGCACCATACTGGTATCTCCATTTCCCTTTTCACCTGACTATCATCTACTAACATTTGGACTTTCAATTAAGTGGCTTCTACTTTCTACAAGTATCCCTAATTCCTTCTGTCTGGGTTTAGAGTTTTTATGCTCCTGAATATCTTTCCATAAGTTCTCTTGCAGATTAAACCATCGCTTGTTTTAATTGCCCATATTTTTCCACTAGACTATAAGCTCTATAACTATGGCTATCTTATTCACTACTTCATCCATGAACCAAGAATAAATATAGAAACATAATGCATAATTAATCAAGCAAATGGACTTTTATTGCTAATGCATACAAATTAACTGTAAATAATCTTTTAAAAATATCATTTTATTATACTATATTTTATTTTATTTTAAGGGCAGTTATGTTCATTGTGGAAAACTTGGAAAATCCAGATATAATGCTTAAAGTTATATTTATTCCTAATTTATAACACATAAAAATAATAGAAATTTTTGAAAATCAATCATCTATTTTTATATAATTCAGAAATTTTATATTGCTCTCTAAGTTGATTTTTTTATATTATTGTGTTCAAAGTTATTTTATAATACACATAAATGTGATTTGGTTTCTTTGAGAATCAGCAATACTGACATGTTTACTTTTTCTGATATAGACTTACAAATAATAAATTCAGCAAGACTTTTTTGAAATATATCTAATATGTTCAAAATATGTTTTAGCTATTCTTTAAAGAAGAAGAAGTTGGTTCTTTTAAGGACAGTTTCTCCAAAATTAGTTTTATTTAATGCTAAGAAATTCCCAGTTGGTAGCAATAGGGAATCATTGTGGTTTACTGAAGACATTGGTCAGGACAGTTAGCAATGATTTTTGTGGTAAAATATAAGTGTCAACTGACATTCTAAGACTCTCTAGTCTCATCGATTTTCTCTTTTAAATGGTTGGCTCTAGCACAGCAAATGTGTTCCAATTAGCATGTGGGGCAGTAAGGCAGGGGTCCTTAAGGCCAGTAAATCTCAATTTTAGAGTCTTTAAGAATTACCTAAATTATTTAAAAATACAGATTCTTGCATCCCATCCTCAGAGATTCTGTGCTAATAGGTTTGTGGTAGGGCCCAGTAGTATTCATTATAGCAAGTGTTTGTGCTGATTTTGGTGAAGGAGTTATCTGGCCCACACTCTAGGAAACACTTACTAGAGATTTGGGCCTAAACCACCTGTGTACTTTTCATGAGTTCTTTACAATTTTCAATCCTGGAACAATGTCATAGTCTTTTTTTTTTTTTAAGTTTATTTCGAGAGAGAGAGAGGAGTGCATGTGTGCACATGCATTTGTGGGGGACATACACACAAGTGGGGGAGGAGCAGAGAGAGAGAGACTCCTGATCAGCCTCCACTTTGTCAGCATAGAGCCTAACGGGGGAGTCCATGTCATGAACCATGAGATCAGGAGTGAAGCTGAAATCAAGAGTTGGACACTTAACCAACTCCGCTGTCCAGGTGCCCGATCCTCTTTTTTTTAAAAATAATATACATATGACAATGAAAAATGTAAACAAACTGTTCTTTCATTTGTATTGAAATGCATGTTTACCTTTAGAAATAGTATCTTATGCGATATATGTTTTTTTTAATTTTTTTTAATGTTTATTTATTTTTGAGACAGAGAGAGACAGAGCATGAGCAGAGAAGGGGCAGAGAGAGAAGGAGACACAGAATGTGAAGCAGGCTCCAGGCTCTGAGCTGTCAGCACAGAGCCCGACGCAGGGCTCCAACTCACGAACTGTGAGATCATGACCTGAGCCAAAGTCGGATGCTTAACCAACGGAGCCACCCAGGCGCCCCTTTTATGCGATATTTTTAATGTTTCTAATATTCGAAAAAGGTTAGTTTTTGAATCCACACTGCTTTTAAACTCTGAGGCCTTCCTATATTAAAAATGTTTTTTCCAACTACAGAGCTACTGCTATAATTGGAGGCTCATGGGATTTTGACCTGTTTAAAAAAATGTAGCTAGGGAGCCTGAGTGGCTCAGTTTGTTAAGCGTCTGACTCTTGGTTTCAGCTCAGGTCATGATGGATCATGAGTCTAAGCCCCACATCAGGCTCTGTGCTGGCAGTGTGGAGCCTACTAGGGATTCTCTCTCTCTCTCTCTCTCTCTCTCTCTCTCTCTCTCCCCCCCTTTCTCTCTCTCTCTCTGCGCCCCTCCCCCACCTCTCTCTCAAAATAAATAAACCAAAAAAAAAATGTAGCTAGTGTCTGTATCTGTCATTTTATTCCCACATGGCATTTTATTACTTATAGGCGGTTTCAACCGAAACATGTCATTTAGGTAAATTTAAATATCAATTCATAAAAAGATTTATGTAAAGCATATCTGGTTTTCTAGTACTACAATATAAAATTTGCTTAAACTCTGTTCTAATACAGCACTTTAAAATCCATTATAAATTGTAATTATAGACTATGGTCTTCAAAATAATCAAAACTGATAGCAAAGAAAGCACACATTTAAAAACATAAGCTTTATTTCTGGCTTCACCACTCATGTGAGTTTGTTGACTTCTTTCTCCTTCCTTCAGATTTCTTTATCAGCAATATACTAAACATTTATCGAGCATTTTCTTGTTTGTTATTAATATCTGTGGATTTAAAGATAAAAACACAGAGACCTCTTGATCTGCCTTGCCTTTCCCTTTAGTATTTACATGAAGATCAAATAAAGGAGCTCTATAAACTCTAGGTCCACATTAGTACAAAATTTTATTTTTATTTGCTGTGATTGCATTGATTAAGTGCACAAAAAATAGTTTTCCTAAAAGTTGGTTTTGTAAACTTCCGAAATAAGGTCACATAATGGACAAATGTGCTTTAGATAATTACTTTCAAAGCTTTTCAAATTTCTCTGTAATAACAACCTTCTCTGTTACTGGTCTACATACCATTTATCTTTGTTAAAATTGGTGCTTAAAACTAAATTTTCTCAAGTCCAAACTAGAATCTTTTATCTTGACAATGTATCTAGGGTTCTTCTGAGAACATGTCTTTGTAAATAACTGCTTTATTCTCATTAAAATCTCCTGCTAATTTCCATTCAATCATATGCAGATTATTTCCCTGCAATACTCATTAGCCATTCCCTATAGGTATCTCATCATGAAATCAAAAACAATTGAAGGCGATGAATAAATTTTAAAACTTATTCAGGGATGTTTGTGCACACATGCTTGTGTGTGTGTGTGTGTGTGTGTGTGTGTGTATTTGAGCAGATCCATGCATGTAAGCAATAGCTGATATATAGAAATCTTATTTTCAATTGTGTAAATGTATTTAAATGTTTCTCTATTCACATAACATGAGATATCTGCTATCTCTTGTCTCTTTTACCATAGGTAAAAAAGTGAGAGAAAGAGAGAGAGAAAGAGAGAGAGAAAGAGAGAGAAAATCTTAAGTAGGCTCCATGCTCAACAAGGAGCCGGATGCAAGGCTGAATCCCATGACCCTGGGATCATGAACTGAGCCAAAATCAAGAGTTGGATGCTCAACAAACTGAGCCACCCAGGTGCCCCATGGCATGTATCTTTATAATAGATCTTCCATTAATTTAGTTATTGGAAATGCTCTAATATTCCAGTAACATTGGAATCTAGCTTAACACAGATTCTTAGCCCTAGTATGGAAAGAAGTGTGACCAAATCTTTTCTCAGTCGGAAAATATTTCTCTTGCTTTTCGGATTCATGAAGAAAAGGATCTCAAAGAAAACATGTTATATTAAATAAAACATTTATAATTGTGTGAATTTATTTATTTATTTATTTATTTATTTATTTATTTATTTATTCAATTTAATCTAATTCAACATTTTGCCTAGCTTTGTCAGTTTGGTTTTGAATTATACTAAATAGTTCTCTATGTATGGACTGACTTGGATGACCTGGTTGTTTTAAAAAGAATTTTTAAGTAGATGAATTATAACACATATTTATACACATGCACTTGCTCACTTATTATGTATACATTTATGGCCAAACAAGTTTTTTTTTTTCCTCAGCACATTCTAACTTCATTGGTTAAAGACCAAAATAAACCTTAATTTATGACTTATTCTACATTTGGTTATTGCAATGCATACTTTGATAGCTTTCCTAAACTCCTTCCTCAAGACCATTCCCTCATTACTGGCAATAACTGCAACTGACCACACACAACTCAGTCCCTCAAGAATAATTTTCCTCAGATGTAAGGAACTGCCTTGCCATAGGGGTAACCCGTGGTCAATGACTGGCTAATGAAGGGATATAAAAGCAGTTACCTGCCTCAAGTTAGGACAACCTTAAAGGTCCATCTCAGCTCCAGAGCTCCCAATAGGATTGGCTGAAGTCAGATGCAACTGCATTACAGGTTAGCTTGTATTCCTCTGCCGAGTCCCCTGTCATCATTTATTCATATGTGTATATCCTACTAGCAGACCCCAGTAAGCCTTCTACATGAAATTGTCTGTCTCTTAGTAGAGAACTCAAATTGATACAGAGAAAACTCAGGTCCTACCGTTTACAAAAATATGACATAAAGGAGTTTTCCTCTTTGAATTTTAAAAGGAATAATCTGAAAAAGCTCAAAAATACAACCAAGAATAATTTCATCAGACTTATGAAAATGTATCACTTTCAATACAGTAAGTGTTGTGAGATGGAAGTGATATTGTCCTCACAATATCCAAGATAGAGGCTTACTTCAGACTTTCCTAGATAAAATTGGCTGGGATTGCATGTAATTGATAAGTGCCAAATCTAAGGAGAAGTTTAATCTTTAAGCTCTTTAAAGTCAGAACTGTATATAATTCTTAGGTAAAACAGGAAATACATATTTTGTATTTTTTTATTATAAAAGTGAAATGCACATCTAGGAGGCATGTCCATGACATACTTTTAAGGTGACAATGGCAAGTTGCATATATATGTGTAACACGATTTAAAAAAATTTTTTAAGTTTATTTACTTATTTTGAGAGACAGAGGGTAGGGCCACAGAGAGAAGGGAGAGAGAGAGCGAACCCCAAGCAGGCCCTGCACTGTCAGTGCAAATCCCGATGTGGGGCTTGAACCCACAAACTGTGAGATCATGACTTGATCTGAAGTCAGACACTCAACCAACTGAGCCACCCAGGTGCCCCTAACTTTTATAAATGCAAATAGCACCAAGATCCTTTAGATGCACATGTATATGTTTGTATATATTTGAAGGTGAAGAAGTTTATATAACAGGCATTAACTATCATAAGGTGAAAGTAGTAGAAGGGAGAGTTAACAGGAGTGTGAATACAGTCCTTTAAATGGTTTAAAAGAACCATGATTCTTCTATATTATTCTAATGTATTTTTCAGGTAGAGGTTAAGAGGTATGAGGTTTGTAATTTTGGGAGAGGAATTTAAGATTTAAAATGAAATGGAGCAATGTCTTTAATTCAAAAAAGAGACTACAGAAAACTATTCTAAATAAAAATTTTGGTCATTACAATGTGATACCAGCTAATATTTATATTACTGAAAGGATGGCTCCAAGAATGCAGTGATTTGACTGTAAACAAAAGCAGTGATTTCAAAGAACTGTGGTAAGAATGTAAAAAATTGGGTTATAGTTGATGACAGAATTTAATTTTTTTTCTTTCAGTGATGCCTGTATTACCAATGACTATTGAGCTATTTATTTTTATTTTTGTATTTAAAGCCATTTTAAAGATGTAGCATAGATAGAGCATGTCATGTTTAAAAGCCCTCAAAAGCTTCCCATAACCTTCAGGAGAAAATCCAAACTCATTAAAATAGAATGTAGGTCTCATATATCCTTCCTGCTTCCTCTTTAACTTCATCTCCCTTTCTCCCTCTTGCATGCTTTCCTTCAGCCTTCAAATTGTGAAAGGCCTTCAAAGTTATCTGCCTCTGTGTTTGTACATTTTGCTTTCTTATGCTAGAAAGTTCTCTCCACCAAGTTCCACTTTCCCAGATAAGTTTTATTCTTCCTTTACTAGTAGATCAAAATGTCTTCTCTAGGTAATATTTTTGTGCCTCCAAACATTAGCCTGGATTAGGCGCCTTCCCAGCACATCCCCAAATATCTCAGGGTTTTTCTTTTTCATGGCATTCATCCCAGTGAATTCATTTTTTAGCTTTATTGAAGTTTAATTGATATACAATAAACTGCACATTTTAAAGTGTATAATTTAATGAGCTTTGACATATGTATAGAGCCATGAAACCATCACCACAAATCAAGATAATGAACTTTTTCTGTCACCCACAAAAATTTCTTCATGTCCCTTTGTATTTCCTCCTATCCCTCTCCACCCTCCCTGTGCATCCCAGGCTACCACTGATCTGCTTTCTATCATGATAGATTAGTTTGGATTGTCTAGAATTTTATATAAATGGGACCATACAATATACTCTTTTATCTCTGGCTTTTTTCACTTAGCATGATTATTTTAGGATTTATCAATGTTGTTGCATGTTTTAATAGTTTATTTTTATTTCTGAGTAATATTCCATTGCATGGTTATACCAAGACTTAGGTATCCACTCACGTGATAGACATTTGTGTTCTTTCAAGTTTGGGGCTATTACAGAAAAAAAAAGGTGTTATGCATATTTTTGCACGTCTTTCTGTGGATATATACTTTTATTTCTCCTGTGTAAAAACCTAGGAGTATGTATTAGTTTCTAGGGCTGCTGTAATAAAATACCACAAACTGACTGATTTAAAACAACAGAAATTAACTCTCCCACAGTTCTGGAGGGTAGAAGTCCAAAATCAAGGTGTTAACAGAGTTATGCTCCCTCCAAAATCTGCAGGGAAGAATCCTTCTTTGCCTTTTCTGGATTCTGGCATTTCTTGGTTTGCAGATGGATCACTCCATCTACATACAGCCTTGACTTCTGTTTTTTGTGTCTCTGTGTCCAGATTTCCCTCTTATAAAAACACCAGTCATATTACATTTAAGGCTTGCTTTAATCAAGTAGGGTGTCATCCTAACTAGATTACATCTACAAAGACCCTGTTTCCAAGCAAGGCCATATTTATAGGTTCTGAGTTGATGCGAATTTTGGGGAGATACTATGCAACCCTGTACAGAGCTTAATATTTCTTTGGACAACATTAATCCTTCCTGTGTAGATGTGTTTTGCAAATATATTCTCCTAGATAGGACTTGAGTTTTCATTTTTATATCAGTGTCTTTTGAAGAGTAAAATTTTCAACCTTGATAAAATACAAATTAGCAACTTATTTTATAGTTTTTGTATCGTGCTTAAGAATGAGATTTTTATCCTGTGATTTCTTAGAGAAGTCTTCCCGATTTAAGTCTATGAACCGTTTCAAATTAATTTTAATATGTGCTGTGAGGTAAGAATAGAGGCTTGCTTTTGTGTATTTTGTAAGAATTATCCAATTTTCTAACACCATTTGTTAAAAATAATATTTTTTGCCCATTGAATTGTCTTGGTATTAAAAAAAACAAATTGAGTATTCTTACAGGTCTAATGCTGGACTCTGTTATGTTCTGTCATTGATGTATATTCTTAATCTTTATGCCCAAACCACACTGCCTTGATTATTCTAATTTTATAATAAGTCTTAGAATTAGATAATAAATCTTCTAACTTTATTTATTTATTTATTTATTTATTTATTTATTTATTTAATTAAAAAAAAAATTTAAACGTTTATTTATTTTTGAGAGAGAGAGAGAGTGTAAGCAGGGGAAGGGCAGAGAGGGGGACACAGAGTCCAATGCAGGCTCCAGGCCCTGAGCTGTCAGCACAGAGCTGGACAAGGGGCTTAAACTCGCAAACTGTCAGATCATGACCTAAGCCAAAGTCAGATGTTTAACCAACTGAGTCACCTAGGTGCTCCCTAATTTTATTTTTTTAATGTTTATTTATTTATTTATTTTGAGAGAGCAGGGAGAGAGTCAGAGAGAGGGACAGATAATTCCAACTAGGCTCCCTGCTTTCATTGCAGAGCTTGATGTAGGGCTCGATTTCATGAACCATGAGATCATGATCTGAGCCACTATCAAGTCAGATGCTTAATTGACTCAGCCACCTAGGTGCCCCTAGCTTTATTTTATATAAAAGTTGATTTTATTAGGTGTAGGCCCCTTGCAGTTCCACATAAATATTAGAATTTACTTGTCAATTCCTACAAAAATGCTTACTGGGATTCTGACTGAGATTGCATTAAATCTATAGAACAATTGGGAGAGATTAGGTATCTTAACAACATTGAGTCTTCCGAGATGTAAAATAGTGTGCCAATCATTTATTTGGGTTTTTAATTTCTTATCAATGGTTTTTAGTTTTCAGTGTGTAGATATTGATATATTTTATCAAGTTGATGATTTCATTTTTTTCATGTTACCTATTTATCATTTTTTCTTCAAATTTTTATTTAAATTCTAATTAGTTAACATATACTGTAGTATTGTTTTCAGGAGTAGAATTTAGCAATTCATCACTTACATATAATATGCAGTACTCAACATGACAAGTGTCCTCCTTAATAATGCCCATCATCCATTTAGCCCACCCCCCCAACCACCTCCCTCCATCAACCATCAGTTTGTTCTCTATCTTTAAGTCTCTTACAGTTTGTTTCCCTCTCTCTGTCATTTTTTTTCACACTTCCCATATGTTAATCTGTTTTGTTTCTTAAAGTCCACATATGCATGAAATCCTTTGGTATTTGTCTTTCTTTGCCTGACTTATTTCACAGAGTGTAATACACCCTAGCTACATGCATATCGCTGCAAATAGCAAGATATCATTCTTTTTGATGGCTGAGAAATATTTCATTGTGTATATATACACCACTTCTTTATCCATTCATCAGTCGATGGACATTTGGGCTCTTTCCATAGTTTGGCTATTGTTGATTGCTGCTATAAGTATTAGGGAGCATGTACCCCTTTGGATACATATTTAGTAGTACAATTGCTGGATCATAGGGTAGTTCTATTTTTAACTTCTTGAAGAACCCAGATATTGTTTTCCAGAGTGGCTGCACCAGTTTTCATTCCTACCAACAGTGCAAGGGTTCCCCTTTCTATGCATTCTCACCAACACCTATTATTTCTTGTGTTATTAATTTTAGCCATTCTGACAGGTGTGAAGTGGTATATCATCATGGTTTTCATCTATATTTCCCTGATGATGAGCGATGTTTTCATGTATCTGTTAACCATTTGGATGTCTTCTTTAGAAACAATGTTTCTTCATGTCTTCTGCCCATTTTTTAACTGGACTATTTGTTTTTTGGATGTTGAGTTTGATAAGTTCTTTATAGATTGTGAATACTAACCCTTTATCAGATATATCATTTGCAAATATCTTCTCCCATTCCATAGACTGCCTTTTAATTTTGTTCATTGTTTCCTTCCCTGTGCAAAAGGTTTTTATTTTGATGAAGTCCCAATAGTTTATTTTTGCTTTTGTTTCCCTTGCCTCCAGTGATGTGTCTAGTAAGAAGTTGCAATGGCAGAGGTCAAAGAGGTTGCTTCCTATGTTCTCCTGTAGGACTGTGATGGTTTCTTGCCTCACATTTAAGTCTTTTATTCATTTTGAATATATTTTTGTGTATGGTGTTAAGAAAGTGGTCCAATTTCATTCTTCTGCATGTTACTGTCCAGTTTTCCCAACACCATTTGTTGAAGAGACTTTCTTCCATTGGATATTTTTGGCCTTTGTTGAAAATTGGTTGACCATGGGGTACCTGGGTGGCTCAGTCAGTTAAGAGTCCACTCTTGATCTTGGCTCAGGTCATGATATCCAGGCACTTACAGTGAAGAACTTGCTTGGGAATATCTCTCTCCTTTCACTGCCCCTATCTTTCTTGCATTCTCATTCTCTCTCTCTCAAAGTAAACAAATAAACTTAAAAAAAAAAAGGAAATTAGTTGACCGTATATTCTGTTCCATTGACCTATGTGTCTGTATTTGTGCCTCTATCATACTTTCTGGATGACTACAGCTTTGTAATATAACTTGAAGTCTGGAATTGTGATGCCTCCAGCTCTGCTTTTCTTTTTTAGGACTGCTTTGGTTATTTGGTTGTTTTGTGGTTCCATACAAATTTTAGGTTTGCTTGTTCTAGCACTGTGATAAACGCTGGGGAATTGTGGTAAAGATTGAATTAAATTAGATTTTTGGGGGTAGTATAGACATTTTAACAAAGTGTGTTCTTCCAATCCATGAGCATGGCATGCTTTTCCATTTCTTTGTGCCCTCTTCAATTTCTTTCATAAGTATTTTGTAGTTTTCAGAATACAGATCTCTTACCTCTTTGGTTAAGTTTATTCCTAGGTATCTGATTGTGTTTTTTTGGTGTAATTGCAAATAGGATCAATTCCTTGATCTCTTTTTCTTCTGCTTCATTATTGGTGTATAGAAATGTAAAATAGTTCTGCATGTCAATTTTATATACTGTGACTTTGCTGAATTCATGTGTTCTCATAATTTTTTGGTGGAGTCTTTCAGGTTTTCTACATAGAGTCATCTGCAAATAGTGAGAGTTTGACTTCTTCCTTGCAAATTTGGATGCCTTTTATTTCTTTTTCTTGTCTGACTGCTGAGGCTAAGACTTCCAGTACTGTGTTAAATAGTAATGGTGAGAGTGGACTTCACTGTCCTGTTCCTGACCATAAAGGAAAGGTTCTCATTTTTTTCTCCACTGAGGAGGATATTAGCTGTGGCTCTTTCATAATGGCCTTTATGATGTTGAAGTATGTTCCATCTTTTCCTACGTTTTGAGAGTTTTTATCTAGAATGGATGCTGTATTTTGTCAAATGCTTTTTATGCATCTATTGAGATGATCGTATGGTTCTTATCCTTTCTTTTATTAATATGGTGTATCACGTCAATTGATTTCCAAATATTGAACTACCCCTGCAGCCCTGGAATAAATCCCACTTGATCTTGGTGAATAATTCTTTTAATGTGCTGTTATGTTTGATTTGCTAGTATCTTGTTGAGAATTTTTGCATCCATGTTCATCAGGGATATTGGCATGTAACTCTTTTAAGATGGGTCTTTGGTTTTGGAATCGAAGTAATGCTGACTTTATAGAATGAGTTTGGAAGTTTTCCTTCCATTTCTTTCTTTCTTTCTTTCTTTCTTTCTTTCTTTCTTTCTTTCTTTCTTTTCTTTTCTTTTCTTTCTTTCTTTTTTTTTTTTTGAACAGTTTGAGAAGAATAGGTATTAACTCTTCTTTAAATGTCTGGTTAGCATTGCCCTGGGAAGCCATCTGGCCCTGAACTTTGGTTTGTTGGGAGATTTTTTATTACTGATTCAATTTCTTTGCTTGTTATCAGCCTGTTCAAATTTCCTATTTCTTCCTGTTTCAGTTTTGTTAGTTTCTATGTTTCTAGGAATTTGTCCATTTCTTCCAGATTGCTGAGGTTTTTGGCATATAATTTTTTCATAATATTCCCTTATAATTGTTTGTATTTCTCTGGTGTTCATTGTGATCTCTCCTGTTTCATTCATGATTCTATATATTTGGGTCCTATCTCTTTTCTTTTTGATTAGTCTGGCTAGGGGTTTATCAATTTTATTAATTATTTCAAAGAACCAGTTCTTTGTTTCATTGATCTGTTCTACTGTGTTTTTTCTTTATCACTTATCTGCTCTACTCTTTATTTACCCTCTTCTGCTGGCATTAGGCTTTATTTGCTGTGCCTTTTCTAGATCCTTTGATTGTAAGGATTTATTTACAGGTTGTGTATTTGAGACCTTCCTTGCTTCTTGAGGTAGGCCTGAATTACAATATACTTCCATTTAGGAATGCCTTTGCTGCATCTCAAAGGTTTTGGACTGTTGTATTTTCATTTTCATTTCCTTCCATGTACTTTTTAATTCTTTCTTTAATTTCCAAGTTAATCCATTCATTCTTTAGTAGAATGTTATTTAACCTCCCTGTGTTTGAGGGCTTTCCAATTTTTTACTTGTGGTTGACTTCAAATTTTATGGAGTTGCGGTCTGAAAATATGCATAGTATGATCTTAATCTTTTTGTACTTGTTGAGGGCTGATTTGTGACCCAGTATGTAATTTATTCTGGAGAATGTTCCATATGCACTCAAAAACAATGTGTAATCTGCTGCTTTAGGATAAAATGTTCTGAATATATCTGTTAAGTCCATCTCATCCAGTGTGTCACTCAAAGCCATTGTTTCCTTGTTGATTTTCTGCTTAGATGAACTGCCCATTGTTGTAAATGGTGTGTTAAAATCCCCTACCATTATTGTATTATTATCATTGAGTTTCTCTATGTTCGTTATTAATTGATTTATGTATTTTGGTGCTTCAGTGGGGGCATAAATATTTATAATTGTTGGATCTTCATGATGGATACCTTAATTAAGATGTAAGGTCCTTCTTCATATCTTTTTACAGTCTTTGTTTTAAAATCTAGTGTATCTGATATAAGTATGCACACTCTCGCTTTCCTTTGATGTCCATTAGCATGATTGATGATTCTCTATCCCTTCACTTTCCATCTGCAAGTGTCTTTAGGCCTACAATGAGTTTTTTGTAGGCAACATAAATGGGTCTTGTGTTTTGTTTTGTTATTTTCCATTCTGATACCCTTTGTCTTTTGATTGGAACATTTAGTACATTTGCATTCAGAGTGATTATTGATAGATATGAATTTAGTGTCTTTGTTTTACCTGTAAAGTTGGTGTTTCTGGTGATGTTCTCTGTTCCTTTCTAGTCTTTGCTGTGTTTGGTCCGTTTTTCCCCAAAGAGCCCCCTTTAATATTTCTTGCAGGGCTGGTTAGTGGTTACGAACTCCATTAGTTTTTGTTTGGGAAACTCTTCATCACTCCTTCTATTCTAAATGATAACTTTGCTGGATAAAGTATTCTTGGCAGCATATTTTTCTCATTCAATATGTTGAATATATCATTTTTAGCTTCATTATTTTCCATAATTTTATCTTCTGTATCATTGATTCATTCCTCTGTTTCATCCATCCTTGTCGTGGCATACATTTGTGTTTGTATCTCAATTACAACATTTTTAATTTAGGCCTTATTAGATTTTATTTCTTTTATCTCTGCAGTAAAGGATTCTCTAGTTTCTTCTATGCTTTTTTCAAGCCCAGCTAGTATCCTCATAATTGTTGTTTTAAATTTTATTTCAGACATCTTACTTATATCTGCATTGATTAAATTCCTGGCTGTAACTTTTGATTGTTTTTTCTTCTCGGATGGATTCCTACATATTGTCATATAGTCAAGGTCAAAAAAAAAAAAAGAAAATTAGATCCTAGGTGTGTTTTGGTCTGTTTGTTAAAAGCAGCTAAATCAAAAAATAAAGGTTTTTTTAATTAAAAATTAAAAAAAAATATTTTAAATTAAGAAAAAATGCTTTTTTTTTTCAGTATCCCAAGGTGGGGAGGGGGGGAACAAACAAAGCTAGACGATATATCCCCTAGACCTGAAGCTTTGTAGCACTGTATATTCAGTAGACTTGGTGAGTGCGAGGGGTTTGTGCTTGTCTTCTAGGGGTGAGGCCTGCTGTGCTGATTCTCAAGCTGACTTGTCCTATTGGAGATGCACCTGCAGGCCACAAGGGGGTTTGGGGTGGGAGCGGGGCAGGGCTTGGTGTAATCATTGCTAGCCTCCACTTGATGGCACTATTTTTGCTCAGTGAAGTCCCTCAGTGCTGCTGTGCCAGGTGAAAGTGAAGACCCTTACTCTATCACCACTGGAGCAGGGAGCTTGTGCCTGCCTGTCTTCAGGAAGCCGTCACAAAAGCAAACCATCTTCTCTCTTGTGTCTGCCATCTGGTCCACTCCTGTGTTTTATCTCAGGCTGCAGTTGGGTTTTGAAACTCCAAATTTTAGAGATCAATGGGGCACGGACCTCTGGGTCAGGGTATCGCTGTGCTGTGACCCGTGCCAGCTTGTCCCAGAAACTGGTTGGGCGACTACATAGCAGTTTGGAGTTTATGATAAAGTGCAGCAAAAAGCCAGCAACAAGGCTCACTGCCCTTCGCCAGTGACCCTGTTCCTACATTAGCGAATAGGGCAACTCAGTGGTGCCCTCCTAGTCTTTTGCCCTATAGAGAGGTTGTGCCCCTTTTTCCAAATGCACTACAAGCAGAGAACTGCTTCTCCTTGTGGGACCCAAGGGATCCTCTTCTTTTAAAATTTTTTTTAAAGTTTATTTTATTATTTTGAAACAGAGAGGGGCTGTGTGCATGCACATCAGGGAGGGGCAGAGAGAGAGAGAGGGAGAGAGAGAATCTCAATCAGGCTCCACACTGCCAGCCTTGAGCCTCACAGGGAATGGAACCCATAAATAGTGAGATCATGAGCTGAGCTGACAGCAAGAGTCTGAAAGAGGAGCCTGGGAAATGGAGACTGTCAGGGTCAGTCCCCTGCTTTATAGAGATAAGCAAGGGACCTAAAAGGAATGGAGATAGGTACAGTAGATATTTCATATCCATCAATTTCTATTTATCTTTTCCATTGTCACTCTGGTCAGTTCCTAATTATCATTCATCCTATATATTATAAACTTTTGACAGTTTTTTCTGACTCTATTTGAAGCCTCCTCTTATCCATTATGGACACAGTAAGGCTATTCACTTAACCCAATGAAAAGAATAAGTTTCCTCACTTGTTAGAGGATAAAAGCTAAACTTATTAAACTGATGTTTTAGGTCACCAAATCATGTTCAAAATATTTTTTAAATTATCTTTCATTATATGACTACTTAATATATGTGTTTTTGCAAAATATTATTAGAATGGTGCTAATGAGGATTAAAAAAATTTTAAACATGCAAAATTGATGAGTAAGTATGATTAGTTTTAAAATTGCATAACAGACTGTAAGTCCTTTAGGACACTGAAATCAGTGAGTACTGGAGCAATCTGTGATATCTGAATCTCAGTTTAAATAACTGCATGTGGTTTATTCAATGTTGTATTCCAGCACTTAGATTAGTGCATGGCAAAAGTTAATATTCAATAAATACTTAATGAATGAGTGAGATAATGAAAGACAGTCAAGTTTTCTAAAGTCTAAAGTCTTTGGTAAAAGATATGATTAGCCAGATGCCAAATTTGCTTTTTATATGCAAATAACTATCAAAACACATGGAAATATTTTGAGGTTTTAACAGATTTTTTTAAATTTTTTTTTTAACGTTTATTTATTTTTGAGACAGAGAGAGACAGAGCATGAACAGGGGTGGGTCAGAGAGAGGGAAACACAGAATCTGAAACAGGCTCCAGGCTCTGGGCTGTCAGCACAGAGCCTGTCGCGGGGATCGAACTCATGGACCGCGAGATCATGACCTGAGCCGAAGTCGGCCGCTTAACCGACTGAACCACCCAGGCGCCCCAACAGATTTTTTTTTAAATTCAAGGGTACAATATTGCATTCTCTAGTTTATTACATAGTCAATAAATATCGGTGTCCTAAATTACATAAAGATAATAATGAGAAATTAAAATATATAGAACAACTTAAAGAGATAGTTATAAAGAGTTAAATGTATACACATAAAGAAGTTGAAATGAAGACAAAATGTCTTTTTTATTATAGAACAGATGCTCAATAAACATTTTTTGAATGCTTGAATCAATCATCAACTAAGGAACCAAAACTCATCTATTTTATAACAGTCATATATTCATCTTTCTTTTATATTGGGTTTCTTTTGATATCAATTGTTCAAGTTTAAGTTATTCTCAGTGTTCTCAAGTACTATCTATAGCTATTCCCTTGTTGGTATCTATCTATCTATCTATCTATCTATCTAAATTATTTTTATTTATATTTGGCCTGATATTTAAAGGTAGTAATACTGTGCTTTGTTCATATGTTGTATTATCACCTTTGAAACAGATTTCCCCTTTCTTGTTAGTTATGTAGAAAGGTATCTATACTTTTCTGAAAGGAGTATATCAGAATACTTGGGCATGTCAAAAACCCAGGGTTTACAATTTGGTGTTGTGTGGATTTAGGCAATATCCTCTGACATGAGTATTTGCAGACAAAATTTTACCTAAAAGCCAAAGAAACTTCTATTTATAAAGGAAGTGGAACCATAATCTTTCTCCTTGAGATTGAGGATTGTTAAAATATCTTAAATTTCAGAGTGTTGCACATTGAAGTTTGCAATAAGGGATTGTCAGTCCCATGTGCAAAAGACAATCTTCAGTATGAAAAAGAGAGGTTCTAGACTGGTGACCTACACTTGACATTGTCTTAGGGAGGGTGGAATTTGAGCAGAGTGTATAGTTTATGCTGGAATACACTCAAACCTATGATTGTGGACATGCTTGAAAAAATGGAAGGCAAGAAAGTTGAAAAATATATTCTTTAAAAGATGTCATAATTAGTGAATGTATCTTTGACAAAGGTGCAAAGACAACATATAATGAAGTAAAGATACTGTCTTGCACAAAAGGGGTTGGAAACAACTGAACATCCACATGCAAAAAAAAAAAAAAGAATCTAGACACATCTTACATCCTACACAAAATTAACTCAAAATAGATCATAGACCTACTGTAAAATGCAAAACTATAAAAGTCCTGGAAGATCACCTAGAAGAAAACCTGAATGACCCTGGATATGATAATGACTTTTTAGATAAAACAGCAAGGTCATGACCTATTAAGGAAATAATAATCTGGACTTCATTAAAATTAAAAACTTCTATTCTGTGAAAGGCAATGTCAAGAGTATGAGAAAAAAATCCATACGCTAGGAGAAAATATTTGCAAAAGATACAAAACTGACAAAGAAAAAAAAATATGTTATCCAAAATATACAAAGAACTCTTAAAAGGCAACAATAAGAAAACAAGCTGTTCCATTAAAAAAATGGCCCCAAACCTTAACAGACACATTGCCACAGAAGATACACAAATGGCAAATAAGTATATGAAAAGATGTTCCACATTATATAAGTGAAATGAAAATTAAAATAATGACATACTACCACACACCTATTAGAATGCCCACAATTCAGAACACTGACGACATCAAATGGTGGTAAGGATGTGGAGCAACAGGAACTCTCATTCATTGCTGGTGGAAGTGCAAATGGTACAGCCACTTTGGAAGATACTTTGGCACTTTTTTATGAAACTAAACACATTCTTACCATATGATACAGCAATCACACTCCTTGGTATTTACCCAAAGGAGTTGAAAACTTATGTCCACACAAAAATCTGCATATAGATGTTTATAGCAGCTTTATTCATAGTTACCAGAATGTGGAAGGAAGCAAGATGTTTTTCACTAGGTGAATGAATAAATTGTGGTACATCCGGAAAATGGAATATTAGTCAGCACTAAAATTAACTATCAAGCCATGAAAAGACTAAAAAGCCAATCTGAAAAAACCACACCTTGCATGATTCTTACCATATGACATTCTGGTAAGTGCAAAGCTATGAAGACAGTAAAAAGATCAGTGGTTGTCAGGGGTTATGGGTGAGGGAGATGAATGGGCAGAGCACAGAAGATTTTTAGGGCAGTAAAATTACTCTCTATGATGTCATAATGATTAATACAACATTATATATTTATCCAAACCCATGGAATGTATAACACCAGGAGTGAATCCTAAGGTAAACTATGAACTTTGGGTGATGTGTTAACGTCGGTTCATCAATGTATCAAACGTACTGCTCTGGTGCCAAATATTGATGATGGGAGAGGCTATGCCAGTTGTGGGCAGGGGGTAGGGGATATATAGTAAATCTCTTGAATTTCCCCTTAATTTTACTTTAAACTTTGAACTAGAATTAAAAAAAAATAAAGTTAAAAATAAAATAAAATAAATAAAATAAGATAAAATTAAAATAAAATAAATAAAATATCTGTTATGGTTAAGGCTCAAGATCATTCTTTCTGCTGTGGGAACTCCTTAATGAATCTAACACTGGGAGGAATCCTTCCCCAAAGAATGAGCAGCTGCATTGAAAAAGTCCTTACCTCAGAGCCAAATTGACTTCTGAGCTTCTTACATTTCTGCCTAACTCGGAGCTTCAGCCTGTGGCAATTTCTATTGCTTATGGCCTTGCACCAGATAGCTGAACTGCTCTGAACTTTAGCCAGGAGAGCAATTTGGTACTGGATAACTTTTAACCACAAAGAGAGGCTGTGAGAGGGCCAGCACTTGCATAAATCTGGCTTAAAAAGGTACACTTGGGTTCTTAGTCTCTGGCCACGTTAGGCAAGCAGGAGAGGAGCAAGAATTCAATAATCCAGGGCAAGAAAGTTCTTAAGAATAGTTTGAGATATTGGGAAAAAGCTGGCTTTCCTGCCATGAGGGGCAGGTGAGGATCCAGACTTGTCATAATGTGAAAATTATTTTAATTTAACATTACTTCATACTCAAAACAAGAAAAGTAGTAGTCACATTTCAAATATGTGTATTTAATTTATTTTTTTCTTTTTTCTTTTTTTAAATAAAGTCTATTTATTTATTTTCTGAGAGAGAAAGTGCAAGCAGGGGAGGAAAAGAGAGAGAGGGAGAGAAAATCCCAAGCAGGCTCTGCACTGTCAGCATGGAACCTGATGCGGGGCTCGATCTTACAAATTGTGAAATCATGACCTGAGCTGAAATTAAGAGTCAGATGCTTAACAAACTGAGCCACCCAGGCACCCCTTTTTTCTTTTCTTTTTTTAAGGTTTAATTATTTTGAGAGAGAGAGTGGGGGAGGGGCAGAGAGCAGGGGAAAGAGAAAATCTTAAGCAGGCTCCACACTCAGCATGGAGCCTGACATGGGGCTCTATCACATGACTATGAGATCATGACATGAGCTGAAAGCAAGAGTTGGATGATTAACTGACTGAGCCACCCAGGAACCCCAAATTTCTTGATTTTGTTTTTCAGTTTAAAGCCCATACCCTCTAATTTTGAAGATAAGTTTCTTCCAACAAATATATTATTTCTTATTTGATAACTTGCCATTGAAATTGTTTCTTTTTTAAAGTGAATGTATACGTTGGTAAATATTTTAGTTTCACTAAACAGAAAAAAAAATTGAGTATATAGATATTTCTGGGGTGAAGGCTTTTTATGCCACACATGTTAAAAATCATCATCGTCGTCGTCATCATCATCATCATCATCATCATCATCATCATTCTCTAGGCTCTTGAAAAGTTAAACTCAGATAAACAAGCCAGAAATTCAAACTGTTATGGAAAAACAAACAACAACTCTTGGGTATCAAGAGCTTTGGGCTTTCTTCCTAGCTCTGCCACTAACTGGGTATGGCCTTGGATAAATCATCTAAGTTCATTGGACCTTTGATTTGTCGTTTTTGAAATAAAAGAGTTATACCAGATGATTCCAAAGACTCCTGCAGTTCCAAACATTCTAAATTTCTTGCATATGCATTTGTTACAGATTTTTTATTCGCATAGCAATATCCCATTTTACAAAATGCTGCCCAAGCAGGATATGCTACATCTATCAGGAATTAAATAAATCAGGTAGTAAAATTTTCAACTATTTCATTCAGAATAGGGAAATGCCAAAAAAAATCGTACAATCTTAACATATTAAGATAGAAATTTCAAAATTTTTGACAACCTAGTAATTGTAAAATATCTTGATTTTACTATTTTTTCCTTATGAAAAAGAAAATGTGGTTCATATGCAATTAAAAATGAGTGCTTCTTTTCAAGCTGTCTAAGAAATAATAAAAGAATTTTTTTCTCATCATCAGGATGTGGCTATCAAGTAAGAAGTGGAATTAAATTATTGCCTCCACATAATACGTCTCTCTCTCTCTCTCTCTCTCTCTCTCTATATATATATATATATATATATACTGAAATTTCATCAGTAGTCTGATGAAATTTTTCTGACTTTTTTTCATGGTAATTTTCATGCCTCAGAAAACTTTACCGGTTATTTAATTTTATTTTTTCATAAGTTTTTACCTCTAAATTTTTTCTCATAGATGTATATTCAATAAATATTAGCTATTTGTAAATTACATCACAAGTATACATACTGAAGGTGTACCATCATAAAATAAAATCATCATGGGTAGGCTGTTAAAGTACATCCACAGTAGTTACCCTTGGCTTTCTAGAACCTTTGCTAGTAAACATGTGGACCAGCAGCCAGGAGCCTTAATGTTACCTGTGAATTTATCAGAAATGCAGAATCTCAGTCCATCCCAGACCTCCTGAATCAAGATTGGAATCATAAGCACTTTCAAATTTGAGTAGCATTGGTCAAAAAGAGATACTGATAGGGGTGTCTGGATGGCTCAGTTGGTTAAGCATCCGACTTTTGATATCAGCTCAGGCTTTGATCTCAGGGTCAAAAAAAAAAAAAAAAAAGAGAGAGAGAGAGAGTGTGACACTGATAGTTCTGGTCTGAGGACCCTGCCTAAGCAGCAAGCAAGGAGACAGCCTAGAAAGGAGGCCTTGCTGTTTGTATTGTACCCCCAATGCCTTCACATTTTTTTATGAGATACTATTGAGATGGTGGCTGATATTCATAGAATTCTATCTTCTCTACCAAGAGTCCTCAAAGCTGACACTTATGAGAGGTCTTAATTATAGAGAAAATTTTCATGTTGATTTGGAGAAAGATGTTTCCACCTAGGTTTGAATATATTTTCATCCCATTTTAAAAGTAAAACTACAGGGGCACCTGGGTGGCTCAGTCGGTTAAGCGTCCGACTTCAGCTCAGGTCACATCTCGCGGTCCGCGAGTTCGAGCCCCGCGTCGGGCTCTGGGCTGATGGCTCAGAGCCTGGAGCCTGCTTCCGATTCTGTGTCTCCCTCTCTCTCTGCCCCTCCCCCGTTCATGCTCTGTCTCTCTCTGTCTCAAAAATAAATAAACGTTAAAAAAAAATTAAAAAAAAAATTAAAAAATAAAAGTAAAACTACAATTGACTGTTTACATCTGAAGTAAAAATTGTTCATTTCCATGGCATTTCAAAGGGTATTAATTGTAAATCTATTGTTTCTAAGCATTCTATGCTTGGATACCCAATCATTAAAAATCCATAGACATTGTATGACTACATCTAAGGGGCAGATGTTGGTTCAAAATGTGCTGAATACAAACATTACAAAGTATAATATATAATTTTCTTACATCTATTTTCACTTCTGGTTGCCTCCCTCATCCAAAGATATTCATGCTTTGGGTAGAAAATCTTGTGATGTCATTTGAGAAAAAATTACGGTATGAGTTTTGTTTATAACAATGTAGTGGTCAGAAGAACCCACTCCACCTTGGCATTAGATTACAGTTCAGAAAATGTTCATGTTCATTTGTAATGTGTCCAGAGGACAGTGAAAGAAAGAGATTCGAAGCTGGAAAGAGTTCATACAAATCAAATTGAATGTTTCTGAAAATAAAACACAATATGATAGGATGTGATATGATGTGATATGATATGACATAACATAACAGCACAATGTAAGATTCTGACAGAAAAGGACTGAATCTGAAGGATAAAATAAAGGAAGTAAAAAAGACATTTACTTTTCTTTCTCTCCTACTTACTCTTCTGAATAGGAGGATATCAAGTTACAAAATGGTAGTAGACAAAGTTTATGCACCTTATGAACAAATGTGCAATGCTTACCTGTCAGCACCATGCTCTGTTAGAATCTGCACTGATACTTCAAGAAAGGGGAAAAGATAATGGTCTGCAGAACATTATAGGATACTGATTAAACAGCAGGATTTGTACAGTAGGGCCACTGTAAAGGAAAAACAAAAATGTAAAAATTTTAATGGAAATTATAAGCCAATTTTTAAAGTCTGAAATGAAGAAAAAGGGAAGAAGAAAGTAAAAATGTAGGGATTAAAGAATATAAGGAGAAGGATAAGAATGGAAGGTTAAAGTGTGGAGAGAAGCCATGGGAATGAAGGAGAAAGAGACACTTAAGACAGGTGACAAATATTTACTAGTAGTGAAGAAGACACAAGAATATGGCACCCTGATATTTGCTGGGATAGGTACAAGGATTGTCAATGGAGTCCCTTAAAACTTCAGATCTTTTCTGATTGGTCCACAGAATACAGATTAATAACAATGAAAATAGCTAATATTTATTTATTACTTATACAAGTAGGCACTGTTCTAAGCACTTTACCCTTATTAACTCATTCAATATTCATGCAAACATTTACAAATGAGAAAGCTGAGACAAAGAATGGTTAAATATTGAATTTATGAAGTTTAAATATTATATGTTCAAATATAGATCTGACCCAGATTTACACAGCTAGTTAGTGACAGATCTAGATTTTATCTCAAAATGACTGATCTCAGAATTTTTGTTACTACCTGTTAAGGATCCTAAATATTTACATTTCTAGAGATGGATTATAGATTTTATTTCTAGAAATGAAACATAATGCTTTTATTTTTTTACAAAAGGGTTTGTTTTTCACCTCAAATTTTTAGGTAGTTTTGAAAGGCAGTGTAAAAAAGGTTAAAAGGCCTGGACTTTTTACTAAGACCAGTATTCAAATCCTGACCACCACTTATTATGTTTAACATTTTTGTTCACCTCATTGTCTCATTTGTAAATATCCGTCTCCAATGTTTCATGTCAGATCAAATAAGATTAAAATTATGGCATAGTGCTTGACATAGGGTAGACAATAAAAATGGTAATTATTAGTATTATTTCTGGGACTGCTGTTATTTTTAATGTTATTCTCAAGTATTGTTGACCAACTCTTTTTAGTCTAGATTTCTCCACTAGAACATGAACTCTATAAGAGCACGAAATCTAAGGTGTTTCTAGTCTTAATGCACAGTGTCTGGCACAGAATAACTGTTCAATATGCACATAAATGGGTGGCTGCTAAATAAATAAAGACACCACTGCTGTTGACAATAAATTAGTATTTTCAAAGCGATGAATTTCATACTTGCACTTATTTAAAATGGCCTTAAAACACGGACTTAAACTTGAAAAAGGAAGGGAAATTTGGGGAAATAAAAAATTACTAACTTTTAATGTAAACATTTTTTCCTATATATTTTTCTAAGTAGGCAATTGCTAAAGCAGTGATTTCACAGTAATGAAAATTCCATTTATTGTAGAACTTTTATCTTGGCTCTGTATTTACAATTGACTCTCCCTGCTCCTGCCCTAAATATAGTGCATAAGAAAATGGAGTTGACAGACAGAACTTAGTTTTTAACTCTGATATATATCAGAGAAACTTTATCCTCTTTGCATTAATTGGTAATTATGCAGCATTGCTTCAAAATACATCTGCATTTGGGTTTCTATTTTTATGTTTCCCTTTAAGCTATTGGTAGATGAAGTCACTCGATGGTGTATGGTGCTTTATTTCTTTTCTTGTGCTACGGTCAGCATAAAAACTTTACAATCTCATAAAAAGGAAAAGTATGCAATAAATGGATCTAATGAGCTTCTGAAAAATAGAAGTTTGAATATATTATAAAATTCAGAGCTTTCATAGGAGTTTGAATACATTATAAAATCAGAGCTTTCATTTCTTGTTATAAAAGAGCAATTTGTTTCTAAGAGTCAAATTTCAGAAAATCTACACCCCTTTTTCCAATGTGTCTAAATGTCCTTTATTTGTGGCTCTTTAACAAGCTCACTGGAAATTTGTTGATTTGATATCTATATCTACCATGTTGAGGATGCTACACTGGATGGGTATGACATACATTTTTCCTTTAGGTCCTATCCTTCAAGCAGCCTGCAGTCCACCTGCCATGACATGGGCTCATGATTAGACCTTGTAGGCACCAATAATTACTTTGAATTTTATCTTGATTCTGTCATAAGTAATTGTGTCGCTTTGGACAAGTCCACTTATTCTCATTGTTTGCATCCTACCAAATTCTATTTCAATAGAACACGTATTTAGGTGAAGTAAGTTAAAGATCAATGAAAAGCTTCTATAATCACAGAATGTTATGAATTTGTTGCAACACCATAATATTTTGATACGTCAAACATTGTAGACAATATGAAAGATAATGCCAAACCATTGTTGAAAATGTTAATAATTTAATTTTGATAATTTTTTTGATAAATTTTGATAATTTTGATAACATTGGTAATGCCAAAATGGCTTAACTTTAAATTCTGGGTGTACAATATAATATTAAGATTCTATTTTAGAAACTTCATGGTGGTTTCCTCCAGTAATAATCAGAATAATATTCAAGACAGTCTATTGTGAATTAGACATTCTCTTGAATTTAAAAATCCATGAACGGTGTAATTATAAAATTGCGCCTTTAAATTTAATTAAAATATTTTAAAGGTACACTTTTCTATTAATGTAATTTTAGATTTATATAAAGATGGCAAAGATAGTACAAGGAGTTCGCATCTACCCCATACCTAGTTTCCCCTATATTTAACAACCAAAGCAAAGTTTGGTAGTTACTACAGAAAATAATGTTATAGAACGTTGTAGAAACATTATAGAATATGTTTTCCAACTCCTGATATAGAACTTTAGAGACAATGGTAAGAATTTAAAACTTTATACTGAAGGGTATGGGGAGCCACTGGGGGTTTTAAAAGAGAGGATTTATATGATCTAGGTTGTTTTCCAAAATTCAATTAAATTAATAGAACCAATCAATTTCCTGAGAGAACAAAGGTATCTTTTGTTATGTTAGTGAGGTGACTTTGGGACCACACCTAAGGGTGGGGGCTGGTTGCTAGGCTGATTCAGGGGTTGGAACTTTCAGCCCCACCCCCATGACCTCTGTGGAGAGGAAGATGTTTGAAATTGGAGGTCGAATTGATAGCCAATGCCAATGATTTAATCATGCTAAGTAATAAGCCACCATAAAAACCTAAAAGGATGGGGTTTGGCTTGGTGAATGTGTGGAGATTTGGGGAAAGTGGCTGTCAGAGAGGACATGGAAATCCCATACCCTTTCCACATAACTTGCCCTATGTATCTCTTCCATCTGGCTGTTCCTGAGTTATATCCTTTTATAATAAATTGGTGTTAAAGAACAAAGATTCAACTGAGACTTATTAAGTGATTAAGGCTGCATCTCATCTAGCAAGTAGAGGGGAGATAGAGAGTTGTACAAAATGGAAAGTTTTTATAGGAACAAGGCTGGGGCAAGAAAGTTATCAGCACAATAACAAAGGGATGATCCAGGCAAAGTCACCTTTCCTTAGGTGGAAGGACAGGGGATCTTACTAGGTGGATCACCTCATCTTCCTTTGGGGGATGAAGAGGGTCCATGTGACAGATTACCTTGCTGGTGCTTATCAGAAAATTCCTGATTGACAGGTTAAGACTTACATTACTTTGAGAGGTTGAAACTGCAATTAGGTTAGGTATTAAGCCTTGGTTTGGTGACTTGGCTTCTTCCAAGTGATGCTGTTTTGAGCCTATCGATTTCTTTTTAATACTGGTAATCTAGTAAGTAAAATGTTTCTGTGAGTTTTGTCAGCCACTCTAGCAAATTAATCAGATTTGAGGAGGGGATTGTTAGAACCTCCAATTCATAATCTGTGGGTCAGAAATAGTGACAGAAATAGTCAGAATAGTGACAACCTGGTCTTGCTATTGGCATGTGAAGGGAGGGGAGCAGTACTGTAGGACTGAGCCCTTAACCTGTGGAATATGATGCTATCACTGGGAGATAGTATCTGAATTGAATTACATTATAGGACAGCTGGTGTGTGAGAATTGTTAGGTGGTATGGAGAGAACTCCCCCAACACATTGGAATTGGTGACCAGAAAAATTACAGGTGAGACTTTTGGCCAGAGAGCCTTGTATCATGTAGGATCTGGTGTTTCAGGAGTATCCCTCTTAGTTCCATTTTTCCTATTTCTATATATTACTATAAATATGTTGCTATGTATATTACTATAAAATTTAAGGTGAGTAAAATACAAAATATCCTTAAAGAAACCTAAATAAGATAATGTAACTATTGTTCTGTGATTGAAAAGAAAAAAAATTGATTCATTTATTTATAACGTTTTAGCATTTAGTTTGAGGTTACAGAACTTACAGAGTCTTGGCAGGAGCTTCTAAAGACAATAACAAAGGACTCAGGTTTGGGAACCTCAGATGGAGAGGAACACTTAAATCATTGTTAAACTGAGATGCAAATGTAGGGTCCAAGTATTCATTTTGCACACCTGAAGACTGCAAGAAAGGGAACCTCCAGAAAGCATAAAAAATGACTTTAGAATCCAGGCAAACAATCCTTGACTCATCCCTATCTTGCCAACCGAAATAAATTTGGTATGTGCTGCTCTTTGCTGGACTCAACATGATAAAGATTATGTTATAAAACATTTTCTAAAAATCAGAGCCCTTCCAAGCTTTCAGCAGTAGACCATTGAGCTGGCCTAGGCACTTTGGTTCCTTCTTCTTATACCTTAGGACTGAGAAGTTGCATGAGAACTTGAGACCTTGATAGAAAGGTTAGAGAAAAAGTGAAGTTGAGGTCACTGGAAATGAGGAACCCTTGATGCAGTTGAGACAGTCAGCTCTTTTGAAATGTACATTCAAGTATCTCTCTGATTCATTTTTCTCAGGTCTCTCTCCGAGATAATATTTTACTGTTTACTTCTCTCACCCACATCAAATTTTCTTTTTCTCAATATATATTTTAATATATACCTTAAGGATTTTTTTTCAACGTTTTTTATTTATTTTTGGGACAGAGAGAGACAGCATGAACGGGGGAGGGGCAGAGAGAGAGGGAGACACAGAATCAGAAGCAGGCTCCAGGCTCCGAGCCATCAGCCCAGAGCCCGACGCGGGGCTCGAACTCACGGACCGCGAGATCGTGACCTGGCTGAAGTCCGACGCTTAACCGACTGCGCCACCCAGGCGCCCCATATACCTTAAGGACTTCTGAAAGGAGATCTGAAGAAATGTTGGAATTTAAGAACATGTTAAATTTAGAAAAGTAAGCAACATGAATAGTAGCTTCAATCAATTTCTAATAAAGAAATAATGGCTATAGTTGATTTCTGACATATGTAAGAGATTCCTGTGCTATTTACATTTATCAAATGTAATCAAATGCTTAGATGGAATTCATGTAACTTCTCAATTTCTGCCTTCAATAGTGAAATAGGAAGTCAATTAAAATGTATACTATATAAGTAAAATGTATACTATATAAGTAACTATATAAGTAAAATGTATACTATATAAGTTACTAGGCAGGCACCTAGTAACACTCTGGATAGGTAGGTCTAATTTTGAAACACAGTATCTGAGGTATCTGAGCATGATACCTGCACTGTATTACAATAATCAGAGAAACATAATACATAATACAGGAAAGATCCTGATAGTTGTTGGGGAAAGAAGGGGAGGGGTTTCAGTTGGAACAAATCAAAGGGAAGTAAAATGCCATAACACCAGAAGCCATGCAGAAAATATCAAAATATAAAATAAATATGAGGACAATAAGAAAACCTTGGCATACGAGTAACTTAAGTTCAACAAATTTTGAAGGTTTTTTTTTTTTTTTTTTAGAAACTTCTAAGAAACTTGATATATAGTAGTTGAAATAAATCTTTTACTTTGGTACATGGGCTTAAGTAGAGGCTGAATACTTGTCAAAAAAAAATGGTGGCTTCTGATTAGATTACATGTACTCTGCTCTATTCATTTCATCTGGAAGCTAATGGATTTAATTGTGGATTCTGAAAAGATTGAAAAATTTTAATCTGGTTTTCCAACATAATCTCAAGCACTGTTCATTATAATTTTTTAAAAAATGTATTCTGAATGATTTTATGAAGTTTAGAAAGATAGATAGATATAGATGATAGGTATTATTTTATTGGCTATGTCCTTTTAAAAATTTATGTAATGGAAAGCCAATTGAATTCAGACATGGAGAAGGTGCTACTGGAAATGACAGGGTGTACACTTTTAGGGTGAGTAATTTCTTGGCATATTTTTTGTAAGACTAATATAAAATGGGGCATTAGGTTGTGATCAAAGAAAATCTTATTTGCTTGATATATATATATATATATATATATATATATATATATATTAGTTTTACCAAATATATATACATGACATATATATGTTTTACCAAATATATATAAATGAGATATATATATATATATATCACATCGTAGATTAGAAATTAATAAAATTGGTCTTATAGGAAAATGCAACAGTCTATAAACTGAAAGGAATCAAAATTATTTAATTTAAAGAAGTTACAGAGTCCTACAGATAAAAGAAAATAAAACTATCACAATCCGTACCAAGTTAGCCCTATGATAGAAGAGTCAAGCCAGAGGTTCCAGTCCTCTCTTATTATGAAAACTTCATCAAACCACTTCCTTTTGTAGTTCTCTATCAACTTGTCTATCAGTTAACTGGATGTCCTCCAAATATTTTCTAGTTCTAAAATTAAGCCATCCCATGTAAAGCTCTATGTTCAATTAGAAATGAAATTTTCTGGGGCTCTTTGGTGGCTCAGTTGGTTAAGTGTCTGACTCTTGATTTCAGCTCAGGTCACCATCTCATGGTTCATGAGCTCAAGCCCCGAATCAGGCTCCATGCTGAGAGTGTGGAGCCTGCATGGGGTTCTCTCTCTCTCTCCCTCTCTCTGCTCCTCTCCATCTTGTGTGAGCTTTCTATCTCTCTCTCAAAAATAAATAAATAAACTTTTTTTTAAAAAAAAGGAGGTAAGATTAAAAAAAAACCTGAAATTTTCTATGGAGTATGGACAAGTCTAAAAAGGCATAAACTAGGGCAAGTCTTATTTTAAATTAACAGCTATAAAAGTAGGTAGCTTCAGAAAAGGAGTGAGGTACTGATACATACTATAATATGTATGAACCTTGCAAACATTATGTTAAGTTAAAGAAACCACTCACAAATGACCACATAGTATATGGTTTCATTTACATGAGATGTCCAGAAATGGCAAACTTATATAGACATAAAGTATGTTACTTAGTTGCCTGGAGCTAGGCAGATGGAGAGGGAAGGAGAGTGTTTGTTAATGGGTATGAGATGTCTTTGGAGGTGCAGGATGACTAAAATGTTTTAAAATTAGACTGCGCTGATGGTTGCACAAATCTGAAAATATACTGAAAATGACTGAATTGCCTATTTTACATAGGTGAATTGTGTGGCATGTGAAATATATATACATATTAGGAAAAAAACTGGATAGTTTCCACCTTGAATAAAACAGACCCAAAGTAAGACAAGTCCAACAGCATGTCAGCACCATGAGTTCAGGGATTTGTCTCTTTTGTTCACTGCTGAATTCTCAGTACCTAAAAACTTGCCTAGCACAAGTTATGCCATCAACACATATTTGTTGACTGAAGTCTTGTATTAAGAACAGAAAAGCAGATAACTTCACCCCTGAAATCATTTTCAGACTTTCATATTTTACCAACGTTTTCTTTTCCATCTGTTACCAAAGCAAAAGAATTATCTTTACTTCTAGCTTTGTTTTTTTTTTTTATGTTTGTTTATTTATTTTGAGAGAGAGAGAGAGATGGAGGGAGCATGTGAGCAGGAGAGGGCCAGAGAGAGAGGGAGAAAGACAGAATCCCAAGCAGGGTCCATGATCAGCATGGACCTGGACATAGGGCTCAATCTCATGACCAAGAGATCATGACCTGAGCTGATGTCAAAGAGTTGCATGCTTAACTGAATAAGCTGCCCAGTCACCCCTATTTCTAGTCTTGTTATACCAGGGCTTTTTGTTTTCTGTAGACAGCAATCCAAATCTATGGCTGCCATTGGCAGCCAAGCTTGGAGATGTGCTAACTGAAAGAAGGTGAGGCCCTTGAGCATCTGAAGCAATTCTGTACTAGCTTGTCTATGAGGGTGCACAACCCCTAGTCTGGGAAGCCTAACTGGAATAATCTTAGAAGTTTATGCCAAATCTAGAGAGCAAGCTGTACATGTCTATTTCCTCTTTTTAATTCTATGGCTTTTTATTTTACCAAATATGGAAAATATAGTGTTTCCTGTCTGAAGCTTATGCCTTTGGTTCCAGAAAATGGGCTTTCTCTCAATGGCTTACCAGGAAAGTAGCTATAAGAGGAAGACCCTTAGTCCTATGGATAGTGTCTTAAGAAATTATTTCACAAAAAATTACATTCCAGTTTTCCCAGAACCATTTGTTGAAGAGACTGTCTTTTTTCCATTGGATATTCTTTCCTGCTTTGTCAAAGATTAATTGACCCTATAGTTGTATGTCTATTTCTGGGTTTTCTATTCTGTTCCATTGATCTATGTGTCTGTATTTGTGCCAGTATCATATTGTCTTGATGACTACAGCTTTGTATTATAGCCTGAAATCTGGAATTGTGATGTCTCTAGTTTTGTTTTTCTTTTTCAGAATTGCTTTGGCTATTTGGGGTCTTTTGTGGTTCCATACAAATTTTAGGATTGCTTGTTCTAGCTCTGAGAAAATTCTGGTGATGTTTTGATAAGGATTACAGTAAAGGTGTAGATTGCTACGGGTAGTATAGACATTTTAACAATGTTTATTCTTCCAATCCATGAGCATAGAATGCTTTTCCACTTTTTTGTGTCCTTTTCAATTTCTTTCAAAGTCTTCTACAGTTTTCAGAGTACAGGTCTTTTACCTCTTTAGTTAGGTTTATTACTAGGTATCTTAATATTTTTGGTGCAATTGCAAATGTGATCAGTTCCTTGGTTTCTTTTTCTACTGCTACATTATTAGTGTATAGAAATACAACATATTTCTGCATGTTGATTTCATATCCTGCAACTTTGCTGAATTCGTATATTAGTTCTAGCATTTTTTTGGTGGAGTCTTTCAGGTTTTCTACAAAGAGTATCATGTTGTCTGCAAGTAGTGAAAGTTTGACTTCTTCCTTGCTGATTTGGATGCCTTTTATTTCTTTTTGTTGTCTGATTGCTGAGGCTAAGACTTTCAGTACTGTGTTAAATAGTAGCGGTGAGGGTGGACATCACTGTCCTCACCAAAGGGGCAAGGCTCTCAGTTTTTCTCTAATGAAGATGATATTAGCTGTGGGTCTTTTGTATATGGATTTTATGATGTTGAGGTATGTGCTATCTATTCCTACTTTGTCGAGGGACAGCAACATGCAGAAGAATGAAACTGGACCACTTTCTTATACCATACACAAAATAAATTCAAAATGGATGAAAGACCCAAATGTGAGATAGGAAACCGTCAAAATCCTAGAAAGAACACAGGCAGAAACCTCTTTAACCTCTGCCATAGCAACTTCTTACTAGACACATCGCCAGACATAAGGGAAACAAAAGCAAAAATGAACTATTGGGATTTCACCAAGATAAAAGATTCTGTAGAGCAAAATAAATAATCAACAAAACTAAAGGACAACTGATGGAATGGGAGAAGATATTTGCAAATGACATATCTGATAAAGGGTTAGTATCCAAAATCATTAAGAACTTATTAAACTCAACACCCAAAAAACAAATAGCTCAGTTATGAAATGGGCAGAAGACAGGAATAGACCCTTTTCCAAAGAAGACCTGTAGATGGCTAACAGACACATGAAAAGATACTCAAGGGGCGCCTGGGTGGCGCAGTCGGTTAAGCGTCCGACTTCAGCCAGGTCACGATCTCGCGGTCCGTGAGTTCGAGCCCCGCGTCAGGCTCTGGGCTGATGGCTCGGAGCCTGGAGCCTGTTTCCGATTCTGTGTCTCCCTCTCTCTGCCCCTCCCCCGTTCATGCTCTGTCTGTCTCTCTCTGTCCCAAAAAAAAAAAAAAAAAAAAAAAACGTTGGGAAAAGATACTCAATATCATTCATCATCAGTGTGATACATCAATGTAATACAAATCAAAATCATGATGAGATACCCCTTCACACCTGTCAGAATGGCTAAAATTAACAACACAAGAAACAGGGGAGGATGTGTAGAAAAGGGAACCCTGTGGCTTACACTGTTGATGGGAATGCAAACAGGTATGGAAACTCTGGAGAAAAGTATCAAGGTTCCTCAAAAAACTAAAAATAGAAGTACCGTATGATCCAGCAATTGCACTACTAAGTATTTACCCAAAGGCTATAACAGTATGGATTCAAAGGAGTATATGCACCCTGATGCTTATAGCAGCATCAATACGAGCAAAACTATGGAGAACCCAAATGTCCTTTTGATGAATGGATAAAGAAGTAGTAGTGGTGTGTGTGTGTGTGTGTGTGTGTGTGTGTATGAATATTACTCAGCCCTTAGAAAGAGTGAAATCTTGCCATTTGCAATGACGTGGATGGAGCTAGAATGTATTATGCTAAGCGAAATAAGTCAATCAGAGAAAGAAAAATACCATATTATTTCACTCATATGTGGAATTTAAAAACAAAATATATGAACATATGGGAAGGGGGTGAAAAAGAGAAGAGAGAGAAACAAAGCATGAGAGATTCTTAATGATAGAAAACAAACTGAGGGTTGATGGAGTGAGGTGTGTGGGGGATGAGCTAGATGGGTGATGGATACTAAAGAGGGCACCTGTTATGATGAATCACTGAATTCTACTCCTGAAACCAGTATTGCACTGTATGTTAACTAATAACATTTAAATAAAAAGTTAAAACAATTTTTCCTATTATTGCAGATGCTAATTTACTAGCAAGTTTTGCTTATTTTAATTGGACACAGGTCTTAGTTCTTTTTTTCTCGATTCTCTTTTGGTTGCTTTATTTTTTGCTTTCTTCTTATGTTTACTTTAATGGACTATACTACCTTAGGTTTCTATATAAAGGTTCCTGTTTGCTCTTTCTGTCTCAGAAGACTTCCCAATATCAATAAAGTGGGACATTTGCTAATTTCTATTTTCCCTACACAAAATTAGCATAACTATTCAAAGTTGAATTAGACATATAGCTGACCAATTATTGTTCTTTATAAAAATCAAGATATGAGTTCATTCAGCAACTAGGTACAGACAATTTATGAACGCCTCATATTTAGTAAAACTTTAAAAAAGATTCAGTAATCAAAAAACTAAGTTAGTAAAAGAAGGATGATGAATTGATCTATTAACACTTCAACAATGAAGAGCTGTATACTGTGAGCTCTATTGAATATGATAGAGTAATTGGAGTTTAAAGCAATTAAAGTAACTAAATAGGTAGATGATGGATTCTTCCTTTGAAAACAAGGGTAGAAGTTACAGTTTGACTAAAATATTTTTGCAATACCAGAATGTATTCCATTTTTCATTAAATAAAGTGCTAGCAATTTTGCTTCTATAAATGGATGCTGTTAAATTATATGTGAATTTAAAAAACACATAAGATAGTTTAGAGAAAAGAATAAAATATATAATACTCAATCTATTAATGAGTAATAAAAGTAGACCCATGCCTTATACAATACATATAAATTTTCTTTTAAGCCAGTTTATTTAAATCAATTCTGGTTATCTGTGTCTGCATGAAGTGTCTTAGAATATTTTTTTCTTTATTTTAGTATTTTACCCTAAATGATATGCTCTTCTAAAAGGGAAGCACATTTTTCTGGTTTGTATTAAATGCAATGATAAGTTTTTCCAAAAATAAATAATTTTTCCTCACAAATCCAAGTAAATGAGAAATATCTTAGTGACATATATTATTCTAACTATAGAGTACAATTTCAATGGCTAACCATGATAACAAGCAAAACTTATAAAGAAATTTCTGGCATGTTCCTTCTATGACTACTTTCCATGGAATTTTTGTTTAAGTCTGGTTGAAGGCAATTCACGTATATATTCATTATATCCTATGTTCTATTGCCCTAATTGCAGTTTTGTGGCCGAGTCAGCACTGTTATCAGAGTATTGAACAATCAATGACTAGGCCTCATGTTTTTGGGCAACTACATCACAATGATCACATTTTTTGAAAATTAAAAGCAGAACCCTGCTCATTGAAGTATTGTGGTGTGGGTTGAGTATGTTATAGCAGAAAACAATCAGCATATTCAGGCAGTGACTAATGACCATCAATAGGAAAACATAAGTTTTACATATCAAAAATGAAGAAAAAAAATTTTAATTCATTCCATAACTGTAAGCCTGTACCTCCCCTTTACCTCTATCTCTTTTACCCATCCCCGCACCCCCTCCCTTCTGGCAACCATCAGTTTGTTCTAAAAGTGGAGAAGTATTTTAAGTAGCTCATGCTTTAAGGTCCACCACCACCCCCCCTTTTTTTTCCTCAAAGGTCCCCTTTTAAACATCAGAATTTAAATCTCTGATTTCAGAATCTAATCTTCATTGTATGGGGATGTGGTAAACTGAAATATGTATTAGTTTTAGGTTAGGAGAAACCTCAGTTTGAATTCTAATGCTGCTACATTTTGACTTAGTTTCTTGATTACAAGATAAAAATGTATGTATCTACCTAATTTTATTGAGAGAACTCAATGAAATAATATATGTCAAATAATGTAATATATATTCTAGACATGCCATGCCAGGCATCATTGTGTAGGTGTTTATGGTGGTATTTGATATGACCAAATCTGTAAGCCACCGTTAACTAAGATCAAAAGCAAGGCTCCTAAGTTATTGACCAAAAACTATTTTCCTAAATCCTAAATGCCTGCATACAACATTTTGTCTTTCAAAATTAGTGAAATAAATTGATGAATAAGTGACACAATTCTACATTTTACAATTTCTTCATATTTTTCTAATACTAAAATATTTATCAAACACTTGGACTCCTGCTGAAATTGTCATTTGTTTTTGTAGCAAATTCTTCACTAACACTATTGCCATGCAGAAACACAGGAGATTTTAGTCCAGCTTCAACTACTTCTGTGTTGGAGAGGATTTCAGATGAAATATGAATGTTCACAAACTCATAATCAACAGGAAATGTACTTTCTGAACCAAAGTAAGTGAAATCCAAGTTTCAGGTTATCCTATTTCCAAAACACTGAAATCTGAAATCCTCACAACATTACATGTAATTAAAGCGTACCCCCCAGTTTAATGAGAACTTTTCCAATTGATTCAAGAGATACAAGATAAAATAGAAAGGACCTCAGTATCATTGTCTCAGCTTAAGTATAGGGAAAGGGCAGAGATGCAGAGCTGCTGTGATGGGGAAGTTTTTAAAAAGAAGACTTACTCTATTATTTCACAAGTTTATGGAAAAAAAAGTGCTGTAGAAATAAAATATTCATAAAATTGATTTCCCGTATGCCAAAACAAATCTATGATGTGATCTAAGTTGGTTCCCTTGAACAACTCTTTTAGCCTAGCATACAGCATCGTACATAGCATCCTGGGTGTGGATAAGGGAGAGCAGGGGGGAAAAGGCAGAAGCTATCACCTTTCATAGGAATACTGAGAAATATTCTATATACCACTGTTTATGAACAGCACACAGGTGCCATGTCTGTGAATGTCAATGTTGTCTTTGATACACAGCCATCTAACCTAATATACCAAATATCTGCAGGAAAATAATGTGTCACTATTAATTGAAACAAATTTGAGTTAAAAATATCATTCACCATTTAGTAGGTAGGAAAAACAGCTATTTAACAAACTATTATTTTTCACTCAGATATTCTTGTGTATCATGTAGTACTATAGGCAGTGTGGCCCACAGATCAGAAGCAGTTATCAGGGAGTTTCTTAGAAATGTAGAATCTCCAGTCCCACCTCAGAGCGATTGAATCAGAATCAGTTCAAGAAGTACTAACTGAATTAAAATCAGTTCAAAGATATTGTGAGTGTAAGAATCTTGACTGCAGTAGTCAATAGCATCCCCTCAATCCAGACTTTAATGAACCCGAAATGTTTCATTCATTGTTCTCTTTTTTTTCATTTTTTCATTGTTTTCTTTTTAAAAAATTCCTTCTATAATGAGATATTACTTATAAACCACTAACTGAACAAACTCTAATTGCACAACTCAATATTTACACATATACAGCTATGTTTCCATCTCTTTCATACTTAAGTAGCTTTTACTCTTTTTCTACTCTTGCATCCTTTATGGCTAGGGGGACATTACATGATCTTGAAGACTGCTACTTTCTGTAGAATTTTAGTTTTCAACCTCACTTGGATCTCCAATATTGCATGGCAATTCTTGCCTTCCTCCTTATTCAGCTTAATTTTCTACCTTCTCAACAGGTATTTCAAACCTTCATCACCATTTTCAGAAGGGCTTTTTCATTTCCATTTTCTTTTTTGATTTTGTGGATGACCTTTTCCCTTTCTCCACCCACAGAGGCAATCCAATGAGAGCTTTCTTACCTTCTTCTCACTTCCTTACTTGATTCTCACATTTAGAAATAGTATCCATATCTATTCTTCACTCATCTCTCTACTTGTGTCAATAACTACCTCTCATCCTCTTCTACTCAGTGATTAATGATTTGGCCTCATCAGTTATTTGTTTTCTGCCCTTTAATATATGTATACAAGTGTATATATTATATATAATTAAAATATAAAAATATAAAATCTAAAATAACTAAAAAGAAAACACAGAGTTTTCCCTTGACTCTGTCATCCTCTTTTTGACACTATCTTTCTCCTTCATTTCAAAATCAATCTTTTTGAGCCTTTTGACTTATCTCTTTGTTTCGTCTCTGCATCTCTTACTTTTCCTCTGCTGTAGGTGCACTTTTCCTCCATTTCTCCACTGAAACAACTGCTGCCAATATTATTAGTGACCTTTGTCAAATCCAGTAGACACCTTTTTTTTTTGGCTTCATCACTTAATTTCTAATTGAATTTTCATAAGCAGTTTCTTCCCTTGCCCAGAGTTATAGTTCGTTTCTCATACTTCAAAACTAAGCTGTTTTTTCCATCTGTGAGAAATAGGGTGAGTACGTTTTATATTCTAGAAATGCAAGTGCATATCACATTGGTGTTTTTGACTTCATGCATAGTTCTTTTTGTCTCTAAGCTTATAGTATCTACTCAAAATAATGTTTTCCAAACTTATGTTAATTCTTTTCTTCTCTGCCTCCATCAATATGGTCTCGTTCATTAGTTTTTAGTTTATGAAGAGAGTGAAATAACAATTTGTGAATGACTAAGCCAACCCCGTGGAATAGAATTTATATGTAATTTGCTATGCAGAAAGCAGTTGGATAATGACGTATGTTCTATATATAGTTATGGTTTTGATACTGGTTTCCTATCTTCCGTATTCCTATCTAAGAAAGTGCTCAAAATCCTTTGCCACATGCTGCAATGAAATTCCTCTCTTCTTGTATTGCTCAGATTTTTCTTCAGATTCTCTTCTATGTGTCCCACATGTCCTTGTCATGATAACTTGCAGAGGTATGGTTACTTTCTTCTATTCAGGCTATCATTCTTTTTTCCCCAAGTTTTTGTTTAAATTCCAGTTAGTTAACATATAGTGTAATATTAATTTCAGGTGTAGGATTTAGTGATTCATCACTTACATATTTTGGTTATCATTCTTAATTAAAAATTTTACTTATTGTAATTAGTCATATTATTTTTAGTGAGGCATTTTATTTATTTATTTTAATGCTTTATTTATTCTGAGAGAGAGAAAGAGAGTTAGCACAAGCAGGAGAAGGTCAGAGAGAGGGAAAGAATCTTAAGCAAGCTTCACATTGTGAGCACAAAGCCCCATGCAGAACTCAAACTCATGAACTGTGAGATCATGACTTGAGCCAAAATCAAGAGTTGGATGCTTAACCCACTGAGCCACCCAGGCTCCCCGAGACATTTTATTTAAAAATAACAAACTCATCTTGGAAAAAAAGGAGTAAGAGTAGTCTCTAGGTGCCTAATATCGTCTAAATTGGACTCATGAGACAGATACTAACTTTAAAATATTGAAAAATAAAAGGCTAAAAAAATGTATCTGAGCATGATGACCAAATGATAGTTGTTATACTATATAATAAAGAGCTCAATTTGATTATTAGAAAAAAGAGGAAAATTCATAATGATGAGAAAAATCTAATTTCTATAATAATTTAACAATCTAAATATGTATGCAGCTAATTATACTTTCAATTTATAGAAAAAAATAGAACTAGAAAGAAAAATAGAGAAATCTACAATTAAGTTTTGTCAAAAATTGAGAAGGTGATTCTAAAATGTGTATATAAATGCAAAGACAATATTATAGAAAAATATTGGAAGACTTACAGTTATGCACATAACATTTATCAAAACACTCCAAAAATTAGGACTTTGTGGTATGGGTACCAATATAGCAATAAAACAAAACAGGAAGGATATTAAACAAAATATGATTTAAGATAAAGATAGCACTGAAAAACAGTGTAGACATGTTGGTTTTATTCAAAAAAAGGATCCTGAGTCAATTGGATTTGTATATATGGAATAAAATTAATATTTACCTCTCTTATACAGTCTACACAAAATCAGTTGGTAGATTGTGAGAAAATATCTTCAAGCTTTCAGGGACAATTTCTTAAATAAGACCACAGAACCTCTAAGCTTAAAAGATACACCAAATAATTTATTACAATAAAATTTTAAAAATTTGTTAATCAAAGTGTGCCTAGGTGGCTCAGTTGGTTGAGCCTCTGACTCTTGATTTCGGCTCAGGTCATGATCTCAGCGGTTCATGAGATTGAGCCACTGGTCAGGCGCTGTGCTTACAGTACAGATCCTGCTTGGGATTCTCTCTCTCCTCCCTCTCTCTCTCAAAATAAATAAATATACATAAAAAATTAAAAAATTTGTTAATCAAAATCAAGCCACAAAATAGTGGAAATTTTACATAGTGCATATAATCAATAGAGGACATGTACCCAAAATATATAAAGAGTTCCTCCAAAATCAATAAAAATACTCATAGCCCAATAAAAAATTGGTAAAAGAAATGAATAAGTACTTCACAAATTTAGTTTTCCTAAAGGCCAATAAACATAACAAAGGTGCTCAACCTCATAAGTCATCAAGGAAATGCAAATTACAATCACAGTGAGATACTATTACACATCAGAAAGGCTAGATGATATAAACTGACAAGTTTAAATGTTGATAAAGATGTGGTATGACCGGAATATCATACAGTGCTTGGGGTATGAATTGATACAATCATTTTGGGAAGCTTTCGCAGTAAGATGCCATATGACTCAGCAATCCCATTCATGAACAAATACCCAAAATAAATTCTTACATATGTTCACCAAAGGATAAGTGCCAAAAATGTAATTCTCAAAAGAGGATGATACACGAAGTTGTGGCTTCTGATGCACAATCCACGTGCAAATATCTTCAAATAGAATTTACATCTGGTTCAATTTGAAAAGTTACACTGAAGGAAAAAAAAACCCTACTACTGTTAAGTGTAACAAATACAAAAAAAGGCTTCAGCTAGGCATCAAATGTCATTAAAAATCAGAATGTGCATATTGGCAACTATAGTTCCCCCTTGCCTAATATTTTTCATTTCCACCTCTAAATACTCTCAAACAAGCCTAATCCTAGACCTTTAATAAGGATCACTGATCAGCACCATTCATGCCAAAAAGACATGCTAATGACTCTTTAAATACAAGCCTATTTAAATCACTATTTAACAGACTAGTCAAACCGATTTCTCTGCAGTTCCCAGAGTGTTATGACCAAGATTGTGCCTGTGAAAACAGTCTGTGTTGTAACCTCTCAGAAGAACACATCCTTTACCCGGGCCTCAAACTATTCCCACAAAGATCCAAGGAATGTGAGCTCCCAACTAAAAAATAAATCACAAAACCTTCTGCACAGGGAACTTGGCCTCATAGAAATTGCTACCACAGTTACCAGAGAGAGAGAGAGAGAGAGAGAGAGAGAGACTGAGAGACTGAAAGAGGGGGGTGCATAGTCCAAATTTAAGCCTAAAATGGGTGGCTTAGGAAGCTGGTCACATGGCTGTACCCTAGTTGGGAAAGCCAGAATGTTCAGTTTTTTTATACAGAGAGGTGATCTTTGGTTTCCACCAAGATTTATAAGGTAGAGAATTACCAAAATATTGCAAATGTAGTAAAAAATACAATATCCCTCCTGAATCTCAATACTGCTCCTGGTTTACTGCTTTACCACATACGTGGGCCCAGGCAAATCATTACCAGGCCTCTTTGTAACACATGGAGTAATTTGACACTTATCCATAAAGACATTGGAACTCTGGCATACTCTTCTTTCTTCTCTTTTTTTGTCTGCCTCTCTTTCTATATTTTTAAATCCTTCTCTTGTCCCCCTTTTCCCCAGTGGGTATGATAACGAGGCCTAATATTTTATTCTATTGACTGGTAGTTACATAACCTTGCAAATGCCGCTTACCATGAATCTTATATATTTGATTGCCTGCTATGTAATTGGTGATAACAAATCTGGAGAGAATGAACTGGTTAAATTGAACACACAAAATAAAATCAACGAGGAGATGGGGCGCCTGGGTGGCGCAGTCGGTTAAGCGTCCGACTTCAGCCAGGTCACGATCTCGCGGGCCGTGAGTTCGAGCCCCGCGTCAGGCTCTGGGCTGATGGCTCGGAGCCTGGAGCCTGTTTCCGATTCTGTGTCTCCCTCTCTCTCTGCCCCTCCCCCGTTCATGCTCTGTCTCTCTCTGTCCCAAAAATAAAAAAATAAAAAACGTTGAAAAAAAAAAAAATTAAAAAAAAAAAATCAACGAGGAGAACGTTTTTAGAATGTTTCTAGGAAAAATTTCATCCCTCGCAACAAAAAATTTGAAATTGTTTAAAATACTGATTTAAAATTCTCAAGATATGTGTTTACTCAGTTTGGCTAAAACTAATATGCTATGTCTGTATAAGTAAGTTTGAAACTTTAAAAGCTTTAAAGTTTGAAACTTTAAAAGTGTGAAATAAAACTCAGTATGTGTCCAGTACAAGTCTCCTTGCCAACTGACCATAAACCACTTTAAGTTTCAGTTAGTGTCACATTAACCCTGTGAATTTCCTATGAAATTCAGGCTGATTTGGAGTTTTGTTATTGGTTTTGGTTTGGTTTGTTTTTTTAGTAAGTGACAAGAGCTTTGCCAGCCTTGGTTTAAAGAATCAGATTGCAGGAGTCTGTAATATTGTTGGGGTGAGCTTTGGAACAATTTTGTCTTCTACCTTTGATCTAATGTATAGATAATGTAAAATCACCCCCTTTATAACTTGCTTCTTTGTTGTTTCAAAACACTACAAAAATCCATCGTTTATAGATAATGCCAGTTTTTATATGGAAGAAAAATGCTTAGAAAGTCCTAGAAATATCAGAAGCCACACATTGTACAGCTCCAAGACCAGATTCCACGTCCATATCAATGGACAGATTTTATCTAATATCTGACCTCCTCTGTCTATACCAATTTGGTTGCCATAGGTGCTACAAATAGCAGAATTTGATAGCCTTTTACACCGAGTGTCTGAATAAGAGGGGAAAAAGGACCATGATACACAATGAATGTGTGAATTCATTTCTTCTATTGTCATTGACTATACGGAAAATACTCACTATGGTAAATACAAGCAAATCCAAACACTGTCTTATGTTTTCCTTAAAATGAGACTATAGTTATCTATTTTAACTAGCTTTTCATAGGACATTTATTCAGATGACATTTCTAGTCTATTTTGGAATGTTATTAATACCAGACCTGCTTATATGGAATGCAAGATTAACAACATTCCTGAAAGCATAGAAGAAACTTTTCATTCATATGTTATTGTTATAAGAGGAGCAGATGTTAGAAAACTTCAAAACTTGCCACCCAGCTAATCACTTACAACTTCCTCATCCAAAAATTTATTTATTAGTATTTTTTAATATTTTAGACCAACACATATTACTGTAGTCTGAGAAGACATCATATGATGTCATCTGAAAAAAAATAATTGCTGTTTTCTGATTAAACCTTGGCAATTGTGGGAACTTCCGCTCTTTTTTCCCCCCTCTGGGAGCAGAATTAGTGTTTTTATTATGACAAAGTAGAGAGAAGAAAACAAGGCTCATGGGTTTTCAAGGCTCATCATTTACTTAATCTTTCAAAACACCTCTTACTTGGAACAGAAATTAGGTAGTAACTACTGAAAAAAGCATTGCATCAGGATGGAGAGACCATGGTGTTCTGCTGCTCCTTCTGGCTGAGGATTATTTTCTGATCCAGTTGGAGGCTCTGGAGAGTGAGCTATGGTAGACTCATTAAGGAAGATTATAGCAATCCAGCTTGGAAAATGGGGTAGAACTTTATTGCCAGCTGGAGATGAAAGATATTTCTAGTTCTTACAGCAATCAAAGTTCAGAAACAGTAAAACAAACAAAAAATGTACAACTGGTAGACTATTTTGCTGCTGGAAACTAGACAAAGTTTCCTTTTACTGGAGAGGCTGTATTTTCTCGATAGTTTAGCAAATGATTTTCCCCTAACAATTGTTAACACATCATATTAGCCCAGGAAAATCTTGATCCAGCTGAAGTCCATCCATATTTCTACACCCTGTTGGCCTGTGTAATAGTAAGGGCTTCCATCACTAAAACGGCACGTATTCAGCTTACATGCTCCTTTCTTTTTAATTTTACACAATCCACACTAGTTTTTATGTTACTATAGAACTTTTTTTTTCTCAAGCTTCCATGTATCATGTGGCATTATTTGGTTTTTGTCTTATCTGAATTCTTTGTCCCAGAATACCTCCTCAGTTTATAAACTTATTGAATAAGAAGTTATCCTATTCATATGTCCTTTTTAAAAGCCACTGAGCATGTTGCTTTTACATAGCAACTACTCAGTACAAGTTTATTGAATAAATGAAAGTATGCTTTCATGAATGAAGAAATGAATAGGTGAATCCAATTATGTGTGTTCTTTTGTACTAAGGGAGATTCAAGGAGACTGTTAATATGGATAAATACCAATATGTCCACCATGGTAGCATTTAATTACTACATAAATGTATTTAGTATGTTTGGTTTAAATAAAATTATCAACAGGAATGTTCCAGGAGAGTTACTGTTTAGGATCCTCATATAAGTTACCAGGAAAAATAAATTTAAATGCTGAATCATAAGATTTAATAAGCTAACGTTGGTAAAGCACTTAAGAGTGCCTGATAAATAGCAAGTACTAGACAAGAGCTTATTAAATAAAATAGATCACTGAATGATCTGTGTGATCACTAAAGTAGCTTGCATAGATTCTTGTGCGCATAATCAAGAATCATAAAAGACTCAAATACAGTAGTTGACACAGAGTAGGTTTTGTATAATTAAAAAAATTACAATTTTATTTTATGTTTAATAAATTTATGTTGAGGGGTGCCTGGGTGTCTCAGTTGATTAAGCATCCAACTTTGGCTCAGGTCATGAACTCGCGGTTCCTGAGTTTGAGCCCCGCGTGAGCTCTGCGCTGACAGCTCAGGGCCTGGAGCCTGCGTCGGAGTCTGTGTCTCTCTCTGCCCTTCCGCCACTCGCAGTCTGTCTCTCTCTCTCAAAAATAAAGATTAAAAAAATTAAACTAATTAATTAATTAATGTATGTTGAACTGAACTAATTTTGTGAAATTAGTTTTAAAAGGATGAAATCTAGATCTGACACTTCTGGATTGACCTGAAATTTTATTTCCTAATTGAACTTATTCTTTTTTTCTCCTCATTGTGATTATGGATTATAGTGCTTATTCAATGAATATTCAAAGGAAGTAATGATTAAGTCCTCCACCTATATGTGTTCTGACAGAGAATCACTTATCTTTTGACATTTCTCAACTTCTTATCCAACTTTACATACCTCTTGACTTCTTCACCTTCTAGACTTTCTCCCATACTGGAGTAAGCAATTCCAGACCTTTAATAAGCCATATGGATTATTATTTCTCCCCTGCTCATTTTTATCCTTGTTGCCAGATCCAGTTTACATCCATTAGAAGAGCTAACTAAGTATGCTGCCTTACATTGAGCTGAGCTCCTGAGGACACTTAGAATCACAGGGGTCAGGAAAGGAAGCAGAAGGGGATGCCCATCAAGAACAGAATTGCACTCAAGGGTACTTGCAGAGTATCAGTAAAGAAGAAATGCTGTACTGGTCAAGTTGGAGAGATAAGTGTAGGCCATAAACAAGAAACAAGTGAGATGGAAAGAGCAGGAGCAATCATTGAGAGACATAGGAAGACATGTGAGGAAAGAGGTTTCATTAACTTGTCCATAACAAAATTGGCTTTGCTAGAGTTGGAATTGATGCTTCAACTTGAAATAAAGCCTGAAGTGTAAGGTGGAGTTTTCTCAAATACATAGTCCTACTGGAAAATAAAAGGCATTTATTAAAACCAAAAATGTCTTCAATATCCTCTATGTATCAGAATTGGAATATGTATAAGCAGATGAACAAAAAGAAGTCCTTAAAATGTTTACATCCTAATAAGGAAGTCACACATACAACAAAAATAATTATATAAATTCAGGGCACAATGAAAGTACATAGTAGGAACAATTAAAGATATTCTGATAACTTGTTCAATAAGGATTTACCTAGGGTAGTGACATGTAGGATGAAATCTAACTATCCTTTTTAGCCCAACCTCAGCTAGGCCCCTGTAGCTACCTAATGATATTTATAGCCATCTCTAGTGAGATACTTGTTGAATTATCTATAGCAATTAATAAAAAATGCTTCTTGTTCGCTCTAAGGTTTACATCTTTATCCTTACCCTGTACTGTTGTGACAATCTCTCCCACCATAGTCCTGGGTGAAGGAGATCCAGCATAGGCCTTCTAAGTCTTGTTTTTAATCTGATCATGACACTTGGATTTTCATCTCTTTCTCCTTATAGATCCCAGCTTCAAAAGGATTGACCTCTTCCATTTTACTCCAAGGTAAAGCTTTCTACATAAGACTTATTCTTACATACATTAACTGGGACCTGGTTCTGTCAATTACTTACTCTTTCTCTTACATTCGAAATCTTTTTTTTTTTTTTTTTTTCCTGTTTGTTGACTACTTCCCCTGTACCATCCACTGTTCTCAGGGTATTTCTATTAAGTTTGATAATAAACTTTTAGTCTCTCTTCTTTCTTGGGCTCACTTTTGAGGACTATAATCCAATTCCTTGCCTTTGTTTGTTCACTATCAGCCTATTCAGTAAATGTCTTAGTGTCTGGCATCTGCTTTTGTCCACCTATTAGAACCTCTCCAGAAGGCCACTAATGATCTATTTATTGATTACTAATCCCTGTCTGGGTGTATGTTCTCAGTCTCAGTCTTAGGCCTCCAAGTAGTATCTGTTCTTCTGAACTATCTCCTTTGAGACTTATTTCCTCTTGACTTGTACTTTATTAGAGTTTTTTTTTTTCTAACTCTACTAAATATTTGTCTCTTTCATTTGTGCAGAAAACCTTTAAGATAGAGGCAAGCTATAACTAATTGCATTGCTCAGTCTGCAAAGGCGTTAACCTGACCATATTTACAACCATATTGTATATAGTACTTTACATGCACCAGGCCATATGACAGACACTAACACTTTTAATTCTCACAATAACTCTATGAAGATTAAAATGTAGAGAAACTAAGGCACAAAGAAGTTAAGCGACTTGTTCAAATTTGTGCAGATAGTGTTTTGACTGGCATTCTGGCCTGGAGGATATGATCTTACAAATTATGCTGCCTCTGGCATTGCTACACATTAACACAAACTTACCTTTGTTGGGAGGTCTCTCTACCCAAATATATTCTACTGTGTTCCAAACCAGTTTTAGGAATCTGTATCTTTCCACATACCTTATATGTGGACTGCTCTAAAGGAGCTTTTAACCATGTCCACCAAGAAATCACTGGACACAATTCAGGGAATCCATTAATTTGGATATGAAAAGACATCTAACTAACTTCTAAAAGAAATTTAATATTTCCGTAAAATATTAATATAGGCTACAAAGCATAGTGGTACTAACAGTACCATTACTTTGGCACCACTGGAAAACATAGACAGTCTGTGTCACAATAAATATTGCTTAGGGGCACCTGGGTGGCTCAGTCACTTATGCATCTGACTTCGGCTCAGGTCATGATCTCATGGTTTGTGAGTCAAGCCCCATGACAGGCTCTATGCTGACAACTTTGAATCCTGTGTCTCCCTCTCTGTCTCTGCCCCTCCCCTGCTCACTCTCTCTCGCTCTCTCTCTCTCTCAAAAATAAATAAATAAATAAATAAATATTTAAAAAAATTTCAGTATTGCTTAAAGTAATCGTTACATTGAAATTATGACAGCTATTGGACCCATCACTAAATCTTGTTATATAATGTATTAAAAGGCAAGCAGTTTTATTAATATATCACTTTTTAAATTAGCTCTGTTTCAAAGTAATTGGTCTGTATTTTAATTTATATATTTTATTTTAAATATATAAAACCATTATTCTGAGGAGTCCACAGGCTTCACTAGAAAAGCCAAAGTGCTCCATGATACAACATAACTTGGAAAACTCTGCTTCAGTCATCTCTATACTTACATTTTCTCTGTTCTTTCTACCCAGGCAAATTGGATTTCTAGTGATGACACTTGGTTACTTATCTGGAATTCTACCCTTTCCTAAACCCAAAATCATATTTTCAACATTCTGCTAGACTTTGCCTAACTATGCTACTAACATCTCAATCTCTATTAAGAGAATCTCTCATCTACCCTCACTAATATTCTTCTCTTTCTAGTACCCACATATCTTTGACTAACATGTACATATTTTCTGTTGTTTAGACTAAAAAACTTGGCAAGCACTCTTGATTCTTCACTGTTCATTTTTAGTTCCAATAAAACATTTTTATTGTTTTTTCTTCCATTGTCTTCCCAATAGTTCATGTAGTTGTCTTTGTTTTCATTCCAGATTTTACTACCCTCATTTTGTCTCACTCGGACAAATGCAATATTCTCTCCTAGCCTTCTATTTCCCTCTCAAATTCTGGTTTATGCTAGTTCCAGAACTGTAAGTAGTGTTAAAGAAGTAAAGGCTGTCTACACATCTCTTTATAGACACATGTATATTTTTAATTATAAGGTACAACTTATAGGATACTTGGATGGCTTAGTTGGTTGAGCTTCTGACTTGATTTCAGCTCAGGTCATGATCTCAGGGTTGTGAGATTGGGCCCTCTTTGGGTTCCACACTGGGTGTGGAGCCTGCTTGAGATTCTCTCCTTCCTTTGTCCCTCCCTCAGTTGGTCCTGTGCATGCACGCGTGCATGAGGTCTCTCTGTCTCTGTCTGAAATAAAAAAAAAAAAATTCATTCAAGTATTAAAAAGAAAATAAAAACCTTTAAATCCTATCTTCAGAGGTATTTTAATCAAGTCTTTTAAAAGAAATTAATATATCTGTTACATGTATATTATATATACAATATATATTATATGTGATCACGTACAATTTTAAGTAAACACACTATATCTTGGAGTGATTTCTTGGGTCATTAACTTAGTTAATGCAATAGAATATACTATAATTGCAATGGAATATACTATAATTTATATAGTCGTTACTTTATTTTGTTTTCATTTAGATTTTTTCCAGTAGGTGCAATTACAAATAATCATGTTGCAGCCATTATTTAAAATTGTCTTCCCATGATCCCTTCTTGTGGAAATCCAGCAATTTTTGAAATCCATCTCAAATTTCATTATCTCTTTTTTCTCACTCTCTCCACATACCCAAAAATATATAGTACACTCTTTAAGACTATATCGTGCCTTATTTAGTTTTGTCTCTTCATGCATAGCGGGTGACACAAGGAACATTAAGTTCCTGGATCAAAGGTTAGAAATCTTTCAGGGGCCATTGGGCATCTTACACTTCGAATTCTCACCCTCAGTATACAAAATTAGTTTAAAAAAAATGTTTGAGAAAAAGTTAAGAGACAAAGCTAGTTTCTCAGTTGAAATAGTTATATGACAAAGCTAATGTACTTATGATGCCATAGCAGGAAAAAAAAATTCAAAGTAGCCTCAATGTAGAATAACTATTATTCAAAATGTTTAACAGTTATAACACACACACACTGGCATACACACACAAACTGGTGAATGATTTCACACAAACAAGAAGTTTCTTGAATGTGTGTTAATCCAGTAGTCGTTATTTTCCTTCTAAAAGATCAAGAACATTAAATTCCTTCTTAACTCTCCAGAAAGAGAGAGAGAATGAGAAAGCAAGACAAATGCTGGGAAGATGTAAAAGTAAGGCATGTTCAGGAAGATCAATGAACAATGTCAGCATTCTGCAGACGAGAAGAAAGAGAATCTCTTTTGGTTTTTACATTTTCTACATCTCCATAAAAGTTACAGGCTCACAGATTATAGAATATATAAATAAATCTGAAAAGGCTGTTGTTTATATTAAGTGTTCACCATTTGTGTAGAATTTATTTCATAATATATTTTAATAATTTTCTTTTTAGATAAATCTAAAATGAAGAATGTTTTAGATAGATATATAGATGGGAGTGTTAGGAACCACTTAAAGTTCTGGTATCCAATGTGGGTAGAAAGAGATAAGCAATACCAAATGATGCTTTATGGAGGTTTATTCCTGTTTGGGTGTGTTACGCATTTACAGATGTATTATGAAATACATTCCACCATGTAATTAATGCTAATTTCTACGGACACTCCTCTGCCCAAATTTGGATGAGAGTAATGCTACTAAAACATAATATCTCTTGATATCTTCACTCCCTATGACGATTGTATTTAATTTTAAAAACTTCTAAAATTATTTTATTGTAGCTTAATAAAACATTACTGTGTTGAAAAGAAAGGAATAGTTTAATGTGGCCAAAAATTTCCTTAAAAGTGCCAAAGCTTGAATGAGAAGCTCAACTTCAAAGTCAATTAATAGATGCTAGATTAAGGAAGGAATGTAGACTCCGATTAAAATCTTTGAGAAGGAATGAATTCAGAAGTATGAAGTATGTGATGTGTGAGGGTAATGAGGGAAGGGCAAAATGATAGCACTGCCTTGTAGGTGGACTGTAACTGAGACGAAATATCAGAGAAAAATGCTCAGCAAGTTTACACCCTAAAAGACACCGATGACTTTACCAAGCATCTAATGGAACACTTAGTATGGACCAACTGACAGAGATTTCATTGTACAGGTTCTAGTTTTTAGTTTTAGCTTTTGATGGTTTTGCTGTTTGTTTTGTTTCATTTTTTCCGTCATCGTATTGTTGTACTAACAGATTGGCCTCTTAGAGCTCTTCTAACAATTATACTCCTGGTTTTCAGATTCACACTGATTACTGTTTGTATCTAGGATGATGTGTTAATTTTAACAATTATCCATTTTTCAGTAAAGACAACTATTATGCAAGCAATGCAGAATTGTCTGTGATATATAACACTAATAAGGAGCAGGACTTCCCTTGGGTTTATGAAGTGCAAAAGAAACTAAAATCATGATCACTCTAAGTATACTTAATAGAGATACATAGCATATCAGGTATATCACTTCCTCCTTCTCACTCCTGCAACCTCGGGAGACCCCTGTCAATACTCTTTCCTGATGAAGGTAATGGGAAGAAAGGGTACTAACATTTCTTGGGAACACTGGAGGACTGTCTTCCATTTATACGCCCTATGCGATGTTGTTTTTCTCCAAGGTGTAGCTGACTGAGAATGATCTTTAAATGATCACTATAGTCAATAAACTATGCCAACAAGCAGTAAGTACATGAAGGCCCAATACTAATATTGATAGATAATAAGTTTAGTTCTAAATCTTATTTATGAGATTTGTATGAATTTCTGAGCATACAGTCATCTGTGTTTCATCAACTCTGTTAAAAAATTATATCAGAAGATTCTTAGAATTTTTACCATGAGAAATGTTACCATGTTACCAGTTTTGTGTTTAACACAAAACCTAGTATCTCTAATATAATTTATTTGCTTTGTATCTGTTACAAGGACAGACTTAGGCAAAATCTGCTCCAATAAAATTTGTATTTAAATATTGATAAACAACATATTGACTCCTCAAGAGTTTGGTTACTGAACTTAATAAGTGTTGTATTTGAGAAGAATCAATTATTAGCTGTATGTAAAATGAAATAAGATAATTAATTTAAAAATATTTTAATAATATCTATTCACAACTCCAAGAATGGCAAATATCTTGCTGTTATAACTAGTTATAGATGATTGTGTTTACTTTTTATGGGTTCTTTTATAAAACATATAAAAATATATCTTGTAAAAGGAAAAGGAGACATGGTGAGAAAAATATAGCCAGTTACTTATTAGATGCAGTTTCTCCTTGACCTAGGGATATAAGCAGGAAAGAACTCATGTAGAGGAAGCAAAAAGGGAAGATTAATATAATGAAAGAAAAACTTTCAATTCACTATTTTACTTGGATCCAGACCTAAAGAACCTTCACAAGTAAATCCTTCAGTGGGGGAAGAATAGTTTTTGCTCTATACTTTTTCATGATAAAAATTCTTTGTTTTTGAAAAGAATATGATATGCCAATATGATATTCTCCCCAACTCAAACTCAAATTAAGAACCAGAAGTATATGACAGTGTATATTAAAACATTTTGTTATTCTTGTGAATAATTTTCTAAAAACCTGAGTCTTCAATTCTGCTCTCCAATGATTCCAATCTGATTCTCTGTTTAGTCTACAGCTCATCTTTGGGGCAAGTATTTCAAGAACATATGTCAATTATTAGCTGAAAAACTACTGTATGCCAACGATTTAGAAACTTTAAAAATATTATAGAACTCATCTCTAGTTACTGTAACTAATAACAATAACACAAGAAGAAGAAAATTTTACTTCCAAAAAGAAAATTCATGGCTACAAATCACCCATTTTCTACTTTCTGTATTTGCCATTTTCCTTTCAAAAGAATCTGAAATAAGATAGGCTCCACTATGCCATCATCACCTTGACTCATGGCCTTCACTGCAATTACCACAGTGAATTTATGTCCAAATGACAGACCTCTCTGACTGTGTAATATTTATGGTGATGCACAGAGGGTTTGTCGATATTGATGGCAGCTTCAAAAACCTAAGTGTCTAGCAACATCATTTCTAGGTCATCACCAGCATTCTGGGCACAGTGGCAATGTGAGTGAAGTTTTTTCCAGGTGCCTTTCACTTTCTTCCTCCTCAAGTGCTGCTTACAAGCACCAATTTGCTTTCAATCCTCCTTTTAAATCCATTCACAGACAACAGATTCTCTGAGGTGGCCTCTTGATTTTCAAAGCCACCCATCCTTTTGTGATTTATCAAGGTCCACTCTTTCTAAAGTAACTATAACTATACTCCAAAATCACTTATTCCCATACCATAGAATTTCCATTTTTGTTTCTATATGGCAGGCAGATTAATTAAAACCAATGTAGATTTCACTCTCTAATCTGGATCTTGATACACTTCTTTTAGCTTCCCAATCTGAATTTTGTTCTCTGTTTGTTTGTTTGTTTGTTTATAATTATGGATAATTGTGGATGTTATCAATAGAAATTTTGATTGTTAGTGATAATTTAGAGTCGTTATGCTTGGGCCATCAAAAATTATAACTGATGATAGGGAGACCATTATCCCAGTTTGACTAAGACAATGCCTATTTATACCTGTAGTCTTGGTGTGACCATTTATTGTCCAAACCATGGCACTCGAGATTTAAAGTGTTCTGCTTTAGATAATAAATTATGTGGTCACCTGGATAATAACTAACATTTATTACATGGGAGAGACATCTTAAGTACTCTACATGTAATATATTAATTCTCACAACTTTTTGAGACACATACAATTATTTTAGGGCTTCTTTTACAAATGGAGAAGGTGAAGAACAAAGAGGTTTAGTCAGTGCTGGAAGTCAGATAGTGGTAAATGTTACAAATCTAGACCATGTGCTCCAGACTCTATGCTTTAATTCTATCAAGTTTGAAAACTATTCATCATAAGCTCTGTTCTATTTCTAAGCTCTCATCCTGCTATTGCAAATGATGATATGCTTTCAACAGTCTCTGTTTAGTCTTTTCCTGAAATCTTCTCTTCTTCTCACTCTACTTCCAACAATGACACCACCATTCATTCATTCACTCAGCCAAGGTAAGCAAAATGTGCTTCGGTTCAATACCATGTGCTCAGCCTAACCTCCCAGTCATTTACAACTTCACAGTCTTCCTTGTCTTCTTCCATCCTCCCAAATGCAAATTTTATAGATTCTTCTTTGGAAGTCTTGAAAGTCAAAATTTGATCAGATGACTATAACCTAACAATGAAAAATAACAAGTATTGACAAGGATATGGAGAAATGGGACCTTCATACAATGTTAGTCAGAATGTAACATGGTGGAACTGGCGCCCCCTTAGAAAATATTGACAATACCCTGAAAAGTTAAATGCAGGATTTCCATATGACCCAGTACTTCCAATTATATTCCCAAGAGAATTGAAATATATGTCCAAAGAAAAACTTACACATGGATAATCATAATAGCATTATTTGTAATAACCAAAAAGTAGAAACAACACAAATATATGTCAATTGATGAACAGATAAACAAAATGTTGTGTATCCATACAGTGAGCCATACAAAAGAATGAACTAATGATACGTTATACTAAGTAAAAGAATCCAAACACAGAGTCCATATGTTATGTAATTCTATTTGCATGAAATGTCCAGAATAAGCAAATCCATAAATACAGAAAGATTAGTGGTTGCGAGAGATTGAGAATGGGGGATGGTGATTGACTGCTAATGTGTATCAGGTTTGTTTTTGGAGTGATGAAAATATTCTAGAATTAAATAGTGGTTGCACAACCTTGTGAATATACCAAAACCACTGAATCGTACACTTTAAAATGGTAAATTTTTTAGTGTGTGAAAAATTAATCAGAGAAAAATGTATGACAAAGTGAAATTGTAATTTTCCTTTCTGATTTTTAATGAACTAAAATAACATGTTTATTTAAATTGTTGGGGAAAATAACTCATCGTATTTTTACATGATAGTTTGACAAACCATGTTTGCTAAGTAATCCAGTATTATTTAAGTATCACCATCTATGAATTAATTAGCTTTTAAAAATAGTTTTAGAATTATTTCTATAAAGTCAATTGACTAATAAGTGCCACCAAGAAACAGCCATTAAAAATGGACTAATTAAAACCTTAGAAACATCATGATAAACTCAAAATATTATAGTCTGTACAAAAAGGTTTAAATAAAGTGTATTGATTTTTAAATTAATATTTTATATGATAAATATGTATAAGATAACTTCTTTTAATATACTATAATTCTATTAACTTTTGAGAAATTTTATACTCTTGTTCATATTTCTGCCATTATCTCATTTTATTTGTAGTAGGAGATGAAAACATCTTATGAAATTATTTTGATTTCTATAATGGTTGTTTCCAAAGACTTAGCCAAAATGTCTAAGGAAAAAGAAATGTAAGTTTCCTGTTCAATAATCACAATAAATTAATAAATAAGTTGATTAGCTATTGAAAAATTAAAAGTCCACTGTATTTAGAGAGGAGCCTTTAAAGATATTTGTTGTTTATTATTTTATTATTTATTTAAATAATTACAAAGTTCAGTATAATGCCAAATAGCTTTAATGGGTGGGAATTTAAAGTGGATATTTTAAGTTTAATATAAAGGTTCTATTAATAATCTAAAGAACAGTATTAAATGGTGTGACTTTGCTTTAGTTTTTACATGTGGGCTTTTTCTAAGGTCTAACAGCTAGCTTTTGTGGTTCTAATAGTATGCTGCCAAGTCCCATGGTATAGGCACAGACAAAGCTTCGTCAGAGCAGAAAGCTTTCTTTTGGGTTTTCATATAGTGCTTACCTTGCGTTCAGCCAAGGTAAGCAAAAATGTGTTTCAGCTCCACTGTGTGTTCAGCCCAAACTGGCTGTGCCGCTCTGGCTCTCGAACTTGTGGTCCACCGGCTCCCCAGCTGCTGCTGGGCCTACTCATCCTGGCTAATAATAGGAGTCAGGTCTACTCTAAATTTTGCTATTTGTAATGGAAGCAGTTTTTGCTTACTCAGGGAATTATTTTTAAATAATTTCCCTTGCAAACCAGCTGTGATGAGGCTTTAGTGTCCACTAACACTAAAGGTATATGCCCTTGAGACATTCGTAGTCCAGTTCTCCTTTCGACCACAGTGAAAGCATTGATAAGAAGGGCTGCAGAGAGAATAGCAGGAAAAGTCAAGAATGCCGTGTGTGTGTGTGTGTGTGTGTGTGTGTGTGTGTGTGTGTGTATACAGGTCTCTTGAAGCTAAATCTATTCCTCCCTCTTTCTAAAAATCATATGCTCCCCCTCAGTAAAAATATACATGTTTATTAAATATGTATTTATATATTATAAATATAATTTATAGTATACATTATAAGTATACTTATATATAAGTATACTTATATATAAGTATATATATAGTATACATTATATTATATATAAGGTATATTTATTAATATATTATATATTATAATAAATTAATATATTTATTAAATATAAGGTATATTTATTAATATATACAATATACTATATATATATAATATTTTTCACAAAGGGGGACCATATTTTCTACTTCTATTCACTCACTTGCCCATATAGCAAACCACTTACACAGTTTCTAAACCAACAAGATAATCTTTAAGGGACATCAATAGAAAGTCCTTAGTAGAAAGTACTGTCTACCAGTTCTTAGTGACTTTTCTGTTCTCCTTTTCTGTGAAACTAGTTCAAAAGTTTTTTTGTCGAATAAGTAAATGAGGAATACAAGTGACCATCTCAGAGACAAAATCCTAAACATGAGAGCCTCTTCCACAGCAATTAAGTCTTGCGAGACATTGAAATGTTTCAAGGTTGGGGAGAAATTGTGGTTGTCTATTCTGGTAACTCTGTAGGGAGGGAGGGACCAGGAGGCTTTCACCAGCTAACTAGTGCCTTGGTCCCTTTAATTGATCTTTGCTTAAGTGTAAGTCCAATATTTCTAAGACATGAGAATCATGTTTTGTTTTTCCTTTGTTGTGTCTGTTCTAAGCCTGGGAAAGATGGTTATGGAAATAAGAAAGCCTTTTAAAAGACAATAAGTTTTGTCTGTTTTAAAAAATGTTTGTTTGGAACAATGATATCAGATTCTATCCGGTAGAGTAGAAAACAGACTGGCTTGAAGTTTAAGAATAATTTTGTTTTTCAGTCTCAATTGTGCTATTTACAATTGAGTGAGGTTGTGGTCACTTAACCTCTCTGAGCCTCAGTGTTCTCATATAAAATGGGAGCAATAGAATGTAACTTGGTTTAAACAATAAATAAAATAATGTGGATTAAAATAATCATTTAAATTCTTTCTAAATATAAATGCATAATTTTTCTTTGATCCCCTTCCCTACCTTAAATCATCCAGTCTTATTTCCTGTTTGACAATCCACATGTTTATCTTTTACGCTTTTCTCATAAACAAACACTGATTGTTTTCTTACTGTAAAAGATGAAATCCAGATATCATGCTCAGTTATAGTAATTATGTAACTATAGATTTTGGCCTTTCTTGATCTTCTTTATAAAATGATCTTTTAGGGGCACCTGGGTGGCCAGTGAGTTAAGCATCCGACTTTGGCTCAGGTTATGATCTCATAGTTCATGGGTTTGAGCCTCACATCAGGCTCTGAGCTGTCTGCTTCAGATTCTAGGTCTCCCTTTCTCTCTCTGCCCCTCCCCTGCTTGTGTTCTCCCTCTGTCTCTCAAAAATAAATAAACTTTTAAAAATTAACCTTTTAGGGGCGCCTGGGTGGCGCAGTCGGTTAAGCGTCCGACTTCAGCCAGGTCACGATCTCGCGGTCCGTGAGTTCGAGCCCCGCGTCAGGCTCTGGGCTGATGGCTCGGAGCCTGGAGCCTGTTTCCGATTCTGTGTCTCCCTCTCTCTCTGCCCCTCCTCCGTTCATGCTCTGTCTCTCTCTGTCCCAAAAATAAATAAAAAAAAAACGTTGAAAAAAAAATTAACCTTTTAATGTTTTTAATGTGAATATCTTGATTGTAACTTGCCTCATACTCTTAAAATGACTGAAGTCTGAATTAAAGCAAGACCACTCAGAGTAATTTAATTAATGTTAGAAGGATGATAATGTATGGTACCAATTTCATAATTGTCTGTTTTGGAATTATTCTAGTTTGCTTCATAAGGCAATTAATTAGTTATTAATATAGTTTATGATTTTTGTTGAAATTTGTAAAACCAGCTTAGTGTCTTACAATGAGCAAGTACTAAACAAAATTTATTAAATGAATATTTATTTTTTTCACATTTGTTTTGTTCTAAGATGTTTAAAGGGTTTTACAGAAAGATATTCAATGCTTAATAAATGTTTTAACTGTAATGGTCTAGTGAGAAAAAATAATCTGTTGAATCTATAAATGAATAAATGAATGAATGAATTTGCAGCTGTCACATAAGCTTTAGAGATTGTTCAACATGAGAAATATCTCTCAATCCATTAAGAAAAAATTTCAAACAACTTATGGCTCTCAAGTGCTATGCCTGACTCAACAACAGAAATGGCACTCAACTGCTATGCAAGCTTCATCAACAATAAATAACTTATTAATAGTAAATCACAAGCCAAATCCAAAATCAAATTCGAAGGAATTCTTGACTTCTTTCTCAAAGCAATGAAATTCTTCCATTAACTGTCTGTGACTACACTTATACAAGCAAATAAATAAAATTGGGCAAATCTGTCTTCAATTTAGACTGTATAGATCAATAATTTAATTCTTGAAGTTTCCTTGCCTACTTTTATGTGGAAATTTACAGTCTTGTTTATAGAGTTGAATAACAAGAGAATAAAATCATTTTACGTTTTCTCTAATATCTCATATTTCTGACAAGACTTGCAGACATTTTATCTGGGAGCTGACTAGATCATTGATATAAATTTTGTATAGACCTCCTGTGTTTACATACTTATTACATACAAAGAGTTAGTCACTCCAAAATTATTTATTGATCACCCCCAATATGCCAGGACTCTTTTAGGTACTTGGAATACAACAGTGAATGAATATGGCACTCCTCTGAAAAATTATTTGCAAGGGGAAAATGCAATACTACAGAGTAGAATGCTCTTGTTTGTGTATCATACTTTTCATTACTGACACGTTGATTTCTTACTGTAGTCAGTTATTGACTACTAAGATCATTTACTTCTTGATTGTTTCGTTGTAGCAGTTCAGCATTTCCCATATATTTAATGTACTAGAGCCTAGCTCCTCCATTTTAAATTTGGCCTCTCTTAAATTCCCTCTCCATTTTGCTAAATTACTACTGGGCTGAACTGTCTGAATCTTTTCTGGACTGTTTTATGGTTATAAAAATATAGTGACCACACAATGTGCTTTGGCACAACAAAGGGACATTTTTGGTGTGTGTGGTGGTTCATGTCAGTTTAGAAAAACAAACTTTCTCTGTCAATATATTATTTTGAGGTGCTGCACAATCATCCTGTTCTTTCATTCCATAATTACAAGATTTCTTAAGATAACTTATGTAAATAAATGGCATTATTTATCATAATAATGAAAAGTGAAAACAGGTGGATCATTAGCAAATAAAATATGTCCATTTAGTAGACTGAATATTTTGAATCCATTGAAAAAATACTTACAATATTTGAATATATACTAAAACTTTAAAAAATGTGGGAATTGCCCATTACATAAATATTAGTGCAAAAAGAAGGACATGTAACTATATGTCAAGGAGCTGTATAACATTAGAATACAATACACCAAAATATTACTCATGTGTATTACGTGTAATATAATTTTGTCCACACACCTCCTGATATTTTCCAAATTTTCTACATTTATTAATATTAATGTATTAAACTTATGATTATTTATATTGTAAGTAATTATCCAAAGATCAAATTATTGCAGATAAATACTTTTATGATTAGTAGCACTTTCAAGTAGGAAAAGGTCCTATCTAGGAGCCGATTTATAACTAGTACCACAGTATTGACTTTATGAGTTGATCCCATACAAATATTCATTCATTCAATAGATATTTATTAAGTTCCCACAATATGACAGTTATTGCTCTAGGTGCAAAAGATGCACCAAAAAAAAAAAAAAAAGAATTACAATATCTGTCCTCATAGAACCTATATTGCAGTAGGGAGAAGGAAACAAAAAAGAACCTTATGGTCAAATCTGTAATGTGTTTTGATGGTAAGTGCTATGGACAAAAGGATGATAGAGATGACTACATGAGGAAGAGTTTGAACATTTGAATAGGGTAGTCAAGGAAAACCTCAGCCAACAGGGAACATCTGATCTAGGATTTGAAGTAGATGAGGTTACAAGCTGGACAGATTTGGAGGAAGAGTATTCCAGGAGGGAACAAGAGCACAAATCCTGTCACTGAAGCATTTCTAGTATGTTGGCCAATATCTTGGTCCATTGTGGCTGGAGCAGAATGATGGAATGTGATGGGGAGGATGAAATAAGAGAGGCAACATGAACCAGATAAATTAGGGCAATGCAACCATTATATGGACTTGGATTTTTTCTGCTAATTACATGTGAGGTCATTGGAGGGTTTAGAAAAGTGATATGATCCAGCTAACTTGTAAATGATCATTTTGGCTGCTCTATTAAAAATGGACTATGAAATTTAACAAACTTCACAGAAAATAAAGAAGCATGAGTGGTGTACTCTATATTGTTTACATACACAAATATGATTTGATGTTCTTTATAATAAGATATTGATAAATTACAGGGGAAGCCTAATGTTATTTATCACAACTTTCTAAGACTATGTGAGATTTCTCTCTACCAGCTATAGTGTGTGTACTGTTTTTTACTATCATTATTTTGTCTGTCATTAATTGGCTTCTATTAACAATGCCTACATGTATTTCTCTCTGATTCATGCTATTTAAGGGTGTAAGAAGGGTGATGAGTAAACTGCAATGAATTCTACGTCGCGATCACTGCCTGCAATTTTATCAATCAAGGCCTTGTCAGAGAGAAAAAAAAACATTCTTAGCAGAAATAACACAAGAGAGTTTTATTAAGGGACCATTTGCAGATGTATAGCAGTACTAAGAAATATCAACAAGGACTTTAGAGCACCCTAGGGTAGTGACAATGGGGAGCTGTTGCCATCTCTAGGTATGAAGGGGTGGGGGCTGGACAGCACTTTAGCTATAAGAAAGAATGACTTCAAGGATTGTAACCTCAATAGATATACACAGCTGACCCACAGGGACTCAACACTTTCCTTTAAAAAAAAAAAATTACTCCAGGGTGTAGTTCAGCCAGCAGCGAAGAGGCAAGGAAATCCATCCATGTAGTCCCCAGTCAGCCTCGCCAGACACAGAGCAAGGCAGAAAAAGGTGGAGCACAGACCCAGAGGAGCAAATTTAAAATGTATAGTGTAGCAATCAATAAAGATTATAAATATTCTGTCTTCATTAATGGTATTTCCAAACTCTAGCCCTGTTTCCTTACACTGCTATAACACATAATCTGTAGATGAGGAAATCATCTACACAATTTGAGAGAATTGTTGTGATATAGCTTCTTTTAATTCAGGTTCTACAAAATTCATTATAGGCAAATAGAACTGTACCTTTTTTTAGTGTAAGGGTGAGGGACATTTTACAACTTTATTTTTGGAAATAAATGAATAATTTTATGGTTTAGTACTCTCTGCTGGCTCTTTTTTCACTAATAAAGAAATTATTGTTTTGTGAGATAATCTGTATCACTTGGTGATTGACTATTTACATTATATACCATATGCATGTGAAGATTATTGTCCTGATATTTTTAAAACCCATGAGAAAACATAAATAATTACTCTTTTTTGCTTAACATTTTTACTGTACATATATAACACAGGGTGTGAGTTTTTAAAATGTTAAATAGGATCACAGCAAACTTAAGTATAATAGGAAACACAAAAAAATCTAAGGACCTGTGGATAAATGAAAGAGTTTATATAATTAAATACAGGTTTGCTATGGAATTCTAAGCAGCCATTATTCTTAGTAATAATTCATTAATTTATTTCACAGTTACTGAACTTCTCTTTTTAGGCTTTGTTCATATATATATATATATATATATATATATACACACACACACACACACACACACACATAAATGTATGTAACAATATGATTAATGTCCACAGTGTATCAATAATTGTAAAAAGCAACTTCTCAGGTGATACATGTAAATTCAGCTAACATTTTGGGGATATTGACAACCACAAAACATTGCTGAGAGAAAGTAAAGAAGTACCCCATTCTTTCTTAGCTTTCCTCTTGAGACTCCAATTACATGTATCTTAGACTATTTGATATTGTCCCGGAGGTTGCTCAGGCTCTTTTCTTTTATTAATATTTTGTGTTGTCGATATTATTTAGATTTGATAATTATTTTCCATTATACTACTAACCCTTTATTCTATACTCGCAAATCCATTCTTAAACTCTTCCAACATTTTAAAATTTACTATAGATATTGTACTTTCCACTTCTGTCATTTTTTATTTTATTCATCTATATATTTATATATAGAATATATTCTGCGTGCTATTTTCAATGGTTCATCTGGTCTATTTCTCTTGTATGCTTTTTTTAATAACTCAACTACAGCTTATGCTTTTTTTTCTTTGCATATCCACTATTTTTTAAATTATAGCTTAAACATTTTAGATGATACAGTGGAGGACTATGGGTTTTTTTTTTTTCTAATGGGTGTTGATTTTTATTCTGGTTGGCAGTTAAATTACTGTAGATTATTTTATTTAAATCTTTGTTAGGTAACTGTTATTTCAATCTTGAATTTTCAGAATGCAAACCCTCTTGTAGGGTGTGTCCTTAGTTCTAAGGACAAAAAAGTATTTCTAGGCTCTTGATTGAATGCTCATAGTGCTCAGCAACATGTCTGTAATCTTCAACATTTTTCAGCCTTGTATGATCTTTTCTATCACTACTTAATTCTTACCCCCATATCGGATCTCTGTTGAGCACGTATTCTTAATTCTGCCTTGGATAAAACATTAGGTAAATCCCAATGAAGATTTTTGGGGCCATCGTTATACCTAATTATTTCTTTAAAAAAAAAATTATTTTGAGGGAAAGAACAAGCACAAGATGGAGAGAGGGTCAGAGAAAGAATCCCAAGCAAGCTCCTTGCTGCCCCGCTGTCAGTGTAGAGCGCAACGTGGGGCTCAAACTCATGAACTGTGAGATCATGACCTGAGCTGAAACCAAGAGCCAGACGGTTAACTGACTGAGACACCCAGGCACCCCTGCTGCTGAACTCTTTCTTCTCTGATGCTTTGCTCTAGGAATTAGTGTAAAGTGACACATCAGATTGGTGACAGAGTTTTCTAAAGTAAAGGTTAGTGTTCCTTCCACTTTATCATTGCCTTACTAATTCTGCTTTGGCATGTTTGAGATTAGTACATAATTTAGTGAATAAATAGAAGATGATTCATACTTCCAAGGCATTTTTGGTGATGAATTCATAAAAGGTGCTACCTTAATTATTTCCCATTATCAAGAAGAAACTCTGCATATGCTAACCTATCTACTCCTTCTATAGAATCTTTAGTCTTTTATTTTATTCCTTTTATTATTAGTTTATTATTAGTGTGAGAAGGTGGAGAGGGTCAGAAAAATATCCTTTGACTGAAAAGGCACTTTCAGACCAAAAAGAGAAACAAGTCACTCTATATCATTTACAGAGTTTTATTCAGGGTAACTTACTGCCAGGAGGGAATCAGATAGACAGGGTATCCACACCACTACACACCTATTTTCCACCCCAATTCAGACCTTAATCCACAGGCGGTATAGAGTGGGGGCTTTGTAGTGAAGTCAAAGAGTAATTATTTAAAGTGGTGCCACCTGTGCACCAGTCATTTCTGCTAGTTATCTAAAGGGCACCCTCTGTGCACCACTTTAGAGAAAATCAGACAAACCTCTCTGCATTCTGGTCAGGGCAAACATTAATGTCCAAGGAGTCTGGAACACGTAGCACTGAGGGAGGTCATTGAGTGGATGTGAGCAAGACGGAGGGCATAAAGATAGAGCCAGTATTGTCAGTGCTTCTACAAATCATCATAAAATCTTTACTTTCTATATTATTTTCATTATTATAAAACGAACTGCAATACAGTAAGATCCATTCCTTAACATTGGTTATAAGTATATTGATCATATAATAAGTTTCACAATTCTGTGAATTTTACAGACACTTTATTTCATTGAAATTACATTGAAAATATAGGGGCGCCTGGGTAGCGCAGTCGGTTAAGCGTCCGACTTCAGCCAGGTCACGATCTCGCGGTCTGTGAGTTCGAGCCCCGCGTCAGGCTCTGGGCTGATGGCTCAGAGCCTGGAGCCTGTTTCCGATTCTGTGTCTCCCTCTCTCTCTGCCCCTCCCCCGTTCATGCTCTGTCTCTCTCTGTCCCAAAAATAAATTAAAAATGTTGAAAAAAAAATTAAAAAAAAAAGAAATTACATTGAAAATATAAAATTAAGACAATAACTGGAAAAATAATAATTTATTAAGATTTAAAGTCAAATTTGCCTTTTGTTTTTTATTAATTAGTTAATTTTTCTACCGTAAAAAGCCTTATATTAAAATTGTTGGCACATACAAGTTTAGTTAGAGTCATAAAGCTGACCTGTTATATCAAATTATGAGAGATTTGAAACTCTGGATCTAGGTCAATTTTGGCAAGTAATGATTATTCATTTTAGAACCATCAGAATAAGCAGAAAATATTTTATTTTGCATTTTTATCCTGCTTTATAATTGTATCTAGGATCATAAGACTTATATCTTAAAATCATTCTACTTTATATGGGTAATATTTTAAAGTAAGAAATTGGTTTATAATATTCTATTGCATTTTTCTCTCCACTATGATTAAGTTTCTGAGACATTTTGATAATAGTATTTTATTAATATGGGGAAATTAATATTTGAAAACATTAGTAGATTCTTACTAAGATGAAAATTTGCAATTGTTTAAAATGTGATCTAACTAGTCCTGCCAAGCACTGTTCTAGGTATTGATGATATATGCATGAAAAAAAAACAAATTTCTTCCCCCAAGGAGATTCTATGTTATCTGAAAATAAAAACAACAGAATTTTATTATTATTATTGGTATTATTGTTGTTATTATTGTGTTATTTTTACCAACACAGAAATCTTCTATAGAGTTCAAATTAAAATTTATTTTATTATTTATTTACTTATTTTACCTCTCAAAATGTAATTTCTTACCAGTGTCCTTGAAAATTTTTTCCACAAAATGAATATTCTCAATGTTGGAGTTTCCTTTTCTAATATTTGGGCAAATATTCTGGTATTTTTAAAAATGTTTATTTATTTATTTTTGGGGGGAGGGGCAGAGAGAGAGGAAGAGAGAATCTCAAGCAGGCTCCACACTGATGCAAGCAGCCTGACACACTGCTTGATCCCACGAACAGTAAGATCGTGCATGACCTGAGCAGAAACCAAGAGTCTGATGCTTAACTGACCAAGCCACCCAGGTGCCCCTAGGATGCTATACATTTTTTTTGTTTGTTTTCTTTTCTCCATCTGAGGAAACTAATTATCTTTTCTCCTTGTTTACTATTTTCTTTAATTTGCAATATTAATTAGACCCATTCTCCCCATAGTCTTTGTTGAACCACATTCTGATTTTAAATCTTTCCTCATAAATCCATCAACCTCAAGTCTTTAATTATTTTCATTACTTTCCTCTGAACTCTATCCAGTTTTTCTACATATTTCTAATAATGATGACCTTAGAAATGAGTCTGTAATCCAGGTGTGAGCTCAACATAGTTCTGTAGACAGAACCTGTCATTTCCATACTTTATGACATAAGTTTACTGCCAAAAGGAGAAGGTTTCTTTGCTTCTAGTCAATCTTTAAATTTTGGAGCTCTGCATGGCTTTGACATGGGCTCTCTTTCTCTTCTCATTCACCATTGTTGCTCTAGCAATATGGTCTTCTATGACTTCAAAAACCATTCATATGATGGCCACTTGCAATGTGCATCTCCATCACAGACCTCTTCCTGTATTTTATATAACAATATGACAAAATAAAAGAAAAAGAAGAAAAGCAGGATTAAAAAAAGTATTTAACATTTTTTGAATGTTTACTATGTGCTGACTACCTTTAGACAATGTATATGTATTGAATTAATCTCAAACAACTATGCTGAAAGGTACTGTTATTTTTATTTTATAGAGTAAGGAATTGATACAGGTGAGTAATATTGTCTGAATTCGTTTCTCTCCACACATTAATATGCTTTTTAAAGTGAATTTATCCAAAGAACAGCTAACTTTTAAAAACACAAATTATTGGGGTGCCTGGGTAGCTCAGTCGATTGAGCATCGGACTTCGGCTCAGTTTGTGATCTCATGGTTCATGGGTTTGAGCCCCGCGTTGTGTTCTGTGCTGACAACTCAGAGTGTGGAAACTGCTTCAGATTCTGGGTCTCTCTCTCTCTCTCTGCCCCTCCCCTGCTCATGTTCTTTCTGGTCTCTTAAAAATGAATAAACGTTAAATTTCTTTTAATTTAAAAATACAAATTGTTGGGGCACCTGGGTGGCTTGGTCAGTTAAGCATCCGACTTCGGCTCAGGTCATGATCTCACGGTCCGTGAGTTCGAGCCCCACATCGGGCTCTGTGCTGACAGCTCAGAGCCTGGAGCCTGTTTCAGATTCTGTGTCTCCCTCTCTCTCTGCCCCTCCCCTGTTCATGCTCTGTCTCTCTCTGTCTCAAAAATAAATAAATGTTAAAAAAATAAAATAAATAAAATAAAAATAAAAATAAAAATTGTTATTTTCCTTCCAGTAATAATTCAATGATTTCCTTTTGCTTAGGTCAAAAACTCTAAAATTCTTAACATTGCATAAATGGTCCTGTGAACACCATGAGATAGAGATTGTGTCTGTGGTTTGCTCTGGTATCCCAAGAGCCTAGAATATTGTTTGGCAGTCTGAATGGTCTGACCCCTCTCTGATTTCTCATTCTCTGCTTTTGAATTTCTGTCTTCTTAGCTTTTCAGCTCTAGCTACATTCTTCTCTCAGTTCTTCAGATAAGAAAACTCTTCCAGGTTCAAGACCTTTGATAAGATGACTGCTCTTCTAGAATGTTTTTTATTCCCATAGTTGTTAGTTAAGTCAGATTCATTCTTTGGCAGACTGTTTAACTGTCACTTTCTTAGGAAACCCCAGTGGTGTGGGGAGCCTGGCTGTCCCAGGTTGCAGAAGTTGATTATGTTCATTTCTCCTCAACTCCATGTTCAATGATATTGCATTGGTGAGGGTGTTTATGGCACAGAAATAGGTGAATGCTACAAATCAGGACTCACTCCACTCCCCTCTGGCATCAGCCTATTGTTGAATGTCTAAATAGCACACCACTGAGGGAGTTCTACCTAATTTCCAATGACTACATTTGATGATTTGTCACTCAGTTAACACAGTTGTAATTATGTAGTTATTCTATAATAACTTTTAAATATCATTAAAATATCCTCAAGAAGAGCATATGAATTATGTCTTTTTTTATTACCATGTCCCTAGTAACTAGAAGAGTATCTGGCACTAAAAAAATATTTGCTGAGTGCAAAAATGAATTATTGCTTCATCTGTAGAAATTACTATACTTGTTTAGACTTCAAGAGTTGCAGAATAGTTGATGTATTAGTTATCCATTGCTGCATATCAAATTGCCACACACTTAGCTGCTTAAAACAGTAGACATTTATTATCTCAAAATTTCTTGAGTCAATAGTCCAGACAGATGTCATAAGACTATGGTCCAGAGTTTCATTTTGGAGTTTCATGGGAAGAATCTGCTTCCAAGCTCATTCAGGATGTTTTTGTGATTCACTTCCTGTAGTTGTATGAACAGCCAAGCTTCTTCCTTGTTGTCAGCTAGAAACCCCTCCTCAGCAACTAGAGGCCTCCTATAATTCCTAGAGGCCACCTCTAATTCCTGGAACATGAGCAGTCCCAACATGGTCCCTTACCTCATCAAGGAAGCAAGCAGTTTCTAGAGTGCCTGCTATCAAGAGAGTCTTATACAGTGTAATGTAATCACAGGAGTGACCTTCCACCAGCTTTGCTGATTCAGTTGGTTAGAAGCAGCCACAGGTCCTATCCACACTAAAGGGGATGGGATCACACAAAGGTGTGAACACCAGAAGGAAGACTGGGATGATGATGGATGAGACATTTATCATCCAGTCTGCCTGCCACAGTGGGAGGAAATTATAACAAAGACTCATTAATTTAAGAAACATAAAAAAGCTCATTATTGTTGTGCCTAATTACATAATAAATGTCTGTAAAATTAGAAGATTAGAAGTGAACATGTAAAAATGCCACAAATATCAATGAGGTACATTCAGGACTATTTGATTACTAGTTCTTTTAAAAACAATAATGCATTGGGGCACCTGGATGGCTAGTCAGTTGAATGTCTGACTTTAGCTCAGGTCATGATCTCATGGCTTGTGAGTTCAAGCCTTGCATTAGACTCACTGCTGTCAGTGTAGAGTCTGCTTCAGATCCTTTGTCCCCCTCTCTCTCCATTCCTCCCCTGCTCACACTCTCTCCCTCAAAAATAACAAACTTTTTTAAAAAACATAATGCATTTTCATTAGTTTTGTTTCATTTTCACTCAGTGAATAGAAATATATGCTTCTAGAATTTGAACTTACATCTCAGCTTTTTAATAAAAAGACAGTGTTTTCCTTTTTCAAAGAATTACTATTAAATTTAAGGACCCAATATTACAACCTTAGTTTTAGCTTGTAAGGCTCTTCTAGTGTCTAGGATTGTTGGTCACTTAAAGGTATCAATTGTAGAAATGTTGTATCCATAGAAAACACATGATCTCTTTGATCATTGTTGCACTGGTCTATGAGAAATAATATGAGAATCTGAATATGAGAAATTTGATTTTTTTTAATTCACTGCAAACTGTAAGTGATGAAGACAATTTTCATCTAAACTATCTTCCCTGTGCCTGACTCACATTGGGAACTCCGAAGTATTTACTGTGTAAGTGTTGATATGTATTCAAACCCTGATTTCTTTGTTCCATCTTTAACACTTTAACCTTGCATGTCTCAAACAAAGATGGTGTGAATATATAGAAAATCAAGGGGGAAAAAGGAAATAATGTAGGAAACAATACACACTTTCCTGTCTTGATTAGATTTAGCTAAACATATATCATATGCTTACTTTAAAACGGCAAAAATAATACCCACTTCTGTCTAACGATAGAGATACTAAGATATAAGTTGGCTATTAAAAATTCAGTATAGAATACTTTTATGATATTATTCTAAATTCATTTTTGACCTGTTTCATAATTCCATTTCTAGACAGAAATTGTATAAAAATACTCTTTCTGATCTATTTCACTCATACCAAATAAATATTTGCACCATGTCAAAACTGGCAAGGACTGAAAGCAATTAACTATTTTGCAGTAAATACTGATCTGAACAACAAAGGGAGAAAACCATGGCAATTCCTGAAGTTCATATCAGTAAAGTGAAAACAGTTTGTAATAAAAAATGAAAAACTTGTACATAATATGTTTTAAATCTCTCTGCCAAACTCTGTTAACATCTGCCACAACTGCTAGGCATTCATGAACTTTTCATTTGCTTGAGTAAATTGATAACCATGTGGCAATGAGTCTGTCAACTGATAATGCTGTGTCAGTCAGGTGGATGGAAAAGCTCTGCTTTCCAAAATTCTATTGCCATGTTTGAATCACCAGGGTTGAATTAGCAAGGGAAGATGTTTCATTTGTGATTTTTCTCCAGCTGAACTTCATATGTGATATGACTATGAAGAAAGACATTGTTCAGAAATCACCCAAACCAACCATATGTAAGCTATAATTTTTCTCCATTTCGAACAAGGAATTGAGTCCCTTGACTGTGACTGGTAGCTGTTGACTGGAAGTAGTTTCTGTTCCCATTTGGATATTACAATTCCATTCCATCCAACTTAATGAGTGCTTATTATGTGTTGACTATTGTGGTAAATGTCAGGGTATCAAAACTGGGCAAAGTACAGGGCCTTCTCTATAAGAATTTCCCTTTTGGTAAGAGAGAGAAATAATTTCTACAAAGGAGGCAGAAGTTATTTCTACATGAGTGCCTGGAGAATCACTAATTTGTGTAATAAAAGTCATTTCAATCCAAATATGTTTCTGAAAAAAAAAACAATTAAATCCTTACAGAATTTTCAACCCAAGACTACTTGCTAATCTATAAAAAGGAATTATTACTGAGGGATAACAGAACAGATTCCCAGGGACTGTTGTCATGCTATCTAAATGTTCACCTACACCCTTTTGTTAAATGTGGCTGTCCTGTTCTGGTTGCATAAGTAAAATTGAATATTTGGGTTAATGACATATTTTTCCTTTTCTATCTTAGAAAACCCACTGTATTAATGTGGTGCTTTTGGAATTTTGTATAAACTCCCAAATGAGACACTTTAATAAAAAAAATGCCGTTTGTCATTTTTTCCACTAGCTCTGCCTTTCTTTTCTCTATGTCTCCTTTTCTCCTCTTTCCTTCTCATTCTTGATCCCTCCCACCAAGTGCAGTTCTCCATCATGTTAATAGCAACTTCCTCACCTCTGAATCTTGCTCTGTAACTACTGAAACCCCCCTTCAAAAACTTTAATAGAAGAGTTCTGTTTAGAAAGTCATTTGAAAAATGTCAGGAACAACCCTTTGCCCTGTCTCCTTGGCATTCTGAAAGTTGCCAGTCAACCTCCCTGTGGTTCACTACCTAGACCACAGTTTCAAGAACTGAACTATGGACCCTTGTTCAGAGTCCCCTGCTGAAAATCAGTATAAACAGTTTAGATCAAAATGGGCTTTCTGAACTCACATTTTAGCATGTTGAGCCACCACTATGGAATGTTTGGGATTCTATTAATACAGCTTTATGGCTTTAAAAGAAAGTATTCTTTCAGTACTGAAAAGGTAGCTGCTTTATTTTCAAGTGGCAAAAATGGTAGAAAAATTTGGTCTAGGATATAGCTAGTTGGAGTATCATAATTTCGTCTTAAATAAGTAAAGGGTTATTTTACAAGCTGTAATTTGAAAATAGATATACTTAGGTCAAAAATTATAGGCTGGTAAATGTGAAATACTAAGGTATATTGGAGAGTACATATTTGAATGCATATGAAATCTACACTATCTAATGATTTCTGACATTCATTGTTCAGTGCTTCCTAAAAGCTCAAAGAACAAAAGTACATTTTATAATGATCCCTACAATTTCATAGTTATTGCAGTTAAAACTAACAATTGTATTCTACTCTCTATAGCACTACCTAAAACTCTACCCTTAAAAAAAGTTCAGTAATGTGTCTTAGCAGTAAAGAGAAGGGTTTTAATTTTGTACTCTAATATGCTTTTTCTGGTATCCACAGCTGGAAGTCAGTCTTCCTAAAACCCTGTCATGGCATTTTACTTGTACAGATTTATTACACTTAATGTATAGTCTGTGTTATTTTTATGCTAATCTTATCTTCCCTGCTACATTGCCAAATTCTTAAATGGTGATTCTACAGCTCATCAGCCCTCAGACTCCTCATAGTGCCTTGCTTCCAGCTATCACTTGGATAAATGCTGGGCCTGAATCAAGGATTAGCCAAGATTATAGGCAATTTTATAGAGTCCAAATGTGTATATAAATGTGTAGTACTAGAAATAGTGGAAAGATTATACATTCCAGTAGTATGCATAGTGTTCACATTCTACCACAGTAAGGATTCAGATGTATTGACACTAATTCTTAAAAATGTATTTTTTGAATCCATTAATAGTGGTCTACTTAAGAATAAATGCAGAAAGCTCTTTAGGGATAGTTATACATTTAAATATACATATATACTATTTTTAGAATAATATATGGATATATTGTTTTATTTGATAACATATAATTTGGTAAAAATGGGGCCAAATGTCTGAGTATTAAGTATTAATTTCTCAATTTTAAATCATGTCGGTATCATTTCAGAGACTAAGAATAACGTAATTAAAAATACAGTATGAATCACTCTGTAAGGAACTGAATATGTATAAACACGTTGAAGCTACATACCTACTGAATTTCTACACTCTCCAGTTTTGGGGGCGGGAAAGGAAGACAGAGGAAGATGCTGACCGGCCCTGCCTTCACCTCTGTGCTTTCTCCTGTACTTTCTCCTGTGCTTCTTTGCAGTGACCTTCACTGGCTTATCTTTTTCTGCCAGACAGTAAATATTAGTTTTATTAGTTTTACTTACAGTTTTATTTTTGCATTTTCTAAAAACAAGTTTATGTATTAGCATATTAACTATAATTGTTCATTTTATTGTGTGTCTCCACATTGGTCTGGGAGCATTTTGAGAGGAGACACGGTGTTGTGTCTACTTTGATATTTTTGGTCCATAGTAAATTTAATAGGTTTTAATTATAGGAATGAGTAAATTCATGAAACTTACAATGACTTCAGCCCACCCATGTGCCAACATAGAGCTTTTGAGACCAATCATAAATAAGATAAATTGGCCCATCCTGGTCTAGTGAAAACTGAGAGATTAGTGGGAAAGTCCCCAAACTGATGTGATTAACTTTAGTATGGTCAGTGGCTGAAATTGGGATTGAATAATAACTTTTGGGATATGTGAGATGGGAGAAAGGATATGGAGTTTGGAGTAAAAAAAACCTGAATTCTCATGCTAGATCTTCACATTTCTGACTGTGTAATCTTGGATATGTTGCCTAATCCCCCTGAACCTCAGGAATAGAGGTGATCTGAGGTAAGGTCAGCCAGTTTACCTTTCCTTACCTTAGGAACCAACTTACTTAGGACCAACTTCTGTGGCTAGAAGAATTCAGGCAGCACATCATTTGAAATGAAAACTGATTAATTAGGCTAAACATTTTACATTAAACTGTCTTGTTTCTCCAGACTGTAATAACATAAGCCCCATTGCCCCACATTTGCTGCATATCACTGTATGTTGCTATCTTGGCCTTTCTAGTGTATGCTTGAGTTAAGAAGCATCATCTGAACATTTATTTGATCCTATGTTGGAGAGTATATAACTATAGCAATGCCATTTATTTTGTGCTTCCTAAGGGCTAGTTGTTCCTTGCAACAATGGAAGAAGGGCTTTAGATAAAGACTTCTTTTTTACACTGTAGCTCAGCTGTTTGTTTGAATCATTCATTCTTGCCTTCACTTCTTTAGGCTTTTTCACATATGCTACTGAATGTGCTTCATTGATTAATTGTTACCACAGCATTTCAGTTTTGTTACTTGAACTGTATTCCCCAAAACATAGACCTAGATCTGTGAAAAGTGTATCTCCTTTGGTGCTCCTCCCAAATCATGAGGGTGGCCAATGGAATCAATCTGTCACCTGAAACTTCCTCCATATTGAAAGCATGTGGAAGCCATTCTTCTGTCAATGCCCATCACTTCTGCCTGCAGGGTTACTGGTATGAGACATTCCAGCTAGGCTGTTCAGATAGGAATGTGAGTTAGTCTGGGCAAGAATTGTAAACCTAGGGGTGTTTTGCTGTTATTAACCACAGCATGTACATCCTGTTTCAGAGTCTTCTTTTTTGAATAAATGTGTGTGTTCACTTGCTCTAATTTCCCATTTCCCTCCCAACCAAAATAAAGTGGCTGACACCAGAGACTGACAGCTAGACAAGGACAAAGAAGGTTGAACCACATTTCTTTGTGCATCACTTACTTTTGGGGTGTTTGGTCTTACATCACGCATTGATCATATTTGTGCTTGGGCACATTTAATACAAGATCCTTCAAGTCCAGTCTTCTTCAAACACAACTTTTCATATAAATTAAATAGATAAACTCCTAAATTCAAGATTCACACCCATTGCTATTACTTTAAAAGAACCAAAGTTTATCATTCCTGCCCAGACTAACTCACATTCTTGGCCACAAAGGCCTACTTGGAATGTCTAGCCTTAGAAATGCACATTTTGTACAGTTATTTCTATCTCATATATTTAACCCACAACCTGAATATAGTTGAAAACAGGAGCAAGTCTGTTTCAAATTACATGATGCACTTAGGGTATTAACAAAGATCATAGGAAAGCATAGAGGCGGAGCATAAATATTTAGAAATACAAAATCAGAATCATTGAACAGGAAAGCGCCTTAAATTTTCAACTACTATTAATAAAATTTAGTAGATGTTAGTAAAACTCCATGCTTTTTTTTTAAAAACTCACTCAAAAGTAAGTTTAAACTCCCCAGATTTAATTTATGAGAAATATTTTCAAATACTAAATATCCAGGAATGTTTCTTAGGATTTCTGAGGAGCCAATTTATAATGTGCCTAGTGGAGCATGTAAAATATATTTCTGTGAGTAGGCATAAGCATTCCTGTAAGAGACATAATTATTTTATTCCACACAATGCAAGGTTAAAGTAAAATAGTCTGAAGAAAATACAGGGAAATAGAAAGTTCAGAAATTCAATAATATAATTCTCTATGACATAGCATGCCAGCTAATTTAACAACAAATTAAATGGCTAAAATGGAATTGAATTGCTATCCTTTCTTAAGGAAAACACCAGGGAGTTTTCCATGAATAAGAGCCAATGAATCAAGACCAAAGGAAACTGACCACACCTGTCTTGGATAATAGAAGAATGGGAACTGGAACCAGAGATTGAACGACCTAATGCATGCTGATAGAAATACCACTAGTGACTTCCCATAACCTTGAAACCGTCTGCAGGTGGTTCCCTGTACCAGTAAAAGTAGGGCTGAAAAACCTCTGGAAGCCTTCCTTAGTGTGCACCCACATTGCTCTAGAAACCAAGCCAAGTGGACATGCATTTGTGTAATGGAATGTGTCTTTTCTCTCTCCTTGTCTGTGGCTTCTTTGTGTATGTGTTGGCTACCACTGCTCATAAGTGGCTTATGAAAAATGCAACACTACTAAGGTATACAAATAAGTCACATTTTTGTCTGAACCAATGCAACAAATTTCCAGTCAGAAGAATCTTTTTGGCTCTTTGGAAACAGTCCCGAAGTCTTTGCTATTTAAGCAAGATCTCCTACATTTAGTTTCCTAATTTTTTTATTTTTATTTTTTTAGCCTTTTATGTCACCATTTATTTCCTTCATCATAGATTAGGCTATCTGATTTCCTTATGTTTCCCATAGATGACTTAGTAGTTAAATGAAATTGACAGACAACAAAATCAACAGAGGTTTATTACCTTATATATGTAAAGCTCTGTTGTGGGAATTTTGCAGGTTCAGAACAGAGACGTCTGTGTTTTCACTCAAAAACAGACAATATAGTAATTCAAAGAAATAGTAATATGCTTTATGAAGTTATTAATTCATGTCTTATTGATAACGACATATGTATTCCCTTAAAGGGTGAAGTGGCATTTTTAAGAATTCCTGCAGTAGAGTTAATTATCAATTTCTCCAAACAAATCCTGGATTATTTTTTTAGTCTCTAAACTTAAATAGAATTGTTTTCTTTTCTAAAAAAATGTTTATTTATTTATTTTTGAGAGAGAGAGAGAGAGAGAGAGAGAGAGAGAGAGAGAGAGAACATGTTGGGGAGGGGCAGAGAGAGAGAGGGAGAGAGAATCCCAAGCCGGCTCTGCACTGTCAGTGCAGAGCCAGATGCAGGGCTCAAACTCATGAACTGTGAGATCAGGACAAGAGCCAAAACCAAAAGTGGGAAGCTTAACAGACTGAGCCACCCAGGCTCCTCTAAACACAATTATTTTCAGCACCATTGGCTGCATTCATTGATCAAAAGGCATTCTATGCTAAAAATACTTTTAAATTGAAAAGTAAACAGTAGGATATTAAAACTGCATGTCTGCAGACTAGAAAAGAGAAAATAATAATTGCATATTATTTTGAGTAACTATGTGGGAATGATCATGCCAAAATAGACCCCACAAGAATAAATGTTTGATTTCAGTACACATTAAAGTTCTCTCTTTTGCTAAAAATCTTCATGGAATTTAAATAAATGTTCATTTTTTAATTTTTTTCTTCATTTGTACTAAGAGATATTTGGTAAATATTTATTTTAAAATATGAGAACAATCAAGCTAAAGATTAAATTTTTAAAAAATACTGGACCCATATTTTAAATCCATAATGAGAGCCCTAACAAACAATTAGAATAACCTTATACTCAAGTCAGATTTTCTGTATAAAATATCTACCTAAACAAATACTTTATAAAATTGGTCCTTCTCTGTTATAAATTCTAAAAGTATACTTAAGCTATTAGCTCAAGAAGAATGTGATGAATGCCCAAGATGACAGTTCAAGAAAGCATTGATTCTACCAACAACAAAGCAGTCCAGGAAAGATTTGACTAAAGAAGAAAAGTTTATAAGAGAAATTTGCCATAGTGAATGGTGAAAGTCATAAACTTGGGAATAATTTTTTCTGAGATTACATGTGAAGACTACTTACATTAACATATGCTCCAGTAATGAGTTAGATTAGTATAAAAAAATTGGAATTTGACTATAACACTGATTTTGATTATATTGTGCTGGTTGGGCCATAATTATTCTAGAAAGCTTGATGATATTACCATTCATTCATGGAGCCATTCACTAATTTATTCACCACATGCATTCATCATATAAAGTATGTGTGTGTTCTGCTCCCTCAAGTTACTCAGACACTAGAGGAAGGAAATAATACAACATGACTAGATAATGGGATAATGCTGGGATAATGCTGGAGCTGGAGCTCTGTAGGAGGAGCCAGGGAAGCCTTCATGGAGGAGGTTTCTTTGAGCTGCATCTTGAAGGATGTCCAGGAATTTTCCTGGATAGGAGGAAAGTAACTAAAACCAGCAAAAAATGTTTTCTGAGAAGAACTAGATGTCAGATTAAAAAGATGTCCATGCCTAAATATACGTGACAAACACTGGATTGCCCAAAGGCAGGAAAGTTTCTTCACTGCAGAATTCTCATGAGTTTTAACAAGTGTTTCTTGTTTTCTTGATTATGAAAATAATTTAGATCAATGAACCAAAATACAGACTTCATGAACTCACTGTCTTAGTCTGTTCAGGCTGCTATAACAATACCTCAGACTAGGTGGCATATAAAGAGAAATTTATTCCTCATAATTCTTGTGGCTGGAAGTGAGAAATCAGGGTAATAGCATGGTTGCGTTCTGGTGTAAGCTATCTTTCAGGTTACAGACTTTTCATTGTGCCCTAATGTGATAGAAAAGCCTAGGAGTCTCTATCAGGCCTCTTTTTATAAAGGCACTAATCCCATTCACGAGGGTTTGCTCTCATGATCTAAGCACCTCTTGAAGGCCACACATCCTAATACCATCACACTGAGTATTAGGATTTCAACATATGAATGGGGGGGCACAAATATTCAAACTATAGACCTCACCTCGAATATATGATTCACAATCTTTTTTCAAATAAGCCTGAAAAATCCATAACTTTTGACAATGCCCCAGTTGAGTCTTAAGGTCTTCAAGTTTGAAAAATACTACTGTTTAAGCAATTGCACAGTCAAGATCTTCATAAGGAGAATGTGGTATATGCCACTTTTCAAACTTACTTCACACTATAACTTTTACATGAGGAAATTCTCGCTTGCATGTTGTGAAATAATTACGCTTCTCATAACATGTTTGAAAGTACGAGCAAAAATGACAAGTTGAAAAGCTAGGGCTTATGCTATGAGTCCTTAGAAAATCTGTGTTTCTGAACATAAGGTTATGAGACTTGATGCTCAAGAATGCAGAGGCCAGACAATGAAGCCGCGCTAAGTGTTTATACTTTATCTTATGAGTAATGAGGAGGCCAGATGATTTAAGAAGCCAATAAGGTTAGGTTTGGAATTGTTCATGAATGACTTTATATATGCTTCTTCTTATGGCATAAGACAATCATAGTTATGAAGTTATACATGATGTAAGACAATTATGAGACCAAATAGAAAAGTAAACAAGAAGGAGTTATATAAAATGGAGTGAGCAATGAAGCCATTGCACCAATGCATTCAGTAATGAATTTACACATTTGCAGGGGATGAGTTATAAATGTGTCCAGGGGTTCCTGGGTGGCTCAGTCAGTTACGTATCAGACTCTTGATCTTGGCTCAGGTCATGATCTAAACCATTCGTGAGATTCAGCCCTGCATCAGGCTCTGTGCTGACCACAGGGAGCCTGCTTGGGATTCTCCCTCTTTCCCTCTCTCTCTGTCCCTCTCCCACTCTCTATCTCTCTCTTTCATGATAAATAAACATTAAAAAAAATAAATGTGGCCAAAATTTTCTAATGGGCAACCTAAAAAGAAAAGCAATATCAAATGTAAGTTCGAAGATGGTGTTGCTTGATTTGTTGAGTGGAAGAATGAGAGAATGATGGGATAACTGAATAATTGAATGGAGATTTATTTCATAAGAAGATGAATCTTGTAGCTGCATGGAAGGTGGAAGGCTGAAGGAAATTCTGGTGGCTAAAGCATGATTTTAATAATCTAAGTGAGAAGTAGTTGTGTTATGATAATCTAAGTGAGAGAAAATAAGGGGCCACCAGTACAAAATTATGGGAAAATCCAGATTAAAGAAACAATTCTAAGATTGAATAAATAGTTTTTAGTTATTGATTTTATTCTGGAGAATTAAAAAAAAAAGAACATGATACGACAGCTGAAGATGACACAAGACTTCTACTTGATGATTGTACACTATTTAAAAAGATAAAGACTATAGAATGAGAACTAATTTGAGAAAGGGGTGCTTGGAGGTGAAATAATAAGTTAAATTTGGAATATATTAAGTTTGACATTTCCATATTTTGTGGAATTCAGGAGTGAGTGTATAGGCTAGTGCTTTTTCAACCAACAGTCCATATAGATTTTCTAGGACAGCAATAGCATTAATTAGAATCTCTCTTCTTTTCCTAATGCTATTCTAAAACTGTAAAAAGGGATATCAGAAAATAAAGATGTGTTTCCAACATATCAAAATATGTGTGTGAGAAAAGCTATAAATAAATATACCCATGACTATTAAAAAAAACCTACTAATTTTTATTGTGAAAAGAATGAACACACTTATTTGATAAATTTTGGAACTAATAGAAAACATCTAACCTAGAAATTGAAATTAATACTGTACATAGTTTTCTTATAAAGGAAACAAGTCAGGAATAGAGTGTTAATGGATTTTCTGCTTTACTGAGGTGTTTTGTCAAACATCAAAAGGCAAGCAAAGCTATGGTTCATAAACACCACAGCAAGCAAACAAACAACGAGTATTTCACAGTGAGATAATGCAGAGATGAAAACTGTAGTTAATCAAAATTAGTTTTTCTCTAACAAGTCTTGAGATCCCAGAAAAGTATATGAGACAATGTAGTTAAGTGATTTTGAGTGTATTTGTTAATGAATAAAAAGGGAAGAGTCATTTAAGTCTTTATGAAGATTATTTTTACACATATAAAACCTCCTTGGGACATGCTGCAACATGGCCAGGAGCACTTTAGAGACTCTACGTAACTGTTAGATCTTAGGAAAAGGAGGAGGTGGTAATTTTTCTTTGTCCCCTCAGGCTCCATGGGGCAGTCCCAAGTGAATCACAGTCTTCGAACAAACCTGTCAAATTCTTTAATTCCATACAAGCTGAAGTCCTGAGCTGTCCTTCCCTAAGCTATGGATGGAGGGGGACTTGGAAGGAGATGCTGAGCTGATTTTGCCTGGGCATCACAGTGCAGGTCCTTAAAATGGATAATCCAAGCAGCAGCATTCAGAAGTAAAACCAAAACCAAAACTAAAATCTGAGTAGCATGTCCAATTTAGGTATCAGTTTCAAGGCATAGAACGAGGAAAACCTATGCATAGACACTCTGGTTAGAAAAAAGAAATTCCAGATAGGAAGAGGGGAGTTTTGACCAAGAGGGTGAAAGATGGAGCTTAAAAATTCCTTGGTCTGTATAAATGTGGCTACCTCTGCTTTTCATACAGCACATGTAACTTTAGAGAATAGGGAAAAAGAATTATAGGAGCAATTCTCAATTTAGTGTTTGAAAATGAACATCAATGATTGCCTGCTCAATGAAACTCAACAAATCAGCTATAGCAACATGAGTTTTCAAGCTCCCCAAGACTAATTCATTCTGTATAACTCCAAGGTTAGTTTATTTAATCAGCACAAAATGCCAAGAACAGAAAGTAAAGCAATTAGTGGATCAACTCTCTACTCTCATAGACCATTTTAGGGGTGTCAGAATCCAAAAATGCAACACTACTAAGGTATACAAATAAGGCACATTTTTGTCTGAGCCAATGCAACAAATTTCCAGTCAGAAGAATCTTTTTGGCTCTTTGGAAACAATCCCAAAGTCTTTGCTATTTAAGCAAGATCTCCTACATTTAGTTTCATAATTTTTTATTGTTTTTTTTTAGCCTTTTATGTCCCATTTATTTCCTTCATCATAGATTAGGCTAGCTGATTTCCTTATGTTGCCTATAGATGACTTAGTAGTTAAATGAAATTGACAGACAACAAAATTAATTTGAATTCATATATTAGAATATGATTTGAAATCATTAGGGAAAGGATCAAAAGGAATGTGATAAAACCAGCAAATTATTGTAGCAATTTGTAGCTTGGGAGAGCATGAGTTTTTGAAGCTGAGCTCAAATATTACTCTTTCTCAGAGGCTTTCTAAATTAAGCAGGATCACATTTGCCTCCTTTAGAAAGTTCTTCAGATGCAAGGATTATTCAGCCAATGAATTAGGTCTCATTTAGTGACTCATTTATCTCTGTTTTTGCTCCATCCTGGTTTTTCTCTGCCTTTATTACAGAGTCCACTTTGGAAGCCTAACTGTCTTCAAGGAATTTAACAGATTTGATCCCTGGCCAACATACCAACCATTCTTTACAGGAGCTCAGTAATGTTTGAACAAAAATCTTTGAAAGCACAATAGATCACATAGGTACTCTGTGCTCTAAAGTCCTCATCTGGACCACCAACACGTTTGGAGAATTTTGTTAGCTCCTTATTACCCACTCTATAAATACTTGTCAACTCAACTGTGTGTGAGGTTCTATTGTTTGCTAATTCTGCCCTCTAAGTCCTATTTCCCCAAATGGAATGTAAACAATATGATGTTCAGAAAAACACTGTTTTCTCTGTTCATATATCATTCCATATTTTTTCCCTTTTAAAATATTCAGAAGAGGAGAAAAAAAGTCATCTTCCTTACCTTTCACACTGATTCTTCTACACAAGCTTCAGAGATGTTGAGTTAATGTAAGCAGACTTCATGAGGGCCAAGTTGTAATTTCAGGAAGTGAAGCCAATTCCAGCATACATTTATGACACATTTTTATGTCTCTTTAAAAGGAGAAGAAGGTTTGGGGTGCCTGGGTGGCTCAGTCAGTTAAGCATCTGACCTCAACTCAGGTCTTGATCTCATCCTTTGTGAGTTCGAGCCCCACAAAAGGCTCTGCACTGGTGTTGCGGAGTCTGCTTGAGATGCTCTTTCCCTCTCTCTCTCTGCTCCTTCATCACTTGTGCGCACTCTCTGAAACAAATAAACTTAAAAAAATAATTTAAATATCATTGTAATGTTTTTCTATGTTTTACTATCATAGGAACACTATCAAGAGATTTTTGAGACAAATGCATTCTTTTTTCGACCATTCATCCATTTTATAAAATTAAAATATTTCACCCCAAATGAATATTTTGAATATTGAACTTAGTAAAAATAAAGAAATGCAGGAGTTAGGGTAGGATGAAGGATGGCCCCTGCTTTTTGATGCTGTCTAAAGCAAAATGCATCTCAAAACATTCAAGAAATTAAATTGTAAGTATGAATATTTAAAAATACTTGAGGCTCCATACAAATTTTAGGATTGTTTGTTCTAGCTCTATGAAATATGCTGGTGGTATTGTTTTTAAGTGATTATTTATTTGGGGAGCCTGGGTGGCTCAATTGTTTAAGCATCTGACTTTGGCTCAGGTTATGATCTCAAGGTTCATGAGTTTGAGTCCCATGTCCGGCTCTGTGCTGACAGCTCAGAGCCTGGAACCTGTGTCAGATTCTGTGTCTTCCTCTCTCTGCCCCTCTCTGACTCATGCTCTGTCTTCCTCTCAATAATAAATAAGAATTTTTAAAAATTTTTAAATATTTAAATGCTTATGTATTTCTCTCTCTCTCTCTCTCTTTCTCTCTCTCTCTGTCTGTCTCTGTCTCTCTTTGTCTCCCTCTGTCTCTGTCTCTATGTGTATATATGTATACTTATGAACAAATACATATTAAAAATCTCTGTGGCACAAAAACAGACACATAGACCAGTGGAATAGAATAGAAACCCCAGAACTAGACCCACAAACGTATGGCCAACTCATCTTTGACAAAGCAGGAAAGAACATCCAATGGAAAAAAGACAGTCTCTTTAACAAATGGTGTAGGAGAACTGGACAGCAACATGCAGAAGGTTGAAACTAGACCACTTTCTCACACCATTCACAAAAATAAACTCAAAATGGATAAAGGACCTGAATGTGAGACAGGAAACCATCAAAACCTTAGAGGAGAAAGCAGGAAAAGACCTCTCTGACCTCGGCTGTAGCAATCTCTTACTCGACACATCCCCAAAAGCAAGGGAATTAAAAGCAAAAGTGAATTACTGGGACCTTATGAAGATAAGAAGCTTCTGCACAGCAAAGGAAACAACCAACCAAACTAAAAGGCAACCAACGGAATGGGAAAAGATATTTGCAAATGACATATCAGACAAAGGGCTGGTATCCAAAATCTATAAAGAGCTCACCAAACTCCACACTGGAAAAACAAATAACCCAGTGAAGGAATGGGCAGAAAACATGAGTAGATACTTCTCTAAAGAAGACATCCGGATGGCCAACAGGCACATGAAAAGATGCTCAACATTGCTCCTTATCAGGGAAATACAAATTAAAACCACACTCAGATATCACCTCACGCCAGTCAGAGTCACCAAAATGAACAAATCAGGAGACTATAGATGCTGGAGAGGATGTGGAGAAACAGGAACCCTCTTGCGCTGTTGGTGGGAATGCAAATTGGTGCAGCCACTCTGGAAAACAGTGTGGAGGTTCCTCAAAAAATTAAAAATAGACCTACCCTATGACCCAGCAATAGCACTGCTAGGAATTTACCCAAGGGATACAGGAGTACTGATGCATAGGGATACTTGTACCCCAATGTTTATAGCAGCACTCTCAACAATAGCCAAATTGTGGAAAGAGCCTAAATGTCCATCAACTGATGAATGGATAAAGAAAGTGTGGTTTATATACACAATGGAGTACTACATGGCAATGAGAAAGAACGAAATATGGCCCTTTGTAGCAACGTGGATGGAACTGGAGAGTGTGATGCTAAGTGAAATCAGCCATACAGAGAAAGACAGATACCATAAGTTTGCACTCTTATGTGGATCCTGAGAAACTTAACAGAAACCCATGGGAGAGGGGAAGGAAAAATAAAAGAGGCTAGAGTGGGAGAGAGCCAAAGCATAAGAGACTCTTAAAAACTGAGAAGAAACTGAGGGTTGATGGGGGGTGGGAGGGAGGGGAGGGTGGGTGATGGGTATTGAGGAGGGCACCTTTTGGGATGAGCACTGGGTGTTGCATGGAAACCAATTCGACAATAAATTTCATATATTGAAAAAAAAAAAATCTCTGACAGCACAGAGCCCAATGTGGGACTTGATCCCACAAACCATGAGATCATGACCTGAGCTGAAATCAAGAGTTGGATGCTTAACTGACTGAGCCGCCCAGTGCCCATTATAGTTTTCAGAGTACAGGTCTTTTACCTCTTTGGTTAGGTTTATTCCTAGGCATCTTACTGGTTTTGGTGCAATTATAAATGGGATTGATTCCTTAATTTCTCTTTCCCCTGCTCTATTATTGGTGTATAGAAATGCAACAGATTTCTGTAGGTTGATTTTGTATCCCATAACTTTACTGAATTCATGTGTCAGTGCTAGCAGTTTTTTGAAGTCCTTTGGGTTTTCTATATAGGGTATCATGTCATCTGCAAATAGTGAAATTTGACTTATTCCTTGCCGCTTTGGATGACTTTTCTTTCTTTTTATTGGCTAATTGTTGTGGCTAGGACTTCATGTACTATGTTAAATAACAGTGGTGAGAGTGAACATCCCTGTCTTATTCCTGACTGTAGAGGAAAAGCTGTCAGTTTTCCCCATTGAAGATGATGTTAGCTGTGGATTTTTTGTATATGGTCTTTTGTTTTATTAAGATATGTTTCCTCTAAACAGACTTTGTTGAGGGTTTTTTTCATGAATGGATGTTGTACTTTGTCAAATACTTTTTCTGCATCTACTGAAATGATCATATGGTTCTTATCCTTTCTTTTATTAATGTACTATATCACATTGATTTATGAATACTGAACCATCCTTGCAACTCAGGAATAAATCCCACTTGATTGTGGTGGATGATTTCTTTAAATGTATTTTGAGATTTGGTTTGCTAGTATTTTACTGAGAACTTTTGCATCATGTTCATCAGGGATATTGCCCTGTAGTTCTCTTTTTTGGTAGAAATACATCAATGGAACAGAATAGAAAACCCAGAAATGAACCCACAGCTATATGGTCAATTAATCTTTGACAAAGCAAGAAAAAAAATGTCCACTGGAAAAAAGACAGTCTCTATGGTGCTGGGAAAACTGGACATTAACATGCAGAATAATGAAACTGGACCACTTTCTTACACCATACACAAAAAATAAATTCAAAATGAACTGAAGACCTAAACGTCAGGTCTTTAAACCATAAAAATCCTAGAGGAGGACACAGGCAGCAACCTCTTTGACATTGGTCATAGCAGCTTCTTTCTAGATATGACTCCTGAGGCAAAGGAAACAAAAGCAAAAGTAAATTATTGGGACTTCATTAAAATAAAAACCTTCTGCACAACAGAGGAAACTATCAACAAAATTAAAAGACAACCTATGGAATAAGAGAAGATATTTGCAAATGACATGTCTGATAAAGGGCTAGTATCTAAAATATATAAGGAACTTGTAAACTCAACACCCAAAAAGCAAATAATCCATTTAAAAATGGGCAGAAAACATAAGTAGACATTTCTCCAAAGAAGATATCCAGATGGCCAACAGACACATGAAAAGATGCTCAACATCACTGATCATCAGGGAAATACAAATCAAAACTATAATGAGATATCACCTCACTCCAATCAGCAACACAAGAAACGACAGGTGTTGGTGAGGATGGGGAGAAATGAGAACCTCTTACACTGTTGGTGGGAATGCAAAGTGGTGCAGCCACTCTGGAAAACAGTATGGATGTTCCTTCAAAAGTTAAAAATAGAACTACTGTATGATTCAGCAAATTGCACTACTAGGTATTTACCCAAAGAATACAAAAATATGGGGCACCTGGGTGGCTCAGTCAGTTAAACGTCTGACTCTCTGTTTTGGCTCAGGTCATGATCTTACAGTTCATGAGTTCGAGCCCCGTGTGGATCTCTGCACTGTGTGGAGCCTGCTTGGGATTCTGTCTCTCCCTCTTTCTGCCCCTCCCCTACTTACGCTGTCTCTCTTTCTCTCAAAATAAAAATAAATGAATAAAATAATTTTAAAAACTTAAAAAAAAGAGAATACAAAAATACTAATTCAAAGATATACATGCATCTGACAATAGCCAAATTTTGGAAACAGCCAGTGTCCATCGATTAATGAATGTATAAAGAAATTTTATATATATATATATATATATATATATATATATAATATACATAATATATTATGTATGTATGTATATATGTATAATATACATAATATATTATGTATGTATATACAATACACATAATATGTATATATGTATGTATGTATATATAATATACATAATATAGTATGTATATATATAATATACATATATATGTATATATAATATACATAATATATTATGTATGTATGTATATATATATACATAATATGTATGTATGTATGTATATATATATGTATATATATGTATATATATATGGAATATTAGCCATAAAAAGGAATGAAATTTTGCCATTTGCAATGATATGAATGGAGCTAGAAAGTATTATGCTAAGTGAAATAAGTCAGTCAGAGAAAGACAATTACTGTATGATTTTACTCATATGTGGAATTTAAGAAGCAAAACAAATGACCAAAGGGGAAAAAAGACAGAGGTAAACCAAGAAACAGGCTCTTAACTATAGAGAGCAAACTAATAATTACTATAGGGGAGGTGGTGGGAGATGCATTAAATGGGTGATGGGGATTAAGGAATACTTTTGTGATGAGAACAGGGTGTTGTATGGAGGTGTTGAATCACTGTATTTTACACTTGAAACTAATATTACACTGTATGTTACCTAACTGGATTTAAATCAAATACCATTTAAACTGGAATCTAATGAATATCTGATTTAATGTTTTAAGCCTTAAATAGAGGGTGACCACTTGATATAAATCTTCCTACCTCTTGCTCTCTACCTGCCTGTAGACTTTGACTTTTCTTCTACTGTGTATCTTTTGTGGAGGGTTAATTCTAATTATATTGTAGCCATATTAATTCAGAAGTAAAAAACAAAAACAAAAGTTATTATAAATCCCGTTCCTCCTCTTGAAGTAGGAAAGAGCTAGAAAATAGCAGCAAAGTTTTTTGTTTTTTGTTTTTTGTTTTTTTTCCTGCCAGCATCCACCCCATCACATTTTTTCTTCCTTCTTACTGGCTTAACAGAGCTAATAATAACTAACATTTGTATAGTACATTCTAGCTTACCATTCCAGCTTTTTCACAAGCATTTCCTCATTTAGTCCCCACAATAAGCCTTTGGGGTGGCTATTATTATCACCACCAAGCTGCAGACAAGGAAACTAAGATTCAAAGAGGCTACACAGCTTGTAAGTAGTTTTCAGAATTCACTGCATTCATTATGCAGCCATTAAAAATGAAGATTTTGCTGACAATTTAATGGCATGTAAAAATGTGCATGAAAAAAATTAATCAAAAAAATTTAGCAGGTAACAAACCATAATAAATGAACCAAATTTTTTCCTTTCTGCACTTCAAATTTCCCACAAGAAGCATGCACTAGTTTTCATAATGTGATTAGGTCTATAACAATTTTTATTGTGTAGCAAAATCAGCATTAACCCCAAGTGTGTTCAGTTCCACTACCAACCTGCTTACAGAAAAACTATTAGTGTTATGACAATATAACTGTAAACAAACATTTTACAAAGAATTAATTCAGGGTTGCAAAACCTGAATTAAGAGGTTAATTTTTAAGTAAAATCATTAGTGTTTTGCTTTCAATTCCCCCCCTCAAAAGCCATCAGATCAGGTGTCTATCAGTAGAAAAAGACCAACCGGAGGGTGTACATTGTCTAGAGAATCTTACAGTTTTCCATTCTTCTGGAGAGTATGCAGGACTCAAAATAGCTAAAATTTATTGAATAGTTAATTATTTTGTGCTAGGTGTTTTTAACAAACACTGTAAAAGATGAAGTCATTGAAATCTGACAACATTTCTGTCACATTGGTCTTATTTACGGCACACTTTTACAACTCAGGAACCTAAAACCTAGAGATGTAAGATGAGTTATTCATGTTCATGGCAAATGAATGGCAGACATACCACAACTCAGATATTTCTTTTTCCAAAGCCCTTGTTCTCAAGTTACTGATCTTCCTCTCCTTATATTGAAGAATGTATGAGTGACCTTAACCCCCTGTGACCTGAACTTCACCTACTATTCTTAATTTATTAGCTCTACTTGTTAACCTCCTGCATTATGTATTTTAAATTTTAGAACCAAATTTAGTTCTTGGTTCTGTTGTTTATTAGCTAGCTATTTATTATAGAGATAAATATAAATGCACTTTCTTTTACTGGCTTCTATTAACTACTCATTTGGAGAGCAGTACAGTGGACTTGGGAATAAACAAAAAATTTACCCAGTGATGAATTCACAATTCTCTGGGCTTAATGAATCTTGAAATGTTAAGAGTCATCAGATTTTTATATCCTAGTTGAATTCACTTTGTGGAGCTTAGGGGAAAAAAATCAGTCAAAATTTTCTTTTACTCATCAAATACTGATCACAGATGGTCTTCCTTTTTATATCATGAAGTGGAACTTTTTGAAGGTGCTCTCCATTTGAATTTTTATGGTTGTCTTGACATTTATACAAACCATATTTGAAAAACTAAATTATCCCCTTATCTCTCCAATAATAGTTTTGACTCTGCTAAACTCTTTGGAAGGTCATAGGTTTAAGACTGTAATGTGTCAAGATAAAAAATGCCAAATGTCATGTGGGAACTGAAATGGAGCAATCAAGGGGAAGTAACCAGTCTGAGGAGGAGCATTTTCTTGGTGACAGCAGCTTTTTTTGTTTGTTTTCTAAGTAAAAACACTATTATTTTATTTTGTTCTATCTTCCAGTGAATCATTACTTTCACATAATAGTCTACTATGTTCTCCACATTCAATTGGGTATAACACATGATAAGAATAATTTTATTTTTATTTATTTATTTATTTATTTATGTACTTACTTACTTACTTATTGAGAGAGTGAGAGAGCATGAGCAGGGGAGGGGCACAGAGAGAGAAAGAGAGAATCCCAAGCAGGCGCCATGCTGTCAGCACAGAGCCTAATGTAGGACTCAAACTAACAACTGTGAGATCATGGCCTGAGCTGAAACCAAGAGTCAGACGCTCATCCAACTGAGCTACCCAGGTGCCCTGATAAGAATAATTTTAGCATTGACATTGTTTTTCTAAATATTTCACTTATTTTTTTATAAATTTACTTTTGATAAGCTGGCATCTTCATGATGCTTTCACTACAGTAGAATAACATAAGTTGTCCAATTTTACATTTTATATGAAATATTTTATTTATTGTACAAAGTAAAATGTTACGCTATCTTCTGTGACCTTGTGATCTAAACTGCAAATGCAGAGGTACAATACTTTAAAGGTTCTCAAATGTGAGCATTCTTTGGTTGCAAAGTTATTTATCCCAAAGATCCATTAAAAATATACTTTTTTATGTATTTATATTTTCAATATTAAGCTTTACAAATCAAACCCAAGGAGTATGTAAATATAGAAATATTATAAATAATTACAAATAATTCATTGTGAACAATTCCATCTTTGTTACAATATAACACAATTGCAAGTTTTTATTTTTTATAAATAAAAGCAATCTATATATTGCCTTTAGGAGACAAACTTGTGTAGCAATGGGGAAATTCTGAAATTAAAGGTAGAAAATCAGGGTACAATTTTTTCCATTTATTAAATCTGTGAACTCCAATTTAGTCTTCAATGTGTGTGCTAAAGGCATCTTGCAAACTTTGACAGGATTAACAAGACATAATTTATTTATAAACCCCATGAGACTCATAAAAAGACAAAAGGAGCATATATGGGTGCTTTTATATTGCAATTCATTATTCATATTCAATATATTCATTATTAAGAACAATAATATTTCTGTAAATAAAATAATTATCTGAAGCTTCTTATTTTCACTGAATGAATATTAAATTGATTCTCAGAAGTACAGTGCAGATCTGATATTCTTGTCCAGGGGAAACAAATCTCTGCTAGCCTCAGAAGTGTGATTTTGTTTTAAACAGCTTTTTAAATATTATGACACTGTAAACATTCTGTTTTTTTCTTTGTACTAGTATGGAAGAATTCTATAGCCACATCTCCTATGCACTTGTAGTCAGCCTATACACTTCCTAGAATGAATTTTTCATGCATATTCTATCTTAACATTACAGATATTATTTGGTGGTGGTTGTTGTTGTTTTTATTCTTACTTAGTGGTTTAAAAAATTTTTGATTTCAAGTAGTTATAAATTCACTGGAAATTACAAAAGTAGTGGAGAGGTCCCACATACTCTTCACACAGTTTTCCCCTAAAGGCAACATCAAACTATTGTGGTTCAGCAGCAAAACCGAGAAACTGACATTGCTGCACCCCCAGGCTTATTCAGAATTCACCAGTTTTACACGCACTCATTTTTTGTGTGTATATTTCTATACAAGTTTATCACACATATACATTTATGTAACCATTACCATAATCATGATACAGAACTATTCCATCACCACAAAAATTTCCCTTGGGCTACTCCTTCATTACTTAAGCCTTCCTTTATCCTTCCCTCGTCTATGTCCCTAGCCCTAGTCAATCACTAAATCTGTCTGCCACTATAGCTTTATCATTTCAAGAATATCATGTAAATGGTATCATACAATATGTAACCTCTTGAGATTGTTTTTTTCCCTCAATATAATTCTGTTGATATTCAATCAAGTTTTTGTGTGTGCCCCATATCGGGCTCGCTACTGTTAGCACGGAGCCCACTTCAGATCCTCTGTCCCCTTCTCTTTCTGCTCCTCCCCTGCTCACACTCTCTTTCTTTCAAAAACAAATAAACATTATAAATGAATAAATAATGAAATTCTCAAACTATTTTCCACAGTGGCTGTACCGTTTATATTTACATTCCCACCAGCAATATCTGAATGATGAAATTTCTCCACATCCTAACCAAATTTGTTGTTGTCACTATTTTTAAACTCCTATTAATTGTAGTAATATGTCATTATGGTATTAACTTGCATTTCACTAAATGGTTAATGATGTTGAATATTTCATCATGTGCTTATATGCTTATTTGCCATTGTATATTCTTTTTATGCATATTCTTTTTATGTGAAATGCGTATTCCATGTCTTTTGCCCAATTTCCAAATGGATTGTGAGTATACTAAATATGAGTACTTTTTTCAGGTATGTGGTTCGAAAATATTTTCTCCCATTTTAAATTGCCTTTTTATCACCTTAACAGGACTTCAAATTTTGATTAAGTAAGGTTTATCATTTTTTTTTACCTGATATCTAATTACCTGATATTTTTTTTCTTCCAAGATTATATTTAAATTCAAATTAGTGAACATACAGTGTAGTATTGGTTTCAGGAGTAGAATTTAGTGATGCATCACTTAAATATAACACCAAGTGCTCATCACAAGTGCCCTCCTTAATGCCTATCACCCATTTAGCCTATCCCCCCAACCACCTCCCGTCCAGCAACCCTCAGTTTGTCCTCTATAGTTAAGTCTCTTATGGTTTGCCTCCTTCTCTGTTTTTATTTTATTTTATTTTTCCTTCCCTCCCACTATGTTCATCTGTTTTGTTTCTTAAATTCTACATATGAATGAAACCATACTGAATTTTTCTTTCTCTGACTAATGTTGCTTATCTAGTTCCATCCATGTCAAGAAATATGTCTAGTTTCATCTATGTCTTACATATGGTTATGGTTGTAAAATCCATTTTCCTCAGCAAAAAGCTAATGTTATTCCTGGTTCTAAACAAAATGCCTTGAAAAGATACATCAATTTCTCTTTATTGGTAGTTTTAAAGTCTAATTTTAAAAGTCTAAGGTATAGACATCCAGTTATAAGATAAATAAATTCTGAGAACATATAATTTTTTTTTGCTTATAATAAATATTCAATGAATACAAGTGGAATTAAACTGTACTTTTCATAGTCTTGCAGACTTTTGGAAGCATAGCAGCAAATTTTCTTTGCTCATTCTAAGAATTTTAATACTATACTTACCATTTTGTGTGGAAATACCTACAAAGCACAGAACTTTTAGAAATTAGAACATATTTGTAGTCATTCTATCTCCTTCACTAATAATAAAGTTAGGAAATATGAATGACACTATTTTCCCATCCCCGTAAACAAATAATTGCATACCCTTGGGAATGAAAATTTTCTGGGTCTAATCTCCAAAAAAATTTGAAGGATTGAACCATAAATTTTTTGTTTGGTTTCTCTTCTTTGAACATTAGTTAAAGCTTTGCTACACACACACACACAAAAACATTCTTATCATAGTTAACAAGTTTGGAAAAGATCCAAATAATATCTGGAACATAAGTTCTTTGATTTTCTTTTCTTTAATTTTTTATTTATTTTTGAGGAGAGAGAGAGCACAAGCAGGGTAGGGGCAGAGAGAGAGGGAGACAGAGAATCAGAAGCAGGATCTGCACTGAGAGCAAGAGCCTGATGTGGGGCTCAAACTCACGAACTGTGAGATTGTGACCTGAGCTGAAGTTGGACACTTAACCAACTGAGCCACCCCGGTGCCCCAAGTTCTTTGATTTTCTGACTAAATTTCTAGATTTGATATGAGCTGGATAACTGACAAGGTATAGTAATGCCACTATAAATATTTAAAAATAAAAAAGGATATCTTTAGTGTATTTTTAAAATATGATCACCAAAGAAACTTTAACATACGCAGAACTATAAAGTATACACAAATTCTGCTCATAATGTTATTTTATTCTTTCTTCCTAAAGCTAATTTTGTATGCTCAGCACCAACCCTTAATGAAGAATGTTTCCAGATGATTACCATTATATGTCATAAACACTATGCTAGAAACCTTATGCATATTATTAGTAAATTATTAACAACCCTGTACTAATCTTACATGCTGTATCTAGTATTTCTGGATCTCTGCTTTTCAGAAGCCTTGTCGGAATGCTCTTTTACACTCCATCACATCTGGGTGGGACTTTATGATGAGTGTTAGCGAACACATTGTGAGTGGAAATGACATGTGTCACCTCTGGACTGAAGTATTTATTTGTGGATGCTTTGTCAATTCATGACAAACACATAACCTGAGTAAGAAAAAAAAAAAACTTTCTTTTTATACGCCACTCAGGTTTTAGAGTTGTTTGTTTCTGCAGCCTAACTTACATTAGTAGTAAATGTCCTATTTTAAAGGTGTTTTTTTTAATGTTTATTTGTTTTTGGGAGAGAGAGAGAGAGAGAGAGAGAGCAAGTGGGGGAGGGGCAGTGAGAAAGGGAGACATAGAATCCAAAGTGGGCTCAAGGCTCTGAGCTGTCAGCACAGAGCCCAACGTGGAACTCAAACCCATGGACTGTGAGATTATGACCTGAGCCAGAGTCTGACACTTCACTGACTGGGCCATCCAGGCACCCTGTAATTGTCCTCTTTTATACATTGAAATAAACTACACAGCTAGTAAGAAGGAGAGTTAAGACACAAACAGATCTGTCTCCAAAATGCGTGCTTTTTCATGCAGCCCACGGTGGCAACTGTCACCCCATATCCCTGCACCAACTCTTGTACTTTCAGCCTCTCAGTTTTAGAGCCCTTGTGAATACCTCAGGTATTTTTGGTATTGTTGTATGACACTAAGGTCATTTCCTTCAGAATTCAATAAAATGCATTATTTATCTAAGGCTTAAATTCATAACTTTGCTACTGCTATGATTTTGCATAAAGAGAGCATTGAGAATTATGTAGAACATTTCATGGTCTTGATGTTACATAACTTCCAGCTGCTGACCATATGAAGAAGACACATAAACAACTACAAACACAATAGAGTTTTATTAAAAATATATGTGTTCTGAGATTGACCTACCACTGGTGCAAATTCTTAAACTTTTTGTTTGATTTAGAATATGCAATAAACTTGGCATGAGGGGCTTAGTTATAATATGGTTCCATCTCTTTTTGTTTAAAATACTATTTGCATTAATGGAAAAATGTTTTGTTGCTCTTTCAGTCCATTTTCCATTGAAATTCAAAAGTTTTGGGTAAAAGTAGACATTCTTTGTTTTACATGAGTCAGTTTAGTTTATGTAGTCTTTATTCATTTCACACCAAAATACTACACTAAATAATGGATTATTGGATGCTATTTGGAATGAATAATAATCTAATATTCATGTTATGTGTATAATTTTTTAAAAATTAAAATTGGGTTGGAGTTCCTGGATGACTCAGTTGGTTAAGCATTTGATTCTTTATTTCAGCTCAGGTTATGATCTCACAGTTGGTAAGATCAAGCCCCACATTAGGCTCTGTGCCGACAGCATGGAACCTGCTTGGGATTCTCTCTCCCTCTCCCTCTCCCCCTCCCCTCAAAAATAAACAAACTTAAAAAAATTTAAAATTGGATTTTATTTCTACAGTTCTGACACAAATCAAGTAACTGTTAAATTATGTAATATTTTAGTTTTGTATTATACTTGTAATTATATATTTCACTGGCCTATAATGTGTTTTGGTTGCAATCAAAATTATTGATTTTACTTGCTTGAGTGCCAATAGGAAGTAACTAAGGGCACCTCAATCCAAAATCTAGAGTCAGGAGACTCAATACGTCAAATATGCCAAGAGTTAAAAAATATACCAGCTGGGTGTGCCTGAGTGGCTCAGTCGGTTGAGCCTCCGACTTCGGCTCAGGTCATGATCTCTCAGGCTGTGAGTTCAAGCCCCATGTCGGGCTCTGTGCTGACAGCTGGGAGCCTGGAACCTGCTTCAGATTCTGTGTCTCCCTCTCTCTCTGTCCCTCCCCGCTCATGCTCGCTCTCTCTCTCTCTCTGTCAAAAATAAACATTAAAAAAATATAACCTTCACACACAAAAATATGTTTATTCTAAGGAGAAATGTTCTAAAAATGATGTGTTCTAAAACCAAAACCATGACCAAAACACTTAGTTGAACATTATTGGATTTCAAAAATATTCTGATGTGACTTTGGAAGGGTCTTTTATCCTCTAAGTGGATTTCTTCTTCCTTAAATATTTCATAAAATTTTAGGGTAATCAACTGCAAACCACATAACCAACAATGAATTAGTTCTCAGAACATATAAATGACATCTAAAAAGCAGCAAGATAAAATGCATACAATTCTCAAAAGTGAGAAAATATGAACAACACTATTTTCATAGAAGAAAAAAATATGTGTGTAATAAACATAATCGTGGAATTTCAAATAAACTACAATTGCCATCATCTTATACTTACTCGTATGAGAGAAACTGGAAAATGAAAAAATTACCTACTGTGAATTACCTAATGTGAATAACTGGAACTCATATACACTGCTGGTGGAGTGTAAACAGTACTTTCACTTTGGGAAACAATTTGGCATGATTTTTAAAGGTAAACAAGTATCCATCTTACAAACTATTTCAGTTCCAGATATATACCATGAAATTCTCCAGGATTATGTTCCAGGACATATGTACAATAATATAAAGTCGTTCATAATACAGAAACACTGGAGACAAATGAAAATATCTGTCACACTGAGAATGGTAAATACAAGGTAGTATAGTTACACGTTATGATACAAAACATAATAAATGAACTTCATCTACATATATCAAAAGAGCTGCATTTTATAAACATAAAATGTAGTGTAATAAAAATCTTGCAGTAGAATACATACTTCCTGATATAATTTAAATGAAGTTAAAACACAAACTAAGCTATTTATTGTTATGGAACATATATATGTGCTACATGTATAAAGAAAATAATGTGTCAAGTAGTTAAATCCGTGTAAAGTATCAAAAAAGTATAACATTATAACACTATGATATTTAACTTTCACACCTTATATTGGGAGACTTCATGCTCATGTGCTTTTTCAAGACATTTTTGGTTGTATAATGATGAGTCATGAACTAAACTTCTAAGTGTATTGTTAATTTTAAAATTTTAATCAATGTGCATTTTCTATGTCTAAATCAGTCAATTTTTCTTATATAGTTTAAAGAAATGCCTTATTATGGCATTAGGATTGAGACACGAACTTCATAAGATCATTGCAAAAAAAAAAAAAAAAGGAAATACATATTAAAAAGGGAACCATATAAAACACCTAAAACCCATTAATACTTGTGATTCCAGGAGCAGACAGAACCTACGGGAATGTTGGCAGTGCATCAAAGACATATAGTAAGTGTTAATTGAATGAATGGATTTTGGCACAAAGGAGAGGTAAATGCTCATGTGTAAAGGAATATTCTAGACTAAGGCTTAAACAATTTCACACTCTGAGAAAGGACATTGCATAAGACATTATAAAAGTATCCATTCACCTTAATGGTTTCATTCATATATTTAGGTTTATGTAAGGGTTTTATGCCCAATTTAAGCTTCTTCCTCCTTTTCTTTCTCCAAATAGATTCTTTCCTTCACTGCAAGATGAAATAATTGTTTAACGATAACATTTTTTTGTTTGCTATTGTTGCTTCAAGTGGAAGTATGATCAGTAAAAGGAAATGGAAAGTGTAAACTTTATCAATCTTATATACATATTGCTTTTGTTTCCTGCAAAAAAGTTGCAGGAACACCCAAAGTTTTTCTTTTCTTTTTAAGTTTTTAAAGTTTGTTTATTGATTTTTGAGAGAGAGAGAAAGGGGCAGAGAGAGAGAAAGAGAGAGAAAGGGGCAGAGAGAGAGGGAGATAATTCCAACGTGGGCCTTGAACTCACAAACTGTGAGTCCATAACCTGAGCTGAAATCAAGGGTCAGACACTTAATCAAATGAGCCATTCAGATGCCCCTGTTTTTGTTTGTTTGTTTGTGTTTGTTTTTGTTTTTAGTTTTTATTTTAATCACCTGGTGCTCATCACAAGTGCACTCCTTAATCTTCATCACCTATTTAACCCATCCCCCCACGCACCTCCCCTCTGGTAACCATCAGTTTACTCTCTATAGTTAAGAGTGTTTCTTGGTTTCTCTCTCTCTCTTTTTCCCTTTGCTCCTTTTGTTTCTTAAATTCCACATATGAGTGAAATCATTTAGTATTTGTCTTTCTCTGACTGACTTATTTCCCTTAGCATTATACCCCTTAGCTCCATCCAGTATTTGCAAATGGCAACATTTCATTCTTTTTGTGACTAAATAATATTTCATTGTATGTATAAATATATTTATACATCTATCTATCTATCTATCTATCTATCTATCTATCATCTATCTATTTATATATCATCTATCTTTCACATCTTTATCCATTTACGCATCATTAGTTGATGGACACTAGAGCTGTTTCCACATCTTGGCTATTGTAAATGATGCTGTCATAAACATAGGAATCCATGTATCCCTTAGAATTAGTGTTTTTGCATTCCTTGGATATATACCTACTAGTGCAATTGCTGGATCATAGGGTAATTCTATTATGAACTTTTTGAGGATACTGCATACTGCTTTCTAGAGTGGCTGCACCACTTTGCATTCCCACCAACAGTACACGAGTGTTCTTTTTTCTGCATATCCTCGCCAACACCTGTTGTTTCTTGTGTTGTTGATTATAGCCTTTATGACTGGTATGAAATGATATCTTGTAGTTTTGATTTGCATTTCCCTGATGATAAGTGATTATGAACATTTTTTCATGCGTCTGTTGCCTATCTGTATGTCTTCTTTGGAGAAATGTCTGTTCAGGTCTCCTGTCCATTTATACTTAGATTATTTTGGGGAGTGTTGAGTTTTATAAGTTCTTTATATATTTTGAATACTAGCCCTTTATCAAATATGTCATTTACAAATATTTTCTCCCATTGAGTAGGCTGCCTATTAGTTTTGTTGATTGTTTCCTTTTGCTGTGCAGAAAGTTTTTATTTTAATGTGGCCCCATTAGTGTATTTTTGCTTTTGTTTCCCTTGCCTCAAAGAACCTATCTAGAAAAAGATGCTATGGTTGATGTCAGAGAAATTACTGTCGGTGTTCTCTTCTAGGATTTTTATGGCTTCAGGTCTCACATTTAGGACTTTAATCCATTTTGAATTTATTTTTGTGTGTACAGTAAGAAAGTGGTCCTCTTTCATTCTTTTACATGTTGCTGTCCAATTATCTGAACATCATTTGTTGAAGATATTCTTTTTTCTCCATTGGATATTTTTTCTTGCTTTGTCAAAGAAAATAAACCCATTAATTGTGGGTTTATTTCTGGATTGTCTATTCCATTCTATGGATCTATGTATCTATTTTTGTGCCAGTACCATGCTATTTGATCACTAAAGCTATGTAATATAACTTGAAGTTGGTAATTGTGATACCTCCAGTTTTGCTTGTCTTTTTCAAGATTTATTTGACTAGTTAGGCTCTTCTGTGGTTCCACACAAATTTTAGGATTGCTTGTTCTAACTCTGTGAAAAATGCTATTAGTATTTTCATAGGGATTTAATTGAATGCATAGACTGTTTTGTGTAGCACAGCATTTTAAAAATATTTGTTCTTTGGTTCCATGAGCATGGAATTATTTTCCATTTCTTTGTGTTGTTTTCAATTTCTTTTACTAGTGTTTTATAGTTTTCAAGTACAGGTCTTTAACCTCTTTGGTTAGGTTTATTCCTTGATATCTTATTATTTTTGTAAATAATTTTTGTAAATATTTTTGGAATTGTTTTCTTAAGAAATTTCTCTTTCTGCTGCTTCATTATTGGTGTATAGAAATGCAACAGATTCTGTACATTGATTTTGTATCCTGAAACTTTACTGAATTCTTTTATCAGCTCTAAAAAAAATTTATGGAGTCTTTTTGGTTTCCTATATAGAATATCATGCCATCTGCAAATAGTGAAAGTGTGACTTCTTCCTTGCTGATTTGGATGCCTCTTATTTCTTCTTGTTGTCTGATTGGTGACTAGGACTTCCAGTACCGTCTTGAATAAAAGTGGTGAGTGTGGACATCCTTATATTGTTCTTTTATGTTTTTTAACATTTATTTATTTATTTTGAGAAAGAGAGGAGAGCACAAGCAGGGGAGGGGCAGAGAGAGCAAGAGAGAGAATCCCAAGTAGGCTCTGTGCTATCAGCGCAGAGCCTGATATGGGGCTTGATCTCATCAACTACAAGATCATGACCTAAGCCAAACTCAAGAGTTGGATGTTTAACCAACTGAGACACCCAAGCACCCCCATTCTTGTATTGTTCTTTATCTTAGGGGAAAGGCTTTCAGTTTTTTCCCACTGAGGATTATATTAACTGTTGGTTTTTCATACATGGCTTTTATTATGTTGAAGTATGTTCCCTATAAACCTACTTTGTTGAGAGCTTTTATCATTAATGTATGTTGTATTTTTGTCAATGTGTTTTTTTTTTTACTTCTATCGAAACATATTTTTGACAGAAATATTCATTTTTACTCCTTTTGTGTTTTTTACCTTCATACTGCCATTTTTGGTCTTTCCTTTCCTTTCCCCTTTAATATGTCTTGCAGGGCTGGTTTAGTGGTCATGAACTCCTTTAGTTTTTGTCTGGAAACTCTTTATCTCTCCTTCTATTCTGAATGATAGCCTTGCTGGATAGAGTCTTCTTTGCTGCAGGTTTTTCCCATTCAGAACTTTGAATATATCATGTCGCTCCTTTCTGGCTAGGAAAGTTTTTCCTAAAAAATCCACTGATGTTCTTATGAAGTTTCCTTTGTATGTAACTGTTTCCTTTTGTCTTGCTTCTTTTTTTTTTAAGCTTATTTATTTGTTTTGAGAGAGACAGAGAGAGCATGAGTGGGGTAAGGGCAGAGAGAGAGGGAGAGAGAGAATCCCAAGCAGGCTCTGCACTGCCAGCTGTGCAGAGCCCAATGTGGGGCTCAAATTGTAAGGTCATAATCTGAGCTGAAACCAAGAGTCAAATGTTTAACTGACTGAGCCACATAGGTGCCCCTGTCTTGATTCTTATCATTATATTTGGCCATTTTAATTACAATATGTCCAGGTGTGGATTTGCTTTTGTTAGAGGTTCTCTGTGTTTCCTGGATCTGGATATCTGTTTCCTTCCTCAGATTAGGAAAGTTTTATTTCTTCAGATAAATTCTCTGGCCCCCTTTTCTCTTCTTCTGGGATTCCTATAATATGAATGTTAATACAATGGATGGAGTCACTGAATTCCTTAAGTCTATTCTTGTTTGGCATAATTCTTTTTTCTCTCTTTTGTTCAGCTTGATTATTTTCCATTACTCTGTCTTCTAGGTCATTAATTCATTCCTCTGTGTCTTCCAGTCTGCTGTTCATTCCATCAAGCTCTTTTGCATTTAGTTTTTGAGTCCTTTATCTCTGCTATGTTAATCCTTATCTTTGTGTTAATGGTCTCACTGATGTCCTCCACTTTTTTCTCAAGTCCAGCGAGTATCCTTATGATCTTTGCTTTAAATTCCCCATCAGGCATGTTACTAATATCTGATATGTTTTGGTTAGATCTCCAGCCGTGGTCTTGTCCTATTATTTCATTTGGGACAAATTCCTCTGTTTTCTCATTTTGTCTAAGTCTCTGTGACTGTTTTTGTGTGTTAGAGAAGTCAGCTACATCCCCTGTTCTTGAGGGTAATGGATTTATGAAGAAGGTCTTAGAGTGCCCTGCAGTGTAGTGTTCCCTGTTCCTCAAGGACTGGTGCTTCCAGAAGTGTATTCATTTGTGCTGTGTGCACTCTGCTGTTGTGTCATGGCTGCTTTATCCTTCAGGCCAATCATCTGCAGAGGCTCTCTGCCTGTTATGGGCAGTGTGCAGTCCCTGGCCTGAATGTGGCATTTAACTAGATGTGCTCTGATCTGCTTGTGAAATGAGATCTGTCACTGCATCAGAACAGAGTCACAAAACTCCTGTGTGTCAGGAGACATGGTGTTGGATGGGTTGGAAATGGTCTTCTGGAGAGGGTGTCTGCTGTACTGGGACTGAGGTAAGGGTGATTCAGTTCCACCAGAGAATGGAAGGCAAGGCTTGGTATAAGTAAGTTAGGTAGAGTGTGGGTGCTGTGCTGGTTCCCACAGGTGGTTCTGTATTTATGCTGAGGGGTGGGAGAGGGAACCTGCCAGTTCCTTTGTTCCCAGAGTGGTCACTCCGTGAACACTCCCTTCCTGGGATATGCTCTGAGGTGAGCAGCTAACCTCCCCACTGTGTGCTCTAGGCACTCTTGAGATGGCTGTTTCCACACTGAGTCTGTGGGCTGTTTGCTCTACCTTTTCTTCAAGAGTAACCCCAGTGTCCTCTGAGCTTTCCTTGAGCCAAGCACGCTGACCTTTGGGACTTAAAGCTCTAGGCTGTAAGCCCCACTGGTTGTATGAACTCATGAAATTCAGGCCCTCTTGCTTTCCAAGCCAATTGCTGTGGGTGTTTGTTTTCCCATGCACTCCTCTGTGTGATATTCTGTCTCTCACCCTTCTCCACGACCACAGCTCCCTCCCCGCTGCAGTGGCCAGGATCCATTTCTATCCCAAGTGGCTCTACACTTCCTACCTTCTATGATGTGGTTTCTTCTCTACCTTTAGTTGTGGAGTTTGTTCTGCCAGTCTTCAGATTGATTTCTGCATTATTTAGGATGATTTGACAGCTATCCAATTGTATTCGCAGGACGAGGTGCACCTAAGGTCCTCCTACTCTGCTGCCATCTAACCCTATCCTCCCAAGTTTTTCTGTTCTTTAACATAAACTAACAAGTATATATGAACACTTAAATAGTGTTGACCACATAAGGTCAAATAATGTTATTTTCTTGTATATACTACATATGTGTGTGTGTGTGTGTGTGTGTGTGTGTGTGTGTGTGTAGACTGTAACCTGTGAGTAGGGATACCCCCTTTTTTTGTTCATTGGTTTCCTTAGCTTTTTTTGCAGTAAATATTGCACAGCTAACAAATCTCAGTGGCATCTACGAAATAACTTATTTCTTATTTAGCTTACATGAGGGCTATGGGTCATCCAAGTCTCTGCTAGACCTTTCTGTGTTGTGCTGAGCTATATATATATCTTCTCAAGCCAGGTTGAGAAGATACAGGGAAGGAGTTCTCTGGCATATGCTTATTGTAGGAGTCAGAGCACATGACCAGTACACTTGCATACCTTTTAAAGCTTCTGCTTGTATGAGGCACATAATGGGCTCACTCACTATCCTTTGATGAAATAAGTCAAATGGACAAGACTGACAATGGAATGAAAAATTGCACTACACTTACGGAGATACATGTGGTAAATCTGAGCATGGAGAATTCTCTTACACAAGAGGAATGAATAATTGGAAACGATAATATGATTTATCCCACTGATACAGCCCCAGCAGCTAGAACAATGTCTGTTACATAAATGTATGTTGAATGTATATTATTAAAATGTAACAATTGATCAAGATTAGGAAATATATATGGTATATGTATATAAATATGTTTTTTTTTTTGAGTTAGAAAAACCAAGGGCCATTGATTTCCTATATTGGTCTTAAGACTTGGTTATGTCCATAACCAAAGTTATATGAAAGCTTTTCAGTGAGTTGGGTAAGCATAATAGCATTAAGGGAATTGATATTCAAATCCTCAACTTCCTTGTGATTCTTTCCTAATATTGTTCTTCTTAGGAAAGCATTTTTAGTCACCAACTGTGCTTCTCAGTACTGCTTTTACAACTGACCTTTCACCATAGTACAACAGAATGACCTTTTAGCCCCAGGGTCCAAAAATCTCCAGGGCATCAAATAAAGCAATGTGTTTCTTGGTGAAACAAGGCCAAGAGGGCTTCATGTTGTCCATACCTAATTTTATCTTTGTGACCCACTCCAGATAAGGTTCCACACCATTAGGCCCTTTCTTCCTCAACCATCATTTTAGGGTGGTATCTCAAACATGAGGAGGTTTTCATACGGGTATAATTTCATATGTGTATTATTATCATGCTAAAAATATAGTCTGACTCTTTGTCAGAAAACAAATTTATTTGGCTAATTGATCTGACATTTGCCAGCAGAACTGACATTTTCCATGAACTGAATGAGCTAAATCTGTTACTTTGAGGTTATAGTAAAATGCATTTAAAACGCTAAAGTTTACAATATATAATACCACAGGAAAACATATCCTTTACTACTATTTAAATCACAGTCATTTTTTTATACAAAACTTAAAATGAACAAGAGGGTGCAATGTATTACAAAATTCTTTTACATGGTATGCAAGCAAAAATGTTCCATCTAGCAATGGGGATAGGAGGCAATGAGCTGCCATTATAATAGGAAGACATATTTTGTCTAATTAACAATTGAGCACCAGACTGACCTTATATGTTACTTGCAAAAAAAACAAACAAACAAAAAAAACAACTAAGAATTTATGGCAAACTTCTAAAATCTCCACACACAAAACCAAACATGTAGGTTTTGTGATTGATACCTTTGAAGGTTTTATTTTGAGGAGCTGTTATGAGAGCAGGTCTCCCAGCTCCTGCGAAATAAGCACAGGAAATGCAACATAATGATAAGGATCTAAATGCCATAATGGTTATTTTTTTGCACCTAAATTATGTAGTCACTGGTCATTCATAGAGTCTGCATTCACACATGGTAAACCACAATTGAGGAGCTGGAAAGGTTTGTTTTGAGGGTGTAAAATAAATCATTTTAGGGCTGTAATGATTTCACTGCTGGGCTCAGCACCCCCTGTTTCACTTATCAGAGCAGTTAAGGTGAAGGCGCGGTCAAACAATCAACCTTCTGAAAATTAAATGTATATGAAAGAATTACTGGCTGTAAAGCAGTGTGAACTGGATATATATGTTATAAAGTTGATTGGCTTAGACTCCTGGAAGTCCTTTTTTTAGCTACATAAGAGGTCTCTTGTTATAAAAGTTGTTTTGCGACCATCACCTACCAGTGGGATGCTGAGCTTCTGAACTAAATTTTAAAATGCAGCCTGGCGGGCGCCTGGGTGGCTCAGTTTGTTGGGCGCCCAACTTTGGCTCAGGTCATGATCTCACAACTTGTGAGTTCGAGCCCAACGTCAGACTATGCGCTGACAGCTTGGAGCCTGGACCCTGCTTTGGGTTCTGTGTCTCCTTCTCTTTCTGCCCCTCCCCCACTCATGCTCTGCCTCTCTCTGTCAAAAATAAATAAACATTAAAAAAATAAATAAAATATAATGCAGTCTGAGAAATTACGGCATTACCTCTTTATATGCTAGTTAAAATTCTGATTCTGATGACATTCTAGTCACACAATGACTATACACACATGATTCTAAATACCTACAAATAAACAAAACCTCTTGGTCTATGATGCATGCTACTATATGGCCAGATGTGTTCCAAATATCTGTTATTGTAAAAGTAGAGAAAATTGATATTTCATTTCAATTAGTATCACTTGGACACAACTTAGAAAATAAAAACTTCACAAGAAAAGACCACTGTATAATTTTGATTTAAGTTATTGTCAGGAAAGAATTGGGAAGATCATTGGTAGGAAAGGAACTTACAGAGTGAAAGCTCTCCTCCAGTACTGTTGAAAGCCACTCTCAGTTGGTTGGAAACCTGACTTCATCTTCCTACACATATATATTTTTTTCTTTATATTTAACTAAGTGTGCTACTTTAAAGAAAAATATCAAGCTTTTTAATGTCAGTTATTCTCAATGGAAAATTAATTCAATAATTAAAGATATTAAATGTATTTTCTAAGCTGAAATTCAACAAACTATTGATCCATTTCCTTAAGGAAAGAATTACATTTTATAGTGTTTTCCTTTGACTTTGCCCAGAGTATAGGATTAAGGCTTTTAGAGTTTTAAAGATAAACACCCTTTTAAATTAATTCTCTTTTAAAATTGACATTTTAAATTACAAGATGTTGCAACAAATGGCATATTATTTTGTACAGCAATGTTTTTTTTTAAATATCATATTTTTATTAAATAACCATCAAACTAGCCGAGTATTTTGAAAGCCAATATGTGGAAAAAATTGAGAATATTGGTTCATTATTCTCTGACACTTCACTACTCCTAGACCCTTTCTCTGCCCTTTTCTCTATTATTTTGTGTCCCAAGAGGTTAAACAAATAGGCTATATCATTTAGTCCCCTTACCTTTGGCTTCCAATTAGATTTGGTTATTTCAGCAGAGTCTCTCAACCAGGACATTACTGACGTTTTAGGTAGGATCTTTTGTTGTTGTTGTGGGGGTCTGCCCCGTGCACTGTAGGATGGTTAGCAGCACCGTGGCTTCTACCCACAAGATGCACCTCCTCCCTCTTTGTGGCAATCAGAAAATGTCCAGACATTGTCACATGTCCTGTTGGTGGGGCAAACTCGCCCCTGTTTGAGAACTATTGTGTTAACAAGGGGAAATAATAGGAGATGGAAGAAGGAGAGGAGGAGAAGCGGTCTGTATCTGTCTACTTAAAGCTGCCCCAGCCCTTTCCAGGTAATGGCTTTGCCAGTAGCTTTATTCTTCTGTTTGTAACTTTCGTCTCATGTCCCTCTTGAAGGCTGTTTCTCTCTGTGCTCTCATAACAAAAACAGCATTCCTTCTCCTTGCCACATCAGGCCTAGAGGTGGTAATGACTTCTTACTGTGGGGAGTCCTTGGGTGATTCACCAGCCCTGGATAGTTTTTTAAACCCTCACACTCTAATAAACTCTCTTCAGCCCATTTCCTCCTGAGTTCTTGACTAACAAAATATACCTTTTTGGAAGGTGATTTATGTGTCCAGTAAGCACAGTGTTTTTGCTTATCACTAATTTCAGATCTTTTGCATCTTCTCTCTGTCTCTGTCTGTTTCTCACTTTATCTTTTGATGCACATTCAATATTCAATATACAACATTACAACATTGACATCATTTGGGCTGTACAACAATCTGTATTAAGACTTCTTTTCAGAAAATAACCATCTTTTCATTGCTTGTATGTATGCTACAGTCCCTGTCCCTTGATTAGATACTCTCCCCACTCTTTATAAAGCTTATAGTTAATTCCCACATTCACAGAAAGCTTTTCTATCCCCTCTTGTCTACACTGACCTCTTATTTACCCGACCCTCTGATTAGGGTACCGCTATGGACTGAATGTTTGTGTCCAGACCAAAAATCATATATTGAAACCCTAATCCCTAATGCAATGAGATTTGGAGATGGGGTCTTTGAGTGGTGATTATGTCACGAGGATGGAGCCTCATGATGAAGTCAGTGCCCTTATAAGAAGAGACACAAAAGAGCTTACTTCCTTTTTCTCTCTCAGCCTTATGAGTTCTATACATTGTGTATCAAACAAAATTTGTTTAATCCATGAACACAAATTTGTTGAATATATATTGGAGCCATGAATAGTATTCAATATATTTTTAAAAAATCATAAGTCATTTATTTTGAAGAATGTACAACTTAGGGAAAATTTTAAATACATTAAGTAATATAAATCATTGCATGTTACCCTGATAGGTTTGATATGGTGGGGTGTGATAGTTAGTGTCTATACCAAGGTAGCAAACCGATCAGTTGGAACACAATGTCAGTTGAGCTTTGGTGGAAAGAAGATAGAGGTAGACTGAAGATCAGAACTTTAAATAGAAGAAATCTCTGATTGTAAAAAATATCTGTTCATATGGGCCTGACTTACACAATGGAAGTTAAGTAGAAATGTATTGCTCAGCTGGCTCAGAGTAGCTTAAGAGCAAATTTTGATTTCATTGTATATCTAGATAAGGCCACAAGGTTAATTCTAGGGCTTACCACTGGTAAAGATGGAGTTTCTAATATACTTCTAGGGATGATCTGGATTGGCCCACAAGCTTTGACAGGAGTGAATCCATAGATAGAATTACCTGAAGTTTAACCTGAAGACAAAAAGAAAAGATTAAATCAATTTCATTTATTCACATATTTGATTTATATGAATTAGTAATTTACTAGACATCATTCCACACTCTGAGGATTTGCTAGTAAATGACATAAACACCTTTTTCATGATCTCATAATGCTTACATACTAATGAACATGGACTGACCTAATTCTTACACTCATTTGCACAATGATTTTCCTGTAAGAAAGAAATAAAGACCTCAGCTAAAACTGTCATATTGAAGTTCTTGATTTTGTCCTAATTTGCTCTTAAATAACCTGTGATTTCAGTTTACCTTTTATTATTCTTTGGAGTCTTTGGGACCACATAGGATTGACCATGGAAAACTTCAAAATAAGGAAAACTTGGTTTTGGCATTGTTTGTTACATTTGGGTGCTTTTTGTCCTCATCTCCCCTTATGGCGTTTTCCAGTGGGAAGCCAGGACAAAAAAATAGAATGTTGTAGTTTGGAAATTAGGGCCTACTGGGTTTGAATCTGGAGTGTGCCTCTTGCTACTTGACTGTCTAGAAACCTCAGTTTTCATATCTGTAAACAGAGTTGAGAGCTGAGACTGTTACTGAGGAGAGATCAGCAAGAGAGTATTGCTGTTCTGCCTCTCCCAATTATTTATGGCTGCTGCACTCCCTCACATGCTTGAGAAGCTAGGAAAAATGGTAGAATTTGGGGTTCCAAGATAGATATGAATTTTTATTGATACATTTTTTTTTGATAGTTAAACTTCTTTCTTTAGCACTGTGTTAAGAGCTTGAAAAAAAACCCATTAAGGTGCATGTGGTTTTCTAGAAATATTATATGCTTCTTCTCTTTTTCACCCACTATACAACTGAGCTCTGAGCACTACTTAGCAGGTACCTCAGGAAAAGATTATATTAACAAAAAGCGAAAATATCCTTCTGAAGGTGAAGTTTTCCAGACCAGCTCATTTATTTTGTGGCAAAGATTACCATCACACATCCAGTGCTTTATTTGCCTGGAGTCAATTCCTGTGGTTCCCATAGTTGGAAAGCAGTCAGAAGAAGTGGGAAAGACAGATGCTGGTCAAGGCTCACCATTAGTCAGCAGCAGCAGCTTCACATGTTTGAAATCATGTTGTGGTTTTGTTTTTGTTTTTTTTTTTGTTTTTGTTTTTTTTCAGTTTGATTTTTATTGTCTGTTTGGCCTATCCACTTGCTACTCTTATTAATGAAGCTGAGTATCATAAAGACCAGTGTTCCTTAATATCACATTGCTTTAATACCTCATTGTTATAACCAATGCCATCCAGAAATCTTTCCAGAGAAGGAACATATTGTAATTTTGTACTTAGGAAAAACTTACACCTCAAGGTCCATTGCTGATTTCAAAGAATACCGCTCTTAGAATTTCACTTGCTTTAGAGGAAGGTAAAGCTTACCCTTCTGAAGAATTTAAAGGTAATTCTTAAGGTCCATGCCACTGAAAAATTGATATATCCCATGTGAAAGTGATACCTAGAAAATCCCCTGCCCCTCAATTCTTTTTACCTAGAGGTTTCTCTTTTCAAAAGCATTAATTCAAATAACATATCTGTTCTTGAAGTTGGAGTAACATAGTTAGTTCATATCCAGGTTTTGCTTTCTATTAGCTGTGTGGCCTTGAGCATGTCTTCTAACCTCTCTAAGCCTCATTTTCTGATTTTTAATTGGTGATTGCCAAGAATTGTGAAGGGGCTGATATTTTTCTCTAACTGCAGGCTAACATATTAGCATGCCTCATTTTCATGGATTCTGGCAGAAAACACAGACACAACTACTGGGTCAGAGAAAAGGGACAGTTTATTACAGCAAAACAGTAGCCAGATCATCATTTTCCTGTGCTCTTTTCCTGAGGCTCAATTCCCACAGGGCAATGCAATGAGGGCTTTTGAGAATCCAGAGGTGGAAGGGACTTTTATATTGACATTTAAACATTTAATCATCCAGTATTGTCTTTTAAAGAACAGTACTATATGCCTACTCTTAGTTTCTGTTTTTATCTCTGAATACAGAGAATGTCTAATTAAATCTTTCCATAAATTTATACATGCAATAAATACCATATATATGGTATGTAAATATCCCATATGTATATATGTATATATGTGTGTACGTAAATATATGGTATTTATTCCATATATATATATATATATATGGAATAAATATATATATAAATAAATATATATATATAAATAAATATATATATAAATAAATATATATATATATATATTCTCTCTTTCTCTACGTGTGTGTGTGTGTGTGTGTGTGTGTGTGTACACACACATATACACTCCATTCTTCAAGTAGAGTAAATTTCAGGGGGGTCTAAATATTTTTTATAGACTCCAAACTGGTCAACATCCCTTCTCCAGAGATATCAGTGCCTCTGAGCCCCAAGCTTTAGTTATTGACTTCTTCCTTGCACACCTCAGCTTTATTTTTCCCCATTTTTCTAAATCAGTCACCATTTCCCATTCATTTTCTGGTTTCTAGAAGTTTGTTTATTGATGTAACATGTTTGTTGTTATGTCTACTCCCTTTTTCCTTGTCCGTGTAGATTTATGCTTATTTTGTTTCATTAATCTCATTTAAATCAGTTTTCAAGGGGAGTCTGGGTGGCTCAGTCAGTTAAGTGTCCGACTTCAGCTCAGGTCATGATCTCATGGTTCATGGATTCAAACCCTGCATCAGGCTCTGTCCTGACAGCTCAAAGCCTGAAGCCTGCTTCAGATTCTGTGTCTCTGTCTTTCTCTGCCCTTCTCCCACTCATGCTCTCTCTCTGTCTCTCTCTCAAAAATAAATAAACATTAAAAACATTTAAAGAATAGATCAATTTTCAAGAGGAAGCACAGTTTAATATAAAATTCATACAGGCAGGTTTTTAGAAGTCTATGTTCTGAAATATCATAAGTGTTTTTATACCTTTTGAGTCCTAAGATATTAGTTTACATATACAAACTTTAGGTAGTTGGTTCTATGGCATTTAATTATTTTTCCTTATATTTTTATTCCCCTAGAGGTAAAAAAATATATATTTATTTTGCTATAGAAATCTTGTGACACAAACACAATTTTTCTGAATCCTTAGAAGTATCACAATGATTTAATCTTCACAGCAAAATCAATGTCATGTGATTTTATGTAAAATTCTTGTCCTGACTCTTCCATTAATCGGCTGCATTGTCTGGCTTCATTTCCCTTATGTGTAAAGAAATCTTGGTGCTTTTGTAAAAATCCATGTGACTTTACATGCATTAAAATGATTTGAGAAGCATCTAGGTGGCTCATTCAGTTGACTGTCTGACTCTTGATTTTGGCTTAGATCATGATCCTAGGGTCATGGGACTGAGCCCTGCATCAGGAGCCCACTTAAGATTCTCTCTCTCTCTCTCTCTCTCTCTCTCTCTCTCTCTCTTTCTCTGCTCCTCTTCCTCACTCACACACTCTCTAAATAAATGAATAAATAAAATTAGTTGTATAAGAAAATTATTATATAAGTATAAAATTATTTAAAGGAGAATATTCTCCATAATTGAAAAGTTTAAAAATGTTATTTTTTCTTAATCATCAGTTTGGCTGACTTCTTTGTATATTCTCCAATTCCTTAATATTCTTCTTAAAGTACGAAGTTCCACTCAGATGTAGTATCTTAGAAACTTACCTATGCCAAAAGAAACTTACCTATGCCAAATACACTGCTCTCTGTTTTCATTCATTCCATTAACATGTTGCATTCCAGTATTTTGTCAACTTTTGAAGTGTGTGTGCAATTCCATTTTAACAAATGCCATTGCAATGTCCCATTCTCCAAAAGAGAATATATCTCAGTTCCAAAACTCATGAAAAGGGAGTATGACAGTTCAAATACCATATTACTGACTTGGATACAGCAATCTGTATTAAATGAAAACTTCTCTTCATACAATGTATTCAGAAATCCTTGTCTACCTAGTGATATTTTAAATGTAGGTTGTGTCCTTTAACTATTAGGTATAGCAGTTAACTGAAGATAATAAATTGTTATATAATATTCTGTATTTTGAATTATTACTTTAGATTAAAATATATGCTTGTATGCACCTGTAAGACTATTGGCTGCGATTTTGCTAAGAGGGTAATTGAGAGGGTCAAAGAGCATTGGCAATTCAAAGGACATGAATCTGGAATTTAGAATGGATAGAACTGAATCACTGAGTAAATCAAAATGTAGATTCTAAAAGTGTTCTGAGATGTTTCGCAATAGCTTTGTGTTACAAACGCACCACATCCAAAAAGGGGTGAGGATGGCCTCTCAATGTTACTCTTCATGTCTGTGGCAGTTTTAAAACATGTTCACATAATCTTTGACACTTATTCCATCATGCTGTAGGATCTATGTCACTTCTCCTTGAATATGGGCAAGCTAGTGACAGCTTCAACCAGTAGATTATGGTACAAATGATGGTATGTGACTCTAAAACTAGCTCATAAAAGGCCATACAGTTTCATCTTGTCATCTGAAACACTCTCTGAGATCCTTGGGTCATAACGTAAGATGACCTACTGGCTTGAGGTTGCCATGCCATGAGGAAGTCCATGTTCACAAAAAGCCACATAAAGACATTCTGGTTGACAGTCCCAGCTAAGCCCAACCTTGAGTCATCCCAGCATTGGCACAAGACAAATGAATGAAAACACATCTAGATGATTCTAGTTCCCAGCTATCTGAGTTATATCCAACTATTTCAATTTCCTCATCTGAGACCCTGGACGTTATGGAACAGAGACAAGCCATTCAAGCTGTGTCCAATCTGAATTTCTGATTCACAAAGCTGTAAGTATAATAAAATGATTATTGTTTTATGCCACTAAATTTTGGAATGATCTATTTTGCAGCAATAGATATCCAACTAAGCTTAAATTAGCAATGGCCTTGAAAGAGTTTCATTCTTTGCTATATAAAATTCAAAAATAGCATTGAACAATTTTTGGATCAATCACTTTGCAAAAGCCAAGAGAAGTATAACAAAAATATCTTTTGAAATCAGAGGATTCATGCTAATATTGTAATATTTAGTAGTAAATACAATGGACATGAATTTTTTTGCTTTATGAAAGCACACTTCACACTTTTAAAAAAATTAGGCTTTTAGAAATATATACACTTTTCTGATGTCTGAAACAAATTATACTCATAGATAATAGAATGCAAATGTATCATAACGTGTAACATAGATAATCATGTATCACTTACAAAGTAGATTTCAAAAAGTACACAAAGTTAAGGTTAGAGATGGCAAGTTTGTGTTGAGAGATGTTCCCAAGAATGTATCGTAACTAGTGGCATTATTTGGTCTTTCATGTGCAATTTTTAATTTATAGAGTACTACTTGCCCAAAGTCTTTTCCTCTTTATTTTTTCCTCATATCTAATTCATAATTTTTGTGAATACTCAAAAGGCACAATATTCTTTATACCCAGAATGCTTTGTTCAAATTATGCATATCTTTTTCTTTGACATGTTTTTAAAAAATGAATATCTTTGTCAAATTGATTTTTTAAAAACTAGATCCATTCTATATATTTTGCAGTGGCCAATGGCAATTAAAGATGTACAAAGTTTATTTATTTGAAAGAGAGAGAAAGACAGCACAAGTGAGGAAGGTCAGAGAGAGAGGGGGAGAGAAAGAATCCCAAGCAGGCTCTATGCTGTCACCACAGAGCCTGACATGGGACTTGATCTCAGGAACCATGAGATCATGACATGAGCTGAAATCAAGAGTCAGATGCTTAACCAACTGAGCCACCCAGGTGCCCCTATATTCTTTTTAGAAAGTTTTTATTTAAATTCCAGTTGACATACAGTGTAATATTAGTTTCAGGTGTACAATTTAGTGATTCAACACTTAAATAAGACAGCTGGTGCTCATCTAAACAAGTGTACTCCTTAATCCCCATCACCTATTCTGAACCTGCAGTCTTAGACCTTATGCTCTAAAAACACTAATAACTATACCAATTTAGACCGGGTAAACCTTTCCCAAAAAGTATGAGCGTATACTCAATTGTTCACCAACCTTAAAATTAGACAGATGTGATAGACAATTTGCTAAGATCAATATAGCATCTTTATCATTTTTCACAATAAAGAGCTTTAAAGTCTTTTTTCCTTGGCATTCTACTAGCTAAACACTACTGGGGAAGGAAATTGATCCCAGACTCATTGACTTCATGTTCTAAATCTCTGCTCTACGGTACCACGGAGTTAATCCAGGCGTTAAATGACCTGTTCCCCAACTTAAGAGCCATAAAGTGGTAGCAGGGAGACCTTGATTCTGAGTCTTCTGGATTTAAACCCCCTCCTTTTAAAATATTTTTAAAACCACATCACAAAATTTCTTTTGTTTATCCTTCTACCTACCTCCTTCCATGTATTTTTTCACATGTGTCCAAAGTTAACAGATGAATTTGGTTTGGGATATGCTCCTTACTTGTCTTAAATTTCATACATAAAATCCCCATTCCCCATCAAGTACTGAAAGCAAGATATTTTGGGAAATACATATTCCCACAAAGATTCACCCTATAGGGGTTAATTATATGTGTGAATCTTCTGTCAACAGCTTTACTAATTTATGAATACAAAATAAGTTAGAGTGTCAATTTTGCCTTCAAAACATCTCTTGAGTCCATATTGAGCCTAGACATTGTCACCACCACTCATATTCAAGCTCACATTATGTCTGACATGGATACTTCAATTGTTCCTTCAATGGTCTCCAAATATCCACTTTGGCACACATCCAGTCTGTTCTTTACTGCACATCCAGGGCAAAATTTTTCAAATGCAAATATGATAATTTTTATATCCTGTGTAATTTTTTTTTATTTTAATGTTTATTTATTTTTAAATTTTTTTTAACGTTTATTTATTTTTGAGACAGAGAGAGACAGAGCATGAATGGGGGAGGGTCAGAGAGAGAGAGGGAGACACAGAATCTGAAACAGGCTCCAGGCTCTGAGCAGTCAGCACAGAGCCTGACGCGGGTCTCGAACTCACGGACCGCGAGATCATGACCTGAGCCGAAGTTGGACGCTTGACCGACTGAGTCACCCAGGGGCCCCTAATGTTTATTTATTTTTGAGAGAGAGAGACAGAGAGAGAGAGAGGGGAGAGATGAGGGCAGAGAGAAAGGGAGACACAGAATCCGAAGCAGGCTCCAGGCTCTGAGCTGTCAGCACAGAGCCTGATGCAGTGCTCAAACTCACAGACCACAGATCATGATGACGTGAGTCGAAGTCAGACACTCAACTGACTGGCCACCCAGGTGCCCCTACCCTGTCTAAAATCTTTTATTGGTTTTCCATTGTTCTTAAAATAACTTGACCAAGAGGCTTTCATTTAGGTCAGCTCCAAGAAATCAACAAAGCCATGTTGCCCCCACATTCCTTCTTTTCCTTTTTCTTTTTTTTTTAAATGTTTATTTATTTTTGAGAGAGAGAGAGAGAGAGCATGAACAGTGTAAGGACAGAGAGAGAGGGAAACACAGACTCCAAAGCAGGCTCCAGGCTCTGAGTTGTCAGTACAGAGCCCAATGGGAGGCTCAAACACACGAACTGTGAGATCAAAGCCTGAGATGAAGTTGGAAGTTCAACTAACTGAGCCACCCAGGTGCCCCTCTTTTTTTTTTAAGTTCATTTATTTATTTTGAGAGAGAGAAAGAGAGAGAGCATGAGTGGGAGAAGGGCAGAGAGACAGGGAGAGAGAAAGAATCCCATGCAGGCTCTGTACTGTCAGTGCAGGCTTGAACTCACAAACTGTGAGATCATGGACCTGAGCCAAGATCAAGAGTCAGACACTTAACCTGCTGAACCACCCAGGCACCCCATCCTTCTTTTTATTTTCACTCAAGATATACCAATCTGCTTTTGGTCCTTTATACCCTCTTCACTCCTTCCATCCACTTAATTATCTTTCATGTTTATTTTGCCTAGGTAATTCCTACTCAGATAGATTTCATTTCAAATACCTACCTTGGCCCATTTAAATGTCTCTATTTTCAGCTCTTATCATAACAGCTGCATCCCTTGCGTATCACAATATATGAATAAGTTCACATTTATTGTGTGGTATTTTTAGTAGGATCTCTCTTCTCTGACAGACTGTAAGCTCCATGAGGGCATTGACAGTGTCTCTTCTGCACATTGTTGGACACCTAAAGCCTGGCTGAGTGTACATCTCAGAGTAGGAACTGTTTGCTGACAAACATTCATATTCCTCATTGGGTACACTGATTCCAACCTCATGGAAGTGACATTTGTCAGTTAGCTATTGCTTAAAATGTTTTAAATGTCCCCTCTAATTCTACGTGTTACATGTTTTTGATTTTTGACATTTAGCAAATTATTTCTGAAATCTTTGGAGTTACAGAAAAAAAAAACAAGGTAGAGAGTTGCTTCAAGAATTAGCTCCTTTCAGAGGCCTTAACTCCTACTCTCAGAGCTATTTATTGTACTGGACAGTAGTCTAAGAATACAATTCGAACATCTAATGTACTCAGAGCATGGAAAGCCTAAAGTTCATTCCAAGTTATGTCACACCAAGCCCAGACCAGTTATGTTGAGGTAATCCTTCACTTTGAGGAGAGTAGAAGTTGAAGTTGCCTATCCTAAGTATTAAATCTATTATCCATCCCCCTTCTGTGATCGCATGCTTGAATAAATAACAGGTACCAATAACATCAATAATTTTTAAAATAATAAGCTTAAGATGCTGGAAAAATGTTAATCAGGATTTGTGGAAATTAAATGAAGCAGATTTCTCCACTTGTGCAGGTCATAATTTTCAAGAAATAATGTACCCAATGTGCACTTATATGAGATCTATGGTACTTCAGCACTTTCAGAACTTCTAGTAAATATGTATTTGCCTTATGTTTGCTTAATATGAAATGGTAACAGAATTCATTTTCCCATGCCCAGTCTTAAAAAGACATTAATTCTCAAGGTCATGTATTTTCATTACCCTAAGAGTAAGTGCATTATTAAATTTTGCACTCTGGATACTTCAGTGGCCTCACCATAGCCCTGAGCCTGCCTGAAAGGTATTGTTCAGTGCTAGCTTGGGAAACTTATAAAAGCTATCTAAAGGAATGAGTACAAATAGAAATATTTCAATTTGATATAGATTTTAAATGATTCTTGAAAATAGGATTTTATTTTGCTTGATAATGAATATCAATCTGAACAAGCCTCTTAAAGATAATATTAAAAAAAAAATAGAGCGATTTCCACGTCCAACCAAGATAGTGTAACCAGAATCCTATTTACTCTCCTACCCGAAGTAATTAAAAACTGGAAAAATATATGAAGCAGAAGTTTATAAGACTTAGGACAACAGACAACAAAGCATAGCAATCCCCGAAAGATGGGAAACAAATGAGGAGTGGGTTATGATTGCCCTTATAATTGCTTGGAGAGTGTTTGTAAGCAGTGTAATAGAAGCGTAATAGAAGAGAAAAGCCAGAACAAAGAGGACCCACAATGTGGGTCGGAAAAAGCCAGGAGTCCAAAGAGAACACAACACTAGAGTTTACAGGACATTCAGAGAGAAAGTACTGGTTTCCACTAGCCAGAATGGAAAGCCTATAGGCTTAGGATATATCCATGGAGCATTGGATAGATTGCTCAAGAATGCCTTATCTCAGTAGTAATACAAAGACCAGCCATACTGGATTGTGAACAGGAGGTTCTATCAAGTCGTTACAGTGAATATTTGAGAAATAATCCCTGGTGTCCCTGGTAGGAGGAGGGGAAAAGTCAGCATTGGTAAACACATCCACTGCTTTCTCCAAAACAAAGGCCTATTTTTTAAGGGAAAAGACTTCAGCAGAACACAATTGTAAAATTTATATTAACTGAAAGAAGGGAACTCGTCCTCACTTCAGTTCCCTCCAATCTTCCAGTCTTTCCTAAATTAAGAAAATAGACAAACAGGGGATCTGAAGCAGGCTCTGTGCCAACAACAGAGAGCCAGATGCAGGGCTCAAATTCACAACTGTGAGATCATGACCTGAGCTGAAGTCAGACATTTAACCAACTGAGCCACCCAGGTGTCACAAAGATGGTAAATATTAATTCAACTATATACCAACACTTAATTGTGAATGCTTTAAACATACTAATTACATATTGTCAACATGGTTTAAAAAAAAACTACAGCTATAGGTTTTCTACAAGAAATCACTTTAATATAAAGACTTTGATAGGTTAAAAGTAAAGGTATGGAGAGATACATACCATGCAAACTCGAATTAGCAACAGCTAGAGTAGCTATATTAATTTCAGAGAAATCAGACTTCAGAGCAAGGAAAAACATCAGGGTTAAAGAGGGGCATTAAGTTAACTCTCCAAGAAATATAGTAATCCTAAATTTGTATATACCAAACAACAAAAAGTAAAAACATATGGAAAAAACTGATATAGCTGAAACAATTGTTACAATTGGGGACTTCAATCCTCCTCTGTCAGTCAAGCAGGTAGAAAATGAGTAAGAATTACTTTCACAGCACTAATTAGATCAATATGATATAATTGATATGTATATACTCCATTCAACAACAGAACACATATTCTTCTCAAGTTTACATGGAATATTCATCAAGATAGACCAAGATTTATGTTAAAAGAATGTGAATCACATAAACTATGTTCTCAGACTATACTGGAATTAAGTTAGGAAATCAGTAAATAAAGATACCTGAGAAGATCCTTCAATATATTTGGAAAGTAAACAACAATAATACAAGTATCAAAAAAGAAGTTCCAAGATAAATTTTTGAATTAAACGAAATTATATTGAATTAAATGAAAATAAAAATACAATTTGTCAAAGCTTGTGGAGTATAGCAGAATACCAGAGTCATTAGGGATGTGGTGCTTAGATGGAAATTAATAGCAGTAAATGTATATACTGAAAAATAAAAATAGCTAAAATTAATAATCTGAGATCTTACCTTAGAAAAATAAAGAAGAGAAAATTAAATAAAAAGCTAGCAAGAGAAAAGAAATGAAAGAACAGAAATCAATGGAATTCAAAAAAAGAAAAATAGAGAAAACCAATAGAACTAAAAACTTTTTTTTTTTAAATTTTAGAGACAGAGAGTATGCGAGTGTGAAAGAGGGGCAGAGGGAGAGAGAGAGAGAGATAACTTTAAACAGCTTCATGTTCAGCACAGACTCCAATGCACGACCCTGGGATCATGACCTGAGCCAAAATCAAGATTTGGATGCTCAACCAATTGAGCCACCCAGATGCCCCTAAAAGCTTTTTTTTTTTAAGATCCATAAAATTGATAAACTTCTACTGAGGCTAACCAAGAAAAATGAAAAAACACATAAAAAACTAATATCAAAAATTAAAAGGAGTCATATTTACTGATCTTCTGGTATTAAAAAATAATAGAATACTTTAAAAACTCTATGCCCAAGTATTTGATAACTTGGATGAAATAGAACAATTTTTTAAAGTCTAAATATTCACTCAAGTAGAAATAGGTAAGATGAATAGCTATATGTCCATGAAAGAAGTAATAATTGAGTAATAATTGAGTTAATAATTTAAAACCTAAGAAAGAAAGAAAGAAAGAAAGAAAGAAAGAAAGAAAGAAAGAAAGAAAAAGGAAGAAAGATAGATTAGGAGATTGGAGGAAGATGGCAGCATAGGAGGACGCTGGGCTCACCGCCTCCTGCTTATCACTTAGATTCCACCTACACCTGCCTAAATAACCCAGAAAACCACCAGAAGACTAGCAGAACGGAGTCTCCGGAGCCAAGTGTAGATGAGAAGTCTACGGAGGAGGGTAGGAAGGGCGGAGAGTCCGTGCGTGCTACACTGACTGGCAGGAGGTAGCCGGGGTGGAGGGGCAGCCCGCCGGCAAAGCAGAGCCCCCGAGTCTGGCTTGCAAAACCAGAGGGGCCAGACATAGTGTGTTCTGACAGTGAGCAGGACTTAACATCTGGAAGGTTATAAGCTAACAGCTCTACACAGAGAACGGGAGGGTTGGGGGACAACAGGAGAGAAAGTTGTTGAGCCCCGGGACAACAGAGCTTAGCTTGGTGGGGAACAAAGGTACTCGCCAGCGCCATCTCCCTTGCCCATCCCCCAGCCAAAATCCCAAAGGGAACCGGTTCCCGCCAGTGAACTTGCTTGCACCTCGCTAACACCCAACACTGTGCTTCTGTGGATCCATCCCTCCCTCGGGTATGACTCCCTCCCGGTACCACAGGGCCCCTCCCAAAGCAGATCTCCGAAGGAAAAGCGAGTTGAGCCTGCCCCTCCTGCCCCTGTGCACCTGGCCGATCCACCCCAGCTAATACTCCAGATCCCCAGCACTACAAGCCTGGCAGTGTGCAAGTAGCCCAGATGGGCCACACCACCCCACAGTGAATCACACCCCTAGGAGAGGGGAAAAGAAGGCACACACCAGTCTGATTGTGGCCATAGCAGTGGGCTGGGGGCAGACATCAGGTCTGACAGTGGCCCTGCCCACCAATGCAAGTTAGTCAAGACAGCACAGGGGAAGGGCCCTGCAGTTCTGCACCACTCCAGGGACTATCCAAAATGACGAAACAGAAGAATTCCCCTGAAAAAAACCTCCAGGAAATAATGACAGCTAACGAACCGATCAAAAACGATTTAAACAATAGAAAGTGAATTTAAAATAATAGTCATAAAATTAATCGCTGGGCTTGAAAACAGTTTAAGGACGGCAGAGAATCTATTGCTACAGAGATCAAGGGACTAAGGAACAGCCAGGAGGAGCTAAAAAATGCTATAAATGAGCTGCAAAATAAAATGGAGACAACCACGGCTCAGATTGAAGAGGCAGAGGAGAGAATAGGTGAACTAGAAGATAAAATTATGGAAAAAGAAGAAGCTGAGAAAAAGAGAGATAAAAAAATCCAGGAGTATGAGGGAAAAATTAGAGAACTAAGTGATGCACTAAAGAAAAACAATCCATGCATAATTGGTATTCCAGAGGAGGAAGAGAGAGGGAAAGGTGCTCAAGTTGTACTTGAAGAAATAATAGCTGAGAACTTCCTTGATCTGGGGAAGGAAAACATTGAAATCCAAGAGGCACAGAGAACTCCCTTCAGACATAACTCGAATTGATCTTCTGCATGACATATCATAGTGAAACTGGCAAAATACAAGGATAAAGAGAAACCTGAAAGCAGCTAGGGATAAACATGCTCTAACATATAAAGGGAGACCTATAAGACTCGTGACCGATCTCTCTACTGAAACTTGGCAGGCCAGAAAGGAATGGCAGGAAATCTTCCATGTGATGAACAGAAAAAAATATGCAGCCGAGAATCCTTTATCCAGCAAGTCTGTCATTTAGAATAGAAGGAGAGATAAAGGTCTTCCCAAACAAACAAAAACTGAAGGAATTCGTCACCGCTAAACCAGCCCTACAAGAGATCCTAACGGGGATCTTGTGAGACAAACTACCAGAGACATTGCTACAAGCATGAAACCTACAGACATCACAATGACTCTAAACCCATATCTTTCTATAATAACACTGAATGTAAATGGACTAATTGCGCCAAACAAAAGACATAAGGTATCAGAATGGATAAAAAAACAAGACCCATCTATTTGCTGTCTAAAAGAGACTCATTTTAGACCTGAGGACACTTTCAGATTGAGAGTGAGAGGGTGGAGAACTATTTATCATGCCACTGGAAGTCAAAAGAAAGCTGGAGTAGCCATACTTATACCAGACAAACTAGATTTTAAATTAAAGGTTGTAACAAGAGATGAAGAAGGGCATTCTATAATAATTACAGGGTCTATCCATCAGGAAGAGCTAACAATTATAAATGTCTATGTGCCAAATACAGGAGCCCCCAAATATATAAAACAATTACTCACAAACATAAGCAACTATATTGATAAGAATGTGGTAATTGCAGGGGACTTTAACAGTCCACTTACAACAATGGATAGATCATCTAGACACATGGTCAATAAAGAAACAAGGTCCCTGAATGATACATTGGATCAGATGGACTTGACAGATATATTTAGAACTCTGCATCCCAAAGCAACAGAATATACTTTCTTCTCGAGTGCACATGGAACATTCTCCAAGATAGATCACATACTGGGTTACAAAACACCCCTTCATAAGTATACAAGAATTGAAATCATACCATGCATACTTTCAGACAACAATGCTATGAAGCTTGAAATCAACCACAGGAAAACGTCTGGAAAACCTCCAAAAGCATGGAGGTTAAGGAACACCTACTAAAGAATGAGTGGGTCAACCAGGCAATTAGAGAAGAAATTAAAAATATATGGAAATAAACGAAAATGAAAATACAACAATCCAAACGTTATGGGATGCAGCAAAGGCAGTCCTGAGAGGAAAATACATTGCAATCCAAGGCCTATCTCAAGAAACAAGAAAAACCCCAAATACAAAATCTAACAGCACACCTAAAGGAAATAGAAGCAGAAGAGCAAAGACACCCCAAACCCAGCAGAAGAAGAGAAATAATAAAGATCAGAGCAGAAATAAACAATATAGAATCTAAAAAAACGGTAGAGCAGATCAATGAAACCAAGAGTTGGTTTTTTGAAAAAATAAACAAAATTGATAAACCTCTAGCCAGGCTTCTCAAAAAGAAAAGGGAGATGACCCAACTAGATAAAATCATGAATGAAAATGGAATTATTACAACCAATCTCTCAGAAATACAAGCAATTATCAGGGAATACTATGAAAAATTATATGCCAACAAATTGGACAACCTGGAAGAAATGGACAAATTCCTAAACACTCACACTCTTCCAAGAACTCAATCAGGAGGAAATAGAAAGCTTGAACAGACCCATAACCAGTGAAGAAATTGAATCGGTTATCAAATATCTCCCAAAAAATAAGAGTCCAGGACCAGATGGCTTCAGAGGGGAGTTCTACCAGATGTTTAAAGCAGAGATAATACCTATCCTTCTCAAGCTATTCCAAAAAATAGAAAGGGAAGGAAAACTTCCAGACTCATTCTATGAAGCCAGTATTACTTTGATTCCTAAACCAGACAGAGACCCAGTAAAAAAAGAACTACAGGCCAATATCCCTGATGAATATGGATGCAAAAATTCTCAATAAGGTACTAGCAAATCGAATTCAACAGCATATAAAACTAATTATTCACCATGACCAAGTGGGATTCATTCCTGGGATGCAGGGCTGGTTCAACATTCGCAAATCGATCAACGTGATACATCACATTAACAAAAAAAAAGAGAAGAACCATATGATCCTGTCAATCGATGCAGAAAAGGCATTTGACAAAATTCAGCAACGTTTCTTAATAAAAACCCTCGAGAATGTCGGGATTGAAGGAACATACTTAAACATCATAAAAACCATTTATGAAAAGCCCACAGCTAACATCATCCTCAATGGGGAAAAACTGAGAGCTTTTTCCCTGAGATCAGGAACACGACAGGGGATGTCCACTCTCACCGCTGTTGTTTAACATAGTGCTGGAAGTTCTAGCTTCAGCAATCAGACAACAAAAGGAAATCAAAGGCATCAAAATTGGCAAAGATGAAGTCAAGCTTTTGCTTTTTGCAGATGACATGATATTATACATGGAAAATCCGATAGACTCCACCAAAAGTCTGCTAGAACTGAAACATGAATTCAGCAAAGTTGCAGGATACAAAATCAATGTACAGAAATCATTTGTATTCTTATACACTGATAATGAAGCAACAGAAAGACAAATAAAGAAACTGATCCCATTCACAATTGCACCAAGAAGCATAAAATACCTAGGAATAAACCTAACCTAAGATGTAAAAGATCTGTATGCTGAAAACTATAGAAAGCTTATGAAGGTAATTGAGGAAGATTTAAAGAAATGGAAAGACATTCCCTGCTCATGAATTGGAAGAATAAATATTGTCAAAATGTCAATACTACCCAAAGCTATCTACACATTCAATGCAATCCCAATCAAAATTGCACCAGCATTCTTCTCGAAACTAGAACAAACAATCCTAAAATTCATAGGGAACCACAAAAGGCCCCAAATAGCCAAAGTAATTTTGAAGAAGAAGACCAAAGCAGGAGGCATCACAATCCCAGACTTTAGCCTCTACTACAAAGCTGTCATCATCAAGACAGCATGGTATTGGCACAAAAACAGACACATAGACCAATGGAATAGAATAGAAACCCCAGAACTAGACCCACAAACGTATGGCCAACTCATCTTTGACAAAGCAGGAAAGAACATCCAGTGAAAAAAAAGACAGTCTCTTTAACAAATGGTGCTGGGAGAACTGGACAGTAACATGCAGAAGATTTAAACTAGATCACTTTCTCACACCATTCACAAAAATAAACTCAAAATGGATAAAGGACCTGAATGTGAGACAGGAAACCATCAAAACCCTAGAGGAGAAAGCAGGAAAAGACCCCTCTGACTTCAGCCATAGCAATTTCTTACTTGACACATCCCCAAAGGCAAGGGAGTTAAAAGCAAAAATGAACTACGGGGACCTTATGAAAATAAAAAGCTTCTGCACAGCCAAGGAAACAACTAACCAAACTAAAAGGCAACCAACGGAATGGGAAAAGATATTTGAAAATGACATATCGGACAAAGGGCTAGTATCCAAAATCTATAAAGACCTCACCAAACTCCACACCCGAAAAACAAATAACCCAGTGAAGAAATGGGCAGAAAACATGAGTAGACACTTCTCTAAAGAAGACATCCGGATGGCCAACAGGCACATGAAAAGATGCTCAACGTCGCTCCTCCTCAGGGAAATACAAATCAAAACCACACTCAGATATCACCTCACGCCAGTCAGAGTCACCAAAATGAACAAATCAAGAGACTATAGATGCTGGAGAGGATGTGGAGAAACAGGAACCCTCTTGCACTGATGGTGGGAATGCAAATTGGTGCAGCCACTCTGGAAAACAGTGTGGAGGTTCCTCAAAAAATTAAAAATAGACCTACCCTATGACCCAGCAATAGCACTGCTAGGAATTTACCCAAGGGATACAGGAGTACTGATGCATAGGGGCACTTGTACCCCAATGTTTATAGCAGCACTCTCAACAATAGCCAAATTGTGGAAAGAGCCTAAATGTCCATCAACTGATGAATGGATAAAGAAATTGTGGTTTATATACACAATGGAGTACTACGTGGAAACGAGAAAGAATGAAATATGGCCCTTTGTAGCAATGTGGATGGAACTGGAGAGTGTGATGCTAAGTGAAATAAGCCATACAGAGAAAGAGAGATAAGCATATGCTTTCACTCTTATGTGGATCATGAGAAACTTAACCGAAACCCATGGGGGAGGGGAAGGAAAAAAAAAAGAGGTTAGAGTGGGAGAGAGCCAAAGCATAAGAGACTCTTAAAAACTGAGAAGAAACTGAGGGTTGATGGGGGGTGGGAGGGAGGGAAGGGTGGGTGATGGGTATTGAGGAAGGCTCTTTTTGGGATGAGCACTGGGTGTTGTATGGAAACCAATTTGACAATAAATTTCATATATTTAAAAAAAAAAAAAAAAAAGGGTCATGCACAGTCAGTGCAGAGCCCGTACCAGGGCTCAAACTCACAGATCACCTAGGTTCTCCCTTCCTTGTTTTAGATATACTTTCTCAATAAGGCTTTCCTTTATCATGCCATCTGAAATTTCACAAATATATCCCATTTCACAACCCCCTTTCCAGATTTATTTTACCTTTGCAGCTCTTTCATCTTTTAACATACAGGACTACCCTGGAGATATTGCAAATTACTTCAGACCACTGCAATAAAGCAAATGTCACAATAAAGTAAATCAAATTAATTTTTCGGTGTCCTACTAAATATAAAAATGATGTTTATACTACACTATAATCTGTTAAGTGTGCAATAGTATTATGTAAAAAAAATTGTACATACCTTAATTTTATAGTGCTTTATTACTAAAAAATGCTTTAACCCTCATCTGCGCTTTCAGTGAGTTCTGATCTTTTTGTTGGTGGAGGGTGTTGCCTCGATGTTGATGGCTGCCAACTGGTCAAGATGGTGGTTGCTGAAGGCTAGGGTGACTGTGGTATTTTATTAAATAAGACAATGAAGTTTTCCATATTGACTGACTCTCTTTCCACAAATTATTTCTCTGTAGCATGCAATGCTATTTGATAGCATTTTATTCAGAGTACAACTTCTTCCAAAACTGGAGTCAATCCTCTCAACCCTTGTCGCTGCTTTGTCAACTAAGTTTATAAAATATTTTAAATCCTTTGTTATCATTTAAACAGTCTTCACAGCATCTTCACCAGTAGATTCCATCTCAATAAGATACTTTTTTTTGCTCACCCATGAGGAGCAACTCCTCAGCCATTTAAGTTTTATCATAAGGTTGCAGCAATTCCAATATAATAATAATGAAAAAGTTTGGAATTTTTTGAGAATTACCAAAATGTGACACAGAGATACAAAGTGAGCAGATGCTGTTGGAAACAAATGGTGCCGATAGACTAGCTCAATGAAGGACTGACACAAACCTTCAATTTGTAAAAAATGCAATATATCTGTGGAGTGCAATAAAGTGAGGTGTGGTGAAGTGAGGTATGCCTTTATATACATGTCTTATTTACTTTGTTAATTTTTAGTCTTCTGCCATGTAAAGAAAAATCCAGATAGGAAGCGGCTTTTGTCTGTTTTGTTTTGATACTACATCACCAGTGCCTAAGTCTTAGTTCTTAGTAGATAATGAAATTTAGAGAACATTTGATAGAATACATAGGAGTGTTTTGTTAAATAGAGACACCTTTGGCCATTTTATCTTTTGAAAAATTATACCCAGAAATTCCAATTCAATGTAAGAAAAAAATAAAAAAGGGAACACATCGGGGAAATTCTAGAGCTTGGGCTATAGAGATAGATTTTTAGCATGAAATAGGCCACTAAAAATTAAAGTTATAGACTTGCAGTTTCCTCAGGTAAAGGGCTTGGAAGTTCACCCTAACAAAGATGTAAAAAGATGAAAAATCAACAACTCTTCTTAGATCCATTAAATAAGTAAGGTCACAGAGAAAACTGCTGCCCCCCAAATTAGAGACGCAGACAAGTGGATACAGAGAATCACAACTTACTGTAGCAGAAACCCATGTGCAGAAACCCCTGTAGGAAGTAGTATCAGGATAGGAAAATCCAAACTGTAATTGATGAATTGCCAGAGGCTCAGTGTGAAGAATTCTGAGGCAAAACTTCAGGGGAAATCAGTCAATAAACTCATACTTTTATAATTTTTAGCTCCAGTAGCTCTACCAGATTCTCACAGTGAATACTGGAGAAAAATCCACTCATGCTTCTGATGGGGAGAGAGGAAAAGGAACCATGCTAAAATACACAACAACATTCTGTTACTCTTAGTAAGGTCTGCTCCTATGAGAAAAAAGCAGTGAAACCAAAAGGTTGTTATTTGGAAAGATCAACAAAATAGACAAACCTTAGCTAGAATGACAGAGGGGAAAAAAGACACAAATAACTAAAATTAGTAATGAAAGCAGGGGTATTAGTACTGGTCTGGAACTCATGAACTGCAAGATCATGACCTGAGCCAAAGTCAGATGTTTAACCGACTGAGCCACCCAGGCACCCCTCTTATTATTTTCAAAGTAGTAATGTTCCCAAAGTGATCTATAGATATGTGAAATTCTTATCAATGGCAATGGTCTCTTTTGCTGAAATGGAAAAGTTGATTCTCAGATTCATACAAAATTGCAAGGGGGCCCTAAATAACCAAAAATAATATTGAAAAAGCAAAGTTGGAAGACTCATACTTCTCAATTTCAAAACTTACTACAAAGCTACAGTAAACAAAACAATGTACTAGCCAAAGCATAGACATATTGACCAGTGGAATAAAATTGAAATCCAGAAATAAACCCATATATCTATGGCAAATTGATTTTGACCAAGATGCCATGACCCTTCCTGGGGAAAGAATAGTCTCTTCAACAAATGATGCTGAAACAACTGGATATTCACCCACAAAAAATAAAGTTGGACTGTTACCCCATACCATATACAAACATTAATTCAAAATAGATTGACTAAATATGAGAGGTAAAATAAAGTTTTAGACAAAAAACACAGGGATAAATCTATATGATTTTGCCAGTGGATTCTTAGATGTTACACCAAAGGCATTAACAAAGGAAAAAATAGGTAAATTAGATTTCATGAGAGGAAAAAAAAATCAGTGCTTCAAAAGACATTATAAAGAAAGTAAAAATCAACATACAGAATAAAAAAAATCTGCAAATCATATATTGACAAGACTCTCATATAATATGTAAAGAACTTTTACAACAAAGACTTTTACAACTTCAACAACAAAGGCAGACACCCCATTTAAAAATTGGCAAATGACTTAAGTAAGCATTCTTTCTAAGAATATGTACAAATTGCCAACAGGCACATGAAAAATGCTTAACATCATTAGTCATTAGGGAAATGCAAATCAAAACTACAATGAGATATCACTTCATAATTACTAGAATGGATATACTACAAAATGAAAACTAGTGTTAGTAATAAGGTGGAATAATTAGAACCAACCCTCATACTTTGATAGTGGGAATGTTAACTTTTAGCTGCCATGGAAAATGGCTTTGTAATTCTCAGAAAGCAAAACACAGAATTCTCATAAAACCCCCACAATTCCATGCCTAAATAAATACCCAAAAGAATTGGAACAGGCAGTACAACAGATAGACATACACATATATTCATAGCAACACTATTTACAATAGCCAAAAAGTATAAATAACCCAAATGTCTACCAACAGATGAATGGATAAACAAATTGTGATGTATACATAAAATGTGATGTATACATATATAGCCATAAAAAGGAATGAAATACTGCTACATACTGCAATGTGAGTGAACCTTAAAAATTGTATGCTAAGTAAAAGAAACTAGACATAAAAGTTCTTATATAATTTATTTATATGAAATATCAAGAACGGTTAAATCCAGAGAGAGAAAGCATGTTTTTGTTTGCCATGAGCTGGCGAGATAGGAGGATAGGGAATAACTGCTTAATGAGCATGGGATATCCTTTTGGGGTGAGGAAAATAGTTTGGAGCTATATATAAGCAGTGGTTGCACAACATTATGGTCACACTAAATGCCACTGAATTGTTCAGTTTTAAATAGTTAATTCTGTGTTATATATTCCACCTCAATTTAAAATAACTTCAAACCACTTGATAAATTTTTTCCTTTCTTCTTGCTGTAGTAAGATGGCTCAAATTATACTAGCAAAACAATTATGTCTCAAAAATTAAAATGTATTTACTTAACAGAAAATACTTTAGACGAAACAGAAAATAGTGACAAAAATTTGGAGAAAGAGAAATTCAAACAAATTGCACAGCATCAGAGGGGTTCTGTTGAAGGAAAGTACAGATGTTTCAAACATTTCTCAAGTTATGATTATGGTAAAATCTGCCTCAATAATAAAACTAAAAAGCCCATTTTTTGTGTGTGTGGTCAGTAAAAGTAAGATGTACTGGAGATGATTTAAAAAAATCCTTAATAAAAATAGTATTTCTTGGAAAAAGGATGTAAGTATAACATTTTAGTGTGCCTGCTTTGAAAGCAATAAAGAAAAAATAATTTTGAAGTTATGTTAAACAGTATTACTGCATGAAATATTCATTTCCAAAATTATTCATAGACCACTGCAGTAAAGCACTTGTAGCAGAAAAGGCACAAAGATTTCATTAATGCAGATAATTTCAGTTAAAAAAGAAGACTTTGAAAATAATTGTGAAATATACCGTCTCTTTCTCTCTTGCTTACAATGTATGCAAAACAAATACTTTGATTCATCTAAGCATGGAAGGATAAGAAAATAACTCGCTTTATATTAAATAAATAGATAGATAGATAAAGTTTTATTGTAATAGTTCACATGTGATGGGGAGTGATCATAAAAAATATCTGGTGGCAAAGTATTTAAGAGAGTTGTGAAAATTATTAAATTACACGTTTTCTGTTAACCCCCCTAAAATTTAGATTTACCAAACTTTTAAAGATTATAAAGTGGCTGCCAGTATTGCCCAACCTAATAGTCATTTTTTGCAGGCCTCACTTCAAGGTAAAGATGACATTTTAACAATAACTAAACAAGCAATGGCTTTTGAATAGAAAATTATGCTATGGAAAAAGTGTTTTGAAACATATATATGGAAATGTTCCTGTCACGCAATCCGTGCTGAAACCCACTGGTGTTACCTACAAAACTTTCATATCTGCATTCATCAAAAATGGAACATTTTTTTTAGCTACCTAAAAATCTTTCAAAGATTTTCAGTGAATTTGAAGTCATTTTTTAAAATATATAGATGTGTACCACTTTTTGAATTTGCGAGAATATTGGTGAGTTCAAGAAAAACATTCACCTAAGTCATAGGTAGAGTGGAAGAGTAAATATCATCATTACTTAGAGTAGACTCTTTCCAATTACAGCAATTAAAAGAAAGTATCAAGATCCATTAAATTAGAACAATATATTTTATATTTTATGCAGCAACTTGTAAAGTCAAGATTTAAAAATAATGAATTCATTTCTATCATATGCCTTTCACTGACAATATTATTAGTATCTTATACTTTAAAGGGATCAAATATTAATATAATGGTAATGAGGTGACATTAGCAAGATGGCAGAACAAGAAGCCTGAGCCCTCATTCCTCCACAGAAACAATGATATGACAATTATATTTAAATCAAACTAGCTTTATGTGAAATCCAGAATACAGTTAAGTTGCAGCACCTCCAGAACATAAGGCTGTGAAAAGTCACACCAAAGGGATGTGAAGGAAGGATGTATATGAAGGGAAAATTGGTTTTGCCAAAATTATCTCTTCTCTCAAACCAGTTAGCTCTGTGCCAAGAAGATCTCCTTGGCCCATGGCCTCTCCCTCAAGGATAAAGTGAGAGCGAGATTTTTTTCTGATTTTCTGGCCTCCTGGCTTTATGGTGTGTTCCTCTGAAGCACTGGTTTCTATTTCCCCTCATACTGAGTATTGAAAGATCAGCAGAGCCTAGATGCCCGGGACAGCTTGGAATAAAGAGAAAGAGATGGATTATCCCACACAGCAACCACTGCTTGTAAGACTAGGTAAAGCTGCAGAGCAGAAGCCTTCCCTCTCAAAGGAAGGAAGAAAGCAAAGTGATTCTGGTCCCAGCCTTTTAGTGTGCTCCATCAGAGGCTGGGTTTGGCCTCATCTCACAGCACGTGCTGAAGGACTGGCAGAAGGTAGACACCTGGGACAACTAACAACAAAAGAAAGGAGCTGGTGTCCTACTGCTGGCACTGCTCTATGAGTCTGGGAATAGGTGCTATTCCTTCAAATAAGCAGATGCCAATGCAACTCTATGAGGAACATGAAGAATCAGAAAAACATGCCACAAAGGTAAAAATTAATCTTCCACAACTTCTCCAAAATAAATAAAGCTTTATGAATTACCTGATAAATAATTCAAGTTGATGGTCTAAAAGTAGTTGAGTGAATTATAAGAAAACACTGATAGGCCATTAAATAAAATCAGGAAATTGATAGGTGAACAAAATGAGAATATCAGCAAAGAGACATAAACTCTACTAGAAAAACAAATAGAAATATTGGAGTGAAAAAACATAATAATTGAACTAAAAAATTCACTAGAGGATTTCAACAGACTCATACAAGCTGAAGAAACAAAATCAACAAGTGGAAAGCAAGGCATCTAAAATTATCTAGTCAGAGGAACAAAAACAAAAAAGAATGAAAAGGAGTGAAGAAAACTTAGGAGGTTTACAGGATCAATAGGTAAAGTAATATATACATTATAGGATTCCCAAAGGGAAACGAGAAAAAGAAAAGGGAAAAAAAGTCTATTTAAAGAAATAATATATGGAAACTCCCCAAATCTGAGAAGGCAAATAGACATCCAGATGTATGAAGCTCTGATAGACTGAATTTAAAAGGTCTACACCAAAACATATTAAATCAAATTTTCAAATCAAAGAAATAATTTTCAAAGCAGCAAAAGGGATTCATTGTATACAAGGAAGTCCCCATAAACCTATTGGTGGCTTTCTTGGCAGCTTTTTTACAGAGAGCAAGTATGGCTATGCTTATATCAAGCAAACTAGATTTTTTTTTTAAAGCTTTTATTTTATTTTATTTTTTATTTACGTTTATTTATTTTTGAGACAGAGAGAGACAGAGCATGAATGGGGGAGGGGCAGAGAGAGAGGGAGACACAGAATTGGAAGCAGGCTCCAGGCTCTGAGCCATCAGCCCAGAGCCCGACGCGGGGCTCGAACTCACGGACCATAAGATCGTGACCTGAGCCGAAGTCGGATGCTTAACCGACTGAGCCACCCAGGCTCCCCACAAGCAAACTAGATTTTAAGTAAAAAACTATCACAAGAGATAAAGAAGACCATTACTTAGTGGTAAAAGAGTCAATTTATTAGAAAGATATCAAACTTATAAATATATATGCACTCAACTTCAGAACACCTAATATATGAAGCAAATAGTAACAGAACTGAAGGGAGAAATAAACAGGAATACAATAATAGTATTATTTTTATTATTTACAATAACATTATTATTTTTGTATTATATTGTATTATAATAAAATTATTTTTAAGAAATTATTTAAGGATATGTCAATATCCCACACTCAACAATGGGTAGATTAACCAGACAGAAAAATTAATAAGGGACCATAGAGTTGAACAGCATTATAGACCAAATAAACATAACAGACATATTCAGATTATTCCATTCAACAGCATCATAATACACATTCTCATTCAGTGCACATATAACATTATCAAGGGTAGATCACAGGTTAGTCCACAAAACAAGTTTTAAAACAAAACAAGTCTTAAAAAGTTTAAGAAAATTGAAGTCATATCAAGTATCTTTTCTAACCATAATGGCATAAAACTAGAAATTGGTAGGAGAAAAATTGGGAAATTCACAAATATGTGGAAATTAAATAACACATTTCTGAAGAACCAACTGGTCAAAGAAAAAATTAAAAAGGAAATAAATATTGTGAGACAAATTAAAATGAAAAACAGCATAGTAAAACTTACATGATGCAGCGAAAGCAGTATTAAGAGAGAAGTTTGTAATGATAAATGCCTACATTAAGAAAGAAAAAAGATGTCACATAAACCATCTACATCTCAAGGAACAAGAAAAAGAAGTACAAACTAAACCCAAAGCTAGTAGAAGGAAGGGAATAATAAAAGAGCAGAAATAAGTGAAAAACAGACTAGAAAGACAATAGAAAAAAAAATCAATGAAACTAGGGAAAAAAGAAAGAAGACTAAAATAAAATTATAAATGAAACAGGGCATTACAACTGATACTACAAAAATGCATGAGAGAATATTATGGACAATTATATGCCAACAAACTGGATAACTTAGAAGGAGTGGATAAATTCCTAGAAACATAAACCTACTATGAATGAACCATAAAGAAATACAAAGTATTTATGTGAACAGACTAGTAACAAGTAAAGAGATTAAATCAGTAATCAAAACTCTCCCAACAAAGTAAAGCTCAGGGTCAGATAGCTACACTGGGGTTTTCTACCAAGTATGTGTATATATGTATACATATCTTTCTATATGTAACCAATCTTTCTATATATAGCCAATCTTTCTATAAAATTGAAGAGGGGGGAACACTTCCAAACTCATTTACAAAACTGGCATTATCCTGACACTAAATAGAATCAGACACTGATACTACAAGAAAAGAAAATTATAGGCCAATATCCTTGGCGAATATAGATGCAAAAATTCTCAGCAAAATTCTAGCCACCAAACTCAACAGCACAGTAAAAAGATCATATACCATGAACAGATAGAATTTATATCTGGGATGAAATGATGGCTCAGCATATGCAAATGAATAAATGTGATATACCACAGTAATAGAATGAAAGATATAAATCATATGATCATGTCAAAAGATATGAGAAAAGCATTTGACAAATTCAACATCCATCCATGATAAGAATTCTCAACATACCGAGGATAGAGGGAAAATACCTCCACATAGTAGAGACCATATATGACAAGTTCACAGCTGACACCATAGTCAATACTGAGAAGCTGATATATTTTCCTCTAAGATCAAGAACAAGACAATGATGCTCATTCTTGCCACTTCTATTCATCACAGTATTAAGAGTCATGGTCAGGGAAATTTTCAAGAGAAAAAAAAAATGGGGGGTGGGCATCCAAATCAGAAAGAAGGAAGTAAAATTGTCTGTTTGTAGACAACATGATTTCATAAATAGAGAACCCTAAAAACTCCATTAAAAGCTTGTCAGAACTAATGAACTAATTTAGTAACGTTGCCTGATAAAAAATCAACAAACAAAAATCAGCTGTATTTCTATATACTAACAATGAACTATCCAAAAAGAAATTAAGAAAACAATCCCTTTTATAATAGCATCAAAAGCAATTAAATACTTAGGAATAAACTTAACCAAAGTGATTAAATATTTTTAAGCTGAAAATTAAAATACATTGATGAAAGAAATTAATGAAAACACAAATAATGGAAAGACATCCATATTCATTTATTGTTAAAATGCCATACTACCTAAAGCAACCTATAGATTTAGTGTGATTCCCATTAAAATTCCAATGGCATGTTTACTGAAATAGAAAAAAAAAAGTTAGAATTCATATGGAAATATATAAAATCCAAATAGCCAAAGTGATCTTGAAATGGAAGAACAAAGCTGGAAGTATTACACTTCCTGATTTTGAAATATATTACAAAGCTCAGGAATTAATGTGGTATGATACTAGCACAAAAATAGACATATAGACCAATGGAACAGAATAGAGAGTGCAGAAACAAACCTATGGATATATGGACAACTGTTCTTCCACAGAGTGCAAAGAATACACTGTGGGGAAATTGAGCATCTCTTCAACAAATGTTGTAGGAAAACTAAATAGACACATGCCAAAGGATGAAAATGGACCTCTATCTTTCACCATATATAAACATCAACTCAAAATAGATTAAAGGTTTCAATATAAGACCTGAATTTATAAACACTTAGAAGAAAATATAGAGTGGGGGAGCTTCATGACATTGATCTTGGCCATGATTTCATGGATATGACACCTAAAGCATAGACATCAAAAGCAAATTAGACATGCGAGACTACATTAAAGTAAAAAAAAAAAAAAATCTCTACAGCAAAGGAAATGAGAGTTGTGGCATTCCCTGACAGTTGGATTTTCTCTTTTTTGTAATGCAAGTGTCTGATTTAAACTTTGATTGCAGAGATATCACTTCAACAATGGTTGTCTTGAATAAACACTTTGCCAGCCACATGACTAGATAAAGAGCCAGGCTGCACCCCACCCTCATTTTAGGATGCGTGTTTCTCTGAGTCATTTGACACATTCTTCCATTGTCTTCTATTGTCTTCCACAGAAGATCTAGTGTTTCTATGTCATTTTGTATGGATCATAGCTTTTGGTATGAATCTAGGCTCTATTCTAGCACCACTTCCTTGAATTCTTGCCAAGGTTAAATGTTGTAATACAGGAGACTGTTCCTAAATGGGTAAACTTTCACTTTCTCAACTTTATATTCTGCTTCTTTCATCAAGCAAACTCTAGTCTCGTGCATACTCTTCCAGGTTCTGATCTTACAAGTTCTTGCAGCCACTTCAAAGAGGGTATCATCTCTTTCCTCTGTTAGCAAGGCCAGCACTTTTTGACTGGGTTATAATGGAATATAAAAATTATGTTGTGGTGTTCAGGAAAGGAGGAGAGCAGTGTATGTGTTTTCCTGCCAGAAGGAAACCTTTGCCTCATCTTTAAGAAAAGAAGTACACTAGAGCAGAACATAATAGAGTAAGATAATATTACATGTCTAAAGGGTTCAGAGGAATCTTACTTGATTCTAGATTTTCTAGAACATTGAGTAAGATGTATCCATTCAATGTCTTAACCCTTTACATTTCTCCAATCAGGCATCTTGCTGGTCCAGACTTTCCCCGATTGAGTATTCAATCACTTCTGGAACTCTGTTATAACTATGTGCTGGGTCTGATGCTGGTTTTTGTTTTCTGCCAATCACTCACAAAAAAAAAAAAAAAGAAGGTTACTTCATTAACTGCCAAGGTGGTATTCTGGCTTTTATGCATAGTCTTTTAGTTGGTGGTTAATCATCTCATATTATAACTTCCATCCAGTTTCATAGCTCTTACTTCTGAACTTCTGATATGCCTGAGATACTGAACCTGCCAGTGTATTTGCTTTCATCAAAATCCCATTCTAGTTTATCACAGATGAACATTTTAACAACTGCACATTTACATGATGCCAGGGGTTAATGATGTTTTATCTACTACCAGTAAAAGGTCCTCATTGCCAGATGACCAACTGATGATTCAACTCCAAAATACCATTACTGTTCTTGCTTCCTTAAATTACTTCTGACATCAACCCTCTTAGGTAAAGTTTCCAGGAAATAGATTTAAACAGAGATTTGCTTGTAGAATATTTATTGGAGACTGCCTTCAAGATAAACACCCGTGGAAGAGTGAAGGAAGTAAGAATGGGCTGACAAGAGTTGTTCAACTGCAATTCAGGAAGCCCTGGAGCTCAGAGGGAGCTTGAGAATTGCTTGGGATTGAGAGTGTGGCATTTACACTTCTGCTGCATCATTGGATGTAGGTTGCCCATGAGAAGAAGGAAATATTTTCCTGGTGTTAGATCACAAGGGTGGCAACCCTCAGGAATTGGTAGAAATCTTTAAAAGAACATGTGACTTTCATAGGGTATGCCTTAAGGCTGAATTCTGTATCCTAGGGTCTTGGAAATTCCAAATTATATATAAGTTACATCTTCCTTTTGATGTTTTTGATTTTTCAGGTACACCTGAAAAGGAGATTTATCACTGTGATTATTATTATATCCCTATTATTATCATTCTTTCAGAAATTTCAAAAACTAAAATGTCAAAATCATGTCTCCTATGATGTTGACTCTGCATTCCTTATAACATGTTGTTGACATTTATTTATCCAACTCCCATCAAGACATTAGCCTATTATAGTTTCCCCAAATGTATATATCACAGTTCTTTTTTTAGAAAACCTTCAAATCATTATTGATAACTCAGATGCAAATTCAGATTTGGGATATGTAAAACTAGTTTTTTAATTTTTATTTGAGAGAGAGAGAGAAAATGAGCAATGAAGAGGGGCAGAGAGAGGATCTATTATTATTATTATTATTATTATTATTATTGTTATTATTATTATTTTGAGAGAAAGAGAGAGACAGTGAGCACATGTGGGGCAGGGACAGAGAGAGGGAGAGAGAGAAAACTCCAAACAGGTTCTGTGCTGGCAGCACAGGGCTCAAACTCATGAAGTCAGATGTTTAAATGACTGAACCACCCAGGAGGCCCTATGCAAAAATATTTCATACTGATAAATGCTACAAGCTTTGAAATCTTTTCCCATGTTACTTTTTTCTACATATAAGAAAATGAAAGCTTCAATGATCTTCAAGGTGGTAGGCAGAGAAACTTGGTATAAAGGTTCATAATGAAACCCGGACTTCTTATTTCCTGCCTACAAGTTCCAATAACCGAATTTCTTTAGTTTCCACTGTGTCCTTTTAATTTTTTTATGTTTATTTATTTTTGAGAGGGAGAGAGACAAAACATGAGTGGGGGAGGAACAGAGAGAGAGGGAGACACAGAATCTGAAGCAGGCTCCAGGCTCTGAGCTGTCAGCACAGAGCCTGATGTGGGGCTTGAACCCACGAACTGTGAGATCATGACCTGAGCTGAAGTTGGACGCTTAACTGACTGAGCTACCCAGGCACCCCACCACTATGTCCTTTTAAGCATTAAATTCAATTAAAAAAAAATTACTCCAAGATAAACACCTTCAATCATTCTAACAATATTTTAAGAGTTAATATTCTGTAAGTCTACTCTTTAAAGTTATTTTAAATAGATCTAGGTTTTAAATGTGTCAATGAATAAAATCATATGACTCCCATTGATTTTTGGCTTGTTAATAAGAATAAATTGTATATAAAGTGTGATTATTAGACATTTTTATTTCTTTTTGGCTACATTTTGTGTTCATGTCTATCCATTTTTAGTGGAGTTTCAGGCATTATCAACAGCTTATCAACATTCATTGAATGCTTATTATGTTTCTGACATTGTTGTATGTACTTGAGACTATCATAACTCATTTTCTTAACACTTAAATAAGGTAGATACTATAGTATCCCCATTTTCCAGATGAAGAACAAGAAAGAGAGATTAAAGGACTTGCCTGAGGCCACACAGCTAGTTGAACTAGGAAGGTTGTTCCCTCATCTGTGCAAAGATGAATCTGAATCTCATTTGAAGTTTCTGATCAAATGTCACTTCTTCAAAAGGACATTTCCTGGGCTGTTTAGGTGGCTCAGCTGGTTAAGCATCCAAGTCTTGATTTTGGCTCAGGTTATAATCTCATGGTTCTGTGGGTTCGAGCCCCTTGTCCAGCTCTGAGCTGGCAGTGCAGAGCCTGCTTGGGATTCTCTCTCTCTTTCCTTCCCTCTGTCCATCCTCCCATCCCTCACTCTCTCAAAACAAATAAATAAAAACTTAAAAAAAGGGACATTTTCCAGTCATTCCATCTATTATTGAGTCCCACAATTTCATAGAAATTACCACGATCTATACTTATATTTTTCACTTATGTGTTTACTTGTGTATTTTCTCTCTTGTCAAACAGATTCCCTGTTTGCCGCTGTGTCACAAATGCCTATAACATTATTGTAAGAGGTTCATTAAGTGTTTATAAATGAATGAATGAATACTCCATTATAATAACAGATGGAATAAGTCTCTATCAGACTTCTTTAATTAAAATAAATATATGTGATATTTTTACTCTTTCATTTTTCCAAATAAACTTCAGGATCATTTTGCTCAAGTTTCATTGCAATTGTGGTAAATCTTGAATTCAGTATGAATAGTTTTCTTCTGCAAAATTCAGATTTTTTAAATATCTGAATGTAATATGTCTTTAGTGCAAGTTTTAGTTTTCCTTTCTGGTGTTTTGTTTTCTTCATGGAGCCTTTTCCCACTTATCAGTATGTCCACCCCTTAGTATTTATTATTGCCATGGCCTAATAGTAGAAGTGGTGTCAGTGGTAGCCCTCATGATGGCCGGTTAAGAGAACAAGTAGAAGCGGGAGCGGGACAGGAATGCATCCTCTTCATTGGAATTAATGCTGGAGCAGCGGTAGGAATTGTTGCCATGTGAATGGGATTTCTTGTCACTTCCTATTTTTTAATTAGTATTGATTAACAAAGTTATTAACCTTTTTCAGTTAAAAAAAAAAGTGCTTTATGAGTCCTAATGATTTCTCAGCTAATATCTTAGGTTTGCCGACAATGTAACATCGTTTCATCCTTTTCAAAGCTATAATCCGTTCTGTTTAAGGCTGGTTCTGGCTTGCTTGCCCTCAGATCCATTCTGTTGACTCTTCTTTGTTTCCAAGGACAAACAACCCCTGCAGAAGGCATTCCCCAGGTTGCTGTATCAGCTGGCTTCTGGTGTGTACGGCCAATGGAAGGTATTAGCCAAACTTGGAGGATACAATACAGGGAACAGCCGGGAATTTTTCCTTCCCTCTCTGCTTATACCCTGACATTAGCAATTTCTCCTCTGTGGTTCTAGCTCTTTTAACTGGGTGATGAGTTCATGCCACTTTTCCTTTATGTTCTTCCACCTTAGGGACTGTCCCCTGATTGGCTGCCAATCTCAGGGACAACTATTTTGCTTCATAGATCTTCCATCCTTCTTGTAATCATTTCCTGAATTCAGTTATCTCAGTTTTAAATGTTTAAAATGGTTCTGTCTTGTTGGTTGGATCCTGATAGAGGGTTTGGTATATTATTACCTTGGTTAGAAATGTTTAAACATTTAAAAAATTGTACTGATTTCAATGTCAATGTCTATATTGGCAAATATAATCCTACCCATGCTAAGTTTACAGAAAATATAAGGGAAATATGAAAATATTTAGAAATTCATTGGGTTTCCCAGTCCTTTTTAGAAATAGGCAAGATATAAATTAAAACATTTCTTTTTTTTAAAGTGTGAATCAAAATACTTCTTTAAAAGGCTTGAAGTGGTACCTGTCAAACATCACAAAATGTGTTAAATTTTACTTAAAACTAAATAATTTAAATCATGCCTTAAATGGCTGAGAAATTATAAATAAATGATTTAAAAAAATAAAGTTGAGGATTTCTAATCAAATTTAATGCATATGTGACTAAAATCTTTCCATAAGTAGAGAGTATATGTAACTAAAATCTTTCCATATGTAGAGCATAAAGAGCTATTGATGAAATCCACAACTTATTCTTATTTGAAAGATAAAATAACCGGCAAGGTTAGGCATCTTTCATACAGGAACTGCACATAATCCAAACAATATAAAATTATTAAGTGCCATGTACCATAGAAGTGGTCATTAACTCTGTAGATATGGTAATAATTCTTCACAGTTGTAAAGCAGACCCTCTGCTAATGTGATTTTCAGATAACTATTTAAAAGTAGCTGTATTTGAGGCTTTATGTAGTGTTTTATTAGTTATTTATTTTTACTCCTTAGCCACTCACTTTTTCCCCAAAGTTTTATTCATTCATTCATTTCTTCTTCAAATAGAAATTAAGTGCCTACTATGTAGCAAGCACTCTTCCAGGAGCTTGAGATACATCAGTGAACACAATAAATAGAATGTTCTAGTCTTCAGGAATTTCCATTCTAACTTTAAAACAGCAACAACAATAACAAAAACATAGTACAATATCTGTTAGTGTTTAACTCTTAACAATGTTGATAGCCTATACTATATAATTTCTAATTTTTCACCTATAGGTGAATATATAAGCAATGGTATATATATCAACAGACCACCCTAAATATAATTCATAAGGATTCATAACCCAGGTGAATATTCTGTAAACAGAGAAGAATAGTTAAGTGATAAGTATTTAGTCCATACTAAATAGGGAAAAAGAATGTTAACAGAAACCTACTAATCTAATATACTCAGTAATATTCAACCTTCTAAAGGATTAAGTGGTTTTTGGAGCATTTTATCGATGTTGGTGAGCAATTATTATTCTCCATTTTCACAAACTATAAGACAAAACGAGATTTAAATTTAGAGGGAATCTGTGAAACAATAGAATACATTAAAATATATGAAATCATTGCTGAGGATCACAAACATTGGTTTAACAAATATATTTCTGAAATGATATGGCCATAGTATAGAAAGAATGCAAATTGATAGGTTCTCAATGGCTCTTTTGATGTACCTAAGTTAGGATTTCAGTTACTCTTAGTGTTTATTTTCTTTTAATTTGCCATTAAAAATTTAACTAAACCATTCAATTAATCATATTTGTAATCTACTAAGGAAAGTTTTGGGTGATAAGTTTACGGTTTTATTTATTTATTTTTTAAATAAAGTTGTCTCCTTTTGTAAGGAAGAAACAATAAAGATCACATTTAGTTTTGGAAGTCAAAGCCCTCTGGACCTAATTCAGGTAAAAGAAAGTCAGAGAGTTAATTTAATCTCTTTAACACATCCACAGAATTAGATAGTGGGTCTTCCTTGGTTAGCTGTTGGGTTCAGAATTGGGGCTAGAGTTGACATCTGAAAGAAGGAAGTGTGGAAGCCTCAGTGACATAATAGCAGGGAGGGAGTGGTTCAGGAACTTTAAAAAGACTACAATATTTAACATTCAACTTTGATTTGAAAACTCAGTATTCCATAGAAAATTGCTGATTATAGTAGGTAATAGGAGTATCTAGTGTGGAAAAATAGCTGGATAGGAAGAAAAAGTCACAGGACCTAGAGGACTGATAAGAATACAAGAAGCTTTGGAAAAGCAGTTGACTGGCCAGACTAGATAAATGAAATGTCCCACCCACCCTCCACCCCTGTCCATGCAAAGATACTGGAGAGTACCCCACCTCTCCACTGTATGTGCAAGCAAGTTGGCAATCCTTGTTTTTGAATATTTAAATATAATGTCATTACTGAAACACTTGAGGACTTTGGATTACCTAAAGTCATCTTGATTATGCTAAGCTTCAAGTATAATAAAATGAGATCATAATGTATCTCCAAAGGTCTATCATCTAAACTAACAAAGTTCAAAATGACTCATGACAACTTTTATTAACTACTTGAGGGAGAGCATACTAGTTGCAAGTTAAATGAGGAGCTAACAATGGGAGTACACAAGAAAGGATTCTGACACTTCTGGAAAAACCAATAGTGCCAAACACCGTTTAAAATACTACCAGTAAAGTTGAGACACATAGACTATTATATGTTAAATAAATAAAAAATTTCAGCTGAAAATTTATTTTTTTAAATTAATACTTGGAAGTATTAAATCCCATCTAATCTTTCAGAGCAGAAGCGAAATGAAATTATGTTTACAGGATATTCAAAAAATTCATTCAAAGTCAAGTCTTTCCCTGTGGTTTCAGGCTAAGAAACATATAGTTACTTGGCTAATCCTAGAAAATTTGGGGAATCTTAATCTTTTTTTTTTTTTCAGAAAAGTACTACTACTCTTTCACATGAGTATATTTTAAAACGTTTACAGTATTCTTATGGTGTAAGTTGAGGTTATCTTTTTCCTTTTGGTTAGAATACATCTCCAGGTTAATAACTGATGTTAGTGCTTCCTAATTACATTTAAGAAAAATCTGGACTTAGCCTGCATATAATAGCATTATGGATTCCTCCCATCCTTTTGCTAATATTTAATGGAAAAAACAAGTTGTAGACTGTGGTGGAGAGATATAGTGTGCTCATGCATGTACAAAACATTTATAGCTGGGGTTACCAATATCATAGTTACCTTGTAATAATATTAAAAAATAAAGGTGCCCTCTCTCTAATATTTGCCTTGGCAAGTTCATAGACATATCTTGGATTGAAATGATTGAGAAACAGTGATTTATATACATGGAGAAAATATTATTTAGCTAAAAGTAATTATATTCCCTTAAAGTTTTTGTTCTCATACAGTCAATAGGAAAATACAATTTAAATAAAATAAATATATTTATTTTCTTATAAATGTGTGTGTGTTTGTGTGTGTGTGTGTGTGTCTGAGATAATTTTATATTTACTTTGCTGGATAATATGAAAGGGCAGGATATTTCCCACAGGAAAAGATACACTAATATGGTTTCAAAGAGATTTGGATACTAAAGCAAGTTCACCAACACATGTTGCTATATAAATGAATTCAGGCAACACCATTAACTAATCTATTCTCAGTTCCTCATTTAAAAAATAAGTTGGTTGAATTTTTAAAATCTTCATATTCGTTTTACATCTGATAGTCTTTGAAACAACATGTAATGAAGGGCATTTATAAACATTACTGCCTTCTTCAACACCAAAATGAATTTTGTGATATGTTGATTTTTTTATTGAAATTTAATGTTCTGTGAAAATTTAAATTCTTTTGTTTCCAATAGCAACCAGCATAGTGATGGCCAAATGCTACATTCTCAGAAACGTGTATTTTTTAAAAACTATAGAAAAATTTTATATTCACTATTCATTCATGCATTCAGCAAATTTTCATTGCAGACTTAGTGTATGCATTGAATTACCTCCTGGAGATAAAAATTGCAGGAAAACAAAGTGTTTTCCATTAATGAGTTCACAATTTCTTGATATCCTGCTTGGCAAGTTAGTTTTACTATTTTCAGAAAATCCTTGTCAAAACAAGTCACAGAAGAAAATATTATAAAATTATGAATTGCAATGGAAAAAGTATTTGATCTGAAAATTAAGTGTAGCCTTATGAATAAGACAAAATTAACAATGTAAAAGTTGTTACCAAAAGCTATAGAATCTAAGCAGGTAAAGCCATATGGAAAATTCCACCCTGAAAGAAGTGAGTCTAGAAATCCAGTTCCATTGCTTCAAAGATCAGTTATTATGGGACACCCTAAATATGGGGGGGAAAGTCTGATCATGAAACCAAACTGACTCCTTTCTTTGTGACTAATACTCTATTTCTGGAAATATGCATTTCAAAGCACCATGAAGAGCTGAAATTATGAAAGAGGAATTCAAAGGTTTGAAAGCTCAGCTGGTCTGAGGTGAGGAAAAGAATGTAGGGTTTGAAACACCCGAGTAAATTACTCTATGAGTGAACCTTGGGAAATCAAGGACCATTCCCTAGAACGACCCTTTCCAGGGTCAGGATTTACTGAATATTACTCTTCACGATTGTTAAACTTAAATTTCATACTCTTTTTTTAATCAAAATCTGTCTCATTTATACTGAATCTTTTTTGGATGAAAATATTTCATTTGAAATGACTTCATTATTTTTCAAGAAATGAATTCATTACAATTTTCTCTTAACAAAACTCTTGACCCTTAATTTAGTATTAGCATAAGCATACTTACAGGAACATGATACACATTTTAAGAATAAAAGCAGCCATATGCAGTGAAGAACATTTCAAACTATCATTGTCTTTTTGAACACCAAAATAAATTTTGTCGGTGTGGGGTTTTTTGTTGAAATTTAAAAATACATATTTAATCACTTGCTTTTCACCCAAGTATTAAAAATGTGATAAACATATGATCATAAAGAACCTTATTTTGAACGCGTAGGCCTTGAGGCAGACAAATATTTTCAATTAGTATTTCCAGGAGTCAAATCTCTTGTCTGATTTAAATCAGCGTCATTAAAGCTATCATCTCTGTCAGAAAAAAATTAGAGTTAGCACATCTGCAAGGCAATGTAGCTCGCCAAGTCCCACTGTCTGCAGGCAGGCTGCCCAAACAAACAAAAAGTAAATAAATAAAATAACGAATGTCACTTTTAGTCATTTGTGCTGAAGCACAGTGCTACTCTTTGCTTGAATGGTGCTAGTGGAGGGAGTTCAAAAACAGGAAATGAAAGGGGAAAAAGAGGCTCTTTCACGAATTACTGAATCTCTAGACACCAACCTGCTTTTACCTCTGAATTCTCTGCTTGTGAAAATGCTAATTTACTTTTGCTCTGGAAAAAATTAAAAAAATATATGATACAAATTAATAGCCCGATATGGCTTAAAACGTGAAAGTTATTTTCATCTTTTTGATCATCTTTCCTTGTCAAAGTTTGTCTGGCCAAAGGAGCTGAAGAAAGCAGGCTGAAAGATGCTATTTCTCAGAGATGAAAAATAGTCTAATTTCATGCACAGATGAAAAGTGTCTACACTTATTTGTTTAAGGGCTCCAGTATGAAAAAAAATAGAAGAAAACTACTAAAATAGTAAAAAACGACATTTTGGGTTTCTAATTTTCATAAAATTTCTTAAATTACTTAAAAAAAATTCAAGGTCCTTAAATGGAAGGAAAAATGCATTTTTAGTGCATGGACTGTTTTTAATTTTTTCCACCCTACTTCAGTTGACTACAGCATGAAAAGAAACCAAAAAACTATTTCACACTAAATGTACTGTAGGAAGGGAGTGGTACTAGTGGTTAAAGAGTGGGACTTTGTAGCTCAATTTTTTGAGTTCTATTTCTGGCTTAATCCCTGGCAAATTCTGTGGTTTTGTGATAGTTGCTTAAATGGTCATATATGGGTTTGCCTATCTGACAGCTGAGTGTTGGGAATAGTCTGCACTCCTAAGAAGCAAAGTGAAATAGAGACTTGCGTTCAATTCTCTACACAATTTGAACTCAGCTTGTATTGTCTATTATTTTATTATTATTTTTTAATGTTTATTTGTTTTTGAGAGAGAGAGAGAGCGTGTGCACACAGGCACACACAAGCCAGGAAGGGGCGGAGAGAGAGAGGAGGACAGAGAATCTGAAGTGGGCTCTATGCTGATAGCAGTGAGCCCCATGCAAGGTTTGAACTCATGAACAGTGAGATCATGACCTGAGCCTAAGTCCCACATCAACCAGCTGAGCCACCCAGGCATCCCTAAGCTTGTATTTTAAACTTGTCACCCGATCCCACCTCTTGTGATATAATCCTTAAAACATTTTATTTCAGGTTTGTCCTCATAATATTCCCTGGTACCTGCCATGTCTAATGTCTACTAGATATTGAAGTTGTGCCCATACCTCCATATCCAACCTGACTATAATTGTGTCCTAATTATTAAAATTCATTTGGTTGTGTGAAAATAGGAATCTCCTCTGGTTAGGTTAGGCCACAAAGTAAATTTTTCTTCCCCTTATGAAGGGATTAATATATCACAGCTTTATAATTGAAATAATTTGGGGCACCTGGGTGATTCAGTCAGTTAAGTGCCAGACTCTTGCTTTTGGCTCAGTTCATTAGCTCACAGTTTTGTGATCTCACAGTTTTGAGATCCCCTACCTTGGTCTCTGCGCTGATAGTGCAGAGCCTGCTTGGGATTCTCCCTCTCTAACTCTCTCTCTGCCCCTCCCCCACTCATGCTGTCTCTGTTGCTCTCAAAAATAAATACATAAACTTAAAAAAAATAAAAATAAAAATATATACAATTGAAATAACTTAAGCTTGTCATTAGTGTGGGTCACCATTCAGAGCAGTAAATACAGATTTCAATTGGTTTGCTTGATATATATCCTACAGAATATTTTACCTAAGAACCAAAATATGACTAGTTCACTTGCCTATCTGATACATGCAATGAATGACATTTGCTGTAGACTGAATGTTGTGTCCCCTCTCTAAATTCATAGATTAAAATCTCATCCCTGAAGTGATGGGAGGTATTTGGAGGTAGGGCCTTTGTGAATGAGGTAATTAGGTCACAAGGGTGGAGCATTCATCAATGAGATTAGTGCTCTTAGAGGTTTCAGAGAGCTACCTTGCCTCTCTGTCATGTAAAGTCATAGTCAAAAAGACAGTCATGTATGAACAGGAAGTAGGTCCTCATTGGACACTAAATCTGATGGCACCTTGATCTTACACTTCCCAGGCACCAGAACAATGAGAAATAAATTTTGTTTATAAGTCATCCAATTTCTTAAAAAAAAAAAATAAGGAGAAAGGAGTGTGTAAGAAAATGCATCATGGAGTAACACTTCTTAAGGCATTTTCTTTTTTTTTCCATTTTTTTTTAATTTGAGAGAGAGAGAGAGAGAGAGAGAAACATGAGCAGGGGAGGAACAGAGAGGGAAATAGAATACGTATGAAGCAGGTTCCAGGCTCTGAGCTATAAGCACAGAGCCCCACATGGGGCTTGAACCCACGAGCCCCATGAGATCATGACCTGAGCCGAAGTCGGATGCTTAACCAGCTGAGTCACCCAGGCGCCCCTTCTTAAAACATTTTCTGAGACAACTCTCCCTTTTTTCAACACTTCTCACTTATAATGATTGCTAAATGTCTATTTTTTCCTGTTTCCATTATGTTTTCCCCTCATCTCTTTTCTTCTAGTACCCTGGAATCCTCCGTCAAGATACTTAATTTTCTCAAATGCTGATTGCTTTTCTTGCAAAAATACTCAACCTTTTATCCCTGTCCTAGGCCCTGAAATTCTGAGGAATAAATTTCTCTGGAACTACAAGATTCAGGAAAATATCTTAGTAATAGATTTGAAATATAAATGGACTCAAAGATGTCCACAGGCTATGAGAATAATAGGCCGGATAGGCATTCTTTGTGAATAGTCCCCAGGAATATTGCTAAAGACAAGAGTGGTGAAGACTGAGCCAGGTTTTCAATAAACAGTAAGTAGTATCTTTCTTTGTCTATAGTCAGAGACTAAATAAGCCAGTGCATATTTGTTCAGAACACTATAATATCAATCACAAAATCTCTGGATAATGTTTACATTTCATTAAGTGATTTATTTGAACTACCAAGGTGTGTGTGTGTGTGTGTGTGTGTATTTAAAACATTTCTGATCATTACATAATTTTTATGTAAATGATAATATCAAATAGAGATCCATTTAAAACAGTACTAAAGAATGTAGATTTTGAAAAAAAAATCACTTTCTCTTAAGTAACAGTTTGTTCCCAAAGTAAGATGCCTGATTTCCTAATTAATTGACTCATTAACAGATTTTTCTTTCTTTACCCTAATGTAAAGTTCTAGGATTTAGGCCAATATTCCATTCAAATACTTGTGAAATCATTATCCATATATATGACATATTTTTGAGAATAACTTATGGCACTATTTTTGCTGGTCTGTATTTGCATTACAATATAAGTATGTTTACATATGAGTTAAAAAATTTATTTGTCAGCAATGATTTAAAATTGCTTATATGAATTTGTTGACATTTTCCTTCTTTCATTCTTACCCATTTTTCAAAATTTAATTAAATGTCCTGCTTCAGAATTATTGGGTAGAAACAACAAGAGAATACAATGGTGACTACAGGAAGCAGTGCTGGTTGGTTGTTGACATCAAAGTTCATGGGAGCTTAAACACAAACCCTACAGGATCCTTATTATCATGAAATGGTAGAAATGAAGAGATCTAAGCTTGATGGGACCTATATCAGCAGAATGGATCTTGTGAAGTTTTAACATTAATTTAGTAAAATATTCCAGTAAACTGTCCCTCAAGGAATATGTCATACTTTGTTTTGATTGTCCACACCTCAAAAATCTTGTTTCATCAATGGCACTGGTGTTTGCCCTTCCTTCCAGTTTGGTTAGAGCTCCATGGTATTGCCAGTATGTTCCTGGGGGTCCAACCCAGCTTGGGTCTCAGGAATAATAGTGACTCATATCTAAAGTTCCAATGCTTTAAAATAATGGACAAAATCACTTAAATAGGATCTTTTGTGTTTTAAACAGAATTAAAGCACACGATTAAGGTAAGCATCAACAAAAGCATACAGAGTTCAATGAGAAGAGGAAACCAAGATGTTCAAGATACAACGTAGAATGAATGTGTAGTCTAGAAGTTAATGTGTAGTCTAGAAGGAAATATTTATCTAAGGCTTGAAATATCTTCTGCCTGAAATTTTTAAAATTTTGGGTTAGAAGTTCTTAACTAATACTTAAAACTTTCAAGATGTTCCATGCATTTACAGAATATTGATGTAATTATGATATTTCTTCTTTTTAACATATTGAATGCTTTTATCTTTTCTCTTCTTGGAAAGTATAAAATGACTTAAGGTTAACGTCAGTAGTGTTTCCTGTCTACAGAAGCATATACAGTTATAGAATGATTTTAAAATCCCAAAAGAGAGTGAAACTTGAAAGTTGGCATTGGGATAAACAGAACTTATCTTCATTTATCTTTAAGAACAGGTTTTTTATTTCTTAGAAATGTAGTCAAAGATATGTCTTTAATTAGATTTATAGATTTTTTAAGGCTATAAATAAGGTCAGTAACATTAACTTTCATTGTTTTAAGATTTGTAGTACTGGGAATTTTATTCATTTTAATGGTTAATCTATAAGAAAAATAATGTGCCTGCTACAAAATACAAAAATATGTGTATTATAGAAATGCATTATTTATAAAGAAAGAAGTAATAATGAGAGCAGAAGTTTGAAATAAAATGTTTTTCACACATTCTGTTTCTGTGTTCCTAGCTTGAACTTTGAGTATGCCTAGCCTCATCCTTAAAATGAAGTTATTAAAATTGCCACATTCCTACCTCATGAAGATTTTATGAAGACCAACAACAATGAAGTAAGAACTTTAAATAAAAAATTTATTACAGTGACAAAGATGTTTTGCTCTTAAAAGCATAACTTCATATAAAATACTGCTTTTTTTTGCAACCATTTAAATCCATATGTGATTTTCCCGTCTTTACAGATTACACTGTGAACACTTTTGAAATAGGATCTATTGTTTGTCCAGCATCTGAATGTGCAATAATTTGACCATACCAGTACTGGCAGAAAATGTAATATTGGGAGGGTTATTAAACACTAAGAATCTGCAAAACAAATTAAGTTGGAGTTATTCATCACAGATGTTTTAAAAATCAGATTTATTTTGATATTTAACCATATTCACCAGCCTTAAATCTTGTATTTGGCATTTGCTGTTGCATCAAGAGAATGTATAAGACTGTCATATAAAAATAAGAGAAATATTGTATATAATTCAGAAATCTGTTTTATGTGAGTCTTCATTTTCCAAAGCACATGCATTTGGTTCCAAAATGAAATGAATTGGTACAAATGGTGGAGGCACAAAACAGATTACATATGGCTGTCTGGAAACAATAATCATTTTAAGTCAAAAATACTGACAAATGCCAGTGGGTAGATCACTCTGTGAAGACAGGGTAGAGGTGGAAGAAAGTAGTCTACTTATTTTAGAAAGCTCAATGATATATTTGGTCATTTTTGCTCCTTTTGTTATTTATACTATGAAATGATAACTGTTAAAAAAACTATTTGCATGAGTAAATTCTTAAGAGGAAATAAACTCTTTTTTAAGAAAAATGTTTATTTATTTTGAGGGACAGGGAGAGAGAGAGAATCCCAAGCAGGCTCCATGCTGTCAGTGAGAAGCCCAAGGTGTAGCTCGATCTCAGGAACAGATCATGACCTGAGCCGAAATCTAGAGATGAAGGCTCAACCTACTGAGCCACCTAGGTGCCCCAGGAAATAATCCCTTTGAAGAAGTTAAAACTCTTACCTTCAGCAACCTTATTTTATTAGGAACAGGTAGTGTGAATCAAGATGATTACTATTCAAATGATAGTTGGGATGCCATATACATTGAAACGTCATCGGCATATATTATTGTTGTGATACTTACTTTGGCCATGATGCATGGTTCATGAAAATGTTTAAACCCCATCTTCTCCTTCTACTGATAGAGATGTTGATGCTGTCCTGTACCACTTTGTAAAAAGTCATGTTATATTTTTGCTGACACACAGGAGCTTAGCAAATGCCAAATCTATTCTATAAAGAAGAAAAAAGATACAGAGAGTAAAAATATCTTGACAAAGGTCCAAAAAATATCCAAGTTTTTATCCTGAATCATTCATTTCTCATTCCTTTTCTATACTTTGGACAATTATGAAAAAGAACTATGATAACGAGTATAGCTAACTAAAAGATATTTTTAAGAGAGAAGCACATTAAGGTATGAGTCCATATTCTTTGCTTGTTGTGGGCTCATTACATTTTGTTTCTTTAGGTTATTTTAAACAGGATGGGTCTGTCATTTCTGAGCTGGCTCCTTCACCACTCCAACAGACCAAACTTTTCATCTGAAGATTCTGTTTTATCATGGAAATTGGGCTAAATTTGGATTTCTCTGAAGTTCTGTAAGTTGTTTCACAGGAAAGGTGCCAAAAAACACCCAGTCATCACTATGGGGTACTTGTGAGCTAGGATGGACTATGGAAATAAACTTTCCTGTCCTCTCCCCACCCCCACTTTCTGCAGTACAATGGCTCATCTGTGAGGTAAGAGGGACTAACACCATTTTTAAACAGAGCCTAATTTTTAACCACTCATGTATTAGAAAAACTGTAAAATAAATGTCAAACTGCTTAGTCATTTCTTTCTTAAAATAATTGACCTAAGTTCAAAAAAGGGCAAGAAAGACAAACCATTAGGCACAGTAAGAGAGGGATTATATTCAACAGCAATTTTCTTTTAAACATTTTAAGTATTTCTGATGTGTGCAAGAGTTTCCCACCCCCGTAATAATTTCTCATTCAATAAGTAAAATTTGATGCAATAGTTTTAGTTATAGTAAAATGTTTGGAGAAAATGTATATACATATACTAGGCACATATATATGCATATTTTATATATAATATTTATTACATACATCCATATCTGTGTTGTATGTAACAAAAATAGAATAAAACATAAGTATGAGAAAAGAGGAATGAATGCCAAATGATTTAAAAGATGATGCACATTTTCTGAAATCTTGCTATTTCATCTATTTCTTCTTTTCCCTAATTGTACCTGTAATGATTTAGGTCTTATTATATAGAGTCCTCTCTACCTCCAATACTTTATGACTATTTGTATTACCGGCATCCAGGTCTGGACAAGTTTTCTTCAGTCCAATTTGGTTACTGAGGTCTCCATAATTAAAACATTGGCTCTCAATCTGTATTTCTTGATTCCTAGATATTTGTGAAGATATTAAGGGAGATCTATGAACTTGTCACATTGTTTACTAAAGCTCTATGAACACTGAAGATTGTTTAGAAATTTTAAATTCCCCTAATCTGACTTCTCAGTTTTCAAATTATTATCCTAGTTTCTCTGAGAAGCCACCATGGCAAGTCAACCTAAAATACTGCTACAAAAGAAGTGACTAATTTTTTTAAAGTTTATTTATTTATTTTGAGAGAGAGTGAGAGAGTGTGTGCATATGCAAGTGGGGGAGGGACAGAGAGAGAGGGGGAGACAGAATCCTGAGCAGACTCCATGCTGTAAGCAGAGCCTGACACGGGGCTTGATCTCAAGGATTTCAACTTTGTGAGATCATGATGGCCTGAGCTGAAACCGAGAGTCAGATGCTTAATGGACTGAGCCAACCAACTGCCGCAAGAAGTGACTATTTTTTTTCTCTAAACTGTTTCCATCTTGTTGTTGAAGGCTTACAATCAGAACAAATTCTACAAAGCTGAACAAACATCTCCAAACATTGTTTTCTAACGTGGCAAGATAAGAAATGTCACATAGCTAATTGTGCTCCAAATTAAAGACCTAGGTCAGGAAAACTGTTGTATTCTGTTACATTCTGAATCTACGTATAAACAGCAAGGACCAGCTGAAAGGTGACCTAGGAAATGATGCCCCAGGAAGTTATCTGTTGACAAGTTGAAGGTGGTAAGATATGTGTCTCCCAGCTTCCTTCTGTTCCCTTTGTTGCTTAGTGTTGTTCTTCCTTTTGTTGAATTTATCTCCTGTAAATCTATGAGCTGGCTCTTGGGAGGCTCTAGGTCTGGCAGCTGTCTACAGACTAGAGGAGTTAGACATAATTACCTACTCGTTACCATGAATATACTGTATTTCCTTCCAGAGGCATTAATTCAGACCCAGGTTATGCCTAGCTGGGCCTTGGCCAGAGGAATTTAGACCACAGAGTACAGAAAGCATAAAGTAGTAATAACTCTATTTACCCAAGACACTTTGCCTGAAAGGACCCTTTCACCCCAGTGAGAAGGCCTGAGATGTGACCAGAAGGTGGGGCTTACTAGACTGACTGCATCATTTCTCACCTTCTAGAACAGTATCAGCCCATGGAATTCTCAGTAAATCAGGGGAGCTATTAAGAAACAATTTGGAATACCATTCATACATGTTACTGCAAGCACTGTAACTATCTATCTCTGGATATTGAGTTTATTTAGGATTCTGGCAGCCTCACAAATATGTGTTTCTAAACTTTGTATTAATTTTTCTCTTTCACATCTAGGAGAAAGCCTATAAAATAAGTTCATAAATATACAAAGTATTGAACAGAAAAATCATGTTTCAGAAAGTTTGGAAACTGAAAATGCAAACACATTTTTCATTTTCAGAAAATGAAGGATAATTAAGGTGGTAAATTGACCTATATTTCCATCATAAGGTTCTTAATTAGTAATTGTACTTTCCACATTTAAACACAATATGATATTCAATCATTTTATGAAATTGTATTAATAACTTGAGGTTGGATTCTGAAAAGCTAGTTGGTGATATTTCTCTGCAGCTCATATAAGTCATCCCAAACATTCTGCCAACAGCATTACTAATATAAAGTGAGGTTTTTATTTTTACCTGTTACCTAAGAGGTTAACTTCTTGATGTGGGAATGAATCTTTGTCACAGAAGGTGACAGTTATGTTGAAGGTACTTTTTAGTTGCCTCATTTTGTATGCCTCATGTGTGTTGTTAATCCCATCTTGGGCCTCCACTAGTCTCTGAAGACCTTCCTTCCAACTTTTAAACCACATAAATGGATTGTCTGATTAATATGATGGATCAAGAGCTATATTTTGATAACTAACAGAAAACTAGTCTCCTAGAGATCGGTGGACATATGCACCTCATAAACTTAACTGAGAATTTAAGCACTGAAATGTCTTAAATACTCAGCATAGGTCTTGGTCAAAGCTCCCAGTCTTGGTCAACAAACAGGAAAATGTATCCATTCACTCAGCCCATCTCTACTGAGCGCCTAATGTATGCTGGCTACCTTGTTGGGCTCTGTTCCAGACAATTTTTGAAAGGCACATCTCAGGAAATATTAAGGAACAAAAAGGAGCCAACAGGAGGGAATAATTTAAACTTGGAAAAAATGACCAGGGAATCTATATTCCAGATTTAAGTGGGTTACTTTGAGGAAGAGTGAGTGGAAGGAATTTAGAAACCTGCCTCTTACTATTTTCACTGTGGAGTGACCATGTTGTCAGCTTCTGAGGCCCTTTACAGGCACTGTGGGCCTAAATGCTTGGAGATCTCTTGTTAGATGCTTTCCTGGTCTTTTCTCCTCCGCCTTGCCCCCTCATCCGGGATCATGTCAGAATCAGCTGGAAAATGAAATTACTCACCCCCTCAATGTCAGCTCCCATACATCTTTTTCCTCCTGTTTCAGGATACAGTTCAGCTCTTTAAGAGACGAGACTGAATGAAGCTAGTGCAGAATTTAAACATTTAAGAGAGAAACTTGTCAGTTTCAGATCTCCAAGGACAGCTTCCCTATAAGATCAAGTGTTTTGACCTTCTGGGTCCCTCCATCTCACCTTCATCCCTTCTAACTCTCAGTTTAAAGACACAAAAAATAAAATAAAATAAAAATAAAAATACTTTTCGGAGCGGGCAAAGCAGTGTATCCTCCGGTTCCACGTCTGCTATAAGAAGCAGATTTTTGCACAAGGATAAGGTTACGGCTGCCAGCCCAGAACTCCAGCGGTGTGGCAAATCAGACGCTGGGCTCCTCCCCTCCCCCGCCGACGAACGAGAGGCTAACAGACGGGTGCAAGTAGACAAGTAGCTGTTTTTATTGAATACAGAAGCTCCTTGAAAACTCTGTGGGCTCCGGGGCTCTCCTGCAATTCCTTTCATTCCCAAAGTGCTGGAGCCAAGCACGCGTCCCGCGTAACTCCCTCCCATTTCTTCTCTGGGATTTGGGTAGGAGAGGAGGGAGGAGAGGCGACGGGAGATGGGGGGTGGTTGGTGGGCTGGGCTTGCCAGGAGTCCTGATTCTTGGGCTGGAGGAGAGGGGGGCGGGCTCGGGGCCGTCCGAGAGGCGTGTGATTGGGTCTGACCCTCAACCGGCTTGTCAGTTTCGCTCGGGGTAAGGGGGGCGCGGGAGGGGAGTGGGCGGAGGAGGGGGCTGCCCGGAGCCTCTCGTCCGGCCCACTGACGGCATGAAGCCTTTAGGGGCACGCAGTCCTCTCAGATTTTCGGTTGAAGCCCCTTATCTGCCTTCAGTCTGAAGGCAGGGCCCCGCGGAGGACGGATCGGAGGGTCCCGGCCGGCGGGGCCAACCGAGAGGGAGAGGAGGGGGCGAGACACAGGAAGGAGGCCAACCATCGAATTTTAAAGAAAAAGCCCTTTGACTTTTCCCCCCTCTCCCTCCTCAATGGCTGTGTAGCAAACATCCCCGACGATACCTGGGAAGGGAAGAAGTTGGTCTGCAATCGCAATTTCGAGGGCTGAGTTCACGGTTGAGTGCGGGGCTCGGAGATGGAGCTGTGGTCCTCTAGGTGGAAAACGAAACGGTGGCTCTGGAATTTCACCATAACAACCCTCGCACTGACTTTCCTCTTCCAGGCTAGTGAGGTCAGAGGAGGTAAGAAAAAAGTGGTTTTGGGGAGGTGGGAGATTGCCGTCGGTCTTTGTCATTCTGTGCCCCTCCCCCTCTTCACCCTTCCTCCCCCGCCATTCCTCCCCCCACCCTCGCAAGCCCTCCCCCCCCCCCAAAAAAAACAATTCTCCTAAATAAAATCCAGATTGTAGCTGCCACCAGGTTGAAGTGAAGGCTGGAGAGAGAGATGGATGTAGGCGGGACAGTAATGGGAGAAGAGGTAGCAGGAAAAAAGATCTGTCAGCACAGAGCCTGCTGAAATGCCCTTCACCACTTTCCAGCGTCTTTGAAAAGAGGAAAAATATTACCTTGAACACAAGGGCAGTTGTGCAGAGCTTTTGTTTGAGGACTAGTCCCTAGATTGCCCTTGGAACACATCTTCTGGTTTCTTCAGATTCTAACTAATGGAAGTATCTCTTTAAGGGTGAGCTGGAATATAGAGAAAGGGTATAAAATGAACCTTGATAAAGTTCTTTGTGTGGAACAAAGTGAGAAACAGGCTCTTTTACTTTTAGGGATGTAAGAGAAAGCAGAGGTGATGAATCTAGAAGACTGAGAACACCGTGTGTGTGTGTTGGTGGGTGGGTGGGTGTGGGTGTGGGTGTGTGTGGCGTTTTGGAGAGATTTTAAGTGGGAAAAAAATTGGCAGGTTGTAAAGAACGGGTTGAAGATGGGGGGGAACACTTATCCCTGAATCTCAGTCCACTCCTCTCCACTTTGACCCCCACCTCGCCCCCCCCCCCCCCACTTCTTCTTGCAGGTTGGACTCGCAGTTCTCTTGGAGAATGATGAAACTCGCCAAGCAAATGGGGTGGGAGAGGAGGAACAGGGATTGGGAGGGAAGAGGAGGGGGCCTGGGATGGGGTGGGAGGGGAGAGGTAAGGAAAAGTTCCTACGTGGCACCACCAAATATTCAATGACCAGACCTGCTCGGAAGACTGCAGCCCTGTCAGTACCCAAGGAGGGAGAGCGACTTCACTCCTCCCCTCCGCCTCCTCCCTCCCCTTCCCCCGCCCTTTCCCGCAAAGGCATCTGGCTGGAGCGGTCCGTTAGGTGCTGTAGACACGACTGGCGGGCAAACGCCTTTGGAGTTAACAGAGCCCGAACAGCTTAGAGTAGAAAAGCAAGCTTTGTCAGGAGTGCACAGAGAAGTGGGGGGTAGGAAGAAGGGTGGCGAGGATTGGCCGAGGGAGAAAGAAGTTGTCAACCCCAAATGCGCAGGCTTTAGCAGAAACCTGAGTCTGGCCCTGGTAGATGCCAAGATCTGAGCTCTCCTTAATGGGAATTAGCGCTCCCGGAGGCCGAACTCTGGCACACCAGGTCTGTGTTCCTTCCCCAAGCTTAGTGGTGTTCACCTTCCTGAGTGGCAGGCTGTGGTTGATTATTCTTCTGCTTGACTTTAACTGGTAAATACAGCCAGAGCCTCGTTAGGACTGTGCTTAAATTTTGATACGAGTTATGCTAATTATTCTGATGCATTCATTTAAACATTTTTAAGGATAAATAGAGTCTTTGAGAGTGGAATCCATCAAAAGTTTGCTTTTTACCTTTGGTACCTGGTCACCAGCTGGGTTGGTCATTTCTGTTCGCTGTTCTGCCCTCTGCTGGTTTTATTTGGAATTTATTTGGAATTTATTTGGAATTTAGCATCTGCCTCAGCACATAGGCCTCTTAAAATCCTTCTGACTACAGTGATTCTGGAAAAGGACACTCGATTAAGAAAGAACAGATATACTCCTTCTTTTTCAACTTGTTACACACACATATGGACAAATGTACCATAATGGCAGCTCTGAATTTAAAAATATAGAAACCAAGAGTTTCTTCAATGAAGACAGATGAAATATAAACTCAGGAGACACCATTGTAGGCATTCAAGGATTATTTCACTGAAGATATTTCTGTCTTATTTTCCACATTTGGCCTTCCTTAAAGCTCTAAGGATATTAGAAAGATCAAATTTTTACACTTGTGTTGCATAAATTGGCTCTTTTCAATCTAGCTTCAGATGTGAAGCACTTTTAAATAAACATTTCAGTTCCGTGTCAAGTAAATGGTGGAAAAAGAACCTTTACTATTATTATAAGACCAAGTAATGTGAGAAATAGCAAAGTTTAAGGATCATGTGTTGTTTTTATTTGTCATTTCTGATGAAATGTCTCAAAAGTTACAAGAGTGTATAGTCATACTGTAGGATTTGGTATTTGTGTCATCAAGTTGCTAGGTGCTTACTACCTAGTGGGAAGCTACATATTTACAAATGTACTCTTGAAGGCATTTTGCCACTTAATAAACTTCATAAAGGAAGTAATAGTATCCTAATGTTTAAAAAGGAAACATTGGTCTGAATCATCACACAAGGGAAATATAAACCCAGTGTCCAGTTCTTATACTAGCCATCAGATTTGCAATTGAAGTAACAATGAATATTATTTCATTCCAGTTTCTAAATAAAGGTATTATATGCTATAACTTATTGATGTTACTGAGATGAAATGGTGCGATTTGGTTGCTAAATCAAAAGGTAATTTAAAACAGCCTATTTTCATCTAAAATTTGCATTTCTTGGATTTAAAACATTAAAGCCTTAAAAATTTCTGGGTTGCCAATAAATTAGACTCTAAAGAAAGTATAGTTAGGATCCTAAAGCATCTACCTTACAAAGAATAGTTTTTGGAGTGAATGGATTAAAAGAAAATTTATAATCTCATACAGAATCATATTATTTTACTTTGCAAATCCAAACTCTGTAACTTGGTCATCTTTCACATGCTTATTAAAGATTTTTAGCATTTATTATGATTTAATATAAGAGTGTTATTTTTATAATATATTCACTTGCATCAACTTCAATTTTATGTCTCATATATTTTCCTGTGGTTGACATAAATGTTTTATCTCAGAAATTTATGGATTTCTTTATCAATTAGGCCATTGTTTATCATAGATAGGACCTGAGATTTACCTGGAATTTATAGTGACTATGCTGTGATTGTGTTAAGAGTGATGGTGTTAAGGGTTTAAAAAAGGGTTAAGCTATAATTGAATACTGAGAAAAATAGTATGTAATTGAATCATTTTCACTAATTAAAATGGTATTCAAACTTTGGTGGTTAAGCCAATACTGTGCCTTGCAAAAAGTTGATTAATTTTATAAAGGACTTTCAAAGCTAGTTAACAATTGCTAGTGAGCTTTCCTGGAGTGTTTTGAGTGCCCAGGATCAGCAGGTGAAATGGTGCTGGCTTCCAGGGTGTGTGCTAATCCAACTTTGTAAAGAGATCAAGTTTGCCACTGTGGCTACTTAATCAGAAATCAGTTAAAAGATCAGATATACTTCTGACAATACATGCAGTGCCTGCTAGGATTATTTATATTGTCTTTCCTCTTGTTTTTTAAATAAAAATTGACAAAGTCTATAATAGAGAAACAATAAAGAAAATTAGGTGTCTTATGAGAAGCATCTTCCTGCTTGTTTTACACAGATTAAGGGGCACATGTATATTCAATTAAACATGGACACCATCACAAAATTGTCTATTAGTTTTGAAATTAAGTTTGTTAATCTCTTAAGTGACAATTTACTTCATAATAAACACCCGAGTCTCTACTTTATAAAAATTACTCTGTAAGAGGTATTTTCATATTTGTTAAGACAATTGTGAAGTGAAAATGAGAAATATATACACCTAGGTAGTATGATTGCTTACAATTTATTTAATTAATTTTTTGGGTTCTATGTTCACTTCAGGGTGAGTAACATAGAAGGAGCATATTATTCAAGTTAAGTTATCCCTAAAATATAGCAAGGCAAACATGAATCTCTTTTCAGATTTTTGGGTAGGTTTCTGACCAAAAGAAACCCCCAATAACAAACAAAAAACTCCCTAAACTAAGTAGTCACCTTTCTTTTCTAGAAATTTGCTTTTTTTCTGAAAAAACTCTCTTCACTCTGCTTAATTTATTGAAGCATTGTGTATTTACTGATAATGAATGAACTCAAATCAAGCTTGGTTGAGAGTGTGTCATAAAAAGATGAATTTTTCAAGGGAAGAAAAGGTGTTTAGATAAGATTTTTTAAAAGAGAATGCTAGAGATAGACATTACTGTAGAGATTGTTTCTCTTTACTCCCTTCTTGCTTTACTAATGAGGAAACTAAATCATAGAAAAGTTATTAGCTGAATGCTCTTTTTCATAAAAAATAAAAAAAACATTTTATAATATTCAGTGTTTTTCTAAGTAAGTAGAGTGAAGGTCAGCAATAGTGACAAAAATATCTCAAAATAACAGTGATCTGAGACTCTATGGAACGACCAAATATTGCTTAAACGAACGTATTGGAGTTTAGATTTAGTGAGAAGGTGGATTCAATTAAAGAAATTGAAGAAAATCAGGAAATTGAGTTATAGAATGCATTTAAAAATTTCTCAGTTTCTTAAGTTTGGAGGAAGGTAATTTTTGATAATTTGTATTGTTAATATACCTGATTATGTGATTCTGTAAGATTATTGGTATCAGAGTAGAAAGCATAATAGTTTGTAAAATATCTTTTGTGTACATTCGTTGCTGGATTAGGAATGTGAATTTTTTATCCACTCTAAAGTTGTTAATGGAGGACCAGGCATTTCAAATAATATATTTAATAATATATCTCTATATTTATTGCAAATACTGTCAAATTTCTGTGTCTTTCAAGTTTCTTATAGATTGGCTTTATTATATATTATGTATATATATTATATATATTATGTATATATTATATATAAATATATATATAGGGTTTTATTACTAAATCAGATAATGAATTGATTATTACTTGCTATGACTTGCTTGTATAATAATCTTTTTCTGAACAAGTGGCAAACATTGGGGAAAAATAGGAGAGCACTTAGTAGTGCAAATTCTAATTAATTTTCCTTTTGGATTGTTAAACCATCTGAGACTACGTAAACAACTTATATCTCATGAATAAATGGACAGTTAATCTACAGAGAAGTAGACACTCTTAAAAGGTTGCCACAATATTTGTTGTGCTGGCAATAATAATGGTAGGGCTAGTTTTTCCATCAAATGAAGAGTTTTCCTATCTTTAGGGAAAAAGCAGTACATGTCCTTAGCGTCCTGAAGAAGATACTGTGGAAGCTAAATATTTATATTCATGATCAACTCTAACAATTTGTATGAATACAGGGTTCTTATAAGTACTGAGCTCTCCCCATCACTTTATATCATTTTTAATGATTATACTTAGGTATTCAAAAGCCAGAATTCTATTGTATCCTAAACATACTTTTCTTTTCCTCCTACCTTTGGAGAAATAATTAGAGGCAGTTGGTGTAATCATTAGGAATTCAAGGCAACTGCAGAGTGGGGGCTGAGAGCTGATCTGCATTTCTGCTTTTTCTCCTCCACTTCCCTCATTTGATACTGGGGAAATGTGACCTGAGTTGGGAGTGGTGAGAGGAAACCAAACTTTGTTTTAGACCATTGAAGTTTTGTCCCTTAGCAAAGAAGAAAGAGAGGTATACACAGATGGTATGAAAAAGTTGCAGTGTTCCCTAAATTCTCTCACTTTAAATGTAGATTTCAGTGTAGCTTTTGGTATACTATAATGACTTTCCAAAATTTGGACTTTCTTCTTCCAACATCTCTTGCAGTTTAATTCAGAACATAAAGTTTTAGTTTTTTTCATAAAGTTTAGTTTTAGCCTTCTTTATTATAATGCGTCTGACATATGTATTTCTTTTTCTTGCAAAACCCTAATGTGATTTTATTTTTATAGGCTTTTCCCCCCTATTTTCCGTTGTCTCCAAACTCAACCTGAATAATACTAGCCGGTAAAGATGAAAGTTGATTTTAAAGTGATTTAGCGAGTAGTATCTATCGGTTGCAGTCTTTGGCCTACTACTGACTTGGCTAGTGGTTCTTTAGACATTGGCTGATCACCAGACCTACTGTTATCTGGTAAAATAAACTCTTCGCTTGCTGCGCATGGAATTAGAGACAGTGCTATTAATTTAGGAGAAAGAACTCAGAGAAAAGAAAGGTTATCATATTTCAGAGTAAGAGACCAGCTTAAATACGACTTGACAATTGAGAACTAAAACAAACCTGCGTAAAAGTGCTTTAGCACAATCAACTTTTACAATCCCTTCAAACCTTCTTTTTTTCCTTAAAAAGCATTTCTTTCTTATTTTAAACAAATTTAATTGCTCTTGAATGGCCCTGTACTGTACAGGCAAATGAAGGTCCCTATTCATAGAACTTGAGCGCATAGAGTGTCAGTGGAAGCTTCCTTCCTCTGTCTGACTGGTAAACTGGCATCCGGGCTTACAGGCGTGAACCTTCCACTGTGTGAGGTGGTTGGCTTTCCTTCCTCACTCAGCTGTTCACAAACAACTTCCCAAAGGATGACTGCCAGAAAGAGCAGTGGTTGCAATTCCTGACAAAGCTAATAAGAAACTCTAAAGCACTTTTGCACTTCGTGCTCTTAGCTCTGAAGAGAAAGAAGAGCCGTGTGTATTCAAGTGGTATTTTCTCTGACCTCTCTCTTTGAGTCTGACAGTGGTGCACAACCTATGAGCTGTCACTCTTCTTTTTGAATGCTGATGAGTCTTCAAAATATTTCACTGGTTTTGAAGATAAATGTGTTGTCCAAATGGTTTGGCATGATATAGAGCGCCCTTCACGATGGGACCCCTCTGTACGTCCAGGCTCATGAATAGCCATTTCCCACCTGCCACAAACCTGCCCCCATTTACCCTGCACTTCAGCCATCTTAAATCTCTTGCCTTTATTCTCCTCTGGCTTAGAATGTGCTATTCTCCTTCCCTGGAATATCTGTTCTTTTCTCCTCCACCTAGCAAATGTCTTCTACTTCAAGATTTAGATCAGATTTGATATCTCCACGTAACACTAAATGCATGCTTATTACATACCAGGTCCTGTTGTCAGCACATTTCATATAGAATCTCATTTCTTTTTGATAACTGCCCTGGAAGTAAGCTAATATTAAAATATCCATTTTATCCATGAAGGAACTGAAAAACAGAGAAGTTAATTATCGTGCCGGATGTCACACAGCTCCTATGTGATAGACCCAGGATGTGAACCTAGACAGTCTTGCTCCAGAGCCCGTGCTTTTGATCATTTGTCCATGCTTACTTCATGGTGTGTTCTAATGTTTGCACACAGCATCCCTGACTTATGGTTATAGTGCCCAGGGGCCTAATATTAATGCACAAAATCATGCAGCTGCACGACAGTAAGCGTCATGGCAATTGTGTGCATAATTTGCCACCAAGGAGGAATATAAAGAGGATTTGGCATAAAGTGATGTTATAATTCAGGTAGCTCTTCAGCCTGCATTAAAGTTCAGTGGTGGAGGCCATACCACTCTTTCAAGAATAAACCTAAGCCCTAATGATGGTGGAGAACAAAAAGGGCTGTTGCTGGAAACCAACAAATGTTACTTTGCTTCCTTTGACTTATTTAAGGAGAAGTTGACAGCTGTGTCTGTTAGCATTCAAGGTTCAGACTGTGGTTGGCTTGGTTTCATTAAGTAATAAGGACACTTACAAATTGCTTCCTGTTCCAATCAGTATCCATCACAAGGAACAACAGGTCTTATTCCACATATATGGTAGTATACGTGGACACACGTATATGGTAGTATGCTTATTACCTTCACTATACAAGTGTCAGATCTGATTATCTAAAAGCTGTTTGGAGTGTAATTGACTGGAAGAATGTAACTAAAAGATACATAATTTGCAAAAGAAGGTCATTATTTTAAAAATTACTCATTTATATGTTAGCCTTCTGTAAGGAGTTGCTGAGGGGTAATGACTATGATTTAGTTTTATTTCTGTCCCCAGTGTCTGCCAAGATGCCAGAATGCACAGTATGTAATATTGTCACTATTTAGATTATTAATTATCTTTCTTACATTGCCCAGTGGACTGGAACAAGGTTAAATCTAGTTAAATTACAGTGGTGTGAAGTGACTTCCTCATGTCGTGTCAGCAGTAATTAGATCTTCTCTTTCTTTACTTCTCTGTAAGTCAAAGACTTGGGATGTCTCTCTAGCTTTCCTTATTTGAAGAACACTTTTCCACATTCTCTCCAAGGTTGCTTCTACATATTTGAAGTTACTGATTCACTAGAATACCTCTAAAATTGTAGTTTCCTTTCTGAAAGAAACACCATATGAAGTGGTACTGTTGCTTTGACATCAATATAAATCATCATTTCACTGTTTGCTGGTGAACAAAACAGTTTAATCCAAGAGTGGTATCAATCTGTTAAGGTAATAATTGGGAAAATTCTTGTCATATGTTTATTTTGAAACTTTTATCTCGGTTTTGTATGCTATTAGGAATTTCTGATTTTGCTTAGTAACTATTGTAAAGAATAGCCTATCTATATTTATTGCTTCATGATTATTTTAGTTCACTCATTCTTCAGGTTAGAAAGTAATTTGCATATTATGCATGTATTATAATTATTATATTATGTGTATCATCTTTAAGCAAGGAGTACATAAAGTTTCAAGTGCCTAGTAAGATTAATAGTGGTTACATCTATTTGGATACAATAGATTTTGGATAATTTGGAAGAATATTATATATTTTTTGTATTCTGTTCTTATCCATTCCATAGTCCTAAAATCATTAGGATAGGTGTCTTTGTCTATTTTATTTAGTGTGTCCCAAGCACACGGAACAGAGCCTGTCACAGTTAGCATCTGATAAATCTTTGTTGAATGAAGTGAAAAGTGTTGGTCAGGCTCTAATGAATTGCTCTTTAATAGCCTAACTAACAACCTGAGATAGATATATATAAGGTTATATATATTAATTATTGCCAGTGTCTACAAAAGTATATTGAACAGATTAGTGCTGATATTGTTGTGGTTTCCTGAAAATGTCAGTCTCTGTTTTGCCTCCAAGCAAGCTATGATTTCCACCTTACATACTCTCCCAAACTGCTTACCATTGCTTTTTGCTTAGGATTTAGAAATTATCTCTTAAAGAAATAACTCTCCTCCACCATGCAGACTGAGGTAGTTGGCCTTGCAAAGCATCCTAAAGCATGCTACACCATTACACTTACTCCAAAGTTGAATGCTAATCACGGAATATTTTTGATGATAAAATGAAAACAGGGAATGAATCTTTTTCATCTATGTAAGAAACTCTGGCTTCTAGCATTAAACCTGGAGCATAATAGATGGCCAATAAATGTTTATCATATGAATTAATGACCTCACAAGCAAGGGATTTTACTAAAGTCAAGAAGACAGGGCTTGATAATCACAATCACTTGTAGTCCCATCCCTGTGGATTTTGATTTATTTTGTATGGATTCCAAACATAGGTGTTTTATAAAGCTCCACAGATAATTTTGATGCACATCCAAGGGCTTATGGATCTTCTGTAACAAGAAATTAAATACACACAAAAATGGGAATGTGTCTGGCTTGTATAACAGGGTACTGGAAGTCAAGTAAAAGGTTATTTATCTGCTATGTACAGATCATTTGATAAATATTCAATTACCCAACAATAATGACTCTGCAAAAACTGATTTGATAGATCAGCTGATTGTAATATAGATAATGCTTTTTTCTAATCCTCCTCTCCATAGCATGTAATAAACTAAATACTAGCAAATATTGCTTTTCTCAACATTAAAGTCAAATGCTTGTATTGAAACTTTTATTTTAGTTTTATAATAAACATTTTAATCGGTTTGGCCACTGTAAATCAGAAATGCCAAACTTTTTAAGTATCACCCTCTCAGCTGGCATTTCTTCTTTCCTTTGCCATCCTCAGAGTTGTGATATTATTTCTGCTTTCAATTTTCATAGAAGCTTTTTATGATACAAGAAAGTTCAGGGTTAAGGTGTTCAATAACCGTGAAAATTAAATGACTCACTTCTATGTGCAATCACTGGGCACTGTGTTAAATGCCCTGACTACAAGGATAGCATGCCAGTGTCTATTCTCATGGGGCATGTGTGTTATCAGGAGAGTGCTGTGGTTAGGACAATGGACTAGGGCCACATAACAGAAGACCGTATGGATAGATTTTTCTGCATAGCACAGAATCATGTGACTAATTAAAAAAATACAAGGAGGTGGCTAAGTTGGCAAAGCCAGTATATACTTTGATATTTATCAATATTAGCTGGTTCCACTTGGCTGCAACCATTGGGTCTTCTGACAACCTGAGAACTGGGGCCTTGATGCTATTTCTGGAATAGCCCCCTCACTGTAAAGTCACCTGAAGTTCTCCAAGATAATTAGTACAGTCACACTTGATACAGAGTTATGGCCATTATGAACTTGAAAGATATATGAGTGAATTATCTTCCTATTTTATAAGGGGATACATTAAACAAAATGTGTGTACATATTTAGAAAATTTGTTAAAAGACAAAGATGAGCCTGACATTTTTAAACCTTAAATGTGATCATTCTTGTTATTATCCAAATTATAGCATGTTTTAGGACATAAATTATAAGTAGTTTTTTGTTGTTGTTGGTGTTGTTGTCTTTGAGGATTCATATATTGGACCAAGATCTCTATTTAGATTGAGAGGATAAGATATTTAATATAAGCATTTAAAACAATTTTTAATGTTTATTTACTTTTGAGAGACAGAGAGAGTTAGACCATGAGTAGGGGAGGAGCAGAGAGAGAGGGGGACACAGAATCTGAAGCAGGCTCCAGGCTCTGAACTGTTAGCACAGAGCCCGACATGGGGCTCGAACTCATGGACTGCAAGATCATGACCTGAGCTGAAGTTCGATGCTTAACCAACTGAGCCACCCAAGTGCCCCTATTATAAGCATTTTTTAAGTCATAATGATTTCTTTCACAGAAAGTTATATCAAATAGAGTTTTAAAATAAGTGTCATTTCAGCTCAGAGCCTAGAGCCTGCTTCCGACTCTGTGTCTCCCTCTCTCTGACCCTCCCCCGTTCATACTCTGTCCTCTCTCTGTCTCAAAAATAAATAAACTTTTAAAAAATAAAAAAAAATAAAATAAGTGTCATTAATTAATTACAGTTTAAATAAAGTTAATAGGCTGTCACCCCCAAAGTTTTATTTCTACCCCAGATATTTTCCCTAAATTCTAGACTCATATACCCAACTGCCTATTTAGCCATTTCCAGTGGAATGTATTAAGTCATCTCAAAATTAGCATGCCCCAAACTGAATTGCAGAACTCCTGAAACCCATTCCTCTCACCATCTTTCCCACGTCAGCTAATGGCAAAACAATCAGTCATGATGTTCAAACTAAAATGCTTGAGTAGCTTTGACTCTTGTTCTCTCCTACTCTGGTATCCAACCCATCAGCAACCCTGTCTGCTATGTTTTCAGAGTATATCCAGCATCTGACCCAGTACTTCATCTCTCAGTCCAAAACAGCAAAATTGACAAAATTTTACACCTCGAGAGTGATAAGTTGCTTCCTGTCTGCTCTCTACACAGTCTGTTCCACTGTAGTGCCCTCTGTAGTCGGTTCTCAACACAACAGCCACAGTGGTCTGGAAAATGAACTCATTCAGGTTATTCCTCTCTTCCCCTTAACTTCCAGTAGGTTTTCATCTTAACTTAGAATAAAATCTAAACTCCGTGAACATCCCCAGGACCGATACAACCTGCCTCCAACCTGCTTCACCCTTACTTCTCTGACTGCTTTTATTTTCTTTGCTGAAGACATAATTGTCTCCTTGCATTTCCTCCAACTCCTCCCATTTGGGGCAACTCCTACATCAGGTTCTTTGTACTTGTTATTCCTTTTGCTTAGAATGCTCTTCTGTCAAAATATCAGGACAGAGGAGCCTCTTTGGCCTTGCTAGACTTTGCTCAGACATCATCTAATTGAGGCCTTTCTACCTTTCTTACTTGATATTAACATCCATGCCTCCTCAACCTTCATTTACCGATTTATTTTTCTCATGAGTCTATTTGTCATTTATAAAAAGTAATGACTTGGGGCGCCTGGGTGGCGCAGTCGGTTAAGCGTCCGACTTCAGCCAGGTCACGATCTCGCGGTCCGTGAGTTCAAGCCCCGCATCAGGCTTTGGGCTGATGGCTCGGAGCCTGGAGCCTGTTTCCGATTCTGTGTCTCCCTCTCTCTCTGCCCCTCCCCCGTTCATGCTCTGTCTCTCTCTGTCCCAAAAATAAATAAAAAACGTTGAAAAAAAATTAAAAAAATAAATAAAATAAAATAAAAAAAAATAAAAAGTAATGACTTATTTAAATTAAAGGTAGAGATTTTATTTTAAGACCCTATACAAAATGTAGAATTAGTTATTTTTGGAGTATAAGGAGTACAAATGGTGTCTTAAAGTATTTGGGTAGCATCTAAGCCATTCTTATCCAAATAATTTCCATAGTTTTTAATTTTATTTTACATATTTTTAGACATAGTCAATGTGACACTTCAATTCCACTTGGTAGGGGCTCCTGGGTGGCTCAGTCAGTTGAGTGGCTGACTCTTGATTTCTGCTTAGGTCATGATCCCAGGATCATGGGATCAAGCATGTTGTTGGGTTCTGTGCTGAGCGTGGTGGCTGCTTAGGATTCTCTCTCTCTCTCTCCCTCTCTCTTTGTCTCTCTCTCGCTCTCTCTCTCTCTCTCCCTCTCCACTCCTCTCCCCTGCTCATGCACACACTATCTCTCTCAAATAAAAGAAAAAATTAAAAATAAAAAAATCCGCTTGGTAAATCATTTTACTTATTTGATGGACACCATGCACATTGATCCAGTTGTTTTAAGAGACTATAATTGCATCAAATGGTAATGGGAGTTTGTATTTTGTTTCCCTGGTTTAACAGAGCAATAATGTGGGACTTGTGGTTACTTAGAAAGTAGATGGGTGATATTTGCAGGTGAAGACCTAAAAGACACCACATATAAATATATTAAATGTTGTTAAGGAAATGCACATACATTCTGTTATTCAAAGCAAATTTATTTGTTATTTCGAATCAGTGCTAAATCGAGGCTAGGATCCTGCGATTTATGCATTTCTTTCAACCACCGAGTAGGTCAGAATTAGAATGAACAGTCCATAGTGGGATGTGGGTACAATGGATTGTGGTGGAAGTCACACTTTTTCCATTACTTCTTCTTCAGAATATTTCACTATGTATTTCTTTTACCCTGGCCTATCCAATTTCGAATTTCACTGTGTAACTGATTTTTTAAGCTGGTATTTTCGTGAGATTGTAAGGAAGTACATTTACATTTGATTGTTGGGTTTCTGTTTTCTGAAATGGTATTACCATTAGTCTTTTTAGGTGCCTGGTTTTGATGAAATTAACTTCAAAATTCCTAAAACTACAGGCTACTCTTTTATATGTGTCTTTGTTCATGTCATTATCAATTTAATGTTATTCTTTGTTTGAATAGCAATGATACAGTTTTTCCAAGAAGCCCAACAAAAACTTGAGCCTTGAGATACTTATATTAATTTTATTCATTTTTTTTCTGTAGGGATATATACTCTCTCTAAATATAGGTTTAAAATGACAAAACATTTAAGTTTATTATAGAATCTCTTGGGGATAAAAGGAACTCTAAACACTTCCCATACCCAGGCATATTTAAGTGTAAGCTCTACAACCAAAATCTTAGAAGCTTACAATTTATTAATGTATTCAAACAGTTACTTATCCCATTTTATAGTACAAATATTATATTATAGAATACAGAAAAAAAATCTGATCATTTCAGGTACAAAGACCTATGTTGGGACATAGGAAATTTATGTAATTTCTGTTGACATTATTTGTGCCACATAGTCACTTAAAGATGAACTTCCAAACCTATGTTTTTTAATATGGGAAAATTTAGGTCAATATGTTTTATTTTCTAATACTTCATGTTTGTTTGCAATACAAGGTTGGTATGTAACATATATGTGTTGATATAAATGTAGAAATAGTATCAGAAGACAGACATCAAAATATTAGTTTTTGAAACTTTTTTAAACCTGTGTAATTATTTTATTTATTTTTTTAATTTAAATTTTAGTTAACAAAACTTTTACTAAATAACTCACATCACAGTTGCTGTATTTAACTTACAGTTCTGCAATACAAAAAGAAATTATTGAAAGGGGAAAATGCCAATGATAGTGTATTAATGTCTGTTTATGCTATAGAGTAATAATGGAAATGTGAACATGAAAATACAGATTCAAACTCATTTGATTGCATAAGCTGTCAGGGAACTTCCTGGATGATATCTGATGGACCTTTAGAGTTGGAAACCTGTTCAGTCTTCTATTCTTTTGTAAGTAGATTTCCCAAAGTGGTCAGGAGAAATGGATAGCAGGAATCAAGAGAATTCTAACTCTGGGGAAACATGGGTGGTGCTCACATGAACTATAAAAGATGTTGAAAAAAGTTGAAAATTTAAGGACATAGTGCTTTTAGATATTATTTTTTATTTTTATTATTTATTTATTTTATATTTTTAAATACTTTTTAAAAATTTTTTACTAGTTTGTTTGTTTATTTATTTATTTATTTATTTATGTATTTATTTATTTTTAAATTTACATCCAAATTAGTTACTATATGGTGCCACAATGATTTCAGGAGTAGATTCGTTACCCATTTAGCCCATCCACCCTCCCACAGCTCCTCCAGCAACCCTCAATTTGTTCTCCATATTTATGAGTTTCTTCTGTTTTTTCCCCCTCCTTGTTTTTATATTATTTTTGTTTCCCTTTCCTTATGTTCATCTGTTTTGTCTCTTAAACTCCTCACATGATTGAAGTCATATGATTTTTATCTTTCTCTGACTAATTTCACTTAACATAATACCCTCCAGTTCCATCCTTGGAGTTGCAAATGGCAAGATTTCATTCTTTCTGATTGCTGAGTAATACTCCATTGTATATATATATATACCACATCTTCTTTATCCATTCATCCATTCGATGGACATTTGGGCTCTTTCCATACTTTGGCTACTGTTGATAGTGCTGCTATAAACATGGGGGTGCATGTGTCCCTTCGAAACAGCATACCTGTATCCCTTGGATAAATACCTACTAGTGCAATTGTTGGGTCGTAGGGTAGTTCTATTTTTAGTTTTTTGAGGAAGCTTCATACTCTTTTCCAGAGTGGCTGCACCAGCTTGCATTCCCACCAGCAATTCAAAAGAGATCCTCTTTCTCTGCATCCTTTCCAACATCTGTTGTTGCCTTAGTTGTTAATGTTAGTCATTCTGACAGGTATAAGGTGGTATCTCATTGTGGTTTTGATTTGCATTTGCCTGATGATGAGTGATGTTAAGCATTATTTCATGTGTCAGTTGGCCATCTGGATGTCTTCTTTGGAGAAGTGTCTATTCATGTCTTTTGCCCATTTCTTCACTGGATTTTTTGTTTTTTGGATGTTGAGTTTGATAGGTTTTTTATAGATTTTGGATACTAACCCTTTATCTGATATGTCATTTGCAAATATCTTCTCCCATTCTGTGGGTTGCCTTTTAGTTTTGCTGATTGTTTCCTTCGCTGTGCAGAAGCTTTTTATTTTGATGAGGTCCCAATAGTTCATTTTTGCTTTTGTTTCCCTTGCCCCCGGAGATATGTTGAGTAAGAAGTTTCTGTGGCCAAGATCAAACAGGTTTTTGCCTGCTTTCTCCTCAAGGACTTTGATGGCTTCCTGTCTTACATTTAGGTCTTTCATCCATTTTTAGTTTTTATGCAAGGTTCAAGAAAGTTGTCCAGGTTCATTCTTCTGCATGTTGCTGTCCAGTTTTCCCAGCACCACTTGCTGAAGAGACTGTCTTTATTCCATTGGATATTCTTTCCTGCTTTGTCAGAAATTAGCTGCCCATACTTTTGTGGGTCAATTTCTGGGTTCTCTACTCTGTTCCATTGATCTGAATGTTCATGTGCCAGTACCATACTGTTTTGATTACAGCTTTCTAGTACAGCTTGAAGTCTGGGATTGTGATGCCTCCTGCTTTGGTTTTCTTTTTCAAGATTGCTTTGGCTATTCGGGATCTTTTCTGGTTCCACACATTTTTAGGATTATTTGTTCTAGCCCAGTGAAGAATGATGGTGTTATTTTGATAGAGATTGCATTGAATATGTAGATTGCTTTGGGTAGTATCAAGATTTTAACAATATTTGTTCTTCCTATCCAGGAGCATGGAATCTTTTTCCATTTTTTGGTGTCTTCAATTTCTTTCATAAGCTGTCTATAGTTTTCAGCATATAGATTTTCCACCTCTTTGGTTAGATTTATTCCTAGGTATTTTATGGTTATTTTGTGCAACTGTGAATGGGATCAATTACTTGCTTTCCCTTTCTGTCACTTCATTGTTGGTGTATAGGAATGCAACCGATTTCTGTGCATTGATTTTATATCCTGCAACATTGCTGAACTCATGATTTCAATTCTAGCAGTATTTTGTGGAATCTTTTGGGTTTTCCATATAGTGTATCATTTCATTTGCGAAGAGTGAAAGTTTGACCTCCTCCTGGCTGATTTGGATGCCTTTTATTTCTTTGTGTTGTCTGATTGCAGAGGCTAAGACTTCCAATACTAAGTTGAATAACAGTGGGAGAGTGGGCATCCCTGCTTTGTTCCTGACCTTAGGGGGAAAGCTGTCAGTTTTTCCCCTTTGAGGATGATATTCGTGTTGGGTCCTTCATATATGGCTCATGATCTTGAGGTATGCTCCTTCTATCCCTACTTTCTTGAGGGTTTTTATCAAGAAAGGATGTTATATTTTGTCAAATGCTTTCTCTGCATCTATTGAGAGGATCATATGGTTCTTGTCCTTTCTTTTATTGATGTGATGAATCATGTTAATTGTTTTGCAGATATTGAACCAGCCCTGCATCCCAAGTATAAATCCCACTTGGTTGTGGTGAATGATTTTTTAAATGTATTGTTGGAGTTGGTTGGCTAATACCTTGTTGAGGACTTTTGCATCCATGTTCATCAGGGTAATTGGTCTATAGTTCTCCTTTTCAGTGGGGTCTCTGTCTGGTTTTGGATTCAAGGTAATGCTGGCATCACAGAAAGAGTTTGGAAGTTTTCCTTCCATTTCTATTTTTTGGAACAGCTTCAAGAGAATAGGTGTTAACTCATCCTTAATTGTTTGGTAGAATTCCCCTGGAAAGCCATCTGGCCGTGGACTCTTGTGTTTTGGCAGATTTTTGATTACTAATTCAATTTCCTTACTGGTTATGGGTCTGTTCAAATTTTCCATTTCTTCTTGTTTCAGTTTTGGTAGTGTATATGTTTCTAGGAATTTGTCCATTTCTTCCAGATGGCCCATTTTATTGGCATATATATAATTGCTCATAATAGTCTCTTATTATTGTTTGTATTTCTGCCGTGTTCATTGTTATCTCTCCTCTCTCATTCTTGATTTTATTTATTTGGATCCTTTCCTTTTTCTTTTTGATCAAACTGACTAGTGGTTTATCAATTTTGATACTTCTTTCAAAGAATCAGCTTCTGGTTTCATTAACCTATTCTGTTCTACTGTGTTTTTTTTTGTTTTTTTTTGTTTTTTGTTTGGTTTTTTTTTGTTTTTTTTTTTGGTTTTGATAACATTAATTTCTGCTCTAATCTTTATTATTTCCTGTCTTCTGCTGGTTTTAGATTTTATTTGCTGTTCTTTCTCCAGCTCCTTAAGGCATAAGGTTAGGTTGTGTATCCAAGATCTTTCTTCCTTCTTTAGGAAGGCCTGGATTGCTATATATTTTCCTCTTATGACCACATTTGCTGCATCCCAGAGGTTTTGGGTTGTGGTGTTATCATTTTCATTGACTTCCATATACCTTTTAAATTCCTCTTTAACTGATTGGTTAACCCATTCATTCTTTAGTAGGATGTTCTTCAGTCTCCAAGTATTTGTTACCTTTCCAAATTTTTTCTTGTGGTTGATTTTGAGTTTCATAGCATTGTGGTCTGAAAATATGCATGGTATTATCTCGATCTTCTTGTACTTGTTAAGGGCTGATTTGTGTCCCAGTATATGGTCTATTTTGGAGAACATTCCATGTGCACTGGAGAAGAATGTATATTCTGCTGCTTTAGGATGAAATGTTCTGAATATATCTGTTAAGTCCATCTGGTCCAGTGTGTCATTCAAAGCCATTGTTTGCTTGTTGATTTTTTGATTAGGTGATCTGTCCCTTGCTGTGAGTGGGGTGTTGAAGTCTCCTGCTATTATGGTATTACTGTCAATGAGTTTCTTTATGTTTGTGATTAATTGTTTTATATATTTGGTTGCTTGCACATTTGGCCCATAAATATTTACAATTGTTAGGTCTTCTTGGTGGATAGACCCCTTGATTATGATATAGTGCCCTTCTGCATCTCTTGATACAGTCTTTATTTTAAAGTCTAGATTGTCTGATATAAGTATGGCTATTCCAGCTTTCTTTTGTTGACCATTAGCATGATAGATGGTTCTCCATCTATATATGTGAATATTCAGAGAGTCCCCCTTAACATTTCTTGTAGGGCTGGTTTAGTGGTCACAAACTCCTTTAATTTTTGTATGTCTGGGAAACTTTTTATCTCTCCTTCTATTTTGAATGACAGCCTTGCTGGATAAAGAATTCTTGGTTGCATATTTTTATGATTCAGCACATGGAATATATCCTGCCACTCCTCTGGCCTGCCAAGTTTCTGTGGATAAGTCTGCTGCAAACCTGATCTGTCTTACCTTGTATGTTAGGGACTTTTTTCCCTTGTTGCTTTCATGATTCTCTCCTTGCCTGAGTATTTTATGAATTGGACTATGATATGCCTTGTTGATGGTCAGTTTTTGTTGAATCTAATGGGGGTCCTCTGTGCTTCCTGGATTTTGATGTCTGTGTCTTTCCCCAGGTTTGGAAACTTCTCTGTCATGATTTGCTCACATAACCCTTCTACCCCTGTTTCTCTCTCTTTCTCTTCTAGGATCCCTATGATTCTGATGTTCCTTTTTAATGAGTCACTGATTTCTCTAATTCTTAAATCATGCTTTTTTGCCTTCATCTCCCTCTTGTTTTCTGCTTCATTATTCTCTATAAGTTTGTCCTGTATATCACTGATTCTCTGTTCTGCCTCATCCATCCTTGCTGCCGCTGCATCCATCCGTGATTGCAGTTCAGTTATAGCATTTTTAATTTCATTCTGGCTATTTTTTACTGCTTTTATCTCTGCAGAAAGGGATTCTAATCTATTTTTGACTCCAGCTAGTATTCTTACTATTGTGATTCTAAATTCTGGTTCAGACATCTTGCTTGTATCTGTGGTGGTTAAATCCCTGGCTGTTATTTCTTCGTGCTCTTTCTTTTGGGGTGAATTCCTTCGTTTCATCATTTTGAAAGGAGAAAAGGAATTAATGAAGTAGAAAAAATTAAAATTAAAAAATTAAAATTAAAAAAATAATAAAATTAAAAAATTCAATACACACACACACAAATCTAATAAATGATGCTAGATCCTAGGTGTGTTTTTGTCTGGGTGTTGACAGTGGTTTGACATATTAGAGAAAAAAAAAGGGGGGAAAGAAAAAAAAAGGAAATCAGTTGAGAATTCAAAAAATGAATACACTGAAGGGGATTAAAATGAGATGATTGAAGTAAAATAGAATTTGAAAAAATTTATACAAAAGTAAAGAATATAGTAGAAAAAATTAAAGGAAAATATTTTTAATATAAATTAAAAATAAAAATGAATATTTTCTTGTTCTATATTCAAGAAAAAGAATAGAAAAGAGAAAGAGAAAAAATGGAAATCGTTTGAAAATTTGAAAGAGTGAATACACTGTAGTAGACTACGATAAAGTGATAGAAGTAAAATAGAATTTGAAAAAATTACATAAAAGCACAAAAAATTAAGAAAAAATAAAGAAAAAGTTTTTAATAGAAATTGAATATAAAAATGAATTTTTTCTCTTTATTGAAGAAAAAGAAAAGTAGTGTAAAAGTGAAAAAAAAAGAAAAATTGAATAGATGTACCTGCTAACAGATTGAAATAGGACTGAAATTACTTCATTTTCCCCTAGAAGGCTGACTGTGTAGCTCTTTATAGTCCATAAACTAAGTAGGTGGTGAGACTTGTGTTCTTGAAGAGCAAGGTTGGCCCAGTTGAGTGGGGCTCAGTGTAACGGCTCCATTCTCCACTAGATGGCGCTGCTAGCCTACTGCGGTGGATTGTTGTGGGGCTCGTAGGTGCATATGCACATGCGCGGAAGTGGTGAAAATGGTGCCAGCCAGCTACCCAGTCTGTTCTCCCGGATCAGCAATCATGCACCGGTCCTCTGTCTTCAGCTTTCGTCCACTCCCTGCTTCTTCACTGTCTGTGACAAAGCCCCAGGCAGTACCTCTCTCCTGAGTTTTGTCTCAGATGCGGCTGTTTTCTCCGGCCCCTTAATTCTGAAGGACTGCGGCTTTGACCCGTTCCGCCCCTCTGTGGGAGGGTCTCACCGATCAATGGCCGAATGTCGGCTGCACCCAGGAACGCTTGTGGGACCCTGCTGCTGCCAGTGCCCCGAGACTGTGGCCAGGTGCCAGCCCGCCCCAGAAAAAGTTCGCGAGATAGTGTAGCAGCAGCTTTTCAGGGATTATGGAAAATCACAACACACATCTGGCACCAGGCTTCACCCTTAATGACCTTGTTTCCAGCACCAGCGAATGTGGCCATTTTCTGGGGTCTGCTGGGACCAGGTGGCTTCAACAGTCTCTACCAAAAGTCCTTCCAACAGTGGAACCTCTTTTCCCCATGTGGCCCAAGAACCTCCTGGACCCCACTCTGTTCCTGGGGATTCACCCTTCCCACCAGAGCACCACCAGGTATCGAGCTGTGGAGTTGCAGAGTTTCCACTCCCCTTGTTTACTATCTTAATGGAATTTAAACCCTCTTCTTTCTCCTTTCTCCCTTTGTAGTTTAGTCCCTGCGGCTGTTTCCAATTTTCTACTTTCTCTCCAGCTGCTTTTGGGAAGGGGTGCTTTTCTCGTATTCTATTCCTCCCCCCGCCAGTCTCCGTCCTCTCTCTACCTACAAAAGTGGCTCCCTGCCCTCTGCCGTCTTCTCTTGCCCCAAGTTCACCTCTCCATGCCACGTACCTGCTGAATTCTGTGGTTCAGGTTGTGCAGATTGTTGTGTTAATCCTCCAATCAGTGTTCTAGGTGTATAGGATGGTTTAGTGTTGGTCTGGCTGTATTTCATGGATGTGAGACACAAAAATCTTCCATGCTGTTCTGCCAGCTTGGCTCTTCCTCAGATACTATTTTTATTTAGGACTTACTATGTGTTAAACCTTATCATCAGAGATTAAAATACTTTATCCTATTTAATTCCCAAAATGAGGCTAAATTGGAGAAATTAAGTGTTAGAGGCGTAAGTATGTTACCCAAAGTCACAGGGATAATAAATGCTTGGACCAGACATTGAACTAGATGTTGGAAAAACTTGGATTAGAAGTTGGGCAGTTCCTGCCTTAGAAGCTAAGTTATTAACTGTTGCCTATTCACCTGTCATATCCTACCTTTTAGACTCTTTATTAAGAGCTCTTGTGATTTTGATGTAGAGACGTGTATTGGTAATAGTTAAATTATAATAATAGTCACTTGACTCTGACTTTTTCTTTTGTCAACCCTGCATTCCACCACCACATAAACACAGTAGCACTCCTGGTGTTTTGATATTTATCTAAAGCAGCAAAGCATTCCATGACTGGATGGGGATGGTTTATAACTCTTTCTGTGTTTTGTTTTATTTTTATTTATCCTATAATATGTCTCATATGTGGCCTGTGATGTGAGGTACAAGGTAAGGTAAGTGACTCCCTAGAAGTGGGAAAGCACCTACTTTACAAAGGCCACTTGAGAACTGTGTTCTTGCCACACTTGAATCAAATGGAAACAATCTGATTTGGAAAGCACTTCAAGGTGCTGTTTGTAAAGGCCATTTCCAACCCTCTTCATGTTCCTTCTCAGACTGGTGAGAAAGAAACTTTAGCTCTAAGGCAGGATGTAGCTGCTCAGTCATTCATTTATTCATTCATTCATTAAATGTACTTTTATTGATTACTTACTATGTGTCAGCTGCTATGTTATTTATGAATACTATAGTGAACATCTATAGTGCTGATGTTTGCTGTCAGAGGGTTTACAATCTATTAGGGGAGGCAGACATCAAACAATAAATTATAAGTTTAGCAGAGAGAGAGAGGGAAATTAGGTGGTATGAGTTTGTAACAGGGAGTTTAGACATACCCTGTGCCTGAGTGAAAATGAGATAATTAAGCAAGCAAACAAAATAGAGTGTGGAGTTATCCAAGGGGAGTATAGGGTACTTGAGATCATGTGAGTGGGTCATATAACCAAGCCTGGGAGAGATAAGTAATGATTTCCTGAAGGAAGTAGTGATTAGGTGGAGATCAAAAGGTTGATTAGGTCTCAGTCCACCTGGCTTTAATCCTGGCTACCCATTAGATTAATCTGGGAAACTTTTAAAACATTAATGCCTGCCCTCCCTGCCTCCTGCTTCACCTAGTCATTCTAGTTATAAGTTCTTATGTAGTACCTAGGCATTCTTATGTTTTAAAAGTTCTCTAGGAAATTCTAGTCACAGTAGGGTTGAAAAACAATTATCTTTAGCCAATTTAGGAAGGATTGAAAAAATAAATCCCCAGAAAGGGAGCACAATATATTCTAGAAACTAAGAGAAGTTTATTTCAGCTGGACCATAACATTTGGGGTAGGAGAAGTAGACAGGAGTTAGTGTGGATGTTTCCTTTGGAGATTGTAGCTCTTAATATCCATGGTGGATATCTGATTTTTCTCAAGAGGTCCTCAGCAGCCATGATACACCCAGGGAGAATTTGTACATTTAAATTTATTCAGTGCTGATGTCTTGTCAGGCAACTATGATTACTTTCATTTCCTTGTACTCTATGCTGTCTTGTATCTGTGTTGCATATCTGATATTTCTGTCACCCTCCTCTTGGCTTATAAACTTTTACCCATCCTTTAGGACTCAGCTTAAAAGGACCACATGGCAGATATTTCAGCTACTGTTAGCTATACAGTCTCTATCACAGCTATACAACTCTTGTAGGGCAAAAGCAGCTATGGGCAACATATAAGTGATTGGGTGTAGCTATAGTATTATAAAATTCTTACTTGTAGATGCTGAAATTTAAATTTTGTATAATTCCCCTGTGCCATAAAATTATGCTTCTTTTAATTTTTTTAGCCATGAAAAAAAAAAACATTCTTATGTCATGTACCTTTACAAAAATAGTCAGAAAGGTCTTATCCCACAGGCATAATTTTTCCTGCCGCTGTGCTAAGGCATTGTCACAAATGCCAGCTCATAAACTTAGGTAAATATTTTTATTATTTTCATTTTACAGATATAGAAACTGAGGACAAAGCAGTTAAATACTTTTTATTATTTTCATTTTACGGATATAGAAACTGAGGACAAAGCAGTTAAATACTGAGTCCAAATCACACATATGCTAAATGCCAGGGGTGGGATTCAGAGCAATCCCAGTTCTTCAACACTATGTATTGCTGTCATCTACTCCTTACTGGTCATGGGAGTGTGTGAAGTTTAGAGGAGGAATTAATTAGAGATGAAACAATCAAAGCATTGTGAGCCTTTACATCAGTAATCCATGTGGACACTGAAGGCAACAGAGGGAAAGGATTAAAGACTTGGGACAGACTAATCAATGAATGAGTCGGGATGTTTAAGAGATCAGCAGAACATAATAAAAAAGACATAGTAGGCCCTCAAATTTTTTGTTTCAAGACAAGAGAGCCCTGTAGACTTCAGAGAAAGTTGCTTCTATGTATTTTCACATTATCATGTTTCACACTCAGCCAGTATTTTATAGAGCTCATGTACATGTGTGTATGTGTGTGTATACATATCTGTTCTTTTCTAGTTTTAGTAAAAAAAAAAAAATTAAGTATAGGCAAAAATTAAATCCAAGGGTGAAAAGTGCTGTAATAGAGGTAAGCATATATCTAAATGAGTTTTGGGAGACAGGAAATGCTTTCTGGAGCAGATTACACATCACTTATATCCTATGTATTCCTCAGGTGAAGTGAAGCTAAGTGTTTCAGACGGGGGAAATGGGGTTCAAGGGCCCAGAGGTAGGAGAAAGAAGATGAGGGGTTCTGGCCAGTCTGAGTTCAGTGTAGCTACAGTGCTGAATGAGGAAGGAGTTAGGGGAAATGACAATGAAAAAAACCAAAAAAACAAATGATGGAGGTGCATACCACACACTAGGGGTGGTACAGGCAGGACAACTGGATGTGTTCAGATCTTCAGGATTTTATATGCAAGTTCTGTGCATACCATCCTGAAGTTACTGGGTTCACTGAAGGAATTTAAGCAGCAGAGTGACATAAAGCCTGGTGTTTTGGAAACTTGCTCAAGTTGTGATATGTAGAATGATTAGAAAAGACATGGAAACCAGTTAAATGGCTATTGTAGTAATGCACTAGGCTCTGATATCTTATTCTTCCATTTAATAGACTGCAACACTATACAATAAAAGGCAGGAAAAACATTGTTTAACAAAATATTGTGCTGATTGGGCACATCTGAAATTCTAATCATGATCTATGGCATCGGCTATTGGCAACAAGAAAACAATTCCAATATAAAGGGCATTTAAGAATTGCTTTGAAAATGGAAATTTTGCTTTTTTACATATATCAAGTTAAGCTATAACAAATTACTGCTTTTAATCTTTAAACAATTGCAATTCAGTTAATAAAATATGAAGAAGCATTTCGCTGTGTGTATATATGTATATGTGTATGTGTGTATGTATAAAACCATGGAATTCTTATTATGAGAATTTGTTAAATGCTATGATTATGAAATCAAATAGCAGGCAGATTTCAAAGTGGCTTAATTTATTATTTAGTTTGTTTGAAGGGAAAAACTTTAAAACTTGATTAACCAGGTTTTACATTTTTTGTAACTTGATATGCCTTTTTTATCTTTATTTTATTGTTTAAAATGTTTAGTTATGGGGGGAAGGGGCAGAGAGAGAGTGAGACAGAAGATCCTAAGTGGGCTCTGTACTGAACCTACTAACCTTGAGATCATGACCTGAGCCAAAGTGGGACGCTTGACCAATTGAGCCACCCAGGTGCCCCTTGATATGCCTTTTTAGAAAAATAAAAAAAAAACCTAGTTGAAATCTAGGTTTTTACTTGTCCCTATTTTTAATTGATTTTTGAAGAATGAATTATTTCATATAATGCATCTCTATAAAGAATTTTGTGAGGCTTTAAAAATAGAGCTCTTATTTTGAATCCTGTAGAGGGAATGTGTTTTTATCATACTATTTCTTTCTGTTTTTTTTTTTTTTTCCAACGTTTTTTATTTATTTTTGGGACAGAGAGAAACAGAGCATGAACGGGGGAGGGGCAGAGAGAGAGGGAGACACAGAATCGGAAGCAGGCTCCAGGCTCTGAGCCATCAGCCCAGAGCCCGATGCGGGGCTCGAACTCACGGACCGCGAGATCGTGACCTGGCTGAAGTCTGACGCTTAACCGACTGCGCCACCCAGGCGCCCCTTATCATACTATTTCAAAGTAGGAAGAAGCACGTGTGACAAAATCTGTACTCTTGGAAAAGATCATCCTGTGGAAAGATATTTTGGAGAGGAGGCATGTGCAGTTTATTTTAGTTATTATTTGCCTATGAGCAGTTGGGACCATGACCATGGGACTGCATCATTTTCTTCATAGAATTACAGCCTTCATAGCTGTGTTCATGTCTGTCCTTGAGTCTTTACCCTATTCAGATATACTTTTGCTAATGGCCTCAGAGCAAGAAGATAAGACACAATAAGCAGATAAGATGCTATGAATTTTATAAATAGTCTCTTTAAGAGGAATTTAGACCCTGAAACATAAATTGTGTTTAATTTAAAGCAAATATAAACATCAGGAATCAATTAACTGTGTCAAGATAATTGTAGTATTTATATTTATGTTTTAACTTTCTTTTACAGAGTTTTTGTTTATGGGGTAGAGCAATGAAGGTGGTGAAGTGGAAAGAGCCTAGATATGATGTTTGCCCAGATCTCAGGAGTATCCTTAGTTTGCTTTTTGGCTCTCAATTCCTTCATCTGCACAGTAGGGATAAGAACATATGCTCTGAAAAGTCTGTAAAGAGCTTAGCTTAGTGACTGGCACATATTAGGCTTTCTAGACATGAAAGCTATTAAAAATTACTACTTTCTTGGGCGCCTGGGTGGCTCAATTGTTAAAGAGTCTCAACTCTTGGTTTCAGCTCAGATCATGATCCCAGGGTTGTGGGATCAAGCCCTGCATCAGGCTCTGTGCTGAGCATGGGGCCTGTTTAAGATTCTCTCTTCCTGTCCCTCTGCCCCATCTCCCACTTGCATGCTCCCTCCCTCAAAAAATAGAAATTATTAAAAATTTAAAAATATTATAACTTTCTTTTTTACTTTATGATAAGAGAAAAGAAAGTTAAGAACGTCCAGTATCCCCATGGGCCTAAAATAATTGACGATCACAAGCAGGACTACAGCAAAAATGTTCTTGAATGCTGTTATTCTTTTAAGTATTCCAAGGCTAAACTAGAGAGTGTCATATTTGGTAGAGTTGATGATCCCTTTGAATTGTCTGATTTCCATAAAGAGAATGTTTTTCTCTTCTTTTTTAATAATTTGGAAGAATGTGTACTATACTGGATAGTATGTTGACTTTCATTCAGAGGCTTGATAAAATAGGTATACAGAGTATTGTTAAAGGAAATTATACTTGTTATACTCTAAAAGGAAAATTATATAAACCTTCATCTATGTATATTTGTACATATGGAAGTAAATGCCCCTAAAATTTAATTAACTAAGGAAATGACCAAGTATACAGTGCTCACAAGCACTCATTCATTCATTCATGTATTCTGTAATGAACTGGTGGTTATTATAAAAAAAATAGTTAAAAATAATAATTTTATTTTTTAGAGTTTCCTAAAGTTTATTTATTTTGAGAGAGAGAGAGAGAGAGAGAGAGAGAGTGAGTATGTCCATGCACAAATGGGGGAGGGGCAGAGAGAGAGAGAGAGAGAGAGAGAGAGAGAGAGAGAGAAAGAATCCCAAGCTGGCTCTGTGCTGTCATTGCAGAGCCTGACATGGGACTCGAAACCACAAACTGTGAGATCATGACCTGATCCAAAATCAAGAGTTGGTTGCTTAACTGACTGAGCCACCCAGGCACTCTGAAATCATAATTTTCAAAGAACAACACCCCATTACAGGTCACTCTTTATGGATCGTGATGAATTGTGATGATATTTTCTGATTCTAAAATCAGTCCCATTCCCATTCTCATTAAGTCCTTCCAGAAACAGTATATTTATAAATCCCAGCATATTTTGAAATTTGATAGCAATTCTGTTTTTTTTTTTTTTTTTTTTTTTTTTTTTTTGTTTTTGTTTTTTTAATTTATTTTTGGGACAGAGAGAGACAGAGCATGAACGGGGGAGGGGCAGAGAGAGAGGGAGACACAGAATCGGAAACAGGCTCCAGGCTCCGAGCCATCGGCCCAGAGCCCGACGCGGGGCTCGAACTCACGGGCCGCGAGATCGTGACCTGGCCGAAGTCGGACGCTCAACCGACTGCGCCACCCAGGCGCCCCTTGTTTTGTTTTTTTAACTGACATCAAAACTTTTCAAATCAATAATATTGGTTCACTTCTATTGGTAGAAGTGATCTCTTTTACTTCTGAACTAGAACCTATATACTTGCAGTAAGGACTTATGTCTCAGACATGCTCAGTAATACATTGGCCAACACATAGCCTTCTCTGAATATTTTTATTTTTGAATATTTTGAATATTGACAAAAAGTCAATAGAATATAGGCATGTTTTGTTACCTATTCTTTTTAACAACTTTTAACTTTGTGTGTACAATATGGCTTAGTAACTGCACATTTTGCAATCATTATGTATAACGTTCATTGTGAATTTGAACCTTGAAAATCACCTTTATGTAGCTTATAAATAGTTGAATAGTAAATCTATTAGAAATTAATGGAACATGTCCAGATGCTGGCCTTCGCTTTAACTCCAGATAGTGAAATTACTTAGAATGATTAAAGACTTTATAAATAAATTGTAATGGAGATGCATCAGATTGTAAATTTACATATATTCTATTATATATTAAGTATATAATATATACCAGGTAACAAATATTTTATATATTCAATTCTAAATCTGCTTATCCCCCCCAAAATATGAATATCTTCTGTTTGCTTTTCCACAAATATATTCTTGATTTGAGATATTTTGTACTGAGAATTTTTTAGTTTATATTTTACCTGCTGCCCCACTTCTCAGTCTCCTACCCAGATAACAGGGAGATGTGTTAAGTGACAGATTTGAGAGTAGAATAATAAACAGTTTTCTCTTTTAAAAATACTCATTTTTATGCTAGATTATTTGTTCAATTTTTTTTGCCTTTAATTTATTTTTCAGCTGCTCCAGTCGATGTACTAAAAGCTCTAGATTTTCACAATTCTCCAGAGGGAATATCAAAAACAACGGGCTTTTGCACAAACAGAAAGAATTCAAAAGGTTCGGATACTGCTTACAGAGTTTCAAAGCAAGCACAGCTCAGTGCTCCAACAAAACAATTATTTTCAGGTATGTTCACTTTATTACTAGAACTGTCACTACTTTGCTAATTATTTTGTCTTTTTATCATGCTGTATAATGCACAATTATTGGGGCAGATATAATTCTTTCCTATATAGGACACTGAATAGGTTGTGGTCACTAAGGTGACTTAATGGAAATAACTGATGATTTAATAATTGCCAGTTTTAATTCAACACAATCACAGAAGATATGTTTATTTGAAAATTTAATAATTTATCATTTTATTTCCAGATGATAAAAATTGAAAACAACATTATATCTAGCTCATTTTTGCATATAATCCTATAGAATTTATTCACTGGATAACCTGGCAGTTTTACCCATAATGACTACCCATCTGGCTTGAATGGGCATGTGGATTTAGACACACTTAGTGAGTGTCTTTATGAAATTAACTGAAGTTTCTGTTGAAAGAAATACTTCTTTAGAATATATTATAAAACAGATTATTCAGTATTATTTTGGGATCCTGTTCTTCTCTTAAATAGAGTAAAAGCCCCATGTCACAGTTATAAGGAGATCTGGGTTTAGAGAGTTTGTAAACCTTTACCTGGAAAGTTTTTGTAATGGTATTGAAAAATACCTGGTGAATATTATTTCTTTCCATGAAAATATTGATTAACCTGATAACACTAATTATCTGCAATCATGATAATGTAGGGAAAGGGAGTTGAGTGATGAACTGACAATTTCTGAGTGTCACATAGTCAAAACAGTAACTTGTTACAAGTCTGCTGTTGCACACATCAGTTATTTTTTTCTTACAACTGTACTGAATTGAGTGTTCCCATCCTTATTTGATGGAAGAGGAAATAGAATTTCACTCAGGTTCTTGGACTTGTCCATATTACGAGGGGTCTTGATTTAATCCAGGTCTTGTCTGTTGCCAAAGCCAATATTCACTATACTATCAAGTGTTTCTTTTTAGTGCTTTGGAATCCTCTCAGAAATAAGTTATTGTTTATTTTTTTTAATGTTTATTTATGTTTGAGAGACAGAGAGCAAAGAAAGCACACATGAGCACAGGAGGGGCGGAGAGAGGGAGACACAGAACCTGAAGCAGGCTTCAGGCTCCAAGCTGTCAGCACAGAGCCCGACATGGGGCTCGAACCCACGAACTGCGAGATCATGACCTGAGCTGAATTCAGATGCTCAACTGACTGAGCCACCCAGGCACCCCAAAATAATTTATCATTTAAATTCTTCATATAATCCTCTCCACTGTCCCTACCTGAAGGGATTTGAATTATCTATTTTCACAAAAAAACTATTTTCTAACAATAGAAAAATTAGAAATCAAGGGACTAACTACAAAACAATATATTTTTCATGGATGGACATTTTAAAGTATTTTTGCAAACACATTTATTTTCATTAATTCATTGATCTTTCCCAAATATTTCTTGTTTTGCAATCCTTTGTGATGGACAAAAGCAACAATCCGCAAATACAAAGAATGTCAATGCACAATTTTTCTGACTTTGGAATTAAAAATTAAAATAGTTATTAAATCCATAAAAGTATGTTAAAAATCAAATTTAAAAGCTGCAAATGTAAAAATAATGTTGCTTTTCTATTTATCTGCACTCCAATGCAGAAATAGGATAGGGATGGGAATTGTCAAGAGAAAAAAAACAGGGAAAAATACATTAATGGAAAAGCTTTAGAAATACTTAAAAAGTTAATTTTTAATTTTTTATATTTTGGTTCATCACTTCAGGGTCAGCTTTTGTGCCTTCCAAATTGGTAGTTAGTTTGGGGCGCCTGGGTGGCGCAGTCGGTTAAGCGTCCGACTTCAGCCAGGTCACGATCTCGCGGTCCGTGAGTTCGAGCCCCGCGTCAGGCTCTGGGCTGATGGCTCGGAGCCTGGAGCCTGTTTCCGATTCTGTGTCTCCCTCTCTCTCTGCCCCTCCCCCGTTCATGCTCTGTCTCTCTCTGTCCCAAAAATAAATAAAAAAAAAACGTTGAAAAAAAAAAAAATTTAATAAAAAAAAAAAAAAAAACAAAAAAACAAAAAAACAAATTGGTAGTTAGTTTGATTAATCCAATCATTTCTGTTATCCGTGGAAAAGAATATAACGTATGCCTCTGGGCTCTCCTTTCATGAGAGTTAACAATATTCATTTATACTGAAGGTTTTTTTTCCCCCCTTCTCACAATATTGTGGCTTAGGCACATAATTCTCAAAACAGTTATTTCATATAGGAAGAGACTCCTCTGATAGAGACCTCATCCGCCCGTCCCACGCAAGTGAATTTAAACTTAATCTTCCATCTGGGTAAAGCTTCCTGTCAAACAATGCGAAACGGCAATTAATAAAAATGATGAGTGACATTTTCATAGTTAAAAACATCCAAACAATGAATATTATTCTTTATCAAATGAGTAAAAAAGATCTTTGAAAAATTATTTGGAATACTCTTTCTTCCATTATGGGAAGACATAATAGCGACTTCTTTTCTAATGAAAAAAGTAAGTAGTAGTATTGGAAAGTTCAATATTGGGGTGGGGTTGAAGGGTTATCAGATGGTCACTGCAAAATTCTGTTTAATTAAGGTACATGCCCTCTAAAGTCCTTATTTGAGACCTTTAATTTAACTGTCTGAGAACACTGTACATGTGACCTGAATAGAAGCTATAATTTACAAGTTCTATCTGCCTTCTCTAGAACACCTGCTGTGGGACAGATGCTATACAAGAAACTTTGTGTATATTGATCTTTATCTTCATATCTATCTGGAGAGAAGACTATTTAAGCCCAAGTAATGGATTAGGTGTTAGAAATGTAAAGTATTTCAATATAATCACAGAACCAGTGAATGATGTGAAGCTGAGAGACAGTCTCTGTCTCTTTTAGATTAAGTGAGCTTTCTCACTATGCAAAAATGGCCTTCCCTCCTCATTTTCAAAATCCTGCTGACCACCAAGCTGCATCAAAAAGGTATTTTAGTTAAAGGGAGACATATGACACATGGAAATATATTAACCACAATTTGAGAAAATTAAAATCAAATAATGAAATTTTGTGACTTTTCTATATAAAATTTATTTATGCATGCACTATCTATTGATATTAAAAGCCCATTTTAAGAATCAGTATTGAATTTGATATATTCAGTGTGAATTATGATTATTATATATGTATGATTTTATGTTTACATGCATATCAAAAGTAGTAATAGTATTTTTTCTTTAACAGCAGTCATTCAACAGAGTGGATGCTTTTACTTTACATTTATACATTTCAAAACATAAATTATTTAAGTTGAAAATTTTCACATTTTATTTTATCATGTATACTGATCACTGTTATTTGAGATAAAATTTCACATAGTAAGTGGTTGCATTCCTGTTGTTGAAGTAATATCATAATGAATTCTCTCTGATACATACAGTCAGTTATCGACAGTTTTGCTTAGTGTTTTATAGGGAAGAAACTAAGGTGGGGTGCCTAGGTTAGACTGAACATTTTGACATCAAGTCATGATTTTTTAGGTAGCTAAATTCTCTTTTTCAAATGTCATAGCATAAAGATTATAATTATAATCTTATTGCCTAATTTGAAATTGGGAAATACTTTGGGGTGCCTGGGTGGCTCAGTCAGTTGAGCGTCCGACTTCCACTTAGGTCATGATCTTGTGGTTGTCAAGAGCCCACGTTGGGCTCTGTGCTGACAGCTCAGAGCCTGGAGCCTGCTTCCTATTCTGTGTGTGTCTCTCTCTGCCCCTCTCCCACTCATGCTCTGTCTCTCTCTGTCTCTAAAATAAAATAAACATTAAATTTTTTTAATTGGGAAATACTTATATAATTGAAAGATTTTACTCATTAGTGGTTAGCACATGACAATTTCAAAAGTCGTTCTGTACAAATTGGATCATTAATTATAATTTGTTATAACTTATTTAATCTTATATGAATATATTCTTTCCTAGAATTCTTTTTTCCCTAAATGTCTCTATGTAGACATTAATTCATGATGGTTTTGCAAAAATGGAAAAAAAAATAATTGTTTTCCCCTAGCTCATAATATTTTAGCATCTTTTTTTTTCAATGTAGGAGATATTTGAAAAATTGAGGTACATTTAGGGAAAGAATTCCTGTGATTCTCAACATTCTGAGCTACTTATTTGAAGAAAAAGTTGGCCATAGAGCTTCTTCAATAGCAGGCTGATTACCTACCTAGATTTTTATTTATAGTATAAGCAGGTAAAACATGTTTTATTAATTAATTTTTTATTACTTTTCTATTTTATTTATATGATTATCTTTCTTCTGTTGATTTATATACAAATAAAATTGGATGTCTTTATGACACCTAATGAAACAAAACTATATCTATATTTAAATAATTTTTGATGTGATAGCAAAGCTTTTATGACCTACTTGTGATATGGCAAAGTTGTTTGGTAAATTATTTTTAAAAATAAAATTAATAATTTTAAATAAATATTTTTTAGTTTGGAGATACCTATTTATCTATGTAGATATAGATACGTATGGATAAAGATATAGAAATACATACAGATATAAGTAGATATTATAGAACCAAATACCTAACATTAATTGACTGCTTTCTCTGTGACATACTCTTGTTTAATTTCCACATTTTAAATAATTCCAATTTTGTAAAATGTCTCCTACTACTTTAAGTGTCTACAAACACTGCATATGCAGATGTTTTATATGTTATTTAGCCTGTCCCAACCATTACAGGCTATTTTAATATTTGAGGATTATAAATAGTGTTTTGGTGAATTGATGTAAGATACCTTTATACACAAACATTTCTCCTATTCCAATAAAGTTTTAGAATTGCTGGTGTCCTATAATCTTTTGAATTTGAATCCGTGGCAGTCATATTCAGAGTATTTTTATTATTTTATACTACCGTGTAGAATAGAATTTAGAATGAATGGATTGAATATGGAAGCTCCTGGTGTTGTCCTAGATATCACTGATTACACACGCACATATACACAAGTTTTGCACACAGAATACTTTTTAGCTGAAATAATCTCATCCTTTGAATTATAATGCCTGTTTTACTTCTATTCCAGGGTAGATAGAGGCTCAAATAAGATATATATGTAAAAGTATTTTTGAAGAGTAAAATGCAAAATTTAACATGCAATGTTTTTATAAAACATATACAAGCAGCCATTGCTTAACTATCTGAGAAATATTTGTGATAGTCATTTAACTGATGTGTTTACTTAATAAATACTTACTAAGCACTTAGGTAGATCTGGCCCCATGCTGGATATTTAGAGTATAGTGGTAAGAGGGAAAAGGAAAAAAAAAACAAAAAAAAACACTTTGCCCTCTTGAATTTAGAATCAAATTAACCAAGTATCTGATAGTTCAGATTTATAATGCTATAAGCTTTTTATTGGTGAAATTGCCTTTTGTGTGATAGGAAAAACTGATGAGAAACTCTTTAGCTTTTAATGGATGACAAAAAAATACCTTCATATATTGTGTCCTTGCGATTCCTCTTTAAAGAGAGGGTGTATGGCCACAGATTAGAGAAGGCTGAAAATACAAATCTTAGATCAAAGTGGTATTTTTTTTATTTTAAAAGTTCTTATTGTGCATTTAATATTGTCCTGGAAAAATGATTGATATTGTTTCCTAACTTTGAGTTGAATTCTACATAGTCATTGTGCTTTAAATGAGCAGGTTTAAAATTTGAATATAGCTTGGACAGTTATTTCAGAGAAAGCTTATTATTGTCCCTTTCCCATTTGTTTTTTAATCTGTGTTGTTATTACTATTTGAATTTACATGACTTGTTTTTTAAAATTTATTTATATTCAAGTTACTTAGCACACAGTATACAGTCTTGGTCTCCAGAGTAGATCCCAGGATTCATCACTTCCATGTAACACCCAGTGCTCTTCCCAACAAGTGCCCTCCTCAATGCCCATCACCCATTTAACCCATCCTCCCCACCTCCCTCTAGCAGCCCTCAGTTTGTTCTTTGTGTTTGAGTCTCTTATGGTTTGCCGCACTGTTTTTATCTTGTTTCTGCTTCCCTTCCCCTATGTTCATCTGTTGTGTTTCTCAAATTCCACATATGAGTGAAATTATATGATATTTTTCTTTCTGTGTTTGACTTATTTCACTTAGCATAACACATTCTAGCTTGATCCATGTTGTTGCAAATAACAAGATTCATTCTTCTGTATCTCTAAGTAATAGCCTGTTGTGTATGTATATATATACATATATATATATATGTATATATATATATATATATATATATATATAGAGAGAGAGAGAGAGAGAGAGAGAGCGCACCACTTCTTTATTCATTGACCAGTCTATGGACATTTGGGCTCTTTTAATAATTTGGCTATTGTTGATGGCACTGCTATAAACATTGGGGTGCATGTGCCCCTTCTAATCAGCATGACTCATTAAGGCCACCTAAGAAGTTAAAAAATTAGGGTGATCCAGGAATAATTTGGGAATTTGACATTTCTGAGCCTTTGGCCTTCTCTTCTCAGGAGGAACTTTTCCAGAAGATTTTTCAATATTATTTACAATAAAACCCAAAAAAGGAATTCAGTCTTTCCTTTTATCTATATATAATGAGCATGGTATTCAGCAAGTCGGTGTTGAGGTTGGGAGATCACCTGTTTTCCTGTTTGAAGACCACACTGGAAAACCTGCCCCTGAAGACTATCCCCTCTTCAGAACCGTTAACATCGCTGACGGGAAGTAAGTAACACAATAATTCAATGTTTTCACCATGTTGAAAGCAATTATTTCATTTAACCATTCAACAAATATTCATAAAGTATGAAGCAATTTTTTCTAGAGATTAGAGATACGGCAATGAACAAAACAATAAAATAGCTAACTGCACATAGTTTCTTTTACAGTCTGGGTAGACAACGAGGAAGATAGGAGATGGTGGTGGAGGGTGCAATTTTAAGGATTGAGATCAGGGAAAATCTCACTAAGAAGGTGACTGGTGAAGAATCTGGGGTGCATGCCTTGCTAATAGTATATACTATTATATACTAACTAATAGTATACTAACTAATTATACTAACTAATAGTATATACTATTCCAGGAGGAGGGGAAGCAAATACACAGCCTCTGATTCCAGGTGTGGCTGATTTGTCTAAGCAATGTCAAGGATATCCACGTGGCAGGAGCAGAGTGGGATGATGAGGATGAGCCATGGGAGGCCAAATGGTATAATGCTTTGTCGATGGGTCTAACACTTTGGGTTCTATCTTGAGTGACATGGGAAGTCACTGTAGACTTTTTGAGCAGAGGAATGACCTGACTTGACCTGCCTTTTTTTCAAGCATGTTAATATTGACAATCATAAGAAGTTTTCATAATGCTTGATATGGGCTATGTACTGTTTGAAGCACTTTATACGTAGTCAACTCATTTAATTTTCACAACTCTTTGAAGAAAATAATGTTAATAAGCCCATTTTACAGAATAGGGGACCAAGGCACAGAAAGTGTAAGTAACTTGCCTGAGAGCATATATTTTCAAAGTGGCGGAGGTAGTTAGACTTGATAGTAACCATCATACTCTTCTGAAAATCATCCTGAATTCTGAATTCTGCATTGTGAACATTGCCTTTCACTTAGGGAACAGCTAAATACAAATAAATGTTTGCTAAATTTACTTGGCATTTTATTGCTGAATCTAGGCTTCTAAAATTAGCCTGATCTGAAATATGACATTTAGTCATAAATGTAGGAAGGAAATGGCCATGCAGATGAAAAAAAAATCCACGCTCAATGTATCTTTGTCAGGACCATGGAGAAAACTTCATCTTTGTAGCAGGAAAAACTAGGCTTTTATGAGGAATTTAAATACTATCCTTAATAATGAATATGAAAAGTGATGCTATGACAATAAATCAGGGTAAGGAATTTAAGGGGATGCTGTTTTCAATAAAGCATCTCTTTGATATTGTTGCACTAAGCAAAGGCATGTTGAAAGTGAAGGAGTGAGCCATGTGGGGATAGGGAGGAAGAGCACTTCTGGCTGAGTGAAGAACATGTGCAAAGGACCGCAAAGAGGCAGCAATGTGGCTGGAGTGTAGGGAGTGAGAAAGCAAAAGTTGGGCGTGAGGTCGGCGGGCCAGAGGACACTCCTGTGAGGCAGAGTAAGGACTTCAGCTTTACTGGGAATAATACCTTGTTTTTAGCAAGGAGACTTTATCTGACTTGTGTTTTAAAATGGTCACTACACAGTTGCATGACAGTGGAAGCAGAGACCATTAAGGAGTCTAGATGAGAGAGCTTCTAGATTGGGTAGTTGAGACACACTGGATTCTGTATATACACTGAATAAAAGATTTTCTGATGATGTGAATGTACTGTGTACAAAAAAGAGAATAATTAAGAATGGTTTCATATTTTGATAATTATATATGATACCATGATTATGACATATCACTATTATCAGAGCTGAAATTAATCAACAATGAGGTCAAGTTTAGAGTCCTAATCAACTTTTAACAATTGAATTCATTTTTATTTTCTGTTAATGAAAAGCACATACTTACAATAGTGGAGATGGTTTAAGTTAAGACACAGGCTTCTTGGCAGAAATATGTGTAAATTTTACTCTCACAGTATTAAGTGGCTCCAAAATAAATCTTTGCTTGATTCAAACTAAGCAGACACCTATGCTAGTTGAATGTGCTATGGAAAGACCAAAGATTAAGTGTATATGGAAATATACTTGGTCCTCATCAGTAGCCATGCCAAGTCACATGAAACAGACATTTTAGGAAGGCTCCTGCAACTTTTTAGGTACTTTATTTTATGGATGTAGTCCTAGACACTTCTGCAATATTAATCTAGCGTTTTTCATTTGGAAAAAAATATATAAACCAGAGTGGTTTGCAAAATCCAAATGACGTTCACTCAGTGGTTTATGTTAGCACCAGATAGTGTTAATAAAACCCACCATTTTATAGTAAGATTAGGGTATATATGTTTCCACAGAGCTGGCCATGTCTACCCCCTAAGCCTGTCATCGCTGCCCTGAATTAGCTGGAGCAGTAGCTTCAGAGTGAATTGAGACTCTCATTCCACACATGCATTGACTATGCTTTCTTTCAGTGTTCCCACTTCCTGCCAACCCTGGAAAGAAGGAGAGATATTGTGTCTCAGTTTTGGATCCTGCCCACAGTAGTGATCTATAACTGTCTTGAAATTAAAGTGGAAAAAGAAAACGAAAGCACTTGAAATAAATGTGAATAAAGACAGAGAAGCACATTGTGTTTTACAATTAGAACGTTCAGTTGTTCCAGATGGAGCAGTCATTCAATAAGTAGACATACCCTTTTACAGTTCATCTCAGGGGATCTCTAGAGCAAAAACAGAACAAAAAAATTAAGTGGAATTCCTTTTGGAAGAAAACATTTACGTACATAGAAACTATTACTTACCTCATGTCCCACCCCTGATCTCTATCACATATACTCATCAGGACATGGTGAGATTAAGCTTTTGTTGCAACAACACAAAGTGTAGCAAAGGATGGGCACTTCCTTATCAGCATAGACAGCCACCCCTGGTGTGCATTTTATACCACTTGTACCCTTTTTAGTATCTAGCACTATTCTGGGTAAACAGTAAGTCGTCACCTATTAACTGATTGATTAATAAATGAGCCTACTTTTTGTACATTTTCAGCTCACTTTCACAATTTAAAATACATTGTATTTTAAAATGAGTAATGGTGTGGCAACAACATCTTTGAAGCTTACAAAGGAATTGGCTTTTTTAGGTGGCATCGGGTTGCAATTAGCGTGGAGAAGAAGACTGTGACAATGATTGTTGATTGTAAGAAGAAAACCACAAAACCACTTGATAGAAGTGAGAGAGCAATCGTTGACACCAATGGAATCACGGTTTTTGGAACCAGGATTTTGGATGAAGAAGTTTTTGAGGTAAAAATAAATCAAACGTTATTTGAAGCTGAATATTATTAAATCAGATGAATTGAGCTAATAACTGTAACAATCAATATATGCTATAAAGCAAAGTTGAAAACGAAAGGATGACCTACTTTCTTTTCCTGTGGGTATAGTGGTGATGTTTTCTATTGTTCTGTAAGAGAATGAGTACACAATGATGGCTGTAACGACTGGGAAACATTACAGAGATTGGTTGATTTGAACACAGGCATGCTTTTCTCTTGGGAAGGGCAAATGGCTTTACTTTTGGTACTTTGTATTATTTTCCTTGGAGAAAAGAACATTTTCTTTGCTTCCTTCTCTGGGAGATTAATTTAAGGAAATGTACAAGTCAGATATTTTGCTTTTCTCTGTTCTTCTAATGTTTCTAAGGTATAAAATAGAGATCATATTGCAAAAGCTGAACTTAGGTCTTTAAAACCACTTTTTAAAAAATGTCAAGGTCATAGTAAAAAGTTTTCTTCCAATTATATTTCACGAATTATGGTAATTACATTCTTTCTTTTAATTCTTCAATCATTGGATCTGGTAATGCATGCTTTAATTTTCATTGAGTCAATTATTAACATTACAAACAGACTGAGTCCTGATCCCACAAAAGGATGCACTCCTGAGACATCATTCAGTACTCTGATCATTGTTTTTATCCAGTTTCTGAGTAATTTATTTTTCAAAGTGTAATAAAGTAAAGTTCTGTGATATATAACAGATTAATAGACAAGGTTTACACAGAAGATTTTCTGTATTTGGATATACCCACAGGCAATGTGTATTTTCATAGAAAGAACAACATACACTCCGAGTGTCAGTAGAATGTTGCATTCCTGTACTTCTATACATAACCTATGGCATAATTTTAAATATAATTAACATTTATGACACTTTCAGGTTAATTGAGATTCTGTTTGTTTCTGATTTTTCTCTACTTGTAGGTACCTAAGTCTTTGACTCCAAACAAAATGTTTTAACACATTATATCATACTAAATTAAATGATAAACTCATTCAGGCAATATATAATAATATAGTCTCAGATCTTCCAATATCATCTATTGATTGCATACAAATGATAATGAATATTTATTTATTAGATGAATATTATAAACAAATTAACTTAATTTCTAGTCTTGCAAGGTTCTATTTTGAAATTAAACTACCTACGGACATCAGTTTCATGGGCTAAATTTATTTTTGTAATACACACAACCTTATTTTCCGGGAACATAAGTGAGTAATACGGACAAAGTATATCAGTGGATGGTTTCATTTCATATATTAGTTTAGTCTATTGTTATACATAGTTACAGAGTCTATGAAACTTAAAGCAATGGAAATTAAGAGTAAATTTTGTTCATCATAAGTGATAAGAATATACACAGAAATACAAAAGAGGGGTGCCTGGGTAGCTCAGTTGGTTAAGCGTTCGACTCTTGATTTCGGCTCAGGTCATGATCTCACATTTTGTGAATTCGAGCTCCACATTGGGCTCTGCGCTGACAGTGCAGAGCCTACTTGGGATTCTCTTTCTCTCCCTCTTCTCTGCCTCTCCCCTGCTCTCTCTCTCTCTCTCTCAAATAAAAAAGTAAATAAATTTTAAAAAATTTAAAAAAAAAGAAATACAGAAGACAAAAAATATAAATATGTTATATAAATAAGAATATAAATAAAACACATATGTTAATACATATCAATTATTAATATTCTCAAAATTTACTGCCCTGAAAGATATTTGTTATATGTACATGTTGATTATGTCTCTTTTTCATACAGCTCTTCCCCTCTTACTCCTGAATCCCCACATACAGACTCTACACCCCTTTCTTTGCCATACACTACATTCATACTCACTGGGGTCCAGTTTAGTTTTTGAATTAGGGTTTTAGGCTATCATAATATGTTCTTTTTTTCAAAATAAATAATTGAACCTGATGTTGCATCTTTTAAAATATGTAATAATAGCCTCTGTGTTTCATAAGCTGATTACAGTATCAACTCCTAAAATACATGAAAATGATTTCCGTGTTTTCACTACTTCTAACCAAACTACCTCTGGTCAAGAGGGCCTCTAGTAAATTACCAAAGACAGATGTACTAGAAGCAAATATTATTATATATTATTTAATTAATTCTTAATTTTCTAATCCATAATCTACAATATAAATCCTGGAGTAACTCCAGCTGTTTATTTGGAGAAACTGCTAAACTACTAAGAAGAATAATTTTTAAAACACTCATTAGTGAATTCTTTAGGCGTGTGATAGTGAGTAGTGAAAATAAGTTTATTATGCAGCTTTGCATCTAGGACTTTCGTGAAACACTGTGGAGCTTTAAAAAGAATATTTATTTAAAATATCAAATATAAGAAGATGTGGTATATATACATACAATGGAGTATTACTTGCAATCAAAAAGAATGAAATCTTGCCATTTGCAACTCTGTGGGTGGAATTAGAGGGTATTATGCTAAGCGAAATTAGTCAGAGAAAGACAAATATTATATGACTTCACTCATATGTGGAATTTAAGATACAAAACAGATGAACATAAGGGAAAGGAAGCAAAAATAATATAAAAACAGGGAGGAAGACAAAACATAAGAGACTCTTAAATATGGAGAACAGAGGGTTACTAGAGGGGTTGTGGGAGGGGGGTTGGGCTAAATGGGTAAGGAGCATTAAGGAATCTACTCCTGAAATCATTGTTGCACTATATGCTAACTAACTTGGATATAAAATATAAAAAAAATAAATTATAGAAAGTAAAATAAATTAAAATAAATATCTAGTATAAAAATATAAAAATGACTTTTATTTCATATGAAGTTCAATTAGTTTTTAAAAAGTAAATAAATGCAGATACTTCACTATAAGGTTTATCATTATCACTATATCCAAAGTCATTATACATAAAATTTTTTTGTTTCCAAAATTGTGTTATTGTGTGGGTATATAAATTTCAAAAGCAATTTAGTCTTCCCAACTTGAAAAAAGAATATGAAGAAAAGAAGTAATTCAAACACAGATTTTTAAATCAGAATAAAACTTTCTGACTCCTTTTATGAAATTAGTTCATCTTATCTGAATATGATGTTAATATATCATTCTCTAAAAATTTACTCAAATACCTTTATTTCCATTTTGTTTTACATTATGGTATCTGTCTAGACTTTTGAATCTCTACCACTGAATGTGTAGAAGTTAAACTAAAACAATAAGAGATGGGAATGGGACCACGTATGCATATTCTAGTGTTTGATAAACAGTTGTATTGGTGAGATGATATAAAAATATTCGTGAGTTATTATTCTGAAAACGGGAAATGTCATTTCTTTGGAAACAGTATCATTCCAATTTAGATGCAAATTTTTTTATTATATAATTTCATCTCTGTCATCCCTACATTACCCTACATGTATGGAATTGTACTGGTATGGAAAAAATGCTAAACATGGCCTTACTTGAACTGCAATCCGAAGATACTTAAGAATTCAACATTAAACAGATAAAAGCAAACCCGATTTTTTTAAAGTATGACGAATTAGTTTATATGGAAATGCCAAAATGAATATACAGAGTCATCACTCAGATTATATAATTTCAGCATAGTGGAGTGAATATAAAAATTGGCTATGGAATCAGAAAAATCTGATTTTGAATCTCACAATAGCTTAATTATATTTCTCTATGTAATTATGTAAATTTTAATTTCTTATTCTTCAAATGGGAATAGTAATGTAATCTGTCTATAAGTATATATTTTAAAAAATGAGCTCATGTATGTAAAGTACTTAAAATACTAGTATTAATTATACATGTATATGGTTGTATATTATGTACATATGGGTAACTTAATTATGTATTACTATGTAGTTTTCTTAATAATAATGTATTAATTACTTATATTTAAAATCATCTTACAACTATGACATGTCAAACATTCTTTTAAGTTTATTTATTTCTTTTGAGAGAAAGCAAGCTTGAGTGGGGAAGGGGTAGAGAGAGAGAGAGGGGGAGAGAGAGAATCTCAAGCAGGCTCTGCACCATCAAGAGTTCGATGTGGGGCTCAAACCCATGAACTGTGAGATGATGACCTGAGCCAAAATCAAGAGTTCAACGCTTAACTGACTGAGCCATTCAGCACCCCAACATGTCAAATATTCTTATACATTTTTGATAGGGGTGAGCAACAGGGACCCATATATCAGTCAAAGGTTTTAAGTGGTCTTTTTGTCTTGTAAATGAAGTACTTGAATAGGTCCTGGGTTACTGCTTGTTTACAAGCTGTCCTGAGGGGATTAGATAAATTTTCCCTCCTGAAACAGGTAGCATCTAGGTATATACATTAGCAAGCAAAACGTGGTCTGGGTAGATGAATACTTTCAAACAGACATAAAATATCCAGCCAACCCTAATCCACAGCCTTTAGGGGTTTTGTTTTGTTTTGTTTTGTTTGTTTTGTTTTTTCCTAGCTTGATAATACACTTCAAAGATGTGTGGAAAGCTGAATTAGAAAAATAACTACATTGCCTGTATTCACTATCAATAAAATTACTTTTGTAGTCTTTTTTTATTTTTAATTTTTTTAAATGTTTATTTTTGAGAGAGAGAGAGAGAGACAGAGTGCAAGGGGGGACAGAAGGGCCAGAGGCAGAGGGAGACGCAGAATCCAAAGCAGGCTCCAGGCGCTGAGCTGTCAGCACAGAGCCCAACAGGTGGCTCGAAGTAATGAACTGTGAGATCGTGACCTGAGCCAAAGTTGGACGCTTAACTGACTGAGCCACCCAGGCGCCCCTACTTTTGTAGTCTTTTAAACAGGAATTTTCTTCACTAAATATCAAAGTATAGCCATTATAACTCAAGTTTTCAAAGCATTGCTATTTCAATCTTTTTTCTTTTTTAATGATCAAAGCAGGTTATTACAAGTCTTTTTTATTTTTAATAGTCTTCTATCTTTGGGCAAATTATTTCTTTCTTTTGAAGCAATGAGAAGAATATAATGACAATTTAAGTGGAAAAACTTGTTGATGAAATTTTTCATTTTTTTCAAACTTCTCAGAAAAAATTTTAGCGTTCAGTTTTCTTGGGAGAAATCAATGAATAATAATTTATATAAGCTATACAATTTCAGTGGTTTTATGAGGCCAGAAAACCTACCTTAAAGTAATAATAGCCATCTCAAATATTCCAGTAAGAATTTGATTACTGCTTTATGATGCCTGTGTATCTTTTTACTACATATATTTTCCAATATATATGCTTTTTAGAAACTTATGTCGGGGGGTGTCTGGGTGGCTCAGTCAGTTAAGTGTACTACTCTTGATTTCTGAGTTCAAGTCCAGCATCAGGCTTTGTGCTGACAGCGTGGGGCCTGCTTGGGATTCTCTGAATCCCTTTCTCTCTCTGACTCTCTCAAAAATAAATAAACAAACATTAAAAAAAAAACCCAAAATTAAATTAAGTTTCATTAAAAAAATTACGTTGGTAGACATGGTTTTCCTATAGAGAGACATAACAGGATGAGGTAGCTTTCCTATTTGTCTACCTTTCCCAGTATATATACATTTAGCTCATTGCATCTGAGATTTTTAAACTCTATTTATTGAGATATAACTGAAGTAGAATAAACTGCAAATATTAAAAGTGTACATTTGATCATGGTCTACATTTACACCTCCCATGAAACCATCATAATCAAGAAAATAAACATGGCCATCACACCCAAAAGTTTCCTCCTGCACTTTTATTTATTTTTTTTTTCAACGTTTTTTATTTATTTCTGGGACAGAGAGAGACAGAGCATGAACGGGGGAGGGGCAGAGAGAGAGGGAGACACAGAGTCGGAAACAGGCTCCAGGCTCCGAGCCATCAGCCCAGAGCGTGACGCGGGGCTCGAACTCACGGACCGCGAGATCGTGACCTGGCTGAAGTCGGACGCTTAACCGACTGCGCCACCCAGGCGCCCCTCCTCCTGCACTTTTATAATCCATCTCTTCTCCTCCCCTAACCCCAGGAAATCACTAATTTGCTTTTTTATCACTATAGCTTATTTATTTTTCTAACATTTTCATAAACAGAATGATACTGAGTATACTGTCTTTAGCTTGGCTTTTATCACTCAGCATAATGTCTTGGAGGCTTATCCATGTATCATATATTTCATTTGTTTTTTGCCTTTTTAAAAATTGCTGAGCAGTATTACAGTGTATGAATAAACCACAGTTTGTTCATGCATTCATCCTGTTGGTGGGCATTTGGATCATTTCCTGATTTTGGCTTCTACATATAAAGCTGCCATGAACATTCATGTACAAATTTTGTGTGGGCATTTTTTTTTGTTTGTCTTTAAAAAAATTTTTTTTTAATGTTTATTTATTTCTGAGACAGAGAGAGAGAGAGAGACAGAGCATAAGTGGGGGAGGGGCAGAGAGAAAGGGAGACACAGAATCCGAAGCAGGCTCCAGGCTCTGAGCTGTCAGCACAGAGCCCGACTCGAGCCTCGAACTCACAGACCACAAGATCAGGACCTGAGCTGAAGTTGGTCGCTCAACCGACTGAGCCACCCAGGCGCCCCTGTTTGCCTAACTTGAATACCTAGAAATGGAATTCTGGGTTATTTGGTAGGTGCATATTTACTTTTCAAAAACCAAAGAAAGTGTTGAACTGCATTTCAAAGTGTCATTAATCATTTTACATTCCCTCCCACAGTGAATGAAAGTTCCAGTTGTTCTGTATCCTTGCCAACCTTTGATATGGTTATTCTTTTAGATTTTAGCCATTCCCAGTGGTTGTGTAGTAGTATTCATTGTGGTATTAATTTATATTTCCCCTATAACTGATAATGTCAAGCACTTTTTAGGTTTTAATTGGCAATTTCTGCCCATTGCCTTTGCCCATTAAAAAGTGCTGCTATATTTTGATTATGGACTGTTATTTATTTTTTTATAAACCCTTAATAGTTTGTTTGATAGAGATTTACAAATACTTTTCTAGCATATGTCTTACCTTTTTATTTCATTAATAGTGCGTTTTAATTTAAAGAGTGAATGCTTTTCATTTTTATAAAGTTTAATTTGTCAATTTTGTGGTTATGTTTTACATGTTTCGTGTTCTAAGAGATCTTTAAATTTTTTTTTAATGTTTATTATTTGTGAGAGAGAGAGAGAGAGAGAGAGAGAGAGAGAGAGAGAGAGAGAGAACGAGCAGGGGAGGGGCAGAGAAAGAGGGAGACCCAGAATCTGAAGCAGGCTCCAGGCTCTGAATTGTCAGTACAGAGCCCAATGCGGGGGCTCGAACTCACAGACCACAAGATCATGACCTGAGCTGAAGTCTGCTGCTTAAGCGACTGAGCCACCCAGGTGCCCTATTCTAAGAGATCTTTATCTACAGCAAGATAATAAGAATTTTCTCCTGCTGTCAAACATACTGTAGTGTTAGGTTTTACACGAAAGTCATGCCTCATTCTGAGTTAATATTTGTGTATGATGTGAGGTAAAGGCCAATGTTGATTGTAGACAAGGATATCTAGTTCATCCTTTATAAAAAATACTTTCCTTTCATTCGTTGGATTGCCTTGGCTTCTATGTCAGAAATCATATGTAGTAATACATATGAGTAGATTTATTACTGAACTATTTATTATTCTATTCCATTGATTTGTCTATCTTTTCACTAACACCAAACTATCTTGATTACTATAGTTTGATATAAAGTTTTGATATTAGGTGAGGTAACTGCTCTTACTTTTTATCCTTTATGTGTGTTGCTTTAGTAGTTTTAGGTTATTTACATTCTATATAAATTTTGGAATAAGCTTGTTGAATTCTAAAATAAAATTGGGTTTTTAGTTAAATAAAATTTGGTTTTAATTGGAATTTCATTTAAGCTATAGATCAAAATGAAGAGAATCAAACTAACAAACATTAAGTTTTCCATTTCCTGAATATGGTATAATTTTCCATTTATCTTGTTCTTCTTTAATTCCTCTCACAATGTTTCCTAGTTTTCAGTGTAGATGTCTGTTTTCCTCTGAAAATAAACATGATATGATCTCATTCCATGTAGATTTGTTGACAATTATTTTATGACCCAGCATGTAGTCTATCTTGGTGAATGGAGCACATGCCCTTAAAAAGAAAGTGTGTCCTGAAACTTTTGGATTGAGTGTTTTATACTTTTAATAGATATTTTAAAGTCTATAAAGAGTTTTCATATCTGGGTTATATGAGTTGGCATATATTATCTGAGTTGGAATAATGGAAATTATTCATTAATACACTTTGTTTTTTAGAGTTGTTATAGGTTCAGAGCAAAATTGACCAGAACTTAGAGGGTTTCCGTATATCCTTGTGCATGTGCATGAGTGTGCACACACATGCATACCCAGCCTCTTCTACTATTAACATCCCCACCAAAGCAATACATTTGTTGCAATGTGTGAACCTGCACCGACATGTCATTATCAACCAAAGTCAATAGTTTATATTAAGGATCACCCTTGGTGTTGTACATTCTATAGATCTTGGCTAATGTATCATGACATGTATTCACCAATGCAGTATCTTATGAAATATTTTCATGCCCCCCAAATCTCTGTGCTCTACCTATTCATCCCTCCTTCTCTTCTAAATCCTGACAACCATGAATCTTTTTAAAGTTTCCATAGTTTTGCCTTTTCCAAAATGTCATAAAGATGGAATCATACAGTTGTAGTCTTTTCAGGTTGACTTCTTTCACTTAATAGTATGCATTTATATTTCCTCTATATACTTCATGGCATGATAGCTCATTTCTTTTTAGTGCTCAGTAGTATTCTGTTGTCTGAATGTTACACAATTCATTTATCCATTCATCTACTGAAGCATATCTTGGTTGCTTTCAAATTTTTGATAATTATGAATAAAGCTTCTATAAACATGTATATGCAGGTTTTTGTGCAGACATGGTTTTCAACTCCATTGGGTAAATGCCAAAAAGTATGATTGCTGATACAGTAAGAATATGTTTACTTTTGTAAACAACTGCCACACTGTCTTCCAGAAGTGCTATGCCATTTTGCATTCCCAGCAGCAGTGAATGAAAATTCCTGTTGTTCAACATTTGGATATTGGCCATTAAAATAGGCATGAGGAGGCTCCTGAGTGGCTTAGTTGGTTAAACATCATAATCTCGTGGTTCATGAGTTTGAGCCCTGCAATGGGCTCTGTGTTAATAGCTCAGAGCCTGGAGCCTGCTTTAGTTTCTGTGTCTCTCTGTCTCTCTGCCCTTCCCCTGCTCATACTCTGTCTCTCAAAATTGAATAAACATTTAAAATTTTTTTTAAAAAATGCATGTGGTAGTATATCATTGTTTTAGTCTACATTTCCCTGATGACATGTTGAACATCTTTTCATATGCTTACATGTTGAACATCTTTTCATATGGTTACATGTAATTTGTGTGTCTTGTTTGGTAAGTTTTCTGTTAAGGTCTTCTTCCCATTATTTCTTTATTTATTTATTTTAGTTTTGTTTTGTTTTTTACAAATATAAAGGAAATTTATATCTTTACAGAAAATGAGATTATTCTATATGCATTGTTCTGCAACTTGCTTTTATCACTTAATAAAATATCATGGATAGTAGTGTAACCTTTTTTTTTAATGTTTTATTTTTTATTTTTTTAAATTTACATCCAAATTAGTTAGCATATAGTGCAACAATGATTTCAGGAGTAGATTCCTTAGTGCTCCTTACACATTTAGCCCATCCCCCCCCACAGCCCCTCCAGTAACCCTCAGTTTGTTCTCCATATTTATGAGTTTCTTCTGTTTTGTCCCTCTCCCTGTTTTTATATCATTTTTGTTTCCCTTCCCTTATGTTCATCTGTTTTGTCTCTTATAGTCCTCATATGAGTGAAGTCATATGATTTTAGTCTTTCTGTGACTGACTAATTTCACTTAGCATAATACCCTCCAGTTCCATCCACGTAGTTGCAAATGGCAAGATTTCATTCTTTTTGATTGCCGAGTAATACTCCACTGTATATATATATACCACACCTTCTTTATCCATTCATCCATCGATGGACATTTGGGCTCTTTCCATACTTTGGCTATTGTTGATATGCTGCTATAAACATGAGGGTGCATGTATCCCTTTGAAACAGCACACCTGTATCCCTTGGATAAATGCCTAGTAGTACCATTGCTGGGTTGTAGGGTAGTTCTATTTTTAGTTTTTTGAGGAACCTCCATACTGTTTTCCAGAGTGGCTGCACCAGCTTGCATTCCCACCAACAATGCAAAAGAGATCCTCTTTCTCTGCATCCTTTCCAACATCTGTTGTTGCCTTAGTTGTTAATGTTAGTCATTCTGACAGGTGTAAGGTGGTATTTCATTGTGGTTTTGATTTGTATTTGCCTGATGATGAGTGATGTTGAGCATTATTTCATGTGTCAGATGGCAATCTTCTTTGGAGAAGTGTCTATTCATGTCTTTTGCCCATTTCTTCACTGGATTATTTGTTTTTTGGATGTTGAGTTTGATAGGTTCTTTATAGATTTTGGATACTAACCCTTTATCTGATATGTCATTTGTAAATATCTTCTCCCATTTTGTTGGTGGCCTTTTAGTTTTGCTGATTGTTTCCTTTGCTGTGCAGAAGCTTTTTATTTTGTTGAGGTCCAAGTAGTTCATTTTTGCTTTTGTTTCCCTTGCCTATGGAGACGTGTTGAGTAAGAAGTTGCTACAGCCAAGGTCAAAGAAGTTTTTGCCTGCTTTCTCCTTGAGGATTTTGATGGCTTCCTGTCTTACATTGAGGTCTTTCATCCATTTTGAGTTTATTTTTGTGTACAATGTAAGAAAGTGGTCCAGGTTCATTCTTCTGCATGTTGCTGTCCAGTTTTCCCAGCACCACTTGCTGAAGAGACTGTCTTTATTCCATTGGATAGTCTTTCCTGCTTTGTCTAACATTAGTTGGCCATATGTTTGTGGGTCCATTTCTGGGTTCTCTACTCTGTTCTATTGATCTGAGTGTTCTTGTGCCAGTACCATACTGTTTTGATTACAGCTTTCTAGTACAGCTTGAAGTCTGGGATTGTGATGCCTCCTGCTTTGGTTTTCTTTTTCAAGATTGCTTTGGCTATTCGGATATTTTCTGGTTCCACACAAATTTTAGGATTATTTGTTCTAGCTCAGTGATGAAAGCTGGTGTTATTTTGATAGGGATTGCATTGAATATGTAGATTGCTTTGGGTAGTATCAACATTTTAACAATATTTGTTCTCCCTATCCAGGAGCATGGAATCTTTTTCCATTTTTTTGTGTCTTCTTCAATTTCTTTCATAAGCTGTCTATCGTTTCCAACATATAGATTTTCCACCTCTGGTTAGATTTATTCCTAGGTATTTTATGGTTATTTTGTGCAACTGTAAATGTGATTGATTCCTTGATTTCTCTTTCTGTCGCTTCATTGTTGGTGTATAGGAATGCAACCGATTTCTGTGCATTGATTTTATATCCTGCAACATTGCTGAATTCATGAATCAATTCTAGCAGTTTTTTGTGGAATCTCTTGGGTTTTCCATATAGAGTATCATGTCATCTGCGAAGAGTGAAAGTTTGACCTCCTCCTGGCCGATTTGGATGCCTTTTATTTCTTTGTGTTGTCTGATTGCAGAGGCTAAGACTTCCAATACTATGCTGAATAACAGCGGCCAGAGTGGACATCCCTGACTTGTTCCTGACCTTAGGGGGAAAGCTGTCAGTTTTTCCCCATTAAGGATGATATTAGTGTTGGGTCGTTCATATATGACTTTCATGATCTCAAGGTATGTTCCTTCTATCCCTCCTTTCTTGAGGGTTTTTATCAAGAAAGGATGCTGCATTTTGTCAAATGCTTTCTCTGCATCTATTGAGAGGATCCTATGGTTCTTGTCCTTTCTTTTATTGATGTGATGAATCACACTAATTGTTTTGTGGATATTGAACCAGCCCTTCATCCCAGGTATAAATCCCACTTGGTTGTGGTGAATAAGATTTTTTAATATATTGTTGGATCCAGTTGGCTAATATCTTGTTGAGGATTTTTGCTTCCATGCTCATCAGGGAAATTGGTCTATAGTTCTCCTTTTTAGTAGGGTCTCTGTCTGGTTTTGGAATCAAGGTAATGCTGGCTTCATAGAAAGAGTTTGGAAGTTTTCCTTCCATTTCTATTTATTGGAACATCTTCAAGAGAGTAGGTGTTAACTCTTCCTTAAATGTTTTTTGGAATTCCCCTGGAAAGCCATCTTGCCCTGGACTCTTGTTTTTTGGGAGTTTTTTGATTACTATTTCGATTTCCTTACTGGTTATTCGTCTGTTCAAATTTTGTATTTCTTCCTGTTTTAGTTTTGGTAGTGTATATGTTTCTAGGAATTTGTCCATTTCTTCCAGATTGCCCATTTTATTGGCATATAATTGCTCATAATAGTCTTTATTATTTTTTGTATTTCTGCTGTGTTGGTTGTGATCTCTCTTCTTTCATTCTTGATTTTATTTATTTGGGTGCTTTCCTTTTTCTTTTTGATCAGACCGGCTAATGGTTTATCAATTTTGTTACTTCTTTCAAAGAACCAGCTTCTGGCTTCATTGCTCTATTCTACTGTTTTGTTGTGGTTTTTTTGTTTGTTTGTTTGTTTGGTTGGTTGGTTTTGATAGCATTAATTTCTGCTCTAATCTTTATTATGTCCTGTCTTCTGCTGGATTTGGATTTTATTTGCTGTTCTTTTTCCAGCTCTTTAAGGTGTAAGGTTAGGTTGTGTATGTGAGATCTTTCTTCCTTTTTTAGGAAGGCCTGGATTGCTATATACTTTCCTCTTATGACTGCCTTTGCTGCATCCCAGAGGTTTTGGGTTGTGGTGTTATCATTATCATTGACTTCCATGTACCTTTTAAATTCCTCTTTAACTTCTTAGTTAGTCCATTCATTCTTTAGTAGGATGTTCTTTAGTCTCCAAGTATTTGTTACCTTTCCAAATTTTTTCTGTGGTTGATTTTAAGTTTCATAGTGTTGTGGTCTGAAAATATGCATGGTATGATCTCAATCTTTTTGTACTTACTGTGGGCTAATTTGTGTGCCAGTATATGGTCTATTCTGGAGAATGTTCCATGTGCACTGGAGAAGAATGTATATTCTGCTGCTTTGGGATGAAATGTTCTGAATATATCTGTTAAGTCCATCTGGTCCAGTGTGTCATTCAAAGCCATTGTTTCTTTGATGATTTTTTATTTAGGTGATCTGTCCATTTCTGTGAGTGGGGTGTTGAAGTCTCCTACTATGATGGTATTACTATTGATGGATTTCTTTTTGTTTGTGATTAACTGATTTATATATTTGGGTTTTGCCACATTTGGTGCATAAATGTTTACAATTGTTAGGTCTTCTCGGTGGATAGACCCCTTGATTATGATATAATGCCCTTCTGCATCTCTCGATACAGTCTTTATTTTGAAGTCTAGATTGTCTGATATAAGTATGGCTACTCCGGCTTTCTTTTCTTGACCATTAGCATGATGGATGGTTCTCCATCCCCTTATTTTCAATCTGCAGGTGTCTTTAGGTCTAAAGTGGGTCTCTTGTAAACAGCATATAGATGGATTTTATTTTCTTATCCACTCTGTTACCCTATGTCTTTTGATTGGAGTATTGAGTCCATTGATGTTTAGAGTACTGAAAGATATGAATTTATTGCCATTATGATGCTTGTAGAGTTGGAGTTTCTGGTGGTCTTCTCTGGTCCTATCTAGTCTTTGTTGCTTTTGGTATTTGTATATACACACACACACACACATATATATATATGTATATGTATATATATATACATATATATACACACATATATACATACATATATATACATGTATATATGTGTGTATATATATATTTGTATATGTGTATATATATGTTTGTATATATGTATGTATATGTTTGTATATATGTATGTATGTGTGTGTGTGTGTGTGTATATATATATATATATATATATATATATATATATATATACGTTTGTATATATGTGTATATATATGTATATGTATATCCCCCTTAAAATTTTTTGCGGGTCTGGTTTAGTGGTCACAAAATTTTTGCTTGTCTGGGAAACTTTTTATCTCTCCTTTATTTTGCATGACATCCTTGTTGGATAAACAATTCTTGGCTGCATATTTTTCTGATTCAGCACATCGAATACATCCTTCCACTCCTCTGGCCTGCCAAATTTCTGTGGATAAGTCTGCTGCAAACCTGATCTGCCTTCTCTTGTAGGTTAGGGCCTTTTTTTCCCCTTGTTGCTTTCATGATTCTCTCCTTGCCTGAGTATTTCGTGAATTGGACTATGATATACCTTGTTGATGGTTGGTTTTTGTTGAATCTAATGGGGGTCTTCTGTGCTTCCTGGACTTTTATGTCTGTGTCTTTCCCCAGGTTAGGAATGTTTTCTGCTATGATTTGCTCACATAACCCTTCTACCCTTATTTCTCTCTCTTCGTCCTCTGGGACCCCTATGATTCTGATGTTGTTCCTTTTTAATGAGTCACTGATTTCTCTAATCCTTAATTCGTGCTCTTTTGATTTCATCTCCCTCTTGTTTTCTGCTTCATTTTTCTCTATAATAAGTTCGTCCTCTATATCACTGATTCTCTGTTTTGCCTCATCCATCCTTGCTGCCACTGCATCCATCCATGATTGCAGCTCAGTTACAGCATTTTTAACTTCATTCTGGCTATTTTTTACTTCTTGTATCTCTGCAGAAAGGGATTCTAATCTATTTTTGACTCCAGCTAGTATTCTTATTATCATGATTCTAAATTCTGGTTCAGACATCTTGCTTGTATCTGTGGTGGTTAAATCCCTGGCTGTTATTTCTTTGTGCTCTTTCTTTTGGGGTGAATTCCTTCGTTTTGTCATTTTGAAGGGAAAAAAGGAATAAATGAGGTAGAAAAATTAAAATTAAAAAAATTAAATTTAAAAAAACATTGAAATTGAAAAATTACACACACACACACACACCCCTAATAAATGATGCTTGACCTAGGTGTGTTTTGGTCTGGGTTTTAAAAATGGTTTGACAGAGGAAAAAAAGGGGGAAAAAAAAGGAAATCGTTTGAGAATTTGAAAAAATGAATACACTCAAGTATGTTAAAATGAAATGATGGGAGTAAAATAGAATGTTAAAGAATTACACAAAACAAAGAATATAGTAGAAAAAATTAAAGAAAAATATTTTTATTAAAAATTAAAATAAAAATGATTTTTTTCTCTTTATTGAAGAAAAAGAAAAGAAACTAAAAAGAAAAAAAAGAAAAAAAGAAATCTGTTGAAAACTGAAAGAGTGAATACACTGTAGTAGAACAAAATAAAATAATGGGAGTAAAATAGAATTTGAAAAAATTTACATCAAAGCAAAACATATAGTAAAATATTAAAGAGAATTATTTATTTATTTTTTAACATTTATTTATTTTTGAGACAGAGAGAGACAGAGCATGAACAGGGGAGGGGCAGAGAGAGAGGGAGACACAGAATCTGAAACAGGCTCCAGGCTCTGAGCTGTCAGCACAGAGCCCGACGCGGGGCTCGAACTCACGGACTGTGAGATCATGACCTGAGCCGAAGTCGGACGCTTAACCGACCAAGCCACCCAGGCGCCCCTAAAGAGAATTATTTTTAATAGAAATTGAAAGTAAAAATGAAGTTTTTTCTCTTTCTGCATTAAAAAAAAGAAACGAGAAAGAGAAAAAAGAACAAAAAAGTTAATCATTTGAAAATTTGAAAAGGTAAATACATTGAAGTAGACTAAATAAAATGATGGAAGTAAGGTAGAATTTGAAAAAATTTACACAAAAGTAACAATATAGTAAAAAAAATCAAATAAAAATATATGTAATAAAAATTGAAAATAAAAATGAATTTTTTCTGTTTGTGTATTCAAGAAAAAGTAGTGTAAAAGAAAAAAAAGAAAGAAAATTGAATAGATGGACCTGCTTACCGATTGAAATAGGACTGAAATTACTTCGTTTTCCCCTAGAAATCAGACTATATAGCACATTATAGTCTATAAACTAAGTAGGCGGTGAGACTTGTGTTCTTGAAAAGCAAGGTTGGCCCAGTTGGGCAGGGCTCAGTGTAATGGCTCTATTCTCCACTAGATGGCGGTGCCAGCCTACTGGGGTGGATTGTTGCGATGCTAGTAGGTGCGAATGCACATGCGTGGCAGCGATGAAAATGGCATCACCCAGGTACCCAGTCACTAGTATCAAACTATGTTCTCCCCGATCAGCAATCGTGCACCTGTGTCTTTAGCTTTCGTCCACTCCCTGCTTCTTCACTGTCTGTGACAAATCCCCAGGCAGTACCTCTCTCCCTAGTTTTGTCTCAGATGCGGCTGTTTTCCCCGGGCTCCTTAGTTCTGAAGGACTGCGGCTTTGACCCGTTCCGCCCCTCTGTGGGAGGGTCTCACCAAGCAATGGCTGAATGTTGGCTGCACCCAGGAATGCTTGTTGGTCCCTGGTGCTGCTGGTGCCCCGAGTCAGTAGCCAGGTACCAGCCCGCCCCAGAAAAAGTTCGCGAGATAGTGTAGCAGCAGCTTTTCAGGGACTATGGAAAATCACAACACACATCTGGCACCAGGCTTCACCCTTAAGGACCTTGTTCCAACACCAGAGAATGTGGCTGTTTTCTGGGATCTGCTGGGACCAGGTGGCTTCGACAGTCTCTACCAAATGTCCTTCCAGTAGTGGAACTGCTTTTTCCCATGTGGCCCGAGAACCTCCCGGACCCGACTGTGTTCCTGGGGATTGGCCCTTCTCACCAGAGCACCACCAGGTATCAAGCTGTGGAGTTGCAGAGTTTGCATTCCCCTTGTTTACAATCTTAATGGAATTTAAATCCTCTTCTTTCTCCTTTCTCCCTTTGTAGTTTAGTCCCTGCGGCTGTTTCCAATTTTCCACTTTCTCTCCAGCTGCTTTTGGGGAGGGGTGCTTTTCCCGTATTCTCCCCGCCCCCCAGTGTCCGTCCTCTCTCCGCCTACAAAAGCGGCTCCATGCCTGCCGCCAGCTTCTCTCTCCCCAAGTTCACCTCTCCGTGCCACGTAACTGCTGAATTCTGTGGTTCAGGTTGTGCAGATTGTTGTGTTAATCCTCCAATCAGTGTTCTAGGTGTATAGGATGGTTTAGTGTTGGTCTGGCTGTATTTCATGGATGCGAAACACACAAAAAACTTCCATGCTGTTCTGCCATCTTGGTTCCTCCCTCTTCCCATTTTTTAAAATCAGGTTGCTCTTTTTCTTATTGTTAAGTTTTACATTTGGGCGTGTGTGTGTGTGTGTGTGTGTGCATTTTGTATAATGGTACTTTATCAGATGTGTCTTTTGCAAATACTTTCTGTCATTCTGACTTCTCATTCTCTTGATATTGTCTTTCACAGAGGTGAAGTTTTTAATTTTAATGAAGTCCAGCTTATCAATTATTTTTCATGAATCATGCCTTTGATGTTATATCTAAAAAGCGTTCATTGTACCCAAATTCGCAAAGAATTTTCTTCTGTATTATCTTCTAGGAGTTTCGGTTTTGCATTTTACATTTATATCATTGATCCATTCTGAGTCAATTTTTGTGAAGGGTATGGGGTTTGTGTTTAGATTCACTTTTTACACGTGGGTTGTCTGGTTTTCCTAGAACCATTTGTTGAATAGACTAGCTTTGCCTCATTGTATTGCCTGACTTCTTTGTCAGAGATCAGTTAACTCTACTTATGAGGGTCTCTTTCTGTTCCCTTGACATATTTGGTTATTTTCAACAATACCACACTGTCATCTTAATTACTGTCACTTCATAGTAAGTCTTGAGGTTAAGTAATATTAGTTCTCCAACTTTGTTCAAAACTCATTCAATATTGAATTCTCTATTTTGGGTCTTTTGTCTCTTGTTACAAACTTTAGAATCAGTTTGACAATATACACGACATAGTCCTGGGATTTTGACTGAGAGTGTTGAATCTGTATATCAATTTGGGAGAACTCACATCTTGACAATTCTGATTTTCTTATCCATGAATATAGAATATCTCTCAGGTATTTAGTTTTTCTTTGATATCTTTTATCAGAGTTTTGCCATTTTTCTCATGTAGATTTTAGACATATTTTGTTAGGTTTAACCTAAGTATTTCATTTTTTAAGTGTTAATACAATGGTATTACATTTTTAATTTCAAAATCACTAGTTAATTGGTTGTTATAGGAAAGCAATTGACTTCTGTATATTAACCTTATATCCTGTAATCTTGCTCTAATTACTGAATAGTTCCAGGAGTTTGTGTGTTTATTTTGGATTTTCTATGTAGACAATCATGTCATCTGTGAACAAAGATAGTTTTATTTCTTTCTTCCATATTTGTATCTTTTATTTTCCTTTCTTGTTTTATTGTATTAGCTAGGACTTCCAGTACAGTATTGAAAAGCAGTGGTGAGAGGGGATATCCTTGCCTTGTTACTGATTTTAGTGGGAAAGCTTCAAATCTTACCAGTAAGTATGATGCTAGTTTTAGGTTTTTCATAGATTTTAAAAAATCAAATTGAATTAGTTTCCCTCTATTTTCAGTTTTCTGGGAGTTTTTTTTGTCATGAATAGATGTTTGATTTTGCCAAATGCCTTTTCCTCATCTATTGCTATAATCATGTGGTTTTTCTTTTTTGGCCTATTAATGTGATTACAGTAACTTATTTTCAAATGGAGAACCAGCCTTACGTACCTGGGATAAATTTCATTTGATCATGGTGTATAGTTCTTTTCATATATTGTTGGTTTATAAATTGTCGATTTGCTGATATTTTGCTGAGGATTTTTGCATCTGTGTTTGTGAGGGACTTTGGTCTGTAGTTTTCTTGTAATGTCTTTGTCTGACTTTGGTTTAGGAAATAGTGTCCTCATACACTGAGATAGAAGTATTCCCTCTGTTTCTGTTTTCTGAAAGAGAATGTAGAAGATTGGTATAATTGCTTGCATAAATGCTTTGTAGAATTCACCAGTGAACCATTCTTGGTCAGATGCTTTCTGTTTTGGAAGGCTATTAATTATTGAATAAATTTATTTAATAGATATAGGCCTATTCAGATGATCTATTTCTTGTTGTATGAGTTTTTGCAGATATGAGTTTTTCAGATTGTGTCTTTCAAGAAATTGGTTCATTCCACTAGTTTACATTTGTGAGCATAAAGTTGTTCATGATATTCCTGTATTATCCTTTTATATCCATGGGATCTATAGTGATGTACCCTCTTTCATTTATAATATTAATAATTGCATCTTTTCTCTTATTTTCTTAGCCTGCCTAGAGACACATTGCTCTTATGTGATGTACACACACACACACACACACACACACACACACACACACACACTGCTATTTTCCTTTTTACTGAATTCTGCTCTAATTTTATTATTTCTTTTCTTCTGCCTACTTTGGATATAATTTGCTCTTCTTTTTCTAGTGTCCTAAGGTGGAAGTTTAGATGATTGATTTTAGATTTTTCTTTTATTTTACTATATGTATTCAATGCTATAAATTTCTCTGAGAACTGCTTTCACTGCATCCCACACACTTTGATAAGTCGTGCTTTTATTTTCATTTAGTTCAAAGATATTTTTAAATTTCCTTTGAGATAATCAGCTTTGACTCTCGTGTTATTGAGAAATATGTTGCTTATTCTTCCAGACTTTGGAAGTTTCCAGATAACTTTCTGTTATTGATTTCTTAGTTTAATTTCATTGTGTTTCAAGAGCAGATACTGTATGATTCTTTGTTTTAAATTTGTTATTGTTTTGTGATCCAAAATATAGCCTACATTGATGAATGTTCCATGTGAGCTTAAGAAGAATGTGTAATCTATTGTTTTTGGATGAAGTAGTGTATAGATGTCAATTACAGTTGATCCTCAAACAACATAGGTTTGAACTACATGGGTCCAATTATATGCAGATTTTTTTAAATATATAAAGTATAGTACTGTAAATGGATTTTCTCTTATGATCTTCTTCATGACATTTTTTCTTTAGCTTACTTTTTGTTAAGAATACAGTATATAATGCATGTAACTTACAAAATATGTGTTAATTGACTTCATGTTATCATTAAGGCTTCTGGCAACAGTGAGCTATTAATAGCCATGTTTTGGGGGTGTCAAGGGGTATACATGGAGTTTTGACTGTGTGTGGGGTCAACATCTCTCACCCCCATGTTGTTCAAAGGTCAACTGTGTATCCAGTTGATTGATAGTGCTGTTCAGTTCAGCTATGTCTTTGCTAATTTTCTGTAGCTGGATATGTCCATTTATGGTACAAGTGTGTTAAAATTTCTAACTATAATAGTGGATTAACCTATTTCTTGCAATTGTGTCAGGTATTGCCTCACATATTTTGATATTCTGTTATTAAGTACATACACATTGAGGATTCTCATTTCTTTTTGCCAGTTGACTCCTTTATCATTCTGTAATGTCTCCTTTTATCCCTGATAACTTTCTTTACTCTGAAGTCTACTGTCTGAAATTAATAGACATATTCTTGTTTCCTTTTGACTAGTGATGGCATGGTATTATCTTTATCCATCCCTTTACTTTTGATCTATATGTGTCTTTATATTTAAAGTAGGTTTCTTGTAGACAACATATAGTTGGGCCTTGTTTTTGATCCCCTCTGACAATCTCTGTTTTTTAATAGGTATATTTGGACTTTTGATATTTAAAATGATTATTGATATACTTGAATTTATATCCACCATATTTGTTACTGTTTTCTGTTTGTTGACCTTATTTTTTGTTTAGCTTTTGTCTTCTACAATTTGTCTGCCTTTTTTTTTGTTTAAATTGGATATTTTATATGATTACATTTCACTCCTTCTTTGCATATTAACTATACGTCTTTTTAAACTTATTTTAACTGTTGTCCTTATATTTGCAATATACATTTTCAGTTAATCCAAGTCCACTTTTAAATAAAACTATACTATTTCACAAGTAGTGCAAATAACTTATAATAACAGAATAGTCCTAATTCTTTTCTCCTATACCTTGTATCATTGTTTTCACTTGTTGCATTTTTTCATAATCGTGTATAATTATACATATATATTTGAATACATTTTTGCTGTTATTATTTTAAACTAACTGTTATCAGATAAATTAAGAATAAGAAAAATAAAACTTATTATTTAACTTTTACTTATTTATTCTTCAGTACTCTTCTTTCCATTATCTACATTCAAAACTCTGACCTATATGTTTTTTCTTCTCTCAAAAGAATTTACTTTTAAAATTGCTTGAAATTTTTTAAATTTTAAATTTAAAAAGAACTATTTATTTATTTATTTATTTATTTATTTATTATTTTTTAATGTTTATTTATTTTTGAGACAGTGAGAGACCGCAAGTCGGGGAGGGGCAGAGAGAGAGGGAGACACAGAATCCGAAACAGGCTCCCGGCTCTGAGCTGTCAGCACAGAACCTGATGCAGGGCTCAAACCCACGAATCGTGAGATCATGACCTGCGTCAAAGTCGGATGCTCAACCCACTGAGCCACCCAGGCACCCCCAAAAAAGAACTAATTTTTAAAATTGCCAACAGATTCCCTCAGTGTTTGCTTGTCTGAGAAAGTCTTTATTTCTCTTTCACTTTGAAGAATAATTTTGTAGGATATAGATTTCTAGGTTGATGGGTTTTTTATTAACACCTGAAATATTTTACTCCATTCTCTTCTTGCTGTGTGGTTTCTGAAGAGAAGTCAGATGTAATTGTGATGTTTGCTCCTTTATAGTTCAGGTGTCTTCCTCTGATTCTTTCAAGATTTTTCCTTATCACTGATTTTCTGAAGTTGAATATGATATACTTAGGTGTAGTTTTTCTTTGGCATTTATGCTGCTTTAGGTTCTCTGAGCTCCCTGGATCTTTGGTTTGGTGTCTGACATTAATTTGAGCAAACTCTCAGTCATTATTACTTTTAATTCTTCTCTCTTACTCTCTCTCTAATTTATTCTGGTATTCTCATTACATGTATGTTATATCTTTTGTAGTGGTCCCACAGTTCTTGGATATCATGCTCTTTTCCCCCTCAATTTCTTTTCTCTTTGCTTTTCATTTTTGGAAGTTTTCATTTTTGTGTCCTCAAGCTCAGAGATTCTTTCCTCAGCCATGTGCAGTGTACTAATAAGCCCATCACAGAATTTTCTTTATTTTCAATCTCTAGCATTTCTTTGTAATCCATACTTATAAATTCCATTTTTCTACATATGTTATCCATCTGTTCTTGCATATCATCTGTTTTTTTCATTAACATCTTTAAAATATTAGTAGTAGTTTTTTAAAAATTGCTAGTTGGATAATTCCAAAATCTTGCCATATTTGATCGTGTGTGATTCTGATGTTTGTTCTATTTCTTCAACTTGCCATTTTAACCTTTTAGCATGATTTTTAACTTTAATGTCAAAAAAATGGACATTATGTGCTGGGTAAAAGAAATTTGGTAAAGAAGACTTCGGTGATGCATTGGCAAGGTGTAGAGAGAGGGTAAACGTTCTGTAGTCCTGTGATTAGGTCTCAGTCTTCTAGTGAATCTGTATCCCAGATTGTGAAGTTTACCACTGCATTTCAGTTCTTTCCCCCCACACTAGGTGGACAGGATGGCAACATGTAGCTGGAGATGTGTATTTCTCTTCTGCCACATGGAAGGGGGCTGGAGTTGGATACATCCCTTTCTCCAATTCGGTTTGGCTCTAATAAAACACGAGCAGGTTAGAATCTGGGAAAATAGCTTCTTCTGAAGGTAGCCCTGGTTAAGAAGAACAGAATGCCATGGTGTATTTAAAACTGGTTCATTTTTCCATTATGAAAGCATTTTTTCTTCTGGAAGTAGGGAATTTTTCTCCAATATTCACTATGAGGACCTGGTAGAGCTCCTGGTGGTAAAACTCAAGAGAGGAGGCCTCCTTATGACTGAGTGTTAAAAGTGTTTGAAAAATAAACAGATTGTGCTAACATAGCAGCTACATTGGCTTTGTAAAGGACTTCAGTGTATAGTGTACTATTTTAAAGACTTCCATAACTGAAAGAAAAAAGGAAATGTATTCTGGAATGGGATTGTATTACTTACTCTGTCAAAATAGCATAGTGTTAGCAAAACAGAAAAACAACCAAGCTTTGACTTTACCACGGTTGTTTAGTTCTTGTTCTGTGAATCTTTAGTTAACATGTACATTTGGGAATGTGACTGTGGCTCTTTTTTTTTAATTTTGGAAAACATCGTCTGGAATCAGTTTTGTGATTAATGTTTTGTGTAATGTAGTAAGACATCAAAATTATTTTCTAAATTTCATGAAATATGTACAATATTAAGAGAAGTAACAAATGTGGATACCAAAGACAAGGTACAAATTTGATAGGGTGGTATTCAAGCACAATCCAAGTAAAACTTGATTGTAACAAACACAGGTTCAATACAGATTAGAGCATAAAATACCAAGGCATACTAAACACCCATGTAAAATTAGGATTCAGCAATAACACTGCTTTAAAGACTCACTCATTCATGGGCATGTTGAATTTCTCTAATATATAGAAAAGCTAAATAGATTTTTCTATGTTTTTTAATATATAGAAAAAATAAGTATGTTTTATTTCTTTTTTTTTATTTTGTTTAAATATTTTTTCAACATTTTTTATTTATTTTTGGGACAGAGAGAGACAGAGCATGAACGGGGGAGGGGCAGAGAGAGAGGGAGACACAGAATCGGAAACAGGCTCCAGGCTCCAAGCCATCAGCCCAGAGCCTGATGCGGGGCTCGAACTCACGGACTGCGAGATCGTGACCTGGCTGAAGTTGGACGCTCAACCGACTGCGCCACCCAGGCGCCCCGTATGTTTTAGTTCTAAAAGGGGATCTTATGGCTCTCATGAAGAAATAGTCTAATATATATGCACAACAGTATCTTATCCTCGCACATTTTCATTACTTTAACAAATTTAGAAGTCAGATTTTGCTAATTTTTGTTCATAATTTTTGTTAATAATTTTTGTTAATAATTAGTAATTATTTACAAAGTTGTGATGAAAAATAAGATATTCACCTTTTGATTTTTCTGTTTTGGGGAGCTATTTAAGTCTGACTACTGACCACATATACCAGTAGACCAAAGTATAACATTGGGTTCTTTTTTTTGAGGGCAATCCTTAGCCAAGTCTGAAAGGAACATCTGTTTTTGGCTGTTTGACATGTAATTACATTCTTCATTGCTGCACTTTGAGTTGGTATGACAAGTGTGGTGGGGGCCAACACACAAAAATGTGCCACATTATTTATGAGCGAGCTTCAGTGATGCTGGTAGGACATTTCTGAAGTTCTCTCCAGACATCACTGTACTTCATTATATAACAGCCATGTGGTATACTGTTGCCATTCAGACTGTGGTCAGATCTGCACCATTGTAGTGTGGTATGCAGAAAACAGGCTACATTTGGGGACTTTATTGATAGTTTAGTATAATTTTATAGTTAACAAGATTCATGGTTGAAACTGTTTTAAGAAACTCAATGGAGCATTCATTTGAGTTGGATTGAGATTTCAGAGCTCTATAGAAGATCTGTAGTACCAGTCACACAGGATATTGCCTGTCCTGTCAAAGGAACTTTGCCATTGTGGTTAGGTTCTTTATGTTTAGTGCATCACTGGATTATCCACCACCACAAGGGCACAATAAAATGTCATATTGTATTTTGTCCCTTTTATAAATTTTGTCTCTGATTACCCTGGTGAAAGGTGATACTTGTCTTCTTTGTAATTTTTTTCCTTTTAAGATTTATTGTTCATCTGCAGCATTTTGTTAACTTCTCAAAGAATAAGCCATTTTGAATTGCATTCTTGTTGCCGTATCTCTGCTACATTGTTTTATAATTACCTACTAATGGTTAGCTTTCTCATTAGACTATAAATTCCTTGAAAGCAGAATTTATAGTCTATTAATTTAGATATTCCAGCAGCAGCACCAAACACAAAGCTTGACACAGAGTTTATAACCCCTGAAGATTAGTAGATACATGAATGAGTGCTGTGCCTGGTAGTGGTTAAGACTTTATTAGAAGTGTCTGGGAGGAGAAAGGGCAAGGATAGCTATCAGATAGCGTGACTTGGCAGGTGTTTATTAAGTAGTTGACTCTCTCCTGTTGAAGCAGAATAAACATCATATGCCAAATATTGTGCTTAAATAATTGATAGACGTAAATAAATAGTTGTAACAAGATATGATTGTGTCCATAATAAAGATAATGTTCAAGTGAGGGAATCACAACTATATCCAAAATGATGAAAAATAAAAAGATATTTAAAGATGAGGGCACAGGTACAAAAGATGAAAGGTCGGAATGAGCACAACAGATATAAGAAATGTCATTAGGTTTGGGGGCATTTGATATATGACCTGGTTGAATATATTAGTGCCTGTTTGTGGACTGCCTTTTATACCATGCTGAGGGGGTTGGGCTATAAACCGTAAGTCATGAGATGTCTCTTTACATTGTGGGGTGCAATTGACAGGACTTGGGGATTTATTGGTTATGTGGAGTAAAGGGACAGAGGAACTCATTACTATAAGATTTCCATAGCAAATAGTTGATGTTTCCTTCTTGCAAACATGAGCTGTTTGGAATTTTAGCTAAGTTTAAAAATCTTTAATTTTCTTTTTTATGGTTTATGAATTATGTGCTTTAAACAAAGCTTTATATTGGCTAAAAAGACCATAGGATTATCCTGGACAAAATAATCTTATCTCACCAACTTCCTGTATCTTTGGAACTTTAGAGTAAACACACAGTTAATGTGAAATTATTATTCGCTCAAAGGAATATAAGAATGTGATAGATTATTAAAATATGTTTTAAGTAAGTTCTTTTTGAAATGAGATTTTTTTAAGGCATGACCTAGTTAATTTCTATTTACAGTATGACTTAGTCCTTAGAGGAGTGGCAAGTATACAGAAGTACCAACAAAGTATTATCTATTATTCTAACTATTAGTGTTATCTGTTCCTTGGATATTTGTAAGAGCCTTTAATTGATCTCCCTGCTTCTGTCCTGCCCATCCATTAGTCTGTTCTCTAAACCTCAAGCAAAGAAGAGCAAACCTATTCCTGTCACATAGCACCTGGTTGAAATAAGGAATAAGTGAATGAGGAATGTCACCTTTTAAAAAGTAACCATCCAGTAGCTTCTCATATCATTTATAGGGCAAGTTTAAGTTCTTTCAGTATTCTTTAGGCTCATATGTGAACCAACACCACCCCATGCCCCTTTTCTCTGACCTTACCAAAGGCTCCCCTCCTCCTTGCTTTCTGTACTTGACAAGGCATCCTTTCCTTGAACACACCAAGTCTTCTGCAGCCTTGAGGCCTGGGCATCCATTAATCTATTCTCCAGATATCTGCATTATATCTTCAGTTCATCAGGTGTCTCTGTCTCCGTGTCTCTTTATCAGTGAAACCTTTTGTTTTTTGTTTTTTTTTTAATTTTAATTTTTATTTTATTTTTTTTATTTTATTTATTTTTTTTTTACGTTTATTTTTGAGACAGAGAGAGACAGAGCAAGAACGGGGGAGGGGCAGACAGAGAGGGAGACACAGAATCGGAAGCAGGCTCCAGGCTGTGAGCCATCAGCCCAGAGCCTGACGCGGGGCTCGAACTCACGGTCTGTGAGATCATGACCTGAGCTGAAGTCGGACGCTTAACCGACCGAGCCACCCAGGCGCCCCTCAGTGAAACCTTTTATGATTACACATCTCCCTTATCCTGCTTTATATTCTTTATGGCACTTATCACTTTCTGATGTACTATATATTGTTTATTTTCTATTTTTCTCCTCTGGAATGTAAGCTCCAAAGGGTGTAGAGGGTCTGTGCTATATCCACAGGACCTAGAATAGTGCTTGAAACTTAATACATATATATATATATATATATATATATATATATATATATATATATATATATATATATTAAATATATATATTTAATATATATATAAAAAATATATATATATTTTAAATTTTAATGATTATTTATTTTAGAGAGAGACAGAGCATGAGCAGGGGAGGGGCAGAGAGAGATAGGGAGACACGGAATCTGAAGCAGGCTCCAGGCTCTGAGCTGTTAGCACAGACCCCAATGTGGGGCTCTAACATATGAACTGTGAGATCATGACCTGAGCTGAAGTTGGATGCTTAACCGACTAAACCACCCAGGCTCCCCAAAACTTACTATTTTTTAATGAATGAAACAAATCTACTTTCTAGCATGCATTAACTCAAGAGCTATAGATCATCTACAGCAAACAAAAAAATAGGATGCAAGGTCTGTTACCATATTTGTAACCATTTTATAATTTTATTTTGAACTGAATAGAGCCACATTGGTAGTTATCTTTCAGTAAGAAACCTTGTTAGAAAGTATAGATAAATATGCACCTTGTATGTTAATGTTTTCTACAATTTTAGTCATTTTCTGTGTTACTAGGTGAATAGCTAGTACATCAAAAAGTAGTACATTCGAGTAACATAAGAATACTACCCATTTTCTTAAAACTGATTTCTGAAGCTGACTTTGGGATACCAAGAAATGTAAAGTCTCGTGCGAGTAGCAGTTCTGTCTGTGATTATGTGGTTTCCCTCATTCTTTCCTTTGAATTATAGCTAAGATGCAATCTCTGATGCATTTTTCAATTACACTAAAATTCTAAACATTTTGGCAGCTTTCCTTTTCCACACAAAATAGTTTGGAAAGAATCGTTAACCGCATGGAATGTTCAAAAAAAACTACGATGGAGTTAATGTTTTGGCAGATTCAGAAGTCTGAGTAGACAAGAAGCATAGGTTTCAATTAAACTTCTGATAATGAATGTCAGTTCTTGAGAATTTTATGTTATGTTTAAGATTTAATGTCAGTTTTGTTCCTGGATATACAATCAAAAGCCTCTACAAAGAAGGATCATACTTTACAATAAAGCTCTAATATCAAACGTGAACAGAAGTTTTAGTGTTCAGGGTGTATCTTATGAAAACGTTGTATAATTTTGTTAAGCTATTGCTTTTACAGTGACATATGCTGGAAACATGCTATTGTAAAAGCTATTGCTTTTACAGTGATACATGCTGCTTAGCTAAATGCATTCCTCTTTTTCTTCTATATGTTTTTTTTTTTTTTCCTGATGGGCTTTACTTACAGAATAATGACTTTAAGGCTCCTGAAACTCAACTTCTTTGGAATTTATTATTGGAACAATTACAAATGGATTCTCCAGCAACATTTCTTAGATTTTATAGTGTCTATAAAGTTGTCTAGAAGTTTGCCATTCAAAGCTGTGTTCTCCTTTAATTGCCCTCAAATAATATAATAATTAGACCTTGTTTGTGAAGATGTTACATTTTAAAAACTATTTAAGTACATATTAATTTTTAAAGAATCTCTAGGGAATAGAGGAAAGATAATAGTATTCTCGACTTACAGGTATTGAAATCAAGTCTTGTAATGATGAATAAATTAATATCCCAGAGATCCACTTATTGAACAAACATTTAATGTGTACCCACTATGTGCAGGCCTATTCCAACCAAGCATGGTAGAAGCCTTAGAGAACAAAATGGACAGGTTCTTGCTATCATGAAGTTTATATTCCAGTGGCTCTATTTAAACAGTATAGATTGGCTGATTAAGTGGAGGTGCCTAGACTATAAACTGTGCCTTTTGTCTAGATCGTTTGAATCCTTTAACTGAGTACATACATAAAAGGAAGATGCCAGCTACCATTTTAAGGCGTTTCTTTGCTCTTAAAGACCTTAAGGTCTTTATTTGACTTCTCACACTCCTTGTGAGCCCACACCATGTTCCAGAAGAAAACAGAATTTCTATTCAGGTGATTACAGAGGTGTGAACAAGGAGTCCAGGGAACCTGGGGATGAGCATTACTTCCTTAGGGCTAAAGAGGCAAGGAGCAGAAATAGTGGCCCAGAGCTCACTGAAAGCTGGAGCCATGCAGAAGTGCTTTCTGGCAATGGCAGTAGCGGTTAGGCGGCCAGACCACTGTGATAAACCCAGAGAGTGAGAGGAAAATGACTCCAACTCCTTCTCTTCTCACCTTGCAAATTCTTGATAGTAACTTTCATTGTCTGAACTGGATCCAGCGTGAGAGTCTAATGGTGTCGGCTACAAGGGTCAGGTTTTTTGGACACAGAGTAGGAGAGAGAAGTGTGATTAGGATTGGGGGGCGCCAACAAAGAATACCAAGCATTTCTGTATTTAAAAGAGACACTGGATACTTTATCATTAATTGTGTCATTTATGCCAAGCCTTTCTGGATCATTGCTCTAATTTTCCCAGATGGAAGTTGTTCCCACTCTCCCTACCCGCTAGCTGCCAATTTCTTTCTTCCTCATAAATGGAGTATAGTAGGTACTCAAGAAATAAGTTTCTTATATATTACGTTTTGTTCATTATTAATCTCCTTTACCAGGCTATAAGCTATCCGAGAATGGGATCTGACTCTGATTTCCCACTTTATTCCTCTTCCTTCTACCAGAGAGTCAGCATGTTACTTTGCCTTAATAAATATTTATTGACTGAACACATAGATGGATGATTGGTAAACCACCAAGGAGAAAAGTTCTGAAAGTTATCTGGCTGTTAAATTCCCCTGTCAGTTACGATTAAAAGTTGTAGAAGAAAAGCGATTATTATCTGGCTGATAATGTATCTGTGCCTATTAACACAAATTATCATATATGCTAATATATAAAAAAGAAAAATAATTTGTCTTGGGAAAATATGTAGCTTGTCCTAAAATTGTAAGGCATACAGTACCGCCTGAAATTAAGAATGTTGTATAGCAGGTTTGCTTTTGCATTCAAGAAAAATACAGTTCTTTCCAAATACTCCCATTTCAATAGGGAATTCTGTCTTTCAACTTTGAAAGCAGACCCCCTATTTTTCACTGTTCAATAGATATGTATACAGATTGGCTATATTCTGTCATAAGCTAAGAGGTTTTCACATTGACATCGAAAAAATCTTTTTTTTTTTTTCAAAACTAAAAAAAGAGTAAAGGGTGTATTTATTGTTTTATATACTTAAATGCATAATTTTAAAATTCTCTTAGGCTTATATGTCTTATAAAATGGCCAATTTTGCTTTAGTAAAACTTCAGTTCATGCAAGGAAATGTATCATTCATTGTTACACAGCAGAGGAGTGAACCAGTGTAAACATAAGGAAGTATTTTTAAAGCTCTGTTATTTCTGGCACAGTGTCACTGTATATAGAACTAGAATAATGAATGTATAGAGATGCTACAACCAATGATTTCTTTTCATCTAGTGAGAGATATTTTCTTTAGTCTTAAAAATAGGCAATAAAAAGGGTGATGTCGAATTGATATGTAAAAAAATGATTTCCAAATAACTGGCATATTTGCTTAGAGGAGTAGACGAGCATGTTTAACTGTTAAACTCTTTGTGGAATGATGAAGATGATCTTTTTTTTCATATTCAAAAGGTGATAATTACTTTAAAAAATAAGCGCAAAATTTACTGTCGAGTCAAAGGCTATGAAAGTAAATGTCAAATTCTGCTGTTAACTTTGTGAGACAGTCAGTGAAAAATCATACCTACATACAAAGGCCATATTTGACCTATGATTTTTTTCTTAACTTTTTAAATAAGTCTCAGTATGACTTCCATTTTGTTTTAAAATCCTCTTTTTAGACTTTTGAATATTATTTTCAATATTCTTTAAGAAAACAGATCTTTGTAAAAAGTGTGAGATAAATTTGTCTTGGGAAAATAATTAAATTGTGACATACATTTTAAATGTTCATTATTTAATGAAATTTGAAATGAAGAATCCTTTTGTGATTTAAGAATCATCTCAGTATTTTCAGACTTGTTATTTAAAATCTTTATATGTGTTTTCTAAAATCAAGAAAGCACTAATTGTGTTACTTTACTTCTGATTGCATTAGTTTAGACAGATAAAATAAAATGCAAAAATGCAAAAGATATATAATTCTGAGGTACATATTAGTGTGTATATATATATATAATTCTGATGAGAATACATTTTTCTGTTCTTTTTTCCCATTGCTGACATGAAGTTGAACTCAAATATAATTTCATTAATAAGGAGTTAATGATACAACCAGGAATTGTTTTTTTTTAAATACATTTATTTATTTTTAAATTTACATCCAAGTTAGTATAGTGCAATAATGATTTCAGGAGTAGAATCCAGTGATTTATCCCAAGTGCCTTTCTTAATGCCCCTCGCACATTTAGCCCATTCCCCCGCCCACAAACTCTCCAGCAACCCTCAGTTTGTTCTCTATATTTAAATCACTCATATGTGGAATTTAAGATACAAAACAGATGAACATAAGGGAAGGGAAGCAAAAATAATATAAAAACAGGGAGGGAAACAAAATATAAGAGACTCTTATAGAGAACAAACTGAGGAATCGTTTTTTTATTAAAACATAATTGACATTTAATATTATACTAGTTTCAGGTATATAACATATTGATTCCATATTTATATATATTGTGAAATGACTACTACAATAAACCTAGTTACCATCTGCCACCGTACATAGTCTTTTGCAATATTATTTACTATATTCTCTGTGCTGTACATTACATCTCCATGTCTAATTTATTTTATAACTGGAAGATTGTGCCTCTTAATCCCCTTCTCCTATATCGTCAATCACCTTTCACCCTCCACCCCTGGGCAACCATCAATTTGTTCTATCTGTGAATCTGCTTTTGTATTGTGTTCATTTGTTTTGCTTTTTGTATTCCACATGTAAGTAAATCATATGGTATTGTGTTTCTCTGCGTGACTTGTTTCACATAGTCCATTACCCTGTAGGTCTATCCATGTTGTTGCAAATGGCAAGATTTCATTCTTTTTTGTTGTGGCTCAGTAATATTCCATTACATGCACACACACACACACATACACACTCACACCATTATCTTCTTTATATGTATTAGTGTTTCTGTTTTCATTGTATGAATACTCAAAAATTATATTACAAGATCGTATGATAGTTCTAGTTTTAATGTTTTAAGGAAACTCGTAGTGTTTTCCATGGTTGCTACACCAGTTTTCATTCCCACCAATAGTGCGTGAGGGTTCTCTTTTCACCATAGCTTCACTAATGTTTGTTATTTCTTGCTTGGTTTTCTTTTTGGTGTGTGTGTGTGTGTGTGTGTGTGTGTGTGTGTGTGTGTGTGTGTGTGTGTGTTTAATGCCTTTTTAGCCATTCTGACTGTTAAGAGGTAATATCTCACTGTGGTTTTGATTTGCAGGTCCTTGATGATTAGTGATGATGAACATCTTTTCATGTATCTGTTGGCCATATTTTTTTTTTTTGAAAAATGGCAATACAGGTGCTCTGCCCATTTTTAATTAGATAGTGTGTTTTTTGATATTGAATTGTAGGAGTTCTTTATATATTTTGGGTGTTAATCCCTATCAGCTACATCATTTTCAACTATTCAGTAGGTTACATTTTTATTTTGTTGATGTTTTCCTTCACTGTGGAAAAGATTTTTAGTTTGATGTTGTCCCATTTGTTTGTTTTTTCCTTTTGTCTCTTTGCCTGATGATACAGACCTCCCAAAATATCGCTAGGACCAGTGTCAGAGAGTTTACTGCTTATGTTTTCTTCCAGTTTTTTGGTTTTAGATCTTACACTGGAGTCTTCAATCCATTTTTGAGTTCATTTTAGTTATTATGTAAGTAGATAGTCCAGTTTCAATCTTTTGTATGTAGCTGTCGAGTTTTCCCAGCACCATTTATGGAAGAGACTGTTTTTTTCCCCATTGTGTAATCTTGCCTTCTCCTTGGTAGATTAATTAACCATATAAGCGTGGATTTATTTTGGGGCTCTCTCTTCCATTGATCTGTTCCATTTGGGCTCTTTTGTGTTTTCATATAAATTTTAAATTTATTTGTTGTAGTCCTTTAAACAATGCCATTGGTATTCTGATAGGAATTGCATTAAATTTGTGGATTGATTTTTAAGTTTTTTACTTGCATAATTAAAATGAATTTTGAAATAGTCTTATAAATGGCTATTTAAACTTAGTATGAACTCTAACATAATTTAGTTTGATGATTTTTTTTAAGCCTCTGGTAAGTTTATGTAAAAACTTGTTCCCTTCAAATTCTTTATTTATGCTTAGGAGTATACTTTTTTTTTTTTAAATCATTTCTCACTTTATATTATCTCCAGTAGACTGAGGGATATTTATGTGTGGTGATACTATTAAGTTTGTGATAATCTATGAGTACACTGAGTTCTAGCTGTTTGCCAAATTAAATCAGCCAATATTACTGCAGCATCTACTTAATACCAGTTCCTGGATATAGCCAGATATTACCCTAGTTATAAATAAACAAAACTACTTTGCTAAAAGCATTCTTTATTCTATTATAAAGACAACACTTACAAGGTATACATTTAAAAAACAAACTAATATTAACTCAGTCTGTATTAGTTTTCTAGGGCTGCCATAACAAAATACCAGAGACTGTCTAAAACAACAGAAATTTATTGTTTTCATGGTTCTGGATGCTACAAGTCTGAAATCAAAATGTCAGTAGGGTTGATTTCTTCTGGGGCCTCTCTCCCTTGGCTTCTAGGTGGCCTTCTTCTCCCTGTGTCTTCATGTAGTCTGTTTTGATTGTGTCTGTGTCCTAAATCCCCTTATAAAGAGACCAGTCACATTACATTAGGAACCACCATAATGACTTCATTTTACCTTAATGATCTCTTTATAGGTTCTATATCCAAATATGGTCACATTGTGAAGTTATTTAAGACTTAAAAAAATATATAAAAATCTGGGTTGGTTGGGGGTTGGGGGACACAAATGAGCCCATATCACTAAGTCTAGGCAAGTTCATTTTATCCTTCATTAGCAATGAAAAAATGGATAGCAATTGCTACAGAAAATCTCCCTGATTCTTATTGATTCCTATAGCTTAGTTTGGCTTCAGTGATATGACCATACAATCTGTAGGTAGAAGGATACAATTCAAAAGTAAATGAAGGCCATTTTCTTAGACGAAAAACTGAACTTATTCCAGAAACAATGATTATCATTCAGTTTTGTAGACATAAGAGTTTCATCCAAAAATATTTCCTTTTGTTATGTTTTTTTTTAACTGAGTAAATGCTTTTGCCATCCTGCTGTTGTTTCCTCCAGAAATAAAAGAATTGCCTTCCATTCCTCTTTAATGCACCTTTCTCCATCTTTCCTGCCATTCTCAACCCACCCCATCATCAGCACCCAGTCTCCTAATCTTTTGTTCTAATATGTCAACTCTGTCTCCATTGTCTGTTCCTGCTTCTGCTTAGTTTAGTTTCTCAAAACTTAACTACGTGGACTCCTAACAGATTCCCATGCTTCCAAAATGGCTGCTTCCAATTCATCCTTTCCTATGTTGTCAACAATTTTATTAAAATGCAGCATTGATCAATGTCCTCCATTGTTCAAAACAATGATACTCCATAACTTCCAGAATTCAGTTCACACACAAGGCTTTTCTTAAATTGCTCCCCCTCTTTATCCCTTTCCACTCTCAATGCTCACTACTCATTATCATCAGCTAGGGCTATCCTTCCAACTGTGTGGCACTGAGGGTACTTCTCAGACTTCATCATGCAGTTTTATACCTTCAAAGTTTTGGTTAAGATGCTTTTTCTCTTTAGTGCTATTTCCCTCTGCATATTTTTTATCAAAGTAACTCCTATTTTCTTATAACTTATCATCAAGATTTTTCCAAGAAGCATTTCATAAAACATTCATTCCCATTGAAATACCTGCATGTTTTATCCTTGTGAGGATAAAAGTGACAGGAATGTGCTATGGGAAATTTGGAGGCTAGATGATTTTATAGAACACAATTGCAGCTGTGTGATTTATTTCAGCATTAGGGGAGATGAAAACTTTAATTCTAGAAACTTAAGAAATTCAGTGACATACATCATCAATAGATAACTTGGAGTCTATTTTTCATGGTATTACAAAAGTAAATTATTCTCTTAGAATACAAGCAATATCCAAGTTTTAATATTAAAAGTCTGAGTCTTCCAAGATTACAAGTGGAATTAAAAGCTTCATGCCTTTGTATACATACTAGTTTCTAGACTGACATTCAAGAGACTATTTATATATAAACTGTATAAAAATGAACTCTTGGAACACCTGGGTGGCTCAGTGGGTTAAGCATCCAGCTTTGGCTCAGGCCAGATCTTGCAGTTCGTGAATTTTGGCCCCACGTCCGGGTCACTACTGTGTGCCTGTCAGCACAGAGCCTGCTTCAGATCCTCTGTCCCCCTCTCTCTGCCCTTCCCCTGCTTGCACTCTCCGCCGAATAATTTTTTTCAACGTTTTTTTTTTTTTTTAATTTATTTTTGGGACAGAGACAGAGCATGAACGGGGGAGGGGCAGAGAGAGGGAGACACAGAATCGGAAACAGGCTCCAGGCTCCGAGCCATCAGCCCAGAGCCTGACGCGGGGCTCGAACTCACGGACCGCGAGATCGTGACCTGGCTGAAGTCAGACGCTTAACCGACTGCGCCACCCAGGCGCCCCCGGAATAATTTTTTTAAGTGAACTCTATTTGAGCCATTATAGTTGAAGATTGATCCAGCCTCTGCATTTGCTGTTTTGGTTATATCTGAATTTCCTCTGCCATTCTTGTGATTTTATTATGTCCCAGGCACATAATCCATTCACAGGTCACACTGAATTGAACATGACAGCTGATAAGAGCTGGTTTTCCATTGCTCACACTCAGGAATCAGCTTCTGTGCCGTACAATTCAGTGGATACTTACGCTGGGAACTGACTTCAACCAAGCACAGGTTGGTTTCACATAGGATGAAGAGCTGAATTTCAAAAATCAGACACTTAACATTGACACATTGACATTTGACCTTAAAAACATTAGACCAATTTCATATACCACATTGTTTTCAATAAATCTGATCTCTTGTAAATGGGAAAAAAAGCTAAATGTGTATTAACTTGTGTACTTCATAGACACAATGTAATTATATTCATTGCATAGAAAATAGAAATTGCTAGGCTTTATAGAGCTACACATACACACGCAAAGCCCACACATACATCATAAACAAAATGAAAACAAACCAAATAGAAATTACTAGAATATGTGCATTATATTTTAGTTTTGAAAAGAAGATATGCTATTACTTATTCATTGGTTTTGATAAAAATGTGGCAGGATCCTTTTGCAAGGCATGTGACATTTAGAGGAACCTCATTTTTATAGATAGGTGCCATTTGGTTTTCTTACATTTGCTTTGCTTTCTACCTTAGTCTCATCCTGTCTGTATGCAAATACTACTCTAGAGACTTAGTTGACACAGCTGTAGATAGTAAGGTAATTGCATCAACTCTAATTTTGGCTTTGTAGATCATTAGAGGAGGAGTCTGTCTTTTTCATACTTTGTATGCTGCAGATGCCAATATTACTTGGTAACTTCACCCTTTCCCAGCTGCGGAAATTTTTATGAGTATTGAATATAAATATTTACAGTTTATTCAACCTGTCAGTGTGCTTTTGTTTATCTACAGACTGTCTCACAACATGTCCTATGATTAACATAAAACACTGTAAAATGCCTTCTGGGGAAAATTATACTGTAGTTTTTAAGTGATTTTTTTCAGTTTCTTTCCAGTACTATATTTTATGGCTAAATATTAAACACCTGAAATAAGAATTTATAGTGGAAATATTGGCAGGATTCCATTTAATGAAGTCAAGTAAGAACTTAGAAAACCAGTATTCTTCTAAAAAATTTACTATTTAAAAAATACCATATGCTTATAAGATAGGGGATTTTTTTTTCCTCTTTCAGCAACAGCTTCACTTAGTTCATTATATTTCCTATAATTAAGTATGGAATTCTGGAGTTCTGGGAAGGACCTTAGATATCATCTCTACATGTATTCATTTTACAAATGATGAATGAGGTTAAGTGACTTGCATAATTCCACATAGTTAATGGCAAAGTTTGGAGAAAATTCAAGAGTTAGGATTTCTAATTAGATGCCAATACTCACGATGTACTCAATGATGCCTCATTATTATTTTTTTTTGACAGTGGAATGACAAATTGTGCATTCGGAATTCTGTTTGTTATTTATTATTATCCATTTATATAATTATAGAATTATTTGTATATAATTCAGTAGTGGCTACTCAGTAGTATATTGATCAGGTAATGTTTGAGAATGGCTATCAATAAATTTAAGAACTTAATTTGCTGTGAGCATGTTTAAAATCAGAAGACATTAAGGAAATATTAGAGCCTTTCTAATCTATTTACAAAAAAGAATCTAAAAAATCTCAGAAACAGTCTAATTTGATTAATTAATTATATTGCCTCATGACATATGGAAGTAAATAATTTTGAGGCTGGAAACACTAATAATAGTATGACTACTATAAACCGTATAATTTTCAGCTGGATATTTGCTGATTCTGCTTTGTTTTATGTTTTACTGGGAAATAAAGTAGATGTTTTCTTATTTGGGTATTACCTGACATATGAACATGCTATATGCACTTTTAAAAATCTGTTTGAATGAATGATTTAATGAAAAAAATTAAACAGCTGTTGTATAAAATTGCTATGAATTCTTTCTTAGTATTCATTGTTAGAGACTCTTTAAATTTAATGTTGGTATTTTCAGACAATAAATAGCTATAAATAGCTCCTGTTAACAAAATGAAGGAAAGCTGGAATAATTTGAAATTATTCAAAATGGAATCAGGAGTTCTCCTGTGAATCATTCTCATGTACTCAAACTTACAAGGCCTTGAATCACCAAGTCAAATAGGTATTAACACAGACATTCTTCTGGGCCTGAGTATAGTTCTGAATTAATATGGCCATGACCCATAGATTTATAGAAAACAGTTTCATGTTGAATTAGACCTTGTGGAAACATTCAGATTGTTTCAGGAGCAGGATATTACAATCTCTCTCTTGTTTACATAATTTCCAGAGCCAGTTTGGGGAACCTCCTGAAATTAAACTCTTTAGATAACCCTATTACTAATTACTCGTATGTTTGTTATTAAAATTATACAGAATTCAAAGTAAGTGAATTTTAATGTGTGCTTGGATACTCCAATTTTTTCTTAATAAAAATATACCAAATTTATTCTTTTTTATTTATAATATGAATTTTTCTGGTTTCTGCATTTCTTATTCACCTTTGTAGGTAGAAGTTCCTTTTAATATGGACTCCTTTGCCAGAACACAATAGTAGGATCTATGTTTTCATTTAAAAATTTTCATATATTGGCCCCTTGGGTGGCTCAGTTGGTTAAGCATCCAATTCTTGATTTCAACTCAGGTCATGATCTCACAGTTTCATGGGTTTGAGTCCTACATTGGGCTCTGTGCTGACCATGAGGAGCCTATTTGGGATTCTCTCTCTCTTCCTCATTCTGCCCCTCCCTCTGCTCATTCTCTTTCTGTCTATAAATAAATAAATAAATAAATAAATAAATAAATAAATAAATAAAATTATCATATAAGTTTGCCTAACAATAATAACTCAGTTCACTTTTTTTCATTTTTATTTTATTTATTTATTTTTTTAATATGAAATTTATTGTCATATTGGTTTCCATACAACACCCAGTGCTCATCCCAACATGTGCCCTCCTCAATGCCCATCACCCACCCTCCTCTCCCTCCCACCCCCCCCATCAACCCTCAGTTTATTCTGTTTTTAAGAGTCTCTTATGGTTTGGCTCTCTCCCTCTCTAACCCCTTTTTTTTTTTTCCTTCCCCTCCCCCATGGTCTTCTGTTAAGTTTCTCAGGATCCACATAAGAGTGAAAACATATGGTTATCTGTCTTTCTCTGTATGACTTATTTCACTTAGCATAACACTCTCCAGTTCCATCCACATTGCTACAAAAGGCCATATTTCATTCTTTCTCATTGCCACGTAGTATTCCATTGTGTATATAAACCACAATTTCTTTATCCATTCATCAGTTGATGGACATTTAGGCTCTTTCCATAATTTGGCTATTGTTGAAAGTGCTGCTGTAAACATCGGGGTACAAATGTTCCTATGCATCAGCACTCCTGTATCCCTTGGGTAAATTCCTAGCAGTGCTATTGTTGGGTCATAGGGTAGGTCTATTTTTAATTTTCTGAGGAACCTCCACACTGCTTTCCAGAGCGGCTGCACCAATTTGCATTCCCACCAACAGTGCAAGAGGGTTCCTGTTTCTCCACATCCTCTCCAGCATCTATAGTCTCCTGATTTGTTCATTTTAGCTATTCTGACTGGCGTGTGGTGGTTTCTGAGTGTGGTTTTGATTTCTATTTCCCTGATAAGGAGTGACTTTGATCATCTTTTCATGTGCCTGTTGGCCATCTGTAATTCAGTTTACTTTGATTGAACTCTTTAGTTAATATTGAAAATATATTACCCTCAAGGCACTTGGGTGGCTCAGTTGGTTAAGCATCCAACTTCAGCTAAGGCATGATATCTTGGTCCATGAGTTCGAGCCCAGTATCAGGCTCTGTGTTGTCATGACAGCTCAAGAGCCTGGAGCCTGTCTCAGATTTTGTGTCTCCCTCTCTCTCTCTGCCCCTCCCCTGATCACACTCTGTCTCTCTCAAAAATTAAATAAATATTGGGGCACCTGGGTGGCTCAGTTGGTTGAACGTCCGGCTTCAGCTCAGGTCATGATCTCACAGTCTGCGAGTTCGAGCCCCACGTCGGGCTCTGTGCTGATAGCTCAGAGCCTGGAGCCTGCTTCAGATTCTGTGTCCCCCTCTCTCTCTTCCCCTCCCCCACTCATGCTCTGTCTCTCTCTGTCAGAAATAAATAAACATTAAAAAAATTTTTTAAATAAATAAACATTAAAAAGTTTTAAAAAAGAAAATATAATCATCCTCTTTATATATTTACAGTTGATAAATTTTATTTACTTTTTTATCAGCTTAATATTTACATTTTATTTGTCTTATTTTATAAAGAATATACTGTGAATGTAGTAAAATTGTTTTACCGAATGGATGCATATAGTATAGATTCTATGAACCACAAAATAGTAGAATAAAACCTTAATATTAACAGCTAATTTGTAAAACAGGTGTGAATTTTTCTCTCAAATCTGTGAGACTAGTTTTTATTAATTTTTTTATTTTAATCCCAGTATAGTTAACATGCAGTGTAATATAAGTTTCAGACATACAATATAGTGATTCAACATACATACAACACCTGGTGCTCATCACAAGTGTCCTTCTTTAATCCCCATTACTTATTTCACCCATGTCCCTACCCATCTCCCTTTTGGTAACCATCAGTTTGTTCTCTAGAGTTAAGAGTCTGTCTCTCTCTCTCTTGCTTGCTCTCTATTTTTCCTTTGTTCATTTGTTCTATAAGGCTATTTCTAACATTGAAATGTAAGTGTTAGTTCTTCAGGTAATTAAAAATAAACACATGGGGCACCTGGGTGGCTCAGTCAGTTAAACAGCCGACTTCAGCTCAGGTCATGATCTTGTGGTTCACGAGTTTGAGTCCTGCATCGGACTCTGTGCTGACAGCTCAGGGCCTGGAGCCTGATTCAGATTCTGGGCCTCCCTCTCTCTCTGCCCCTCCCCTGCTCATGCTCTGTCTCTCTCTGTCTCAAAAATAAATAAACATTAACAAATTTAAAAAAATAAAAATAAATAAAAATAAACACACACAAAACAATAAAACAATAAAAATAAACTACATGTTGTCTTGAATAAATCTTGCTCTAAATATATGTGTATCTATATATACTGATTACATTCATGTTTGTTTCTTGACAGGGGGACATCCAGCAGCTGTTGATCATAGGTGACCCTAAAGCAGCATATGACTACTGTGAGCATTACAGTCCAGACTGTGACTCTTCAGTACCCCAGGCCGCTCAGGCTCAGGAACCTCAGGTTGATGAGGTGAGGACCATGAGATCAGGGGTCATTTTCTCCTTTCAGTGGTACAGACATAGTCTTGCAGTTTTGAGGCTTATCGTTATTATTCAGTTTTAATTAAACCTATACTTTCTATTTAATAGTGTTTTAATAGTTCTAGGAAGAAGTGACTTAAGGAAGATTTTTGGTATTTTTCTCCTCTTAAGTACTCTGTTTCTTAAACTTCTTAAAAATACAGATTCCTTACTTATATGCTATATATATGAGCATATTTCATTTTGGGAGAGGTGAGAAAAAGGTAGTTCTCTAAGAGCTATATTTCTGCCCTTGGCATTTAAATAATTAACACACAGCCTCAAGATAAGGGTGACAATTCTTCTGGTGTACTTGCCTTTGGCAATTCGCACAGATGAGAAGGTGACATTAGAGCTATCTTAAAGTTTCAGGCTCTGTTGAATACTTAAAGAGATTTTTTTTTTCCTATTTCTTATAGGGCTAGGCTACATTGATATGTACGTTTTCTTTTTCTTCTACAGAACTTGGCATAAAGAACAATGAAATGAAAAGCAGTAGGATCTAATTGTAGCTAAAAATATTCATATACTTGCATTCATATTATATCACTGTATTTGAAATTCAGGTGTGAAACCTTTTTTTCCAGGCTATTTTTGCAAGAAAATTTCCTGTAATGAAATTTGACCCTATTCTCTTCCAGGCAAAAAAAAAAAAAAAAAAAAAAAAAAATAGCCATAGCAATTTTATCAAAATCAAATAACCCCAAAAAACAAAAATATAGTACAACACATCCTTACCCAGATTTTTTGGTAAAATCCTTTGGTGTGGGTCTTCTGGAAATTAAAAAAACAAGCAAGCTGGAAGGAAGTTACTCTTTAACTGGCAGCAAAACAACTTAGATTCTTTTTTCTCAAGGTGGGGAGTGTTACATTTTAGAAGTGGGGGTTGGAAGTTTGAAAACATCAAGGCTGTCTTTATGTTTGAAAATAGCTCAAATGGCATTCTTCTTTCTAAATATACTAATTGGTGCCACCTTTTGAGTTTTACTCTTAAAAGAGGTTAGGATCTTATCTTTTAATTTATTGGTATGTTTGCATGTAAATTTAATTGGGATTTTACCACTTAAATGCTTGAAATATCTTTTTTGACATCACTTTTCTTTTTAAAGTATGACAGTAAATTCTGTTGCAATGATCTTTTCCATGACTTAATATGGATGTTTTTCTTAAAACAGGATAAAGGCTTAAGAAGCTGACAGAAAAGCAAATATGAGAGAGAAAAGAGAAATTACTTGGGTAGTTGTTTGCTTGTTTCATGGTTCACCAGTGGTTCATTCTTCTTATTCCTTCATGATTTATTTAAATAATTTTTTTTTGTGAATTCCAAAAGGATAGGTTAAATACCATCAGGTTTAGTGCTTTTATATCTTAGAGATTATGTGATAAATCAGTATTGAAATTTAAAAAATTTATACATGTTGTACCTGTTCGATATTGATGAGATTTATTTTGCTCCTATTTTAAGAAAGATAAGTTTGTTCCTTTTAGCAACAGATATGGCTCTGATTTTTGGAGGAATGAAGGTATGCTTTCTTAATATATCACCTTGAGGTGTTTTATTACTATATGTTAATGCTATCATGACAGTTAAACAGTTATTTTAAAGCAAAATAATTCTTATCCATTTTTTTCTTAAGTTCATTTAAAAGTGAATTTGCTCTTTTCTACTTTGAATTATTGATAACGTATATTTAACATTCATTAAGAAGTTCAACTTGTTTTTACTAGAAGAGCGTGTGGGGAAAAACAATGTATTGCTGTAACAAAAAACTGCATGAAAATCTGGTTGGGTGATGAAAAAATAGATAGCATTTCTTACCGCTGTCTATATTGAATGTGTTACAGTGAAAAATTTTTTTGAAGAATCAGCTGTCACATTTTTTTCCAATTCTAAATTACATTGATACTTCAATAGTAAGATAACCATCCTATGTTATACAGTTATTAAATAAACTGGTTAACCAAATTAATAACCAGTTCTTATAATAATAATTTTGAACTATAGCCATTAATATGTCATTATGTTTCAAATATGCATTTTAATAATTGATCTACAGATGTTATTCCAGTACAGTAGTAAGCAATGCTATTTACCAGTGAATAAAGAAAATAAAGTGCAATACAGAGCATCAACCATTCATGTTGCACTTTATATTGCTTAATTTTCCATTAACAAATTTGTAACAATGCATATTCATTAATCTATTTGGATTAATAGGTATGTCAGTTTCTTTTATAAATTAACTCATGTGCTTTTTCCAACTTGTAATTGTGTTTACCTCATACCCTCTAAATAACATCTTCTAAATCGTTCTTAGGATTCAATTGTGTATGTGTTTGGCACATCATCATCATAGAGTGAAATGCATAACAGAGATAGATTTAAATAGAGCCAAAATATCATCAAACTTTAATTCTATTTGAACTTACACAATACCATTTACGTAGAAGAGTAACTGATATTAAAATTATGATGTTTGGGGATTTTCTCAAGTAGGAGTATCCTATTATCTTTACAAGAAATTAAATGTGAAATCTATATATGGTTATTTCTTAATTTATTATGCAAACTATAGTAACTTATACATAGTAGGCAATTGACATTCTTTTTTTAAAAGGATGAACAAGGAAAATAAAGCAAAGGAAAGAGAGTATTTTATAGACAAATTTAAAAACCAGTGTACTTCCCCAAATATATTACCCTAATATTTTTTGCACTTAATATTTATCATATATTCTAGTTCTCATAGATATTTAGTGATGCCACTATTTTTCTAACAAGTTAAATAAGAACAGATGATGACATTTCTAGAAGACTTCCTTCTCACTACAATTTATGCTAGGCTACTAACATATCCAAGCTGAAATTGAAATCATTCCATCAATGCATGTCTTTTTGCATGTATTCATCTAATTTATTACAACTAGTTCTCTCTGTTTTCAAGATTTTCAAAATTCCATGGTAAGGAAAGACGGCCATCTCCAAACATAGGTTATAAAGCTTCATGTATACTAGCAAAGTGCTAAATATACTCAATACCATGACTAAGGGGATGCTGTTTAGAAAAAGAAATAAGAACAGAAGGAGTGATTCTTTACACTGACTCCTGAAAGACTCTAAGAAAAAGATATGCTTTAGTGCCTAAGGAGGTAAGAATATTATTTCCTCCATTCTTCCAGAGTCACAACTAGTCTGGTTAATCTTCATTTGGAAAGAGTTTAAAAAGAGGAGAGGCTTATGGGGGTTAGAAGATGTTTCCTCCTACAAGAAAAAGAAAAACGACATGAAGTTAATGTACATTAGTATATTTTTGAATACCATGCTTCATTTGAGATCCATTAAACCGTGTACATTAAAAATCAGCCCTTTATGTCTTTGTTTATTGTCTTATGTTTTTAAAATTAATTATAGATGCACACAATTTTGAAAAGTCTGCTTAATTTTAAAACTCTACGGCATAAAATAGACTATCAAATCTTTTGTTTTTAGTGTTTTACTTCCAGCTGGCAGCTAGTAGTTGTATAAATTTCTTATTTCTTATTTCAACATGAGTGATCATAACCACAGAAAAGTTATTCACTATACAATATTCAGTCACCATTTATGTCTTTTTAATATGTATCTAAATCCAGTATTTAATTATTTTATTTACTTAATGATGTTAATAATGTTTACATTAACTTTCCTAGAAGTAATTGGCCTTTATCTTGATTGCAGAGGCAATTAAGAAACAAATGCTCAGTGTTATATATGTGCATTTTTCTATTTACCAAATTCTGTACAAATTCAGTTAGAATAAAGCTCTTGTTGAAGTTCTTCAAATGGATGTTCATTGATAATGAAGCTATCACTGAATAGATAAAATTATGAATCCGTTTCAGTTCATCTAATCAAATTAGAGTGTTTACAGTCATAGAGAACACTAAAGACATGTCTGTTCAAATTTCAATATGACCTTCAGCTGAACCATTTGAAAAGTTTACTCTAGTGAGGCTCATCTAGGGCCAGATGTATAATGATGCCAGGAGATCAGTTTTGGACATGTCTCATTATATGTCTGTGAAATTTGCACTCATTTGCATTGCTATAGTTAATAGAGCTAATTAGAAGGCACAGTGATCACAACTTTCTAAAAGACATATGGTTAACAGTTACTTTTCTGGCAGATTAAAAAGGATTTTCTGGCAATTTTGAAATGCCAAGATTCCAGTTGGGATATAATTGAAATTTTATCAAATATAATATTAAGGGAAACCCAAATAGGTTGCCTTTAGCTTGTATATATTAGGAACACAGCTTGTTGAGTTTACTGCTTAATGTTTTTGTATGTATTACTTAGTGTATTTACAGTTATTTTGCTTAAAACCAATGATTAATATATGTTTCACAATAACAATATTCTTGTTTATAAATTAAAGTTTTGATAGAGACATTTGGCTGTGAAGGTGAACACATTATTTTCCTTATTCAGTATATGTGACTGTCTTGTACATCCCTCTATTAAGAAACATACCTCTCTCCAACTAAATTGCTTTAGTACAGAGGAATCTAGTATAAAATATCATTTTCCAATTTGAGTTTAGTTTAAGTAGTTTACAGTGTCTGAGTGCTATGCTTTTTTGATAGAGGGGAAAAAAAGCAGGATTTCTAAAAAGTGAATAATATGTTAGAAACAGATCTTACTTTGAATCTTTTAATGTGTTGCTAGTATTCTGTGCTCATTTTGATCTTAAGTCTATGGCAAATTAGAGATTTCTGAACAAATTTTAGATTTTATTTTTCATTATTCTAGTGTTCGGTTTAGACTTACCTTATGTTCCTTGCATTTCCTTTTCCTCCTCTCCACTTTCTGACTACCAATTTAAATATCCTCTCATACTTGGAAAGACTATTCTCCATATTTAATATTTTAAGCATGTAGTTTAATGAAAAAAAGTACCCATTGGAAATACACTAAAAGTCTTTTAGAGGAGCCTTGTGTAACAATTTTTACAAATAAAAATTAACAAGAACATTTAACAACTGTGACCAAGTATATAACTGCTGTGTTCAAAATAAGTCATTGGCTACAAATTTTGAATATTAATTAAGTTTGGATTAATATTCACAATTTTTAGTTTCCTCACAATCCTAACCACTGTTCCGCTTAGAAAATCGGCTTTGTTGCTCTTATGTTATTATACTCTGTACACTGACAGTATAATACTTCTTGTAATATAAAATAACATTTAAATACTTGCCTCTTAACCTTTACCCTACGTAAAAGTTAAGATGATTACCACTTTGTTATTAGTATTACCTGCAACTAACAAAATCGCCTGATATTTTTTCCTTTGCGAGGTAGTATGCACCTGAGGATATTCTGGAATATGACTATGAGTATGGGGAACCAGAGTATAAAGAGGCTGAATTTGTAACAGAGACACCCACTGTAGCTGAGGAGACAATAGCACAAACTGAGGTAAAAACAAAGTAGCACCTGTGTATATGGTGTCCTAGTGTTTGTCATTCCGTGGTTTCTAATGTCCGCTGTTCCTCAAACTCATTGTAAGCCTTTCATCCACCTGATTTCTGTGACCCAATAACTGTGATTCTTATTTGACAGTAGCTGCCCCGAAGGAATGATGCTCATTTTGCTTTGCTTGTCCTTCCTTTCATCCATGCCCTGCATTTCCCTTTTCACTGTATTTATGTTTTCCATTCCATCTTTCACCACGTTTTACAGAAAAAGAAACCCAATTTCAAAAAGAAGACGAGGACAGTGGCCACTAACTCAAAGGAAAAGTCCAAAAAGTTTACACCCCCTAAATCTGAAAAATTTGCATCCAAGAAGAAGAAAAGTTATCAAGCAACAGCAAAAGCCAAACTAGGGGTAAAGGTAGCAAAGAAAAAGCAATCAAGATCTCTCCTAGATAAGCTGGAAGATCTCTGATGATGAGTCATTGTCCTAACCCAACTAGATAAATCCTCATTTGGCTAATACGATAACCCAGTTAAATCATGTTTTTCCTAAATTGGGTATTACTTTACATTCTTAGAATTGTTTTTCTTTTGAATTTACCACTAGGCAAATATTGTTGATGATTTTCAAGAATACAACTATGGAACAGAGGAAAGTTACCAGACAGAAGCTCCTAGGCATGTATCTGGAACAAATGAGGTAAGCTCATTGACACTATTAAATCATAGCCCAGATTTTTTAAGCGTGTAATATTTCTAAATATACTTCACTCTGGAAGAATATAACTTGCGAGAAGTTCCATCTTTTTATTCCTTTATTGAGGTAAGAGAAACAATAGCATTGGCTCACTGTTACTAAATTAGTCCATTCAGGTTTACATGACTCTTTGCTTCATGCAGACACAAACTGATAAAACTGGATTGGCTGCTATCATTCTCTTCATTGTTCCTGGGATTGAGCAAGCTTCTCAACATGTTGTGATGAAGGGTATTCACAACATGATTTTTCTGTGAGGAGGAGACTCCTCTAAAGAGAAAATTGTATCATGAAATGATACAATTAGAATTTATTTCATCTGACCAATAATCATGCATTTTTATGACAGAGAACTTCTTTTTTTAACAGTATTTATTTTTTTAAGTGTATTTATTTATTTTGAGAGAGAGAGAGAGAGAGAGCACAAACAGGGAATGAATGGACAGAGAGAGAGAGAGGGAGAGAGAGAATCCCAAGTAGGCTCTACACTGTCGGCACAGAGCAAGATGCAGGGCTCGATCTCACAAACCGTGAGATCATGACCCGAGCTGAAATCCAGAGTTGGATGCTTACCTGACTAAGCCACCCAGGTACCCCGACAGCAAACTTCTTGAGAAAATTTAATCTTAGTGGATTTTAATAGCTATGTACATTTTCATACTTGTTAGGAGAATGATGTTAGTTATTATTAAACACACTATTAAAATAATGTGTCTTAACCTTTTCATTCTTTTCTATGAAAATGTTTAAGCACATACAGGTGTAAAGGTAACAATCTTCATATTATGCATATATTATTTCATATTATCCATACATTCATAATATTCATATTATCCATAATATATTTATATTATTACTCATATTATTAAAAATATTATTCATAATGTATTCATATTGTGCGTACATTCATAATATTTCATATTATGATATATTCGTATCATGAAAAAATGAGTGTACAATTCAGTTTAAATTTGTGAACACCTGTCATACTGGGTATGAAGAATACCCGAATAATTTAGCTGTGAGAAGATTTATATAACATTTGTGTCAGTGAAGCAAATAAACCCAGTAGTGCATGACATACAAACACATACTTCAGAAAAATAACATTTTAGGGGGAGAACAGATTTTAAGTTTCATCTGGTCCAAATTTATCGTTTTTCAGAAATGGATATCTTGATTCAAGATGCCTATTTATCTAACCAAATTTAACTAGCTTTTTAGTTCAGAGCTATGATCATAGCAATATTCAGTTTTTGGATAACACACATTCTCTATAGATAGTGTATCCTCTTTGGCTAAGAATACAAAAATATTATGGTTACTAAATATTTTATTTTGGTTAACAATTGCTAAATTAACCATTTAGCTGCATTTTTATTCACATGATTTTGTGTACTACTACTTATTTATTCAATGCTATTTTGTCATCTAGATTCACTATGTCTTGGAAATCAAGTAACTTAAAAAATCCAAAAAGTAGCAAGATAAATTATTTCATTTGAACCTCATCAAGATCATTATATGGCTAAAAATTGCATAATAAATATGATTCAGATTTATGCTATTAATAAAGAATTACTTATGTGAAAAAGATAATTATACTAGGTCTATTTTTCTGTCTCTGAGGGAGTTTTATTGATATAAAATTCCCTTGTAAGTGCATATTTATTCTCTACCCTTTATGAGATTGTGCAGTGATATATTCTATTTCATTTCTTGAATTTCAAGGACTATAAGTTATATTTTATTTGCTTTAAAGAACTTTTTGGTGATATAATACTTCCTTATATACTATATACTCTAAAAATTGCTATGACAAGGCTCAATATTGACATTAATATTTTATTTTTGTGATTGAGAGTCAAATTTATATGGTTTTTCTGGTAGTAGTTATATTTCCTAATGATGATCTGTGAGATTTGAAAATTAAGCAAAGTTTTAACTGTGCATATTTCATTATTCAAATCTTAAACCATGAAGTAAATATAAAATTGACTAACAATTTTTTTTAATGGAGCAAGCAAATACACATGTTGAGTCCATGTGAATATTTGCAGTTTATTGGGAAAGTACTTTGAAAGCAATATTTCCTTGTACATACCAACATACAAAAATATTGCTTTCAATGATACTGAAAGGCTATCTTTTTCAGCCTTCAGGCTTGCTTGAGTAGCTTTTAAATTGCTTCTCGTCACATTCCATCAAACTGTAATTGCAAATGCTTACCTTGCTTTACTAACAGTAAACTTCATGTTCTTCAACTCTTTGCAACTTAAATTAATAGCCAAATCCAGTTGAAGAAGTATTTACTGAAGAATATCTAACTGGAGAGGATTATGATTCCCAGAGGAAAAATTCCGAGGATACACTATATGAAAACAAAGGAATAGACGGCAGGGACTCTGACCTCCTGGTAGATGGAGATTTAGGCGAATATGATTTTTATGAATATAAAGAATATGAAGATAAACCAACAAGCCCCACTAATGAAGAATTTGGTCCAGGTGTTCCAGCAGAAACAGATATCACAGAAACAAGCGTAAGTCAGTATTACGCTCTGTGTCATTGTATGTCTTATTTTTGGAGTATTTTCACATTTATCTTGATGTCTTTTCAGGTTTAAGATACAAGTTGTGTTTTTATGTAGATTTTGGATATTTATCACTCCTAGGACACCTTGATAGATTCTTCCACATGGGAATCTACAGCAGTTGTATCTCTGCCTCCATTACCAGAGTCTTCATTTGAAAGTATAATCGTGAATAGAATTGTATCCGAATTGTATTATCATTGATAAGATTAAAATAGTCATTATTATTTGGGATAGTAAGTCTAATTTCTGAATTTTAGACTCTTTTATTTTTTAATTTTTAAAAATATTTTCTGGTGATGTTCAGTAGAGGTACCATATTTATTATTATTTTTTGTTTTTACCTTTGACCCCCTTCACCCATTTCTTCCACCCCTTACCCCCCACTTTTATTTTGTTAAATTCATTTTGATGATACTTGCTGCTTAGAGCCTTGGAATGATAATTGAGGTCTACAGATGTCTTTAACTTTCTATAATATGTCTTTAAGAAACAATTGTTTAATCTCATTCAAGATTTGTATTAATGTTTATCATGCTTTCCTTTTTATATTTTCAGTATCTAAACTTTTAATAGGTTTCTATTTTTAAAACACGTTTTAATAGGTTGTTTTTAAATGCACTTAGATGATTAAATTTTCTTAAAAAAAAAACCCAAAAAACCTTAAGTGGTCTTATTTACTTAAAGACAGGCTGCTTGAATTTTTCACTCAACAGATAAATGGCCACGGTGCGTATGGAGAAAAAGGACAGAAAGGAGAACCAGCAGTAGTTGAACCTGTAAGTACTGTTGTGAATACATTGTAAAGGTTGGTAACAATGATTTAATTCATATTATGAGCCATCATCACCTTAAGTTATTATATGTTTATATAAATTAGTATATAAATTATTACATATATTATATATGTTTATAATATATAGCATATATATTATAAAAACTCTGATGTCCAAATATTTAAAATTTGCCACAAAGAAGTGTTAGTGAGGTCATTTCTGGCAAGTAACACTTCAATCAGCCAAAAAATATAGATACATGAATTTTGGAATTTGAAAGTAACTGAAATTGTCTAGTCTAATTCTCTCATTTTACTCAATGAAGGAAACTGAGACCTAGAGAGTTAAATAACTTTGCTGAGGTTCAAATGTTGGTGGTTGAGATATAACTAGACATTAGCTTTTCTAACTTCCTTCAATTTCTTTAACTTCGCATTATCAGAAATATATTATTTGACGTAGATACTTGTTTCATATCCAGATAACATCATGTAACAATATGAAAATATTCTTTTTAAAATCCACTTCCCTTTCTTCCATTGAAGAAAAGGTGTAATTCACTCCAAAAGTGATTTTAAAATTCATATTAATGTTCTCACTACTCAAGATATTGGTAAAAAGCAATCCTACTGGAAAGCAATTTTACTATTGTTGTCCCTAATCAGCAACTCAGGAAAACTGTTACATTAGAAGTAAAGAAAATATGGTTAACTGTTTGCCTCAAGATCATGAAAATCCATTTCAGAAATTGCAAGGACATACACATTGAAAAACTGGGTAGAAGGAAAGTTATAGGTTAAAAAGATATGGCTCTAAGGAGATTAGTGGCTATCTACTGTATTACTCCAAAACTGATAAATCATGCCATATATTCATCAAAGAATTTTCAGATATTTTTCAGAATGAATTTGCCCTTATTACAAAAAATTACAATCATGTTTTTAAGTGATAAAATAATTTCTGGAAGTAGAATCATAAACATTGTGGAATGAGTTTTTTTATCCTGAGATAGTACTCTATTCTCTTATCTATTTAGGAGCTTATCTCATGTTTATGACCAATTCTTTTGCTTGGACTTTTTTCCCTTTTCCCTGAATGAAAGTGCTTAGATGCCACCTAACTTCCATTCTTTCATTCAAACAGTAAATAGTTATTAAATCCTGGCTTTGTGTCAGGCATTATTCTGGGTGCCAGGGAGAACTTGATCAAACGTCTTTGTTTTGTCCTTCTAGGGAGAACTTAGCATATTTTCCTTTTACTATTACTTTTCTGAATATTTATTCCTTTTCTAATTAGTTCACAGATTCTCTGAGGACAAGGGCTATGTTTTCTATCATTTTAAATTCCCTCCCTTCCCCATAGAAAACTGTTTATAATTGATTTTATATGGTAGAAATAGAGAATTTACTTTTTAAAATGCAATGATGTACTTTGTTAGAGCTGCTTAGACGAGAGGTTACAGGTTACATTTCCCTAGAAATGAATCTCTATCTTGTTTTATTATAGGGTATGCTTATTGAAGGACCACCAGGGCCTGCAGGACCTGCGGTATGTAAATGTGTTGAGATTATTTTCATCTTGATTTTTTAAATAATCAGATATAACATTTCTATTACATTATTGAATTTATATATTTTATACTAATTTGAGTATTGACTTATAGAGGCAAACATTTTTTTCAGAGGGCCTGATGGCCTTAAATTGCTTTCTGATTTGGCTATCCAAATGTTATTCTTTTGAGAGCAGTGGAATTAAATTTTGTTTAATTTCTTTTGGAGGGGGCTTCAATATCTCTGCATCCTCTAACCTCATTTTCAACTTTCTATCTGAAAGTTATGATAGTGAAAAAAAATTCTTGTTTCCATTAAAGAGGTAAAGATATATCTCAATAGAAGGAGTTGAGAATTCTAAGTAGACAGTAGCAGCCTTATCTGTACTTCCAAATGGAGTGATTATCAGCTTCCATTGTCACTTCCTAGGAAGGCTCATGTTGCTCAGTGTGTCTTTATTCTCAGATAGTTGTACTGATCTGACAGAAATCTCTATCTTTTGTGGAATTAAATTCTTGTCATCTGAAATGAATATGTTATACTGATGCCTTTAAATACTTTTTATCCAGAAAATGTAAAAATGCCTCCAGGCTAAATGATTTCTACATTTCAACTTTGTTATCACATTTTTGAGGTCTAATTGTCTGAATGTACCATTTGTTTATTAAGAACTGGGAACCAACTTCTACTTCAGTGACTTTGTATTGGTGTGTTCTCCTTTCCTGTATTTCCTTGGAATATTTACCTGTACCCTGAGAGCAGCTTCATAGAGGAAGAGTTAAGCTAGCTACAGAGTGGTTCCTATGTATTGTCTTTTTATAGGAAGATAAATAGGGAAATTGATTGGAAGACCAGTGTATATTTATGAAATATAAAATGAGCTTTTCTTGGACTTTGGTAGGATGAATTTGCCTGAATGATAATGAGATCAGGAATCTGACTCAGATCATGGTTTGTTTCTCTATAGGGTCTTATGGGTCCCCCAGGTCTACAAGGCCCCACTGGACCCCCTGGTGACCCTGGAGAGAGGGTAAGTGAAGGGACTCTTTATAACAAAAGAATATAACATAAATGAAAATCATTAAAATGTATTCCACAAGTTAAGCATGTTATCTTTCTCATGAGAGAGGAGGAAGCCTGTGAACTCAATGTGCAACATTTTGGTTAAATTTTCTAACTATAATTTTAGAAGTGAGGATAAAGAATGTGCACTTATCTATGTTATAATTAATAAGAAAACTTTTATTTTCAATAAATTGCAATGCTGAGATAAACCTGTTACATTAGATTCAGTTATTTAATCTGAATTGAAACCCGTTTTCCACAAACTGTGATGACTATCTAGCTGGGTTCTGATAAACTGAGTTAATAAGCCTGAATTCTAATTTGAAGAGCATGTCCTGGATAACATGGTGGAATAGGCCATTTGTGTTAAGTCTGTACAAACTCTTCTTGTAAAACCCCTTCCCTTTTTTTCCTCCATCCTTGAATAGCCAATAACTTCATGCATGATTAAAATCCTGTGAATGTAGGGAAATGAAAAACAACCCTTTCTAGGTATACTTACTAAAAGGAGATTAACCAAGAAAGGAGGGACAAATGCAAATTAGTTAATGTAGACTAATGTTATTAAAGGTTATTCTGTTTCTAATAAATTTGTTTTAATTTATTTATTAATTTTGCTGATTTACTTTCCTAGGGCCCCCCAGGACGTCCTGGCTTACCAGGGGCTGATGGTCTACCTGGTCCTCCTGGGACCATGTTAATGTTACCGGTATGTTTTCTTTTTTTAATGCTGTAAAGATGATTTAACATTTCATCATCTTATTGCTGAAAAACATTGTTGAACTGTATTACAGAGCAATTAACTAAAAACCATTGTATGTGGTAGAGATATTTGAAATCATGCAGCCTTTAGAAATTCTAGAAAATTTTATTAAAACAAAATTCTAGTAAACATCAATCTCTGTGTTAGAGCAAAGGTTTCATTATTTCATTAGGCTTTTTTTTTGAGACAGAGAGGGCTCAAGTGAGTGAGGGGCAGAGAGAGAGGGAGAAAGAAAATCCCATGAGGGGCAGAGAAAGAGTGAGAGAGAGATAGAGAGGAAGAGAAAGAGAAGTACGGGGCTTAAGCTCACCAGAAGTGGGGCTCCAGCTAAGTCAATGCGGGACTCGAACTCATGAACTGTGAGATCATGACCTGAGGCTGTCAGATGCTTAACCAACTGAGCCACCCAGGCGCCCTTCACTGTTTGATTAGACTTTGACAACAAAGCTTACAGGTTGCTCTTCATATTTCCAGTCATGTGCTTTATCCTGAGTCGTATGATTAACATACATTTCATGTGATACTTAATATAATATTAATATGCTATTTATCACCATAGATACAATAGTTGATACTTTTAAAAGAAGATATATCTGTAGGGTCATTATTCATTGCTCAAAAATTGTTTGACCATAAGATTGCTTTTTAAAATTGACCTTGTTCTCTGGGGGAAAAGTGTGATTTATTTGTTTAAATGTAATAAAATTTCAAGTAATAATCATGTAGAGTAAGAAATTGACTCATGCTGCATTTGGAATTAAAATTAAGAAAGCTTTAGAATTTTAGAATTTTATGGAAGGATACAGGGAGGGTGAGTTTCTTATTATAATTATTTGAGAAACAGTAAACAAATGAGTATATCTCAAGGAAGATTTCCTCCGTGTTCATACAGATTCTAGAAGTTTTGCTCAACATAATAACAATTGATCTATAAACACCAATGAACTGAACACACTTGGACTTTTTTCAAATGAGTGAATAGAAATGGGTAGCATTTGTGCAGGTAAAATATATGGTGACTTATTCCAGATTTTTCAAAGATTATGGAATATAAAATTGGAAGTCTTGGGGCACCTGGGTGGTTCAGTCAGTTAAACATCGACTTTGGCTCAGGTCATGATCTCAGGATTGGTGTGTTCGACCCCCCGCATCAGGCTCTGTGCTGACAACTCAGAGCCTGGAGCCTGCTTCAGATTCTGTGTCTCCCTCTTTCTCTGCCCCTCCCCTGCACACACTCTGTGTCTCTCTCTCTCTCAAAAATAAATAAACATTAAAATGAATGAATGAATGAATGAGTGAATGAATGAAAATTGGAAGTCTCTTTTCTATAAATGGTAAAACATGGTCTAGGGAACTTGTGATATGGGCAGGAGAACCCCCCAAAAATCTAGGTATCTTGATTCATAATAAAGTTATCTTGTACTTTTATAAAACCACACCATTTTCAGTAAGCAGTTTTTAATCTAGTAATTAAGGCACCTATTTGAAAATGGCTAATTTTGAGCTTCTTTATTTTCTTAGTTTCGTTATGGTGGCGATGGTTCCAAAGGACCAACCATCTCTGCTCAGGAAGCTCAGGCACAGGCGATTCTTCAGCAGGCTCGGGTAAGAAGGAATAAACATGTATTCCTATAAACTGATATATGTCAGATTGTGTGCATATGCACATGTGTGCATGCTTGTGTGTGTGTGTGTGTGTGTGTGTGTGTGTGTCTGCACCTGGAGGATGCTATTATAAACAAAACACTTCTGAAAAGTGCATTGAATTTTAGCTATAAAAATTGCTAAGATTATATCTATTTTTCCAGTGGGAATATTTTCTTTAATTGAATACTAAAATTAAATGATTGACCCTGGCAGCATCGCCATATATAATTCTGGCAATAACACACAAACAATAACACACATTTTTCTAAAATTTTTTCAGAGTACTGATGGATTTGTAACTAGCACTTTTTCACATACAGTTTTTCTCTGCTAAGACAGAATTTGATGATTAAAAAAAAGTAAGAGAAGAAGGTTTGAAATAATTGTTTCCTCCTAATCTTCTAAATTATTCAGGATATCCTGAATAAGCCAGCAAATTAAGTTTTTTAAGCATTATCATATAGGAAAGAATCCTTCAAATATCTATACAATTCTATAGATATTGTAGATATCTATAAATATATATACAAAAATCTATACAATTCTAATTGTTATAATCTATAGTGTTTTTGCAAAATCCATTTAGTTTATAGATCCTTCATTAGCTGAAAGCTTCCACTGTCTCTATCTTATACAGATTTTATACATAAGGAAATCTTATCTTATACATGTCTTATACATAAGGAAATTTAAATAGTGGATGAGGAAAGAGTTGAAAGTCATATAATACTTTTATTTGTAGTAGGGGTTTTGGTTTTTTTAAGGAAAAAGGAAATAAATGGCTCACATTTGGTATGGATACAATTACCCACTTTCTAAGTGCTATAAATCATTTCTGTGATAACTTTGTATAAGTTTATGAATATATAAAATTTATCATTTGTGTATTTTGTACACATATAGTTTTATTGTGTATAAAATATCTGAAAACATAAGTGAAGGTTGCAATTCACTCTCATATTTATTTATATATTTACTAAATCTATTAATCTGCAAAGATTCCATTATTTGATTATATCCTGTATAAAGACAGAAAACTTTAAGTGTTTTTTGACCTTGGCATAACACATCCCTAAAAATATTTAAAATAATTTGCTAATGATTCCTACAATTCATCTTATAATTTATATTACTTTCAACAAACTTAAGGTAATTATTTGAGCTTAAATGTTTTATGAGGCCATTAAATTCCTCCTTTTATTAGTCCTTTTATCCTACTTGTAAATAGGTAGCAAGCATTATAATTCCAATTTTTCAGATATTTAATCTCAAGGATTAAGAAGTATATTGTCAAAAATCTCATGGTGAGTCAGTAGTGGAACCTTGGAGATCCTAATGTTTTTATCTTGTGCACTTTTCTAATATGATTTTACATATTGTTTCTATTACAGTATTATTTTTGATATCTGTTTTGATAATCTAAATATTCATCTTTTGGAATCACTAATATTCAAAAATAGCTCACCATACTAATTTAACATCTATTAAATATTTATCCTTTGTACTCCACTTGTTCCAGCTTTTCAAATATGCTAATTTCACATTTCTAATATTCAGTATCAATAGTGCATGTGATCAATCTATCATGCCTATGATTATACAAAATGAATGTGCTTTTCTTGTAATGTTAAATTTGAGATTTGTTAAAAAGAAGTGTATGAGCATATTTTCTGATCAATTTTGCTTGCTATCTGGCTTTAATTGTCAATAGTTTTTCCTAAATATTGCTAGAAACTTTTTATTTCAAGCACCTCAAATTGTTCATCTCTAAAAGGATTTTCGATGATAATTGTGCCAACATGTTTAAGAGAAGTCTATATGTTATTGTGAAGTATGCTTCAGAGTAGAAAAATCTACAAATATTAGATTTCTTGTACTGAAATCTATTTTAACTTTTATCATTGAATAAATCATAATAGTATATGGTACAAGATTGTATACAAGCTATAACAGTTGAGAGCAAATCTGATAGATCATTTGTCATTCTAGAAACTTGTAATTCTTCAGTTATCAGGCACTCTTTCTAGCATGTAGCTAATATACCTTTGTTTATTACCTGTTACTTACAGGTAGCTTGTGCAAATGAATATTGTGGTTTACTATTCTTGTCCAAAAAGGGCATCCCTGAATATGATATACTTTATTTTCTAGATTGCTCTGAGAGGTCCACCTGGCCCAATGGGTCTAACTGGAAGACCGGGTCCTGTGGTAGGTTACTCAATAAGATAATGTGTGTTTAAATTTACATAGTAGTATTTCCTTGTGCAACTTTGGCCAAGCATTGTTCATATTTCTAGCTGATAAAAATAGGATATGCATATCTACCTATGCTTGATTTTGTTCCTCTTTTTAAAGTCTATTTCAATTTAGTCCTCAGTAAGTTTTGATAAAAAAAAAGTTTCAATGAAGAATTTTCAAATCAAATAAATACAGTGAAAAAAACAATTGAGTCACGTGTCTATTAATTTTTGAAGTATAATTATAATTTATTTGCATAACATTCCAAGTTATTAAAATTCAGTTTTACATTAAATTATTGAGACTTAATTTTATGTTAAATAGAATTTTCATTAAAAAAGAAAAAAGTATTTGAAGTCAGTTAAATTATTCCATAATTTGGGAAGCAAGCAGGATACTTGGCTTAAACTTCAGTTTGCCTTCCCTATTCCACAAAGTACTTCAGATATTAGAGAAATTAATTTGTCTTCTGGAGACTCTTGGAAAATGACAGTGTTTTATTTTTCCATACAAGCTTGCTAACAAGCTAATATTTTCCAAGTGGTTTTTAATATAAAAAATCTTCAAATATTTTGAAACTTTTACCAAATGTTGAGCAGTGTAGCAATTCACAAAAAACACAAAGGTTCTTTTCAAGTCATGTTTTTCCTTAAGGGAAAAGAAGACTGCATGAGTCAAACCTTGCTTCTGATTGATCTTACAATTAATTAAATAAATAATTTCTCTCTTAAATATTTATTTTTCTATATAAAGAGCTATTCCTCCTGTTCTTTCATATGATTTTATATGCTTTCAGTATGTTTTATTGAAATAATGGTATTTATAGAAATTATTACTATGAACATTAAAATCTTAACATGTGATTTACTTAGACACAGCAAAATAATTTTACTCAAGTTTACATCAAGTGAATAGTCTTCTAATTATTTAGTTTGTTTTACTGATCTTATTAGAGTGATAAATAGTTTTCTTCATGTATTTTATTCAAAGGTTTGTTAATGTAGTTTACATAAACTATGGTAATCTTAATTCAGTCTTAAAATTTGTACATCTTATATATTTTGAAGGGACATACACTCAATCATATGGGCTCATGTAGAACATATGTTCTGGCAAAGTAATAATGGAAGATTCTATGTTTCTTAACAAAGGAAGAAATGAAGTTAATACTTCATTGTTTGTTAGTGATAACTCAAATTTACGACTGAGGAAAGTCAGCAGTATGCAAATGTTTTATAAATCTGCGGCAGAAGAATTATCTATATATTTTATTTAAAAAAAAGCTCCTGGGCCCTTAACTTGAGATTCTGATGATAAAGGTTCAGGGTTCAAAGTGGCAAACTATATTTTTAATGAGTGCACCAGGCAGATTCTTACAGTCAAGCATGTTTGGGAAATACTGCCATATGTTACATAATTTAAAAATATCAGTCAAGGATCTCTAAAACTGCATTTTCCAAAGGAATTTTCCTATGTATCATCCTGACAAGCATAAGCTCAGCAGATCTGTAGAGGGTCAGGGCAGTGATGAGCAGAAGCAGTGAAAGCATTTTCATTAACAGTTCCTGTTTTCACCACCCGTTTGAGGGTCAGCCATTCCCAGTTTGTTGGCAGAAAGGAAACATTGGCAACCATGTACACATTCATAGTGTCAAACATCGGATACAAGACTAATTAATTTTACTACCTAAGCCTTTGTTATGGAAAGTGTTAGCTTCCTTAAATATTAAAGGTAGGTATTGAGAGAAAAACATCATATTGTTTCTTTTCAGTTTTCTCCTCTATTATCCTTTGCTCCAAAGCATCGAATTACTAGAGACTGTCAAATTCTAGAGTCTTAAAGTATTTTATATAAAAGAAACAGAGTCAGGGCGCTTGGGTGGCTCAGTCAGCTAGTCATTCGACTTCGGCTCAGGTCATGATCTCACCACTTGCGAGTTCAAGCCCCACGTTGGGCCAGATCTGTGCTGACAGCTCAGACCCTGGAGCCTGCTTCAGATTCTGTGTCTCTCTCTCTCTCTCTGCTCCTCCCCCACTCATCCTGTCTCTCTCTGTCTCTCAAAAATAAAATAAAACATTTAAAAAAATTTTAAAAAAAGAAACAGTCTACATCACTATATTAAGATACAAACATGCATTCTTCCAATGAAAAATTCTTAATTCAATTGTTTTTTTCAATTGCTTTTCTAGACAAATGGAGGTTTATAAATATGCAAGAAATGTAGAAAATATTGTGGTTATTTTCGAATTCTGTTACTGTCAATTATTGCATGATAATTTTTAGAGTGTTTACACAAAGTAATTATAATTTGTTGAGTAGGTAGTCCTTATATAGAGAGAATATAATGCAATAAATTAATTAAAAACAAATTGACTATCCTATAATTGTGTTCAACTCATTGATTCATAATCTGATTTAATATAGAATCCCAGGTTTTCTCTTGAAAAAACTTAGTTGCAAGAATTCTTAATTAGGAACTTGAAGGCTATTATTCTATAATTTTTAAGATTAGAATATTCCTGTTATTTGACTTTTTTGTATTTTTTAGGAGTCAGATTAATAGTTATTTTACTTTGGAGCCACCAGGAGGCTCTAGATAGCTAACATTTTCAGACTTAGCACAATTTTGATCTTTTTGTATGATGATTCAATGCACTATTATTTGAATATGTATTAATTTAAATAAGTCAGAAACTTCTTAAACACCTAAAATATACTTCTTCAGTACAAAGTAACTATTATCACCACGTTTAATTTTAATGTCCTAAAGCTTTTTAGGGGAATGGACGTCTGGTATTTATTTTTAAAACCCACAACACTTTTATAAATTGATTTTATATTTTTTCCAGTTAATGTGCTAGGTTTTTGTTGCACTTTTTGAGTTATGTATACATTTGTAAGAAGTTTTTGTCATAAGGACTTATTCTTCTGGGAAATAAACAAACCATTTTGGGAAAAAAATGCTTTGACATTATTTCAGGACAATTATAATGATGGTGGTAGCATCTGTTCTTGACATTTTATTGCTATAGAATTCAGTGTCTGAGAAATTTCTGAGTATAAAAGCAATAACATTTCACCAAGTCCTGGCTGTATAAATGGATTCAGCACATACCTGATTCAGTAAAAATGTGTTGCCTCTGTACTGCATCACAGCTTAATAATAAATAATGCCTTGTGTATTATCATAAGTACTGTGATGGTACACACATTAAAGAAAATTTCAATGTGATTTCTCATGAAATTGGCTTCTGTGTAATTATGTGTAAAATGGAGACTTAAAATACAGCTTTCACACTGAATACATTCAAAATCTGAGAAAAGATGTATTTCAATGAAAGGACTTAACATTTTATTGTATTAATTAATAAAATTATACTAATTTGATGAAATATATGTGGAACAGTGTTTAACCATTTCATGTGAAAATGGTAGGATGAAATTGGTTAGGGAATTATTGCTCAATTAAATTATTATATCCTTACTTTTTCTCTGCAGGGGGGGCCTGGTTCATCTGGTGCCAAAGGTGAGAGTGGTGATCCAGGTCCTCAGGTAAAAAAACTAATGTATTTCACTTACCTTATTTTTGACTTCATTTTATCCAGTAGGATAATTGAAGTATCTGCCATCTGTTTTATGAGTAAAGAAATTACTTACATTACTTTTAAGTTCACATCACCTCCTTTAATTGAAAAATCCCTAGTGGCCAGTTGACTGCCAATAACTTGATTAATTTAAACAATATTAAAAGAAGATAATAAGCTGGGATGGGAAAGGCTTGATAGTAATAGGCCTTCAGAATCTTAAACTGGCTTGAGATTGTACAGAGCAGAGAACTACTGCAGTTGTACTACTTAGAGGCCCTGTCTCAAACCCACGATATTTTCTGTGGAAAGTGAACCTAGCATATACTTTCAGAAACAATATTTAACATACTTAAAAGAAGCTAACTTCAAACCTTTTGTAGAACTGAGGAAATTATGAGAATTGAAAACATCTGAGCTGAAATTTCAAAAACAGATCTTCGGTTATATTACATGATACCAAGTTAAAAGTATTATCTTTCCTTTAATGATAATAAGTAGAAACATTCAATATAAGCACATTAGGAAGTATACTCATTCTAGAAAACAGAAAAACAAAATGTGATGTTTTAAAAATACATTTATTTTTATCTTTATTTTTTAAATGTTTATTTGTTTTTGGAGGAGAGAGAGAATGCGAGCGGGGGAGGGGCAGAGAGAGTGGGAGACACAGAATCCAAAGCAGACTCCAGGCTCTGAGCTGTCAGCACAGAGCCCAGCAGGAGGCTTGAAATCAGGAGCTGTGAGATCATGACCTGAGTCAAAGTCAGATGCTTAACTGACTGAGCCACCCAGGTGCCCCCCAAATACATTTATTTTTAAATGAAAATACTTCTACTTTTTTTTTTTTTTACATTTGTTTATTTATTTTGGAGAGACAGAAAGAGACATAGCATGAGCAGGGGAGGGGCAGAGGGAGAGGGAAACAGAATCTGAAGCAGGCTTCAGGCTCTGAGCTGTTAGCACAGAGCCCAACGCTGAGCTTGAACTCATGAACCATGAGATCATGACCTGAGCTGAAGTAGGACACTTAACTGATTGAGTCACCTAGGTGCCCTAAATGAAAATATTTCTTGATATACTCAATAAATAGAAATTCAGATTGCGCTGAAGGAACTCGCAAGTGGCCATCCACTAATTATTTTTCTTTTCCTTAAAATTACTTTTATTTTGGGGACACCTGGGTGTCTCAGTCGGTTGAATGTCTGACTTCAGCTCAGGTCATGATCTCACTGTTCCAAGCCCCATGTCGGGCTCTGTGCTGACAGTTCAGAGCCTGCAGTCTGCTTTGGATTCTGTGTCTCCTTCTCTTTGCCCCTCCCCAGCTCGCACTCTGTCTCTGTCTCTCAAAAATAAATAAATGTAAAAAAATCTTTTTTAATAAAATTAATTTTATTTTTAAAATATTACAAGGTGAAAATGAATTTCAACACCAGTGTATGTTCATTGTAACCACTACCATAATCACATAATCATCAGGAGAGAGAACGGCTCAATAACCTAAATAATTTCTTGGAGCCAACACTTAATGATCACATCTCCCTCCTCCACCCTTAATACCTGACAGTCACTGATCTTTTCTTTATTACTACACTTTTATCTTTTCAAGAATACTGTACAAATGAAATCATGCATTATGTAACCTTTGAAGACTGGCTTCTTTCATTTACCATGGTGACTTTGAGATTCATCACAGTTGATAAGTGCATCAATAGTTCATTCTTTTTTGTTGCTGAGTAGTATTCGTTTATATGGTTACACCACAATTTGTTTTGGAATTAGAAAAAAATCAAAGAAAATTGAGAAGGATATTTGGGTGATTCAGAACATGGCAGCCTTCTATTTCATGCTTGGTTAATATTGCCAGAGGGGTATGGAAAGCATTGGAACTTAACTGAGAATTGCATAAAAATACTGAAGTGTCACTATATGAAAATCTAGGGAGCTTAATCTTTTGCAAAATTTGTAAATTTTTCATCAAATTTACCCCTTTATAAAATAGTTGAATCTGAAAACATTTTGCAGTAGTTTTTGTGGCTTTTGTGGCTTTCCTTGACTCAAGTCCAGAGAGATACAATATCAAGTGAAGAAAGATCATTTTCATTAAAAACTAAGATTTGTCCTGTTAGTATTGACCTTTGCTTTCCAGCTGAGATATAGGGTAGAGTCATTTCACAACAATAATTTTCTTAGAAAGGTATATTCTTTTAAACTCCAATTATCAGATAACCTTAATTTCATATTTCTATAACCAACATTTTACAAGGATGATAAAAAATATTTGTAATTTCAAATGTGTGTTACATTTGCTAACACACTCATCATATGCATAGTGTTTAAATTAACTTTAAAAAGGATATAAAGGCCTATAATGTTTACTCTAGAACTACATTTGATCTATTATTAAATATGTAATTTTATTTAAAAAAAAATTTTTTTTTTAACGTTTATTTATTTTTGAGACAGAGAGAGACAGAGCATGAATGGGGGAGGGTCAGAGAGAGAGGGAGACACAGAATCCGAAATAGGCTCCAGGCTCTGAGCTGTCAGCACAGAGCCGGACGCGGGGCTCAAACTCACGGATGGCGAGATCATGACCTGAGCCGAAGTCGGACGCTCAACCGACTGAGCCACCCAGGCTCCCCAATGTGTAATTTTATTTTGAAAAACATGTAGATCAATCCCCACAAAAGACACTGTTTGTTGACATAACATTGTATTCTACTGCTCCAAGAAAGAAACATACTGAGAATATTTAACCTTTGATCTGAAATGACATGGTTCCAGACAATAATTTGCATTAGGGATCACCAAATCATCCTGCAGCATTTTGTAGGTGATTGAGAGAAAAATGTATCAGTCACTATGCTAAGTTGTAGGAGTATAACGGAGAAAAGACAGATGTAATCTAAAACCACCACAGCAGTTAACAATATAATGGGAGATTCAATTATGAAAAATGGCAATTATAATCCATGTGATAAGTCAAATAAAAGAATAAATACGTAGGAGAGAATCTCCAAAAAATTATAATCCATGTGATAAGTCAAATAAAAGAATAAATACGTAGGAGAGAATCTCCAAAAAATAAAGGGAAAGATGAAGGAAAAGTGATTGGAAAGAAAAGAGAAAATAGATGGGTAGTTAAGAGTGTTTTCAAGGGAAATGTAAAAAAACTCAAGTTTTTGAGAATAAAATGAGTAGTTGAGGAATTTTTTAAATGTTAAAATATCACTTTTTATTACTTTTATTTAAATGTAATCAGCTGTCTCTAGAAATTTAACAAAATAATATGACTCTTTTTTGTAGCAAGAAGCCTTTTAGAAAAATTATTCTTTTGTCTTCTGCTTTATCTGAGCTTTTACATAAGAAATAATTTTCTTTATTTTAAAGTGATTAAGGTAAAGCTAAGAGAACATACATTTCTAAAACCATCTCTCTCAATGTGATTCAGTTTATTGATCAAAAATTCCATAAAATGAATAAATTATGATGTTTTGATATAGGGCCCTCGTGGTGTTCAAGGTCCACCTGGTCCAACGGGAAAACCTGGAAAAAGGGTATGATTGGTTTTTATTGTGTATTTTGAGGGCATCTGAAATCATCAGTTATCTTGTTTGTTGTTGTTGTTGTTGTTGTTGTTGTTGTTGTTTCTTTGTGCCAGTAGGAATCCTTTTTGCTTAGTCATGTTCTTGGCATTATCAGGGTCGTCCAGGTGCTGATGGAGGAAGAGGCATGCCTGGAGAACCTGGGGCGAAGGTCAGGAGCTCACACATTTGTATATTCAGATCTTGTATGTCAGTTCACCTCTGAAAATTTTATATTTTAAAACAGAGTTTCTTGATATCAATGAATATTTCACAATTAAATTACAGTATAGAATTAGATTTGGAATATGATGATGATGATGATGATGATGATGATGATGATGTTTATTTTACAGGGTGATCGAGGATTTGATGGACTTCCGGGTCTGCCAGGTGACAAAGGTCACAGGGTAAGATATACTATTCTGTTACTTTGCATGCAGGGACAATATAGGAATGTTATGAACTATTTTAGAATCATTGGACTTTAAGAAATAAAAAATAATAATTTAAATATTTGTAAAGACAATAATTTAGTAAATTACTGCATCTACTATATACTGGAAGAAAGATAAGTAGAATTACAATGTAGAATTACACATGTAATACCAATATGAGTTCTTTAATTATTTTTAGACATTAATCATGCAAATATAAGTTCTGGCATAATCTTTATGTACATGTATGTGGAAGATATATTTATAGAAAGACAAGAGTGGAGATTTAATTTTGCCTCTTATTTTTTGATAATCACCTTAATTTCCCTCTTATATTTTATGTGTGGACATATACTCAATAGAGTCCTCTTTAGGCAGTCTGTCATTAATATACTGGACACTGTATTTTATTATCCTAAGTTAAATGGTACCCATTGACAGAGACACCACAAGCTATTTCTTGTGATAATATGAGCTTGCAACAAAAGCTAAATAAACCACCATGCTGAACAGGAATCTAGGGGATATTTTTAGTGGGAAATTAAACTAAGAGGCAGTCTCTCTAAGAACAGCTTTGGACCTTCACGTTTTTCTTCTTCAGAAGTTAAGAATGAAAATAAGACAAACTTTATGTAAATTAAGGAACATAAAAAGAAAAGAAAGAAACAGAAAAGAGAACATTATGGAAGCCTAGTAAGATATTTAGTGTATACCTACTATATGTCAAGAGAAATATACAGGGGTGCCTGGGTGACTCAGTCGGTTAAGCGTCCGACTTCGGCTCAGGTCACAATCTCACGATACGTGAGTTCGAGCCCCGCGTCGGGCTCTGTGCTGACTGCTCAGAGCCTGGAGCCTGTTTCAGATTCTGTGTCTCCCTCTCTCTCTGACCCTCCCCCATTCATGCTCTGTCTGTCTCTGTCTCAAAAATAAATAAATGTTAAAAAAAAAAATTAAAAAAAAAAGAAATATACAATATTCTTTTTTTAAAAATCCAAAATTTCTTTAGTCTTGAGTTGTACTGATTGTTATGAATTATTTTAGAAACAGAAAAAAATAAAGTCAACCAAGTGTATCTCTGTTTAAAACAATCATCAGCAAAATAACTTTCTAAATGATTTAGTTTGTAATAATTATGTTAGGTATTTTATTTAAACCTTTTTGCTTTTAGAATTGAAGGAACTTTTTTTCTAGCATAGTAATATATAAAGTCAGTTAATGTAAAAATATGATTTATCTTTGCAGTGTCCTGAGAAGGACAAAGAAAGCATAATTTTTTCCATCAAATGGTCTGTTATATTCAGCAGGATAGCTATAGGGTAGACTTCTGAATATTCTGCTTTATTTCATTTTCTAATCGTATTTGTATTTGTTTAATAGGGTGAACGGGGTCCACAAGGTCCTCCTGGTCCCCCTGGAGAAGATGGAATGAGGGTATATGAAACTTCATTTCTTTTAAGAAATATTTAAAATGAAAACATAAGAGAACAAAGTCTTGTTGAATTGATATATTGTCTAATTGCATTACCTCCCATTCATTTTGTCAATGACAGGGAGAAGATGGAGAAATTGGACCGAGGGGTCTTCCAGGTGAAGCTGTAAGCAACTTTCTTTCTTTTTAAAATAATACCCTAGTTTGGAAAAATAGTGACTGGTGTCATACATGTATAGTCACTAATAAACTCAGGTGACTATAGAAGTCTTACCTAAGCTAACCAGGCAGTTGTTATGGGAAAACATTTTAAAAGAAAGGCACATAGAGTTCCAAGTTATAGAGAAAATCAGAGGTAACATCTTTTCAGCCAAAGAACTTATCTAGTTTTTGTTGCTGTTTCTTTGTTTTATTTTATTTTTTATATCATCAGTAGCTCCAGAATCTATATGTTTAGGATAAATGGATCTCATAACCAGAAGAAACAAAAAATTTACAAGCTTAGTATATATCATATATAAGGATGACATGTGCTAAATTATATTATTTTTTTCCACCAAATTATATAAATGAGGAAACTGAATTGGGAAGGTTTACCCAAAACTAATCAAAACACCAGACTAGAACCCAGGCATCTTAATTTCAGTCCAAGCTTGCCACATTATAGGACCTGTCAATGCAAAGGCATAATAGCTCAAGGGAATATGAGAGGTAATAAATTACTGTACTGATTTTTCTAAAGAAGGAAAAGAAGATAGAGGAGGGGAAAAAAGAAAAGGAGTTATTGATTAATTTTAAATAATAATTAAAAACAATCTTCTCTCAGGAGAATGGCTTCTATAATCTGTATATATAGTTATCCAGCTGTCTGTTTCTTTCCCTTTGTGAATATTCTCTCAAGAAGAAATATACCTAAATATGAAATGAGTGAAAATCAGGATTTTTCTATTTGTATAATTTATTTGATTGAAATATAATACTTAGTAAGATTCAGTATTGCCATTCCAATCAGAAAATGACACAAAAGTGGCATAAAATATGAAATTATTTCCTATTTAAAAATTTCCCAAGTAATTTATATGTAAATTTATAGAATCAGAGATACACAGTGTATGTGCTAAAACTCCCTGTTACCCATTCTGGCTTTTGGATCAGCATAAACATGAGATATTTGTGTTACATAAAAATGGTATTTTAAACACTACTTGCCATGTGTTAATAAAAGATGTATAGATATTTTTGCTCCAAACATCACATTAAAATGTCTTTAGAGGAGGAAGTGTACTTTGAGCGCATTCCTTATGAGGACATGCTTTTTTTTTTTTTTTTCTTCTAGGGTCCTCGAGGTTTGCTGGGACCAAGGGGGACTCCAGGACCTACAGGGCAGCCTGTATGTATTGCTGGAAATATTCAGAATTTTCTAGGAAAAGCTTGTTGTCACTCTTTAAAGCCCAAGGCCATGACAGCTTTCAGTAGACAGCTAAGTGTTTACTGCCTTATTGTATTCTGAGACCTAATGATGCTGCCTATTGGTTACACTGATCATTCTCCACTCTACCCCTTTCTTTCTTTTCTCCTCCTTTTTGTTTATCCACTTCACTGTTTCATGTTAAATTTCCAACACACAGTACAAAATGCTGCTAGGTTGTCTCCAATGTGGACACAGAAAGGAGAATATAGACCTTACCTTTTATCTCATCTCCTCTAAATCCTAAAATGAGTTTTAGTCACCCTAGACTAGTGGGTGCCATGCTATTAGGTTAGTCTTTTGATTTTCTATTGAGGCATTTAAACTTATAAACATCCATATGTATATTATATACATATATATATATATATTTTTTTTTTTTTTTTCCTTCATTGAAGGGTATTGCAGGTGTAGACGGCCCCCCAGGACCAAAAGGAAACATGGTATGTAGATAACATCTGTAAAATAACTCATTTCTGCCATCTAGGTTCTAACAAATCACTTTTGTTGCTAAGTCTAAAAAATTTCTTACATTTTGCTAAGTCCATTAAGTTCTGCTAGCATTAATATTTTCCAAGATTTTTCAGATTCTCCATAGGGAAAACTGATTTAGGGACTGATTTTCAATTGAGAAGAAAAAAAAACTATGAGAAATAGCCCTATTAAAGACTCTTTATATTTTCCTGTGGCAGGGTCCCCAAGGGGAGCCTGGACCTCCAGGTCAGCAAGGGAATCCAGGACCTCAGGTAAGTCTAAGCCACTGCAGCTCCTTTGAGATAATGGGGTAAGATCGTATCTTTTTGTGAGAAAACTGACAGCCTCAAAAATTCTGTGTAGGGCTGAAAATGTTTACAGTGTGAAAGTAGGAAGGCAATTCTTCCCCCCCCCCCTTTTTTTAAATTAAGCAAATGTGCAGAGGCCCCTTTTTTCCAAGAATGAAATGAGTCATTCAGTGTTCATGGAATGCCAGGGCGAAAGCCACACCTGCAGAAGGGTCTGAATCGGATCACATTACAATCACGCTGCCAAAAGAGTAGCTTGTGTAAAATGCCTCATAGTGTTCCAAAACTTTCTGGGAAATGTGGGGAATGTATACAGATTCTCATAACTCATTGCATGTGAAATAGAAGGTTATTTTACTTTTTTAAAAAATTCGTTCTTATGATGTGATTCCTGACATGTGAAATAAATTCTTTTAAAATAGGGTCTTCCTGGTCCACAAGGTCCAATTGGTCCTCCTGGTGAAAAAGTAAGTTACTCTGTTTGTTCTAGTAATCTGGCGACCAATTTCGGGTTGTCAACCTTAGCCAGATGCAATGCCTTGCCATCTGGTTTTGATAAGATGTTGAGATGGCTCAGCACATAAGGAAATAATCTGGAGTAAAACCTTGAGGGTACAGTGTGAGGGGAAGCCATTCATGCATCTCTGAACTATAAATGATAAAATATCACATATTTCCATTTGGATAGCTTCCAAATGTGACATTCTCAGCTATATTAATTTTAGAAATGTACTGGAATGAATGAATGCTTTCTCTTCCTTTCGGTTCTCCTTTTCTTTCTCATTATTTAAAAAATGTCATTAGATTTGCTGTGACAAAGGGTTTTTTAGGAAGATCTGATTAAGGGAAAATTGTGAAGTTATGATTCCCACCATTTTTTATGTATAAATGGCAAAGAATGTTCTTGTTAATAACTCAATGTCTGGATCAAAAAAATAATAAATCTTTGATTAAAAAGATGTTTTTCTCTGATTTCTTCTGCCAGATTCCTTAAGTAATATTCCTGTCTCCTATAGTTACAGTACAATGTTAACAGGTTCTTTTTAATGTCTTTTTCCCCTTACTTGTGTTGATTTATGTGAACATATAATTTAAAAAAAATAAACAGTTTTACTGGGGTGTAATTTCATACCATAAAATTTCACTCATTGTGAGTGTACTGGCCAATGATTTTCAGTAAATATATAGAGTTGTGCCACAATCACAATTTTAGACCATTTATACCACCCCAGAAAGAAACTTTATGTCAATATGCACTTGTGTTCTACCCACTTAGACAACCACTAGACTTAGACAACCACTAATCTGTTTTCTGTCTTTATAGATTTGTCTTTACTGGGCATTTAATGTGAATGAAATACATGAGTGAATATAAAATATGAATTTAATCATATAAATGAATATAATATGTGACCTTTGAGTCTGATTTCTTTCATTTGACTTAAAGTTTTTGAGGCTTATTATGTTGCAGCATACATCATTTTTTTTTTTGCTCCTTTTTATTGCCAAATGGTTTCCATTAATGGAATATACCCCATTTTGTTTACTTGTTCAGCAGTAATGGACTTACAAGTTATTTAAGCTTCTTAGCTGATATCAATAGTGCTGCTATGAATATTTGCATATAGGTCTTTGTGTGGACAAATTTTGATCTCTTTTGGGTAGATACATAGGTTACCATGGGTTATATGCTGCACGTAATGCTTAACATTTGAAGAAGCTTCCAAACTGTTGCACCATTATTTCCTTCCCATCAGCATTGTATGAAGATTCTAGTTTCCTTAGATCTTCATGAATGTTTGTTTTTCTTTTTGATTATGGTCATTCTTCTTGGAGCGAAATGGTATCTCATTGTGCTATTAACTTCCATTCCCCTAACCACTAGTGATATTGAGCATCTATTCATGTGCTTACTGGCCATTTCTCTATTTTCTTTGGTAAAATATCTTTTCACATACTTTGGTAATATTCTAATTGAGTTATTTATCCTATTATTATGTTGTGAGAATTAACATCAAATTTAAGTTGTCTTTCAAGTGCTTTTTTTCTGTGCATATTTTCTATATGGTACAGTATTAGGGCTCTTTTGGAGACTGCCCTATGTATTTAAAATGTAAAGTACCAAAGGTGATTTCACATATGTACTTTAAGACATTTCTTTTTAAAGTTTTTTTTTGTTTTGTCTTGTATTTTGTTTTTGTTTTTTTGTTTTTTTTTTTTTGAGACAGAGAGAGAGAGTGTGTGTGCATGCAAGTGGGGGAGGAGCAGAGAGAGAGAGGGAGAGTGATTATCCCAAGCAGGCTCCATGCTGTTAGCTCAGAGCCCTACATGGAGCTTGATCCCACAAACTGTGAGATCATGACCTGAGTTGAAATTGAGTCAGATGCCTAACCGACTGAGCCTCCCAGGTGTGCTCAAATCTTTACTTTAGATCAGAAATTTTAATTTGGGCCTATTTTACCATACTTTAGATTAGCTCATCATGACCAGAATATATTCATAATAAATTGTACTTGAGGCATATGCCTATCAAGTTTTCTACCATGCATTGGATTACTAAGAGGAATTTGCTGTTAAGGTAGACTAGAATATCTGAATTCCCTTTGTCAAGCCAAAGGGAAAATACAAGATTTGGTTCATTGTACTTGTGGTAAGAAGAAAGCTGTCTTAAGCATTAGCTGCTTCCTTCTGTGGTCTGAATGTATCTAATTTGAGGGTTCAAAGATAGTCTCTTTTTATCAAAACAAGAAAGGAACTCAAGAACACAAGAGAAGCATGTTCTGTTTATATTGCATCTATGTTACATTTTATTTTGCATCTATATTACTTTTTTTTTTTTTTATGATACACTGTATTGTGTTCATTCTGGGTCAAGAGCCCTTTCTCCCAAAACTTGGTGAATAATATTTTCAGTTGGATCATGGTAGAATCTAACAGATATAACTTAACTATTGTCATATATTTTAAATTCCCAGTAACTTTTATATTTTTCCCTAAGTTATTATAGCCTGTAATTTTATTATATTTGTGATAAAATATTTGATAAAATTTTTTAGTTAACTAAATTGGATAAAACAACAGTATCCTTTATCCTGACATTTGATAACTTATATATGCTGAATATTTCTTGTGATTTAATTTATGACGTCAGAATTTACATCACTCACGTGTTAATTTCTTTACAGAAAACTAATAGTATTATATAATGTTATGAGTTAAGAATGAAATAACAAGACACAAAATAAAGATTAAAGTCAAGGACTTTGAAGACATGGATATGGATCTGGGTTCATTTATATTGAAACTCTCTCATATATTAACATTAGTTAATTTACCCATACCCATGATGATATTTCATGGAATTGAGACTTAAAATGGACGGTATATTAAAAAAACACTAATCTTTTGCTTAACATAACTCCTCATTCCATCTCTCTCTCTCTCTCTCTCTCTCTCTCTCTCTCTCTCTCTCAAAATAAATAAACATTTAAAAAGTAAATAAAAATAAAAGAGATGGATTTATTTTAACTTAATATTTTTCTCCAAGTTGGGGCACCTGGGTGGCTCAGTCAGTTAAGCATCTGACTTCAGCTTAGGTCATGATCTCACAGTTCGTGGGTTTGAGCCCCGAGTCAGGCTCTGTGCTGACAGCTCAGAGCCTGGAGCCTGCTTCGGATTCTGTGTCTCCCTCTCTCTCTGCTCCTCCCCAACACATGCTCTGTCTCTTCCTCTCAAAAATAAAGAAAACTAATAAAAAAAATTTAAAAATATTTTAATCTAAGTTTTTATTTAAATTCCAGCTAGTTAACATATAGTACAATATTAGTCTCAGGTGTAGACTTTAGTGATTCATCACTTACATACAACATCCGATGCTCATCATAGCAAGTGTCCTCCTTAATACCCATAATCTGTTTAACCCATCCCCCTGCCCACCTCCCCTCCAATAATTATCAGTTTGTTCTCTATAGTTAAGAGTCTGTTTATTGGTTTGCTTCTCTTTCTCTCCCCTATGTTCATCTGTTTTGTTTTTTAAATTCCATGTGTGAGTGAAATCATATAGTATTTGTCTTTTTCTGACTGACTTATTTCACTTAGCATAATACTATCTGGTTCCATCCACATTGTTGCAAATGGCATGATTTCATTCTTTTTTATGGCTGTGTACCATTCCAGTGTGTGTGTGTGTGTGTGTGTGTGTGTGTGTGTGTGTGTGTGTTGCATCTTCTTTATCCATTCATCAGTTGATAGACACTTTGGCTGTTTCCTAACTTGGCTGTTCTTGATAATGCTGCTATAAACATTAGGTTCTTACTAGATATGTTTCCTGAGTCAAGGAAAGCAAAAACAAAAATAAACTATTGGGACTTCATCAAAATGTAAAGCTTCTGCACAATGAAGGAAACAATCAACAAAACTAAAAGGCAGCCTACAGAATGAGAGAAGATATTTGCAAATGATATATCTTCTAAAGGGTTAGTGTCCAAAATATATAAATAACTTATCAAACTCAACACCTAAAAAACAAGTAATCTAGTTAAGAAATGGGCAGAAGACATGAATAGACATTTTTCAGATTTCCAGATGGCTGACAGACACATGAAAAGATGCTCAACATCACTCATTGTCAGGGGAATACAAATTAAAACTACAATAAGATATGACCTCACATCAGTCAGAATGGTTAACTCAGTTTAAAAAATCATTTTATAGTTCAAGAGTTTTAATATTTCTAGTCCATTAAATATAGCAGCAACAAAAAATCCATGTCGTCTTGTGTGTAGGTGATGGTTGTGGAGATATCGTGTCTGTTGATAAGAATAACTTAATGGAATAGTTCTGCATTTGTAGTCAACATCTTGTTTTCAAGAAATAAGACAATTGTCTTGAGAGAAAAAGATAATGTATGTCACAGACAAAATACTGCCATTAAAAATACGTTGTTTTACAATGATTATTACATAATGTTAGATTACTTGACTTAAAATGACTTTTCAGAGTGGTAAACGGGATTGAAACATTTAAATCTTTTAAATGAGAGGCAGTTAACCTCAGTTATAAAATAAAAATTGTTCAATTTAAAGGATATCTTCATTTTTTTTGTTATTCTATTGTAATTTAAGTTATATCTCTTATAACATTATACTGTAAATCTACATAAATGTAATGCTTTTCCTAAATACCCTTTGAGAATGAAAAAAATGCTAAATTGTGTCCACTATCTAGGCTTGCTTATATATGTTTTCCCTTTCAATTGTTTCTAAATTCTGGCTAATAACTTGACCAGTAAGCAATACTTGTTTGAACTCTGGAGACTTGATATGTTAATTATTCTCAGCAGAATGCCCATGTTCCTATCAAGAAAGAGTTTACTTTTTGCAATAGTGATTCTTACTATGTTCCAACTGTAGTAGTGGCATGTTAAAAGAGATTTGAAACCCTCTGTGGTCAAATGGAAATTAAGAGTGATGTGTTGAATAGTTACTTTGTTGTTATTTGTTAGTTGCATATTAGCTTATGAACTTTGACATCAAAATATTAGATTTGTTTTTATGTCCTATGAATAACTGTCACAATATAATATATTTCTCACATATTTTAATAATTAGTTATATTTTATAAGTATTACTATGTAATTATTTGAATCAATACATATCAGTATCTTTGATAGACATGTGCATTGTTTATTTTTCAATGATATAAATCAATATATTTCTGATCTATATTGCTTTTCTTTTTATTCTCTAAGCTCTAGTTTATTGTGGTATGCAAAACCTAATTTGTTAATAAAAAAAGATACATTTGGGACTACTAAGCAGGCCAAAACTAGCATGTTTTTGATGTAGGTCAAATTTGGTTTTCATTTATCTCTATATATCATTTTCCACATATGTTTAATAGTTATTTAAATGTTTGTTGCTTATAGATAAAAACCAGTGACTTGAGTTAAGAATTTTATTAATAGTATATTCCTGCATAAAAGTTATATTTTTCATTATTCTCATTTAAAAGAGAAATAAGATGCTTTTTCTCTGTTTAATTAGGGACCACAAGGAAAACCAGGACTTGCAGGACTTCCTGGTGCTGATGGGCCTCCTGTAAGTAATAGTTACTTGTCATTAAAATTTCTACATATTTATCTTCAAAAATAGGTTTCACATGTGTTTTAGAAGTGATTTTTTTTTCTGAAGTTAGTAATAAAAACAAATTGAGCCAGTAATTAAACATTGATCGCTCTCAAATACCATTGCATCATGTTACTTCCATATTGCAAAATCTTTAATGATCATGCAGTGATTCTTGGATAAACTCATTCTGGTGCTCTGGTGCCAGAATCTCAGATGCTCAGATTTTCCTACTTCCTCATGAGCCATTAGTTCCAGGCAAACAGATCCACTCACTATTCTCTCAGCGTTTCTCAAATCATCTTTATCTCTATACCTTTCGTAGCACTTTTTTTTTTTCATTGCACTTTTCCATTCTCTCTTCTTTTTCAAAGTACCTCTTTCTTGAGGGTCCAAGGGGTAATTTCTCACCATTTGTAAATTTCCTTAAACACTTTCCATGAAAATCCTCAGCCTCCAGGGATTCCTTCCTTCTAGAAATATAGCAGTGTTTATTGTACCCCAAATGTAATAATAAATAATGTAAATATATTATCTCTACAGTTGTTATATATAAAAATTGGTTATTTATGCTTTTTTTTTCTCTTCAAACTACTTAGATTTTTGAGCTAAGATGCGAAATTTGTATTGGGTATAATTGTGATGGAGTAATACATTTTTGCTTATTGAATCTCGAGAATTTTATTATTAACACTATTAGTATTTATGATCTTGCTATGTTATCAAATGTCCCGTTCATATGCCTTAGCTGCCTTTTGAAGGTGCGTATTTCATTATTTGATCAATCTGAGAAATAGAAGTCAGATTAAAATGCCTCTATATAAGAACTGTTGATACCAGAGTTGAATTGTTAATGATGATCTGTTTTGTTTTATGTACTTTTTCCAAACTCTCAAATACATTATGTAGTTGGTGAAACTTACATCCATAAAATTTAAGCTTATGTTTCCTTCCAAATGCTACAGTTTATAATGTTGTTTAGGGCCATATGCACAGATGCAAAATGTTCAATATCTTTTGAAACCATAGGTTTGAAAAAAAAGGAACAATTTCATAGTATTATAAACTACCATTAAAATTGCATCTTACCAGTATATGTTTTTGCTAAATATAGGGTCATCCTGGAAAAGAAGGCCAGTCTGGAGAAAAAGGTGCTCTGGTATGTTACAGAGTATCTATGTAGATGTCCTGTCACCTTATGTCTAAGAGAAAATGCTTTACTTCAGTCATCTTTATGATATATATATGTATATATGTATAAATATATAAACATATAATATATATGTAAACATTACATATATATATTCTTATCATTTAGGGATAGGAATATTAGAAAGTAAGTACATGAAAATAGTTTGTTTCTACCTTTAAATATGTCTTTACTCTCTAAAGATTTCTTTTGCTATCATTTAAATACAGTAATGTTCTGGTAGTTATTTTTATTCAAGGTTTAAAAAAACAGATGTGCCTTAGATAACTTTTAATTTTGTAATAGTAATTTTATAAATTAGAGTATATTCTTTTTTAAATAAATACTCTCATGATCAGAGATAAATCTAGATTTTGCAAAGGTAGTATATGTGGAATGAATGGCCATAAATGACAATATGAAACTGGGTAAGAATTACTAAATATCATTAAACTATTTATGTCACTCCAATTTTACTTTATTACTCTCTGGTAACTTTTAAACAAGAGAATATTTAATTGTAAGAGCAATAATTATCAAAATATCTAAATAAAATGTTAAAATAAGAGCTTATTTATTGTTAGTACTACTTTGAATTACAAGGGAAGGGGGTAGGATCAGTTTGTTTAGAGTTGGTAGTTTTAGATTTTTATTAAAATAGCATTAAAACACAGCATTACTATAGAAATTATATATTCTATTTAAAAAATTGTTTCCTTTAGGTAAACTAATTAAATGAAGCCAGCTGTGGAAAATATGTAAATTTTGATCATCTTCTTGATAATGTTTATCTTATTTTTTCATAAACATATAATACAATAAATTTGGAGTAGGTAGGGCTAATCACATGGTTTGTTCATCCTATCTGACTTCAGAAACAAATGATAAACCTCAAATAATCTTTACCAGTAGTAGAAAAATATCATATTCTTGTAGATTATTTGGTAAAATTACCGTGTGTGGATGAGTAGCACTTTCAACATAATGCATGTTTAAATAGCAATGGGTCTTTTTCAGGGTCCTCCTGGTCCACAGGGTCCTATTGGTTACCCTGGCCCCCGAGGAGTAAAGGTAAACGTTATTTTTTTTCACACCATTTATTTTCAGTGAAAAATATTACAATCACTTAATCCTTCTAATTTATTCTATAGGGAGCAGATGGTGTCAGAGGCCTCAAGGGCTCTAAAGGTGAAAAGGTAAGATATAATTTATTTAGGTGATTTTAATTACTACATATCTATTAGATCAAAAATTTAAATTCATTCAACAGCTATTTAATTTCCCCATATATTAAGTGATTACTTGATAGCAGACATTTGTACTGTGTATCATGGAAACTTTTTTGAAAAAAGATTATACCCTGGGGTGAGGACTACATTATAGAACAGAAGCAAAGGTATGTCATAAACAGAATTAATCCTATATCCCTTTTTTTCTTACATGTGTTTACCTTTTATAAATCATAGAGTTGCCTATGAATAAATTAGCCATAGGGCTTGTACATATCCAGTTATATGCCTAACAGAGGAATGTTTATTCCCTTCTTTCTTTACTGAAATCCCCAAAGTTAAGCTGAAATGCATTGGAAATTATGAAAGTTAGAAGTACTCTAAATCAATTGGGGGAAGAAGAAATCTTAGATATTATACTGTATGCAAAACAAAAATATTAATGAGAAGAAATAAAGATTAAAACTAGGCAGAAGTGAATGAAAGAATGTGGAATTTTTCATAGAGCATTTGTAGTTTAATTGTCCTTGGGAAAAGAAACTGAAAGTGAGGTGTTTTTTTTTTTTTGTTGTTTGTTTGTTTACATAAATGTTTAATGTAAGTGTAGAACCCCCAGATCCTTCACTGATTATGTTAAAATAAAATGGCAGGGGCACCTTGGTGGCTCAGGTGCCCAACTCTTGATTTCAGCTCAGGTCATGATCTGCGGTTTGTGGGTTCGAGCCCCATAACAGGCTCTGTGCTGATAGCTCCGGAGTCTGGTGCCTGCTTTGGATGTATTCTGTGTCTCCCTCTCTCTCTGCTCCTCCCCTGTCTCTCTCTCTCTCTCTCTCAAAATAAACAAACATTAAAAAAAAAGTAAAATGGCATTACTCACAGGCAGTATTATTCTTAATACAATATTATATTTAAAAAATAGTGTTTAGAATAAAATGTTTATAGCTTTGTTGAGAAACTATGGAATATAAATTTTGATTTTAATGATAATTTAGTTCCCATAGTCATAATGTTATTAAAAGCACCAAAAAAAAAAAGAAGCACCTTGTGTGGATTTGCTACCAATGAGGAATGGAAAACAAGGACTGAAGGGATGGGACTATTATATCCATTATAATTTTTTCTAAAAAATAAAAAGTAACATACTGAGGCATTGTTAAGTAATGCAACTATATTCAGTTCTACTGTATAAAAATTATTATGAATTTGAAATGAACTCAGTTACTTTGATAAGAATCCCAATTCATTCTGATCATCACAGATGAACTTCAGGGATAATGTCCTATTGAGTTGGTAGTTGAGCCCAATGATTGGTCAGATAGGGTTGAACTTGTAATTATTTGCAGATGGCCTATGCAAAAAAAAAAATACATATATACACACATATAAGCATTTTCTCTGTTTGCAATATTTCTTAAGACATTTAAGAGTTAATTCAAATTTTTGTCTGCAATAAGTGCCTTCCAAAGAGTTTAGGAAAGACAGTGTTTAAAGGAAAGGTTAATTGGGGTGGGAAAGTTGTAAACTTGCTGGAAAAGAGATAGTGGCAAAATGACAGAAGTAAGTAAGAATATAGATGATGAGATACCTGTGAAGAGAAATTCACACAGGAAAATAATGTATACTGCTTATATGTAGAAAAACAATTGGAGATTATTGGTTGTTTTGAATGGTGTGTGATCTCAGAAGCAACAAGTAGATGTAGAGAAAAAGAATTAAAAATAAAAAAAAAATTTAAATGTTTGTTGTTTAATGTTTTTTAATGTTTATTTTTGAGAGAAAGAAAGCCAGTTGGGGAGAGGCAGAGAGAGGGGGAGACACAGAATCTGAAGCAGGCTCCAGGCTCTGAGCTGTCAGCACAGAGCCCGCCGCGGGCTATAAAAATTTTGAGTTCCAATTCTAGTTCTCATACTAAGTAGACTGGTAAACTGAGGCAGATTGTTTAATTTACTGAGTCTTATTTTAAGTGTGTAAAATAAAAACATTGTCCTAAAAAATCGCTAAGGTAATTTTCAGCAATACTTTTTTTTGTATCTTTTATTATATTTATACCTGTTATTTTATCAAATCTAATAACGTATTATCTAGATTAGAGAAATTCATATAAAAGTTAATGGAAACTTTGTTCTAATACAAATTCTCCCTATTTTCAAACTGTGAAGAGTCATTAAATATTAGTGAATTTTAATATCTATTATTTATTTTGTTTTTCTGAGAATGTTTATAATTGGCCATTTTTCTTGAAAGAGATAAGGAAGGATGTTGAAACTTTTTTTCTTTTTACACATAACAATGTTAATTGTTAACTAAAGGTGAAAAAGCAAGTTAGTACCCTAACTAGAATTAGAATTCTTCATTGTACAGACAGATGTGTTCCTTAGACCTTACGCAACATAACCCAATGACAAATGGCATAGGTGAATTCCTTGTTTACCCCTCTCCTAAAACCGTTTCCTTTTTTCTTTCTGAAGATTAATTCAGACCTGATAGTTTTAGGACTGACAAGCTTAGTAACTTGATAGAGTCACTTGTTTTAAAAAATGCCACTTATTGTAAGGATACACCTAATAATTTAAATCTTCTAATTTATTTCTTATTTGCTTTTCTAATTTATTTTCTAATTGTGAACATATTGAAAACAAAGATGTGCCAGAAATAGCTTATAGTCAATGATCTTCTCTCCTAAAACAAAAATTTGTGCCTGGAAAAATTGTAAAATCTGTTATTGATTTTTTGACTTAGATTTCAGTGTTCTTTAAACTAAATTTGGCAACTGTGTAATTACCTTTCTCTCTAGAGAGAAGGTAATGAAGACAATAGTCAATAGGAAGTTAAATGGTCATTTTCAGCTTTTAAGCCTCTATTATTGCCCAGTTGCATCCAGTACAGAAAGAATCCTACTTACATGGCTACTTTATAGCCAGAATACTGAAAACGTCATGCTTTTGTCTTAAAGGTAACTTCTAGATCTGTCATAATTTTTAGGTTTAAGCAAGATACCAGATTGGACCCCGTTTCCAGGTTTAGGTCTCATATCCATAATTACCTAATATGTTCTGGATCTTAACATACCTTGCTAAACACACACTGAGGCATGTTCACTTAGTAAGGGTCCATTTAGTAAATGTTTATTAAATGGCATGGTTATTGAGGAGCAAAAATGTATGAGGCACTGGAAGCACAGAGGCTAATTAGGCATAAGTCTTATTTTCTACCAATTAATAAAAGAAAAAAAAAAACTATGATTTACTAAGTGCAGGGTGGCATGTTCTGATAATAATAAATGTTCAGTGGGAGCACACAAGACAGAGAGGTTAATTTCAAGGTAGGAGAAAGACTGAGGTCATAGGAAACTTCACAGCAGAATTATGAACTGAGTCTTGGAAGAAGAGTAAAGGTAGACAGAGGTAGACAGAGAAGGTAAAGGGTTTGCAGGTGTGTGTATGACAATGGCAACCAATGCAAAAATTACAAACGGAAATATAGGTAATTAATTTTTTCTAGAACTCAATCTCAGTGCATTTGGGTAGGGGGTAGAGGGGAGATTCAAGATCAAAGATATGACTGCCAAAATGAACAAGCAAGGGCTAGATCATGCTTGTCAGAAGGGGAGGGGAGAGATGGCAGCTTATATTCATTATTAACAATTTGGAACCATTGAGTTGTTTTAAAGTAAAAAATTGTGTGATCAGTTTTGTTTTTTATAGAGGTCACTTGGCAGCAGAATGTGGAAGTATATGTGCCAATCTTCCTAGCTCTGTTCTCATACTCAGCCTGAAATATCCTTTCCTCAAACTTTTTAAGTAATATCCATTCTCTAACTCCTAATTAAGATACCAACTGCCCTGTCAAACCTTCTTCAAATAGCTTCTTGCCTCACTACCACCAACACCAGAACCATCATCATCTTCATGTTTTTATCATCTGAACATCCATCTCCATGTGTATCAAAGTTAATGCAAATATTCTATGTTAGTTTTTATTGTTAAAAATCTGAAAATGCTCCATACATGGACTCAGAACAGAGTAATGCTCAATTAATGCTATTGAAAATTGAATGGTTATTCTTTAGGAATTTAATTTTTTTCTTGAAATTAAGAGACATTAAGTTTGTTCATGAAGCTTACTTTTATTTATTCTTTATTTTTAATTTTTTTTTGAGGGAGGGATGGGCAGAAAGAGAGAGAGAAAATCTTAAGCAGGCTCCACACCCAGTGTAGAGCCTGATGTGGGGCTGGATCTCACCATGAGATCAAGACCTGAGCCAAAAACAAGAGTGGGATGCTTAACTGACTGAGCCACCCAGGCAGCCCTATGAAGCTGACTGTTAAAAATCTAAATTTCACTCAGAATAGTATGAAATATTTCTGCTTTCTTTACTAAAGGAAGCCCAGTTTTCAGTATCACTGAACTGATGTGATAATGAACATTCTCTATTGACATGTAAAGAATAATGTTGGCTTGCTTATTTTACATCTGAAAAGAGATTGTAATATAGAATACAAGTTGAGCTACAAGGCATTTATCTAAAGCACATGATACAAAATGCATACTATAATATTCTTTGGTGTGAATTAGTATAAAATTAAGGGTAAAAACATTTTAATTGGTAATCAAAAGTCCTTGTATTCCAAAGTTAAAATGATAATTATTTAAATATTTACTTTTTATGTGTTCAGATGGCATAAGATATATGTTATTATAAGGGAATGGTTATATCCCCCATAAGGCAGAGATCTAATTGACATATTGGAGGAAAATTTCCTGGAGTAACTTGGAGCCAATAATAATAAAAAGACGACAGGATACAGGCAATAAAGATTAGAATAGGGAGAAGGAGATTTCACAGCTAGGATTCACATTTCCCAGAACAATTTTCCCTAAATTATCAGTGTTCATATTTTATATAGCCATGTTTTAGATTCGTTCAAGCAAATCATTAAACACCAGTTTTATTACTTTTATTTTTTAGGGTGAAGATGGTTTTCCAGGATTCAAAGGTGACATGGGTCTTAAAGGTGACAGAGTAAGTAAGAGGAAAATTCGTACTAAAATAAACACTTACATGTGTGTGTATATGTAGGCATGCGTGTGTATATCCTTATATTTAAATATAGAAAGCACAGAATAAATAAAAATGTTCGTACTGAGACTTTGCTCACTTTGATTTTTATATGAAGATTAGACATGTTAATTTTTGTGGAGACAATATAGTCTTTCAGATATTACACTAAATTCCCATGTTCTACATCGTGTGTGTGTGTGTGTGTGTGTGTGTGTGTGTGCATAAAGTTGAGTAGTATTATTTATAGGTATTTTCTAAGTTGATGATCAAATTGTTTAAAAGAAGTGGTTTGAAGGGCGTCTGGGTGGCTCAGCAGTTTAAATTGTCTGACTCTTGATTTTGGCTCAGGCCACGATCTCTCATTTTGTGGGTTTGAGCCCTGAATTGGGGTCTGTGTTGACAGTGCAGGGCCTGCTTGGGCTTCTCTCTCTGCCTCTCTGTCTTAAAAGGTTTTATAGGTTTCTTCTAAATTTTGTGGTGAGCTATTGCTTGGAAACCATGTATTTGCAACTTTCTTGAACTTTCATTATTAGTGATCTTGAATTTTTGAGCATAAAAGTAGTACACTTTTTTTCTGGTAATGAATGTCTAGAAAACAAACAAAAATACGAGTTTCCCAAAGTAAATTAAACTACATGCTTTATTGGGAAGATTTATTTTATCTAACACCATAATACCTAATATATCTAAGCAAAGAAGCATACTGCAGAATTTTTTTGTTTCCCTAAAATGTATGTAATGCTTGTTTCCAGAATGGGGGCAATGATTTACACATTTCAGTCCCTAAAACTATAAATGTGAAAAACAAGTCTAAAATGGAGGCATTTTTCTTGTGTTCCAAAAGTGTTTTCCAAAATTGCTATTGTCAGAGAGGAAAATTACTTTTTCCTACTAACCTGCTAGTTTCTCAGGCTGGGGCCCTGTAAAATTAGATTGACAAAAGACAAATTAACAAAAGAAAAACAAACAGAAGTTTTCTAGCCTGTGCCTCAAGTTTACACATGGGAGCACTCCATGATAATTAACTCAAAGGGGTGGTTAGAATTTGGGCTTATATGGCATTTCAGCAAAGGAAGAATAAATTTTTAGAGAGATGACAAGGAAAAGGACTTTTAGTTTCTAGGGCTGCAAATTGTGGGAAGGTAGATATATTGGAAACTAAAGGTAGACAAAGGCTAGTTAATGAAGTTTGTTGAATAGATTCCTTTGGTGTCTGCTTTTGGCTCCAGACTGATAAGGGTCTAGTTGTCTCCAGTGATTAACATTTGTCTTTTCTTGTAGAAAGGGGAGGGAGGGCACTTTTGAAAATTTATATCCTGCTGTTAGCAGCTTCTCTTACATCTGCTTCTTCTCAGTTGCTTTCAGTTCAAACTAATCTTCACACCAGAGTGGCATATTTTGGGGTTGATTATTCTGCCACCCTATACCATCTAACTTTGAATCTTATTTTTTTTTCTTCCTCTGTGCAACACAGATGTGTTAAAATTACTTTAATATTAAACATGGTAGCATCAGGCTGTTGCAGGTTTTCAAATGTCAGACTAGGATGGGAGGGCGATCTGGCTGCGACATCTGTTACCCCATTGATCGCCAGGGTTGATTCAGCTGATCTGGCTGGCTAGGCGGGGGTCCCCTTCCTTCCTCACCGCTCCACGTGTGTCCCTCCGGAAGCACGCTCAGTCGAAGAGGACAACTTTCCCCAATACAGGAGGACCCTTCTTTGATCAAGGGTATACGAGTAGCTGCGCTCCCCTGCTAGAACCTCCAAACAAGCTCTCAAATGTCAGACTATATTCAGTTGTCTGTTTACCAATGGAAAGGTTGATGAAGTCAAACGTTTTCAGGCCTCTTTGTCATAAATAAAACATAAGGAAATAAATGAAGAGTTGAAGAATATGACTTTCTGATAGACTATAATGTCTGTTATTCAATCTCCAATGTATTTTAAATTATAAGAATTTTGCTACTCTGTGTTTCAGGGAGAAGTTGGTCAAGTAGGCCCAAGAGGAGAAGATGGCCCTGAAGGACCCAAGGGTCGAGCAGGTCCAACTGGAGACCCCGGTCCTTCTGGGCAAGCAGGAGAGAAGGTCAGTGAACAACTTTAAATTCACAGATGATGTTTCATTGTCATTTAAAAATATTTTTAATCATCTATGTCAGAAAACTAGAGGATTCTATTGCGTTTCAAGCATATCCGTATACTATTAGGAGTACAACCATGAGAGGGCTACATTGATCCTTTTTCACTTTCCCTTGTCACCTATCCCCTCTGCTCTCCTTGGCCTTGCAGAATTAGTAGTTCTTCAAGCTCTTGCACGTTCATTAGAGATTAAGAATTTGTGATTGGGGCGCCTGGGTGGCTCAGTCGGGTAAGAGTCTGACTCTTGATTTCGGCTCAGGTCATAATCTCGCAGTTCCTGAGTCTGAGCCCCACATTGCTTGGGATTCTCTCTCTCTGTCTCTCTCTCTCTCTCCCTCTCTCTGCCTCTCTCTCTCTCTCTCTCTCTCTCTCTCTCTCTCTCTCTCTTTCCCCCCTTCCCCCACTTATGCTCTCTCTCTCTCTCTGTTGCTATCGTTCTCTCTCTCAAATAAAATAAAACTTAAAAAAAGTTTAAAATAGAATTTGCATGTGATTAACAATGGATCAAAGAATCAATGAAAGATGGTATACTTATTGTTTTAGAAGAGGTAGAATTATCTTTGCTCCTCATGCCAAAATGTACACTTTATATTTTTTCACATGAACATGCATTTTCATAGGCAAGTGTTTTACAAAATGATGATGTCAAAGCCCAACTTGAAGAGATTAATTTTAGTCTAGTGTTAACCCAGGCATCACTATGTTTTAAAACGTCCCCATAATTGTAATATTCATTGATTTAAGAGCCACTGTGCTATATATACTATGTCAGAAAATATTTTCAACCATTACATTTACATTTTCATGTAATATTAGACAACATTAAAACTATGGCATCATAAAGTATTTAGTGATATGGTGAACACCTCATGATGTAACTATGAAGTTAAATTAAGAAAGAACTAGAAATTCCCATGACAAGTGTTATCCTATTTGTACACTAAAGAAAAATATAAATACGAATTATTTCTTGGTGGTATAACTCAGACGATTTCCTTCCTTTTAATATGTATACCTGCTTTCCAAATTTTCTATATTGAGCATGCCACTATTCTATAAAATATGAGAATTCCATGCTGTTTAAGAAAACTCTTAATTTCCCTCCTTGCCATCCTGGCTCAGAAGAACAATATATAAGGATTACACAGGCACTGTGACTGCATAGGTAAGAAGATGTTTCCTCATGTCACTATGAATCATCTGATGTAGTAGTTCTTCTAAAGTTTCACCCTCCCAGTTGTCATTTGTGAACTGATGAATAATGTCATCGTGTTTAGGCAGGGAAGGAAAGGATGAGAGGAAACAAAGGCTTCCAAGGCCCTATCACCCTTCCACTTAGAGTACTCACTAGCCAATAGTTTCAGACTATTATGGGAACTTCCTCCCATCCTTCCTCCACTTTATTCTTGTAAATGATGCCAGAGTCTCTTCAGAGGCATCAGGACTTTACCCCACAATTCTTCTTTAACATTTCATTAGCATTTCCCCTTTATGGAAGTTGCCCATCTGGTGATTGAAAAGGCAAACAAAACTTCTGCCTGGATTTATTTTGAAATGACTCTAAAGTGAGTAAGAGTCTATATTATAATACAGTAATTAACATGGAACACAAAGACTTCATGATCATAATTAGAGAATTTCATTAACCTTGAAATCAGTGGCATAAAACAGACATGATAACTTAATGCATCCAAAGGGACATCATTATAAGCATACTTCTTAGGGCTTGTTTGCATATTTTCCATCTGAAGACTGCTTACCTATGCAGTGTTGATCTTGAATCAGACAACTCTTTAGTTCAATCTGTAATAACAAGGTCATAAACTATATTCCTATTTTCTTACCTTGATTCATCCAGTAAAATATTTATTGTGGTTCATAAAGTTGCTGTTCCTCTCTTACTGTTACATGTAGTAATATGGATTTGTTTTTGTTTCTATTCTTATTTTGTTTAAATGTACATGGGAAACAATGATGCTATGTGCTTCCCAATGTTTTAAGACTTTGATAAATAATATTATATATATATGGAGTGTGCTTTTATAAAATCTTAAGGAAAATAGTCACAGTAAAATTCCACAAACACTTTACTCAGAAATTTAGTTTAATTTTCTCATTACCTGTATTTTTAAGTTAATGCTTTGTTCAGGGTGAAATTTTGCTAGTATAGCATTTTAAACCTCTTGGTATTTGTTACACATCTTTGGACTTTGCTGCAATTTACTGTTTTAGCAGTTTTTGAGAAGTAATCTCATTGCACTGGAACAAAATTGTTGCACATTTAAGGTCCCACCTGCAGGAATTAACACTCCACAAAAATCATCATTACTTAGCTATATAGTTCTCAACATTTGATGTGTCGATTAACCCAGATTTTCCAGATGTTTGAAAAGAAGAAGCAGCTTGGCCCCAAAATTAGGTCAGAATTTCTTGTGTAGTTCTTTAAACTGCTCAGTGAGAAATACTTAAATAACTCAGGATTGCTTACTTTGTATTTACATGAGAAATGAAATCATTTTATAAAAAGGATTAACTCCAGCTGAAATGATAAAATATAAATGCAGTTCTAACTACATCAACTAACTTTAAATAATTTTAATGTTGAAAAGCTTAGGCATTTTCTTTAGTCACGCTTAAGAGTTCAGAGAGAGTCCTAGAATTCTTTTTCGCTCAGGGTCCTGCCTCCAAAGAAGGCACTGTCACTTAGACAGGTGTTAAGTTAGAGAACGTTATAGCATTAGAAATATGTCAAAACAATTTTTCCCTATGCAAATGAAGAAATATAATGTAAGTAAAATATGGTGAAAACTTGTAAATCTTCCCTTTGTACAAATATGTGGTTCTAACTTCTAGAAAAATGGCTAAAATCATCATTTAAACTTAATTCAACTTAGAATCTTTATTATTATTATTTTTTAACTTTAGGGGAAACTTGGTGTTCCAGGATTACCAGGATATCCAGGAAGACAAGGTCCAAAGGTAAAACAATTAGCTTGATGTTTATAGTTTATCAACATTTTGTAGAAATTAATCATACATAATGGTTTGTAACACAGAGATGATAAATCCTTAAAATATAATTTCACAAGGGAAAGACATCAGGTTTGTGGGTGCCTGGTACACAAGGAGCTCTGGGAGCCTAGGTGATTATGGACTGGAGTATTTTAGCAGACAGTGTCATAAAAGGAAGACATTGTCAGCTACTTCCTTGTAATTGGAATCAGGACTATTCCAGAGTGACATACTACTATATCTAGAAGTTATAAAGGGGATGATAACTGATGGATAACAGTGTTTGATTTCATTTCTAGTACCCTACAGGTTTGAATTTCCACTTGCTGCCTTTAAAAAAAAAATTACAATACATCTTTCATCATCTTTCTCTTCCCTCCTTTCCCCAGTATTTGTTTCCTAGGGCTACTGTAACAAATTTCTACAAACTTGGTGACTTAAAACAACAAAGACTTACTCTCTTATGGTTCTGGAGACCAGAAGCCTAATAAAATCAAGGTGTCAGCAGGGCCCCAGTCCCTCCAAAAGCTCTAGGCCAGAGTCTCTCCTTGTCTCTTCCAGCTTCTAGTAAACCAGGGCAGTCCGTGGTTTGTCTCTGCATAGCTCTGCCATCTCCACGTGGCCTTTTTCTTCTCTCTGTCTTCTCTTCTGTCTCTTATAAAGACACTTGTCTTTGCATTTAGGGACCACATGATCTCATTTCAAGATCCTTAACTTAACCTACACTTACAAAGACCTCTTTTTCCAAATAAGGCAACATTCACATGTTCCAGAGATTTGAATATCAGATATATGGATTTGGGGCCACCATCTGATCCACTACAGAACTAAAATTTTATTTTTAACTATTTGAAATATACATATTTTAAGCATAAACATAGATGGTTTTAAAAATAGATGTTTACCCTGGTGTGCTAATTTTCCTCAAGCTAATCTTAAAACTTTGTCAAGGGGGCACTTCTTGCATTGACTAGTTAATTAAAGTGGTTAAATAAATTAATACATACATTTTGGTTTCTACTATTAAAATACTTACATGCCCATGAGACAGACTATCTATCTATCCATCTACTTTCAATCTGTCTCTGTTTGACCCATTCAGGCTTGACAGGAATCGTATATAAAGATAAATCCTGTTTATATAATAATCTCCAAACATATTTATTAATAAGTTCCCCAGATAATCATTGGGAAACCAGAATGTCCTTCCTCTTGACAAATGTGAACTGCATGTACTTGTGTTCACTCATTGTCCTGTGATGACACTGTATTAGGCTTGCTATGTGGTTTTGTCTTATAAATTGTCATTGAGTTTCTAGAAAATGTGGAATCCCTTGTATAGTAAGAGGTAAACATAATGCTTTGAGCTTTTCATCTGTGACTTAAAAATAACACATGCATCATTTAAAGGTTTCTAGCTACATTTAGAATGCTTATTAGTAAGTTTCACCTTTTAGATATTGTCTCTAATACACTGCCCTGTCTCTTAGCTACCTTCCTTTCAAATGTCAAGCATTTTCACAAGTATTATGAGTGGAAAAAAAAAAAAAACAAAAACAACATTCACTGCAAAACCCACAACCTTACGCTATCATTAGATTGCTTGATGAGTTCTTGATATAATTAGGAAGTTGAATTGCAATTGTGGTGTTTTGATTTAAAAACAGAAAACTATCATATTACTTGAAGGCTTAGCACAATATTCTTTTATTTGACATTCTTATTTCCTTCTGTTTTTCCTATGACAATACTCTGTTCAATATTCTTTGAGTTATTTTTATTAACAAAATGCACCAGAGTGACTGGAGAGAAATGTTTCTTCCTAGAGAAATCAAACATTTTTCTTTACTCCTTAACCAAAATGTCTGAAACCTTGGTTTTTATTTTTTCATATTACTGTTCTTCACAATAACTGTTTTTATGATCAAAAATGATTAATGTTTCTTAGTTCTAAAACAAAAAATAATGGTCTCATCAAGATCAAAGATATCTTCACATTTTTTTCCTATGTGGAAGCTAATGAATTTTGAATAGATTTAAATCTATATTGTACTAAAAGTGAAATTCAACTGCTAATCTCTTAAGCAGTTTAAGGACTATAGTTAGACATATAATTTATTTAATATCTTACTAGCAATGTAAATCACAATGGGTATTTGAAAGTTGCACCATCATTGGTACTATAAAAAGATAGATCACTACTTCAAAAAGTAAATCTGTTTTAATGTAGGATTCTTTATATTTAAAACAGCATTCAAATAATTTTGAAAGTTTCACAATTGGTGAGCCAATTTTACCATTAATCTTTGACTTTTCAGCCTTTCATTTGCTGTTTGTTTTTTCCATTTAAAAACCTATAATGCCTGAGGTGCCTGCATGGCCCAGTTGGTTAAGCGTCCTACTTCAGCTCAGGTCATGATCTCACAGTTCATGAGTTCAAGCCCCTCACTGGGCTCTGTGCTGACAGCTCAGAGCCTGGAGCCTGCTTCAGATTCTGTCTCTCTCTCTCTCTCTCTCTCTCTCTCTCTCTGCCCCTCCCCTGCTCGCTCTCACTCTCTCTCTTTCTCTCTCTCTCTCTCAAAAATGAATAAACATTAAAAATAAAATAAAGTCAAAACCTATCATGGAAATTTTATATTTTGGTGATAACTCCTTATGTGAGAAAAGAAGAAGAATATGCCTTTATATTACAAACTATTTAGTTGATGGATTGGGCATTTTTGTTTTTTTCTCATAAATTGCCTAGAGCAGAAACTTACATAAGAAAATAAATTTTATAACAATAAAATTGATTGATGCATAGAGCAATTTGTTTGAATGGAGTCTCTACAAATGTGATTAGTTATCTATTCTATCCAAGACAGAAATGAATATTTGTTCACAGATAAAATCTGGTAGAGTAGGTTATTTCCATATTGGATTTTACTCACTTGTCAAATTCCTAGAGTAGTCCCATAGTAATCCTGTACCAGATCTGACTTCTCATTCTCCATAGAGAAAAAGGCTTTGAAAGCCCTTCAAAAAACATAATTTGCAGACATTATTTCCCCATTATGTGAATATTACATGTCCTAACAATTGTCCTCAGGTGAATCACATAGTAACCTCTATAGATATGAATTAGAATATATTGGGAAATGGGTCATAAAAAGAAGCTCAGCAGTGCATACAATGGATGATTGTTTTGGCCATCAGCTCCCATAAGGCTTCACATACAACTTTCTCCTGGAGGAAATATACATTGGTATCTATTATATACATCACCTGGAGGAATTGTTAAAGATGCAGATTCCTGGGTCCTTCTGCTAGAGAGAGAAATCTGCAGTGGGATTTGACAATCCACATTATTAGGAATTACTCTGAATTATCATGAAATGGAGGGGACACATCACTTAGATAAATACTATTTTAGGGATAATTTAATCCAAATGAATGGAAAGAAAAGCAAGAAATATATTCAAGTCAAAGAAAGGTTTTGTTATATCTCCCTTAACACATGGGAAAGTATGTAAAATCTGAATGTCTACTACTCTGCTGGATATTTTATACATTATTGCATTTAATTCATAAAGTGGTCTGAATAGGAAAAGTGAGTATTTGGAAGCACACACTTTCCAAAGTCTCATAGTTAGCACATTGAGGAGAAAAGATCTGAACTTTAATCTGTTCTGTTTCATGATACGATAAAGCAAACCAGTCACAGTCATGTTCAAAGGAATCTGTAAACAGATAAAAATGTGGAATATGCACAAGATGAAATGGGGGACTATATTATATTCCATCTGTAAAATGTGACTGTCTGTGGATGAAGTATGATGCTTTCACTGTGCCTATTACACCTTAAAACAACCAATACTTATTGTTATCTATCATTATCATTTGTATACCTTGCCTTCCTTTATTCTAATCGCCCACAAAGTCAAAGTACCTATAAGATGTGGGTGAGTGTCCTCATTTTGCAGAAAAACTATGCTTGGAGAGGATAAGTAATGTACCCAACTTAGGTGAATGTATGATAAACATAAGTTATGAATTTATGCCTTTGGAATTCCAAAAACAGGACTTTAATGCTGGACTGCCTGACTTAAACTCTCAGCTAGGTTTAACCACATTCAAACATCAAGCAGAAAGGTGGAAGATCTTTAGCCTTTATGATTTGATTCAATTCTAAAGGTGTAAAAATATTAAATTAAAAGTTTCAAATATATAAATACAACAATGTTAATTTAGGAAAATTTTTATAAAATTCTTATTTTAATATTTATTCATGCTCATGAAAAATAAGATTTTTCTTCCAAGTTGAAGCAAGTGTGTAGAATTGTAAGTCAAAATTATTTTATATAGTGTTCTCTAATTGCTATTTTCTAATATGAGAAATGATATTTGGTTCATTATTTTAAAGTGAAAAACTAAAATGTATTTTATCAATTCATGCTTTCACTGCTTCCTGGATTTCAGATGTTACTGTAAGTTCATTTTCCTAAAGGCCTGCAGCTTGTGTCTAAAAACGTTAGTTACCATGGGGCACCTGGGTGGCTCAGTCGGTTAAGCGGCCGACTTTGGCTCAGGTCACGATCTCGCGGTCCGTGAGTTCGGGCCCCGCGTCGGGCTCTGGGCTGATGGCTCAGAGCCTGGAGCCTGCTTCGGATTCTGTGTCTCCCTCTCTCTGACCCTCCCCCGTTCATGCTCTGTCTCTCCCTGTCTCAAAAATAAATAAAACATTTAAAAAAAAATAAAAATAAATAAATAAAAACGTTAGTTACCATACTCATTGTTTATTATTTTTATTTTTGTAGGGTTCCACTGGATTTCCTGGGTTTCCAGGTGCCAATGGAGAGAAAGGTGCACGGGTATGGTATTGAAGTCTATTGTCCTGGACTATCTCATACAAATGTTCTTGCATGAGTACCTGTCTTTCAGCACCAGACTCATGATTCGCTGTGATATGCTGCCTACTGAAACTGTTTGAACTGTCTTTGGCAGGGTGTAGCTGGCAAACCAGGACCTCGGGGTCAACGTGGCCCAACGGTGGGTGGCTTTATTTAAAATAATAATTTTCATTTTGGATTTAATGTTTCAAGATAAGTTTCTTCAAAAATAAAAACAGATTCTGTGCTTTGGGGTGTGCCTGACACTCGATCGGTTTCACCTTTTGCTCTCATATGCAGGGTCCTCGAGGTTCAAGAGGTGCGAGAGGTCCCACGGGGAAACCTGGTCCAAAGGTATTAGAAGTACTTGTTCTATCATGGATAGAACTGGAGGGTATTATGCTAAGTGAAGTAAGTCAGTCAGAGAAAGACAGTTATCATATGTTCTCACTCATGTGTGGAATTTGAGAAACTTAGCAGAAGACCATGGGGGAAGGGAAGAGAAAAAAATAGTTACAAAGAGAGAGGGAGGCAAACCATAAGAGACTCTTAAATACAGAGAACAAACTGAGGAATGATGTGAGGGGCAGGGAAGAGGGGAAAATGGGTGATGGGCATTGAGGAGGCACTTGTTGGGATGAGCACTGGGTGTTGTAAGCGATGAATCATGGGAATCTACTCCCGAAGCCAAAAGCACATTGTATACTCTACAGTGTGTTAGCTAACTTGACAATAAATTATATTAAAAAAAAAAGAAGTATTCTATTTGCGTTTGATGTAAGTTGCTCTTCCAGAGGACAAATGCTATCAGAAGGAATCAAAACTGATTTTTCTTTTTTTCTCTTTTCTTTTTTTATTTTTGATAGGGTACTTCAGGTGGTGATGGCCCTCCTGGCCCTCCTGGTGAAAGAGTACGTATGATACAGGATACAGTAACATAAAATAAATATTAATATTTTGCAAGTATTTAAATTTCTGGGAAAAAGTACATGTGTCTGCAAATACATGTACACAGAAATTTGCAAAATCTATTCAGAATTTAAAAGTTCTTATTTTTTAATTTACTTCTTAAAAAATCTTAATCACTTATGTGCTACTAATTTTGTTATAGAAATGAGAGAAATAATGTGCATAATTGCCCTATGATGTCTCTCAAACTCAAGCCAAATAAATTTTTTTTGAATATCCATATGACACCTATGCCTTCTCCTTCAGTCCTCCTGTGTTCCCTGTTGATATTCATTTTGTCCATAGAGCTGGAAGCAACATTATGCTGGTAAAAGGCAAGCTCCCAGTAGCCATTAAGTCAGAATCGATATACATTCAAATCAAGATAAAACATCTATTCCAGTAAATAGAAAAACTATTTAGTAAATTGATTTTCAATTGATATAAAATAAAGCTAAATATACATGAGTAAGCATGCCCTTTATTTGTTTCCTTTTGGCAAAATAAAGCATTTTTGTAGCCAGAGTTTTTGAAAGTGATCTTCTTGAATTTTAAATATTCAATCTGTATTACTGTTAAAGAAATTAGACTCCTTTCTGAATATTCTATAACAATGTTTAGTATTATGCAGTTATAGTAATATATTTTTGTATATTATTATTTGAAATTTATAATAGATGTTTCACAAAAAGAAAACTGAAATACCCCATGATATGTCACTTAAAACTGAGAATAAGTAATTTTTTAGAATGAAGTTTCTGTTTGTGACAGAAATGTCAGTAGATAAGACTTAAGAATAAACATTTAATTATAGTTGTTTCAAAGCTTTGGTTCATATTTAATTAAAGCAAACTTTCTTGCTAAATATCTCTCACTATTGATGAACTATTCCCAAATTAAGTCCATCCTGTACATTTTAAAATCATAAATAACATACACATTTTAAAATTTTGATGGTCAAAATAATTTTAATAAGAAGATGCAATTTAACTAAAATAGCTAAATCATTAAATGGAATAGAACAACTTGACAAATTATAGCAAAACTAGGAGTTTTGTTTTTAAAGCATAAACTATTTTTCTTTCATATTTTGTTTCTGCATTCCAAAATGTCATGATCAACCATATATATTCACAATTTTGGAACATAACAGTGTGACCCACCAGCATGATTACTCGTAATTGTAAAAATACTTTGAGAGTAAGGAAAGTGTATTTTGAAGCTTAAAGTAGAGGTTATTATAAAAAAAAGTTAAGTAAGCTGGAAACCATTTTTAAATAGCATTCATACATTTTAAATATACAGGACATACTTCCTATATTCTGCATAGTTGATGAAACCTTTTCTCCCTAACATATCCTCATTTTCTCCAAAGAATTTTATGTATCATAAACTATTTGGTTATGTCTTAGGCGTAGTTGAAGAATGATAGAAATGATATTACCAAATATTTTCTTTAAAATAAATGACTTGGGAAGTTTAGGGGGAGAGTTTTATAGTACTATTGAACTAGAAATGGAAATACCTATTTTTGCCCATTTCAATGGACTTCTTTAACAATATATTTGCTTATAAATATATATATATATTTATAATATATATATTTATAATATATATATAGTATTATATGTACATATTATGTACATGTTGTAGGATATTTTAAATATATACTATTATATATTTAGTAATTAGGATACTCTGCAGCTTAAATATAATAATTCCTCATACTCGTGATTTGCGGATCATGGATGCCTATTATTAAAGACTTAGTTAAGACAGCTTTTAGTTGTTCTAAGATTACCAGATTTAGCAAAAGCCAAAAAACAACAATAAAAAATGAAATAAAATAAAAAGACTTAAGACACCCAATTAAATTTGAATTTTTACATGAACAACAGAATAGTTTGTGGTATAAGTATGTCCTTTGCAATATTGGGAAATATTATTATTCATTATTTATCTCAAATTCAAATTTCACTAGGCACTTGGTTTTTATCTGGCAACACTTACTGGGTTCCAACACTGTCTTTACACTGAGTATGTATTTTCCACATCACCTGGAAACTATTTTCATTAATATGGAAGGACTATGTCAACACTTTCTTGTGGAATTTTATACAGGTCCACTTTTTCTTCTATGTATTCTGTAGAGAAGTGATTTTTGAATTTTTTTTTTCCTTAAAGAAATTTAAATCCAAAATCAAATTTTGGTTGAAAAGGAGCAGAAATTTAGAAGGCAAAGAAACTACATATTAAGGAATTAGAAAAATAGAGCTTGCTACATAGCCTAAAAAAATAATATTTAAAAATTTTTATATTTAAAATTGTTTTAAATGTTTAATTTTGAGAGACAGAGAGAGACAGAGCATAAGCAGGGAAGGAGCAATGAGAGAGAGAGAGAGAGAGACAGACAGACAGACAGACACAGAATCTGAAGCAGGCTTCAGGCTCTGACCTGTCAGCACAGAGCCCAATGTGGTGCTCACAAACTGTGAGATCATGACCTGACCCGAAGTCGGATGCTTAGCCGACTGAGCTACCCCAGAACCCCCTAATATTTTACATTTAAAATAAAACTTTGTTTATAATATTAAGTTATTATGATATATATTTAAGAATGATAGTTTCATACTTCAATGAGAGTACCAAAATTTGTAAGTCCCAAAGGTTGCCCAGTGTTTTTGGTAATTACACTGTGATATCTATTTATTTAATGACATATTGAACTTCGAAGTTTCTTTTTGATTTTAAGATAAGATGCTGGTAATAGCAATAATTTGTGCTGATTTCTGAACTAGCATTGGCTTAAAAATGATAACGAAATTTCCCTTGGAAAGGCTAAACTGATAAACTGAAAAGAGTAAAGACCAATTTTAGCAAACTTCATTTTTTATTTAAATATAAATAAATCCTATTCTAGTTGAGTTATTTAAGAAATCCTATTTATATTATGTTCCTATATATATATATTTCTTTTGGAAATGTAATTATTATGTTCTGGGAACATAAAGGATTATCTTCACCAATTATTTTGCTGTCACTATAATAGGGTCTATTTACTGCATTTTAAATTTATATAAATATAAGTATTGAATAATAATGTTGATTAAAGATTAGGTTAAAACAATATTATAAATGTATTTTTAGATTGAATGTTAATGAGAAAAATAATACAATAAAGCGTTTTTTCTCTGATCTACAAAAGAATTTTATATATGAGTAAAATGAGATATTGGCATCTTCCAAAATACATTTTAAATATAGAAATTAGTTAAAGGTCTTTCTGAATTAGTCACTTATTTTTTCCTTTACTTTTATGTGACTGGAATCAGAACATTTATAGAGTCAATTTTAAAAATAATTTTTTGGGGGTGGCTAGGGAATTGAATTATTCTGTCCCAAGGATGTTTCCAACTAATGTTAAAAGTATGGAGCTTCTTGATACATCTATGTTCTGCTCACTTTATTATGAATTCTAAATATTTATAGTGCTCATGATTTAAGGCCATTGGTGTGCGGTTTTGAGTACTGAATAAGGTGAAAAATCATACATTTAACTTTTAGATTAGCTTACATTATCTTGTTACATTACTGTAGTTCTGTCATGATGATGAAGAAGCTATATGCTATATTGTGTTTCATCTGTAGAAATAAACTGTAAAGTATAAAGATGTATCTTTTAAGGCATATTCTTAAATTTCTCCACTGCTTTTTATTTTCAGGGCCCTCAAGGACCTCAGGGTCCAGTTGGATTCCCTGGACCTAAAGGTCCTCCTGTAAGTACCATAGTTTTTCTTTATTTCTTCATTTGACAATGTTTTCAAATTTTCAAGAGTCACAGTTTATATTTTAAGTAATTTTTAGATGCAAATATTGACGAAAATTCTAATAAAAATAAATTGCAATTGGTGACGTCAAAGAATGTACATTTTTAAATTTATGACATTTATTGAATGTTTCTGATATAACCCAAATAGATCTTCATAAAGATTCTTGCAAAGTACATCAAAGACAGGAACAACCTGGATGTTATTCTCTCAAATACTCCTCCACTGCAGTGCATATTACTAATGGTATTAAAAATTGTTACTGAATCTTAAATATTTGTTACATCAGAACTTCTCTTTTGTCTTCCATCATCCAATGTATCCTTCAAAATATCACTTCCTAAACATTCTCTGGCATTCTGACATTACTTACATTTCATTGTAATTTGTTTATTTGTATTTATTATTTTTGTCTATAATCCGTGCTTTTAAAAAAATAATGATAATCCTTTCTGAATTATATCCCTTTTATAAAATTTGCTCATTCAAGTATCTTCACAAAGTTAATGGAAATCCTTTATTTCCACACTTAAATGTATATGGGAATATCAGACATGCTCATTGCTCAGTTGTTTTATTTTTCTTTTCTTAGTAACCTACTCAGTTTATTTATGAGAACTAGAATCAACTTAATCACTGGTTTAGACCATTCTGGCTGCTATAACAAAAAACAAGCAAACAAACAAAGCACACAATGTTGTTTACCCACAGAGACTAGATAGCTTATAAACAACAGAAGTTTATTTTGCACAGTTCTAGATGCCACAAATTCTAGCTCAGGGAGCCAGCATGGTCAGGTGGGGGCCCTCTTTCAGGTAACAGGGCAGAAGGGGCTAGGAAGCTCTTGGAGTCTCTTTCTTAAGTCACTGATCTCACTTATGAGGGTTCTACCTTCATGACTTAAACACCTACCCATGGCCCAACTTACTAACATTGTCTCTGAGGGTTAGGATTTCAACATCATGAATTAGGCATTTCAATATGAATTTCAATACGAACTTACAGGCCATAGCACCCACATGTCTAAGGAAGTTGTTCTCAAAGTGTGGTCCTTGGACCAGAACATCAGTACCACCTGCGGTTTGTTAGACATACAGTCTTCTCCCTACATCACTCAGCTAACTCAGAACTCTAAGAGAGGGTCCCAGTCTGTTTAACAAATTCTCCAGATAGTTCTGATGCATGCTAAAGTTTGTGAGCCACTCTTCTAGTCTACATTTGACAATGCTGTCTAAACTTTAATGTGCATACAAATTATTTTGGTATCTTGGTAAAAATGTAGATTTGGGGGCATCTGGGTGACTCAGTCGGTTAATCATCTGACTTCAGCTCAGGTCATGATGTCACAGCTCATGGATTCGAGCTTTGCATTGGACTCTGCGCTGATAGCTCAGAGCCTGGAGCCTGCTTCAGATTCTATGTCTCCCTCTCTCTATCTCTGCTCCTTCCCTGCTCATGCTCTTTCTCTCTCTCTCTCAAAAATAAATAAACATTAAAAAAAATGTAGATTTGATTCAGTAGGCCTGGAGTGAGTCATGAGTCTTGAAGTTACTAACAAAGGTCCAGGTGATGCCAATACTGTGCTCCTAGGCCATATTTTAAGTAACAAAGCTCAAAAATATTTTGGCTGAAAATATAACCAACATAGTTTGAATATGATTTACTCAGCAGGAAACAAAGTATAGCTAAATTTTCAGTTAATAATTTGAGAACCAAATGTTTTTTCATTATAATGATACAAATAACTAAATCATTACTAATAGTTTTACTCGCATCCTGGATATTTTCATTTAGAGGCTCACTGATATATATTTTTTGACTGAATGTTCTAAATTGATTTTGAACTGAGTCTTTTTGACAAAACCACAGCATGCATCCTGTATGAAGAAATGTGAGACTATTTGTATATGCCAGTATTTCAAAAAAATTGTATATTCCAGTTCTCTATTTTCTGATAATTATAGTTAACCAAATATAGTCCAATAGTAGTCTTGTATAAAGGAACAATTTGGAAAATTCTGAATTAAGATGTTAAAATTTTAAATAAATGTTGCATCTGGTTACATTATACTTTCAAGCATGTTGAAAATAATTTATAACTAAATGCATATGGTCTCCAACTTCTTATTGAGTTTAAATAACCCTCTATTTCCACTGATAACTTTCACATTTGACTTTAGCTCACAGGTTTAAAAATGAATTATTTATCATTAAAAGCAACTTTTTTTTAATTTTATTTAAATCCAAGTTAGTTAACATATAGTGAATGATTGTTTCAGGGTTAGAATTTAGTGATTCATCACTTACATATAACATCCAGTGCTCATCCCAACAAGTGCCCTCCATAATGCCCATCACCCATTCAGTCTATCCCCCCATCCAACACCCCTCCAGCAACCCTCAGTTTGTTCTCTGACGAAATACTGGCTTAAAGTAAATATTAAAAGTTGAAGCAATCTCTTATTTTTTGCAACAATTTTAGACACTGTTTGAAATATTATTCTAACGGTTTTGCTTTATTACTGTGAACACATCAAGAAAGGATTGTTATCTGTATTATAGTATTATGAAAGGATTAATGTAAAGAGCTAGTATTAAACACAGGGTAAGATTGATACTACTTGTATATAATGTTGTTTACCCACTATCTCAGTTGCGTTCCAAATGTAATATTGTCATGCAACATTTCACATGTAGAGAAGTGAAAATACAGTTCCAAGAAATGATTTCATACATAAGACGTTTTTCATAAGTATTTTGAAGCCATGTGCATGCATAGATCATTGTTTAGCAACATAAAATCCAGTGATATGTATAACTTCCACATTATCATACCGTTTATATTTGCACAGATTGCACAGATTGCTAAGAATTGTTTCCTTCATATAATGTAATTTTTTTGTCAAAGAAAGCCATTTGACCCATTTTTCCTCAGACTTTTTCAGTTCATTCTCTCATGTATCTTTCAACAAGTTTTGAGCCATTAATCAAGCATGCATTTTGTCTCTAAGAAGCATTAAAAGTGTAATAAATGCCTACACTTGAGAAGCATGCCATCTAGTTGGAGAGACATGACACTATTCAGGAACATTGCTTTCACTGCTAAACAAAATGATTTTTATACACTGTTTCTCTGTCAAGTGAAACATTAGAGCATGAAATAAAAGTACCTATTATTTCTCTGGTATGCAGTTTTATAACATTTTTAGGACAGAAATGCCTTCATCTCTTGGATATGGAAGGAAGAAATTGAGTGGAGGGATAGAGCCAAGCTTCTTTTCCTGTGTATTAATTGGTTCATCTTCATTGTAATCAGAAAATGTGCATATGTTTTTATATATAAATTTATATAGATATACATTCACAAATGTTATTTATTGAGTGCTTAAAATGTTCATGTTTAGAGTCTGTTAACCTCATGCCAATGTCAGCATATAGTTACTCCATTTAAGAAAAATTTTAACTTGAGGTGATTAAGACTTATAACTATTATAAGATACAGTCTATTTATAGAAGACAAAAAATCAAAACTCCTTGCCAATGGGAAGTAAAAAAAATAGCCTTAACATTTATTTAGTAAGTGTCTTTTCACAGATTACCTTCCTGTATATGCACACCCTCATTTAGATAAATTTGTTGCCACTGCCCTTCAACAACATCAAAGGGGCAGTGTTTTTTGACCAATAAAATTATGATTTTAAAATTAATGCCATGAGTAGTTAATCCACTTTCTTTTATTGGATACACTATTGAGCCATTATGATTATTTAGAATTAATCACTTAATATTTGGAATATATACTTAAAGAAAAATGATGATATGAATGTTTTATGTAGTCTGTTAACACTGTTCCCTCAGGATATGTAGGAAAGCCATTAAAAATCGTGTTGCAGTCACCCCTAGGCGATGTCATTTTGATCTAAGATCAAATTTAACAGTTTTAAAAGGTTATAATATTTTGCAATAAAAGTATAATCTATATGTCTCAAACTAGCAAATATAAGATAGTGAACATTTATACTTACAGATTTGTAAGAAAACATATAAATGGCTTGTGCTGATGGCAAAACACATAATTTGAGAGGCATTTTAGTATGGGCGGGGGAAAAGCCTGCTACATATTTATTATCCTTTAGTGGTCACTCTCTGTGTCTTTATTTAAAACTTTTACTAGTTCCCCCAATTGGCAGCACATTTATTCCTATATGTATCAAAATAATAATAAAGTACAAAATGTGTCCTTATTTACTGTTTTGAAATACTGAACCTGCATGAAGTCTACTAGCAATTAACTACTTATTTCTGCGTTTCACCTTTAATCGGAGGGCAAAGCTAAATCTTAGATTACTGTACACATAGTGCCTAAGACATAGATCTGTAATATATGGCTTTGAAAGAAGAAATGTTTAAATGATGGCCGAAAATGTTTTCGGGCCTTGGTTAAAAGCATTCCAGTTTTGGTCTTTTCAGAGGATGGCACTGGAATCACTCAGGTGATCCTGGGAGACATGAGCAAATCACTGAGCGAACAATAATCTTGTGAAATGTCATAATAACAGTCATTAACTAGAGCTGCTAATTCACATGGCAACCGGTGTGTCAATAAAGATGAGATCAGGGACAGAGCTGGTACCGTCAGGAAGCCTTCCTCCTGAGGTGTTACAGCCAATGTAGAAAAAAGTCTTACTCCTGGGGAACAAAGCCATCAGTGAAAAGAATCTCATTTTTTTAATATTAAATATAATTTATTGTCAAATTGGTTTCCATAAACACCCAGTGTTGATCGCAACAGGTGCCCTCCTCAATGCCCATCACCCACTTTCCCCTCTTCCCTACGCACCCCCCCATCAACCCTCAGTTTGTTCTCAGTATTTAAGAGTCTCTTATGGTTTGAAACAAACCTTTTTTCTAACTCAGCATTAAAAAGCATTGATAATTTTGGGGCGCCTGGGTGGCGCAGTCGGTTAAGCGTCCGACTTCAGCCAGGTCACGATCTCGCGGTCCGTGAGTTCGAGCCCCGCGTCAGGCTCTGAGCTGATGGCTCAGAGCCTGGAGCCTGTTTCCGATTCTGTGTCTCCCTCTCTCTCTCTGCCCCTCCCCCGTTCATGCTCTGTCTCTCTCTGTCCCAAAAATAAATAAAAAACGTTGAAAAAAAAATTTAAAAAAAAAAAAAATAAATAAAAAATAAAAAGCATTGATAATTTGAAAATAGAGTTTTGTAAATAATCTATTTTTAAGATAGATTTATTTAAATAATTAACATACAGTGAGAGGTATGTCTGTTACCATTTAAAAAGTTATTAAAATGGGGGCGCCTGGGTGGCTCAGTCGGTTAAGTGCCCGACCAGCTCAGGTCATGATCTTGCGGTCTGTGGGTTCAAGCCCCATGTTAGGGTCTGTGCTGACAGCTCAGAGCCTGGAGCCTGCTTTGGATTCTGTGCTCCCTCTCTCTCTCTGCCCCTCTCCTGCTCATGCGCTCTCTGTGTCTCTTAAAAATAAATAAATGTCAAAAAAATTTAAAAAGTTATTAAAATGATCATTTCTTTCATTCCTCCAGAGGGTGAGAATATTTCCGCCTATACCTATTAAATCTGTTTTGAAATCTGACCCCAATACTTAATGGTTTCTGAGTAGGGTGAACGATCCATAATGCAGACTAAAGAAGCAATCTATTTCTTCTAAGTATCTAAAACACAGGAACCACACAGAGTTGTTTGCTTTAAGTACTTAGTTAATTGCTCTATTTATTTCTTTGGTCATGACACAGACAGCATCCCTTAGAGAAAGTGATAACATGGTAGATGTGCTGTCCAGTGCTTAATAAAAATGATGTGTTCAGGATGATATTTAAGAAAACCAACTGGGAAAATTTGGCCCCAATGACACGTAAAATTGAGCAAACCTTACCCTGTTTCCTTTACTTGAAGAAATTGAGAGACAGAGTGTAATTTGTTTGGAAGTTTCATTCTTATCAGGTAGAAGCTCAGACCACCACTAGAGGACACTATCTTTCTATTGTACAAATCTTGATGCACAGGAAATCGAATTACAAACAGAGCACCAAAAAGAGGGGAAAATGTTCATTTGTCGAGTACTGAAGAATTAACCTTTTTGTAAAAATTTTAAAAATCTATATGAATGTTTTTTTTTAAAAAAACAGATGCTAATGAAATCATTTAAATGTAAAATGTTCATATTGGAATTACAGTTTTCTCTTGGTCACAGTTACAGATAGAATTACCCCCAAAGAGATATACACACACACTACTGTATGTAAAATCAACAGAACATCGAAATATATACAATGAAAATATGATGATAAAATTGTCCAACATATACATTTAAACTATAAAACAGTTCAATAAATATTTGTGACATATGGTGTTTAATATTTTTGATTTCAGGGGCCACCTGGGAAGGATGGCCTGCCAGGACACCCTGGACAACGTGGAGAGACTGTAAGTGACCCCATTCTTTTGACTGAAATTTTCCATCCCTGGCTCCTCATCATCTCACAAAAAGCTACCTTATTATTAATAGCTCCTTTACTAGGTTAGGAGCAATGGAGAAATTATTTTCATTGAAATTGTATTTTATATATATAGAGAAAGACCCAAATTTGTATCCAGCTACAAATGAATATACTTAAGGATGGAGGTGTTACTTGATTTGATTGTCCTTACTGTCAATAATAGCACTTTGGGGATGAGTTTAGGGAGAAGACCCCATTATCATTTGGACACCTCTGCAAAGTTGTTGACCTTGACCCTTTCACAGAAGTATTTGTTTATAGATATATTCCATCCAACCCTATCACCCTTCCACTCCCTAACAGAAATACATTATACTTAACCATGCAAATAATGCATTCTTCTGTGTAGAACAAAGGGATGAAATATTTTCTGTTGAAACCATAAGGCTATAATTAGGTTGAAACTATCTCAAATCCATCCTGTCACCTCAAGTAGGAAAATGTAAATGAAAAAAAAATGTATCTGAATTTTATTTTAAAATTAAGAGGAATATAACATTAAATAAATGTCTGAACAACTTCTGTGAATAACAATGATTTGGACAGGGGAAACTGACACTTTAAGCACAGTTTGAGGCTGCTGGTGGGTTTGTTTATTTATTCTGCCACTGTTACAAAATCATGTGTCTGGCTTTTGCACTGGAATGTTAGTCTAATCAGAAGTTATCATAGCTTAGCACATTTCCTTGGAATCAATGCTTGGATTGCACCATTGATTAATTTTATCCAGATTTCTTAAGGAAATCACAGCACAGACCAGCTTTGACGATGTGATTCAAAGTCATTTTAGGGCATGCAGCCAGCATGAAGACATATTTGGAGTTGTATCGAGTGTGCACACAGCAACAAATCTGAAAACAGGATGATTTTCTGCGTAGGATAAACAATCTATCAGCAGCAACTCAATTCCAGTTTTGCTCACCAACCAACGATTCTTAGTGTAGCAACTTCTTAATTTTAGTCAGATTGTAAACTTCAAAGTCTTAGATTTCAAAAGCAGAATGAAATATGATTTAGTGAGACCAAAGAGTAAAATTGTTTGGGTTTCCTCTGGGGAATCACATCTGCATGAGGAGCATAAAATAAACCTTTTAATGAAGAATCCATACTCAGATTTGCAAATGTATTCTCCAATCTTGCAGTCAGTCATTTTTAACTAAGTCATTGTGTAGCTATGTCATGGGAGTGACTCTAGAATGTTTTCAAAATGTCTTTTGGGGAAGGGATACCTAGAGAGTGGCTATTGTAAAATTCCTTTTGTCTTCAATTTAATCAAGACCTCTGTTTCTATCCAAAGGAACTATATTATATATAACATTTAAATTTAAGCAAAGAGGACAAATAGCATATTAAGTAGTGATTCTAAGATGAATGTTCTCATCTAGTAGTTTCTTATAGACAAAGGTCAGAATTACTTCTGGAAAATTGTATTCCTGATTTCAAATCCACTTTTAAGAGCAATAGTGAATCAAACTATGGTCAGGAACCTTTTTTTCTCACCTTGTTATGTGCTGATGGGGATTCAAAGGATTGCATTGTATAAGAAAGAGTCAGAATCTAGAGAAACCATATTTTGCTGTATATGTGTCACTTATTTTGAGGAAGAAATTCTTTTGTTATATTGAGATTTGTCTCGAGTAAGAAAAACTTGAAGTTTCATCTGACGTTTTATAATTCAAAGCTTTTTAAGGCCACTGGCAATAATAAGAAATAATTTCTATTATACTGAAACAACCCAAATTTGCCTCCAAAACACACTGCCAAATCCCACAGTGATCCTAAGATTAACTTAGTCTCTTACAGATTATCAGAATGGAAATGAACATTTTTCTTGGGTCTTACTGCAGATGCAATGTGGCAAATTGACCTCAGTTTTCAGGAACTTTGAAAAACATAACTTAACTTGTAATTCTAAAATTAAATGGCAAGTGTAGTCTTATTAGATGATAATGTTGAACAAGCACACTCCATTGTGAACTATAAAATTTTCTTGTACATGGTTTATTTGTGTCACATTTATTAGATATTTGCAAACACTCTGAATGTTTTAAATGAGCAGACATAGACACTATGCTGTCCCCCATCTCCTCCCAAATCCATCACCCACTCAGATGTGCTAACATCTCTCTTCCTTTCCACATTGTTTGCAGAATTTCCCCAATTAAACATTGATTTTTAATCAATTGATTTTTACCATTAATTATTTATTGCAATTGTTTTTTCATGTACTGTTCTTGTTCTCACACTTACTAAAAAAAACTTGCAAGAGTAATTTTTTTTTGAAGTTCACAATTGCATTTACATCTTCATGTCAAATTTACTGATCAGAAATTGGGAGAAGGGTAATCTATAATCTAGACAGAGGGAACAGGCTATGCAAATATGTGGTATAGGGCTATTTAGGGAAAGGTTAGAAAATCAGCATGGCTAAACTTTAAGACATATTTTCAAAGCAGAGAGGTAGCTAGAGTGACAGCCTAGATCCAGATTGTTTAGAAGTTGGTAATGGATGTTGCATGATATGTACTTAATAATGAGTTGATTAGATTTGCTTTAGTGAGATGGTGACTCTAGCCAAAGTGGACGAGTGTGTGAACCTGACCTGAAAAGCTGAGTGGTCAAGGACAATGGTGACTACAGTTTGAATAAAAACAGGTCTCCTCCACAAGAGAGAAGAAGCCGCATTTTAGAGAGGTTCTAAGATGACACAGTAGGATGAATGACGGAGTCTGAGGACTGAAGGGAAGCCTGGGATATCTAGTCTCTCTGCTAGTAATAAGAGAACACAGGAGGAAAATCAAAGGAGAGTATTCATTTAGTGAGCTCCATGTTGAGAATATAAAGTTGAGGAGAGAGTGTGAGGTCCAATTAGAAATGCCCAGTAAGCACTTATGAGAGAGTTATAGGGTTTGACACAGATTAGAGATTGAGGAAGAGTTTGTTGCAGAGGAGTTCATCAACATATAAGTAACAATAGTGGTCCAGAGGGTTATTGAGATAATCTAGGAGTAGATAGAGTATGGGAATAAACCCTGTGAACAAATCGGTAAGAGGAACAGCAAGCTGTTATCTGTCAATGGGAAAGAAATATGTATATATACATACACATCATACACACATGTATATAGGTATGCTGATATGTGTATATACGTGTGTGTGTGTGTAAATTTCCAAACCAATAACTTGAAAAAAAGTTAAAATACTAAATAAAATCTACAATATATTCTCCTTATATTAATTTGTCTTGCTATTAAAAGTGGTATCTCAAGACAAACCCTGTTGGTCTTAGGAATTAATGGATGTAGGGGTCCTGGGAGACTCAGTCCATTAAATGTCCAACTCTTGATTTCGGCTCAGGTCATGATCTCATGGTCATCAGATTGAGCCCCACATAGGGCCCCACGGTGGAAGTGGAACCTGCTTAAGATTCTTTCCCTCTCTCTCTGCCCTCTCCTGTTCGCTCTCTCTCTCTCTCTCTCAAAAACAAATAATAAATAAATAAATAAATAAATAAATAAATAAATAAATAAATAAAATTTTAAAGTTTTAAAAATTTAAAAAAAGAATTAATGGCTTTAAAAAATAGAAGGGATCTATTTTTTTTCCCTGTTACATCAAGTAAAGTAATTCCAAATACAGCTTCTTTTCCTTTTCCCTACTTAATAATTTTGTTATTATAATTTAATCAGTTGCCTGTTATATAAGCACAGGGCTACCAGTTTCTGCCCTTTGCTTTCCGGTCTTATTATTTTTAGTCTCATTTTACTATAAATACTTTTACAAACACTATTTGCTTTAATTCATTTCATCTGAAGTTTTTCTCCCTGTATTTTGAAGCTTCTTCTCCAACTGTTAAGTGTAAGTTAACTTACATGAGAGAAAAATTTGCTAATCATAAAACAGTCATACGGGATGAATAACCCATGAGTCTAGAGAAATATAGACACCAAAATATATGCTCAAAGGCTTTGTTTATTGGCTACATGCTGCTTACATCTACCAGATTTTCTCTTAATGGCTGCGTTATTTACAAGGTACAGTTGTAACTACATTTTGGGATATTTTAAGAAAGAAGACTGATAAAATGCTAAAATGATTACTAATCATGCAAAATTTTTTTTTTTTATAAATGTACTCTGGTTTCTCTTCAGATTGCATAAATCTTTCGCCTTTTAAATGTACTCTACATCCTGTTTTGTTTTATTTTTGTTTTTATTTTGTTTTGATTCTATTCTTGTTTTATTTTACGTTGGAATGCTGGAAAGAGAAATGCATTAATATGACAGACCTTAGATTTATCTCTGTACACAGAGCCAGTGGCCTGTTTCAAGAATGCCAGGGGACACCTGGGTGGCTCAGTGAGTTAGGCATCCAACTCCGGATTTCTGCTCAGGTCATGATCTCACGGTTTGTGGGATCTAACCCTGAGTCAGGCTGTGAGCTGACAGTTTGGAGCCTGCTTGGGATTCTCTCTCTTCCACTCTCTTTGCCCCTCTCCCATTTGCTTCCTCTAACTAAACAAACAAACAAACAAACAAACAAACATTAAAGAATGTCTAAATCATTTATTTCATCCATAAGCATTGCTATGTTAAAATTCTCACTCTGACTAGGTAGATTAGGGCTAAGAACACGTTTTCCCTTCACCTTCATCCCAATGTCTTATTTAATTTTTTAAGTTTATTGAAAGTAATCATTGGACTATAATGTGAAATAGTGAGGACGGTAATTTTGAATTTCAAAGAAAACTAGAATATAATTTATATTTAAACATTTAATAATGAGTATTTTTAACCAAAAAGTGACTTTGTTTTAATGTGAGTTACCTTACAAATTTGAATCTATGCTTTCGTAACGTCTAGCTTTCTTTCCTCAGGGATTTCAAGGCAAGACTGGCCCTCCGGGACCAGGGGGTGTCGTTGGACCACAGGTATGTCCCTTTACTTTATTTCTCTAAGAAGATTTATTTTCCTATTTATATTTTCATCTTTTCTATGCTGTATAAAATCTGTCCATTTTATTATGATTCAAAATGTTGTACTTTATGTTTTATATACCAGATTTAAATGCATGCCACTGGCCTATCTCAAGTAAACTTTAGCAAACTTTGCGTAGCTGAAGTGATTATTTCAGTTAGATGCATAGAGAAAAGAGAATGAAGCAAATAATGAAAATTCAGTCAGAAAATTCACAATGAAGTTAACATAAAAGCCTGACCATGGTACTACCTACTAACACTACCAAAATGCTTTATTAGAAAGGCCAACCATAATATTTTCCTAGAATTTCAAATTACAAAATGACTTCAGATTTCTGAGTATAAATTATATTTAGATGTATAATATATTACAAATATAATATAAATCTTTGAGTACAACTTTTTCCCCTAAAACTGTAATATTTGTCATTATTACATGTTTCTTAATATTTTTGTCTTTGTAATGATTTCCATCAATGATAAAATATTAGTTTGTAATCTTTGAATATGTCTAAACAATGACAAAGACGAATAGCTTTTTCAACATAGGTGGCAGAAAGAGTCCCAATGATTGATGCAGTATACTGAATCATGGAATAATTTGTGGGAATAGAAAATATTTATTCTGACAAAGTGGTATTGAATGGACAGAACATATTTAGTTTATTCAGCTGGAATTTTACCCCTGCTATAGCAAAAGAGCAAGAGCAGTTGAATAAGTGTTTTAATTATTTAATTGCATTAAATGGCTTTTTCTCAGCCTATAATTCATTCTTAGCACTTTATGCATCCACACACACACACTCACACACAAGCATGCACATCCAAATACATATGGAACTAAAGAAACAAAAAACTGCATCATCTTTCTAGGAATATGTGTCACAGAAGCAAAAATGAAGAATTCTTGGATTGGCTGATCATTTAATTCCAAAGATGAATCCCAAAAAAAGGGAAATACTGTTTGTTCTTTTATAAAAGAAATGTAGTACGCATTATTTTTTTTTGCATGCTTTTTTGTGTGTGTGCTGACAAGCTCTTAACTGCTTACCAGGTTTAGTTAAAAAAAAAATACTCCCTCAATAATTACCTTCAAAATATCTTATTTTTTCCACTGCAAGCGGCTTCATGGCAATTTTCTGTGAAAAACTATAACTGAAAGAATTATTCCTTTTAATTAAATAAATGAAGTTAAAATCCAACTAGAATGTAGACATCAAGGGGCTTCCCTGAATATTTCAGGACCTTATACCTTTTGGAAATTCATCTCTGCCTAATGTAGACATCTGGCTTCTGAGATCTTTGTTGTTCTTGTTCCTCCCTACTTTAAGGCATAAAAGTATCAGGTGTTTTGTTGAGGATGCATTTTCATTGAGTTAGTTTTCTTCATTGGTTATTTTAAGAGAGAAAATCCAATGTCCTATTTCAATAGCCTAATTTTTATATTAGGACAAAGGAAGTGATTTACTAGGAACTATATTGATTGCAATATTTAATATTCACTCCATTTTTTGTAGTCATGTTGCTCATTTTTCTCAATAGTGATAGCCATTAAATTAGGATCAATTTTACATTGCTTACTATTGAAATTCCAGTGATCAGATATTCAAGAACAGTACGTTTCCGGGGGAGTATTTGCACATTAACGATAAATTGAGGACTTTAAGTAATACATAATAAAAGAATTTAAACCTAGAAATTTACACTCAAAGTTGAGGCAGATATGCTCTGTATCCAAGACCAGAGGCAAAGAATCTGTTGCATTTTTAGAAAAATAACAGGGAATGATAATGCGTAAACAACTTCAACAACACATGCCGCTGTTTAACAACCTTGGCATCTGGAAACTTTCTCTTTATATGCCTTTAACTTAAATCCTTCATTTTGCTTTATTCTAAGTGGAGATAGAGAGCAACTGGTCACCATTCTCTATTTACACTTGAAAGCTCATTAAACTTTAGCACCACCAAACAGCACCACTCAGGGGACACATAAATGACCTGATATTTTTCACTTTGGCATTCTGCAGCAATTTAAGGCAGCGGGCTATTTGTTATAGCTTTTGGCCGGGAGGAACTGCCAGCCCAAACTCACAGCCTTCAGGATCTCCCTGCTACATTCCCTAGATTTTGTCAAATGAATATAGATTAACTCTAGGGAGGTCTCCAGTCATGGAAATTCCAAGGAGAACTACTTTGGTTGTTTGGTTTCCAGGGGACCCAGGCTTCTTATCGAGCAGTGATTCATTGAGTAGCTACCCCTGTGGTACCAATGCCTCTTCTACTCCTAAACTCATTGATATCTTATATGAAAAAAGAGGGAATGGGATGAAACTGTAGTTAAAAACTGTGGTTTTAACTGGCATCATTCTGAAGCAATTCTGATATTAAACAAAGAAAATAGCTTTTTGAGTTTACCTATGTATGTCCCTTGTACACTCAGATCCTTACCAAGGACAACACTTACTCTTTTCAGACTCCTCCTGGACCCGTGCTGCTCTTATATGTTTTGTAGGACATTATGAAAATAAATGAGAATAATAAACTATTGTAAAAGGGAGTAGTACTTATTTGGGGTTTATGTTATCTTTATGAAAAACAAAAGCACAATCTAATGAGGTTTTGCTTTCCAATTTAGGGACCAACGGGTGAGACTGGCCCAATAGGTGAACGAGGACATCCTGGCCCTCCCGGCCCTCCTGGTGAGCAAGGTCTTCCTGGTGCTGCAGGAAAAGAAGGTGCAAAGGTATGACATGCTTACGGAATTTTCTTGGCTAAAAACATCCATTTACTTTCCACTGTAGCTTTTCATCACTTGTCCATTGGGTCTCTAACTGTTAGCACAGTGTTTCAATGGATCAGAAAGATATATCAGTAAAATATTTAGTTATTGTACTTCAAGGTGTGACTGAACAATAACATAAGACCACTTAGCATCACTTACCATAAAGCCATCCATGTATGTACATTCTTTTTTTTTTAATGTTTATATTTATTTTTGAGGCAGAGAGAGAGCATGAGCAGGGGAGGGGCAGAGAGAGAGGGAGACACAGAATCCGAAGCAGGCTCCAGGCTCTGACCTGTCAGCACACAGCCTGATGCGAGCCTCAAACCCATGAACCATGAGATCATGACCTGAGCCAAAGTCAGACACCCAACCGACTGAGCCACCCAGGCGCCCCTGTACATTCTTAAATATGATTAGTTCATTATAATGTATGTGGCATTCCACACAATATTCTCATTATTGAATAACATTTAGGCCTTACTTCCAGGTTAGACATAATAACAGTTTTGCTTATAGAAACCTGTAGAAATTATTCTCCGTGACTAATGTGTACTATATTCTTTAGGGTGACCCCGGTCCTCAAGGTATCTCAGGGAAAGACGGACCAGCAGGACTGCGTGGTTTCCCAGGTGAAAGAGGTCTTCCTGGAGCTCAGGTATAATCAGCATATAGATAAAGCATCTGAATGAGATTGCTTATTGAAACATTTTTCTCAGGACTTGACTAAGTAAAGATTCATGAGTAATGAAGGGGAAATATGTAAGCATAAGCATTGATTATCATAATATATATAGCAATATATATTTGTGTCTAAAAACACTTCTTAACGTCTTCATTTTAGAAATCCTACCTCCCCTATTTATATTCAATTCACATCGATTCATTTTCTTTGTTTTTATTCTCATTTCCCAGGGTGCACCTGGACTGAAAGGAGGGGAAGGTCCCCAGGGCCCACCAGGGCCAGTTGTAAGTATGATTATAATAAATAGCCATGCTACCCTTGGTTGCAAATTATGGCTCTTCTTTCATTACTCTCATGCTGTGATCCCACAGTGTGTGGGAGAGAAAATAAACACACGTCAATCAAATCAGTCAATGCCTGGTTTCTACTAATTGCATGCGCTAATGAGTGCAGACGCAGAAGAGTTTAGACGATTGGAAATATTTACTCCACTGCTACTGTCAGGAGGTAAAAGGAGCTAACTTGCTTCATAAATGCCCAAGGAAATAAATCATAATTTGTCTTATTGTGAGTACTTGATGAGACTTGAATTTTGTCAATGCTTTTAAAAAGCAGGTTAATGTAACCTTATGAAATAACCAGAAAATGAGAAAATATCAGATTGTTACTTCACCTTTTCTTTTTTGAGATATAGATCAATCCCTCTGAAAGCAATTGAATACAGTCTTCATTTTCTCCCATGAATTCACCTTTGTTCTTACCTTTTCTCAGAAAGGTTACCAGTAATAGCCAAATTGCCAATTTTAGTGGCCTCATCTCATTCTCTATTTTATTTCACCAGTCTGAAAAGCTGGAAGTGGCTTTAAATCCTCTCTCAACTTCCTAGTACAAAATGTTAAAGTCATATTAGTGCCCCCTCCAATGTTTTTTTAAGGCGTCCCTTTTCTTTATTTCCACTGCTACCACCTTTGTCCAGACTCTTTCCTGTCTCTCCTTGCTTAATAGTGTCTTCATTCATGCCTTCGACTCCATCCCTTTAGCCTCTGCAGTTTTGCCCATTGGTTCTAGAATTACCGGTACACTGTGCCATTCCTCTGCTTTAATGCCTCTTGTGGTCCCGTGCCACCTTCAGAAACAGACTCCTTAGCATGACCAAGTCATCCTCATGGCTTGGTGCCAGTCACTGTAGCTTATTTTATTTGCCTTATTGACTACATCTAATTCTACCCAATTTAATGCACTGAACTTCTTGCTTCTCAAACTACCATGATCTTTTACACTTTGCAGAGAGTATACTATTTACTTTTCCCCTTCTTACAGAAGACCCCATTTTTCCTTTTCTACTTGACAAAAATTCTACTTATCTATAAAGATCAAGCTTAAATGTTAAATCTCTATGTGGTCATCTCTTGACACTTTACTTCCATTTCATTTTTTGGTGAAATTTTTTCACACTTAGTGCTCTTTGTTATGGTTTGTGTTTCAGAAATTACTTTGGAATATAACCGGTTGTCTCTCTCATTAGAATGTGAGTTTCTGTATTTTAGTACATTCACAGCATGGTGTCTGACAGACAGTAATCATTCCATATCTACCTATTTGAGTTGTCAGAAAGCCTTATATTGGAGTGAAGTGTATATAGCATAACTAATACTGAGAACATGGCATTTTTCCTTTGGCTGATTGATTAACATATTTAAGCTGAAGATCACATAAATGTCATATTACAGTGATTAAGGTAGGTATGGACATATTGTAAAGATTTTTTCAAAAGAAAAATAAGTATTTCAATAACTACATTTGACCTTCTATATGCGCAAAAATATGTAGAACACTTAAAATATCCTGATAAGTAAGTGCTGGTAGCACTAGCAGGAACAAAAGTTGAACACAACAGAAGTTTTTATTTGAGCATAGAATCTTCAAAATGTTCAGCACAATGCAATCCATTTAATCAGAATTTCATATTCTAAACTGATTTTATTTTAGAATATATATATATTTTTAAGATCAAGTTATTGTATCTGTGAAACCTGAATCACCATTACAAGAATTAAACTGTTTAGTTTTAGGGCCCAATCAAATAATGCTATCTAGGTGTTTGGAAAAGTTAATATCCATGTATTTGTATTTGTATTTGCATAGTATACACAAGAGCTATACTTTAATAGACTATTAATCAAGTATTTGCATATATAATTATATATTAAATATGATATAAAAATCTAATATTTATTTAGTCAGCTTTAACACCATTTATTTGGCAATACTACCTACTTCCTTATATACAATTAACTTCAATAGAACATATCCCTTTAAGTGACCTTAAGGTAAACCCTTTCGAAAAGAAACACACCAACCTCTAAACAGCACTGCAAGACAGTCAATGATTAGATGCCTAATGGCATACAAACAATAAACATTAATTCTGCAAGGTTGGGAGGCAGAGAAGAGAAAGCAGCAAAAAAGGTCATGCAGGAGGTACCCCTTGAACTTGGCTTCACAGAGTGCAGAAGATTGAAAGATCATTTAAGAGTGAGAAAAAAAAAGATAAGGCATTAGGGGATATCCGATCTTATTAAAGGGAGTACTTTGAGAGGAAGGACTAAAATTTGATAAATTCTTGCTAGGATCCAGGCACTCTGCTATGTATTTACATAATTTAAAGCTAGAGCAGACATATAATATTCAATATGATTATTGAAGTTCTAAAGTCATAAGTTGAAGTAATTTGAAGTTTTGAAGTTTTTGGAGCAAGTGGAGTAAAAAAATACAGTCTTTTGGAGTAAAAAAATAAATTTTAGGGAAAATATCATTGTGTATAATATAGAACATAAATGGGAGAGACTCGAGCATGAAAGCTGTGATCAATGTCATAATACGAGTGAGCCAGTGACAAGGCCAGTGGGAAGTCAAAGGACAGTGCGGATGTCACAAACACTGGGATGGCAGGAGAGGAGGATTTATTACTAAGATTGGATGTGGGCAGTGAGGAAAGATGAAAGCTGAGTGATACCTCAAGCTTGTGTCCTTGTGGGAATGACAGCTTAGTGTTGCCTTCCATTCCCAGAGCAATTTTACCTGGTCAGGATCAACAACAAAGACAACAACAACAAAGACTTTCACATGGAAACCCAAAACCTCTCAGCAGTCACAAGAGATTTTAAAAGGCTTTATATTTTGCTAATAGAAATGTTCCACAGATGCTCACTGTGAGTTCAGTTATTTTGAATTCACACCTTTTCCCATAATAAATTCACATATCTAATTCTGTATCCATCATCCAATGAAAATTCTTCATCAAGAGGAACCACTAAAGACATCATTCATATTTATTAGTTCCTTATGCTGTTTCTATAATTGCTATAAAATGTACTAAAGAGGTTCATGATGATGACTTCTAGTTCGTAATAAGTTTTTTTTTTTAATTTTTTTTTTTTTTCAACGCTTTTTATTTATTTTTGGGACAGAGAGAGACAGAACATGAACGGGGGAGGGGCAGAGAGAGAGGGAGACACAGAATCAGAAACAGGCTCCAGGCTCCGAGCCATCAGCCCAGAGCCTGACGCGGGGCTCGAACTCACGGGCCGCGAGATCGTGACCTGGCTGAAGTCGGACGCTTAACCGACTGCGCCACCCAGGCGCCCCTAGTTCGTAATAAGTTTTAACCAAGCCTTGGTTACTCAATCTAAAACAATTTTTTGCATGTGAAATTTGATTGGAAAAGTTTTTATTCCAAATGAAAAGACTAAAAGAAAAAAGGTTGGGTGCCTAGGTGGCTCAGTCGGTTGAGCATCTGACTGTTAATTTGGGCTCAGGTCATGATCTCACATTTCATAGGATTGAGTCCCTCATCGTGCTCTGCACTGAGAGCACAGAGCCTGCTTAGGATTCTCTCTCTCTCCCTCTCTCTCTGCCCCTCCCCATTCTCAAAAAGAAATAAATAAACATTTTTTTTAAAAAGAAAGAAAACTGTTGATTTTCTAGATGTAAATCATATTTTAGCCAGAAAATTTATTCATGTTAATTCTTATTTTTGTGGTTTAAGACTTTTTATGGTGTTAGGTTGCAATTGATAGTGAACACAAGGAATCAGGAGTGGTGACTGATTTATCAAGAAAGATCACAAGTTCTATTTTGCAATGTTGATCAACGGGTGACATCAACATATCAGAGGAAAATATCTGGTCATTTGGTGAGAGACAGCCAAATTCTAAGTCATAAGGGATGAAGGGGTAAAAATAACCTGTAGAATTTCTTGACTCTATAATAGATAGTTCTGAGTTTTTATCAATCTCATACTAACTTTGCCTTTGAGATTTTGACCATGTCATGGTAAATGCAGGACTGAAATTCATAAGAATGGAGAAGGATGGGATTTTGCAGTTATTCATATTAAAGAAAAAAAATATTAACGTGATGAATTCTCTGTGGGAAAGAAGGTGGATAAAGAATGTGAAGGGTAAAGGAAATAAAAAAGGGCAGTGAAGCAATGTTAAAAGTGTTTATTCTTGGGACGCCTAGGTGGCTCAGTCGGTTGAGTGTCTGACTTCAGCTCAGGTCATGATCTCACGGTTTGTGAGTCTGAGCTGTCAGCATAGAGCCTGGAGCCTGTTTCAGATTCTGTGTCTCCCTGTCTCTCTATCCCTCTCCCGCTTGCACTCAGTCTGTCTCTCTTTCAAAAATAAATATTAAAACAAAAGTGTTTATTCTTTCAAACCTTAATGCTAGGAACTTTATAAATTTTATTTGATTTGATTCTTGCTACCTCAGTAGATATTATCATTACATTTTTAAAGGCAAAAAGTCAGAGGTTTAGAGAAGGTAAACAACCTATCCATGTTCATGGTCCTTTGGAGATAAAAAGCCAAAAACCCTTTGGAAACATTACACAGACTCATTTCCAGATAAGTATGCCTCTCACTCTGCAAGCATTTGCTTAATTAAGTGTTCTCTTTCTCTATCTCTCTCTCTCTACCTCTCTGTACCTTTCCACCTCTCTCCACTTCTCTCTGTCAGTTGCATTTTCCCAAGTCTTCCTGACCCTTCTCCACTGCTGTGAATAATTTTGTTCAAAGGAAGAAAGTTACAGGAGTTAACATAAGAGCTAACTGGCTTTAGTATTCCTTTACATGGTCTTTATAACTAATTTGAATGAATGTGAGATCAAACTGCTTAACCAGACGTACAGTTTGAATACTTAATGACTATAGATGTTTTCCGTATTCCATTGTATCTTTAGCTTATTAATCCTATAATGCAATTTTTAAGGAGCCTAGGTGTGCTGTGTATTTCTGGATTACTAGAGGAATAAATTCCCTCATTGCACAGGATATTGATGAACTAAAACTAAAAGCCTTAAGTATGGGTTTTATTAATTAACATTTCTTGCTCACAGTGAGATTTTTAAGCTTCGTACATGTCACAATTTTGTACCTTATACACTATATTTTTATGTATTCTGATCCATACAAAGCAAAATATAATATTTAATAGCCAGCCATCCAACCTTGTGTCCATATATTTATTTATAAATATTTTTGACATTCAGTCTCTTTATTCATAATCCATTCAGTCAGAAATACAGTCTGGGTTATCTTTGTCACATTGCTATGATATCCTACGGAAGCGGGCTTACTGAACTCTGAAAGGTCTAGCTGTGATGTCATTGGCTTATGCTTGGAGGAACTACGATGTGTAGAGTTTTATCAACCAAAGGGATCTGTTTGAGGATATGAGAGATTGCTTGATGCAGGGCCCTCGTTATGAATATCCTTAGAAAAAATCTCTTGCTACTCCTAGCTTTAGAAATCTTTGTAATTTCTTTAGCAGTTAGCTAGCTTCCCCATCCCCTTTTAACTTATGAATTGTGAAACTGATTTCTCTTTTGGCTTTGACTTACAGAAATCATAGGGTCAAAATTTAGGAACTTTCCAAATTCAGTTCTATCAAAAAAGTACATGTGATATGCTTTAATATTATCTATACTATTTTATTATAATTAATTTTTTAAGTGTTGGACAGGACCCATTGAATTGATTTCATAACCCATCAGTAGATTATGGCCTGAAGTTGGGAAGGACATTTGTCTATAGTATGCATTTTTAGGTTACTAATATTGTTGGTTCTATCTTTTGCCATAAAAGGTTACTGTCTTATCTATTTTTTTGCCTATTTCTTTTTCTTTGTCTTTTTGTTTATATTTTCTTAAATTTTATGTCTTCTTTGTAAACTGCTATACATCTTTTCTTATGGAAAAACTATAATTAAATATCTGAATACATTAGCCAGTCTATTAAGCTAAAATTATATAGATTCATTAAATAGATATTTCCTGCAAATAGCTTATGGTATACTGAAGAAGACAGATATGAAGTAGATAAAACAACATAATAAATAATAAGTAATTTCTTAAAATATACAATAAAGAAGACAAGATGAGAACAATGATTTTTCCATGTTCTAATTGTAGCTATAAATAAAAATCAGTTTTATATATGGAAAGCAAATTTTCTAAAGGTTGTGCTACCAGAAGTGATAATATATTAAGAAACAGTTTTTAATGTTCCCACTTAAGATAAACAAAATGATCCCAACAGGTGCTGTGACTTTGGGCTTTTAAAGTTTGGCAAAAACCAACCACTCACTGTATGCATGATATTGTACACAAGAGTTGGTAATAGATGTCAGTCAAAGCACAAGCATGTTTTCTGATCTCAGGGGGTTTACTTACTAAGTGGATGTCTTGATGAACACACACAAAGCAGAAAGCAACCAAGGACTGAGTGGCAAGAGAGGAAGGCAGTGAAGAATTTTTCTCACATGTTGAACATAAACTTGAATAAACATTTTATATTTGTGTAAATACACAATATATAAACATACTTATGCAAGTAAATTCTCAGATTGTACCTACCACTTATATTTTCACAAAAGAAAATCAAGGAAAGTGTATTCCCTAAACAAACTCTCTTGTGTATATGTTTTTTTTCTGATATGGAACCACCTCCTTACCAATAGTTATTTCTCTAGAAATAAGAAGATTAAAACAGAATAGTGCATTTAATAAAAGGCTTACATTCCTACAACCACATTTTTCCCCCTGAGAATGGTTGCAGTTAATGTGGAGATAGTATATATGAGAAGGGGCCAGACGTATAGCTTACAAAGGTGAATGTCCAAGATTTCAAAATTGTGCCATCCATACTTTCCTATGATTTCTATTTCATGACTATCTGCTGATAATTCTGACTCTCCTTTTCCTCTTTGTGTGCTATTATTTTTTCTGGTCATCTCTTTCTTAGGAGTTTACATGTGTTTCCTATCATAATTCTTATTTTTGTCTAATTTTTTTTTCTACACCCAATTCCAGAGAATTTTCTTTTCACTGGCTTTTACCTAGTCCTCAATCAAAGGAATAGATAAATTCTTAAAAGGATTATACCTACTGATTAATTCATCATCTACCATACTTTTTGAGATAGAGCGCATTTTCTCTATTGGAATCCAGGTTTATTATAATAGGTTTATTATATAGGTTTATTATAGTTTATAATAACAGGTTATTATGACATCCAATCAGGGATGACCAAAGGATAGAGATGGTAGGGATTAGAGGCCAAAGACTGAGATATTGCAAGATTTTGACTTAATCCTTTAGTATTTATGCTTTATATTCTGGTAATGCTTGATATTTTATCTGAATTTTTGGCTTTATGGTCTACAACATGTGTAATCTGGGGAGTTTGGGGGTTCCTCAAACTCATTTTGCCGTGAAGGTCAAGTTTGCCTTAAAAGAAAGGGCAGATTTTTTTCCTCCTTCTACTTGAATTATTCTAGTTTGTAAAAACTTGTGTTCATCCTTTAAATAAAAAAGGGTGGAAAAAATCTCTACCCTTATTTTAACAGTGTTACCTTAGATGTACCGTATAACCTGGATCTTAGTTTTCTCTTCTTATAAAACTCCTCTCTAGTGGGCTGCCTTTTAACTGGATCCTGATGAGATCATTTCTCTGTTTACCACATTTGTTTACTTTACAAACGTTCCTCAGAATATGAAACACCCAGTGAAAATAACAGGAAATGCTTATCTGGATGTTCTCCTGCGTCTGAACAGTTAGAGGAATAACCACTGTTCTCTTTGCTCCAAGAACATAAACTGATACTATTGCTTCTTGTTTTATTTTCATTGTAAAGTTTAGGGGAAAGGGCTGCAGAAGAGGATTGGCTAACATAAAGTTAAAGAAAGGTAACTAAATCGAGAAATGTAAAATTCTCCCTTTTAAAAGCAGCTAAATGTTCACCTTTCAACTGAAAACATGTGACCTGTAGTGATTAATATTTACTATTAAAATCACAATATTTTATGATATTATGGTTATTATAATTCATGCAAGTCAACACATTCTATTGCCTCTGCTTTTGCATAGCAAAGAAAACAATAAAACAAAAAGACAACTACTGAATGCCTTTGGAAAACTTTTAATTTGCCATGTTCCCATTGCTATGGAAATAATGAGTGGGAAAATAATATTTCTATAGTTTTTAGCCCTTTTTTGGTGAGTTATTTCCATTTAGCCCTTTTTTGTGAGTTTTTTCCATTTAAGCAATTTTTATGTGTTAAATATTCACCATTGATGTAAAACATAAGTATACAAACAGTTTAAATTAGGATTAAAGATATTATTCTGTGGAAAAATCTCTACCATTCTTCTAATAGTATAACCTTAAATATATCATATAAAATTCTGGACCTTAGTTTTTTTTTTTTTTTCCCTATTGAATTTTACCACTACGCTCTTTTGAGATTGCATATCTATTTTTGAAATATATAGATGTTCATGGACAGTTCTCTTAAGATCTGTTGCATTTATACCTTAGGACAGACATTGCTCAAAGAAACTTAGAGCTATCACCACATGAAGCATCACAAAAACCTCAAGCAAACTATTTCTGTCCCCAGTTTATTGGTGAGAAATGTGAGCCATTGAGTGCTTGGTCAGTTTGCTCAAGATGGGAATGTTAGTGGCTCCATTGCTGGAAAGGAAAAAGATCACATATACAACTGACACATTTATTTACTGCTATGGGTCTGCTATGTTCTAGTAACTGTTCAAAGTTCTGGAGGTCAGTGAAAAAAATAAGCAAAAATCCTACCTTTGTGGAGCTGATCACTTATCAATTTAATCTATGTTGAAACCCAAATGCATTTGTTTTAAATGGAAAATTTTATTTATCTGGCAATTATAAAGCCCTCTGTTCCTTACCTAAGCTGGTTAAAGAGCTATGTAATAATTTCTATCACTATAAATGTCTACCCTTTATGGAAAAAAATGCATTTGCAACGTTTCTCAAGGGCTGATACCTACCCTAATACATTTTGTATTCCCAGTCAGTGTCAGAAGAAAGTAGATTCTAACTATGTGTTTGTGGAATGTGTAAATAGGTTCTCTTTTTAATATTGGTTTTACGTGTTTTTTTTGATGAGATTTCTCCAATGATTCAGTTGGGACTAAGCGATTCATAAGGCTTATTCTTTTAAAAGTTGGCCTGGGAATATTTTTAAAAGATTTGCAAGTTTGTAAGACCATTTGCTTAATAGGTAGGTATCATCAGAGATTTTCACTATTCATTTACAGATGTATAAAACAAAATCATTGCAGAGCATGCTGTTATTAGAAATATCTAGACTTATAGAATGTTTGAAATAACTAATGGAAAAAGAAATCACAGTTGTACTTTAGGGCACAAATATACATCCAGATAGTTTCTTCTTATTGTTTTCATCTACTGTTTCAAAGTTAATGATCTGTGACAAGATCATGAAGCAATATTTTAACTGCAGGAAAGTAATGTGTTTTTATTGTTAATTTTAATGCAGGTTCTACAAGCAAGATGGCAATCTGAAATTTAATCTTATGAATGCTCCAAGGGAGTAATTAAAATAGTTAAGCTTCACCATAAAAAATAGCATATAATATCTACAAACGGTACACATTGTCATTGATCCAAATCAGCATTCTTTCTTGACTTGATGTACATGAACATTTTATTTGATGAATGTTAAATATTCAACAGACTTTGGTAGAAAATTAGTAAGCATTCTTTTCTTAAGTAAGGCTAATCATTATTTTCATATAGCTTCTTGGCATAACGTATCCAGTTAAGGAAATACATATTTCTCTTAATTGTAATACCACATTTTCTAGATAAAATATATATTCAATTGATTCTCTCTTTCCTGCAAATTTGGGAAGTTTCTATTGACTACACATAAAAACATTTAGATCCTAATTTTTTTAAATTTATTTATTTTGAGAGAGACAGAGATACAGTGCAAGTAGGAGAGGGGCAGAGAGAGAGGGAACCAGAAGATCCAAAGCAGGATCTGTGATGACAGGAGAGAGCCCAGTGCAGGGATGGAACTCATTAACTGTGAGATCATGACATGAGCTGAAGTCAGACGCTTAAGTGACTGAGCCACCCAGGTGCCCCTAGACCCAAAATTTTCAACATATCTATTATGTTCATATATTTTATGGAAAGACCAGTGCATATCTCTAATTCTATTATCATGTTCTTACATTTATTGCTGTTACTTATAATTATTTGATGCATACAGTAAATATTTTCTGCTTTGGAAGTATTGATGAAGAAATCATAGGGATATTTACAGAACAAAATTCAGTATGCCAAATGGTGCGTTTATTCCTTCAGAAAATAATGGTAGAACGCCTAGCATACTACGGTAAGTTGTGCAAGAAACATTTAGAAGGATGTTTCATGCTTTAAGTTCTCAGAATAGTACAACCTTTAGAAAAGACAGTTGTCATCCTGTGCCTAAAGAATGGCTAGAATTTTTAAACAGTACAGGAAAAGACCAAAGACTTTCCAAGGTAGAAGGTAAGTGTGACCAACCATTCAGAGGTAACAGCAGGCATATTGTATTATAGGGACAGTGAAATCTATGATATATTAGGAGAAAATAATTTACACATTACAATACTAAAATCTAAAGTAAAAAAATTCTGAGTATGTGTATATGAGTATTTGGGCGGGGGGAGATCAAGGATAAATACATTCTCAAAAAGACACATTAATCCAAATTGTTTATAGAGTTCTGTACATAAGAAGGAATAGTTAGCTTTTAAAACTCAAAGGTGGAACTTAATGAAAAAGTCCCACACATGTGTTGAATAATTCTCCAAACTAAAAACAATTCTTTGGTTTTGAAAGTTAAATGAAAAACAAAAACAAAAACAAAAAAAGCTTGTAAGTAACAGTGACAAGAAGCAAAGATTCTAATGATGAACAAAGTTTAAATGAACTATATGAATGACAGAGAATGACTATTAAGATGAATGACCTAAGCATTGCCATATTCTTTGAAGTTTTCTCATTTTAGAGGATGTTCAATGAATATGAGCTCATTCTGGTAGAAGTGGTCTTAAATGGCTTTCTCCTACTTATTAAGATTTAGCACAGTATGTTTGAATTATAGTGGTACAATCAATCAAGGATTCTTTTCTTTTTCTAACACTATTTATGAAGTACTCAGTACTTAGGAAGATCTTTGTGTGGATTATGGCACATCAGGCCCTTACGGTATTTATCTGAAAAATAAGCAAACTATATTGGAATTAAATTATATTGCATATACAGAGTAAATAACACAATAATTGCTTAATAGGCTCGATAACTGGAAAATAATACATTTTTTAAATATAAGTTTCTGCTTCCTAGTGAATTTCTTATCATTCTAGTCTCATACTTGACGACCTCAATACAGTCTAATATGATATCTTCTTTGGGTAATCTTCCAACATTTGGGGGTTTAATGTCAAACAGAATTAAAGAGAAAGATTTCATGGCCTGACAAATCAAAATTGCATCTCTTTTTGTACAGTCAATTACAAATAAAATATCTCAGCACTTAAATTGGATGCTTAGTTTAGATTTTGATAACACTAATGAGTAGCAATCCTTTTCTGAGATTTTACAAGTAAAATGTTAAAGCAGAAATGTAATGCGGTCATGTGGTCTGCACCAGTGTTTCAGATAAGTAGACTTATCTTTCGGGAGTCACATTATATACTGTCTTCTGGTGATATTTTTCTATTACAAAAAAAAAAAGCGCTTGATCTTTCTCTCTTTGTAATTCAAAGAACACCTTTCTATTTCTCTCAGTTTCATGGTCCTTGTTCTTATTCCTCTTGTTCTTCTCCTCACTCTTCCTTTCCTCCACCTACTTCTCTCTCTGTCTCTCTCTCTCTCTCTTCTCTCCTCCTCCTCTCTGTCTCTGTTTCTCTCTCTCTGCTCCCCCCTCCTTTCCCTACCTGTCTCTCCCTCCCTCCGCCTTGCCCTCAACCTTATCCTCCAGACTTTGCTTCTGACCCCCCTCTCTCAAATAAGTAGAGACAAATTTTATATTCCTTTCACTTTTAGAGCAGTACCTCTTGAATGCAAAAATACTTAGAGGACTCTACTCTTATTTTTTTCTTCTGCACTGGCCTCTGAAATTATTCATCCAAAGTATGCCACCTGGTTAATACTTATGCCACTTGTGGTTGACTTTTTCTTTCCCTAAAATATTTTAACAGGGGCGCCTGGGTGTCTTAGTCAATTGAGTGTCCAACTCTTGATATCTGCTCAGGTCATGATTCCAGGGTCCTGGGATTGAGCCTCGTGCAGCATGGAGCCTGTTTAAGATTCTTTCTCTCTTTCCCTCTGCCCTCTGCCCCACTCACACTTTCTCTCTCTCTCTCTCTCTAAAAAAAAATATATATATATATATATATATATATATGCACACACATACACACACATACATATATATATATATATACACATATATATGTATATATATTCTTTAATATTGAATTTCAAAAACATTTTTACAGAGGCTAGATGTTTATTGTCTAAAAAACTGCAAATTTCCTTTGTAATTGTTTCTTCTTTAGTATTTGAAATATGTAATTGGTGAAAATTTAATTTTCAAACAACTCTTGATTAATTATTATGCAATATGAGGAACAATTTCTGGGTTTGTTTTTAAATATATACTTATTATAGCTCAAAAATGTCACTTTTTGTTTATATCAAGCTTAAATTTCATGATTTCTTTCACCATATTTTTGTAGTTTCTCCAAATTATTTGTCTCCTAAATTTAAGATACCCTGTAATTAAAAAATCTACAACACTGGTTGAAATAGTCCTATAACAAACAAAAAATTAAAGACAAAATCACTTTTTCTAGTGGCACTCTTAAGATTATTGCCAATAATCTCAAATCTATAGTCTCTTAATTCCTTTTAATTGCTTTAGCATTCAGATACCTGGCTACATAAAAACTATTCTCTGTACCTTGTGAATTTAGCTAGAAAAAATCATATCAGGAAGTTAAGTAGTAAATATTTTTGTAATCTTTTGTAATCACTGACTATATAGATACAATTGAATAGGCACTAAATGTAAAGAAATTCCAATTAAATAACCCTTGGGAGTCACTGATATCACCAGTAGAGAGAAACAGTGGTGGCTTTGTGGACAAAGCACAAGGAGTGCAAGGTCAGGATTTATTTTGACCAGCTACATGGTTTTTCTTTTTTTTTTTAAGCTTATTTATCTTGAGACAGAGACAGCACTAGTGGGGGAGGGGCAGAGAGAAGGAGACAGAGAATCCCAAGCAGGGTCCATGCTGTCAGCCCACAGCCCAGTGTGGGCTCAAACCCACAAACCGTGAGATCACGGCCTGAGCAGAAATCCACAGTTGGATGCTTAACCAGCTCAGCCCTCCAGGCTCCCCTTGACTAGCTACATGATTATGAGAAGGATAAATGACCCCTGAGCCACAGGGGTCTCACCTTTAAAACTGACATGCTAAGGCTTCTGTCAACTCAGTGGGTTTTTTTGTGAGAATAAAAATGACAAAATGAATGTGGAATGGCTTTGTAAATTGTAAAGCACTATGTCGATACAAACTGTTGTCATTATTATCATTGTTCTTGTGTTCATACGGAATTGATTCTCTACCTAATAAAATATAAATTAGAACAAAGTCAATAATTCATATTTGTATAATAAAAAGATTTCCAATTATATGGGAAGTATAATGTTAGAAAATAAATGTTAAGGTATTGTATTCTCCAGCTTTTATAAGTCATTCCTTCTATGATTTTTGAAATGATGTTATTATCTAAATATCTTAATTTTAAGGAAAACTGCTAGTAATCATATTTTCTAATATTTCACATTTAGTTCAATCACAAAAGAAAATGGCAAATTATAACTTAGCCATCCATCCAGGGATCTAATCCAAAGACAACGTTCTTGTTATTTTTCATTAAATAAAGTTGGAAATAGTAAATAGGTTAACTTGAGCTTTACATGACTTAGTAAATGTGTTTGCATTTCCTTTATTCTTTCTTTAAATAATGATTTCTTAAATGTCTTACATGTTATTTTTTTAAGTTTACATATTAGGTATTTTTTAAGCAAATTAGTTGAAAATATATGGCATCTTCTTTGAAACTCAATTGGACATACCTAATTATATGAATTATACTGTCAGTGTTCATAATAAAACCCAACGATCCCTGTCAGACTCTAAGATAAATTAAGGACCTATTTTCTGGGAAAAAGTCCAATCTCTGGGATAGTGATTATCAAACTTTATTATGTAAAAAATTATATTTGTAGCCTAATGCAGTGACAATTTCTGAACTCTTTTTTAGGACTTTGAAATTATGATTCAGCAAGTTTGAGGTGAAGCCCAGAAATTGCTTTGAGAAATACTAGTCTAGAAAATGTATTCTGCCAATCCATAATAATACAGGAGTAAATCATATAAGTTATTTATTGGATTCGTGTTTCATAAAGCATTGTGAACCATTTTGAACACTTAAATGAAAAAAAAGATACTTGTAAACATTAAAGCTTTAAAAATTAAAATTTTTATATCAATGTTTCCTAATTTCAATATCTGCGCTTAATATTGGGGCTAGAAATTAATCATTCAAATAGTACAACTATTCCTATTTGAGATCTTTGAATTGTCTAAAAGTGACTTTACATTATTTACTATACTATGAGACTCTACTATTAAATAAGTGATTCTTAAGCCAGTTTCCCATCACTAATAATAAAATACCTTTTTTCCCCGTGTACTAGGGCTCACCAGGAGAACGCGGATCAGCGGGTACAGCTGGCCCAATTGGATTGCCAGGGCGTCCAGGACCCCAGGGTCCTCCTGGTCCAGCTGGAGAGAAAGGTGCTCCTGTAAGTAATTTCAAGGAGAAAATATATTATACTGCCATTCTGCACAAGTTATTACTTTTTATTCAAGGATATTAGTTCTTCATACTCCACTGCCTTCTCTCTGCATATGTGCCTGGCATATAAACATACCTCTTTTTATATTTATAATAGAGAAAATTTCAAATTCAATTAAATGAGATGACATTTTCCCACACTTTATGAAACTCTAAGACCTGTGAGGGAGTTGGATATTATGAATGTAAAAGGCTTCTGATTTTGCTCCTTTTAAAAAATAAAATTGGAGTTTTGATTAAAACTATACTTTGCTGCTTTATATTAGAAGTATGCACTTTTCACTCCTCTTGTATTACAAGTTCATATCCAATATTTCCAAAGTCTGTAAACGAAACCCATAGAAAGTGGCTGCTCTTCTCATGTAATTTGAATTTTGATCTACAGTGAATGAGATGGAAAACATTTAACCAATTATTTTATCTTATATTTATTGGATTTAAAATTTTTATTTTTAAGTGATTATGGGCTATAGTCTGTTCATTAGGCTTACATTTCTTTGTCAAGATTTCTCTGTTTTTGTTTCTGCTTTTGATTTAATCATATAAATTTTCCTAAAAAATTCTCATCCTCCAAGATTAAAACAAACTCATTCATAAATGTGGATAAAATGGCTTTAAAAAAAAAAAAAGGTCCTTGAGTGCTAGAAAATATATCCAGGGCACATCATCATGAGGGCCGAGAGATTAAAAAGTACCCTTTGTTGAATATTAGAAAAGACCACGAATACTGAAAGCTGAGTAGAAGGAAAATGAGAGAACAGGACTTGGTCTGTTGGGCATTCATGGTAATTCTTATAGATAATTACAGTGGGGTTCAAATGAAGGCAGTTGATAAAGAAGTGGGATAGGTACATGTAGAGCAACCCAAGTAAGCCATATGGCTAAAAAATAGTGGGACAGTAGGTAGAAATACAAGCAGAATTGAATGCATTGCCTCTTGTTATTATGCTGCACATGTATTTATCCACAACCAATAATAAGAAAAGAATCAGTGAAGAGTGAGGAAGTTAAGGGTGTCAGAGTAGACTAGAGCTGCCAACTCTGAGCCAATCAGAATTCAGCTGGGAATTCAGGTCTGTAATTTGTTTAGCTCATGATTTTGGTTAAGCTATTTAACCTCCCAAAACCCAGGAAAAGAAGATAAGTACAGTATTTCGTAAGGATTAGATGAAATGGTAGTTCTAAATTACTTTGTAGAATTGTGAAAATAAATCTTCAGTGAGCCATCATCATCATGTTTGTGGACCAGAGTTGTCACAAAAAAGGGTGGATTATAACCAGAAAATAAATCGACTTTTGAGTAAGGAGGGATGGATTCTGTGAATAGAGTACAGGTACAGGCTAAATACAAGATCATGCCAAGTGAAAGGACATGGGGATGAGTATCTGCTTCTATCAAAATGTTAAGGTAAGATTCAGCTGTTAATATTAGCAAAGGGGTAGAAATGATGAAATAAAGACTGCTTAAGGAGAGATGGATGATGTTTCTGGTAGTCCCGTAGACTGTGGGCCAAGAGATGCATACATAATGGAGGAAGAGTTTGTCATCTTGCAGAGTTGTAAATGAAGAATCTAAATTTAGTGTGGTGTAGAGCAATTGAAAGATTTTCTCCTGACTCCACACAGACCAGAATCAGAAGAAATAAATGGCAGGTGATTCTTGGCTAGCAATCATGTGTACTATAATGAAGGCACGTAAGAATTAATGTGTCTTATTTATGGATACTCTCATATAAAAGAATTGATTTTTGGAGTTCAAGCTCTAAAAGAAATCCACATTTAAGGAGAAGTATCTGAATCAGCGATGTGGTTAAAATAGTGAAGTTCCCTGTGAATAACACAGCACATTTTTGGAGTATAAATAGGTTTGAGATATTGCAATATTTGATTTAAAGGAAATAAAAGGTCTCCAAGATGACACCAGGGGTATGTGTTGCATGATAATTGGGGAAAGTTTTGAGAAACCAGGTCATATGGAATCTAAGAAATTAATAAATCGGTTTACAAGTTAACTTTGTTTTATAGATAGTTTGTTATTTTTGTTGTCAGTAAGTAATCAACTCAACAAATATTCCTTAAGTGGCTACTCTGGGCCACAGGCCAGAGGGATGCAATGAAATGCAAAAACAGACGTAGTTCTGCCCTCACACAATTTATTGCCTGATGGGGCAATTAGATAATAAGCAAAGGACCACTAAGTACATGTATAATTACAAGCTGTGGCTAGTGATATGAAGGAAAAGTCAGCTTGTAACAGAATGGAGCTGGAATCAGGGCATTTCCTTGGACAGGACACTGATGGTAGAATGTAAAAGATGAGGAGGAATTATCTAGGGGAAGGGTCCAACTAGGTAGATTCAGGCAAAGTGACAGGAGTAGCACGGAATCAGATTTAACTGAAAAAAGGTCTAGCGGGAGTTGGAATTCTAGAAAGCTAGTGCAAGGGGGAAGGCCAGATGCTGCTGGGCAGGTAGGAGGAGATAGATAATGATAGACTGCAGTAACAGCTTAGTCTATATCTTAGGAATGGTAAACAAGTAAACTGATTGAAGAATGTTGGTAAGATGATCTCATTGTCTCTCTGGTTACAGCATGGGGAATAGTTTGGAGGTGAGAATAGATGTGAGAAAAGAAAAAGGTTATTTCAGTTGTTCAAAGGAAGGCTGATAGTATCTTGGGATAAGGTGTTTGTGGTGGAGATAAAGTAAAGTAAATACATTCAAGAGATAAAATAGATAAAACTTAGTCATTGTAAAGGGACAGGAGGTGGTAAGGGAAGGAGGGTAGGGAACAGGGTAACACAAAGGCAGGAGCTTAAGAATTGTGGATTCCCAGCCTATATAACAAGAGAGCAGAGAGAACCACTGGGAACAATCAGCCATATATACCTTCTGCAAAATTGATGAAATCTTGACCTTTAGGAGATGGTTTACTTTATACTCTGAAAGAAATTTTAATGGAAAATAGATGTCATCTTCATTATCAAGGCACTATTTTTTTTCTTAAATTGCACAATAGAGGTATTTTAAAAATAGGAAAATATTGCCGTTGTCAAAAAATAAACAAAGCTAACAGCCTTATCATTTTGAATCTGTAAAGGCAGGAGTGAATTAAAATATAAAAATCTAGGAAAATCCATGATGCATTTGTTAAAAGGAGAAAAAGCTGATGCATAAAGCAAAAAGTTGGTTATATGGGAAAATGCATTTTATGATTTCTTAGGCCTGTTTCAGAGCCCAGCTATTTCAGTAGCACCACCAAAAAAAAGTAAAAGCTCAGTGAATTTTCATAAACATCAAGCATCTGATTTACCAATATACAATGCTTGATTAGGAAATGTGAGTTTGAAGGAAAAATTCTAAGTTGACTCTCAATTACTTTTGTGGGCCATAGCCTGAGATTTATAATTTGTTAGTGATGAAGTTTTGGGGTGATGGTGGGGTGCTCCAGAGCCAATGACCTAGAAAGAACTCTTGAAAATGTCTTTGGTGCAAAAAGGTGATTTTATGAAAGCATGGGGACAGGACCCGTGGGCAGGAAGAGCTCCATGGTGTGGTGACGGGTAACTCATTATATACCTCAGGTTGAGAGGGGGTCAGGGATAGAGTAAGTCTCTAAGGAATTTTGAAAGCAAGGTATTCAGGACCTTGAGGGGCAAACTGTTGCTAGGAAAATACAATTTATTGTTATTTAATAAAACCTCAGTCACAAGACCCTTTAGATCTATATCATGGGACCATAAGCTTGGAGTATGATTGCCAGTGTATATATCTTGGTGCAGTTGAGATAAAGGAAGTTGACTATAGGATCCTGGAGGTTGGGACAATGTTAAGCTAAGGTTCTCTTTTGTCCCTAGCAGAGTGTGATCCTTGAGTTGAGCTCATAGAGAGAGGTCACTTTGCCTATTTCAAGGGCTTGTCAATGGGCTGTGGGCAGTAAGGGAATTTAATTTTTCATTTGCCTTAGTTTCCCACATCACCATGGCAAGCACTTAAACCCCTTTCCTTTGTTCTTGGCTAGCCAGGAGTGTCTGAGGAATATCACACAGATCCCACCTGGGGTGCGGGGGGGGGGGGCAGCACCAACTTGTGCTTTACCCCTCAGCCTGCCTCATGCTCCCTCATCAGTTAGCGAGGATGGTGTTCTTAGTCAGGAAAGTATGTAGGTATCTTTTGTGTCATCATTTGTTAATTGAAAATATTTTCTACTTGCTAACATTAAATAATTTATCTGTCAAGTTTGGAACTCAGAGTATGACCTGCTGCAGCTATACTTAAAAATCCTAATAAACAGCTAACTTAAAGGTTTCTTACAGCAGAGTAATGGTCTGCTGGATTTTCAATACAGGGAGAAAAAGGTCCCCAAGGCCCTGCAGGGAGAGATGGAGTCCAAGGCCCTGTGGGTCTCCCAGGGCCTGCTGGGCCTGCAGGCTCACCTGGAGAAGATGGAGACAAGGTTGGTATTCTGCGTTCATATGAGTACATCCTATGAAAATGCAAGTTTTTTCTCAAGAATCCTAGATTTAATATTTCTGAAGATTAGATGCCAAATCTCAAGACAGTTTTTTCAAAGTTTCATGCACGTTCCATGTGCTCAATGGTTTTAATTTACAGTTTGAATACTATTATCTATCCAGGAAATAGTGTGTTGCATGTAAACAAAAAAAGAGAACACAAGAAAAATGGTAGAGGGAAAAAATAGCACATGACAAAATTGCTTATTTATTTTCAAATATATGTGTTTCTGAACTAAATGTAAAACTAATTGAAGTCATTGCTTGTATAGGCTTTGCCCTTGTGTCTTGGATATTGCAAAAGAAGACTTAAAATAGGTTAAATTCCGGGGCGCCTGGGTGGCTCAGTCGGTTGAGCGTCCAACTTCGGATCAGGTCATGATCTCGCAGTCTGCGAGTTCGAGCCCCGCATCAGGTTCTGTGCTGACGGCTCAGAGCCTGGAGCCTGCTTCGGATTCTGTGTCTCCCTCTCTCTCTGCCCCTCCCCCACTCACACTCTGTCTCTCTCTCTCTGAAAAATAAGCAAACATTTAAGAAAATTAAAAAAACAAAAAACAATAGTTTACATTCCTATTTGATAATACTGGACATCTCTTTTACTGAATGTACAAATGAAGATTTTAAGCTTTTTATTTTTTTTAATTTTTTTTAACGTTTATTCATTTTTGAGAGACAGAGCAAGAGAGTGTGAGCAGGGGAGGGGCAGAGAGAGAGGGAGACACAGAATCCGAAGTGGGATCCAGGCTCTCAGCTGTCAGCACAGGGCCTGACGCAGGGCTCAAACCCATGAACTGTGAGATCATGACTTGAGCCGAAGTCGGACGCTTAACTGACTGAGCCACCCAGGTGCCCCTTAAGCTTTTGATTCTGAATGCATAGCTGTATTGTTACGTGTATGTATCTAAGGTGTTTTCTAATATTGTGAAATGCCATAACACAATTTATGAGCCAGTAATCTGATAATGTGCAACATTTTAGCATTTGGAAAACCAGGAGAAAGAAGTAATTAATTAATTAAGAATTTTGATTAATATGTAATTATATTTTTGTTAATATACTTCCATTATCAGCTTGTTGTGGTGATTTTTCAGATAAAATTGATTTTGTGAATTAAAAATCCAGCTGCAATATGCTTCAAAGTTCAGTCGACTTTGGGTTATCTATATCTTTACTATATCAATATCAATATCAATCTATATCAATACTAGAAACAGAGTAGCAGAGGAAACCCATATTTTACATTTTTTAAAGTTTATTTATTTATTTTGAGAAAGAGAGAGAGCACAAGTTGGGCAGAGGAAAAGAGAAGGACAGAATCCCAAGCAGGTTCCACGCCATCAGCGCAGAGCCTGATGTGGAGCTCGAACTCATGAACTGTGAGATCGTGATGAGAGCCCAGATCATGAGTCAGATGCTTAATCAACTGTGCCATGCAGGTGCCCCCAGATTTCACAAGTTAAACAGTGACATGAAACACTAGTATAGAATTACTTTAAAGTAAAATTTAATAATGGGTGATAGTGATGACAATTGCAACGGCAGGCATGACATATTATGGATAAACTTTAACTCAACTCTTTCCAATACAGGGTGAAATTGGTGAACCAGGACAGAAAGGCAGCAAGGGTGACAAAGGAGAAAACGTGAGTTTCCTAATTCTTATTGAGTGGAATTATTCATTTAACTTTTGTTTTGTTTTGTTTTATTTTGTTTTGTTTTGTTTTGTTTTGTTTTTTGGCTATTGACCAGGGATATTTTTCTGTAGTATTTACTACCTACTTGTAACATCCATACTACATTATCTCTTTGACAACTATTCAGTTGAGATTGAGTCAGTTCTAATTAAACCTCTTTTTGAAGTTATGTGTTAAGATACACAGTACTTCTAACCCTAAAAGTCTCACAATAAGACTAAGTCATCAGCAAGTTTACCTTCATTGCTCTTGCATCAAATATCCCTGTGATTTAATGAGAAATGGTGTCTTAGTGTGGTTATAAAAAGGATTTTGACCTGATGGAAACCTAAAAATGCCTCAGGTACCCCAATGGTTTATGAACCATGCTTTTGGAACATTTAAGTACTATTCCCAACACATAGCAGTTATTGTGATGAACAATATAGTCCAATGACTGTTTTTCTTTAGTGCCAGGATCTTTTGTAGTGTAGTAATGTATGTAGTTATGTATGTAAAAAAAAGTTAAGAAGCAATATTTATGCATGTAAGACTCATAAACCTATTGAAATCTATTCCTCAAATAAGGAGGCCTGGTATACTTAATATATACATACATACATACATGCATATACATATGCATACACATATGCATGTGTTTTCATATGAAGGAAATTTTAAATTTTTGTGTATCAATATAAGGAGGCCTGGTATACTTAATATATACGTACATACATACATGCATATACATATACATATGCATACACATATGATGTGTTTTCATATGAAGGAAATTCTAAATTTTTGTGTATCACTATATTCTGTCTGTATGGAATCCTTACCCCAGTATTCACTAGAAAATATTGTATAGATAGATCTTTTAAGTGCTCTTTCTGAATGATACATATCTCATTAAAGAAATCTGGCATTTTGAAATTTTTCAAATGTGAAACTTCAATGTGATTTGTGTTAGCATAAAAATCCATTTTTAAATATCCACTGCATTACAGATGAGAGTGCTTTCGATAACTACCAATTTAAAGCTGATTACAAATAGGCAAGTCTGAGTCTCAAGAAGTAAAATAAATAATGGTTGACTGCTCCAAATGCAAGAGACTTTTCCATAGAAGTAGAAAGATGCATAATAGACTTTGATCAATCAAATGTTCTGCACTATTATAGCTGAGGCTCTTCTGGCTTCAGTTTCAAAATTACTGATTTTTATCTCACCACAGGGTCCTCCTGGACCTCCAGGTCTTCAAGGTCCTGTTGGTGCCCCTGGAATTGCTGTAAGTATTTCTCTTTGTTCAGCGAATTTATATCCTCATGGTTCCCTGATTAAATTTATGAACTGTCACATAACCAGTTGATTTTGTGTGGTTATAACTATGTCTGTCTAATGTTGAGCCAAATATAAATTTTCTAATATAGCTAACCAGGCTGATCTTTATAAACAAGAAATGTTATGACTTCATTTCAAAAGAATAATGAGTTAAAAAGTACTTAATTTGTAGTAAATTCTGAACATTATTTTCCCCTTGATAGACAGCTTTTACTTGGTATAGATGAGAAAATCAAACTCAGTCATGCTCCAGAAACAAAGAATGTGAACCAAACAAACAGTGGTGCATTTGCAGCAGATAATGGACGTTTAATCTTTTTTACTTGGTTCCTTGTAAATAGACCAGCTTTGATTAAATTAGAAATGGCTATATTTTTGTGATGACTTGTATCAGAATTGTGATTTTTCCGGTTTGTGATCATTGTCATTGCTCTTCTCTAGGGGGGTGATGGTGAGCCAGGTCCCCGAGGTCAGCAGGGGATGTTTGGACAAAAGGGTGATGAGGGTGCAAGAGGTTTCCCAGGACCTCCTGGTCCCATAGGTCTTCAGGTAAGATGCTCTGGGCATTTTGTACGCTGTCCTGTCCACCTTCTTCTCATACCAGGTTTTCAGGTGGATGTAAAACAAAGTAGCTTTCCTTTTTTCTATCTAGAAGCCTGGATACAATGTTTAGCCATAATTACTGTTTTATTTAAATGTTAGCCCTACCCTAGGTATTACACCTCCATTCTTCATTCCCATTTTGCTTAAAAAATGAACTACAACCTTATTTAAGGCTGAGAGTTAAAAGCGAGAGGTTAGAAGGATTCTTTTGCAAGTCTCATAGCAGGAAAATTAGTACTTCAGATGACCAGCAAAAATTAAAAGCATTTTGAGAAGACCATCTGCCCATCGCTACTACCAACAGACACTGCCAAGAACAAATGTTAAACAATAATAGGTAAAATAAACAATTTGCAATAGATTGATCATTTAAAATAACTTATTTTAAATTATAATTTGTATTTCGTGAAGCACATTCAGGACAAGAAATATGAAATTATAAATCATTGTAGGCTAAGAAATTTTCATTCATCCAAATATGCCTTACAACTGGACTGTTAGGCAATACTTTGCATTGTAGACATCTTCTATGCTGAGCTGTTTTTCTACTCTTCCATGTGATGCTCACGGCTTCCTACAAACTTTGGAAACATCTGGCTTTCTTCTTTCACATACTTATTCTACACCTACCTAGTGATCATCTGAGAGATTATAAAATTGTGCTTTAAATGATAATTTGGGTAACACATGGATGTGAGTTATGCCACATTAACAATGTTAGAAATGATTAAATTAAACCATCTAGATCAACAATTTGTTAAGTTGTAGAAAAGTAAATAGAAGTTGAGTTTATATAAATTTATTTTTTGCCTTTATTTTCATAAGTAAAGTCACAGACTGCTTGTTTTTAATATTAAGTAGCCTATTATATACATAATTATACAAATTATATTGTAAATAATATAATTAGTATATTATCATAGTTATTGTTATAGCACTCAGAGAACATGATATTGTAATTTTCTGCTTTTATTTTAATCCAAAATAATTCTTTTTAGATTTGGGAAATGCAAAAACTTCATTTCATATTTGTGTTTACCCCTTTATATTTATTAGGAAAAAATAAATGAGCAATTATGAATACTAAAAATCAACATGTGTGAGAAACACACATATTTGAAAATAACAACAAGGCATTCAAAATTAGACTGCCAGTAAATATGTTACCATTCATTTTCTGCTTTTTCATTTAACTGATTACTCTGATTCTATAAGGCTGTAATTTAGGAGTTTAGTTCTCCTGATTAAAGAAGATGCCTTGTAGCTTATATTTATAAAATATTAAATGAAAAATTACCTTCATCTCCACAAATGTAAGAAATGTGCTCTTTGATGAGGGTGACTCAAGAAATTAGTTCACTACAAAATTGATTATGTTCTCCCACAGCTACCTCTTTAAATCAGGAATCTGAAAAGATGCTAATGTAATTAACATGTTCACAATGGCATCTGCACCCTTTAATTGAGTCTTCATGGCAGAATAGATATTAGCAATTATAATACATAAATAATAGTCATCTAATATTCTGATTAAGTGACTCCATTTTTCAGTTTGATGTTTACAATTTGTCTGCATATGAAGGAAATGTAAAGAAGGACAGTTCTTGACCTAAATTTTTTTTTTTTTATCTTACCACTTAAGTGGCAAATGATTTTAAATTGACAGACCTTAAAACAGAATATCTCCATGCATAAATTATTCCTTAGGAGAAACTTAGGACATGTGAACACTGATTAACACTGTAGCGCCATTTAGCACATTTAGTTTCCTGCAACAAAAGAATTTGACTCATTATGTCTCTATTAATTTTAATGATAAGAACATTCTGTCTTAATCAACTTCAACTATAACCAGACTTCATCAGAAAGAAAGAAATATTTCAATGTTTTTCTATTGGGAGGTCCCTATCGAGCTAATATTAGGAATACTCATATGCCTAAAAATATGCTGGCAATACAGAGCTGGGTCTGTTACAGAAATAAAAGAAAACTATGAACTCTACTATTTTTATACTCTTCAATTTGGGGATTCCAAATCAGATTCACTCTATACTAAAAGGAGGTGGTGGAAACATAGACAAAAGATAAGAATGTGAGCATTAATTTATATGATGTTTATAATTTAAGTTGCAATCCATGCTACTTAGCGAAATCAACTTGAAATATTAAATGTTAAAATCTACCTGCCTACTTAAGAATTTAGTTTTCTGTGCTTTATCAATGAAATATAATCTCCGAGGTTGTGCATCTTGGAATCTAAAATTTTAGCAATCTCTCCCAGGTAGTTTTTAGGTAGGCTAAACTCTAAAATACCGCCTAGTTATGTCCTCCTAGGAACTTCTCCAGTGATTCTAGAAGCTACTTTCAAATGATGTTAACCATTTGGGAATAACTGGCTATTTTCCTAGACATCCAAGTGACTTTTGAGAAAAAGGAGATTAAATCCTGGTATACATTGTTCATTATAAATCTGTAACTAAGATTTTGTCATAAAGATAAATACATGCCACATTAAAAAAGGTTTACAAATATACTCAATAAAGCACTTGCTCTCCAAACTGAGAGTCATGTGGAATTAGTAGGTCACAAAAACCATATAGTGTGTTATTACCAGCATTAAAAAAATGAAATATAACAGGATAAGGTAAAACAGATTAAAAATATCAAAGATCACCATCATCTATGCATTAAGGGTATTACTTTTTGAAACTCATCTTTCAGCTATTTTGCACATGCACATTTAGGGGGTAATAAGTGAAATGTATTTATTACTGTGGGTCACGGTCAAATAATTTGCAGCCACTGCAGTGTAGTGCCAAGTTAATAAGTGACTAAAATACCAGCAGAGATTTAGAACTTTGTATTGTGCATTTTTATTTCTTACCCAGATTATGTCTGAAATACTATTTTACAAGTATTAAAAATAAAGCATATATAGAGTGTGTAAGTTGTAAATAAATAATGGCAATAATACTAAAAACATTAAAAAATTAGAACAATCCATAATCTTACCATATTAAAAACTGTTGCCACTTTTACTATTTCTGTCCAATAATTATCATGCCTATTTTAAACACATATTTCACAGATAAGTTTACACTATGCATATTTATTTATATTTGTGTTTTATTACTTATTATATATCATTCATATTTAGAGTATTAGTAACATATTAATAGCCCTATAATATCCCAATATCTTATATAACAAAACTTATTTAGCTATGTTTTCTATGATTAAACATTTAGAATAATAGAGAATCTTAATAGTCTTAACTACTGTTACAATCAACACTTTATTACATGTAGCTTTTCCTGTTGATTTATTTTCTTAGAATTCATTCATTCATCATTAATTCAACATTTTCATGAACTCCTACTTTTGCCTGGTCCTCTGCTAATTGCTAGAGATAAAATATTGATAATTACTGCAAAGTAGCTTATAATTGTAAGTATATAAACAAGTGACATCATTGTGTTTTTAAGTATACAATTCAAGTATGTGCAATATATGGTTGAGATATGAAACAGGGGATATGAACAGTTCTGCATGGAAGAACTAGTTAGGAAGACCAAGAGGAAATAAAATAATTTTCCCATAAAGACATAGGTGAAGTTTGAGTGTAACCTGCCCTGTGAGTTTACTCAGTAACACAGAACCCTTCCTAAGGTAGTGACACTGCTATTGGATATCAAGGAAATGAATTTGAGAGAATAAAGGAAATGCAATACAGCAGGTTTTATGACCTGGTAGTTTTTTAGGACTAGAAGTGAAAGTAACAAGGTTAAAAATTCAGAAGATATTTATAATCCTGGAAATGTATTGGAAGTTTTATTTTCAAAAGAGTTTTGTCAAATCGGTACCCAACTATAAAACCTCACCTGGATAAGATGTTCTAAAATAATTTGGGACAAGATTTTTTCAGAAAATCTTTGCAATGGCAGCCTTGTATACATGTGTATATGTTCATAAAAGATGGAGCAAATGATTAAGCATCCATAAATTCCCAGGTTAAATGATATATTCATTCTTGTAACTAAAATCAAACAGTATAATATTATAGAAAGCATGAATTTTATTTGTAAATGTACATATAAGATTTTATTATATGTAGTTAATACTTGTGTTTCAAGTATTTTGACACATGATAACTTCTAAATCTTAATTTCATGTTCTAATTTGACTTTATATCTAATTTTGGTTTTATATTAGAAATTGGCCAAAAGTTTCTTTTTAAATACATGAGTGACGTTTATTGTTTTTTTATTATATTTTCTTAGGGTCTGCCGGGCCCACCTGGTGAAAAAGGTGAAAATGGGGATGTTGGTCCCATGGTAAGTTTATATCTTATAGGATGTTATGGATATTGTGAATTTTCACATTACTAATATCTTTAAGGGTTAGTAATCTGAACAAAATAGTCCTAAAAGCCATGACTTTTCAGATTGATGCCTTCTCCTTTCCCTGCCCAATCTGTATCTGTGACCACTGAAGTTTCTTTCATCACATATCGCTTTCTTTTCTCTTTCTCACTTTGGACTAATGTTTTATAAACATACAGCATTCAGTGGTTGATATATTGTTGCATATATATTTTTTCTAAGTGTATGGATTATTGAGGTGTATATAAACTGCCAAACTTCAGTTATTTATTAGTCTTTAGCTCCAGACTTTGAAGTGGACCAGGTAAAGAATAGATAATAGTCACCCTTCATTTGGATAAGTAGCAAATGTTAACATAGTATTAAATATTTGTACTTTTAATTAAATTCTTAATTTAATAAGGAATCCTATTTGAATTAGAATGCTATGACAAAATAATTTGCATTTATCGATTCTGGCTTTCTGCTCTAAGTATAAATCTAAGAGTTAACTGAAATTTTGGAATACATATATTTGTTTATTAAGCATTACCTTGGATAAGGAAACAATTAACCCAAGGTCATTGAAGTCTATAATGAAATGTAATGAATGTATTTTTAATTGTTCCTTCCTTTCAATAAACATTGCCCCCAGTTCTTAGTTCCATCAGAATACGTATTTTGATATTTTTATACTTTCATTTTAGATGTTATTTTCTTCAAAAAAGAAATAATTCTTTTCATCACAATGAACTTAAAAACAGTGAACATAATAAACATTGCTGACTCACATAACTGACTAATACTCTTTAAGCAGCATCAGATACATAGAAAACTTCTTTCTAGGTATGACTGCTGTGGTTCCCTGAATCATTAATACATTTCTCTCTGACATATTAGTAAAAGCTAATAGTAAGAAAGTTTCCAACAATGACATTAAAATAAACTGTGACCTTTAGAAATAACACTAATGCCCTGGTATTCACTACAGACTAATTTAATCACAACCTTGAGGGTAAGGGGTTCTGGCCATCAGTATTTTGTAAAAAGTAGTCCTGAGGTAATTTTAATGCACAGCCAGGGGAAAGAACATTTATCTTAGGAAGACAACTAAGTAGTTAATCTTATTTCACTTCTAACATATAGAACATGAGGGCTGACATAAAAAAAACAAAATATACAAATAAAAAATACTTTTGTAGAATTAATAAATTTTAAATCTCAAGCACCATTTCTATTCCAAATTTATGCTCCTTTTTAAATCTAGCATTCTAGCATATTCTAGTATATTTCTGTTCCATTATGAATTCATTGTACCAGATAGTAGCAATAGCCTAATTTTCGAATTTTTAACCATATCGCTTGCCTGCAGTATGAATTTCCCCATAGCTATGTGTAGAGAATCATTTGCTAACATGATATTGTATCTATCAAGAATGACTTATAACCCTGCTATGGTCCACTGATTATGATTTTGGAGCGTGAAACTTCTTGGTCACAAAATGAAAATATCAGAAATGCATTTGGGTTTGGCACTAATAAACCTTAATATTCATCTCTTACAGGGTCCACCTGGTCCTCCAGGCCCAAGAGGCCCTCAAGGTCCCAATGGAGCTGATGTAAGAACTGTGAAATATATGTTCATTATTTTGAACTTACGTAATTGTCAGTATTATTTAATGGCGGATGGTATCTAAGACATAATGGAGATGATTGCACTATTGATAAATATTTAAGTGAACAAGAGCTCAAAAATAATCTACTCACTACATTTCATTTTACAGAAAAATAAACAGGCTTTGTAGGGAATTAGTCAAAACAAGTATAAAAGAAGTTCCAAGTTCACATTCATTATAAAATATATTAGAGAATTATGTGCATAATATGTGCACCTCTTACCATGTAAAATGTTTTCTCTCAATTGTATAAAGACAGTCTCCCCGCTGCTCTCTTGCTTGCTTCATAATTGAACCACTCTTCCAATATTACAGGATTCGAAATGCAATGCTATACTTATCTTATTGTTACCATTAAAAAATTTCTAGATTTTGAAAACTCTCTTCTGATTTCACCTTTTCACAATGAAAAAATCATTTATTCTTGTTTTTAGTTGCTCTTCTGTCATGCCTGGTTGCAATTCAGGCAGGCCAGAACTGGATAAAATAGACAAAGAGCAGATGTACTAAAAGAGCTTTTGGGTTTTATTCCCTTTAAGTAATATAAAGACTAAGAGATGATATAAAGGCTAAGAGATGGTTCAGATTGGTTTTTGGATGGATTGCATAATTCTTTTTTTTTTTTAAGTTTATTTATTTTGAGAGAGCGAGAGAAAGAGAGAGCACGAGCAGAGGAGGGGCAGAGAGAGGGAGAAGAGGATCCCAAGCAGGCTCTATGCTTTCACAAAGAGCCTGATGTGGGGCTCAATCTCACAAACCATGAGATCATGATCTGAGCTGAAATCAAGAGTCAGATGCTTAACTGAATGAGCCACACAAGCACCCCTGGATTACATAATTTTAAACCAGAGTCATACTTAGATGCACTCCCCAAATCTACAAGCTATCCTCTAAATCTGACCTATTCAATGGGAAAAAGATTGAAATTATGATCTGAGTATCAGCCAGTATGACTAGAGTTGGAAAGTCTTCTGTCATATATTCAAAATTCTGGTGAAATTAAAAACCCATATAATATAATTCAGTTATTTGCTATCTAGTAAATTTGGCAACTCAATAAAGAGCATCATTTTGTCCCATCGTTTAAATGTCTTAGAATAATCTTGCATATCCTTCTCCCTCTTTGAGAACTACTAGATATGTATCTATGAATATGTTATTTTATTACAAGAATAAGGATAACTGTATTCCTTTTCCTCCACTGCAGGGACCACAAGGACCCCCAGGATCCATTGGTTCAGTTGGTGGTGTTGGAGAAAAGGTAAGAAATGTAGTGATAGACACTTTGAAACAGCAAGAATTAAGAACTTTGATGAAATTGGCTAATATTTTAAGTGCATCTAATAGTACTCTTTTTAAGTATTTTATACATAGTTATATGAATCACAGCCCATCCACTCTAGTAGTTAAATTATTCATATTATTAGTTAAATTATTCATATAAATATTAGTTAAATATGATTTTGAGATATCATGATTTTTATTTCCAGATATTGTGTTGAGCAATATACATAGATTATTTCCTTTAATCTACACAATCACCTCTGATGATGGTATTATTATTATCCACATTTTTAAGCTGAGACAGTTGAAGTTTAGAGAATTTCAATAATTGCATCAAGGTTTTGTCCTTAGAAACTAAGTCAGGATTTACTCCCATGTATGTCTGACTAGACTAAATGCTCTAAGTAGCACTCATTCTTCAAAAAGAAGAGATTGGTTGATGTGACTGACTTAAACAGGAAAAAAGAATCATTTGAATCACAAAAGAATTAATCATTCATTTTGTCATGTTTGGAGTTATATTTTCATTACTAATAATATGACCTGCCTTTGGCACTTTTCAAAATACTTGGCATGTGCCATAACATCTGGGCTCAGAATAACTTCGTTTTCTCCTGAAAATCATTTCACTTAAAACAACTTTCTTTTTATAAAAATGTCAAATGATTCTCTGATTTCTTATTTATGCACCCATGCTCATTTCTTAATACAATTTTTTTTTTTAATTTTTTTTTTTTCAACTTTTTAATTTTTTATTTTTGGGACAGAGAGAGACATAGCATGAACGGGGAAGGGTCAGAGAGAGAGGGAGACACAGAATCGGAAACGAGCTCCAGGCTCTGGGCCATCAGCCCAGCCCAGAGCCTGACGCGGGGCTCGAACTCACGGACCGCGAGATCGTGACCTGGCTGAAGTCGGACGCTTAACCGACTGCGCCACCCAGGCGCCCCTCTTAATACAATTTTTAAGAAAATTGACATTGGTATTTGCTTTATTTAAAAATATAAATTATTTGCCAGTTTTGAGGGATGAAAATTGCATTTCATACCATAAAATATTATATGGTGAAAAAATGTATTTCCTGAATTTTATAGTTATTAAGTGATATCAGAAGTATAGACATATCCTAAAAATGATTCTGTTGTTTGGTCTTAAAGATTTTTGACTTAAATTACTTTATGTTAATTAAAAGATTTACCCCTCAGAAAAAATGCAATAAGATCAGAATGTGGTATTTTGATTTTTATATTTACTGAACACTCACATTCTACCATTTTGATTATAATTAATCCTGTATTATCAACTATTCAAATACTTTCTTCATTACGAAATTAGAAGCATTTTAAAATTATCTAATTCTTACTGCATAAACAGTGTAGTTTTTTTACTGACCATTTATATTTTTAAATTTAATGTTTTGTGCTAAAAAAGTGTGAGTTGAGGTAAAATTTAAAGCACATTTTTCATTGAGTGCAGTTGTCATGGGAAGAATTAGCAGCAAAGGCAAGAGGCCTCTGAGGGTAAAACTGTCTGAGACAGATGAAGACAGACTCACACCTTTCCCCTTTCTTCCCTTGGCTTTAATGTTTACTTATTTTTTGAGAGAGAGAGAGAGAGAGAGAGAGACAGAGCATGAGCAGGGGAGGGGCAGAGAGAGAGGGAGACACAGAATCTGAGGCAGAGTCCAGGCTCTGAGCTGTCAGCACAGAGCCCCATGCGGGGCTCAAACCCACGAACTGGGAGATCATGACGTGAGCTGAAGTCTGGCTCTCAACAGGCTGAGCCACCCAGGCGCCCCTCTTCCCTTGGCTTTAATGTTGACTAGATAGTTGTAACAAGTACTTTCTCATTTTAGTTTTGTCCACATAGAAAATTCTGAAATAATTCTAAATAAATTAATTCTAAATTTAATAGCCTTTTCAGTTTATCTTACTGGTTTCCTCAAACTTGTGGGTACAGTAGGAACAGGTTTAAATACTTCAGTTACTTCTATGATTTTATCTCATGTTACTTTTGGTGACAAACATGGATGCCAAAAGTTTGGAGTTTGGCCAAGCTGTTTGTTTAAAAACTATCTGGTAACACTTGTCTATCTTGGAGTCTTAAGAGAATGATGATAGTGAACCAAGATAGTGCTTTAACCTCTTATAATTAAAATGTACCTGATCTAACGTTGTTACACTAAAAAAGAGTTTTAATTTTTTTCTATTAAAATTGTTTTTCTGTGGCATGATAGAAATAAAATTCTAATTATAATTTTTCTTCAGAATCTAGGGTAATATAGTTTACTATAGATTACAGATTTCCGATATCAGCTTTGATTCTGGCTATATGCCTCCCCATTTCTATTTTGGAAAATTTATTCCCAATCACTAATTCAATAAAAAAAGAGAGAAAAGAAAACTAATATCCTGAGTCATGCTCCAATTTGCTTAAATATGTTTAATGTGTTTTCCATGTAATGTAATATTTGCTATAGATGGATTTGCACTTCAATGATCTCCTCAAAACAAGGAAATATTACCTAACAAAGATATTACCTTAATATTTAATGTGTACTTTGTGACTAGATTACAATTTGTTGTTCCTTCTGAAGGGAATTTTAACCTGAATAAGTGTTACAAAGGGGTAAAATGTTACATAAGTAATAATAAATTTATAATCTAGGACCTCCTTCATATGCATTGTTCTTCACAGGATATATATCATTGTATATCAATTATTATTCTTCAGAATAGATATGGTGTAGCTTTGTTGATGCCAGAAATGCAGATTCAATTTATATAATATGGTTTGTTGCAATATTTTATTTTGCTACCTGTAATTTTGTCCCATCCCCTTTCAAAAGATTTAATATGGTACATTTTAGATAATATTAATTTATCTTAAGTAATGGCTATTTATATATGCATACTGGCTCTAATATACACAAAGGTGGTTTTCAAATGTATTTTGGGCAAATGAATATTAATGCATTATTCTCAAAGTGAAGAGACTTTGTAGTAAAAACTTGTCTTTAAATTTCGATCATCATTTTAAATCCATCTCTTTACCACCTATCATTTCCCTCAGTAAAATGGGAACAATCCTTACAGAATCTACTTTTGTTTAACTTTACACTGGACAAAGATTAAAGCGGAACAACAAAATATACGGAGTGTGACATAAAAAATGTAGTTATTTCCCCTCTTGTTCCAACTTTTGTGATATCACCATGCATAAGAAGATGTTTTGTACCCTGTCAATAGATGACCTGCATTTTCCCCCAGCTTTACTGAGGTATAAATAACAAATAAGAATTGTACATATTCATAGTGTACAATTTGGTGTTTTGATGTATGTGTACATTGTGAAATAATCCCCACACGCCAAGCTAATTAATATATTCATTACCTCACATAATTACCTTTTTTGAATGTGGCATGAGAACACTTAAGTGTATTCTCTTAACAAATGTCAAGCATACAATACAGTGTTGTTAATTATATTCACAATGCTGTGTATTAGATCTCCAGAACCCATTCATCTTGTGTATCTGAAAGTCTGTAACCTATGACCAACGTTTCCCCATCCCCCCCCACACCACAGCCTCTGGTGATGAGCATTCTACTCTCTGCTTGTATGAGTTTGGCTATTTTAAATTCCAGGTATAAGTGAGATCATGCAGTATATTGTGTATATTTAAAATTTAAAGCATTTAATATGGAATTTTACAGTTGATTTGAATGACAAACTGCTTAAGTTTTATTTCAGAGCTATGAATCATGGGTCATAAAACTATTACTTATATATCATTCCATCCACCCGAGATAGATTATTTCACAATGTACACGTATATCAAAACACCAAATTGTACACTATGAATATATACAATTCTTATTTGTTATTTATATCTAAGTAAAGCTGGGGGAAAATACAGGTCATCTATTGACCAAATACAAACATCTTCTTATGCATGGTGATATCACCAAAGTTGGAACTACAGGGGAAATAACTACATATTTTTAGTCACACTTTTTATATTTTGCTTATATTCGTTGCTTTTTAAATAATGTAAACATAATATTTTTTCTTGTAAGGTTTATCTAAAATAATAGGTATTTGCTACTCCTCTTGAGAGAGAAAATAACTTACACACACTAGTATTACTAATAAATTCCTAGAAAATACTTGATATTTCCATCATGATGAAAATAATTCAAGAAATTAAAATATGTGCATATTCTCAAAGAATAAGGAATTATGTACACCAAACAGTCTTTCCCCTGGAGTTATGTTTATATTTAATATAATGCATTTCAAACCAAAATTAGGAGCAATGGGTTTATACCAGTATTACTGGAAAGAGCAGAGTTGAAAGTTAAAGGAAATTCAGACCTCACATTTTTTTAAATTTAAAACTATTCCCACTTCAAAATTTCTAGTTCCACTGATTTTGTGTAGTAATACAGCATTATTATAAAACATCATGTAAAAATAATGTAGAGACATTATTTCACTTGGAAGATTAATTGGATACAATAATTTTCTAGGTGTAGAAAATTAGTAATAGACTTTTATAACTAAAACATGCTAGTCTAGGAGGTTTATTAGTCTGCTAAGCTAGGAAATAGCCATCCATACTTTTTTAAATGTTTGTTTACTTATTTTTGAGAAAAAGAGAGTAAGCAGGGGAGGAGCAGAGAGAGAGAGAGAGAGAATCCCAAGCAAGCTCTGTGTCGTCAGCACAGAGCCTGATGTGGTACTCAGTCCCATGACTGTGAGATCATAACCTGGGCCAAAATCAAGAGGCAGATGCTCAACGGACTGAGCCACCCAGGCACCTCTAGCCATCTATATTTATACAAGGAGATCATAAAAGTGAACAAATTTATAATATTTATATCCTCAAGAGGAGTTTTAATTAGTATCTAAGTATCTTTGTGTATCTTATAAGTACAGTACTTTTCTATGATCTCAGATCTCTATTAAATATATTTTATAGAATATAGAATCAGTATACTACCAACTGATTTGCTTTTTTGTTATTGTAAAGATAAAGCAAATTAACATAGTAAAAATGAAAGTTATTTAATCAATAATCTAAATTATAATATGAATATTGATGCAGCACAAAAGCACAATATAAAATTGGTTAGGAAACATGCAGATGTCTGTTTTGTGTGGTTTGGTGGTAACTTGGGTTAATGCTCTATTAACTACTTGCTGAGACACCCACTTCTGTCTCCTCACTTGAGAAATAAAAATACTGAGGTCAGTAATAAGAAAAGTTCCTTCTTAAAGTCTTCTACTGACTTTTAAACAATATACTGAATTAAGGTCTAGTCTAAAATGTCGTGGCCATCATTGAAAGCAGTTTTACAAGCATAAAAATATCATTTCTGTGTTTTGAAGCTCATTTCCTCTCTTCTTTATAGGGTGAGCCTGGAGAAGCAGGGAACCCAGGGCCCCCTGGGGAAGCAGGCACAGGCGTAAGTGCTGGCCTATTGTCAACATGGGATGGTAACAGTTTGGGAATTCCTTTTCGAGTATTTTATTTTATTTTATTTTTTAAATGCTTATTTATTTTTGAGGGAGAGAGAGAGTGGGGAGGGGCAGAGAGAGGGGGACAGAATTTCTGAAGCAGGCTCTCTGAGAGCCCAATGCAGATCTTGAACCCACGAACCGAAAGATCATGACCTGAGCCGCAGTCAGACACTTAACTGACTGAGTCACCCAGGCATCCCCCTTTTAGAGTATTTTAAACATGTGACTTAACTCCTATCTGTAACTCAGTTATTTACTTTTCTTTTCCAACCCATTACAAACAATCACAAATGCAGAGCCTTTTTGTTTAATAATCTTGCATACCCGGCGCATATTTTGATTTACATAGAAATTGAAAGAAAATGACATTTGCATAAGTTAGAACATTAAAACTATAAGCTGTTTATACAATTTGGGGGAGGGGGCTGTCCACGAAGGACACAAACCCTGCTACATCAAACCCACATTTATGAATTGTAGTAGGATTGTATTAATTCTCATTTAGATTGGTTTAAACCTGGAGTGAATTTGACCCCTAGGAAACATTTGGGCAATGTCTGGAGACCTTTTTGGTTCACACTAGGAGGAATGTCACACTTGATGTCACACGCCGGCATCAAATTAGTAGAGACCTGGGATGCTGTTAAACATTTTGCAGTGCACAGGACAGCCCCCCAGCAGCAGAATTATCTGACCCAATGGGCTGAGACTAAGAAATCCTGATTAAAGCTTATAAGGTAATCATTCTTTTTCTTACGTTGTTGTAGGGCCCCAAAGGAGAAAGAGGAGAGAAAGGAGAAGCTGGTGCACCTGGTGCTGCTGGACCTCCTGGTGCTAAGGGACCACCAGGTGACGATGGCCCCAAGGGTAACCCGGTAAGTGAGCTTGGTCCCTTTCAGGTAGAGCCTATGTCAAAGCCACTTAGGAGTTTTTCATAGAAAGATTAGAAATCATGAAACTCTGGCCCATAGCTGGTGAAGCTGACTTTTCCTTATTTCATATATGCATAGGCATTCTCGATTAATTTCATTTTTTGAACATTTTCTAGTGGAAGAAGGGAAATCCTCTCATACAGTTTTACCATGACTTAGCTCTTAAACATCAGAATATTGTGACTTTATGAAAAATATTTTTATTTATCTTCTTTCTCTTAAAAACATCCCTCTAGGGTCCTGTTGGTTTTCCCGGAGATCCTGGTCCTCCTGGAGAACCTGGCCCTGCAGTAAGTATCATGGGAAAATAAAGGAATTATTTTGATGGGGAGGTTACCCGTGTCTTGGTTGTTAATAATTAAATTCTTGATTACTTAATTGGACCCCCCAAAAATAGAAAGGAAAAGAAAATGTAAACTGCAGCTATAAAATCCATATAGTTGAAGACATTTAGACCTCTGTTGCATGATTATTTTCTTCATTTGGGTTAGTTTTCCAGACTTTGCTGCATTGTATGAACTGATTATCTGAGTAGCAACATTACTCTTATTTCAAAGTTGCAGCATCTTTGCTTTTATTTCTGTCTCTGCTCTGGTGCAAATACTGTCTCAAACTGCCGTATTTGTTCATGGTGAACAGATCCACTGGCCTTCTACACTAATTACATCCTCTTCTTTTCTTGTATTAACAACACACTGTATTTTAAACTTGATGTGGTAGCAGTTTCACAAATCTATGTCGAAAGAGTGAAAGATACCACAATCCTTAAAATACAATCGGAAGAATTTAGTAATACTTCTATTTGTCCCTTTAGTAATCATTTATCTCAGGGACTCAGATAGGATATCATACCCTTTTTTTTTTTAATAAAAGCAAATTCATAGTGAGAAATATCTGTGTTCACTTTCTATTGCCCATTATAGGGTCAAGATGGTGTTGGTGGTGACAAGGGTGAAGACGGAGATCCTGGTCAACCGGTAATTAAGCACACTGTTTTTATTTACTCTTTACACAGTCTCAAGACATTTTAAAGAAGTAATCAAACTTTCAAAAGCATAGCTAGGTGGGTACACATTTTTCTGAAAGAAGTGTCAGTTATCATTGAAATTCAGTTCAAACTTACGTGGAGTTTCTTACTCGATGTGATTTAAGAAATATAAGCAACCTTCATAATAAAAAATGTAGTGGTGCCATACTAATGATTTTGTTGTATTATGTCAAATTCAGTATCTATCCATTTGTGTTAAATAAAAAGTTATTTTAAAAACACAAATAAGGCTTAAATGAAGACAGCCATGTTATCAGCCTATCATTAGCATGATTGCACTTCAATTTCTAACCTAAATGAACTCCGCATTGTATTGGACTATCACTATTATTTTGTTTACTTTGAGAATGACTCAACAGGGGCTTTGGCCACATATGGGTATTTAGGGAAGAGGTAAAGGAAGGCACTAAATTAAATAGGAGCCAAAGACAAATCACACCCCTAACATAGTTTTGTCTCCAGAGCCATCCCCACTGGATATTTGTAGGCTTATTCTGTGTAGATAAGACTTGCAGATCATAGCCCAACATGCTGAGTACTCCTTGGCATAAGAATGCTGGTTTTGTACAAGAAGAAATTAAGAAGTAACAGTTTTATGGTTTCACAAATGCATGTGATATGAGAAGAGTTATTAATCATATGATTCAATTAATTAGTATGGCTACTGGCTGCTTGTCAGATATAAGTTAGCAGTTTTTAAAAACAGCACAGTTTTAAGAAGAAGGAATTTGAGTTACTTTCTTCCAGCTATGAAAAAGTTTTCCATCTGAATTTACTAGCTCTAATTATAGATATCTAGAGGAAGTTTAGGAATCTGAAATATGGCTGAGATTATCCGGGAAAGATAGATGTGGGGAGATGAAGAAAGAAGTTTGGATGCGGTCCAGATTTAGAAAACAATGCTGTGGACCATAAAACAATGCCCAATTAAAAGCTATTTTTCACATTTTATAGGGTCCACCTGGCCCATCTGGTGAGGCTGGCCCACCAGGTCCTCCTGGAAAAAGAGTAAGTTTTTAAAATTTGTTATTTGAGGGGCACTTGGGTGGCTCAGTTGGTTAAGTATCCTACTCTTGATTTCGGATCAGGTCATGAACTCACATTTCATGAGATTGAGCCTGGCGTCTGACAGTGCAGAGCATGCTTGGTGTTGTCTCTCTCCCTCTCTCTTTCTGCCCTTGCCCACTCGCTCACACATGCACATGCATGTACTCTTTCTCTCTCTCTCAATAGATAAATAAACATTTTTAAAAAATAAAATTCTTTATTTGAAACATCCACTCATCTACTATGTGTATAAACATAATATTCTTAAGCTGTAGACAGCATATAATAATGATGCTGAAAAAATATAAGTCTTAGAGAATAGGGTAGTTTCTTACATTTGTCAAAATACTTATTTAAATGGAACACTTTAGTGACAGATTTAATCCGTCACAATAGACAGTTTCCCACTTCCCTGTGCTTAGGTCTCCCCTCTGTACAAATGCAGTCTGTTGTAAAAGACTGATGGAACCCTGAACTGCAACTACAGGGAGGTGAGATGCCAAAGTCCATTGCTAGCTAAAAACATTGCAAAAATCTGAATGCAACTATCAATAGAAAGAGCCCAGGAATCAGCATGTAATGTTAGCTTGCTTGACACCATCAAACTTCTCTGATTTGGAACCATGGCAGGATTTTAACAAAACACTACAGCAAAATGTAAATAAATAGATCTTGTTCAAAATATTGGCTCCAAAAGCATAAGAGACTCTTAAAAACTGAGAACAAACTGAGGGTTGATGGGGGGTAGGAGGGAGGGGTGGGTGGGTGATGGGTATTGAGGAGGGCACCTTTTGGGATAAGCACTGGGTGTTGTATGGAAACCAATTTGACAATAGATTTCATATATTGAAAAAAAAATATTGGCTCCAGTGGATGATAGGAGATTAACTTTTTCTTACTACTGTACTGTTTTCATAATGAAACCATTTCTGTTGACCTGCCTCTTACAATACTTACGTCATTATCCAGTGTTCTCCTATCCCTCCTTTAGTCTATTTTTCTGACCTACCTGCAAACAAAATATGTGGTAAACATCAAAATGTATTTCTTAGGTTCATTCCCCTTTCAGTAATCCAAAGGCACAGAGCCATTGGAACTACTGTGGTTTTCTAATGGTAGTTTTGCTTTAGTGGGATTTTCACACTCCACATTCTCACAGAGTAGGAACAGAATTTAATTTTCTCCTTCAGCAATATAAATTTGAGTCAATATTTATAAACATTTTCCTTTGCCAGAAATAAATTTATTTTATACTAAACATCTTCCTGAATACACTTCCTCAATGTTTCTTCATTGACCAAGTGCTTTTTAACCTTCCACCTTCCCTGTTCTTCTTATATTCTAACAATATTCTAAATAATATTCTTATTGCTTTTGTTTTGTTTTGTTGACAGCCCTGAAGCATTGTCTTGGTAGAAAAAAAAAATGTCTCACACAGCAACCACTGGGCTGTTATTCTTAGAAAGTAATTACAAAGTGTAACATGATTTTTGAGATCTCCTTCCTATTTTTGCCTGCAGTCTGAATGCCATTAAAACTTTCTAGATGGATGAGTAAATGATACTAAACGTTCCTAATAGAATATTGACCAGAATGTTACGAGTGGCAGTGATACTGAGAAACAACATTCTAACAGTTATTGAACAAGTAGGAAAATTAAGTTGTCATTTGTAGTACATGTACATTCTGTCATGTATTTGTAATACTAGAGAATAAATGTACATTTCCTTAAGGCACTAGAAGATTGTATGGTTTGTGTTGATAAAACATGGAATTTTGATACTCAAGTTATCATTATAGCTGTTTGAAACCAAGAGCTAGGTCCACGCTCTTTTATTGAAAAACCTCCTAGAGGTCACTAAAATAATTTAAACATGATAACTTGAAAATGCTCAAAATGCACCATTAAATGGAATTCTAAAGACTCCAGGATTAACAGAAATGCAGACAAAACTTTAACCTGTATATATACACCATATAATATATATATATATATATATATATATATATATATATATATTACATACATACATGTTATATATGTGCATATATTCTCATTATATATTCTTTCCATCCTTATGCATTTATGCATGAATGTGAATGGTCAAAAGATAAAGTGTTAAAAGGAAACATCCCTTCCACATTTAACCCACACTAAGATTCAGATCAGAGATTAGATTCTTAGGAAAGCCTTCCCTACTGTCAAACTACAACATTGTGCCTATTTTTATATACCTACCTCATCTCTGCACATTTTATAATGTACTATCTTTGTTAATTTTGGCGTCTATCTTCTGAAATGAAAATGAAACTTCATGAACTCCTTAGGATTTCATGGTTTTTTGTTTTTTTTGTTTTTTGTCTTTTTTTTTGGTGTTTTATTTTATCTTTTTTTATTCTCCATGTACATTTCTGGAACACAAGGACAATTTAAATATTTTTTACATGAATGGAATAAGAGATAAATTATAGAATAATATTGTAAAATGTGAATAGTGGAGAGAGGTTATGTTGTGTATTTTATAGGAAGTATATTTCTCATGGTGAAGAAAATCCTGTGTAACCATGGCTACTGGTAGAGAATTAACTGGGGCCTGTTTTACTGTATTATGTTTTAGGAGGCATTTTCTAATCAGAACACTCATGAAAGTACAGGAAGTAGTTCACTAGATTAAGTCCTTGCCCATCTGTTTATGCAGATATATGAGAAGTAAGTAAGACAAGAATTTGTCCATATGCATTATTAATTTTTTTCAAAGGAAACTTCATATTCCCCTAGAAAAAGTGTGTTTACATCCCAGTTTTTCTTTAAAAAAAACAAAACAAAACAGAAAAAAACACTCTGTGCCATCTGGAAAAATTACATAAGAAATAAATGAAAATGGGAAAAATGAGATAAAGAACAGAGAAAATCCATTTAATATGGATTTCCACCGTGACAGATACCAGACGTTCATTCAGAGAAGGAAGAAGTCCTTTTGGGATGGAGAAACTCTATTTGAATCAAAATTTTGTGGCTGTGTTGTAGTTTACTCGTGTTTAAATTCTCTAGGCTCTTCAAACTCAGATTGTCTTTTCTCCTCTGTGGTAAAAGCAGTATTTTTGTTACATTTTTAGACAGCTGATGACTAGCTTTTCTCCAAAGCTAGATATTTATAAATCTTCTGTTCTTTATGTTCATGTGTGTCAGTGCAGTCCTTCGAAAAATTCCATACCCTTATGTCACGAGTTTAAGGGAAACTTCTATGAAGTTTCATGGAATAAGGAATAAGGAAAAGGACAGAATAAGGAAAAGCCCATTGTTCAGTAGAATCTCATAATTTCTCTTTCCAAAATCACAGTCATTATGGTTGTTTTGGTTTGCATACGTTAATATCTTAAACATCACACCGAAATAACTTATGACATTTTAACATTAAATTATTTGAAGTTTATGCTTCTATATAGAAATCCTCTTGCATAAATAGCATGAAATTAAAAAGAAGCACTTAAGTTTTAAGCATATATTAATGTTAGCATAATGCTGCTGCCTCAAGAGACTGCTTCAAAACGTATACATTTCCTACCTTTTGGTTGAGGCACAATAGAGTTACCATGATGATATTGAGAAAATTATGCTATATTCGTTGATTCTCTCAGAGATAAATGAGTTCACAGAATGCTCCGAGTTTGATGAAATGCTTGATACTCCTTTTAAATGTGAATTTAAAAGACCGAATGAAAGACTAGCCTGTGCTCACCATTAGCATATTAATATGGCACCTGAAAGAGAGGAGTCTTCTTCCTGCATCACCTTATTTTCACCAATTAACACCATCTCCCCTACTCTCCCCAACCTCCAACCTCAATCTCAGTTGATGATTTTGAGTACAATTCATTTCGAAATTGAAGTAACTGATGGAATACGAGAGAGAGAGTCTGGGGAAAAAGGAAATGCAGTTTCTTAGAGATCATGAAGTTTCTTTTTTAAACCTTCTTTGGTTATATTTGAACTTGAGCAGAAAATTTCAACATTAAATTGAATCTTAATGCTTGGTAAGTAATAAAAATTCAGTTAATGAGTGTAAATTAATGTTTTATAATAAAATTGTAAATCTTCTATGTCTTTGAATGAATTGAAAATGTATATTGGGGGGTCATTCTATAGGCCAAAAGCATTTGTATTGTGCTTCTATTAAGCTATCAAACCAAGTGCCCAGCTTCTGTTGATTTGAAATGATACTAAAAAATGACATGAGGATCCAATATAATAGAAACAAAATTTAGATGTGTCATTATGTTATAATTGAAAAAATGATGATTTCTTTGATACTTTCTTTGAATGTTATATCATGTAATATAAATGATTATAGATGATTTTTTTCTCATCATTTTTTACAAGGTTTAGAAATGTCTTATATTTCACAGATGACCATATAAATGTAAGAAGGAAATATGAATATCAGTTATCAAAATCTGATTATATACTACAGGATCATCTTATATTATTTTTTAGCCAACTCAAAAATTTCCAATTAAAACAAGTTGTTGCAAACATAGAATTTATATTTTTCAGGTATTAGAAACAGCATGCATGGAAAAAATAATTTGTTGACATGGTGTCAACAAGTGTATTTTGAGAGCTTATTTTGTTAGACCTGACTCTTAGGTTGCCAACATGGTGAAAAGTATAGGTAAAATACATTAATGTATAATAATAATTATAATATTTGCTAATGTTACAAATGATAGAACCAAAGCCAATGTTTGTTCAGTGTTTTCTCGTCCCAAACACTGTTATATGCCATTTACCTTTATCAGTTCAAGTTGTTATGATGACTCTAGGAAATACCTCCTATTCTTATCCACATTTTGCAGAGAAATAAACTGAGGCACTGACCTGGTGAATAACTTTCTAAAGATCACAAGGCTAATTGGTGCCCGGGACGAGGATTTGAAGTCAGGAAATCTGAGTCCAGGCTTTATGCCCTTAAGCCCCAGATTCCATATCTGTGTTTGATACCACTACCCAAGAAAGCTTGAAAAATACTTTTACGTGTGTTATCTCATTTAAAGTTAACAACAATTCTATTGCAAGAGAATTTTTATTGGTAATATTTTATGGATGAAGTTCAGGAATGCTAATAAATTGTTAAAAGTCACAAAGCTAATGAAAAAAGAACTAAAGAGAATTGGGTAGACAGATATCTTACGAAGATACCTATATAGTCAAGGAGGAGTATTATGAATAGCTTTAAACAGATAAGTAACTAGCATCTCTCCATAGCAATCTATGCAGCTATACAAAAGTCAGGCAAACACCAGAATATACTCATAAGCTTTTGGATGACATATGGAGAATGAAGATTTTTTTTTCTGCTCTTGCTCTAATATTAGGTATTAAAAAGTGATAACTATTTTTATGCCACTTATTTATGTGAATTGCATAGTTCCAGAAAATGAAAATAAAATTTCTGCTGACAGTCAAGATTTTAAATGTGCTGCTCTCATTCGGACATGATCCTATAAGAATGTATACATAACATATGGATGTTCTATGATTAAGAAAGGAGCCTAAAAATAAAAAAAAAGGAGTCAATCTTAAAATACCTTTAAGGATGAAAGTGAAATCTGATACATGCATTCCTAATTATACAACATAATAAATGATACCTGAGTATTTAACACACTAAGGGTAACTAAGTCATCAGCTTTTCTTAAAGAAATTATCTTTACTGTTTCCTTACATTGGTGTGTGATTATCTGTCAATGTGTGCTTCATTTATGTTTAATATTCTAACTGAAAGTTTTTATATAAAAGGGTTTTGATTTTTCTCATTGCATTTTAAACTAAATAGCTATACGCAGTCCCTATTAGAATCTGTTACAAATTAAACTGGAGTATTTGTGAATAAGTCCTCAGTTACATTACTCTTATATGCGATATATATTTTCCGTGTACTTTTATGTTTATAGGGCCCTCCTGGAGCAGCAGGTGCAGAGGGAAGACAAGGAGAAAAAGGCGCCAAGGTAAGATATACAAGTATTATGTTTGAAAGGCTTATACATTGAACAATACCCATTTCAGTACTTTTAATAGCATACAGGATGTCTTTTCTCATTATTAATGTGTTCACACATTTTATTTCTAACAGGGAGAAGCAGGTGCTGAAGGCCCACCTGGAAAAACTGGCCCAGTTGGTCCTCAGGGACCTGCTGGAAAGCCTGGTCCAGAGGGTCTTCGGGGCATCCCTGGCCCTGTGGTAAGCACCTGTGCTAAAAGATGCCATTTTGAAGATAATGTTTCATTTCCAAAAAATTGTGAATGAAAATATTTATGACAGCATTATTTCATAAGTAATCGTGTGGATGTCTCATAGGAATTTAGTAAATGTCATGTAATCATTAAAGTCAGATATTCTTAAAATATTTAAAGATATCATTTATTTAGTAAGTTCATGGTGAATTCCAACATAGAAAGGCAGAAGAGAAAACCCAACCCTAAGAACTCAACGTGAAGTTTTTATACATGTATCCATCTAGACATGGACACACAAAGTAAAAACACTCAAAATTGCTTATAACATTTGTAGATGTTCTCCATGGGATGGAATTCATAGATGATGTTTTCTTGCTTTCTTTTTGTGTTTCCAAAATTGAAATGAAGAAATATATATTCTTTTGTTAATCAAAAAATCAATTGTGTTTATTTTCCATAGGGAGAGCAAGGTCTCCCTGGAGCTGCAGGTCAAGATGGGCCTCCTGGTCCTATGGTGAGTATGGTCTTTTCTGTTACTTCGAAAGGGAAAGCTCCAGAAGCAAAATTGTTTACAGGCTAGAATTTCCAAAATTGTGTCTTACAAAATAGTTTATATTTTGTACAATATTTCAGAAAGCATATTACTTAGACCTAAAAAGAGGAAAGTAATCCTAAGGGATGGGTTATCTGGAAACTTTTCCCCTTGATCAGATCTTTCCTTTTTGTCCTTTGGAGAAAAAAAAAATATTTCCACTCTGAATAAAATGCCACTAATGGCCCAGCCAGTTCTTTTCCAAATGTGGACAGTTCCCCCAAATGCATGCAATTACACTTAGTTTCCTGGCACTTCATTTAAAAGAATGACATTGGCACAGGAACATAGTGATTCCTTCACCAAATAAATTGTTCTCTTCGTGAGTCACACAGGCTGAAAGATAAAACATTAACCTCCATTAGTGGAGAAAGGTATAATTATTACAACTGAAGCTGGGTTACAATCATCAACCCTGTGTTCAAACATGGCTTTATAAATCCAACAGAGCACTTTGTTGACCGGCATACTGTTCATAGATGAGACTTTATTATAGGTGCCAAGGCTATCCTCCCTATAAAATTTGGACAGAAGTGAGAATCCAAGTCTCGCCTTAAATCATTGTCTTCTGGGTGACAGATGCTGTTTTATGGTAGAGGTGTTCGAAATTCATTGTCCAAAAATAGTTATGCGTGAAGGGATTAATCAAAACAGCAAATAACACATACAGCATTATGCAAGTGTGATGCATGTTGGTTCAAATAGTCAAACACCTCCTTATGCCAATTTAAATTTTACAAAAATACCTCTTATCATGAATATATTAATTACCTGACAGATACATGCTCAGAGAGCCATCAAAACTGATATTCATAATCTTAATTATGAGGAGGAATGTGGGTCATTCCTTTTAGTAAAAATGCCACAATATATACCAAATACTTCATAAGTGTTACAGAGGTTATTTTTTTAACTGTCATTGAAAGTTAAAGATCATTTATTTTAGTAAAGGGATAAACATTATCAAATTTTGAGTGACCTCAAGCCGGAGATTATCACATCTGCAGGTGACCCCCTCAGCATAACAGGAGCCTGGCTGAAGCTGGGTGAGTTCCCCGTCTACACCACTATTTAGGGAATTCTCCTTAGATATGGTAAATTCCTAACTGCAGAGTCAGTGCCTGGAAAAAAAAATGCGCCTTAATGTAGACTTAAAATTTGCCAGAGATTTTTTTCTTGTTATTTCAGATTTTCCAGTGAGTATTCTGACCTTTCTCCAGATGAAATAAAAAACATCATGCTGGAGATTTCCTTCAGATAATATTAAAATTAAAACCATCAGACATTCCACCTGATTCCAGCTTATAAAAGTTTATATTTCTGACTCTCCGATAGATGTGAGTTTACAGAGCAAGGGGCTGAACAACTCAAACCCTTTTAAGCAGAGTGAAATGAAAGGCATCGGAATGTGGCAGTTTAGGTGACTTGCTTTTCTCTGGATGCTTGTTTTCTCAGAGAGTACTTATGTGAATATATTGTAGCTTTCTCATAGCATCAACCACTTTGACATCTAATTTTAATGAAAATGCTAGTCAGTCCTTGTGAAGTGAGGACTGTCAGAGAAACCATCTTCAAGATGCATTTTATGGCAATTTAATGAGCTTTTCAACTCAGCTATGAAAAACTTTAGTAGGCAATTTTTGATCATGGTTATTGGTTAAGGTCCTCGACCCTGAACCCAAGCTCCCTGCTTTCACAAACAAATACTACCACTGACTTGCTTTAGGAAGGTTATTTTTTTTTTCAAAAAAATTTTGTAAAGTTTATTTATTTTTGAGAGAAAGAGACTGAGTGTGAGCGGGAGATGGGCAGAGAGAGAAGGAGACACAGAATCTGAAGCAGGCTCTAGGCTCTGAGCTGTCAGCACAGAGCCCAACACAGGGCTTGAACTCATGAGCAGTGAGATCATGACTTGAGCTGAAGTCAGATGCTTAACCTACTGAGCCACCCAGGTGCCCCAGGAAAGTTATTTATTTTTTTAAGTGTTAGGTTCCTCATCTGAAAAATTAGAATATCAATAGCATCTACCTCATGGGATGTTATGAAGTTTAATTGAATTAAATGGGATTATTAATATATTTTTACCCCATGGGGGTCTTATGTTAATTAAATGAGTTATATGTAAAACACTTAGGTCATAATTGGCATTAGGAGCACCAAAGAATTATTAATTGGATGAAATAGTGTTTTGAAAAAGAAACAATTTCATATTCTTAGTGAAAAGTGACTAAATTTTTGGCACCTGATTGGCTCTGTCACTAGAGCATGCAACTGTTGATCTTGGGGTCCTGAGTTCAAGCCACACCCTGGGGGTAGAGATTACTTAAAAAAAAAAAAACTAAATTTGACCTCATTCATGCATCTATACCATCAATAAATTTTTTTGAAAGACACTGTTGAAGCAAACGAAAAGACCAACAAATAAATTATGCTGACTTACAGCAGTTAGAGTATAAAGTGGTAAGTACTATAATAGAATCAAGCAGAGAATGCTGCTAAATATATTCAGAGTAGGACTGTTAAAATGCCATCTCCTCTGGGGACCTTTCCCTCATAGGAAATATGGTAAGATTATTAAATAAGGACAAGAGGGGTTTAAATGTGTCTGGGAGGCTTAAAAATGTGGGAGGTAAAAACAAGAGACGTCTTAAAACCCATACAAATTTGCATTAGTCTCTGAAATTAATCCATGTGAAATTCATGTGAATATTTCCTCCATAATGTGTTTTCTCCTCATTATAATTATAAATATATTCACACCCACATCCACATCCACACAAATTTCAGAAGTCTGTTATTGCATTTCTGCAGCTACCCTTTGGGTCTCTTTTCCTCTTCTAGAAGCTGCCTGAAACTTCCTGCTGTAGGGTCCACTAGTCAAACAAAACCACGACAATCCCCTTTCCCCAATTTTTAAATGCTACTTCGCTATTCTATTCAGTAAGTACAACTTGCTCTGCTTTTTATCATTCAGGACAGGCAGCTACCCAGTTAGACAGTTGCACTCTAACGGAGCAGTGTGGGTGCTGTTTTGTTTTCTCTGGCTTTTTGTTTTATCAGAGTATTTATACACTTACTTATACACTTAATGTTACTTGCCAAGAGATTTTATAGGTCTTTTATATACAATTTTATATCAACCTTTGGAGTGGAAATTCTTTGGGGCAGGAATGAAACATCTTCTAAAAGTTTTAAGATGATAATATGTTTGGTGTTTGCCCCCTCTGTGTAATTAGATATACTAGAGTTTAGATAAGGTACAGTATATATTTTTCACTTTCAAAGTTAGACATTTCTCAGGGTAAAAATTAAACTTCTATATATGCATGAATTTTATGTGCATATATAATTAGAATCACCATATGGAACTGAGAGGATAGACTAAATAGTACATATGAGTGCTAACAGAAAGCTAAGGACAATGATGAGATTATATAAGAATTTTATTTGAGGGTTTTTTTTAAGTTGAATCAATGATTTTTTGAGTATATAGTCAACAAAAACTAAATGGAATAAAACAGTGTTTTAAAGAGAACAGAAATTGTGGCTACGTTCTCTTCTCTGTGTGTACAGTCAAAATTAACAGGATTTCATAATTTTAAACTAATTTTTATGTTTTGAAGGTAGGATTAGAATATGTTTTAGTTTTGAACTTTCACTTTATTTTATTTCATGTTCTTTTATTAGATGAACCTATTTGTTCCAAAATAGCTAAAAAAGAGATGAAAAATTACCACAGTATAATCATACGTTCCTTCTTTTCACATACTGATAAATATAAAATATCCGACAGCATTATTTCAAACCATAAATGCCTGAAAAAATGGTAGATGGCTTACTGAATTGCAGTTTGTTTTTTAAAGCTACATCTAAACTATCTGTAAATAGGGTTGAGATGTGTAGTATTCCATAATGATTAAACAGGTTTAAACAGCAAAGCATTTGCTTTTTACCAAATTAAACATTCTTTCACAATATGGCATTCTAAATAAAGTGCAAGATCTGCAGTTTCTTTCAACATCAATGCACTAGAGTTTTGAGATGCATATCAAAGCAAATATCCTGTAAAGCATATAATACTGCAGGGGAAAATGTTTGATTGTGTATTCTAGACACTTAAGGATGTATCATCCCTGTTTTCCTTTTCACTTTATAACTTATGAATTATGTATTTCCCTAGGGTTTCTCAATTTACAATAGCCTAAATAAGAAATAGAAATATGTACTTGGAATAATCTTTTTATGTGAAGAATTGATATTTTTGATATGTCCCAAGTTTGGAGGGTTATTTATAACTGCTATCAATAGCATAACGTTACCAGTTTCTATTTCCAACTGATGAAAATGTTAAGAAACTGATTTTTCTTGGTAAATGTGTCCTCAGATAAAGTTTGCAAGTTCATACGAAATTATTAGCTTCTAGGAATTAATACTCATTTCCTCTAACTCCTTTATGTACATTTATAGAAATGATTTAAAATGCATTATAGGGGCCCCAGGGTGGCTCAGTCATTTGGGCATCTGACTCTTGATTTCGGCTCAGGTCATGATCCCAGTGTCATGATATCAAGCCCCATGTCAGGCTCTGCACCGAGCATGGAGCCTGCTTAGGATTCTCTCTCTCTCTCTCTCTCTCTCTCTCTCTCTCCCTCTCCCTCTCCCTCTCCCTCTCCCTCCCTCCTTCCGCCTCACTTCCATGCTTGCACTCTGTCTCTAAAATTTGAAAAGAAAGAAAGATGCATTGTAAACACAAATAATGTCTAGCATATTTCTCATTAAGCCTGAATAATTAGAATTCCAATACTCCTCCTCTTCCTCCTCCTCCTCCTCTTCTTTTTCTTTTTTGTCATTTTAGCTTATACTACTAGAATGTGGTGAGAGGGCTGATTGATAACTGTTTGTAATATAAAAAAAAACAAATATCAGTAATTAATATTTATATTTCACTATACGGTAATCTTGCAGGTCTGCTTCTTATTATATTATGACACAGTTATGACTATTAGAGTACTTTCATAAAGCTCAGAGATAATAAGTAATAGATCCAAGATTACTCAACCAAAGGGTGGTTAGACTTGAGACTCTGAATGAAGCAGTGATTAGAATATTGATGTCCATTGTAGAGAAAGGGGAAACTTCTTGCACTGCTGGTGGGAATTCAAACTGGTATAGCCACTCTGGAAAACAGTGTGGAGGCCCTCAGAAAGTTGAAGATAGAACCACCCTATGATCCAGAAACTGCATTACTGACTGCAGTAGTATTTATCCAAAGGATACAAAAATGGTGATTTGAAGGGGCACATGTACCCCAATGTTTAGAGCAGCACTATTAACAAAAGCCAAATTATGGAAAGAGCCTGAATGTCCATTGACTGATAAATGGACAAAGAACTAGTATGTATGTATGTGTGTGTGTGTATGCACACACACACATACATACATACATACAATGGAATATTACTCAGCCATCAAAAAGAATGAAATCTTGCCATTTGTAATGATGTGGATGGAACTAGAGTGTATTGTGCTAAGTGATATCAGTCAGAGAAAGACGAATGTCATGATTTCATTCATATGTAAAACTTAAGAAGCAAAACAGATGAACCTAGGGGAAGGGAAGGAAAAATAAGATAAAAACAGAGAGGAAGGCAAACTGTAAGAGACTCTTAACTATAGAGATCAAACTGAGGGTTGCTAGAGGGGAGGAGGGTGGTGGGATGGGCTAAATGGGTGAGAAGCATTTTAAGGAAGTCACTTGTTATGATTAGTACTGGGTGTTGTATTTAAGTGATGAATCACTAAATTTTACTCCTGAGACCAATACTACACTATATGTTAACTAACTTAAACAGAATCTTGGAAAGAAGAAAAATAAGAATATTGATATTCAGCATGCAACATCTGTCAGTTCTCCCACTTAAAGCAAAATTTCTGTAAAGTGTATCACATGCCTAAAACAGTTTGAATGTAAAATGAGAAGTGAAGAAAGAAAAAAATCTGGCCACTGCAGAGTTTTATATTTTCAATCTAGAGAATGTTTTTACTTTAATTGATATACGTCAGTTTTAACCAGTATTCTTAAAGGGTTTCTGCTACTGGTACAAGTATATGGTTCTTTCATGCAGTTACATTTTTATCAGAACTATTTTTTTTCATACTTTTTATGCCACTTTTTTCTAACATATAGAGTCTTCGGCATTTATCCTGATGATAACATGGTCTCAAGAAATTCTGAGAGTTTCCATTACTCATTTATATTCCTTTTAAAATGTGTTATCGGGCAACATTATTTTCCCTACTGATGATTCATCATGCATTTCTGATAAGATCAGAAAATAGTAGATATGAAATATATTACCTTACTTTAAAAAATATTAAACTAGTAGAACTAAATAGGTATTGCTTTTATTTTAACATAAATGAGATTGTTTTATGCTGTTCTGATTTGCATATTGATTTAACTCAATTTGGGACTTAATGCCATGGAGCCAAGTCTCTCAAACCTTAATGAGTATCAAACCTATGAAACAGACTGCTGGTCTCTTCACTCCAGCATTTCAGATTTAGCTGGTCTGGATGAGGCCTAAGAATTGGCTTTACTCATAAGTTCACAGATGATGCTAATGATGCTGGTCTGAGGTCACACTTTGATATCCACTATGATAGGGTGTTAGTGACTGAGGTGAAAGTTAGGTTTTCAAACCCAGCCTTAGAATATACTTGAATATAATTTCTTTGTGATCTACATTTGTCTGTCAGAGATTTAACAAAGTGGCATGGTTATTTTTATACAAAATAGATTCTAAACTGAACTAATTTAAATTTATGCCTGAGGATTAATAATTTTCTCTTTGAAGAATATTATTAGACACATTCACATTTAAAATAGCACATATCTTCTATGAAAATGATTTTTATCTATTGTTAATGGAATGATGTAGAGAAATTTCCCACTTTTATATCAATACTTACAGAATTTCAGATTCAGTCATGAACTAAAACAAATTAAATATATTTAAGTAGCCCCAAATACTATTGTTACATAGTACTAATTGATACCAAAGCTATTCTTACTTTCTCCTGATGATCAGGATTTCAGTTTAAGATATAGATGTGAGAAACTAAGGAATGGAAAAGGCTCATCTACTTGATCTCGTGAGACAGGAATTATAATCCTCAATCTATAGATGAGAAAACTGAAGCTCTCTTTCGTTAGCTAATTTAAATTGCTAATAAGAGAGGCTGGCTTCTATCCCAAGTCTATCCTATTCTGAGCCCATACTTCTTATATTACATCATACTACTTGGATCAGACCCATCGCTCTTAATACTTTAAATTCACAAAAATTATAGACTGGCACTTACATTTTCTTTCACACCAAAGCAGTGTCTGTAGAGAAAGGAAAAAATCACTCATGGTAGGCTTGAAGAAGATACAATTGTGAACACTCCTGGTATACCTTGTTACAAGTTAAAACAGTTTGCTAAGTACTATGTTAAATCATTATTGAAATTATAATTCTAAAATTCAGTCCAATATGAATAATTCTATTTATAGAGAAACTGTATGAATATTTTGCCTCCCCCCCTCCCCCACCAATGCCTTTCTGTTGCAGGCAGTTGTGACCTACATTTTGTAACATTATCTTGGCTCTGATTTCATCAATCACATACTAACCATCTTTTAGTGTCAGTTACACTTCTTCTGACAGAATCTCTTGCCTGCATCATTTCATTTGTCATTAATTTCAGGACAAGGATATTTTGTGTTGTCCTCAATATGGAGTACCCTGACTTTTGTATTAAAAAGTTTGTGGGGCGCCTGGGTGGCTCTTAAGTGTCCAACTTCAGCTCAGGTCATGATCTCGTGGTTCCTGAGTTCGAGCCCCACATGGGGCTCTATGCTGAGAGCTCAGAGCCTGGAGCCTGCTTTGGATTGTTTCTCTCTCTCTGCCCCTTCCCTGCTCGCACTCTGTTTCTCTATCTCTCAAAAATAAACAAACATTAAAAAATTTTTTTTAAGTTAAGTAATAAATATGAATATTTCCATGGGTAGGGTCAGGGTTAGTTGTTGAAGTCATGTCATAATTTTCATAAAAATACAATTTAGCAAAACAGATAAGTACCTTATCCTTGGACCATAAAAATTAAATTATTAGGATAGAGATAATTATATGAGAAAAATTATTTACCTTATTATTAAATTTACAAATCACTTTTTAAAAAATGTTTATTTTTCAGAGACAGAGAGACAGAGCAGGAGCAGGGGAGGAGCAGAGAAAGAGGGAGACAAAGAATCTGAAGCAGGATCGAGGCTCTGAGCTCTCAGCACAGAGCCTGCTGCAGGGCTCAAACCCATGAACCATGAGATCATGACCTGAGCAGAAGTCGAATACTTAACCAACTGAGCAACTTAGGCATCCCAGAATCTTTTATTTAAATGATTTGTAGATTTAATTGGGGTGCCTGGGTGGCTCAGTCGGTTAAGCATCCGGCTTCAGCTCAGGTCATGATCTTCTGGTTCATGAGTCAAGCCCCGCCTTGGGCTGTGCCTGCTTTGGATTCTGTGTCTCCCTCCCTCTCTGCCCCTCCCCTATTTGCATGCCTGCGCGTGCTCTTTCTCTCTCTCTCTCTCTCACAAAATAAATCAACATTAAAAACATTTTTGAAAAGATTTTTCAGGAATTATAGTTAAAAATACTATCTTAGGAGTTTGCTTAGGAAAAGTGGTTATCAAATGTCATTTGACTGTCAAAAATTTATTGAGGTTTTTTTTTTAAGTTTCTAGGAAATATTGTAATTTATTTGAGCTTAGCACCAAAATATTTTATTGAATCAATGTGTACTTTGGAAATCCCTTCTTCTAAAATTAGTGTGTTTAAAAATTTATTCTTTTTCTGTTGTAAGTCCATGTAAACCAAGTCTTATTTCTAACTGCATATTTATGTAACCAATGTTAAGTTAAATATCAAGCCATGGAATTTTAAACAAAATTATTTAGAATTCTGATAAATAAACCTTAAGCATTACTAATTATTTTTGAACTCTGTCATATTACCAAAACCAAACTTGCCCTATGGATAGTAATATGATTCCCTAATTCATGCCTACTTTATGTATGTTTATTATTTCTCATTATTTAGGGACCTCCTGGCTTACCTGGTCTCAAAGGTGACCCCGGTTCCAAGGGTGAGAAGGTGAGAATAAAAGCATGTGTTATTATAATTTTGATATGCTAATAGCAGAGACAATAATTTTGCAGATTAGAATCATTCAAAAGGAAATTTCAAAGAATATCTTTGTCCTTTTAACCAAGGCAAAAGCTTCCAATCCTCTGCTTCCCAGATGAATTTAGAGAAGAGAAAAGATACAAAGTCATAGTGAAAAATGTATTCAAATCCATTGTTATATTTTCTCAATGTCCCCTTGTAGGAACCATATGGAGAAAGCATATGGTTATACTAAAATAACTCTTCAGAAAATAAACAGATGGAATAACAAAATGCCCATTTTATGTTTTTAAACATGAAAATAACAAATTTAAACTAGAATACTTTTGAAATAGTAATTTGATCTTCCAGAAAGTACACGGAGTTGCACCAAATAATTATAGAAAATAAGCCTTTTTATAATGGTGTTAATGTTTTTTTGGGTCATTTTTAAATCTCCAAATGTCTCTTAAAGACCACAGAGTCTCTGAAGGATAGAAATCATATCATATAAAATATCATGCTTATTAAAATAATGAATTTTCAGTTTATTTGATCAATATGGTCAAATATACATATGGTCATTATTGGTCTTTTAGGGAATTACTTTTCAGTAAATGAAACACTGAAGATGATTCTTTTAGAAAGCATTTTGTTCCCTAATACTTCTCTCTATAAACAAAAGATTCACTTAATGTAAGCGTAAACGATCCTGTTAGGTAAGAGGAAAGAGGTTCTTAATCCTATATATCATTCAGAAAGGGTTAAAGTTTTTATCTTTTTTTTTTTTTTGCTTTTATGTTCCATAAAATTAGTGTGCAATTACTTTATGAGTATAATTTAATATATGGTTGTAATTTACATATGGTCAAATTTCTTTTCTCTGCCTTCTAAAGGGACATCCTGGTTTAATTGGCCTGATTGGTCCTCCAGGAGAACAAGGTGAAAAGGGTGACAGAGGACTCCCTGGAACTCAAGGATCTCCAGGAGCAAAGGGGGATGGAGTGAGTAAAGATATAAATTATTCTCCTGCTCCTTTCCAAACACACACACGCGCACACACACCTGTGCACATTCCATTAAACGTGACCAGCAGGGTGACTTAGAGCATCTTTAACCTCTTTAAGTCAATGGTGTTTTCAAAAAGAAATTTATTTAACCTTAAAGTAATAATTTAAAAATATGTCAAGTTGGAAATCATAAAGATTACAGTTCAATAGTTAATTACACAGCAATTTATTGAATCCCCAAAACATACAAATCATTATTCTGAAGGCTACATAAGTATAAATATAGAGACATTGAAGCAAACGGGAAAAAAATACAGATTATCTTACAAAAGTTATTTCTTAGGTTCACAATGGAAAATTTCAGGTTATTCTTATATACTTTTACATAATCTAAGTTTTCAGTGTATGTTGTCCTGCAATATAGAGAGTAGCATAGCTGAGGAAAACTCTAATTTGGATGATTCTCTTTACAGGGGATTCCAGGTCCTGCTGGTCCCATAGGTCCCCCTGGTCCTCCAGGCTTACCCGTAAGTGTGAGACAAAAGAATTTTGTAAAGGAAACTTACACCAAAAGAGTCATGATTTCTCCAGATTTTTATCTGTACTTTTGCCTTTGCATTTTGTCTAGGGTCCTCAAGGTCCAAAGGGTACCAAAGGCTCTACCGTAAGTACTTCTCCCTTTGGACTTTGATTGTTCAGTGAAGCCTAGTCAAATGCCTTGTTCTCTGTTTATCTTGTTCCTTTTGTTCCTAACAGGGACCTGCTGGCCAGAAGGGTGACAGTGGTCTTCCAGGGCCTCCTGGGCCCCCGGTAAGTGCATGGGAACAAAAGTGATGTTTAGGTCTGTTCACACCCTAAGACTGCCGGTGATTTCTCCAAATTTGTAAGAAGGACAAAAAAAGACATTCTGTCAAAGTGGTGATTTTTCTAGGAAACAGCAACTCCATTAATTACATAATCAGATCCACATGCCAAGGCGTGTCTTTTAATTGATGCGTTAACTGTATATTATGATAATCTTGTTTGTATTTATTTTTCACAAAAATTATATACTTTTTAATGTCATGTTTTTATGAAAGCAACTGACTATAGGCCATAAAAATACATACATACATATACATACATACATATGTGTGTGTGTGTGTGTGTGTGTGTGTATCTGACCACACTAGGAATAAAGACAAAAGTTCAGATATTTTGCATTTTTTTCCCTACTGTGTATAATGATCATAAAAGCAATAATAATTTCTAACATTTATTAATGCTGACATTTTCCAGGCTGCATATAACTACTAAGTGATAGATCCATGTGAAAAAACATTAGTCTCCTCTCTTGAGTTTGTTTCCAAACTATACGTGTATTAGTTTGCTAGGGCTGCCATGAGAGGCACCACAAATGGGGGCTTAAATAATAGAAATGTATTCTCTAACAAATTCTAGAGGCCACAAATCTTAGATCAGAGTGTGGGCAGAATTAGTTCCTTCTAAGGGCTGTGGAGGAAGGTCTATTCCATGGCCCTGTCCTTGGCTCATAGATAGCTGTCTTCTCCTATTTTTTCCCTTCAAATTCTATCTATGTGTGTCTCTGCACCCAAATTTCCTCCTTTTACAGGGACACCAGTCATATTGGATGGTTTCCCATTGGTGGATACCCCCCCAGTGCCCTTACATTTACTTAACTAATTATATCTACAGTGACCCCATTTCAAAATAAGATCTTATTCTAAGTACTGAGGCTGATAGCTTCTACCTATGAATTTTGTGGGACACAATCATAACAACATGGATTTAACTATTTGGTATAGTTCTACTTTTACACATATGCAAATTCAAGTATGTCTGCATTTATTTTTTTTTAATTTATACAGTTTTAAGTTATATTTGAAGCAAATTAATGTGTATTTTTAGAAGTTTAATGTTTCATAATATAAATTATTATCAAGCACAATAGACAACTCATTAGTTAGGTTAAGAACCTTAAAATGTTATTTTAATCTTCAGAGACTAAAATCTAGTTGTGGAGACAGGACATGTAAATAAGGACTAATTAATAAATAAGAAAGTTACATACAATATATCCACACAAAACTGGGTTACACTACTTATATAGAGAAAGGTCCAGGGGTGCTTAGGCAGCTCAGTCACTTAAGCATCTGACTTAGGTCATGATTTAACAGTTCATGACTTCGAGCTCTGTGTCAGGATCTGCACAGTGCAGAGACTGCTTGAGATCCTGTCTCTCCCTCTCCTTCTGCTTCTCCCATTTGTGCTGTCTCTGTCTCTCTAGGAAGAAAGGAAAGGGAAAGGGAAGGGAAGGAAAAAGAAAAGAAAAGAAGTTCCAGAAATCATCTGATTTGTGTGTCTACCTCAGTATCTCCACTAGATTCTTTTTAAAAGAACTTAACACAGTTTCTATATAAATATTTATAACATGTGTATGTATATGTAGTAACAATTAGAGAAAATATTGAAAGTAGGGAAAACATTGAAAAGCTAAATCAGCTATAATTTCTCATAATAATGACCTCATCAGTAATAATTATGCAGAGTATTTTACCTTAGGAAGCAGTTACATGCACATTATCTCTTTCACAGGGTCCACCTGGAGAAGTCATTCAGCCTTTACCAATCTTGTCACCCAAAAAAACAAGAAGACATGCCGAAGACATGCAAGCAGATGCAGGTGAAAATATTCTTGACTACTCAGATGGAATGGAGGAAATATTTGGTTCCCTCAACTCCCTGAAACAAGACATCGAACATATGAAGTTTCCCATGGGTACGCAGACTAACCCAGCTCGAACGTGCAAAGACCTGCAACTCAGCCATCCTGACTTCCCAGATGGTATGTTAATAATACATGTCACAGCAAAGGGACTGAGCCTCTAAGTTATGAAGGTGCATGGTCAGTCCATTACTTCTAGTTAAATGTTTGATATAGACTCTAAATAAAGTAAATGATTATTAATTCCAGTCTTGTAAACAGAAAAAGTCCTTTATACTGTGTAATTCAAGAACTGCTTCAGAAAATCCTTACCTGCTTACATAAGGTTTCATTAAATTATGACAAGATCATTTTGGGACAATTATAGAACACAAATGCATTTTTCCCCGTAATAACTATCATAGAATGGGCTTTATGTGTGCACACATGTGTACACATTAGTATATATTTATATCCTGTAACCGAACTTATTTTACCTTGATATGAAGTTAACATGATTAATAGCATAACTGAATCATATTTTACCTATCAGTTTAATAATAATTTGGTGAACAGAATATTTAAGACTTAGCATAGTAGCTTGGGGCAAAAATTTATGTCATTGATCCACAAATAATCAGAACTGTGAGCAATTCATTTGTAATAATAATCAGGATAATTTATTATACCTAATGTTTAACATAAACCTTATCATACCCTTCCTGAGAAGGAAACAGTTTCAAGTATCATGAGTTAGTTAATAAACTCACACAATTACTAAACTAACAAGGGGCAGATATTTATGTGATCTTAAATCTCCCACTTTATATGGAAATATTTTGTCACTCTTTTTACTCTTGGGGCAATGTTATTTTGCACTATCAATCATATAAGAATGTTATAACTGAGATATAAATAAGTCAGTACAGAGAGAAAAGTTTAATGTGATTTAGAAACAGCCACCACCATAAAGGAAAATGTCATCAAATCTTCCTATCTTAATCAAGCATAGCCTGTTAAAACTAAAACACAGGTAGCTATTAAGGACTCCATTCAAACTAATGTCCAAGGTTTTCAAATTTATAATATGTTTATTTGGAAAAGATATGTTTAGTTCAATAGTAATTCAGTAATTTTAAAGAGAATGACTCAGACTTCTGCTCTTGCTGAGACAATCGTACATAATTAAAGTTCAAATGTAAAAGATTACAACACAAGTAAAACAAATATGATTAATTAGAACCTGAGCAGTCAAGAAAAATTTTTGTGAATTTAGGAATGGAAAGCTCATTGTGGGCCACAGCTCCCCATGGTTTCCATATAATGACCAGCGTTATTAATTCCTTAATGGGTTAATTAATTGCCATTAAATATTAATTAACTGACTTAGCAGTGCCAGGCACTGTTCTTCAGGCAGAGATTTGTAGACACACAGAAGAAATAATGCCCTTGAGCTACTATTATCAAATGAAGGAGACAGGAAAAGTGTAAGTATTAACAATAGCATATTATGACAGATACTGTGGGAAAAAATGAGTATTTAGATTAGGTAAGGATGATCCATTTTGTGTAAAGGATGTTAATATTTGAAGAGGTGACATTTCAGCTGAAACCTTAAAGAGGTAGCCAGTCATGCAAAGAATCAAAAGGTTATTTCAGGCAGACGATATGGGTCATTTGATAGGTTTAAAGAGGACAAGATCTTGGTGCCTTCAAGGAACTGAAAGGTCTCTATGGCTAAAAAATAGTGAGGAAAGTGAAAAATGACTTGAAGTAATTTGGAAGGAAGCAAGGTGAAATCAAAGGAAGCTAGTTAAAGAGCTGTTGGTTTAATCTAGGAAAGAAATTAATGGTGACTTGATTTAGGGATTTGACAGTAAAAATAGGAGAGGAATAAATTAGAGGTACACTGGACATGGTTTCCAGAGTATACTGAATTTACTGAACAGACGTATCTTAGTAATTAAGCTATTATTACGTTATCTGAAGGAAATTTAATGACAATATTAACTGAATAAATCAAGAGAAAAAATGCTTACCACAGAATTCAAAATTATAGGGGCACGTGGGTGACTCAGTCAGTTAAGCGTCTGACTTCGGCTCAGGTCATGATCTCGCAGTTCATGAGTTTGAGCCCTATGTCAGGCTCTGTGCTGACAGCTCAGATCCTGGAACCTGCTTTGGATTCTGTGTTTATTATTTTTGAGATAGAGAGAAACAGAGAGACAGAGTGCAAGCAGGGGAGAAGCATAAAGAGGAAGACAGAATCTGAAGCAGGCTCTGAGCTGTCAGCACAGAGCCCAATGAGAGGCTCAAATCCAAGAACCATGAGATCATGACCTAAGCCAAAGTCAGATGCTCAACTGACTGAACCACCTAGACACCCCCCAAAAAAATTTTTAAAGTAATGCAAGAAATGATTCTTAAGGCTAAGTAGATTCCACCATCTCCATTGTTACAAATGAATAAACCAAGGAAAAATATAATGATTATTATACTCAGATTACTTAAGTAGTAAATAATACATATAGGATTTAGGGTTAAGTTTCTCTGATTCCAAATGCATGTAATTTATTATAGTGGATAATTAAATGTTAATATTTGAGGAGGTGACATTTAAGCTGAAACCTAAAAGTAACAGGCAGGCTAGAAATAACAGAGTGTTCCAGGCGAAGTACATGGGCAAAGCTTTGATGCAGACAAGACAAAGGGTCACTCTTTAACTATCTGAACTCCTATCCCAATTTGACCAAAAACATAAAAGGGATTCTTCTGGGAAAATATCCATCAATATTAATTTTTTATTCTTCTAATAAAATGCGTATACCATGCAATCAATTTTTTATTTAAATGTATTTTAACATGACATATTTTTTCCTACTTCTAGGTGAATACTGGATTGATCCCAACCAAGGTTGCTCAGGAGATTCCTTCAAAGTTTACTGTAATTTCACGTCTGGTGGCGAGACTTGCATTTATCCAGACAAAAAATCTGAGGGAGTAAGTACCAGTCTGTTTTGGTGGTGATTGTTGACAGTTCCTGCCATGTTTTTGCAATATTGAACTAAACAGGAAAATTATACTGTCATATTTTCATTTATCTGCTTTTCTTACAGGGTAATTAGAGCATTTCATTTGCATAAACATGAATAAGACACCAAAGTGATGCACAGAGTTAACAAATACTTCTCTCCTTTATTTTTTTACCCAGATGTATTCTTTATGCACCTGCTTGTGCTCTAAAATTCTATGGTTTTCCATGACACAGCACAGCTGATGCTTAAATTTTAGTGCATGTATAGTACTCTTCATTCCAATGACACGACAGAACTCACAGCTGTATATGATGTTCAGAATACACAATTTATAATCATTTACATAAGAATATTGTCTACATTTGCATACTTTTTAAATGTTTTGTCTCTTCAAACAGATTTCTTGATTTTCACCTAGCAGTATCAATATATTTGAGCTAAAGGCAAATTACTAATATAGGGAAAGGCTTTTCACTAGCATAATTGTATTCTTCAAACAGTTTCTGGTGGTAAATGTTGCCTTTATTTGTATTCTTTTAATAAATCACATTCTTAGTAAATGGTGTGGGCATACAGAGGCACAGAACCTCCTTAGGGCAAGACAAGTAGCTTTAAGTGTGGCTCATCTCTTTAGGAGGGAAGTTAAGTTCTCCAGTAAAGGTTGGGTAGTAGGAGCAGGAGACAAAGCAACTTCTGTTTCCCATCCAAACTTGGCAGCAAAGCATAATAAAAGTTCCTGTAGCTGCCAAAGAAATAAGGGAACGTGGAAATGCCTCTCTTTACACTGATAACTCAAATTCCCTGTAGTGAAGCCTTATATACTGTTACATTTTGCTGATCTTGCAAAGCAAAACAATAAATGCAGATCTATAAAGGGTTCTAAACATTCTTCCCAGCAGGAGATGATTACACTTGCTTCCTGCAATGACTCTTCCATGCCACCCTTAGTTACTGGCTGAATACTTTCAGGATGCTTCCCTTGGCTATGAAATACTGATGGGATCTGTCTTGATGACTGATTTCAACTGGTATTGTGAGGGGTTCCTTTACAGGGGATTTCTTCTGAGTTCCACCTTTGTTCCCTACAGCCCTTAGTATGCCATCAGCAGGTTGTTCTCCAACCCCCTTCTTCTTTTTGAGCAATTAAACAGGAAGAAAATGACTCAATCTTCACTAAGTGGGAAGTCACAGGATATATCTCAAATCTTGCTGTTTATCTCATTTTCTGTAATTCAGGATAGACCATTTTAAAACTTCTTTGGCATCTTAGTCTTACAAAAAATTACTGATGCATACATAAACAATACTGTTCATAATTTTTACCTACTTTCTAATTTTCCTGTTCCTTTGCAACAGGTAAGAATATCATCGTGGCCAAAGGAGAAACCAGGAAGCTGGTTTAGTGAATTTAAGAGAGGAAAACTGGTATGTTATTACCTCAACATGAAATGGTTTATCTTAAACTTCATAAATGAAGCTCAAATTATATATCTTAGACCCTGACTGTGAAAGTCTGAGTTATACTATTTAGGATTCCATGTGTTCTCTGGTTTGCTCCTTCTATATCTCTTAGACCACAGTTGTATTTTAGAGAATTTTTCTAAATGTTTTCTATCAAAATACATGGAAATATGCTAAATTCAATAAATATGATCATATAAAGTATGCATTTCATTAAGTACCTGATAGACATCATAAAAATGAATTATGTTAGAAATATCAGGTATAGAGAATGTAATATGTGTTTAGTGTCTCGGACTCTATATCTTTTTTTCTGTTTGAAACCTAATTTATTTTTCTCTATTTCAGTAAAAACTTTTGGAAGGTGAAATGTTTTTTTTTTCTTCTGATCGTTACATTTAGAAATAAAATTCACTGACTGACCTGACCTTTTATTTGGATTATTGCACAAGTTTACTTAGATATTTTCATACCATTACCAGTTCACTATTAATAATTTTTACAGGTATTTTAAGATTAGATGCCAAAACTAAATTTATATTATAAAAGATGTTTACAAATACATGTGTATTCAAAATAGTAATAAATGTATTTAAGTGAAAGTTTTTCACTTATCCCGATAATTATTCAACTGTTTAATGTTCTTTAAGAAGCTATTATTTTCTATTGATGACTATTTTATGGTTATTCATCTTATGCAAAACCTACACGTTAATTGACAACTTTAGTGAAGTTTTCCACTTGACATAATTCTTCAGTTCAGTCTTCAAGTTACATATTAAATATCCATGTGACATTCTTACCTGTGTAGAATTTAAAAATACATAACACAGAACTGTGTGTGTGGTGCTATTTTTTGTTGTTTTGGTTTGTTTACCTTACTGTTCATTTCCCAAGTTTTTTTTTGTTTTTTTTTCCTTCAACTGAACAAGGCTTCTCATTATCTGAGCTGTTAATCAGTAAGGATTAAGTAAATTCAACAAAAGAAGCAAGCCATAGATAATTACCTTTACATTAATCCATAGTCTAGGTAAATTTCCTACTCAATTTTTTAAAAATATCTATGTGCAGCTGACGCCAGTCTTTCAATTTTACCCAATAAAACCATTTATGAATTTAATAAAGGATTTTAATAATTTTTAGTTAAAACTACTTTCCTGCCCTAAATGTAAAATAAGTACTTACTGACTCACCATATATTCTTTTGCGTTGTCTTGGGCATTATGCTTGGTGCTGGTGACACATTGTCTAAGAACGAACAAACAGGCAGATCTGTGCTGGAAATAGAAGACAAACATCTTAGAAAACTATGGCGTCAAAAAATGCAGAAACATGTTTAAAACTTTGGGTCCAGTGGCTATACTATGAAATTTTTAAAGGAGTAGGTGAAATAAAAACACAAAAATAGGTAACTTTCCATTGCACTGAGATTCCTCAGTTCTAATTGTTTCACTATTTTGCAATTCTATAATTTCAAAATATACACAGAGGCGACTGGGTGTCAGTTAAGCCTCTGACTCTTGATCTCACCTCAGGTCATGATCTCACAGGTTCATGTTTGGAGCCCTGCTTCAGGTTCTGTACTGACAGTGCAGAGTCCGCTTAGGATTCTCTCTCTCCCTCTCTCTCTGGCCCTCTCCTGCTCATGCATGTGCGCTCTCCATCTTTCTCAAATAAATAAACTTTAAAAAAATAAAACAAATAAATAAAAAGATACACAAACATAATGAAAGATCTTTTGGAAACAAAAGCTTTTCTTTTGGAAATTTTTAATGTTAGGAAAATGAAGCATTGAAATAAAGTGAATATTTTTCAAAGATAAGTAGTGCTCATAGTAACTCAGGTGGGAGTACAATAGTGATTTCATAGAATCCTGTCCCTGGGTCTTATGACCCTCCTTGCCCACTTTCATTCCCTAAGTGAAAATGGGACAGTTGATTCATCCACATGCTTCTGGGATCAGTTCACTGTCGACAGTGATTTTATTCTTTTATAACATAAAAAAGTAAAAGAACCTATGTCTGTCTTTTTATTCTTTTATTCCCAGCTTTCCTATTTAGATGTTGAAGGAAATTCCATTAATATGGTGCAAATGACATTCCTGAAACTGCTGACTGCCTCTGCTCGGCAAAATTTCACCTACACCTGTCATCAGTCAGCAGCCTGGTATGATGTGTCATCAGGAAGTTATGACAAAGCACTGCGGTTCTTGGGATCCAATGATGAGGAGATGTCCTATGACAACAACCCTTTCATCAAAGCACTATATGATGGCTGTGCGGTGAGTATAATCACTTGCCTTCTTTCACAGGGTGAGAGGCTGTGTGCAACCATCTCAGCTTGGCCCTAAGTCAGGAGTCTCTCATGAAATGGATGTCTGTTGTTTTTAAGATCTGATGCTTAACACTGGCATATTGAAATATATTAGAAGCCACTAATATTCACATACATATACACAAACTCTGAAAATTACATATAGGCACATATTTAAAAGCCATAACAGAAGGTAATCTTAGATCATATGCTATTTGTATGGAATTATTCCTGATATTTGAATACTATTATATCTAGTCATTCTTGAAATAAAAATAATAAAAAACTTTATTTCATTTGCTTCCTTCATCCATGATTCTAAAATGACAAAGGAATCAGCATTATACCATTTACACCATAGCTAATACTTACCCCTGTATTTTGTCCATAAGGGCTTGTCTGTTGGGACTGTGTTATACCAGGTTAGGCAGTTACTATCATTTTTGTGATTTCTATCCTCTGGAACCATCCTTTTCACACAATGGGAGTTCCATTTAAGACAATGATACAGAAAGCACACTAAAAAAACTTGGTTTAGCTGATGACTAAAGAGAGGTCACAATTATAAATAAATAGGTCCATGCCTTCAACAAAGTGAGTATGATACCCACAGATAAAAGAAAAGAAAGTATATTAAAAGTAGCAAGTGTTTGGATTTCCCAATAGTAGTGTACTGATAATCATTCATAAAATTAATATATAGCAGCAGAAATGCTTTGACTTTTGACCTTATGTACTATAATTTCTATAATGTATTTAAATTTTTCTTAAGAAACCTTGACATATATTTATGGATACACACACATGTATATATATGCATATATTGTATGATTATAATGGTAAGAATATATTCTTATGTAGGAGTCTAACCCAATACTAACATCAGTTTTCATATTAAACTGTATTTATCAATTCAGTAAGATTCTCTTCATCTATGCAGTGTATCCAAATATTATAGTTGAGTGGTAACAGCTAAATATTAAATGCAGCTGTCAACGTTCAAAATTTAAAACTACAAATGACATCAGTGATAACAAGAGTTAATTACAACATAGATAATGGCAAATCTGCTTCTTACTCTCTTCTTTCTTACCCTCCTGCCTCCATTCAGGGGCTAAGGAAAAAAAAGCATATATGTTAAAAGCATGAAATGATTGTATAAATTTTTCTTTCTGCTTAATTTTACAGTCCAGAAAAGGCTATGAAAAAACTGTGATTGAAATCAATACACCGAAAATTGATCAAGTACCTATCGTTGATGTAATGATCAATGACTTTGGTGATCAGAATCAGAAATTTGGATTTGAAGTTGGTCCTGTTTGTTTTCTTGGCTAAGATTAGGACAAAGAACATCTGAAATCAACAGAAAAAATATCTTGGTGCCACCAAGCCATTTTATGCCACATGCAAGTTTTGAATAAGGATGGTATAGAAAACAACTTGCTGAGTATATACGTACCGATTAGAAATCCCGATGCCCTTGTGGGGGCAGAATCACATGACAAAAGCTTCGAAAATCATAAAATATAAGATAGTGTGGCTGAGATGGAAACAGGCCTTATTCTTGATTCCCAATTTTCATCTCTCCCTTTCCTATTTGGATTTCTTTGGTGCTGTAGGAAAAAAAAAACCAGAACAATATATATTCATAAAAGATATGGTGCTCATTCCCATCCATCAAGGATGTGCTAAAAGTATGTTTAATAAATTGTAATTATTTTATGTACAGTTCTATACTGTTATCTATGTGTCCATTTCCAAAACTTGCACGTGTCTCTGAATTCCATCTGACTCTAATTTTATGACAATTGCAGAACTATCATGGCAATAAATATATGTATTATGAAAAAATAAAGTTGAAATTTCTGATGACTCTAAGTCCCTTTTGTTGATTAAAAATAAAATGCCTTTGTATATATTGATGTTGAAGAGTTCAATTATTTGATGTCGCCAACAAATTTCTCATAGGGGCAAAAACCTAGAAGATTCTTGGAAGCACACTTGGATCAACTCTTCTCTACTGACAGTAACTTTGCTGAATTTCAGCCAAAAATACCATTGCATTTTAATGCTTTATTCAGTGCTACACCTCAACCTTCTTCTTTTCAGAGTCCAGAATTTCACAGGATAATTGTATATATGGAAAATAAGCAAGTTTATATTTTTGGACAGGAAAATATGTATAAGAAGCTATTTTAACAAAGCAATGCTTCCATCAATCAGATGTACAATTTTTTTACGACCTTATCTCATTGTTTCAGTGTGCTTCAACCATGCAGATTAATATTAAAAGATGGGAACTAAGCAATTATTTATGAATTTGTTCATTGTTATAATTTCTAATCAGTCAACTTCTTGAATTTGATTCCAAGCTGCATATTATAGTCTTCAGATATTATTTTCCTGCACCTATCCAACAATTACTATTCCTTTTCTTTCAAAATAATATACATTATTTGACCTGCCTAATTCCTAAATAACATATGGGTGGATTGTTACTAACAGTGCTTGTTTTAAAAGTCATACTTATTAAAACAATCAAAACCTTTTTTTTTTCCCCCCACTAAGGTATTTTCTTCCAGGTAGCTTGATATAGCAATAAAATTTAAAAATTACAAATTGAACTTTGTATCTATTTTAAGTAATATATGTAAGACTTGAAAATAAATGTTTTATTTCTTATATGAAGTGTTAAATTAATTGATACCAGATTTCACTGGAACATTTTCAACTGATAATTTATCACAAAAGAGCATACCTGTAATATTGAAATTAAAACATGAACACTTGTCATTCAGAAATTCTTTTATTTTTGAAATCAAGTTTGTAAATGTCCTTTAAAGAAGGGAGATATGAATCGTATAAATAAACTCAAGTCTTGTCTACCTGGATTAGTCACTCTCTTTCTTAAATAGGTTCCAAATTACTCTCTCTTGCAGAAAAGGTTTTGATTCTGTTTCTTGACCATACAGATTAGAATAGTTTTACACTTCTGGAAACAAATATTAACCTTCAGAGATCAAATGTTTAAAATTCTCCACATGTCAAAGATAAAAACACCCCATAGTAATACTCTGTTTACAAAATTAAGGTAGGTTATACTTAAAATTTCAGAAAGATATTTTTCATAATTAAACATTTTGCAAAGTCTCAAACATATGTTCATAATGTCAGCACTACAAATATTTCCAGATCTTTTGTTTGAAATACAGCCTCTAAATTATACACAAAGTGTATAATATGTAATATGTAATGATGTTTATCAAGAGAAACTCTATACATCAGGCAATTTAATGAATATATGGCAATAGGAGAGAATATTTTGCATATTGACATGCATTGGGGAAGCTGCACTATTTGTCCATTTAAATGAAACAGGCTCAAATTTGGCACTCAGTAGAATTAGTGAATAAATAACTGAATCCCCTATCCTTTTCTATGCCTTGACATCTGGATATGGCCTTCCACATAGCGTTGGAGTTTTTTCTCTCCTTTATAGTTGATTTAATCTGAACAAAAAGAAATTCAGTGGAAGGGAAAAAGCATATAATATGACATTCTACTCTTGGCCCAAGTATGGATAAACTATGGAGAATAATATTCATCTTGGATGGAACCTGGCATGAGTGGATGCACATGAAATTTGGCATTACTCTTTAAAAATAAATACAAAATAACAAATACAAAAAAACATTACGGAAGTTACTATTTTGAATGAAAAAAGTATTGCAACAATTTATTAACTTAAAAAATGGACCCATACCAAAAGTATCACAAAATCCACATGGAAAAAAAATGTTTTCATTAATTACTTTTGTAATACTTTTATTCTATGTCTTTATGTTTTGGCTTCAATCTCTGAATGCCTCTTCATATGAGAATTTTCTAATTTAATTTCCGATAGAAAGAATGTTTCTCTAACTTAAAAAATGACTTTTATTATCAATAGCTTAGAGCTATTTCTTTCCATTTCACATCTTGTTACTGGTAAGTATTTAAAAATTTTTAGGTTATTTTTTTTTAAAAAAATTTTTAATGTTTATTTTTGAGACAGAGAGAGAGTGGGGGAGGAGCAGAGAGAGTGAGTGAGAGACACAGAATCGGAAGCAGGCGACAGGATCTCAGCTGTCAGCACAAACCCCAATGCAGGGCTCAAACTCACAAACTGCAAGCTCATGACCCGAGCCAAAGTTAGATACTCACCTATCTACCTAGGTAGCCACCTAGGGTGCCCCTAGGTTTTTTTTTTTTAATTTAAGAAAATCTCTATACATTTATTTCATATGTGCACTACAAATCTGTGAGAATTTTCCACAAGCTAGCTTCTGATTCTGCACATTTTATACCTTGTTTTCTCTCCACTACCAATAGATTTCAGGCTCTGGGCACCATAAGATACATGCATGCCATGATACAAACTCTGTCCTCAAACTTTTTGTTACAACACAGTAGGTGATAGGATTATTCCAGAAAGCCATTCCTATACCAGGATTACTGGCATTAACTATACATGAATATTAACCGAAAGCTGTATAATTATACCCCAACCATGTAAACCTATTCAATAAGCTCTAAATAAATGAATCTCTAATTGAATTTCCTCTTTCCTGGCTTCTTCCTTACCACCCAACACAAGAAAAAAATGCCAAAGAGAAATTGGAGTGGAAAGACAATACTCCTAAGAGATCATAGTTAAAGAATACTATTTGGGCAAATCATACCAATTATAAGACCATGAGAACATATTTCTAGCCGATCTCTCAAGGGCTTAGATGGGGTCCATGAAAGAGAAAGATCCAGAAGCACAGTCCTCTGTATGCTGAGCAACTGTGAAATAAGTGAATTAATTAAGGGCCTAGCACACCATCAGCTAAATGGATTGTTGCTACTGCTCTAGATTTCCTACAGTTACTATCACCACCCTAGCGTAAGTTCCTTTCTAAAACATAACCATTAGCATATGCACTTACACTGCAGAACTTTCATAAAGATTTAATTTAAAAAATGTAAAAAAAACATTATACAAATTGCATGATCGCAGAGGCCCAGATTGCCAAGTAGGATGCCATGAAATCCAAGCTTTTTACAAATGAGTCACAAAGGAAACAAAACAGGAGCAGCAGCATAAGCCTTGTAAAGACCCAGGAACTGCACATTCATCAGACACAGCTTCTCAAATCCTCTTTTACCACTATATGTTTTGCTCTCCAGAAGGATGAGTTTAGTAGGCTTTAGAGTCTCTCAAATTTTACCCATTTCTAATCTCGTATTGGTATAATGGTCATATAACTAATAATTCTTCGTATAGCTGCCGCCCAGAGATCCACAGATGGCAGGATTATTTACAATTGAAAACCTTGCAGAAGTATATCCTGCTAGAAGATTCCGGGTTCAGTAATTGGCACATAGCAAGTCTTCCAGATTCCTCATTTATTTTCTCTCTAGTAAATCTATGGTCTATATTTATAAGGAGATTGTTCAGTATCAAAACAGAGGTAGAAAAGAGCTACAGAACCACTGTTAACTCTTTCTTTCTAAAAATATAAGTTGAGATAACTTCAGAAATGTTTTGTGTTACAAAACCAGGACTTATTTTATAATTATCCGATGATGGCATTTCTACCTATAATACTATTTACAGGAAGTTGCACAAATATACTGAATACATTCCCATTTTTAAATTACCTATATATGTCTAAAAAGAAATAAAGAAGTAGGCTTTTTTCCATAATGGACACATTTGGAAGATAAAAACCATATGTCCTAGTAGCAGATCTTATTCTAGTGACAACCACGGGCACAAAGTAAGCTAAAGAGTCTACTACCTTAATTTGCCATCACTTAGGGTCTCTGGTATAAATAAAATGCTATTTTTTGGCTCACTGAGGGAAACACACAAAGAAATTTTCCCCTGAAGTGGCATACACTTCTATGTTCAACACTGGAATGGCCAGACTGAATTAAATAAAATGAACAAGTCCCCTAAGAGACAGATTTGCAGGTCCCCACATCAACATGGTAGAAAGGTCTGTGTAACCAATTCTTTGAAAATATGAGTTTTGGCATCTTATCTATTTCAGGAAAATGAAATTACTGAGTAACAGTTATCATAGCTAATATTCTGTAAGGTAAAATGTATTTTAAAAATCTTGGATAAAGAAATTGTGGTTTATCTACACAATGGAATACTACTTGGCAATGAGAAAGAATGAAATATGGTCTTTTGTAGCAATGTGGATGGAACTGGAGAGTGTTATGCCAAGTGAAATAAGTCATACAGAGGAAGACAGATACCATATGTTTTTACTCTTATGTGGATCCTGAGAAACTTAGCAGAAGACCATGGGGGAGGGGAAGGAAAAAAAAAAAGCTGGAGAGGGAGGGAGCTAAAGCATAAGAGACTCTTAAAAACTGAGAATAAACTGAGGGTTGATGGGGGGTGGGAGGGAGGGGAGGATGGGTGATGGGCACTGAGGAGGGCACCTGTTGGGATGAGTACTGGGTGTTGTATGGAAACCAATTTGACAATTTCATGCTAATAAAAAAAAATCTTGAATTGTATTTTTATGTGAATAAAATTTATTAGCTATATAGAAAGAAGTACACATTAGATACATTATTACCTAGTTATTTCCACATAGCTATAGAGATTTTTCCATCACTACTGAGAAAAATGAGTGGAAAAAGAAAACCACTGATAACAACAACAAAAACCCTAAAGGTGTTAAGTATTTAACTAAAAGTAGAAAATCAATATGACTAGGTAAGTTAATATTTTATTTTATATTTTTGGTGAAATAGTTGAAAGTCCCATCAGATTTTTTTTTCCCTCTGTGCAGGGGACTTCCCAACTTCCCAGACCCTGCCATCCATCACTCCTGGCCTTTCAACCCCCACTGCAGGAAGACAGTGGGAGAGGGAAGGAGGAACATGACAAGGTAGGAGGGAGATAGATAAGTACAGGTAAGGGGGTAAATTTTTTAAGTAGGTATTTTCTAAAGATACAGTCAAGTGGTTTTGAACCATGGAATACTGATACCAGAAATCTTGATAATCATCTAATTATTAATTGATCAATGAGCAAGTATATGATTTAGCACCATGATGAGGCTAGGTTTCTACCATCAACTTTACAAAAGAATTATGTCATAATGGGTCTACACTGTATCCTCATTTACAGTTTAATAAAAGAAATAAAACACCACATCTAAAATAACAGTTTATTATCAAGGTTCTGACTCTACAGGTGTGTGGAGAACTGAAGGAATAATAAATGTTAATTTGTAAGTGTGCTTCATGAGAAAGACGGTAGGTCTACAAAATGTTTGTGGAGTCCAGATGGGTGTGGGTGAGTGAGAGAAGGAAGACCACTTCATGGAGAGAATTCCAGAGGCACATGTGAGTGTGAAACATGAAGAGACAAGGAGTATGATAAAATCCCAGTGGAATGGTACAATGCCAAGTCCTATATTTAGGGTAGGGTTATAAAGACTTGAAATTCATACAAAAGAGTCTGGATATTATGCAGTAGATAATAAAGAATGAATGGTGGTTGTTGAGTAAGATAAAGTCATAATAAAAGTCATATTTCGGATCATTCTATGCTGGATGGATCTAGAAGTTGAGTCAGACAATAGGAACAAGTGCCATAAGGCAGTTCCCGAAATTTAAGTGGGCAATAATACAGATTTAGATTACAGTAAAAATACCTGCATGACTTAAAAGGAAGGGACAAGTATAAAACAATTTTAAAGAAGAAATTACTATAGTTTACCATTTAAAGATATTCTAGAGCCATTCACCGGATACATCTAAACTATATTTGGCTAGCCTTTAAGAACATATATTATAAAATCAGAGAAAAGAAAAGTTATATTTATAAAATCTGAAGAGCTGATGGATCCCAGTGAAATAAATGATATCTGGCCCAACCCTATCAATTGGCTTTGTATCTCCTCTCGTATCTCATATACTATTGCAGAGTACATATGAAAATAACTTGTGATTGCTTCAACAATATGTGCTTACAACACTACAAGCAAGTACCCATCTCCTATATAAATAACAGTTCATGTACATTATCAACTACAGAACACATACATTTATAGAGATATCAACTGCTAAAACTTATTATATAGCTGTGTCTTCTGATGTTGAAATTTTCATAAGTAAAAATTGGGGCATAAGGAATAACCAAATACATGGGAAGTCTGGGAAATAATTATATATAATTTATATGAAAAAATATCATCTAGCTGTAAAAAGATTAGGGCATTGTAGGCACTCAATATATATTTAAATATGTAAATACACGAAGGAAGAAATCATATCTATATGCTCTCTGTTGCCTGCATTTGGAGGTGGAACTTTTTATAGGTGGATTATAAACACTGCTTTCACTTTCTTATCCACCCTTTACTCTTCAGTCCAGCACAGCTGAACTCATCCTCTGCATCATATTGAAACTTTTCATACCATAAAGAATGGACTATTCATCAAATCCAATGTGTATTTTCACAGAAATGACAGCTTTTTGTCAAAACTGGCTCCCTTTCCTGTGCTCCTAATCTCAGTTAATGACATCTCTGTTCACACAGTCACCTGGGCCAAAAACATTCGGAGTCATCATGAATTGCTTGCTGTTCTGCTGGTCAGTGATCTATTTCTGTTAATTCTCCTTCCTAAATACCATTCACACCTGTGGATCCCTTTCATCTTCGTTACCACTGCCTAAGTTTGGGTAGTGATTTTTTTCACCACAAAATTTAGTAGCTTGCTATATAATTTCCTATTTCCAGCCATCATTATCCCCAAAATCTAACTTCTGTACTGAGAAAAAAAAAAAAAAAACTTCTTTATGTGAAGTACAAATGCAGACAGATTACTCTCATTTACAAAATTCCTCAGTGGTTTTCCATTAAATACAGCATTGTCTTTCTCTTTTGTTTTACTACACATGAAAAATACATTTACAACCTCTCTCTTCTCTCTCTCTCTTTTATCCACAAGCACCTCACATAAAACTGAAATAACATCTTGCATACTCATATTGATCCACCCTGATTTGTAATATTCCATTTTATGGTATTATATTTCATCTCAGAAAATATCAGTTGTATCCAATAAGCTGATAAATTATTTACTCTTGAAAATACTGGTCAAGACTATAAAGGTCAAACACCTTAAATTGTTGAGCAAGACCATCTGGGATGCTTCCCTATTTTTTTTACACTCATCTTTGGATAAGTTTACATTAAAGAGCCACATTCTGCAAGACCTGAGCACAGGGAGACCCAGACGGCTGAGCTCTGGCCACAGTGGTTCACTTTGTTCTCACATGTCTAGGTATACTGTGACTTGATATTACCATATAAGTTAAATGTCATGATCCTGTTACATGTATCAAGATTTTGCCTAAAGGCATGTTCACTGCAATACTGTATCCAATATCATTGGAAAGATGGAAAAAATCTAAATGAATACAGTTAGGGAATTGATTTTTTAAAAAGGTAATAGTACATTTGTAGATTGAATGATAAGGTTATTTAATTCAGCATTAGAAGATTTAATGACGTGAGATGTCCCTAATTTATTTCTAAATTAAAACTTGAAAAGTCTAGAAAGCATCAAATGAGATAGATGATCTTTCCTATGTTGGAGATAAATGTAGCTTCTGCTCTGTGTTTCTTCTTTTTAATCATCATATATTGGGGAAAATCTGCACAGATACTCTGGTTCTGTCTTCAACAAAAGGCATGGCAATTAGTAATTTCCACATAAAATTGTCATTCGTAACAAAAAGGAAAGATGAATTATGAAATAAACACCATACGTTAAAAACGGAAGATCTTCAAGCTAATTCCAGTGACTTCATTCAACTAGGGCACATGGAGGCAGACTCAGTGCTGGATTCATATTGTACACTGGCATCTGTTACTAAGGATTTTAAGGCTTCTCAGCAAGAATCCTTCACAGTGATGCACATGTGTATGCCTCATTTGCATTATCATCTGAAGCACTAGGATTCCTGAGGTCTCCACGTTGTTGTCATTGAGCAACACTTAGGTGGAAAAAGGAAAGCTGATGTACAGATGTAGATTTTCAAAGAATCCCAGGAACTAAAGAACCAAAGGGAGACATTTCCACTTTATCTTTTCCTCTCCACTTACTAATTTTTACCTAAACTTAATGTCTTGTCTCTTAATGAATGCTTTGTCTGAGAGGAGTTCTTTATGAGCAAAATATAATTTTCTAAGGAAATTCAGGGAAGGAAAGGTTACATTACCTACATTAATATAGACCTATAAAAAATAAAGTTAAATAATCATCTGATGAGAAGTTTTTGAATAAACGAACATTGTCATTCATCCATCCTTGATATATATTCATGACCATAAAAGTATCAAATATTCAAAATTTTATCTTCATTACTACTACCATGAACCATTAAAAACAAGTAATTCATGTCTTCATTGTTGTTATATATAGGGGTTTGCTTCCTATGCTTGTTTTAAAAGATTTCTTCCTCTTAGGATCTCACATCCTTTGAAACAAAGATGTAGATTAGAAGACAAGTATAAAGAAGCATTATGACTTTGGCAGCTGGGCAGCAAACTGTTTAATCTTGCTTTATCTTTGACATGCTCTGGAACTGGAGCATGTGGAAATCTTACTAAGGGAAAGACCTCAATTTTCTCATGCAGCCTCTTAGCTCTTACCATAACAAAAAGCCAAACTGCTCTCCCAAGATGCAGGATATCTTTTGTGTTTATATTTTAAACCAATCATTCCCAGCAGACTTTCTTTTTGTGAAACGTTAAACAGTGGCCATATATTTTATAGAATGTGTCTTAATTTCCCATTCTTAGAACCCCAAAATGACTCGGTGTATTTTGACAAGCTGATGAAAGAAATAGCTTAAGGCAAGTTCTCCTTTGAGTCATAGAAAATCACTTTAGAACTATTTTTAAAGTAAATGGCAAAAGTTTATCTAAGTATTTGGCAGAAAGTCAAATAAAATTCCTTAATTCTTCCCTCTCATTTTTTTAATTCACAAAGTTTGCCAAATGTTTTTAATGATACCCTTACTATATTGTATCCTAGTCTAAGCTCCTTCTTAGATCAATTTCCTAACTTTTACTCTTTATTCTAATTGCCTGCCTCTACTTTCCATATACTCACACAAATAAGCTAATCCATACTACAATTGCTGCCAGGTTCATCTTTTTTTAATCACTCAAATGTCTCCGTTTGAATTTTCTACTACAATAATACTGTCTAACAAACAATTGCATAACTTAATGGTTTAATTATTAAGTTTTTTTAATGTTTATTTATTATTTTTGAGAGAGAGACAGAGCGTGAGTGGGGGCGGGGCAGAGAAAGAGGGAGACACAGAATCCAAAGCAGGCTCCAGGCTCTGAGCTGTCAGCACAGAGCCCGACATGGGGTTCAAACCCATGAACTGTGAGATCATGACCTGAGCCGAAGTCAGACATCCAACTGATTGAGCCACCCGGGCACCCTAATTATTAAGTATTTATTATTGCTTATGAGTCTATGGCTTAGATGGGACAATTTGCCAGCCTAGATCTGGCTAGGCTGGTCTTGCTTGCTTGGGGTCATTCACATGTCTGCAGACAAGGGAATGGTCTTTTGAGGGCTCTTGATCACAAATGACCTTGTCTGTGGTGGGCTTCTCTCACATGGTGTCCTATCCTCTAGCAGACTACACCAGGCTTCTTTAACTGGTGATCACAGAGAGAGACGAGACAGAGGGACAGGAAGAAGTAAAGAGACAGAAAGTATACACAACCATTAATTTGAGGCCAGGGTCAAAACTGCTGTGGTGTTAGGCCCCCTGTTAAAGTAAGTCACAGACCAGCAGATTCATTGCAAAGAGAAAATAGTCTTCACCTCCTAATGGACAGACCTGCAAAGTCACATTACAAAGTACATGAGTGTGGGAAGGAGTAAAAGATTATGAAGATTTCTGCATTCTACCACATCATTGTCAATCTCCTGCTCAAAACCTTTCAGTCACTACCTATTTCATGACCTGATCAATTGTAAACTCTGCTCCCAAGATTTCAAATACAAATACATTTAGCCCATCCTTCATTTTCCACCTTAACCTTCTTTTCTATTTTTCCTCAACATGTTGAGCCAGCTCATCCTCTCACTGTGACATGAATTATGTCTTGCATTTTTACTCACTCATACCTCTATGCTCTCACCCCTACCTCCTACTTTATATGCTATTTTCCGTTTCTTACACTTAATCTAAGTTCTATTTTATTAAAGTCCACCTTTTTCTTTTGACTAAGCATTTATTTTTATCAGAGTCTCAGATGTTTTGTGATCACTCCAGTGCACATTGCTACTTTTATTTATTTTTATTTTTGCACTCTTACAGTATAGACATACTTTCCACACAATTTCAGCTCTGGTTACATAGTCTTTGTATCATATACTTCTCCTTAATGAGTGTTGGCTTGGTCTACCCCACAAAAGTATAAAATGCATATTCCCCAGAGTCTAAGAATTAGTTCTAATCATATAATAGGTATATTCCAGATTGAATCATACCCTCCAAAAATTCATATGTTGGACTTCTAACCCCCAGTTCATAAGAATGTGATCTTATTTGGAGATAACGTCTTTATAGAGGGAGTTAAGTTGAAATAAAGCTGTTAGGGGGAGCTTTAATCTAGTATCACTGATGTCCTTCTAAAAAGGAGACACTTGAACACAGAGATACACAAAAACAGAGGAAAGACAATGTGAAGAGATACAGGAGAAGACAGCCATCTATTAATAAGCCAAGGCAGGAGGCCTGAACAGACCCTTCCCCGATAGCTTCCAGAAGGAACTACCACCTGGATTTTGGACTTTTATCCCCCAGAGCTGTGAGACAATACATTTCTGTTATTTTTCCCACTCACTTTGTGGCACAGCCTTAGTAAACTAAAATGAAGGATTAAATAAATATTTGGTTTTGTTTGATTTATCAAATAGATGAAAGACTCATAAGTATAAACTATCAATTCTATGTTCTTGGACAAAAGAAATTTTGACAGAATTCCTAGGAACTTAAAATTTCTGGATCACACATTCACAATATAGAGAACAAGGGATTTGGGGATGCCTGGATGGCTCAGTTGGGTAAGCATCTGACTTCAACTCAGGTCATGATCTCACAGTTCGTGGGCTCAAGCCCCACCGCTGGCTCTGTGCTGACAGCTCAGAGCCTGGATCCTGCTTTGGATTCTATGTCTCCTTCTCTCTCTGCCCCTCCTCCCACTCACATTTTGTTTGTGTGTGTGTGTGTGTGTGTGTGTGTGTGTGTGTGTGTGTCTGAAAAATAAGTAAACATTAAAAAAAAAAAAAAAGAAAACAAGGGATTTTGTCCTTAGAGTGTATCAACCAATATTAAACTACTGATCGTTTAACTAAATTCTCGACCTTATATTTTAGATATGAGAAGAAAAGCATGCAAATAGAGTAAAGATGACCAACAGGTACTGCATTTGGAAAGTCAAGTGGGCTGTTTTGCTCTCTGCGACTACAAAATAATGGTTGGCAAACAGAAGCTGAATGTTAATAAACTGTGTGAAATTAAAAATTGAGTATGAATAAGGTTATATGAACATGTAATAGATTCAGCTGAAACATACATTACTTATTTTTTCTCTTGGGGATACAGTGAATGAGACTGACTGATATAATCTCCTCGCCTTTGAGACCTTAAAGTTATGCCATATCTTAACAACATGAAAAATTGATAATATTGATAATAATAATAAGTAAGTAATTTTGTGATAGGCAAAATGTAGGGACATGAGGTAATTTACGGCAAGGCTTCTCACTTTGATTAGAAACCTAGGAAAGTAAGTATCTGTGAGTAAATGAGACCCAAAGGGTGTATAAAAATTGTCCATCTCAGGGGCACCTGGGTGGCTCAGTCAGTTGAGCATCTGACTCTTGATTTTGGCTCAGGTCATGATCTCCTGGTTCACGAGTTCAAGTCCTGTATTGGGCTCTGTGCTGACATAGTGGAGCCTGCTTGGAATTCTCTCTCTCCCTCTCTGTCTCTGCCCCTCCCCTGTCCATGCGTGTATGCTTGCTCTCTCTCTCTCTCAAAATAAATAAATAGAGCGGCGCCTGGGTGGCTTAGTTGGTTGCGCGTCTGACTTCAGCTCAGGTCATGATCTCGTGGTTTGTGAGTTCAAGCCCTGCGTTGGGCTGTGTGCTGACAGCTTGGAGTCTGGAGCCTGGAGCCTGTTTTGGATTCTGTGTCTCCCCCTCTCTCTGTTCCTCCCTCACTCACACTCTGTCTCTCTCTTTCTCAAAAATAAAGATTAAAAAAAATTAAAAAATAAATAGAATGTTCTAAAAAATTGTCTATTTCAATAACAGTAAAAGAGAGAAAGTATGTTAACTAAAGGAAATAGAATGATTATATCATGAATTTGGACAAAGAAAATCTTGGAAGACAAAGAAAACTGAGCATGACTCTTTTTCTTCTGGAGTATGGTTAAACTGATTTTTTTCTTCCTTCTTTTACCACACTATCAAGTTCTTTCACATTGTTCTGAAACTCTGTGAAACAGGCTGCAGCTCCCACAGGCTGCTGCCCAACCTGGACACTAGAAACAAGGAATAAAACAGTAAGACATGCCTCAGAGACTTGCTTAAACCTCTGCAGTGAAGAGAAACACAGGTCTGACCACCAAAATTGAAAATCCAACCCAGTACTTCAGAGAGAAAACGATACCAGAAATAGAAGCAAGCAATCATCAAGAGAACGATTTAAAGCACCTGCTGATGATTTAGTCTCAGAGCCTAACTCAGGCAGAAGAAAATTCAATATTGTTCAATGAAGTAAATAAAGTACTGAGAAAAATAAAATCCCGGTGCCTAAGATAACAATAGTATTGATGTCTGCAGATTCTGCATGACAGACGCACTTGACTGCTGCTGCAGAGCTATATACCAGCTTGGGGCATCATAAACTATTCAATATAGACAGACTCATCCTCAGGACAGAGTGATTTGGGCAGTTATCTGGTGTCCTGTTCTTTGGAGGAGCGCTGCTCTACTGCCGGCAGTCAGCTGGGCAGTGATTCTTTGAGCCAGGGGGCTATTTGCCAGACAGAGTTGAAAAAAGGACATAAGCCATGATTCCACCAAAAGCATGACTTAAATTGGCCCGATCTCCAAAGCCATCTAAGGGATATTAATATGAGCCACCAGGAGAAACTATTTGCATACTAACCCCTTGGGCCCCTGGGAGAAATCGTTAAAGAGATTATAGTAGAAGTCCTCAATTGGGGGCCAGAGAGCCGAAATCTGGCCCTGAGACCTATGGTGTTTGGCCTGAATGATGTTGACCCACATACATCCTTTTTAAAATATTTTTAATTAGTTGCTAACCTTTAAAAACTTTAGTTTCTGTATTCCTTTGAAAATTTAGAGGATCTGACAAAATGTAAGTGCCAACTGCAGCTTTTCAACGGGGGCACACATTCTCTAATTTGCTAGCACTCCACACTGTTTTGCTTTTATCTCATTTGCTTCATGTGGGCTAGCCCTTCTACGCGTTTAAGTCCTAAACCTAGTACTGATACTTTGCATAAGAAGAGGCAAAGGAGGATGGAGATTAGGAAATATTGACCAGAAAGGTAATTCATTGTCCAGACAAAAAGTAAAGGCCTAAAATACTTACAGTAATTAATTCAGGAGAAATTGGAAAGATTACTCAGATATCAAGGAAAGGGAATCAGATTCATGAGAGGTAAGACAATAAAGCAAGGAGATAAAACAGGCTATATTGTAGGATGGTTTATACTCTTTCAGCAAGAATAGTGAAAGCATCCAGGGAACTAGAAAGAGCCTGGCAAGCAAAAGTCTCTGTATTAGTTAGCTGTAGCTGCCACAGCAAAAAACCATAGACTGTGGGACATAAACAACTGAAATTTACCACCTCACAGTTCTTGAGGCAGGAAGTCTAATATCAAGATGCCACCATGGTTGGTTTCTGGTGAGGGCCCTCTTTCTTGTTTTCTGCCTTCTCACTGTGCCCTTACATGGTGAAGCTTCCTGACGTCTCTTCTTATAAGGACAGTAGTCCCATCATGAAGACCTCATTTTCATGACTTCACTCCTTAGTTGCCTGTCATAGGTTCTATCTCCAAATGCACATTGGGGGTTGAGATTTCAACATGTGAATTTAGAAAGTGGACATTCAGTTGATAATAATCTCAATGAAAGCTACCCTTAGAAAGCTACTCTCTCCCACTTGACCCCACATAATGGCATTATAATGAAAACTGTATTCGTCAGGGTTCTCCAGGGAAATAGAACCAATAGGAAGATACCCAGAAGAACTAATGGCATCAGTTCTAGTCCAAGTCCAAAGGTTTGAGAAACAGGACTTTAGATGGCATTAAGTCCTACTCCAAGGCCAAGAGATCAGTGTTTCAGCTCATGCAGTCTGTCAAAGAGAAAGAATTCTCTCTTCCCTGCCTTCTTGTTCTATTCATACTCTCAACAGTTTGAAAGAGGTCAATCCATATTGGGGAAGGCAATCTGCTTTACTCAGTCTACTGCCTATTCAAATACTAATCTCTTGTAGAAATATCTTTACACATACACCCAGAAATAATGCTTAACCAGATATCTGGGCACCTATGATCTAGTCAAATTGACATATAAAATTAAGCATCACAAAAACATATTTTGCAAATGAAGTGATCTGTAATTTAAGATCGGAATATCCCTGGTTTATTTTCCTCTGCCTTAAATACACAAAGAAGACTTTAGGAAGAGTTTCTGTCAGAGACAAAGAACAATATCATGAGAGAGAAATTAGGACTTTCACACATAAAGGGTAACTTGAGTGTTTGTCTGTCAGAGGGCTTTGTGATACTGCTGAATGGCAGCTACCCTTTCAGACTCAGATAAACTCAGTATAAATAACAAAAAAGTCACTGCTTTTTATAAAGAAACTTCAGAAATCTAAAACTCTGGACTAGAAGAAAACAAACCCTCTCAGGGGTTCCTATGTAAGTATTTGGAACAATCTAGATGTAACAGCCTGGACTACTCTCCCTGCCCTTAACCTCATGCTGGAGGGCTGGACTTCTAAGAAGGAAGGAGCACAGACAACTGAATGCTATATGAGCTGACCTCTCCAACAATCTGAGAAATTAATCTCCACTGAATGGTGGGGAGTATTATGCACCTGGGCTGGAATCATGCTCTACAAGACCAACTGTGCTAAATGTCTGAATGGAGTGCTGCATTCAGTCCACTATATTTTTTATTTTATTTTACTTGTTTTTTTTTTTTTGTTTTTGTTTTTGTTTTACTATGTCTCCCCTGAAAATTTCTTGAGGAAATTTAGGAAGGAGGTTAAACGGCAGAGTTTTCTAAAACTGCTCTGGAGTTCAAAATTTCGAGTGACTTGTGTGTTACTGGGAAGATAGAGAAGAGCTACTTTCTCCTATTACTTCCACTAAGCACAACTGAAAAAACCCTATACATTTTACCTAAAACAAATATAAGGAGATTTAAAAAGAAGAAAGCAGATCACCAAGGGGGCGACCTTGTTACAGGGATTGGGGCAGAAAATCAAGATCCCCTCCTGCTCAGTCTCCACTGATATCACAAAGCGGTGATCTCATTACTGCTGGGCAATGGTGAAAGTGTTCACTCTCCTCTAGGCCTTGGACACCACCCCAGTGGAGGGAGATGGGAGCCTCTTTACTGCCAGTTGGAAGTAGAAATTCAGGCTTCCCATGGGCTTCCCTTGACAACACAGGTGGGGTGGGGGTGCAGGAAACGTTTTATTTCCAGCCAGTGAAGATTAAAATGTCCAGTTCCCCAGCTGGTCTTCTCTGACACTATTTCCATAGGGATAATGGGGAGCCTGTTACAAACTCATAAGCGTAGTTTACCCTTGTTCCCAGCTTTCATTATGTCAATGAATATAGGGCACAAGGATTTGGTTGCATTGTAGCAATGTTTTCTACCTTGCTAGACCTCCCTTTTCATATTACTTTGGATAGACAAAGCAAGCTTTTTTTGAGGGGGGAGGCGGTATGTCTACATCTGTTGCATAAAATCCATGTTCACTTAGAACTTCAGGATATTCCCTTATTTGTAAATACGGCCTTTGTAGCCGCAACCAAGGTAAGATAAATTCATCCTAGATTAAGGTGGATCCTGATACAATAAGACTGGTACCTTATAAGAAGAGAAGCAAAGATAGACACAAGGAGGCACATATTGAAAAGGAAGAAATAAAATTGTCCTTAACAGATAAAATGATTGTCCACATAGAAATTCCAAAAGAATCTACAAAAATAAAAATCCTATAATAAATAAATTCAGTAAAGTTGAAGTATATTAGATTAACATGCATAAATCAACTGTATTCCTATATACTAGCAATGAACACATAGATACTGGAATTAAAAATACAATACCATTTAACATTCTTAAAAAATGAAATGCATAGATGTGTAAATCTATCATAGTATATGCAGGATTTTTAAGCTGAAAGGTACATAACACTGATAAAAGAAATCAAAGAAAAATTTAAAAAAAGAAGGGATACTGTGTTCATGGATTGAAGCATCAACATAGCAAAGTTGCCAAACCTTCAACTGATTACATAGGCTTAATTTAAATCTTATTATAATTCAAGCTAGACATTTTTCAGATATGTACAAGATTATTCTAAATGTATATTGAAAATCAAGGCAACTAACGTAGCTAAAACAATTTGAAAAAACAAGAAGAAAGTGGGAGAATTGATCGACCTGGTTGTAAGACTTATATAGCTACAACAATTAACACTCTATGATATTGGTACATAAATAAACCAGCAGAAAAAAAGAGAGAACCAGAAAGAGACTCAGATATGTCCAAGTAATTTTTGACCAAAGTGCAAAAGTAATTCAGTGGAGGAAAGACAGCCTTTCCAACATATGATGATAAAGTCACAAATTGGGGTACCAGGACAAAGGAGCCCTTCTGTAAGATTTTGTTTACAGGCCTAAAGCTGGATGCCTGGGATGAAAATTTTTAGATAGCATTGTACCAGGATTATGGTCACAATTTTGGGATAATTAGACTAGACCATGGAGAACCACTTTAGCCATTCATCCCTGAGAAATTTTTGCCCAGGCCATTCAGGCAATGGAAATAAAAGAAAAGCAGCAAGCATAGTTCAAGTGAAATGTTTGCCAAGCCCATGAGGATCTTACATGGGTAGGAAGAAGGGTGCATGTGCTCATTTTTCTCTGTCATTAATAGATAAAATGAGTGAATCTTATGGGGGTTATGGAGATTGGGGACAGACCCCATTCTTGATTACTACAACCAATTTCACAACTTTGGCATTAGAAAATGATGATAGTTAAATACATTAGCAAAGAATGTACAAACTTTACACTAAAATCTCTGGTGCCTCATCTGAGTCCTGTTTCCAATCCTCAATTGAGAAACTAATGTGGCTAGAGAGATTAAGGGGATAAGAGGGAAATTAGGAAGACAAAATGCCACCTCTGTGGGTAGCTCTACCTTCTAAGATAGAAGAAATCACTGAAAAGAATTAGATCTCTAGGGCAACTAAATCAAGGGAATTAGATAAATGACAAATATTTCCAGTGTAAGAGGGCATCCCATTGCAAAAGTTTTGTCTTCATTGTGTTTCCATACATACAAAATTAGCCAATGGAGGGACTGACTCTATGTTAAAATTTGAAAGTGAAAACTAAAATAACTTTGCTAAATACATTTCCTTACAGATAAAGGACTTCACCCTTTGGTTTTATTGTTTGTGAAAATACACTGTGATCAAATGGGGTAAATTCTTATTAAGAAATTTCAGAGTTTATGTAAGTTGAAATATGATCTTTCTACTACTGCAATTATAAGCAAATATTAAAAATTCAACCAAAACAGGGTGTGCCTTTGACCTATCCAGAAGAAATTGATGGAACATTAGACAGGTGCGGTAGCGGGAATTCTGAGGTAGCTTCATGAGCTCCACCTTCTGGTGTTAAACCCTGTGTAATCTCATCCCCTTGAGTGGGACAGACTTCTGTTTTGCTTGTAGAAAGTAGAATATGGAAGAAGTGATGGGATTTCACACTGCCTGCTTAGGTTACTTTGTATTGCGACAGGTGTTAAGATGTGTTTCCCGAGATTCCATTATGTTAATGTGAAATCCATTTTAGTAGATTAGTAAACAGGAAATTCTCCCTCTGGGCTTGAGGAAGGAAACAACCATGTTGTGAAACAACCACGTTGTGAACCTCTTCATACCTGTGAAGAGGGCCACGTGGTCGGGAGCTGCAACTGCCTCTAGATCTGAGAATGGGTTTCCATTCGCAGACAGTAAGAAGCCTGGTCCCTCAGTCATATAGCCAAAAGAAATGAATTCTAACAGTTAGATGAATTTGGAAGTGGAACCTTCCCCAATCAGATGAGAATGAAGTCTATTTGCCCCCTTGATGTGAGACCCTGAACAGAGGATCCAGTTAAGTTGTGCCTAGGCTTTTGAGCCACTGAAATAGTGAGAAAATAAATGTGTATTATTTTACGCTGTTATGTTTGTGATAGGTCGTTATGCAGCGATATTTCTAGAATGAGTCATAATTGCTGAGAATTCTGAATGGTATCAGTTTTGATAAAACTGAATTGAATATTATTATAAAATGAGTTGTTTTCATTATTGTTTTCTTTCTCTGGCATAAAATTGATGAGTGAGACATGTTTTTTCTAGACTGGGTAGACTCTAAAGTATAGAGTGGAAGAGGACAGTATATTCACATGTCAATACAATCTGAAAAATTATTATTGAGTAGTTCTTCCCTGAAACTGAAGTTCTCAGTTTTTTATTAGAATTTTTATCGTGTCACCCCAGCTTCTGAGACTTCTGAGCTGTTAATAGGTCCTAATGGAATTCCTTCTACTTTTTCTAGCAAAAGATATTTTTCAGATTTACAAATGAAATTGGCTGTATTTGAGGGAGCCAAGATGGCATAACAGCATGGAAGTTTTGTGTGTGTCTCGCATCCATGAAATATAGCCAGACCAACATTTAAACCATCCTACACACCTAGAACTGATTGGAGGATTAACACAACAATCTGCACAACCTGAACCACAGAATTCAGCAGGTACATGGCATGGAGAGGTGAACTTGGGGAGAGAGAGAAGCCAGCAGAGGGCAGGGAGCCTCTTTTGCAGGCAGAGAGAGGAAGGAGAATGGGGCGGGGGTGGTGGTGGTGGTGGTGTGCAGAATACAGGAAAAGCACCCCTCCTCAGGAGCAGCTGTAGAGAAAGTGGAAAATTGAAAACAGCCGCAGGGACTAAACTACAAAGGGAGAAAGGAGAAAGAAGAGGGTTTAAATTTCATTAAAACTGTAAATGGGAGCTCAAAGGGTGCAACTCCACAGCTCCATACCTGGTGGTGCCCTGGTGGGAAGGGCGAATCCCCAGGAACAGAGTGGGGTCCGGAGGTTCTCAGGCCACATGGGGAAAAGCAGTTCCACTGCCGGAAGGACATTTGGTAGAGACTGTTGAAGCCACCTGGTCCTAGCAGACCCCAGAAAACAGCCACATTAGCTGGTGCAGGAACAAGGTCCTTAAGGGTGAAGCCTGGTGCCCGATGCGTGTTGTGATTTTCCATAGTCCCTGAAATGCTGCTGCTACACTATCTCGTGAACTTTTTCTGGGGCGGGCTGGCACCTGGTCACAGTCCCGGGGCACCGGCAGCAGCAGGGTCCAGCAAGCGTTCCTGGGTGCAGCCAGCATTCAGCCATTGCTCGGTGAGACCCTCCCACAGAGGGGCGGAACGGGTCAAAGACACAGTCCTTCAGAAGTAAGGGGCCGGAGAAAACAGCCGCATCTGAGACAAAACTCAGGAGAGAGGTACTGCCTGGGGCTTTGTCACAGACAGTGAAGAAGCAGGGAGTGGACGAAAGCTGAAGACAGAGGACGGTGCACGATTGCTGATCAGGGAGAACAGCGTTCAGATACCTGGGTACCTGGGTGACGCCATTTTCATCTCTGCCACACATGCGCACACGCACCTACTAGTCCCGCAACAATCCACCCCAGTAGGCTGGCAGCGCCATCTAGTGGAGAACGGAGCCGTTACACTGAGCCCCGCCCAACTGGGCCAACCTTGCTATTCAAGAACACAAGTCTCACCCCCTTCTTAGTTTATGGACTATAAAGTGCTGCACAGTCTGATTTCTAGGGGAAAACAAAGTAATTTCAGTCCTATTTCACTCTGTTAGCAGGTCCACATATTCAATTTTCTTTTTCTTTTTTCCTTTTACACTTCTTTTTCTTGAATACAGAAACAGAAAAAATTCATTTTTATTTTCAATTTTTATTAAAAATATTTTAATTGTTTTACTATATTTTTTTACTTTTGTGTAAATTTTTTCAAATATTATTTTACTTCCATCGTTTTAGTTTAGTCTACTTCAGTGCATTCACCTTTTCAAATTTTCAAAAAGTTTCCTTTTTATCTTTTTTCTTTTCCTTTTTTCAATTTTTAGTTACTTTTCTTTTTCTTGAATGCAGAAAGAGAAAAACTTAATTTTTACTTTCAATTTCTATTAAAAATTTTTTCTTTAATATCTTTTACTAGAATTTTTGCTTTTATGTACATTTTTTTCAAATTCTATTTTACTTCCATCATCTTATTTTAGTGTACTACAGTGTATTCACTTTTTCAAATTTTCAAACTATTTATTTTTTCTCTTTTTTTTCTTTTCTTTTTCTTGAAAACAGGAAGAGAAAAATTCATTTTTATTTTTAATTTTTATTAAAAATATTTCTCCTTTAATTTTTTTCTACTATATTATTTTGTGTAAGTCTTTTCAAATTCTATTTTACTCCCATCATCTCATTTTAGTGTACTTCAGTGTATTCATTTTTTAAAATTCTCAAATGATTTCTTCCCCCCCGCCTTTTTTCCCCTAATCTGTCAAACCACTTTCAACACCCAGACCAAAACACACCTAGGATCTAGCATCATTTATTAGGTGTGTGTGTGTGTGTGTGTTTAATTTTTTAATTTTAATATTTTTTTTAATTTTAATTTTTTTTATTTTATTTTTATACCTTGTTAATTCCTTTTCTCCTTTCAAAATGACAAAATGAAGGAATTCACACCAAAAGAAAGAGCACAAAGAAACGGCAGCCAGGGATTTAACCAACACAGATAGTAACAAGATGTCTGAACCAGAATTTAGAATCACGATAATAAGTATACTAGAGGGAGTTGAAAATAATTAGAATCTCTTTCTGCAGAGATAAAAGAAGTAAAAAAATAGCCAGAATGAAATTAAAAATGCTATAACTGAGCTGCAATCATGGATGGATGCAGCGGTGGCAAGGATGGATGAGGCAGAACAGAGAATCAGCGATATAGAGGACAAACTTATAGAGAATAATGAAGCAGAAAACAAGAGGGAGATGAAGGCAAAAGAGCACGATTTAAGAATGAGAGAAATCAGTGACTCATTAAAAAGGAACAACATCAGAATCACAGGGGTCCCAGGAGAGGAAGAGAGAGAAATAGGGGTAGAAGGGTTATGTGAGCAAATCATAGTGGAAAACTTTCCTAACCTGGGGAAAGACATAGACATCAAAATCCAGGAAGCACAGACGACTCCCATTAGATTCAACAAAAACTGACCATCAGCAAGGCACATCATAGTCCAATTCACAAAACACTCAGGCAAGGAGAGAATCATGAAAGTAACAAGGGACAAAAAGTCCTAACCTACAAGGGAAGACAGATCAGGTTTGCAGGAGACCTATCCCCAGAAATTTGGCAGGCCAAGAAGGAATGGCAGGATATATTCAGTGTGCTGAATCAGAAAAATATGCAGCCAAGATTCTTTATCCAGCAAGACTGTCATTCAAAATAGGAGAGATAAAAAGTTTCCCAGACAAACACAAATTAAAGGAGTTTGTGAACATTAAACCAGCCCTGCATGAAATTTTAAGGGGGACTCTCCTGATATAAATATACATATATAATCAACCAAAAGCATCAAAGATTAGAAAGGACCAGAGAACACCACCAGAAACTCCAACTCTACAAGCATCATAATGGCAAGAAATTCATATCTTTCAGTACTCACTCTAAACGTCACTGGACTCAATGCTCCAATCAAAAGACATCGGGTAACAGAATGGATAAGAAAACAAGATCCATCTATATTCTGCATACAAGAGACCCACTTTAGACCTAAAGACACCTTCAGATTGAAAATAAGGGGATGGAGAACCATCCATCATGCTAATGGTCAACAAAAGAAACCTGGAGTAACCATACTTCTATCAGACAATCTAGACTTTAAAAGAAAGACTGTATCAAGAGATCCAGATGGGCATTATATCATAATCAAGGGGTCTATCCACGAAGAGACCTAACAATTGTAAACATTTATGCGCCAAATGTGCAAGCACCCAAATATATAAATCAATTAATCACAAATATAAAGAAACTCATCGATAGTAATACCATAATAGTAGGAGACATCAACACCCCACCTGGACGGATCACCTAATCAAAAAATCAGCAAGGAAACAAGGGCTTTGAATGACACACTGGACCAGATGGACTGAACAGATATATGCAGAACATTTCATTAAAGCAACAGAATATACATTCTTCTCCAGTGCACATGGAATGTTTTCCAAAATAGACCATATACTGGGACACAAATCAGCCCTCAACAAGTACAAAAAAATCAAGATCATACTGTGCTTATTTTCAGACCACAACACTATGAAACTCGAAAAGAACCACAAGAAAAATTTGGAAGGGTAACAAATACTTGGAGACTGAAGAACATTCTACTAAAGAATGAATGGGCTAACCAAGCAGTTAAAGAGGAAATGTAAAAGTATATGGAAGTCAATGAAAATGATAACACCACAACCCAAAACCTCTGGGACGCAGCAAAGGCATTCATAAGAAGAAAGTAAATAGCAATACAGGCCTTCCTAAAGAAGGAAGAAAGATCTCAGATACACAACCTAACCTTATGCCTTAAAGAGCTGGAAAAAGAACAGCAAAATAAAAGCCAAAACCAGCAGAAGACAGGAAATGATAAAGATGAGAGCAGGAATTAATGCTATTGAAACCAAAAAAACAGTACAACAGATCAATGAAACCAGAAGCTGGCTCTTTGAAAAAATTAACAAAATTGATAAACTATTAGCCAGTCTGATCAAAAAGAAAAAGGAAAGGACCCAAATAAATAAAATCAAGAATGAAAGACGAGAGATCACAACCAACACAGTAGAAATGCAAACAATAATAAGAGACTATTATAAGCAATTATATGCTGATAAAATGGGCAATCTGGAAGAAATGGACAAATTTCTAGAAACACTACCAAACACTACCAAAACTGAAACAGGAAGAAATAGAAAATTTGAACAGACCCATAACCAGTAAGGAAATCGAATTAGTAATCAAAAAAACTCCCAAAATCAAGAGTCCATGGCGAGATGGTTTTCCAGGGGAATTCCAAAAAACATTTAAGGAAGAGTTAATACCTATTCTTTTGAAGGTGTTCCAAAAAATAGAAATGGAAGGAAAACTTCCAAACTCTTTCTATGAAGCCAGCATTACCTTGATTCCAAAACTAGACAGAGACCCTACTAAAAAGGAGAAATATAGACCAATTTCCCTGATGAACATGGATGCAAAAATCCTCAACAAGATATTAGCCAACTGGATCCAACAATACATTAAAAAAATTATTTACCACGACCAAGTGGGATTTATACCTGGGATGCAGCGCTGGTTCAATATCCACAAAACAATTAATGTGATTCATCACATCAGTAAAAGAAAGGACAAGAACCATAGGATCCTCTCAATAGATGCAGATAAAGCATTTGACAAAATACAGCATCTTTTCTTGATAAAAACTCTCAAGAAAGGAGAGATAGAAAGAGCATACCTCGAGATCATAAAAGCCATATACAAATGACCCAACGCTAATGCTAATATCATCCTCAATGGGGAAAAACTGACAGCTTTCCCCCTAAGGTCAAGAACAAGACAGGGATGTCCACTCTTGCCATTGTTACTCAACATAGTATTAGAAGTCTTAGTCTCTTCAATCAGACAACACAAAGAAATAAAAGGCATCCAAGTCGGCCAGGAGGAGGTCAAACTTTCACTCTTCGCAGATGACATGATACTCTATATTGAAAACCTAAAAGATTCTACCAAAAAATTGCTAGAATTGATTCATGAATTCAGCAAGGTTTCAGGATATAAAATCAATGCACAGAAATTGGTTGCATTACTATACACCAACAATGAAGTGACAGAAAGAGAAATCAAGGAATCAATCTCATTTACAGTTGTGCAAAAAACCATAAAATACCTAGGAATAAATCTAACCAAAGAGGTGAAAACTCTACACACTGAAAACTATAGAAAGCTTATGAAAGAAATTGAAGACACCAAAAAAATGGAAAAAGATTTCACACTCCTGGAAAGGAAGAACAATTTTTGTTAAAATGCCGTTACTACCCAAAGCAATCTACATATTCAATGAAATTCCTATCAAAATAACACCAGCATTCTTCACAGAGCTAGAACAAATAATCCTAAAATTTGTATGGAACCAGAAAAGGCCCCGAATAGCCAAAGCGATCTTGAAAAAGAAAACCAAAGCAGGAGGCATCACAATCCCAGACTTCAAGCTATTTTAGAAAGCTGTAATCATCAAGACAGTATGGTACTGGCACAAGAACAGACACTCAGATCAATGGAACAGAATAGAGAACTTGGAAATGGACCCACAAACTTATGGCCAACTAATCTTGGACAAAGCAGGAAAGAACATCCAATGGAATAAAGACAGTCTCTTCAGCAAGTGGTGCTGGGAAAACTGGACGGCGACATGCAGAAGAATGAACCTGGACAACTTTCTTACACCGTAACACAAAAATAAACTCAAAATGGATGAAAGACCTCAATGTATGACAAGAAGCCATCAAAATCCTTGAGGAGAAAGCAGGCAAAAACCTCTTTGATCTTGGCTGCAGCAACTTCTTACTCAACACGTCTCTGGCGTCAAGGGAAACAAAAGCAAAAATGAACTATTGGGACCTCATCAAAATAAAAAGCTTCTGCACAGAGAAGGAAACAATCAGCAAAACTAAAAGGCAACTGACAGAATGGGAGAAGATATTTGCAAATAACATATCAGATAAAGGGTTAGTATCCAAAATCTACAAAGAACTTATCAAACTCAACACCCAAAAAACAAATAATCCAGTGAAGAAATGGGCAAAAGACATGAATAGACACTTCTCCACGGAAGACATCCAGATGGCCAACTTGGACATGAAAAAATGCTCAACATAACTCATCATCAGGGAAACACAAATCAAACCCACAATGAGATACCACCTTACACCTGTCAGAATGGTTAACATGAACAACCCAGGCAACAATAGATGTTGGCGAGGATGCAGAGAAAGAGGATCTCTTTTGCATTGTTGGTGGGAATGCAAGCTGGTGTAGCCACTCTGGAAAAGAGTATTGAAGTTCCTCAAAAAACTAAAAATAGAACTACCCTACGACCCAGCAATAGCACTACTAGGTATTTATCCAAGGGATACAGGTGTGCTGTTTCAAAGGGACACATGCACCGCCATGTTTATAGCAGCACTATCAACAATAGCCAAAGTATGGAAAGAGCCCAAATGTCCATCGATGGATGAATGCATAAACAAGAGGTTGTGTACATATATACCCATACATACATACACCTACAATGGAGTATTACTTGGCAATCAAAAAGAATGAAATCTTGCCATTTGCAACTATGTGGATGGAACTGGAGGGTATTATTATGCTAAATGAATTTAGTCAGTCAGAGAAAGACAAAAATCATATGACTTCTCTCATATGAGGACTATAAGAACAAAACAGATGAACATTAGGGAAGGGAAACAAAAATAATATAAAAACAGGGAGGGGGACAAAACAGAAGAAACTCATAAATATTGAGAACAAACTGAGGGTTACTGTAGGGGCTGTGGGAGGGGGGATGGGCTAAATGGGTAAGGGACACTAAGGAATCTACTCCTGAAATCATTGTTGCACTATATGCTAACTAATTTGGATGTAAATTTAAAAAAATAGAAAATAAAAGAAGTTAAATAAAAGAAAATAGACATTGGCTGTATTTTCTGTGTAAGAAACTTAATATTTAAATGTTTTAATAAAACATGACAGAGATATATTACATAACTGAGAAAATTATAGGATATAAAAATGCTTCAAAATGAATAGGGAAAAAGAACTTTGGTGAACTAAGTTGTTTTCTGATAAATTTAAGCTTTTGTGAGTGAATATAGGCTTTTATCTATATGGTGGTCATTCAATTACACAATGCAAAATTGGAAGTTACCAGACAGCTATATTTTACTTCATTCAAATATCTGAAAATGGCACCCAATCTGTTTTTGCTATAATTTTATGGATTTTTTGTGCTTATTTTATATGAAAGTGATGTCCAAGAACTGCTAAAGTTATGGGAAGAAAACCTAAAAGTTAAGTGCTTACACAGCCATATGTAGTGTAAGTCACATGAAGTTTGTTCTTCATGTTTTCTGAGTATATTTAAAATAATGATACATGACCTGTTTGATGGTTCTGAACATTATTTCTTATACTTTGTGGTACTTTTTGACATACTGGAGGGGACTGGCTTGTGAAAAGCACCCCCCCACACACACACACATACACACACAAGAATATGTAATGATAAAACTTAGTGACACAAAAATGGTCCTAGTTAAGGAAAAAAGAATATACTGTGGAAAACAGAATGAATTAAAAGAGTGCAGTTTAGATAGAGGGAGAGAGAGGAGAATTTTAACAAAACTTGAGAGAGGTTTATTAAGTATTTAGGGGCTCTGTGACACCGGATTCCCTGATTAGTAGGGAAAAACAATTTTGATGGTAAGAAAGGATTTCTCTTTTTTACTTTTGGGTGACTAGAGCATCTTCTTCTGCAAACTCTGGAGTCAACTGAAAGTCAGATGGGACAAGTTTTAAAAAGAGGAAAGAATAATTTCAGGCCTCAAAAGATAGAGGGACAAAATGCTAAGTTAACAATACTCTTTGTTTTGACTATATGTAATAGCTTACTGGGGATGTTAAAATTACTGACCAAATTGTAGCCTATAAATATTCATATAAAAACAGAATAAAATAGGGCCAAATAATCAAAATGACAACTCAGATTTACTAACTTTAATTCATGGCTTAAAAAAAGAAATGGAAAATGTTCTTTGTCCCTACTGAGATGACATCATTAAAGAGGAAACTTCTTCCACTTGAGTTGGGAAAACGGTCGGTTGAGTTCAGTATCACAGAAAGTAGTGAAAAGGATGGGCAGCAGGGTAGCCGGCTAGTAAGGGGAAGGATCAAAAACTAGCAAGAGTAACCACTGGGGCCAAAACATGAGTCTGCAGCAAGAGGCACTTCCAAATCTAAAGAGCAAAGCTTCAGCAGTGTCAGAGGAGGCAACTTTGAGATGGGACCAGAACCAATGGTTGTGACCACTTGGGATCCTCCTAGGTGTTACAGCAAACTACTCATATCCCTGAGTAAGGCAGATTAGGTAAAGTTTGCTATCCCTCACAGCAGCAGGCTGGTGGAGATGAAGTCCAATGATAAGCCTGAAAGAAGGAGTAGCCAAAGCCAAAAACCCCAAATGGGAACAGTAATATATGAAGAGAAGAGAAATGTGCTTTATCTATTCTGAGCTACTTAACAGTCTTCTGTATGCCCTACCATTTCACTCATTATCCCATCATGTTGAGAGCATGGGTGTTTAAAACAAGATAGCCTCAGACAGCATAGTAGCTTGAGATATCTAAGAAAAAGGTACATACTTCTTTGGGTCAGAGATTTCACATGTCTAAAGGGAAGGGGTAATGCCTTAGAATGACTGAGGTGCAGGGCCTCAGAGAGTGTCCTGGGGGCACAAAGTAAAGGCTAATTTGTTTGCCCTTTGTCATGCTCTCACCTCTGCCAGGAAGTACTGATCTAACAGTTCAATCCTGATGAGGTTATTTACCCTTCAATTCTCAGTTTTGATCACTTCCTTAGTGGACCCTCATTCCAACTCTCATTTTGGATTAATTCCATTTAGTTTATACTGTTACTAGAATTTGATATTATAGTTGGTTGTTACAATGTTAGTCCATCTCATTAGGTAATAAGTTTCTTGAAATCACTGACTATATCTTATCAATAACTGTAACCCAAACACTGAACATAGGGCCTGGAATAGCATACTCACTAATGCTTTGCTGAAATGATTTGAATTAAATGTATGACAACTCACATCAAAAAGTCTTGCCTTATTTACTTTATTATAAAGCCCCAATCTGCCTTGTACTGTCACACTGGTACTTACTTTGCATGCTTTAGCTTGTAACTTGGATGCACTGCAATGTCTGTTTCTTTTCTGGACAGTCTTTGAGAACACAATTTAAGTCATCTGATTTTTCAGAATCCAGGCATCCACAGTACCAAGCACATTTTCAGTGCCCAATATGTGCTCATTGAGAACTTAAATAAATAAGTGGCTGGATGGTTGAATCTATTAAGACAATAACATTTAAAAACTAGGAAAATGACATGTAATGAATGCCTACCTTTTAACCCAGGATTTATAAATTTGGTATGATATAAAGCATAATGCATTTTTCATTTATGCTTTAGTGAACCATAAAAAGAAAAGGCAAATTATCAAGTATAACTTCTTTTTGATCTATTAGCTGGTTAATCTTCATCATCTTCAAATCGAGTTTTATGTTGACTATTATTCCTATTTCATGACTAATATATTTTACTGACAGATTATTTTGCACAGTGGATGGTGGCAAGAAAACTAAATTTTCTTCATCTTAATAGTTTATTCATTTGTTTGTAAGGACAATTACCATGTCAATATATGTTACCACTAACACAGGCTTAAAAATGTTCTATTTACTGTTCAGAATGTAATAATATCCTGTCTACACAGATCATGATTTAAGTTGTATCTCCTCAAATCTAATATGGTCCTGTCACACCTCAGCTTAGAGCTTACTGTGATATAGTTAATGAATGTGGAAGAAATCAATATAGGCTTCTTAGCATGGCCTACATGGTCTTTCACAGTCTCATTTTAATTCATCTCCAGCCTAATTTCTTAAACGTCCTGTCATTAACCTCTGTAATAGCCACCCTGAACTCCTCACCATTCTCTATATGTGTCAGATTCTTAAAAAAAAATCTACCTTTATTTCCTTTTTCTTTCTCTCTCTCTTTATTTTCAGTAGAGGTCTTTCTTCCACACCCACTCCTATTTCCCTATTCCAAGGATCTATCTTGTTCTACCTGGACACTGTATATCTCCCCATTGGTCTACCCACATGATTTTTAATTAGCTTTCCATGGTGTATCCAGGATATAGTTACAAAATTCTGAAAATTGTTCACAATACATTACAAAATTCCAGTTGTTCATAGGATGAGGACTAACCAACATGACCTGCCCCACTTCTCCAGTCTCCCCAAATCCCATCTTCATTTTCATTATCTATGCTCAACCACCTTGCTTTCATTGCTTTTTTTTTCATTTGCTTCAAATATCATGCTCCCTCATAACAGTACCATGATGCTTCCTTTACCTGGGAATTTCTTCTGGCATACCCTTTTCCACTTAGTAAACTCTTATTCATCTTTCAAATATCAATATAAAAATCATGGCTTTGGTTTTCCAGTTTCTTCTTGGATTGAAGAGCTGCGGAAAGAGTTCTGTTATCACCCTGACAAAACCAAAAATCCAGGCAAAATGCAAATTCATCACTTTTCTTGAACCAAAGAACTGAGGTCTCAGCACAACCAACTAATGTCCAATCTAAGGAGAGACTAAAGCCTGAGGGAATAGGTAGGACCTGAGCACTTCTCCACCTGGGATGATGTAGCCAAGCATGATACGAATAAGGCAGCTTGACATGTTAACAAATTAGCTGCTGACTGCACATCAGTGTGAAGTTTGGAGACCTCAGGTGCTGTGTGTACAGGGGGGAGTTCACACTTGTAGATTTCTCCACATGCATCTCATAAGATATTCACAAAAAGATTGGTGAAAGTTCTGGGGAAGGGTCTCTCATGGTGCAGGGTTGGGGGAGGGGAACGGTAATGTCAGCAGGAGAAGTGCAAGCCTCATTTAAATACTTCTTCCCCATCTGCCCTTACAGACCTTACTGTGGTAAAAGAACAATACACACTGCAGTTTTTAGGGCATTAGTGAAAACTAGTGAAAAAGTAATGGGGGACAGATCAGAATACTTGTTTATCCGGAACTACAACTGGAATAGGGATGAATATACTTTACTACTAGACTAAAACTTAATGAGTAACAGGTGAACAGTTCTCCTGCAAGAGGACCAGGATAGAGCAAGACTGGAGAGGAACTCTCAGGAACACTGAAAGGAGAAGACCTAAAGCTGAGGATGAATCAGAAATGATAAAACCATGTAGAAAACCATCCCCAACCTGAACACAAATTATCTCCAGAGGAATTAGGTGACCAAGGTGCACTGAGGATAGCAACAGCAACAAACAACCAAGCCAAGGCCACTTCTGTTTAGATGGCTTCAAATCTACACAATAAGGTCTAGCAGAAGGAAAGGCATGCTAACTTCTAGACACCCCCCCCAAAAAAAAGTTGTTTACTTCAGTCTCTACTGTCTTAGAATGTCCAGTTTCTTTCTACAAAAGATTATGAGGTTTATGAAAAGGCAAATAATGAACAATGCATTTCCAAAAGACAAAAAATAATCAATAGAACCAGTCTCATATCTGACATATATATCAAAAAGCTATGAGCAGAATGTTAAAATCAATGCTATACAGTTGGCCCTTGAACGACATTGGTTTGACCTATATGGATCCACAGAACATAGATTAAAAAAAATTCACAGCACAGTACTATAAATATATTTTCTCCTCATGATTTTCTTAAAACATTTTCTTTTGTCCAGCTTACTGTATTGTAAAAGTACAGTATAAAATGCTTATAACATAGAAAATATGTGTTAATCAGTGGTTAATGTTACTGATAAGACTCCCAGTCAACAATAGGCTATTGGCCTGCAGATCACTTGTGGAGAGCTTTGGGTGTCTCTGGGTGTTCCAAATAGTCTCTCATGGCAGCGAAGCCCAAGCTTGCCCAAACCCAAGCATTTGCTGATGGAATCAGCAAGATGGGTTTTAGCAGCCGCTGGAGTCGAGTTTGATGAAGAATTCTTAGAAACTAGAACAGTGGCAGAAACTCCAGGATGGTAACCACCTACTGTTCCAACAAGTGCCGATGGTTGAAACTGATGGAATGAAGTTGGTGCAGACCAGAAGCATTCTCCAACTACATTGTGGAGACCATCATCTCTTTGGCAAGGACCTCAAGGAGAGAACCTGATTGACATGACTATGGAGGGGATGCTAGATCTCATGGAACTGATTGCTGTGCATCCTTTCCTAAAACCATATGATCAACAAGAAGACATGATAACATGGCCCAGAAGTCTATAATTAGGTACTTGCCCATGTTTGAAAAGGTGGTTTTTTTTTTAATTTTTTTTAACGTTTTATTTATTTTTGAGACAGGGAGAGACAGAGCATGAACAGGGGAGGGTCAGAGAGAGGGAGACACAGAATCTGAAACAGGCTCCAGGCTCTGAGCTGTCAGCACAGAGCCCGATGCGGGGCTTGAACTCACGGACCGTGAGATCATGACCTGAGCCGAAGTCCGCCGCTTAACCGATTGAGCCACCCAGGCGCCCCTGTTTGAAAAGGTTTTAAAGGATAATGACCAAAAGGTTTCTTGGTAATTAGCTAAGCCTTGTGGGTGTAATTCTACTCTAAACCATTCTGGCTCTGGAAGAGGAACTCCCCAATATCCTGTCTGAACCTCCCAGAGTTCTGCAGTGGAACTAAGTAATATTGCTACAGTTAAGAAATTCCTTGAATCTGGCAGCATGAAGAAAGCTCCTCTGGATGACATCTATTAAGAAAAATCTACATCTTTATGCTGTAAAACATCACATTCATCTGTGAGTGAGAGCTAGTCCCTAGAGATTTCTGTGTCCACCGTAGCATTTGAACTGATGCCAGGCTGTCATGATCCCAGCTCTGTCATGGTGCTATGTATAATTGTCCCTAAGTTGGGTGTTTCATGTCAAGATCTTTGCTAGAAACATTGACATGTTTTTGTCCAGTGAATAAATGTTTTGAGGTTTTTCTGAGAACTTTTTTGGAGAGGCTGGCATTTAACTTAGATCTGATGTAGTTCCTCATTTCCTGATGACAAAGCTGAGTAAGACCTCATGTTCTCCCTTGAGTTTCTGTGTCCTCTCCTTATCCCATCCTAAATGCCCTCCAGTCTCTTCTTAATTTTTAGTGTTTAATAACAACAGAATATCTAGTGAATAACTCCTCTCAGCTGTAAAACATCCATGGTAGCACCGATTGTAGTCAATAGTAGCCTAAATAAAGAATTTACAAACAACCCCACCTTCCACGGTTGGCTACTGGGAGGAGTCAAAAGTTATATGTGGACTTTTGGCCACACAGGGGGTTGGTACCTGTAAGTCCCCCTTATTGAAGTTTCAACTGTAATATGATAAAGTGACTAATAAAAAAGTGGACAGTGTGCAGGATCCGATGGGTAATTTTAGCAGAGAAATGGAATCTATAAGAAAGAAACAAATGAAAATGCTAGAAGCAAATAAAAAACATGATTAAAGATTAAAAATGATTCCTATGGTCAACATACCCTGCCCCCACAAAAAAGAGGAAAAGACAAAAAAAAATCAATGGCTTTGAAGATAGGTAAAAAAAAAAAAAAGGTATAAAACTAGAACAGAGGATCCAAGGGCTATTGGACAATATTAACTGGTTTAATAAATGCATTATTCTTGGAATCCTAGGAGGTGAAAAGAAAATGAAGAGGAGAAATATTTGAATAATGGCAGCAAATTTTCCAAAATTAGTCATACACACACACACACACACCACATATCAAGGCCTGTTATATTCAAACTCCTGAAAATAAATGAAAATGAAGAAAACTTGAAGGCAGCCAGAGAAAAAAGACACATTAAACAAAAAGACCAAAGAGTTACAGCACACTTCTCATTTCAAGCCATGCAAGCTAGATACAATGAATTGCCATATTTAAAGTGCTAAAAAATAAATAAATACTGCCCACATAAAATCCTATACTTCCCAAAATATCTGTCAAAGTGAAGGAAAAAATATCTGCTTTCATTTACTCACACACTCACAATTTATTTCTAGTAGAGTTGCACCACAAGAGATATTAAGGAAAATTCTTCGGTAGAAAGAATATGAAACCAGACAGAAAGGTATATAAACTAAAAAGGATGAAGCTTGACGTGGAATAAATGAATAAAAGTATAGAATTTAGTTTTTTTCCCTTACTTTAAATAGCTGTAATAGATAGCTTTGTCTAAAGCAAAAAACAGTGATATATTGTATGCTTAAAGCATACGTTAAAAGTAAAATGTATGACCTAAATAGCACATGGGATTGGAAGGAACAGTTGATATATTTAGCTGTAAGCATCTTGCTCTACACATTAAGTGATATAATATACCTGAGTAGACAGCATTAATGTAACATAACATATAGTGTAAGACTCTGTGCAAGGGTTTAAACCCTAGGAACAACTACTAATTCTTTTTCTATGTTATAAATAATTCCATAGAGACAAAATAGGATTATAAAACATGCTCAACTAACTCAGGAGAAGGCATTAATTCTGTTTATTATATACACTTATATTGCTTTATACACTTATTTCAGCTTATAAAAACACATTTTTGAGTGATTTATTAGCTGAACCCATTTTTTCATAAACTGTAAGCTCTGTGGAAGCTGGGACCATATATGTTTTTGCCTTAGATTATATCCCAACACTCTGGCATGCATAATAGGCTCAATAAATATCTGTTGAATAAATGAATATAATCTACTTGCCTTTGCAAACAATTTTCTCTATCTCAAAAGGCCTTGGTCTATTTCTCTGCCTGGAAGAGTTTCTAGGCTTTCAAGACATGATTAACTACCTTCTCTTGTTTTGTTAATTCCCCATTCATAGGATACTCTTACTCAGTACTTAATTTTTGTCAGCACTTAGCAAGGTACTGGGGGGTTGGAGGTATCCAATTATGAGAAAAATGTGCTCCCTATCTTAAAAAAGTGCAGCATAGTTTACCAACACGATAACTAGGTAACCAATATTAGTAATGCAATGATATTAGTGTAAATATACTTAAAGACTTCTGTTGACATTCAGAATGTGAGAGCATACAGAAAACAATTACTATGAAAGACTACATTATACTACTTTTTAAAAACTATTAAGCAATCACAATTGGAAATTCCTCTTGTTGCAAGTCTATCTATTGATAGTTTTATTTCTGATTTTTTTGTACAAACAGATTTTGTCTAGTTTTAGAAAAAAAGTGATTAAATGACATTTGTATAATTAAGTACATAAGTTTTTCATGTTTAGCATAATTTGTAATTACAGTGTACACAAAGTGTAACCTGTAGATGCTGCTGAGCTCTGATATAGTTACATATTAATTATTCTGTTAAAATTAGCTACAAAAGGAATCACAGAGGGGTGTTAGATTTCTTTGAAATCAAAAGCTAAAGATGTAAGAGTACAAACGGACAATTAGTGTTATTATGCAACTTTTAATGTTCCCTTTAATGTAGGGGAAGAGTAACACCACATAAGGACTATTTTAGGGGAGGACTTCTTCCTTTTGCCCCTCTTTTGCCTGTTTTTAAAATATATGAACAATAACATATAGAACTTTTAGAGTGCTAGTACATCCTAGGTTCCCGCTGTGGCAGCACTGGAAATACCGTTTAGTAAGGAAATCTAAGACCTAGGGGTGACTCCTAGAGAAATACAAAATGAAATGTATTCCTACTTCTTATCGTCAGCTTTTCTTGCACAAGATGAAGACTTCAATTACTCTCCACTATGCTCCAAAATTTCAACACTACTGGCCTGTCACCTGTCATTTCCTTTTAACTCACTCTTATTTAACAAGTATATATTTAAATTTACCTATATGTATTCCTTTTGTAAAAGGAAATGAAAATAGACATTTTAATCCTGAAAAAGATTAGCAGATATTTATCCAGTGATGTATAAGATGGATGATACACATCAATAGCAAGTGGAATTTATTCTGGGAATGCATAATTTGGAGAGAAATCTGTAGTTTTAAATACCTATAATAGAAAAGAAAAGCATAAAAATTAGTGATCTAGGTCTCTACCTTAAAAGTAGTGAGAGAGGAAGTAATTTAGCCCAAAGTAAATGCAAGGAAGGACAAAATAAAGATAATAGAGGGGTGCTTGGGTAGCTCAGTTGGTTAAGCATCCAACTTTCTGTTTTGGCTCAGGTCATTATCTCACAGTTTCATGAACTTAAGCCCCACGTCAGGCTCTGCACTGGCAGCATAGAGCCCGCTTGGGATTCTCTCTCTCCCTCTCTTTTTCTGCCCTTCCCCTGCTTGTGCTGTCTCTCTCAAAAATAGATAAACTTTTAAAAATATCAAAAAAATAAATATAATAGTATAGATCAATTAGAAAACAGACAAAATACGGAGGAAATAAGCAAGTCACAAAATTATTTCTTTGAAAATATTAATACAAATCTCAAAATTAGCAGAGAAAGAAATTACATTAGAAAAACTAAATGGAATATCATGATACCTTACAGAAATTAAAAAAGAAAGCAAGAGAATACAAGAACTACTTTATACTAATGATTTTACCAATTTATGAAATCAATTCTTTGCAAAACACAACTTACAAACACAGAGTTAAGATAAATAGAAACTTGAGTTACTTCCTCATATCTAATTGCCTTAAAGAATTGAAAGAAAATTTATTTTAAAAATAAAAACAAAATGTTAAGAACCAGATATATTTTTTAATGCTGAACACTAGCAGACATTTGAGAACCTCTTACACAAAGGCTTTAAGAAAATAATGGGGAAGAAAAACACATGCCAACATGTTTGACGAGACTGGCATAAACTTGGTATAAAAATCTGGCAAAAACATTAAAAGATATAAAATCATAGAACGACTTTATTCATAATAAGGTGAATGTCATTGTTAATTTCTATGGTAACCCTAAAAATATATATGTAAATTCCATGTTAGTAGAGAGGGAAAATGGAGAAAAAATAGCCCAAGGGAGAAAAAGAAATACAGAAGAGAGGTGAAAGAAAAACACGGAATATGAGTACATTTGTCATTATGCTAAGTGTGAATTGATACAATGTTCCATTTAAAAGTTTAAAAAAAGTCAAACTAAATGAAAAAACTGAAAATGTATACTACAAAGACCCTCTTAAATGACAAGGTTGAAAGTAGAAAATTGAAAAAATATGAAGCACTCAAGTACTAACCAAAGAAAGTCGAAATCACTTTATTAATACTAGACAAAATAGATTTAAGCCAAAAGTACTCTAGAGACAAAGTGAGTTACCTCAAAATGATAGAAACTTAAATTTGCCAGAGCAATAACACTTTCAAATTTGTTTTTGCATAACACCAAATGTAGAAAGCAAAAAATTTGAGAGAATTAGAAAAAAAATGGACACATCCATAGTTATAAGGTGAAGAGGTCTCTCAAAAAATAAGAGTAAAGAGATTTGAGCATGTTTGAAGATTTGACCTAATGCATGTTAATAAAGCACCATGCCAACAACCTCAGAATACACAGTATTTTTTCTTAAATTTATTTATTTAAAAAAAATTCTATGTTTATTTATTTTTGAGAGAGAGAGGGAGAGAGACAGAATATAAGTGGGGAAGAGGCAGAGGGAGACAGTATCTGAAGCAGGCTCCAGGTACCCAGCCGTCAGCACAGAGCCTGACGTGGAGCTTGAACTCACAAACCATGAGATCATGATCTGAGCCACCCAGGCACCCCAGAATACATGGATTTTTTAAGTGCACATGAGATACATACACACAGAGTACATTCTCTTACTAAAATGAAGTTTACCTGGGAGTTAAAGACTATCTAGAAAATGACCATATATTTGGAAACAGAGCACACTTCTAAAATACCCATGGGCCAAAGGAGAAATTATAAGGAAGAAAAAATATTTTGAATTGAGTAATAATTAAAATATTACATAGCAAAAGTTGTGAGATACATCTAGTGCTATGTTTAGAGACAAACATATCTTAAGTAGTAAAAAACAGAAAATTAGAAAAATTATAAAAAATAACTGAATATTAATGATCTGACCGATTAGAAAAAAAACGGCAAAAAAGTTAAAACAAGTAAATAAACAATTCAACTAATTAAAAAACAGAGTTAGAGCATAAGGAGAAAACAATTTTCTTCTATTCACACTCACACAAAACACTTAGTTCTATGACTAGATGTGTGGGTTTTTCCCACACCAGTGAATTCTCTGACACCAGATAGGTGTCCTACAGTTTAGTTCTGATCCTACCTGGAATTAGCATCAGTTTGTACCAGTTAATGGCTCAGTCCCATATGATTGCCCCCATTTCAGAAACCAGTTGCAAGTACCCCGTTGTCAACTGTATTTCTGACCAACTAGCTATAAACTGGAGTTCTCATAACCCCTTCCTTGAGTTCAGTAATATGCTAGAGTAGCTCACAGAACTCAGGGAAACACTTACACTTACCAGTTTATTGTAAAGGATATAATAAAGGATACTGATGAACAGCCAGATGGAGAGATAACAGAAGTTCTCACAGGTGAGGTTCAGACAGGTCTTTAGCTTGGAAGCTTCTGACCCTATGGAGTTGGGATGCTCTATCCTACCAGAATGTGGATGCATTGACCAACCCAGAAGCTGTCAGAACCTCATATTTTGGAATTTTTATGGAAGCTTCATCGCATAGGAATGATGGATAATTAACTTGATTTCCAGCTTCTCTCCCCTCTCCAGAGAATGGGACGTAAGGCTCAGACTTTCAAGCTTTCCATCATGACTTGGTCTTTCTGGTGATCAGCCCTCATCCAGGAGCCCACCAAGAGCATTAGAACAAAAGACATTCTTATCACCCAAGAAATTCCAAGGGATTTAAGAACTGTGTCAGACCCTGCTACTCAGGAAATTACAAAGGTCTTAGGGGCTCAAGAATCAGGGGCAGAGACCAATATTTCTCTTTTTGATTTTGTCGCACTCAGTGAAAGCGATAGTTGGTTCTTTGAAAGGATGAATAAAATTGACCAATTGCTACATTATTGCTTTTATCAACTAATGAAAACCCTCCAGACAATCAATATCAGGGAAGAGAAGAGGGGGCAGGTGGAAAGACAAAAATACAAATGCTTCAAGTATTCAATAATAGAATATTACAGAATATTTTGTCAATTTTAAATTTTAAAATAAATATTCCAAAATATAAAATTATATTCATACATTTATATAACTCAATAAAGAATAGAAAATGAGAATATTCTAATAACAATTAAATAAAACAAATTGACTCAAAATATTTGGCCAAAAGTTCTGAATTTATGTAGAAGTAATAATTCTAAAAATTGTTAGCATAATTTTGAAACCACACAAAACAACCAAAAAAATAAGAAAGAAAATTATAAGTCAATTTTACTTATGAATATAAATGCAAAATTTGAACAAAATATTAGAAATCCAAATATATATGAAATAATATGCATCTAATAAATTATATAATATCTCATGAATTCAAGATTGTACTAATATTCAAAATCCACTACTACATCAATGCCCTTTTTTTAGAGGTGAAACTGATATGATTTCCTCAATATGAAAAAGAAAAATTCATTTCATGTACATTCAAGATCTATTAATAACTACATATTGCAAACTAAGAATGGACTGGATGTTGCTTAACCTGTCAAAGCATATATACAATGCAATTTATTCTTGTTCTAGAATTCCCCAACAGAGCAGCAAGGACAAATTAAAGATAGAACTGACTAAATAAATAAATGGACAAACAACACAAACAAAAATTTCATTATCGCAAGTGATACGGTTTTATACTTAGGCAATCAAATGAATCCAGAGTTAATTTACTATAATAGGTTACTGCATATAAAATAATACACAAAAATGTATTTTATATAGTGGCAACAATTAGAAAATCAAATAAAAATTGTTCTGTTTAAAAGTAATATAAGTGCAACAGAAGTGCAAGATATTTATGGAAAATATAAAACTCTATTAGGATACATTAAATTAAGCCAAAACACACTAAGAACTATAACATTTTGATTGATGAGCCAATATTTTATTATTTATTTATTTATTTTTAAATTTTTAATGTTTATTATTTGAGAGAGAGAGAGAGAGAGCAAGCAGGGGAGAGGCAGAGAGAGAGGGAGACACAGAATCTAAAGCAGGCTCCAGGCTCTGAACTGTCAGCACAGAGCCCGACTTGGGGCTTGAACCCACAGACCACGAGATCATGACCTGAGCCAAAGCTGGCCGTTTAACTGACTGAGCCACCCAGGCACCCTGATGAGTCAATATTTTAAAGAACTACTTGATGGTTAAAAATCTCAATTCTTGGGGCACCTGGGTGGCTCAGTTGGTTGAGGGTCCTACTCCTGCACAGGTCAAGATCTCACGGTTTGTGAGTTCAAGCCCCACATTGGGATCGCTGTTGCCAGCACAGAGCCTCCTTTAGACCCTCTGTCCCTCTCTCTCTCTGCCCCAATCCTGCTTGCGCTCTCTCAGAAATAAATGAAACATTTACAATTACTTAAAATAATTTCAATTCTCAATGAACTAATCTACAAGTTCGATGACAGTCCACCTAAAATTCCAAATTATTTTGCATGTTGAAAATTAGCAATATTCATCTAACTTTATATAGCAATATATTTAAGAATAGCCAGGATTTGATTCAGTAGAAAAAGATAGGAAAATTTGTCCTAGTGGATATCCAGACTTATAAGAAGTAGTCTAATAAATAGGATACTATGGTTTTGGCTCAGGGTATAGACAAATATCCAAATGGTACATTTAAAAAGAACCCTAAACGGACCTGTGCATTTATGAAGTAGTGAAGTGCATTTATGAATCCAGTAGTGAAGAACCAATAAACAAACAATAAACAATAAATTATTTTGAGATACTTGCAGCAGAAACTACTATCCATTGACACAAACTCTATTTCCTCTTCTTTCTGGGACACAGGTTATATTTCTATCTCATCTGCATTTGTACATTTCTCGGTGACTAAAGTCTCACCAGTAGAATATGAGCAAACTTAATGCATGTCAATTATGGACCTAAAATTTGAGAAGTATTGTCCCTTCACCACATTCTCTTTGTTCTTTTCCAGATCAGATGCAGAAAATGATAAGGTCCTACCAGACTATTTTGCTATAAAGAGGAGACTGAATCTCTGAATCACCAAGTGGAGAAAGGTCTCCTACCAACACGCCTGCAACTAATAATATGTTCGTGTTTGACTAATCTGTTTGAGGTCCATTCAGTAGCTATCCCTGTCCTAAATAATACCAAAACTGTTAACAAAAATGCAGGGCTGGGGAATCTCTAATAATATATGCCTCTGGAGTAGGGGATGGGTGGTACATGGCTGTACAGGACAACAGATTGGAAAGCTTGAGATCTGTGTTGTATGATGTCAATGTACTTAATAAAATGTTGCCTGAGATGACTTAGAAAGCTGACCAAGTCCCTCCTGAGCCCATACTCCAAGAGAAACAGAAAGACCCAGAATAAAAATATAAACTGTTTGTTCTTTACTATTTATACCAAGGTATTAAGAGAGCAAGTAACTCAGGGTGCTTGGGTGGCTCAGTCCGTTAAAAACGTCCGACTTCAGCACAGGTCATGATCTCACTGCTCATGGGTTAGAGCCCCGCGTCAGGCTCTGTGCTGACAACTCAGAGCCTTGAGCCTGCTTTGGATTCTGTGTCTCCCTGTATCTTCCCCTCACCTGCTCATGGTCTGTCTCTCTCAAAAATTGTCTGTCTCGGGGCGCCTGGGTGGCGCAGTCGGTTAAGCGTCCGACTTCAGCCAGGTCACGATCTCGCGGTCCGTGAGTTCGAGCCCCGCGTCAGGCTCTGGGCTGATGGCTCGGAGCCTGGAGCCTGTTTCCGCTTCTGTGCCTCCCTCTCTCTCTGCCCCTCCCCCGTTCATGCTCTGTCTCTCTCTGTCCCAAAAATAAATAAAAAACGTTGAAAAAAAAATTAAAAAAAAAAATTGTCTGTCTCAAAAAATGAAGCAGCTAGAGTTCTGAAATTTGGGGCCTTGCACTTTTGACATCACAAATTGCTTTTGCACTCCCAGTAGTGGAAAATAGAATTTTAAAGACGATGAAAGACAAGGGCGTTAAGTCTTTTCAGTTAAACAGTGGGACTCAGCAGTATGGTTGAGATCTGTTTGTTTGTTTGTTTTTTGTTTGTTTTTTGTGTGTTTATTAATTAATTAATTTATTTATTTATTTATTTATTTCAAGAGTGCCAGTGAGGGAAGGGCAGAGGGAGAGGGCGAGAGAGAATCAAGCAGGTGGGGCTTGATCTACAATCAGGAGATCATGACCTGAGCTGAAATCAAGAGTCAGATGCTTAACTAACTGAGCTACCCACGTGCCCCTGAGGTCTGTTTAGCAATGTTATTTTCCAACCAAAAATGAGCAAAGAAACAAGAAAATAAACCATTTGTGTATTTGTGTGTGCAAAGTGGGGAACAGAATATTTTACTTTATTTTTATTCATTTATTTTTTTTTGAAAAAAATATTTTAAATCAAAAGATTAGTGAAACCTGACTGCTCTCTACTGATTAAAACTCATTTCTTCTTTCTGGACACAAAAATGAACTCATATCCATAATATATAAAACAATTCTCAAACATCATTTAAAAAGTTGAAAAATAAATTGAATAATAAGCCAGTGGCTTAAATATGTTCTCCAAAAAAGAGATTAAAGATAAATTTTCAATAAACATGAATAAAGATAACCAATTAATTTATTGGCAAGGATGTGGAAGGAATACTCATACTCTATTGGTGACAGTGAAAAATGGTGCAGCTGTTTTGAAAATTATTTTGGAATATCTAATAAAGTTCAGGAAGTGAATATAGCCTGCAGTTCTAGTCCTATGTATAAATTTTAAGGGATCTCCTCTCCATTAAAACCAGGATAAATTTACCAAAAAGTTATACTAACATTGTTCATATTAGTTTAAAGTGGGAAATAAGCCAAAAGACCATTAACTATAGAGTAAACAAATATGCTGTAGAATAATGTAAATCAATAAAAACAAATAAACAACATCTTCACACAGCATTGTGTGAAGGATTTAAAAAAAGGATTTACCTTTTTTTAAAATAAATGTTTATTCATTTTTGAGACAGAGAGAGAGCGAGCAAGGGAGCATGAGTGGGGAAAGGGCAGAAAGAGAGAGGGGACAGAGGATCTGAAGTGGGCCCTGCACTGACAGCAGTGAGCCTGATGCGCAGCTTGAACTCAAGAACCGTGAGATCATGACCTGAGCTGAAGTCAGACGCTCAACCAACTGAGCTACCCTGTAGATTTATCTTAAACCTATGCTATTGACTACAGTCAGCAAAATTTAAAGAAATAAGTGCAATATAATTGTATGTATTTTTATGTGTGTATAGGTACTATATATATATATATATATGTATATGTATGTATATATATATATATATATGTATATATATATCTCATAAGGAGATGTAAATAACATTATTTATAGATGCAGAGAAAATACAAATAAGATAGACTATGCTCCATTGTGTAGTATTGTCATCCTTGTTGAAGGTCAGTTGACAACCCACATATCTGATAAGAGGTTAATATTCTAAATATGTAAGAATCTCCCCAATTCAATAGCAATCAATCAATGAATAACTGGATTAAAAATAGGCAAAGGACTTGAGTAAATATTTCTCCAAAGAAAACATACCAATGGCCAATAGGTAGATGAAAAGATGCTCAAAATCACTGATTATCAGGGAAATGCAAACCAAAACCACAATGAGGTATCACCTCACACCTGCTAGGATGATTGTTATAAAAAAAGATAATATAAAGATAATAAGTGTTGGTGAGATGAAGAGAAATTTAAACCCTTATACAGGGGTTCCTCAAAAAAATAAAAATGGAGCTACCATATGATCCAGCAATCCCACTCTGCACAGATATCTGATGAAAATGGAATTGGGGATCTCAAAGATATACTTGCACTTTCATTGCTCACTGCAGCAGTATTCACAACAGCCAAGATAGGGAAACAAACTAAGTGCCCACCAACGGATGAATGGATAAAGAAAATATGTTGTGTACTTTTATGTCAGCATCAAGTCCAATGTGTCTGTTTCTTTTAAAATGGTAACACTGTATCGGGGCTTCTGGGTGGCTCAGTTGGTTCAGCTTCTGACCTTTGATCTCCGCTCAGGTCATGATCTCATGGTCTTAGGGTCGAGCCTGGAGTCCGGTTTGGTGCAGAGCACAGAGCATGCTTGGAATTCTGTCTCTCTCTCCCTCTGTCTCTGTCCCTCCCCCATTCTTGCACATGTTCTCGCTCTCAAAATTAATAAACTTTAAAACATAAAATGGTAACATTCTCTTAATGTTCACTTGGAATCAGGAGATAGGGCCTTAGGTCTGCCTGCATTGGGGATTTAGATTCTATTGGCAAAAGAGTACCACAGGAAAGTTTCCTGTCTTGGCTTGGGCTTTGGTTGGAACAAAAAAAAAAAAACTCTCATGAGACTTTTAAACCATGGAGTTTCCCCACTACAAATTTATTACTATCAGGTTGATCTACACCAATAATTCACCTGACCTAGCAGAAAGAAATACAATAGTTGACTTATGGGACACATTCTCATTTCAGCATACATGATTCTCACAAGCAAGACCTGCTGGAAAATGACTTGTCAGTCCAAAGTTAGAAAAATGTCCTGAAAGAAACCAAGATGAGTGAGAGAAAGAAATGAAAATAAACAGCAGAATTAGTGCCACAGAAGTAGGATGGTAGGGCTATTTTTAAAAGGAAAATAGTTATAACTTTTGAGTTCTTATATGCCAGTACCCTTTCTTGTTATTTCCTTTAACCTTCATATCATCACTGACATAGGTGATTTTATCCTTATTTTATAAACGAAGAAATATTGGTGTGTATGGTGTAGATGGCTTTGCAAAAAACACAAGGCTACATAGTGCAGCAAATGGCCACTAAACACCTGTGTGCCAGACTCTGAGGATGCTCCTAGACCCGCCTCTTCTAGAGCTGCATTCAGTTCTCATCAGGCACTTTGGGATCAAGAGGTTAATCGTCCTTCTGACCTACTCTCAATTCTTTGGGGCTTGATTTCTTTTCCTGGCTGGCCACCCAAATACCCACCAAGTGGCCCTTACCCTGTTGAGGACTTAATGCTGAAGACAACTTGGTGAACAGATTCATGGGTAAAATCAGTGTAGAGGAGAGAAAGGGCTACATTTACAGAGAGATTAAGGCAAATTTTATGTTGGACATTATTAAAATGACATTAAGTTACAAATGTGAATAAAGGCAGAGGAACAAGAAGAATGTAGTGGGAGTTTAGATAATAATGAGAACTCAATTATAGGTTGTGATGATGGAAAAAAAATCAATATTAGATGGAGATTTCCTAATAGTGATGCCAAATAAATTTGTCTTGCCTCCTTCTCTTCCCTGGGGAATAAAAAAGTAAAATAAAGTCTAAAATAAAAGAAAAAAAGAGAAAAATAAAATATAATGAAAATGATTTGAAAAAGAACTTCTAGAAGTCTATTTGAAATAGGACTTCTGGAAACACATACACAAGTCATGAGAATTAATTCTCCAATTTAATATAATTATATAATTCAGATATTTCTGTAGTGATAATCAGATGGACACAGCTGAAAAAAGAATTGCTGAGCCACAAATTAGGTGAGATAATATTATATAGTAAAATGATGAGATAAAAGAAAATGTTAATAGAAACGGAGAAAAAGAATGAGAAAATCTCATATATTCTAATAGGAAATTTAGGAGAAGAGGATATAGAAATGAAGGCAAAAAACAATGTTCAGGGAAATAGTGACCAAATGGTGATGGAATCACTTATTATTTCCCAGCAAAGAAAAATTAGAATGACACTTTACATCACATATAATATTAACTCTCAGTGTATGAAAGACCATAAGAAGTAAAAACAAACTTTGAAACATTTAGAAAAATATATATACAAAATGAGATGTAAGGCCTCTCATCTGGAAAAAAATGAAAAAGCACAGCTCACGAAGAAAACAAAATTTATAATGTTAAATTTAAAAATAGTCAGCAAGGACTGCCGCTAACTAGGTGAATAAGTCATAGTTGTAAGAGGGTATTTGTAGCACGGAAGCCAGCAAAGGATTAGGGTCCAGAGTCTACAAATCAATTCAGAACAAAGCAATGGAATTCCCAACTGAAAAATAGACAAGACCTGTAGAAAAAATGATAGAATAGGAAATACGAATGAACAAGAAATATGTGATAAAATGGATCCTTGGCAATTTTCAGAAGTCACTTTACATTCTCTGAACTATTTAACTCTAGGCTTTTACGCTATTAAATTTTACTTTGTTCATTCATTGTTATTTTTTAAAATTTATGCAGCAAATTTTACTTCAGATTTTACTGTGCATAATCACGCACAGAGCTATGTAACAAAACGGTAAAGGCTGTATGAAGTTGACCCAACTTGCTTGTCTCATTTACTCACAGAAAGGTTCAGTGGAACTTGTAATGCTCCATCCAGGTCTTAAAAAATAATGTAGTAGAGTGTACAATACAAGATTTGGCAAAGTGGGCAATAAATACAATTTTGTTTGAGTTATTCCTCTATAGTTTTCTGTATTCTTGACTAGTCATAAGAAATTAATAACATTTAAAATAAAGATATTGGGGGAGAAAGACTAGAAGAAGATAAATGTGCTGTTGGAATTTTACCATTACCAAATTCTGATTACAGGAACTTTGTGAGTTCCAATGCATCTGAAGGTAAAATTATAATTAGTATTCACATCTATTCTTCACAAGTCTTTAGCAGAGTCTGCTTATTTTAACAATTGTATTTGTAATGCAGCCCATGCCTTGACAGATACTAACAAAAGTAAATCAGCAAAATGATTCTCCCTCTTCTTCCACCCTTAGGCTCTGGGCAATCACAAAAACTATGAACATCTGCTTGGATTCTGATTGCCATGTTCACTGATTCAGTGCACCCAAATAAGCAACAATTAGTCTGTTCAGCATGTGTCAAAAGATCTGTCAAGTTAATTCAAATTAAGACAGGATAAATTGAATCCAGTTGGCATCATGAATATTTGTATGCAAAGTTTAAACAAGCATCAGCTGTGCTATGTTATCTTTTATTTACCAGCAAAACAAGAATATATTGTTACATAATTTCAGAAATAACTATTCCTCATCATATTTTTACTACGTCATTGGCTGGATGTGTTTCATGGGGTGAAAAAATTATCTAATGGATTAGAGTGGACTACTGTACTGCATTAGATCAAAATAGTATCATTTTTCTTGGACTCGTTATCTTAGTTCCATTAATTAGTTCCTAGGTACACAAATGGGTTTCAAAGCTTGAGATGCGTGAATTTCCACAAATTATGCTTCCAAAGATGAGCGCTTTTTAGATATAAATCTCATATGTACATTCTACAAAATGTTGATGTTTTTAGGTGGCCAGATGATAGTTTTCCATCTCGCTTATTGGATAACAATCTGTAGTTTCAAACACCTCTGTACTTAAATGAAGAGAGAATGTGAACACTCAGAGAATTAGCAAAACTCTTAGGAAGCTGGCAGGCTCTTAGCAGAAGACAGAATGATTGCCATGGCATTAATTATAATCTATTCCATTTTCCAACCATCACAGCTAGACAATGCCCCATGTTCCATCTCTATTGATGTTTGGATGGAGTCATGTAGAAGGTCATCTAATGTGCTGTACGCTATTGATCTTCAAAGGAGAAACTACATAGTACTGCTGTATCTCTGACTAATACACTCAGATGAAACATAACTTTTGGGAAAAAAATAGAAAATTGCTTTGCCAGGCACTTAAATGTTTACTTCTAATGAGTCATGTTCTCCCACTTTTTGACACCTTTTTCTCCCACTTTCAACAGTGAGAGAGGAAGAAAGAGGCTGTTAGAAATTGTGGTCCTGACTGAAGGTGGAAATAGAAAAATTGAAAAAAAAAAAGAACAGGAAGAAGATTGTATCTTTTAGGAAATACAAAACAATAAGGCCTAGGATTTAGCAGAGGGGAAGTTCACAACGATGGTTAAGCAAACATTTACCAGGAGGCCTGCATGTCTGGGTATTGGTGAATATTTGTCCAGATATTAAACCAAGAGAAACTCTAAAAGGTATCCATTTCTACAAAATAGAAATAAGTCAGTCCTATTCAGGCAAAGGAGGTAGACAGTTCTTCCCTTCCTTTCATCTAATATGATTATCAACTAAACACTAGGTTGGTAAATAGCATCATCTGATATGATAATACATAAATTTTAATATAAGTTCTGGCTGCTAGAATTGGCATTTCAGAAGAAGTAAAAAGGAAGTAATAAATAACATTTTTCTCAAATGTTTAAATTATGTTGACAGTGACTTCCTGCTAAAAGCTGATAATGGTAGGCATCTTGGGACTATTTCCAGGAGCTATAACTTGAAGCATAAAATTTTGCCTTTAAAGAGGCCTGATACAGGTTAAATGACTGGTCTTAGTCAGATAGACCATACATTTATTTTTATTTTTATTTTTCATTTTTTGCACGTTATCTAGTGCTAACTCCGTGGGGTGTGGGGGTGCAGTGTGCACATGCAAGTGTGCACATGTACACATTGTCAGGTGTACATGTGAAAGCTTAAGCAGAGAAATACTGAAGTCTAGTTAGATTGAGCTGTATTTAATATCCAGTTTCAGATCAAAAGGTTTTCAGTCATTGCCTATTCTCAGGTCACATGACCCTCTGTTTACTCCATCTTCTATTTTTAGAAACTTGTGGGGCATCATGTTTGGTTTGAACTATCCCGTGGAAATGTTAATCTGTCTCTTCAATGAGAAATATGTAATCCATTTTTGTTTGCATTAGAACTATGGAGATTTGAGGAATTGGGGTGTTTTATATGATAGTTATTAGGATGCACAGTCAACACATGATGATCTAATCAATGCATGGTGAGATTTACTCAGAGGCTTCAAAGACATGGCAAAGGTAAGGGAATTTGCAAACTACCCTATCTTGAATTGCTTGCTCCTTTTCTTAGATCAGGAAGTCAACATCCATTGCAGAAAGTTTCCATGCCAAAACAACTCTCCAGCCCATGTGAGGAGGGAGAGGGCTGCTATTCCTTGTTCTTTCCAATGTTTCTGCTGAGAGCTGAGTCAATTCATCATGACTTCCTCCAAACTAATACCTGGTACTTATTCTGCCATTTACCTCACAACCACCCCTTCTGCCTTGGAAATATTTACAAGCTTTGGAGAAACCTGGGCAAAGAAATAAGATGAAAAATTGTATAGTCTGTTTCTTATTTTGCATGTTGCTTTAAAAAATATAGAGACTCCTGCCCTGACCGCCAGAGTGCAGAAGCTCTCAAGTGAGCAGTTCCATGAAGAGTGAAAGAAAATAGAACTGAGCGGTTAAAGTCTGCACCATCTGAGCTCAGATACAGTCATTCTGAAACAGGCTGTTTTCACAAGCTTAGTAGAAAGACAAAGATTAATAAACTCTTCTCATATCTGTAAGCCAGGTTGTCCTTTGTCTGTCATGGAGCTCTTCCAGGAACCCAGGAGTTGGGTCTTCTAAAATAAACCAGGTGGGTATTTAACCTCTTCAAAACCTCTTCTCCCTTCCTGAGTCATCCGTGTATCAGGGTCTTGTCAGTATCCCCATATCTGTATTTATTTAATTCTTACATTGAATCTAAAAGCAATAACTATATTATTCTCTATTATCATAGGTCTTTATATTTTTTGTTCAACATTTCAATCTTCTGATTCTTTAAAATGTGTTGTCCTCAAAGATACTAGCTATCTCAACTAAACCTTTGTCAGAAGTCTCTGTGAGAGCCGTACCTTCATTCTTGACATCAAAATTGTAAAAAATGTTTCCATAGCTCTGTGTTAAAATCTAAGTTTTCTGTCACAGACAAGAATCTTCCTCTCAATTCAGATTGCATTTAGATAAAAAACACTCTAAGGAACAACATGCTTTACAATTCTATTTTTAATAAGCTATAGATATACATTTGTGTTCTGCAAATATATTTCTTTATCTTGTCCACAAGTTTATCTTGAGAATTATCATCAAATAACTGAAATCAAGAAATCTTCCCTTTGGGAGACATCTGCCATCTGGCCTGAGAAATATCATTTGCTCCACTCATTGATAATTACTCTTCTATTTTCCATCAGGAACTCATTCCATGTGGCATTTGGGAGTCAGTTCAGGACTTACGCCAAACATGTCCTAATCCTGACTGCTAGGGGAACTTGGTCCAAGGTACAATAATCCCATTCTCCCAGGATGTTATTTAAAGTTTTTAAAAAAAAAAAAATATTTCAACTTATAAAAATAAAATAAAGAATGCACAGATTTTCTTCACCCAGATTTTCCAAGGGCATTATATTTGTTTATCATTCATTTTCTGTCTCTCAGTAGATACAGCTATTTTTTTTTTCTGAAACATTTCAGAGTAAATTGCAAACACTCTAAATGCTTCAGTGTGATTTAAAAAACAAAAACAAAAAACAAAAACAAGGGCATTGTCATATACAACCACAGCAAAATTATAAAAATCAGGCAATTAACAATGATACATTGTTAATTATATATAACAGCAATTATATAATCTACCAGCCTTATTAAAACGCCATCAATCATTCCAGCATCACGTTAGTTGTCTCATCTCCTTCATCTCCTCTAATCTGGAATAATTCCTCTACATTTCTTGCACTTTGGAAGAATTCAGAGCAGTTATGGTAGAGTGTCTCACGGTTTGGGTTTGTCTGATGTGTCTTTGTAATTATCTTCACGTTAGACATATTTGCCAAGAATACCATGGAAATAATGCCATGTTCTTTTCGGTACATTATGTCAGGAGGCATTGTTTTCATCAGTTCCATCACTTGTAATGTTAAATGTGGTACTTTGCTAACTTTGTGTCTTCCCTTTATCTCCAATGTAAAGTTACCGTATCAATAAGTATCTAGTGGGGAAATACTTTGAAACTATGCAAATATTCCATTTTCCATACTTTTCTCCACTAGTTTTAGCATCCATTGGTGATTCTTATCTGAACAATTAATACTGCCCTGGTGGTTTCCAAGTTACAACTTTCTATTTCCATCATGCTTTCTATAAGAACTTTCTCCAACCTCAATTTATTTTTTTACATCAATGTAAACTCATACACACTTATTTTATTCTACAGATTAAAACACATCACTATAATTATTTTCATTGCTCAAATTCCTCAGATTTAACTAATGGGATCCTCTTCAAGCTTTGTCCTTCACCTTTTTTCTTTGGTTGGAAGGAATATAATATATTCATGTATTATATATATATATTATTATATCATATATAATTTCATGCTATTACTTCTAATTTGTGTTCAACTGGACAATATTTATTCCAACCTTTTTTTCCTTCCATACTTGCAACTCTGTTTTCTAACATTGAGGGTCCTGGCTATCATATCAAGAAAGCATTTGTTTATTTTCTTAATAATCCTAAAATACATACAATGTAGCTTCAGAATTCTTAGCCCATTCCCACAAGAGCTGCATATGATGCAGACTAATCCTGTTTAATCCACATTTGGAAACTACATTCTGAAAAAATGTATTGAAAGATGGTGTAAAATTTATTCCCATTCATCTTCCTCAACAAGATCCTCTCATTTAAGAACTTAAAAAAATTTTAGGTAAAATTGACACACCATAATACTGTCAGTTTTAGGTATGCAACATAATGATGTGATATTTATGAAATGGCCACCACAACAAATCTGGTTAACATTTGTCACCATATATCATTACAGAGTTTTTTTTTTGAAAAAACTTTTTAACTAATACTATCTGCCTCCCTTCTTTTCTTTGACTTTTTATAACCTACTTTTGTGCCTTCGCTGTATGACTGCACCTTGATTTTCTACTTCTACAGAAACCTGTTTAATCTTTGTTCAGAGGTGGTCTCCACAGCAAACTCTTCTCATTCCTGTCCTGATACCAGCCACATAGTGGCCAAAGGTTTTGTTCTTAATTTCTTACCTTGCAGACTGGCAGGGCCATTGCCTGTAGCTATTGTTTTTTTCTACCGATCTATAGAATGATTTTTTTAAGGAAAAAAAAAGGCATTTTTTTAATCTTTTGTGATTTTATTATATTTTATTTTTTGGAGGGTTGGATTTCTATTGTTTTAAGTGGTAAAACTAATGAATATATGATAAACTAAAATTCCATTTTGACCTAATGAAGATAATGAAATATTAGATCATACTGAAAATCATCATGTGAACTCTTCAAGATCTGGCTGATATGTTTTTATTGTAGTTTTGAGAAATCTAATTTGATTCAAAAGTGCTTATACACCAAATGTGTAATGCATGTATTTTCTTTACTGACCATATCCTACCGGAAATAAATTAAACAAAATTAATATCTAGAGACAAAATTATGTTTTACAGGCATAAGTGCCATTTAGGGATATTGGATGCAGTCAGCCTTTAAAAATGTCTCTTAACCAAAATGATAATAATAAGCAACTTAAGCAAACACTAGGATGAACCGTTTGGTTGTACCTAGGTTGGATTGCAGACAAATTCTCTAAGCTTTCTTTCATTTCAATCTGAAACATTAAGACGGCTGTTTGCTTTGCAGATTATATAGACACGGCCTTTGTAGCAGGTGGTCCATCTTCATTTAAGGCTGCCGTCAGCGCCTTTAGCACTTCTTGGTGCTAACAAGAATGTGGGCCACTTTAATCCACTGTCAAATCAGGAGTGAGTGTTGGCACAGAAGCCAAAGAGAGAAAGTACATAAACATAAAAGAAGTTATTACGGAAATGAAAAAATGCAAACAATGGATACGATTTAATTGAAAAGAATTTTCGGAGATGAAATACAAATGTGCCATTTTATCCAGTACATTTCAGGAAGCCAGTAGCACAAGACTCATCATGGAAAGACTCATCTACAATGTTTAGATTTTGCTATTTCTTTATCTATAATACTGGTTATTGACGAAGAGGTTCGAGTTATTAAACATCAAATGAATTGAGTATAAACTCGGCCTAAATAAGTTGGGCTTATGTGAAAGGGAATTGTCTGTTGAATTTGGTGTTTACTACCTGGCTTTATTACCAGGTCATTTTTCAAAACTAAGATAGGAAAATTTGGCAAACATAATATTCTTGGTCACCTCAGAACTCATTTTGGTACCTTCAGTCTTACTAATTTACACTGGCATTGACCTCCAATTTACAATTCTATGAGTTTATAAATCTTTCTCTTCATGATATAATACAAAAGTGACCCTGTACTTTATCCTCTATAAAATACATTATTGTACTCTGTGAAATGGAATTATTTTCACCTTATGATTAGGGTGATAATATTCCCGATTCTAGTAAATTGCAAAAGCCAGAATAGGACATACGGGATAGGGTAAAGGTGTGATGAACAATTCTATTCATAGTTGAAAAAAAAAATCAACAGAAACATTTGGATTAAGAAAAAGCATTAATTTCTCTCTACCACATGATCCCATAAACATATTTCACTTGGGAAAACTTCCTTATTTACTTTATTACACTTTCATCCATTGCTTCTAAGCATACCACTACTCTTTAGAATTCATTTCACAATCTAAGCTTGATTTGGGGGAAAAGTAATTTATTGACAATTTTTTTTCTCTTATGCTACGTATGCATTTTAAAATGAATAACTTATGGGGCGCCTGGGTGGCTCAGTCAGTTAAGCGTCTGACTTTGGCTCAGGTCATGATCTCACGGCTCGGGAGTTCGAGCCCCACGTTGGGCTCTGTGCTGACAACTTAGAGCCTGGAGTCTGCTTTAAATTCTATGTCTCCCTCTCTCTCTCTGTCCCTCCCCTATTCATGCTCTGTCTCTCTCTCCTTCAAAAATAAATAAACACATTAAAAAAATTTTAAATGAATAACTTATAACTTAGAAGAATAAATTAAATTGGAGACAATGAATGACATGGTAGAAGCATTCCCTACACCTCTGCCTCATTTTTCTGATGCTCTAGTGTCAAACCACTCCTGAAAATGCTTTATGCCTCAAAGTCTAAAGCTGCAAGTTCCTAAGTTGGAGTACTTTCTTGCCAGACTTTCATCTTTTGTGAGTATTTCCCAGTGGTTTCTGAAATGACTCCCTCTGAGGATGGTGTTGAAATGTTGTGCGCACGGCTGATTGTAGAAGCCAAGAAATGATGCAGAGCTGCTCACGTGAGCTCGTCTAATTGTTCTTGTACTAGCAACCGAGGAATTCTCACAGATGGGTTTATCATAACACTTTGTTAGCATTTTTGTATAACAACTGCCTTTTCATCTAAAGGAAACCCTGGAGGAAAATGCAGCATTCAGGAATAGGGTCTGAATATTAATTAATTGATGCTTCCAGTAAAAAGTTTTCTTTTCTAATATGCTCAATGCACATAGTGAACTTTGTGAAATTTAAGTTTCTTCAAGTGACACACAGAGGTCATACTTTCTATATTTATAATAAATCACTTCATTGGTCTTTAATTATGTCATTTTAGAATCTTTTATTTTGATATCTGCTATTCTATTGATGATTAATTCAGGATATTTTGCATGTTTGCTGTTGCAATTAATATTTCTAATCAGTGTCATTGGGTGAGTATTGATTAAGTGCAGATATTTCAATAAAGGGGTTACAAGCTCCAACAGGATAAATCATTAAATTAGAACAGGTTCTTGATGAGGGTTTTGGTTTGCTTGCTTGTTTGTTGTTTATTTATTTGTTGGCTGGAGGTGTGATTTTTTTAGCAATGAATATTATTGTTTAATTAGTCATAGAAGCTAACATTCAAGTTACTAAGGTCCTAAAGAAATGATATTGAATATGGGGCTGTTTTTATACTTTAACAAGTTTGACATATTTATTGTTATGATTTAAAATTTTAAAAAAAAAATTTTTAACGTTTATTTATTTTTGAGACAGAGAGAGACAGAGCATGAACGGGGGAGGGGCAGAGAGAGAGGGAGACACAGAATCCAAAACAGTCTCCAGGCTCTGAGCTGTCAGCCCAGAGCCCGAGGCGGGGCTCGAACTCACGGACGGCGAGATCGTGACCTGAGCTGAAGTCGGACACTTAACTGACTGAGCCACCCAGGCGCCCCTTAAAATTTTTTTAATGTTTATTTATTTTTGAGAGAGGAACACAGAGTGTGAGTAGGGGAGGGGCAGAGAGAGAGAGGGGACACAGAATCTGAAGCAATCTCCAGGCTTCAAGCTGTCAGCACAGAGCCCGATGTGGGGCCCGAACCCACGAGCTGTAAGATCATGAGCTGAGCTGAAGTCGGACTCTCAACCGACTGAGCCACCCAGGTGCCCCTTATTGTTATGATTTAAATCAAAAAGGAAACAGAGAGATAACACAGACTTGATTAGGTACATTTCAGATGTCAAGTAGGTGTCCCAAAAAGAGCCCACTTTTGCCTATTGCTTATTGAATTCTGTTTTTAAAGTTGATTCTATATGGGTGTGTGTGTGTGTGTGTGTGTGTGTGTGTGTGTGATAGTAGCAAGAATAGCTTTAATTCAAGGTTGCATAAATTCTTTATTCTGGTTTTGTTTTCCTAAGGTCTACTAAAATTATCTTTTTCCTATTGTTCACATTGAGATGTTAATGAGTAATATTTTATTTAATATGAAAAACGAACACAATAATCCATCTGATATTCCTCCAATTCATTATTTTCTCTTAATGAAAATATTATTAATTCATTAACACATTTTCAAATAATCTTTATGTCTAACTCTATTAATTTAAAATTCTGTCAATTAACATTAATTTATGTTAATGGTCTGCATTTTATTTGTTTATGGGAAGCGTTATTTTATTAAATTAATTTGCTAATACAACTATATAATGCACAACTTTTATTTTTTGTGTACATAAAGTAATATTTTCATTTTTTCTTCTGAATTTTTATTTAAATTCTAGTTAGTTAAATAAAAAACAGTGTAATATTGGCTTCAGGGGTATAATTCAGTGATTCATCACTTGCATACAACATCCAGTGTTCATCCCAACAAATGTCCTCCTTACTACCCACCTCCCTCCATCAACACTCAGTTTGTTCTCTAAGGGTCTCTTATGGGTTGTTTTCTCTCTTTTTTTCACCCTCCCATATGTTCAACTGCTTTGTTTCTTAAATTCCATATATGAGTGAAATCATATAGTATTTGTCTTTCTCTGATGGACTTATTTCACTTAGCATAATATTCTATCTCTATCCATGTTGTTGCAAATGGCAAGATTTCATTCTTTTTGATCACTGAATAATTACTCCATTGTATATATATACTACATCTTCTTTATCTATTCATTAGTCAATGGACATTTGGGCTCTCTCCATAGTTTGGTTATTTTTGATAATGCTGCTATAAACATTAGAGTGCATGTGCCCCTTAGAATCTGTATTTTTGTATCCTTTGTATAAATACATAGTAGTGTAATTGCTGGATCATATATAGGTCTATATTTAACTTTCTGAGGAACCTCCATACTGTTCTCCAGAGTGGCTGCACCAATTTAATGCACAACTTTAAAAAGTGATACATTTTCTCCTTTCATCAGTCCTTATTTGTGATGTTTATCTTTCTCGTATTCTAGGAATAAAGATGTTTAAAATAAAATAAGAAATGAATTATTCTGAAAACTATCAGTGCTTTAATTTTGTCCCAAATCTATAGTAATCTATATACAGTGAAGAAAAATATTAGTAAATTTAGAAACAATCATTCTTCTGGTAAAACTCAAAACATAAAGCTACCCCCAATACAAAAAATTTAAAAAATGCAATGAATGAATAAGAATGATGCAATGAATCAACAACTGCCAGCTATCATGTTATAATGATTAAGACTATTGCCTACTTTTAAAAACATTTAGGATCCAAATGCATCATTTCAGTGTAACGTGTTTCATTTAAGGAAGCTTCTCTGACATGCAGAATTAAAAGTATAGTTAACCCTTAACACAGCTTTGAACTGTTCAGGTCCACTTACCAATGCATTTTTAAAAAGTGTTTATTTATTTTTGAGAGAGAGAGAGAGACAGACAGACAGATAGAATGCAAGCTGGGGAGGGGCAGAGAGAGAGAGAGACACAGAATCTGAAGCAGGCTCCAGGCTCCAAGCTGTCAGCACAGAGCCTGACGCGGGGCTCGGACCCAGAAACGGAGAAATCATGACCTGAGCTGAAGTTGGACACTTAATTGACTGAACCACCCAGGCATCCCACTCATGGATTTTTCACAGTACAATATCGTAAATGTATTTTTCTCTTATTTATGATTTTTTTAACAACATTTGCTTTTCTCTCGCTTACTTTATCATAGAATACAGCACACAATACATGTAAGATACAAAATACGTGTGAATCGACAGTTCATATTTTCAGGAAGGCTTCTGGTCAATAGTAGGCTTTTAGTAGTTAACTGTTGGACTGTTGGGGGACTCAAAAATTCTACATGGATTTCTGAGTGTGCAGGAGGTCAGTGCCCGTAGCCCTAATGTTGTTCAAAGGTCAACAATATTTCATAGAGTAATATCAGAAAGACACAAAACTTTCTTCAGAGGCAGGCCAGAAGTGGCAGATGACACAGCAACCAGGGGGCACTGCAGCTTTATGAAATTACCACAGAAAAGAGAAGATTTTGCTCTGAGATTTCTTAAGAGTTTAAGTATGATTTTTAACTTCATGTGTTCTAATTTTCAGTGACCTTGAAAGAAAGGTTTTGTTAGGAGTTTATTCTTAAAAATTAAGTCAGACTTTTCTCAGTTGTTCCATTTTAAAATATGAGTTTCATTTTAAACACTTAGATATATAAAAAAAAGGGGATGATTTATTTTCTTTCTTATTATTAGTTAAAGAGCTGATTCTCAGGAACCTTGAGGGATTAGTAGATGAGGTTAGAATTTTAATGTTCTATTCCATTTAATCTATTTGCAGAAAGATGTATTTCTATTAGGGAAAAATCTAGATTTAAAGTTAAAAGTTTTTTTTTTGTGTAACATTTGGTATTTTGGCCTGCTCAAAAATTTTTGATATTTCCAGCCCTTAATTTAAAAGATGTTATTATGTTCAATTTTATTGATGAAAATTCAATATATATTACTTCATTAGTACATAGTAGAAGACATTGAATATAGACCAAAGGAGTCTTATTTCTTAATACAAAGTCAGTAATGCAGGCTTTTCTTTAACATATTTTCCTAGAAAAAAATAAAATAAAATATCTTCCTAGAATATGTATAAATTGCAGCTTGAAGGGGGGCAATTAGGTCAATGCTATTTGTTAATTTTTTGTTTATTTTCAACATTGTTAAAATATCAAGGTTGTATGTGTGTATGTAGTAATAAACATTAATTTAAAATCTTGCATAAAGGATAAGTACTCTGAGCCAACATGAGTTGCTGTTGGTTTCTTTTAGTGATATAAAACCAATGATCTCATTCTGTAAACTTGTTACGTGGGCATATAGATAATGGACCTTCAACTGCCTCGGTAGGAAGACCAAGGTAACTAACTGTTCACCATCACTTTTAGACTCTGAGCCACACCTCAGACCACTCATCAGCCATAGGTCAATCAACCTACTGTTTCCTCCCTGAAATGTCTATATCACTTTACTAGAGACATCCAAAGCAGTTTAAGCAACCATAGTACTTATCCTATCCCCTTTAGGCACTATTTACATACAAGGTCTGAATTTGTGTATATATCACTATGGTAATCTCATTCTCATAAACTGTATTTCATCTCACTTCCATTTTTTAAAAGAGACAGGGGATTACCTTAAGACAGTGTGTTAATATTATTTTATCTTCCCATTGCAGTTTTGCAATTTGTATTATATAGATAAGAACACCTAATTCATCAATTTAAGATCACTAATATTCTCTTTAGTTAGAAAACATGAGCTCCATTTTGATATAGAAAAGTTGATATTATACATATATATAATTTGTGTTTATGTTACATTTATACTTATTTATTTATATATTTAAATTTTATTTATCTATCATCTATGTATGTATGTATGTATGTATGTATCTATCATCTCTGACTTTATTATTGCTGGCTTCTGTATACTTGCCTTCTACACTTGCACCTGTATATTTCTTCAGAGAAATACTCCTGTGCTACAGAGAGTGGAAAATGTTTGGGAGTTTGGGAGTTTATATCCTTCTGGATGGCCCTCAGTTGAGTAACTGACTAGTGAGTGAATCTGAAAGTCCAACTAACTCTCTTGTTTTGAGCGGGCCCAATGTAGTATAATTTAGGCTTCAGAGTTCACCATGGGATCAGACTGAAGCTCTGAAGCTGAGATTTTGCATGAAAGCTCACAGTTGTCTGGCTTTTACTTGCTTTTTTTTTTTTTTTTTTTTTTTTTTTTTTTTGCTTTCCCCACTTCTTTACCAATTTCTTCTGGAAGCACTGCTTTAAGAAATCACTTGCTTACATATCCAGTCTCAAGATCTGTTTTCTCAGGAATCTGACCTAAGGGAAGGAGTAGCTATTCAAAATTTTCTACAACTTTTCAAAATTTACTATCTTACAGAAAAAAAAAAATGTTTTGATATAGATAATCCAGTGAGTGAGTGAGTGAGTGAATATGTTTTCACATAAAAGACCAGGAGGGAATATTTGGTGCTTATGGTTTGCGAAACATGGTGGATTGAAATAATTCTGAAACTTCTGCCCTAGTGTGAAAATACAGGATCAAGTATAACTAAAATCAATTAAGTATATAGTTGCACATGAAAAGACAAAGAGAAAATACCCATGTCAGGAATGTGCATGCCTCAAACCATGAGTGGCAGGCAGCAAATAGTGAATTCCTTTCATCAATTACTAGTTATTTCCTGTGAAAACACACAACACTGGAACTTCACCAGAACAGAAAGCTAAGTCTGAAGTTATACGACCAGTGTAGTCCAAGAATCACTGAGGAGTTTCTAAGATGCAAAATGAAATAATAATAGATGTATTTAGGAACCTAGAGATAACAGAAAAATTAATGATCTGATAAAATACATTGTTGCAGCTTAGGTTTCCTTAGGAAGCCAACTCTGGGACAGAGATTATCATACAGTTGGCTTATTGGGGAGGGGTCCTGGAAGTAGTTCTTGTAGAAGAGAGAAGAAGAAAGCAGGATAAGGCAGAGGGAAAAGTTGAACTGTGAAATCTTAAAGGAAGCTTCAGCTGATTGTATGGGGACTTTTGAAGCTGGGATTGCTCACACATGAGTGAGTCTAGTATCCATTCCCAAAGATGATTAATCTTTTGGTGCAGGATGTTCCAGAGGAAATACTTTGGACTAGGTGGCTTTCTTTAAGCCAAGGCAATCCAGATAGGAGTTTGATAGCTGACAGTAATCCACCAGCAGTACTGGGAAATGAGCCACTCATTCCTAAATGGGGATCTGAACAAGGTGTCAGAGATAAAGATTCCTATCAAAAGTTAAAAAAAATTTTCAAGCGAAATGATGAAAATCTAGAAGTATTTCTTTCAAAGTAAGTAAGTCAAGATTTGTGAATATAACCATTTTTGTTAGTATTACCCCAATGGCAGTGGTGAGTAGAACAGGAATATGAATTATAAGAATTAGAAATAAAGAAGAAACATTAACATTACTCATAAGTGACAGGATTAACTACATATGTCCATTTTCTCATCATGAGCTTAACCTTTGACTCTCTCCAATCTTCGTCTTCTCTCAGACACATGTTTCCCCCATAGATTCAGTTGTCTCAGGTCCAGAAGATTTTTGTTGGACCTTGTATTACTAGACTTCCCTGGCATGTTAAACACCGCTGGCTACTACCTCCTGGAAAAGTTCTGCTCTCTTGCCTGAGGTGACTCAACTCTCCTTGTTTTTTCCTGCCCATGCTGATGTTTCTTTATGGGTATCTCTTCCCCTGCCAATCTCCATGATGCAATTTTTGGCCCACTGCTCCTTCAACTTTACAGCCTGCTTGGATAGCCACATTCTCATCTATATGCTAATGACTCTCAAACCTCTGTGGCACTCTTTGTCCTCAAGACTCCTTTGTCAAGGCTTTTAGACTTGTTTAATCAATTGCTTCCTCATCACCTTCAGTGTCCTGTAGTCACCTCAAATTCAGAATGTATAAAACTAAACTTATCATTTTTCTCCCTCACCCTACTTTTTCGACATTGCAGATTAATTATTGGAACCTGAATCCGGACCTAACTATGAGAGAAATATGAGGCTTAACCACATATGCCTCAATGTATTAGATTTTTTTAATATTTAGGAAGTTGAATTTTCCATACAAGCTTTATGTGTATTCATTCGAAATCAACCTAATCTCACATATAAGGAATTTAAATTAATAAATGACCCTCCTACTATTTTACATATTTAAAAGAGATTTAACATATGCTGTGTATAAAAAGGTTTTCAAATAAGTTTTGTTGGATTGATGTTTCTCAGTGAATTCTGTATCAGATGTAAATGAAAGAGTCTAAGGTCTTTATTCATTTTCACATGGTATGTAATAAAGAGAGATTTATATCATTTAAACATTACATACAGTTGGGAAGTCTTTGAATAAAAGGTTACACAAATTATATTTCAAGGTTCTTAAAAATGTCAACTATCTTATCCCCCTAGTTAACTACATTTTGAGCATATAATCAGAAAAAAAATAATTAAGGTATATATGTGGCTAGCTATTAACTCTATGAAACATATTTATTTTCTCTAATAAATATCTCATGTATAAAGTATTACTGCAGGAAATTAGTACAGTTCTCCTGCATGGCAATCTCAGAACTATAACAATGGTTTACAATGTATTATATACAATGATTTATATAAATGTATCATCAGTGGCTTATACATATAAGATTGTATCCTCTTACTTAAGAGAACCTGAGTGTAAGCATTCTCTGGATGATACGGCTACTCAGGGAAGTCATCAGCTCTTAGGGCTAGGAAATAATCAGATATCCACAGGTTAAAAACTCTAAGTCCAAGATTGCTGCAAGAACTTCAGGATTCCATTAACCAGTTTGTGAAGGCCTGTACAACACCTGACTCTCTTTGTCCAGAACTTGGTAACATGGAAATCATTAATTGCAAGAAAACCTGGAAAATGTAATCTTTAAGTCGAGCGATTTGCTTCCCCAAATAAATTTTGCCTATTTTTCTGAGGCAAAAAGAGAGGCAGGATATGGAGTGGCGCCTAGTATTCTAATACTTGAGTGAGCAATTCCCTTATTTAGGTCAGTTTGAATTGAGCCACACATTTCCATTTCCTCTCTAGCAAAGTGTTCAACATCACCTTTGACTTTTGTCAGACAATAAAATTTAGCTACAAGTAGTGTGTGGAGAAGAAATTAATCTAACAATCTTACAAGGCCTCAAAATTTAATTTGTGCACTTTCTAGCGATAATTCACAGAAAAAGTAGTATTGAGCAATTCAGCTACAAGTCATGTTACTCAGAAGAAATTTCAAAAATATTAAAAATAGTTTACTGCAAAAGCTTTGAAAACATTTCAGAGCTACAAAAAAATTTCAACAATGCCAGATTATGAATGGCATATCAAACTATCTTCATATGGAAAGAAATAGGCTAGGTATTAGAATTCTCATTTTTGGTTTGTGTATTTATAAGATTTAATCAAATTCAGTCAAAGTTTCTATATAATACATATGTGTAGTGCTTATTTTCTGCATAATACTCAGTAATGTCAACTACAAACTGGCCTATACAAGAATCAGTCACATAGAGATTTGATGTCACAACGGATTATTTAATGTTACCATGGTACATCTGAGTGGTAAACTTTCTACTTTTTGCTCCAAGCACTTCTTAATTCTGCTTCTATTTCCACCTTTCTTTGACCACCTTTTCATTTCCTGAACTAGGGTTCTTCCTTTATTTGTTTCCTTTGTCTCTATTTATTTTTCAGGGAATGCACAGTTCTTCTGATGAAAATTTAACCAGAAATGATCCAGGAACAACCAAAGTCCACACTCCCACCCCTCAATCACATCAATCTCTCTCTCTCTCTTTCATGTAATAATAAACAAGTCTGGAACAGTAAATAATGACTCACATTCTACTCTCATTATTATTCAGACTATCAATCTGTCAGAAGTATGAATGTCTCTTAGTAATATCCCTAAACCACTGCTCCATCAAAAAGGTGGAAAAACCCAGGTCAAGTTGATTGCTATTTATGTATTTATTGGTAAGTAAGTTAAATACACATCTATAGGCTTCTTTATTTGGCAATGTAATTTTTATTCCATTTTTTCTATACTCACTAGACCCCTTTTATGACTATTTTAATTCAATAAAATTGACTTAAATGATTAAAACAAAAATTATTTTAAGTTATCTTTGTTGCTACCTGCTCCATAAGTCAGTGTTCTATCAATTTGCAGTGATGTAAGAAATAATGTCAAAGTGGGGCGCCTGGGTGGCGCAGTCGGTTAAGCGTCCGACTTCAGCCAGGTCACGATCTCACGGTCGGTGAGTTCGAGCCCCGCATCAGGCTCTGGGCTGATGGCTCGGAGCCTGGAGCCTGCTTCCGATTCTGTGTCTCCCTCTCTTTCTGCCCCTCCCCCGTTCATGCTCTGTCTCTCTCTGTCCCAAAAAAAAAAAAAAAAAAAAAAAATATTAAAAAAAAAAAAAAAAAGAAATAATGTCAAAGTAATCTTCTAATTCTTTACAAAATAATACTGTGATTTTTAAAGAGAGGCTTATGTAAAAATGATCTGCTCTATTAATATCTGTTATAGAGTTATTCATAAACTGAATTTACAATTTATAGATATGGTTCATAAATTTCAAGTACTGAAAGAACCTATAAGAAATTACAAATTTCAGTTTTAAAGTTCAGAGTGATTTTGTGAAATCACTGTGATTTCACACAGTGATTTTGTGGCATGCAGGCCACACAGATTCCAGGAATTTGTACTCATAATGAAACAACAAAACCAAATACATTTTTTATATGGATAGAAAATATAATTGTTTTATTCCTTTTTATCTGCCCCTAACTTGCTATGTGACCACAGTTTTTCCATAAATAAATAAGAGTGAGTAGAGACTGTATGATTTCAAGTATCATTTTTAATACTAAGAACCTATAATACTGACTTTTTTAGATTATACTATGACCAATTTCCGTGCTATCCAAATATGTAATACAGAGTTAGGAATGTGGCCAGAAGGTGGAATTTTACTGCAAACTGAGATGAGATTTAAATTGCAATCATCACTGAATGGTAACAACAGTAACAATAAAAGAGCTAAAGCTTTTTTGACACATAATTTAAGTTGTGCTGAGTAGTTGGCAAATGTATCCTGTTCCTTGATGTCACACTGACACTTTTCATCTCATGGAAATAGAAAATATTATTAGCTTTACTTTGATCACTGTTTAAACATAGTTTTGATAAATATTTATTTGCTAAATATGTCTCTACTTTGAACCAGAAGGGTCCCTAGGTACTCCAGACATGTTAATTACCAAACACACACACATTATCACTGCCTTCAAATAACTTACACTCTAATAGGAAAAAACAAGCAGCGGGTCATAAAAAATACAGTAAGCTAAATTGCATTAAATTCTAGGAATAGTAAGTGTGATTGGAAAAAGAAAAAGTGGAGCAGGATGGGGGAATCAAAATCTCTGGGGCGAGACAGTAGTAGATGCAAGGTGGAGCTGATGGCGTCCCACTTAATTTGATAAGAAAGAACAATCAAAAGTCGAAATTGTAAGATGACGAAATTGGAGGCCAATGGAATTTAAAAGACTACATTCTATTTCCATATAATGTGTTAGCCTATATCTAGGGGAAATAGTAGAAATTTATAATTATTAAAACAAATACTGTGTTTGCTTTCATGTCCCATATCACCCCAGTCCTCTGTATCAAGTTCAAAGTTCTTCATGGACACTGTCTTTGAATGAACATTCTCTGGAAGATATTCCTTAATGAGTAAAGTTGAGAGCCAAATCGACAATTTTCTCCTTCTTTAATATAACAAATTCTATTTTGCTTTACAACCCCAATAAACATTATTTATGTTACTGAATGGCTCCTGAAATACTAATAAATTTCCTGGTTTTTAATTTTATTTTAAAAACAGCATCTCAAAATATCCCATCTAGGCAATTTTTAGGTGTCCTTAGAGAAAAGCAGCCTTCAAGAAAACATTCTTGGTTTTTTAAATAATAATAAAAAAAGTTATATGAGGGGACATAGATGAGGGGAAATGAAAGCCAAAAACCAAGCCTTGGTTAAGGTATCTGGAGATTTTGGTTTCTTGGTTTTTGTTTCAAGTTAGTTTTTTTTTTTTTTAATGTTTATTTATTTTTGAGAGAGAATGAGAGTGAGAGAGTGGGGGAGGGGCAGAGAGAAAGGGAGACACAGAATCTGAAGCAGGCTCCAGGCTTTGAGCTGTAAGCACAGAGTCTGACAGGGGCTCGAACCCATGAACTGTGAGATCATGACCTAAGCCAAAGACTGATGCTTAACCAGCTGAGCCACCCAGGTGTCCCTTGTTTCAATTTTTTATTTAAATTCTAGTCAATGACACCGAATGTTCACCACAAGTGACCTCCTTAATATACCCATCACCCATTTAACCCATCCCCCCACTCACCTCCTTCTAGCAGCACTCAGTTTGTTCTAATAGTAAGTGGAGCTTTTGTATTTTAAGATTTTATTTTTTTACAGCAGTTCTGGGCTTACAACAAATTAAACTTTTTTTTAACTTTTTTTTGTTTTTATTTTGAGAGACAGAGAGAGAAAGAGCATGAAAGCAGGAGGGGCAGAGAGAAGGAGGCAGAATCTGGAGCAGGCTCTAGGCTCTGAGCCTGACACGGGGCTCGAAACCACAAACTGTGAGATCACGACCTGAGCCGGGATTGGACAGCCAAACAACTGAGCCAGCCAGGCACCTCAGCTTACAACAAATTTTAGAGGAAGGTATAGAGATATTTCACTTATCCCTTGCCCTCACATGTGTATAACTTCCCCAGTTATCAACATTACTCATCATAGTTGTTGTTTTTTTTTTTTTAACTAAGGACGAACCTATATTGACACATCATAATCACCCAAATCCATAGTTTATTTTAGGGTTCACTCTTGTTGTTGTATTTTCTATAGGTTTGGACAAAAGTCCAATGACACATATCCATCAAGGTCGTGTCATAGAGTGTTTTCACTACCTTAAAAAAATCCTCTGTGTTCTGCTGCACCTGAGTAGTTCAGTTGGTTAAGTGTCGACTCTTGATTTTGGCTCAGGTCATAATCTCAGGGTTGGTGAGTTTAAACATTGGGCTTAAACTACATCGGGCTCTCTGCTCTCAGCACAGAGGCTGCTTCAGATCCTCTGTCTCTCTCTATCTCTCTCTCTCTACCCCTCCTCTGCTCACACTCCTCTCTCTCTCTCTCTCTCTCTCTGTCAAAAATAAATATTTTTAAAAATAAAAAAAAAAACTTCGGTATTTATCCCCGCCCCCACCCCATGCTACCACTGATCTTTTTATTGTCTCCATAGTTTTGCTTCTTTTCAGAATGTTATACAGTTGGAGTCATATAATATGTAGCATTTTCAGATTGGCTTCTTTTATTTAAATATGCATTTAATATCCCTCCATATTTTTTCATGGCTTAATAGCTCATTTCTTTTTAGCACTGAATAATATTCCATTATTTGGATGTAACACAGTTTATTTATCCATTCACTTGCTGAAGGACATTTGGTTGCTTTCAACATTTGGCAATGATGCATCAAGCTCTTATAAACATATGTGTGCAGGTTTTTATGTGGGCATAAGTATTCAATACCTTTGGTTAAATACGTAGGAGAGTAATTGCTGGATTGCATGTTAAGATTATGTTTCGTTTTGTAAGAACTGTCAAACTCATAGATTAATACATATTTTGTAAGATTTATGCCTAGTATTTTATTTGGGAAGGTGTTAACATAAATGTTATTTTAATTTCAAATTCCATTTTGTCATTCTTAGCATATAGGAAAGCAACTGACTTTTGTATATTAACCTTGTAGTGTGGAACCTTGCTATAATCACTTACTGGTTACAGAAGGTCTTTATTTTTGGATATTCTTTTAGATTTTCTGCATAGATGATCATCTCCCAACAAGGACAGTTTTACATCTTCCTTCTTAATCTGTATACCTTTTATTTCCTTTGCTTAATTTCTTGCTTGCATTAGCAAGGACTTCCAGTATGATGTACAAAGGGAATGGTGAGAGATGTGTGGTCACATTTTTGAGAGGTGACTCAGTTTCCCTCAGCAATCAGTCATATATTCATGAAACTATTAAATAAGGGAAGTCAAATTGGTACCATGTGAAAAAGAGAGTGTTATGCCTCTTTTACAACTATTTGAAGAAAAATAAAATAAAATGATGTGAATATTGAATTAAAATAAAATAATTCTAAGTTGTTTTTCCTTAAGAAATGAGGATAGCAAATAAAAGTCACTAAACATTTATACAACAGGAAATAAAATAGTAAGTAAACAACAGCCTTCAATAATTATAGACAAATGAAAATTAGGAATGTGGAGTTGAGGGATAAGCTGGGGGAAAACCTCAGGGCCAGGATCATTTATTATTCATTCATTCATTCATTCATTCATATACATTTTTGGTACCTATGACATGCCAAGTAATATATTAGGTGCTAGGGATGATCAGAGCAAAAGTTCAGCCTCCTTTGATTTTTAAATTTTTTTTTTCAACGTTTTTTATTTATTTCTGGGACAGAGAGAGACAGAGCATGAACGGGGGAGGGGCAAAGAGAGAGGGAGACACAGAGTCGGAAACAGGCTCCAGGCTCCGAGCCATCAGCCCAGAGCCTGACGCGGGGCTCGAACTCACGGACCGCGAGATCGTGACCTGGCTGAAGTCGGACGCTTAACCGACTGCGCCACCCAGGCGCCCCAACCTCCTTTGATTTTTAAACTTCTGGAATCCTTTGAGCACGAATTTCTTTCTTCTCTTTTCTTTTTTTTTAAGTTTATTTATTTATTTTGAGAGAGGGGAGTGGGCAGAGAGAGAGAGAGAATCCCAAGCAGGCTCAACAGTCTCTGCACTGCCAGTGCAGAGCCTGACACAAGTCTGGAGCTCATGAACCTGGAGCCAAAATCAAGAGTGGGACGCTTAACTGACAGAGCCACCTAGGTGCCCCAGAGCTTGAATTTCTTTTCTTTCTTTTTTTATATATATCATTTTTTAACGTTTATTTATTATTGAGAGACAGAGAGAGACAGGGAATGAGCATGGGAGGGGAAGTAAGAGGGGGTCACACAGAATCTGAAGCAGGCTCCAGGCTCTGAGCTGTTAGCTCAGTGCCCAACATGGAGCTCGAAACCCCGAGATCATGACCTGAGCCGAAGCCGGATGCTTAACAGACTGAGCCACCCAGGTGCCCTTAAAGCATGAATTTCTTTAGCGGTGAACAACCTTGTTGGCTGCCCCTAGATAACACCTGGGGACTAGGCAGCCACCATCCATGTCCCTCTGGAACATTCAGATGTAACTACCTTCAGGCCAGTGTCCTTGAATGATGGTCTGACAGGCATATGAAGTCAGTGTCTGAGTCCATAGAAGACTGGACTTTGCTGCAAAATGTATCTCAGGTTTTTCAAGCCATTGCTTCTTGCTCCTTTTATTTAATTAATACCCCAGCAGCTACCCCTGCCTACACTTGCTCCATAGAAAGTAGGAGTGAAATGGTCTTCACCTATAACACTGAATCCTTTCTCTTAAGTCTGCCTCTTCCTCTCTGGCATGTGTGACGTAAATATTTTGCTATTTATCTCAAAGAAACAATGAATGATGCAATAAAAATTAAAAAGATAAAGTGTGTGATTCTCCATAGGCCACACAAGTATTTCTAATGAAAAATAGGTATTTTAATCGGGGAAATGAAATACACCATGTTTCTTAAATTTTACCAAAAAATGTCTCTAGGTGAAGATTTCTTTTGTGTGAAAATTTTAAAAATACAGTTAACAGTTCACAATCAAATAAATATATAATGAAATTGTGTATATATGAAGCAAAAATCTTGCTTTATGAGTTCAGATTCTCTATGATTGAATCTAATATGTCCTTACAGTTTTGAAAAACTATACTAATGTAATTTATCCATTATCAAACTTCAATTCTCAAGTGAGATATATTAATTTATAGATATATAGGCATTGCCAAAATTATTGGTATTTTATGATAATGATGTTTATTAAGAACCACAGAGTAGAATTTTAAAAATCAATTTGTCAAGCAGAAAAATAAACTGTGATTCCCAGGCCAAGAACTTTATTGTTTTTATTGTCTAAAGTCCCTAAAGTATAATTAAAACTTTTACTCTGATTTTCTTTCTCTATAAGACTGTTCCTGATTTAAAATTTGTTTTCCCTTAAATAGTCCATCATGGTTTGCATCTGATGATCGTACATTTGCTGATAATTTGGCCTCTTTTTTTTTTTTTTGCAATTCCATATTTTTTAGTACCTCTATCATTTTATTTTAGACTGCCAACTGACAATGTTAATTATGAATATTTCAATGATTCTTTATTGCTATAATTGCTAATACTCATATATTTACTTGTTTATTGTGGACACCAATGGAAAAATAATCTGCAGATTATTATTTTCATTTTTATCTACCACAAGCCTCTGTTTATCTGGCTAAACTAATCTATATCTCATTTTTTTCTCAGTGATCATTGCTCAGTGCTTCACCAAATCTGCCTTTCATTTCTCTGAGAAGTCATTCAGCTTGCGATCTCTCCTCTTTGTTTCACATAATACAGTCATATTTAACACTTTGTTGCTGGTTCTCAAACTTTGTAGACTTGAATTTTTCAGGTGAAATAACTGAGGCATTTTTTTGCTTATTAACTGAGTGGGTCCTAGAGAACATTTAACGTTTCCATAGTTTCGAAGATCCTCATTTCCTATGATGAAACAAGTTTTCATCACAAATAAGAAAGATGAAAACAATACCCCATTGTGTGAAGAATTCCTAGAAAAGGAGCTCAATAGGATAGAAAATGGCTGTTCTGGTTTTGTACATCCCCAGGAATTCATGGTCTTCTAAGTTCACTCTGAGCTCCAGTTAATAAGCATAAGAAACAATGACATATGCTGTCCCTTTGCATCATTGTCTTTATAGGAAACAAACAACCCCGAACTCCCACACACACCCTGTGCCTGCACCTTTGCCAGTGGGCTCCTATCAGTTAGGTGTGTGAGAAATACCTCTTCAATTACAATGTCAAAACCAAATATAGTTGCTTTTCCAGGTGTATAAATTCTGTATTTTATCATCTTATTTGAATTTTCAGTTAAATTATTTAAAAAATTAAATAGAAAATGTACTTACCAGCTTTTCAGGTTGAAATTAGATCAGGTGGTAATAAGAATCTATTATAAATCTTACTTCTAAAAAGTGATACAAGTGTTATGGAATACCTTGTTTCCTCTGAATGCTATTATTCAAATTTAAAGAAGTACTAATTTCATTCATATCTATACAAAGGGGTGAATTGTCAAAGTTGAAGGGAAAACTGAGATATAATATTTTATTCTCTAGTTTCTTGTCAGGATTATCATTCACATTTACTGTATTTTGAAGCCAAATAGGAATGAAAACTCTTAGACTGGAAAAAAGTTAAACAACACCTTTGTTATCTTATTTATGACAAGGCTTAGAAAAGCTCTGTACACTGGCAGACACTGAGGATAAATGCCTTGGACAATTATAGTGAAAAATACTTTGGATGATTGTCATGATGATGGCAATAAAGACAATAATAAAGATAAAATCTTCTCTCTTGATGTGTCCTTTACTTTTTGTCAGAAATAGTATCACTATTCAATGAGGGCTCATTTTGAAAACATGATCTACCTTCTGTACAAAGCCCTTGACCTATCATTTATAAAGGAGCTGAAAAACATCATTTTGCTAGGTAATGAAAATCACTAGTTCAGATGAGATAGATAATGTTTATTTCTTTATCTTCAGGTAGTTTTCCTACAGCAAAGAACTGATAAACAAAATAATCCCAAAGTATTAACTCACAAGATTTCATATATCAAACTATCTTAAATGCAAGTCAGATCTTGACAGCTACCTATGTCTGGGTTTGCTGATGTTATTGGAAATTTTAAAAGGAATAGGTTTTTCCCTAAAATAGCTTTATGTGTCAGGTGCAATTCAATTTAAAAGGTGACACAATCTTTACCTATTTGAATTGAATGCAAGAAGCTAAAATATTCTTCCTCGTATAGGCATTAGTTAATTTGCGCAACACAAATTATCACTCTGCTGAATGTCATTATTTCAGCTTGTCCATGACTTGTAAGGATGTTTATTTCCTGGTGCCCCTCTTGTTCTCCAATTTGAACTGATTCCAGATCAGCTATAATTAAATCAGGCCTTTTTCTACAACCATACTGGTCATTTTTGTCCCATTTTTCATTAGTGCTTTGAAAACTTAATTGCAGGACAAAATGCAATTCCTTAATTTGTCTTACAAAGACAATGAGTTTTTCAAGGAGAGTCTATGATTATTTTAATTAAAAACCCTTTTCTTTGAAAGTTAAAACAACTTAAGCCTAACATCATCATTTCTTTAAACACATTAACTCGTTAGTGCAAAAATGCAATAGTAGCCCTGAGCCTGCATTACAAATTACATATTTAATGTGCCTTTAATCATTCACAATGGGTTCCCTGATTAACTAATATTGCTAAATACTTGGCATTGCATACATATATCATTAACAAGATGAAAAAACTGAAGCTTAATTCCGTTTTATAGGTACATCAACTGTTGCCAAGCATTTCAGCCAATCAACCTTGACCTAAAGTTAGAACTTGTGTTAGTTGTCATGGGAAAATGAGGACATTCAAATTTCAAGCTAGTGAATTTAGAGGAGTTTAAATTAAAATAACTTGGGGTGCCTAGCTGGCTCAGTTGGGGTAGTGTGTGACTCTTGATTTCGGTTGTGGGTTCGAGCCCCATGTTGGGTGTAAGGGTTACTTAAAAATAAAATCTTAAAAAAATAAATTAATTAAAATAACTCTGATAGATATACATAGTACCCCAGAAGTTATTTTTTTTATTCTAGGTGAATATAACTTATTTTTTCTTAAATTGAATGTTCTGAATAATCAATCAACATGACTGTATTCTCTACCATGCGATATGGTTTTGTTTGGCTTTGTGTTTGCCATTGTTCTATCCGGATAATATAACCAAATATATTTAACTCTTATAGTCAAAAGAAATATTGAGTAAAGTCAATTTAATTTTTTTCCTTGTCTCCTTTTGGCTTTAACCTTCTCCATTATTTCGGAGTTGACAGTATTATCAAAACAGGAGGTACTCAGAGCTAGCCTTATGGTTCATTTATCCATGACTTATTTATTCTACAAAATTTTAGAACATTCAATGTGTTTCAGAAATTAGCATAGAGTGTGGAGATCCAGACATTAAATGACATTGTTTCTGTTCCCTGAAGCTCAAATTCCAGTAGAGAATCAGCTATTTATTTATTTGAATCAGCCTTTTAAATATACAAATATAATAGTCTAATTTCCAACTTTAAGAGTCTTCTATGACCCAAAGAAAGGGATCCTGCTTTGGTTAGTCAGATTAAAAAAAAAATAGAAGTCCCTACTCCAATGGTAAACTTTAGAATATGAGCTCATGACTTTGGCACCATAAGGGAGACAGGCCCCAATTGTGAAAGCAAAATGGTTCAATTAGTTATTAGGTTCTTGGATTCCATAAATGGCAGAAAAAAATGATATGAGGCTGATTTTCATATGCAATTTATGAACCATGAAACATCAATTAAAGCATTTAGTAGTCAAATACTGAACAGGTCTATCAAGATAACTAGCAAAAGTAATTGACCAATGTTAAATGAATGATTACATATAGTAAAATAACTACATTAGCTGTAAAACCTAAAAAAGAATTACTATTTTAATACCTTATATTTTAATACCTTATACCTTATATTATATCTTAACTAATTCCTTTCTCATTATAGATTGTCTGCAATAGTCCTCTACTAGTCAATGAGGTGATGTTCCCGTATGTGATAGGCTCTCTGTAAAGATGTGTTTACTTACTGGCTAAGAAACTATTCTTGGTCATTTTATTTCTGTATTCCCATTTTATACCTTTTTTCCACAAAGCCGAAATGTAGTCCAAATTTTCAGGATCATATCCTGTAATCTTCCTACAATGGCTTCAATTTGAAGATCGGCTTCTACTCCTGATAAAGTATGTCATTTAAAATACAAATTCAAGAGTAGATGGAAATTTACCTCTGAATCCACATCATCTTGGTACTAGTGTCTCATACATATTCACTTATTTATTTTATCTCCATGTTCTCCTGATGATTTCTTGTTCTGTTTCTGCCTCTCTGACATTTACTTACTTGTTTTGGTGGCTATACCCTTCTACTTAATGACTACTTGTATAATTAGAGTCCATTGTACAGTTTATTTCTGGTCTCTGTATATAGTTTGTTTTTAATTGCTTATCAAAAACTGAAAAACACCCCTATTTTTGTTTGTAGCTTTTCTTCACCAATCCTCTGCTACCTAATGCTATCCACAGCAACAAGGTCAACAGAAATTCTTAGAGTGCTTTTACAAACTATGACCACTATCAAAGTTAAATTGTATACTTTCATTGTATCATCCTACATATTTATATATAGTTCACAAATATGGGGAAAGAATAAGAATGTCAAAAATTCATGAGAACATGGAAGCATTTATTTTCCTGATACATATATGTATTTTGAAAATAACACACAAAAAAGATTATATACCATTTGTGATATATGTATTTTAAGAATAATTTACATATTCAAATGTACCTTAGGAGTCCTTGGTAAACATTCATCGATATAGTCTATGACGATTTTAAAGAACTGTTTCTTGGGGGATGCCTGGATGGCTCAGTCAGTTAAATGTCTGACTTTAGCTCAGGTCATAATCTCACAGCTTGTGAGTTTGAGCCCCACATTGGGCTCTGTGCTGACAGGTCAGAGCCTGGAGCCTGTTTCAGATTCTGTGTTTCCCTCTCTCTCTGCCCTTCTCCCACATGTGCTCTGTCTCTGTCTTTCTCTCTCTCTTTCTCTCTCTCAAAACTAAATACACATTAAAAAAATAAAAAATAGAAAAGAATTGTTTCTTGGGCTTTCATGGAGATCTGAGTTAAATGGAAAAACCAAATTATCCCCTATCTGCTCTATATCATATTCTTCTATCTTACTACCAAGAGCACTATGAAAATCTATGGAATGTGTTTATGCAAAGCTATGATGTACTTTGGTCATTTACTTAATATGGGTATAAGAAGGGTTTTTTTATTATTTAAGGGATGGAAGAAATTGCTGATTATTTTTTTTCAGAGATCTAGGTAGAATGTTATATCATCAACCTCTTTGAATGTATTAGCTGGCTGTCAAATGCCACAGTTATATTTTCATGGCCATTGTCAAAGTGCATTTTATGTCATAGAATACTTCCTTTGAAGCATACAATGTGCCAGAGTCAGTAGGTAAGCTGAAAAACTAGTCACAAGCAGAGATAATCAACAAAGAAATCCAGCTGCTAAGAGAATAAATCTGATATAACAAACAACTGACAAGTGTTGAGGACAAAAGCACTCAAATTTATGATATCTGGGTCTATGATATTTCCCATTAACTAAATAATAATTTTGTTTACAGGAAAGTAAGCTCTTCTTGTGTGTGAGGGGACTTGAATTAATAGGCTTAGTATCTGCCTATTAATAACCAATCCACAAAGTAGATTCTCTTGGATTACTTTTGCTGTGTAACACTCCACATCCAAATTTAGTGGCTTAAAACAACCTTCCATTTACCTCATGATTCTGTGGGTCAGAAATTTGGGCTGGGCTCAAATGGTGAATCTTCTGCTAAACCTGGCCTGACTCACTCATGGTCTGGTCAGCTTGACGGGTTAGTGGGAGCAGATGGGGGAGGGGGCTACCAGGGAACAACTCATTTCTGCTTTCTGTGATCTCAGCAGGCTTGTGTAAACATTTTCACATGGTGCCCAGAGGGTTCCAAGAGCTTTGAGAAAAGAAAATCTCTACTCCCAAATGTTTTGCAAACTTCTGTTGGTACTTAATTAACATTTTATTGTTCAAAGTAAGTCACATGGCCAATGCAAGATTGTGGGAGACCACAAAAAGTTACTTAGAGGAAGTGAACTCAAGAAGAATTTGGGGGCTATTTTTGCATTTTATCCCCATAATGTATGAAAAGTGCTTACTTTGGCAGTAAACTAAAATACTGAGTAATCTGTAGATTGCCAGATTTTTCTTAGGTAAGTCATTAATTAAAATCTGGATCTGATAGGTCTTGGCTCAAAGACTATTCCTGCATGTATTTTCAATTAACTGTGTTACACTGGGCAAGTAAACTGCATATTCAGTATATCACCTTACAATTTATGAAATAAGGGTACTGGGGGCACCTGGGTGGCCCAGTCATTTAAATGTCTGACTTCAGTTGAGATCTTGATCTCGAAGTTCATGGGGGTTTGAGCCTACATCGGGCTGATGGTGTGGAGGCTGCTTAGGGATTCTCTCTCTCCCTCTATCTGTGTCCCTCCCTCACTTGTTTTCTCTCTCTCTCTCTCTCTCTCTCTCTCTCTCAAAATAAATAAATAAATGTAAAAAATAAAATAATAAAATAAAATAAGGGTACCAGATTATATGACCCCTATGAATTCTTAAAGTTTTGTTTGATATTTTTCAAAAAAATTGTTAATGTTTATTTATTTTTGAGAAAGAGAGAGAGAGAGAGAGCATGAGTAGGGGAGGAGCACAGAGAGAGGGAGACAAGGAATCTGAAGCAGACTTCAGGCTCTGAGCTGTCATCACAGAGCCTGATGTGGGGCTTGAACCCATGAGCAGTGAGATCATGACCTGAGCCGAAGTCAGATGCTTAACCTACTAAGCCACCCAAGAGCCCCAAAGTTCTGATATTTTTTAATCCAGAAAATAATTCATAAATACTTCCCATAAGCAAATCCCTTTGTGTACAAAATGGGACACTACAAAGAAACAAAAGCTTGATATTGATATGAAGAAATTTGCAATCTAATATTAATCACAACAACTACATATTCAGAAACTCTGTTATCATACCTACATACACACTTTCATTTAATACTCATTAAAATCCTGCCAACTAATATTTATTTGCATTTTTGATAAAAGGAAAAAGAAACATAAGAGAACAATTAATTTAATTGAAATCACATATCTATGAGGTAATCTTGGCTAGGATGTGGATCCACAGTTCTTAATCATTCCATTATATTTTCTCTGGGCCCATTGAGTAGAACAACACATATCAAAGATATATAAAATGAATCAAATGTATGTAAGCCACATATAAAAAGATAGGACATGTCCAAGTGCACAGGATGTAATGAGTTTCTGAGTACAAATAGGGAAGTGCGAGTCAGGAAAGGTCTGCTACATAATTTTAGCTATAAGGTAAAATTGGAGGGAAGTGAAGCTTAGGGTACTTGGGTTACTTGTCCTCTGAAGAAGTAATGAGAGAATGTTTTTGACTTTAGCACAAATTTTGTTTTAGGAAATAGTGGCATTTTCATCCAGAAAGGTAACTTGAGTAAAAATTATATTTGACTTTGTAAATTACCTTGAGTGGTTTCGAGTTATTTTTGCTCAATAGGCAGTAAGGATACCTAGAATGTTTATAAACAGGGAAGTTATATCATGAAGTGTGTTGATTAATTTGGCATAACTACCTTTGAGGCTAGGAACTAGTTAGAAAATTATTAAAATATTTGGGTAAAGCATTTCTCAAAGTGTGCTTCACAGAACACTAATTCTTAGAGGTTCTAAGAGCTATTGTTTTTTGGTTGCTGTATTAAAATAAGATTGGGAATTTTGTATTAAATAAACTAACAAAGTTTCTTTATTGGAAGACATCTCTGCTAATGAGTATTTAAATCTCTACAATGGGATAAAGCATGTGGCATTTTTGAAATGGATGTAAACACACAGAAAGTCCTCTTTTTTTTGAAGAAACTTTCAGAGGGCCAGTGTTCTCAAATGCTCTCAAAAATGCTGGCTTGATTATAAGTGATGGAGAATACTAGGAATAATGAAAGAAAAGAATTTAGGAATATTTCTTTTGGTGAAGAAAAGTGTGATAGGATTATGGATTGGTGTAAACAATATTAAAAATAGATCCACAATTTTGAATTTAAATGAGAAGGAAATAAACACTTAAAATGATGACGTGTGATTGATTAGATAGGGCAAGTAGAAACAGAGGCAAGTTCAGGTTTAGGTGAAGAATCTAGGTGCTCACCGGCATTTGATGAATATTCTCTTCATTCTTTCCTCTCTGCTAACCAGTCAACTTTCTACTCCTGATGTCTCCTTCCATGTGAAGGACTCCTGATTAGAGTAATATTGTTGTCCTCTTTCTGACTGCCTCTTTGTTCGATGACAAGAGTGGCTTATCTTATTGGTGAATTTCCAATTTTTGGTTGGAGGAAAGGGGGATCTTATTATTCAAAGAAAAAGAGCCATGTCCTCTTGAGGGAAAGTCTGGTTTTCAGTGCTGTACTGGGAAGTGTTGCAACAAACAATGTGCTGAACTGGAAATACCATAGTAGTATCAAAACTAAGGCATGTTCTCCAATCTAGATTTTCTCTGTATAACAATTGGTATTTTGATTTTCAACTACTTATTGTTTTTATCTGTCTCTTAGTTGGTTCACAACCTAGTAAATGGATTTCATCAGCTTCTTTGAAGCACCCATGAAGGCCATGCCACAAGTCTTGAGTTTCATACCTTCTCCATCCAAGAGAAAAATTTAACCTGAGACCTTAGGATCCAAACTGTAAATTCACAGTAGAGACAATCTAATGCACCATTTGGGACAACTGTCTTTCTCTGGTTTGGAAGGCAGATTCACTTGGTACAAATACAGCTACTGTGGGCAATTATATTACAAAGATTGTTGGTTAATTTAACATGACTAGCTTTAAGCCTAGTTTATTGTGAGCTCGAGAAAAACTCCATGAAGTATAGATGGGTTACATAGTTACATAACCAGGCAAGACCAGCAATGGACTTGGATTTTAGGGAAAACTGAGTGCATATTAGCATTGGTATATATAAAAGTGTTTATTTTGCTTCCCCTAAGATGTCCTTGTATGTCATGAAGGTCTGAGATAGGACAAGTGAGACAATATGAATTCATGTATATTCAGTGCATTTACAATGGCAATGCCTGAGTTAGCGCAAAACATAACTTTTCCAAAAGTTCCCTAGATTTTTTCCTGAGATGGGACTAGCTCAGTAACCTTTGGATCTACATCTAATTGCTGTTTACATATAGCATTTTGCATTAAAATTTCATAAGCAACCTCCAAATTGATCAAACCAATAGAAGTATATGAGTTTTTTCTTTCTCAGCTGGCTCATAGCTAGCTCTGTTCATCAATCAAGCCAAACTGTGCCCTTGGCTTATCTCACTACGGTGGTTGTAAGAAGGTAAATCTTGAGCAGTGCTCATTAACTCATTTATTTTTCCACAATGTCTCCTGAGACCACTGATCTGATATACTGTACTTCTCATCTACTAAAATTATAACACTTCCTTTTCTTGATACAATAAGATTTCCTTTCTGATGGTTATTATTCAACCCTTCTGCAAAATTAGAATATATCTTCTACAATTTATTTCTTCCCTTGCTGAAAAAGGCCCTCTCTGTATATATTTTGTTAACATTCCATTTTCATAAATTATCACTCATCATCAATACAATATATTATATCAACAATGTTGAGGTATAATGACAGGATATCCTTTTGGATACAATACTGTATGGGCATTCAACTGCATTGTCAATAAAGTAGGCTCACACCAGTCCCAGAGAAGACTAGCCCATCCTCATGTTAAGCAATCACCTTGAAAAAGTAGATATCTAAGGTCCACTTAAATGAATTATTTTATATTGGTTTTGAAGATAGATGATGATAAAGATAACAGTTGAAAAAAACAAAATTTTGTATGGTATCATGAACAATATTTTATCACTTTGATGTGATCTGTTTAATAAGGAGACTAATATGCTTATTTGTTTCATACTAAAACCTGAAAATATGATATGTATTTGATTCTTCTTCCTGCCATTAAGTATTTGAGAATCCCCTAGACTCTCAGTCCTAGAGTGATAAGGTGAAATAATAGTGTTAAAGAATTTGCATCATGGTTCTACTTTAAATCATGGAAGAATAAATATAAATATGGAATTTTACAGGCTGTCACTTCAAATTGCCATTCCCCATCTTTATAAATATCCTTTAGCTTACAAAAACAAATATTATTTAGAAGAAAGAATTCTCTACTTTATTGCTATGAGAATCAGAGAAGAAAATGAGTATTATATTGTCTTATATCTGGGAGTAAAGTAACTTTCTAAAAATTAACTGATTTTGCCTTCAGTGTCTAGATATTTACCATTAATAATTTACTATGAGTATCATGACTTTAGGACAAGGATTCAGAAGGTCAGCTTATTTTTTGTCCCATGGAAAATACCTCAGGAATGAATAACAAGGGAGGAGAAATGTAATAATTCAGGTACTTTTATGATAAACAAACTAATTATAAATGTCCCCCAAACTGTGATCTGTTCAGTTTTTCAGCCCTTTAAATATTGCCTAAAATTATATTTCAAATAACTTCATGTAATTTGTTGTGGTTCTAACAAACTCAGGCATTGACATATCCAAGAATGATTCCTTTACTTTTGCATGGATTGCATTAATGGCAACAGACAAGTTGTCATAAAAGATTTTCTTGCTGCCTTTTGGTACATCTAATGTAGGGACATATGCACTAATCAGTGTCATTGTTTGAACTCCCTCCAGCCTCAATTTTAATGTCTTAAGCCTGAGGCTGACCATATGGCTCAAAAATAAGTCTTTTCACCTTCTAAAAGGTCACAGTCTATCTTTAGTTACATTTTTAAAACTGCTTTGAGCTTATGATTTAAGTACTTAGGTGACTTTCAGAAATGATAAATCTTTCCTGAGAATGAATGTGACTTGTTTACTGAGGAACAAAACAAACCAAGCCCATGTATCCAAATACATTTTAATATGTTGGAAAAATATATCTTAAAAGTTATGGAATATTGAAATTTGAGGGATATTTTTAACTATTTTCACATGTAATGAGGAAGAATCAAAGTTATCAGTGACGAGTCTTTAATGTTGAGGAATCTAAATGAAGGCACAGTGGCATTTTCTTATCAGATAATGTACCTTCATCACCAGTAATCAATTAGGAGAAACAAAAGCAAGGCTTCTGGGTGGCTCAGTTGTTTAAGCCTCTGACTTCAGCTCAGGTCATGATCTCGTGGTTTGTGGGTTCAAGACCTGAATTGGGCTCTGTGCTGACAGCTCAGAGCCTGGAGTCGGCTTCAGATTCTGTGTCCCCCTGTCTCTCTGCTACTTCCTGGCTCACACTCTTTCTCTCTCAAAAATAAACATTTAAAAAATATATTTGAAAAAAAAGGAGAAACAAAAGCAATGTATTTTAAAATTTCAAATTCTGGATTGGAACTGCCACAATTGTTGATTTTTAATAATTTTTCTTTTTCTTTGATTTTTTACTATTTTCTGATTTTACTCACATTTCAATATAAAATTCTTGACAAATGAGAAAGCAGAAATTCCTCTTTTTTTTTTTTTTTTTTTGTACTCTGGGTACTATTTCTTAATCCAAAACACCAAAATTAGTAAAAGGAAAAAAATGATTCTCAGTTGCAAGTTATTTTACATTCGAGAATTTAATAAAATGATATGAAATGAAATAAAACTTTTTCTAAAAATCATTATGTTCAAAATCTAAAACACAAAGTCTAGATGAACACTTCATTAAGTGTCCAAAGTGTGTTCAGGACCTGAGGGATTTCCCCTGCCTTCTTCAGACCAAGTACTCCCAATCTTTGAGTCACTCTGGTCTGAAGAAGGCAGAGATCAGAGACATACTCTCTGAAATGTGTAAATTGTGTAGTTATCACAAAAACTCTACCCTGGATGCCTACAAATCTGCAGTTTACCTGTCATTTCCCATTCCTTCATAAGATTCTCTGACTTAAACTTTGTTCTCCGTGTAAGTACTTCAGCCTGACCCACATCTAGGGTAGAGATGCTGATCATTTATTTGGTTCTTGCCAAGCTCATCATTTCAATAGGAACTGATTCTTAGACACCTAAGACTGCCCCAGTAATATCTAAATTTAAGTTACCTTCCTGAAGGATGCTATTTCTCCTAGTCCCGCTCACAGTTGTTGGTTGCCTTATTTTTTCTATTGGTCAGTTGCTAGACTCCTTCCGTGTATACTGGCCAAATATGCAAACAGACAAAACCCCAACATAAACATGCCTTTAAGAATATATTTTATGAGTGTTTTCTTAATACTTGGAATAACATGAATGTATTTTTTAAGATCAATATATTTTCACAGGTAGTTATAAGGGTGTTCCTTCTCATGGGATTGAAATGAGATTAATAGACTGTCAATACCTGAAACTAATATTGCACTGTATGTTAACTAACTGGAATTTAAATAAAAACTTAAAACTGTCAATAATTTTCTGGGTTTTTAAAAGGCAAGTCAGGCCAATATCTACACGCCCCTTCCCAAAAATATGTGACTAGAGTGGGTAAGAATAGTGTGTTCTGTCTGTAAAACTTCTGCTGAAAGATTTCTTGGTGAAAAATTTATCCTTGGTTTTTGTTGTTGTTGTTTAAATAAAAAATTAAAGAAAACAATTATCTATCAGCATTCCAAATGAGTTAATAGACCCGGGTGACTGAATGCCCTCACTGGATCAACATCCTAAATTTACAATCATTTATCTGAGAACTCACCCAACACACACACACACACACACACACACACACACACACACACACACACGCATGCTCTATATATCTTGTGATTACAACAATCAAAGTATAGTCTAATCATGGAAAACAACTACAAGTTTGGGTGATGTTTCATAAATAAATAATTTTCTTAAAATACATACTTACAGAAAGTCATACAAATTATAAGATTTGTATCTGACAAACTATTATAAAATGAAAACATCTATTCATTTACATCCAAACAACAAATACAATATTGAAACATTCCCAGAAGATTCCTCTTTAACCTCTCCTAATCTCTATATTCCCTTTCCTCAAAGGTAACACCACCTTAATTTCTAATACAACAGATTTATTTTGTCTCTTTTGAACAGTATATAAGTGGAATCATATGATATGTATTAGTTTGTGTCTGTCTTCTTTAGCTTAACATTAGATTTGTAAGATTCATCCACATAGTTTCATGCAGCTGAGTCTGTACATTTTCATTATTGTGGAATATTCTATTGTATAAAAAAAAAAAAAACAATTACCCATTCTAGTGTTAACAAACTATTTGGTTTTCTAAATTTTAGCAATTAACTGGGGCGCCTGGGTGGCGCAGTTGGTTAAGCATCCGACTTCAGCCAGGTCACGATCTCACGGTCCGTGAGTTCGAGCCCCGCGTCAGGCTCTGGGCTGATGGCTCAGAGCCTGGAGCCTGTTTCCCATTCTGTGTCTCCCTCTCTCTCTGCCCCTCCCCCGTTCATGCTGTCTCTCTCTGTCCCAAAAATAAATTAAAAAACGTTGAAAAAAAAAATAAAATAAATTTTAGCAATTAACTAAAGCAGCTATGGAGATTCTATACATATATATTGGCCCATATATATTTACGTTTCTGTTGAGTTTGTGCTTAGGAATGGAGTTAGTAAGCCAGAGGACTAGCATTTTTTCAACTTTATGAAATAATGACAAATGTTATTTGAAAGTACTTGGACTTACACTCATACCACTAGTGTAGAGAATTCCAGTTGCACTATATTTTCCTCCACACTTTGAATTTTCATTCTGTTTAATTTTAGCAATTCTGAACAGAGCATAGATTGTAACATTTTTATTTTAATTTGCTTTTGCCTGGCAACTAAAAAGAGTCTCTTCATATATTTTTTTCTTTATATTTAGGTATTCTCTTTTGGGTAGAGTGTTTGTTAAAGTCTGTTGTCTAATGGATTGTCTATTCTGTCTTTGAGTTGTTTTTATACTCTGGACTTAAGACCCCAGGAGTCATACATATGGACAATTGTCCTACTTTGTCTTTCATTCTCTTCATTTTGTCTATTAATGAAGGGTTTATAGTTTTAATGTAATCTAATTTAAATGTTATTTACTTTGCAACTCACGCTTTTTATTACCTGTTGAAGAAATACTTTATTGCTTATCATGAAGATAGTTTTCCATATCATCTTTTGGAAGTTTTGTTGTAATTATTCAAGTTGATGGAAGGTAGAAGATGCATTTTTCTATATTATTCAATTATTTTATTATCTTTTTGAACAGAATATCCCTTCCATTTCCTCTGAAGTTGTATTTTTGTCATAAACCAAGTGTCCGTTATGTTTGAATCTCTTTCTAGACTCTTTAGTCTGTTTTATTTGCCACATTTTTTTTTTCAAAAACTCATGCTGTGTCAAATACTCTATTGTGATCATTTTGATATCTGTTCAGGCAAGTCTTCCTAATTTGCCCTCCTGCAGGATTATTTTAACTCTTTTTGGCTTTTAAAATATATATTTTTGGTTAGCTTGTCATTTTCCCTAAAATAAAGGTTGGACTTTTGACCAATACTGGAATAAAGCTATTTATTCAATAAATATTTGGTCAATTTAGGGAGAGATGATGTCTTATTAATATGGCACATACAGTATTTAATATAGGTCTTCTTTGATTTTATTCCTCATATTTCCCACCCTCTTTTTTTTCTTCCTGACTTACTGTACTGGCTTTTATTGCAACCTATATAAATGATAAATCAAAGTTTGAAAGTGCTCATTCTTGTCTTATTTCCTGATGACAGAGGAAAGCTTTTAACATTTCACCATTAATTATGAAATTTCTTCTCATTGTTGTTTTAAAAATACCCTTTATCAGATTATAAAAAGTACTTTCTTTCTCTATTGCCGAGTTTTTATTATAATGATGATGATGATGATGATAATGATGACTGTTAAATCTTATCAGATGTTTTTTATGAAAATCTCTAAAGAGCAATTTTATTCTTTATTCATTTGTACACTCAATTATTTTTTATTTTCAAAACACTTCCACAACAGTAAATATTCTTACAATGTAATTTATAGTAGTACCTTATTTTTGTAGTATATAAACATGCCATTTCCTATTTATTCAGTTCTTAGCTTTCTGAAGTTTAGGCTGACTCAATATGTTTAGGTGACATAAAAAATACTGCTAACATCCAGTTCTATATAATTTTGGGCACCTAATTTTTTCCTTAAAATTTTTTCTTGATATAGACGTATTGAGTCAGATCATATATATTCTTAATTCTTTAGCTAAATATTGTGAAACTTCTAATAATAATTATACTAACCAGCCCTTCAGCTGGTAGTATCTAAAACTATTCCATCTCCTTATACTAGTTATTGCATTTTAAAATATTCTTTGCAGCATGCCATGTGAAATTGGTATCTCATTTTAATTTTCATTTTACAATAGACTTTTTAATTGGAAAGATAGATATACAACTATTATTTGCAGAACTATTAATATTAAATTTTGGCTTATGAAAGAGATAAATCTGTAAAATAGGAAATAGACCAAACAGCTTGTTGCCTCAACTTAGTGGGGGTGATGGCCTCACTTTCAGAAAGTTCTAAGCATCAAATACTTTTGATCTGGTTCCAAATAAAAATTTTCTCATTTTTCATAAATGATTATACAAGATGTGAGCTATATAAGCAAAATTTCTTTTAAGTTGCCCTTAATCAATCTACAAAGAGAATTAGATTGTAAAATTGCATTTGATGCATAAAATATGTCCACCTTTAAATCCAAAACATGATATAATCTCTTACTTTTCATAGAGAACCTTTAACATTTTAAACATATTATATAAAAGACCAGTGAGTGATATTTTTACATTTCTTCTAATGATAAGTTGTTTATATCATTCATAACACTAATTCTTGTTCATGTACCATGAAATGCTTCAATTGAGACCTTTTTTTAGATTAGCATTTATATCTCAGTTCTCTGGTCACTTTTGCCATTACTTCATAGATGATTTCACAACAGAAATGCTGAAGAAGCAAATTCACCTGGCCTCTACCTGAACTACAAACAATATCCATGCATTATTTTACATTCTGTGTTAAATATGAATCTCTAAGTGCAACTCCAATCGCTTCACCAAGATGCAGAAGGATAACATTGGTAATTTATAGCTCCTTCTGATAGAGAAGAATATTATATAAAATGTAAGGGGTGGTTCCCAGGTGCTAGTTTCACGGTGATTTACAATATGATGTTGTTTCCTTGCCTTTTACTGCAGGGAGTTAAATAGGAAAAGACTGATTTTGCTACTGTTGTATTTAATCAAGATTTTTAGAGAGTGAAAGACAGCTGTCAGTTGCTACATGAAATGCATGGTGAAAGAAACTTTTATTAATTTTTACATAGTAGATTCAAAGTAATTTTTATTTCCTTCTGTGAGATGCAGGGCTTAACTATATGATCACATTTTTAAATGGATACACTTTCAAAAGCAAACCAAAAAAAGCTTTGGAAATAAAATATGAAGCTTTTCCTCACACAGATAAAATGACAGTTACTATAGTGAGTGGTCATTTAATAATTACGATGATTATGGCCATCTAGTCTGAAATTTTCTGTAATCACATTTTTGGTTTTCTCCTGAGATCTGTCCCTTGGAATTGAAGAACTTGTATATCAATCATTTAGTATATAATGTTTTGAGCCTCATAAGAATAAAGTACCAACTTGTGTCTAGACACGCGTGGAGAATATACTACTACACAAAGACATGCATAAAGAGCATTACTCACGGGCCTTTGGCCACAGTCTAGTAAAACCTCCCTATAATTCACAAATGATTGAGACAATTCTTTGGTTTCCTGGATGGATAACACATGGATAACACAGAGTTAGAGTCATTTCTAACTCTGCAGTTCCAGCCAAAGTATTTTATGTCCTTGCTGGAGGAGCCCCTGGCAATATGATTTTCTTAGCTTTAAGTTTGGTTGTATGACTGAAGTCTGTAACGGTAAACTTCTCCTAAAGAATAAGTTTCCCAGAAATTAATTGGCACTATGCCAGTGTTCACTTTTACTAACTGAATCTCCATATATTTAATGCTTTAGGATTTGTGGCTAAATCAGTATGTATGTAATTTCCAGACATACTTTGGCTTTGTCTTATTCACCTGAGCGTTTTTCATTTATACTTACAAATGTCTTAGGCAAATGAACACCTACACTAATGTTCTTGCTTTTTTCTACTACTTGAGTAGATCTGTCCTATTTTGGAGTTCCCTTGATGTTTAAGATCATCCTATGACTGATCTCAAAAAGAGATACAAATTTGCTGCGCCAATTTCCACCTCCACCAGCAAGTTATGAGAATTCCAGCTGATATCATTGGTACGACTTGCTGCAGTGTTTCTAAGTTAATCCAGGCTGCTGAGTTTGTTTTGTTCCTTCTGGGTCAGAATTTGCATTTTGTAAATGATTAAATAATGTTGAGAATATTTTGTATTCTTTTTGGCCTTAATTTGGATCCTCCATTATCTACTGGTTTTTTTTTTAATGGATTTATAGGTTTACCTGATGTAAGTTTTTCTTTTTTAAAAACAAGATATGCATAGTGAAAGTATTTTCTCATAGTTGGTGACTTACCTTTTCAATCTCTTACTGGTGCCTTTTAATGGATAGACCTTTATAGTTTCTGTATAATTTATCAATGTATATTTTATTGTTTGTGCTTATTGTTTCATGTTTAAAATCTGCATATATATATGTACACACACACAGGCACACACACACACACACACACACACACACACACACACACACATATATGAAGCTATTTTCCTGTAATTTTTAGCGAAGCTGTGTATTTCACCTTTCACATTTAGGTCTATGAACTATCTAGAATTTGTTTTGTTTAGTGTGAAGTTATGATCAAAATGTAGTTTGTTCTCATATGTATACACCCATGTTTCCCAAGTTCACTTCACCTGCATCTAATTTGTGGTCAGATGGCTTTTGTGTGGGTGTTTTCTTTTTTTTTAAATTTTTATGTAAATTATTGTTATTTAACATATAGTGTAATACTGGTTTTAGGAGTAGAAGTAGTGATCCATCACTTACATATAACACCCAGGGCTCCATATAGGAAGTACCCTCCTCAATTGTGTGGGTGGTTTTTTTTTTTAATTTTTTATATGTTTATTTATTTTTGAGGCTGAAAACACGAGTAGGGGAGAGGCAAAGTGAGAACGGGACAGAGAATCCAAAGCTGGTTCTGTGCTGAGCCACCCAGGTGCCCCATGTGTAGTGTTTTCTTGATTCTCAATTTTGTGCAAATAGTCTATCTATCCTTGAGCGGACGCTATACTGTTTTCATTGCTGCAACTTTATAATAATTATCAAAGTTTTCAAGTGCAAGTCCTTTGCTGTTGTTCTTCATTATCTTTAGAATTTTCTAAGCTTCTTTAAATTTTCCATTTTCTTATGAATTCTAGAATTATCTTTCCCAACACACCATTCCCCATACACAGGAAAAACAAAAAGAACAATTTTTTGATATCATGATAGTGATTGGATTGAATCTCAAGATCAGTTTGAGAAGAATTATCAATTTAATAATTTTAAACCACCCAAACATCAGTTAGGTATCTTTAAATATTTTTCCTGCATATCTTTGTTATACGTATTCATAGGTATTTGATCATTGTATGATTTTGCAAGTGGTGTTTTTAAACTCCCGTATGGGGCGCCTGGGTGGCGCAGTCGGTTAAGCGTCCGACTTCAGCCAGGTCACGATCTCGCGGTCCGTGAGTTCGAGCCCCACGTCAGACTCTGGGCTGACAGCTCAGAGCCTGGAGCCTGTTTCGGATTCTGTGTCTCCCTCTCTCTCTGCCCCTCCCCCGTTCATGCTCTGTCTCTCTCTGTCCCAAAAATAAATAAATAAATAAATAAAAAAAGCAACGTTGAAACCCCTGTTTACTGATATGTCATTTATAGATAGAAAAATTCACCCTTTTTAGGTGTACACTTTGATGAGTATGGACAAATGTATACAGTTGTGAAATAACTATTAGTTATTTCCCTATTGAGAAATATATCCTTATTGAGATACAGAATACTTCCATCACACAAAATGTTTCCTTGTATCACTCTATGGTTAATACCACTCCTCATTCCTAGCCCATGATACCCACTGACCTGACTTCTATTCCATTGTTTTGCCTTTTTCCAGAATGTCAGGTAAGTAAACTCATATATATGAGTATGGTGTCTGGCTTCTTCCACTGAGCATGATGCATGTATCTGAATTTTTTTCCTGTATATTGATGAATTGTATTATACTGCATGAAACTACAACAATTTATATGTCCATTCATCAGCTAATGAACATGTGAGTTGTTTGAAGTTTGGGGCTATTATGTATAAAGCTTCTATAAACATGTGAATGGACATATGCTTTCTTTCTTTTATGCCATATGGTAAATGTATGTTTAACTTTATAAGAAACTGCCAAGAAGTTTTCTGAAGTTGCTGTACCCTTATGCATTCCCATCAGCATGTGAGTTGAGTGCTTCAGTTAATATGCTTCCTTGTCAGCATTTTGTCATCTTTGGTTGCTGTTGTTTTTTAAATTTTTAACCATTTTTATAAGAGTGCAGTATCTCTGGTTGTGGTTTTAATCCCGTTTTACCTAAAGATCAGTGATGCTGAACACCTTTTCTTGTGCTTATTTGCTATCCGTATCTCTTCTTTGGGAAAGTTTCTGGGAAAACCTATCTATCCCTCATTTTTTCTGGGTTGTTTTTCACCTTATTAACAAATTTAAAGTGTCTTTATATACTTTGGATACAAATTCTTTAATGGATATATATTTTATAACTGCTGGTTCACAACTTGGTTAGCAGAGGGCAGGGTGGATTTTAGTTTCTAGTTACTCCGTTAGCCAGGTGCAATTGTGCAGCAAACATCCCACAAAATGTATGCAGCAGCCACTGGGTATTTTTAGGAGGGTAACTCTTTGAGTTTATGATACTGTTAATTTCTGTTTGATCTAATTTTCTCTGAAATACATGGTGGACATTTCTTCTCTGGGTTTTAATTTTAATTGAAGAGATGGAGTTTATGAATGAGAGAACAGGATAAAGTGATAGGAAAGTACACATGGTACCAGGAGTGAAGAAGGCAAATTTACAGAGAACATTTGGGTTTTCAAAGGGATGGATTAGTGGATTTGGGTCAGTTATGGCTACCATTCTAAGAGGCTATGTCATTGGGATTGTTTATGTTTTCATCATAAAAATGTGTATATTGTTATATAAATCTGCTTTGTATGAGACATATTAAACATTTGTTGGCAATCATTCAATTCAATGACCTTCGTGATTTAAACTAAAAATATGATGCTTTAAATATGAGATTAAGCCATTTTAACATAAGGTCACATTTAAACTAATTATATAAAATCATTATGTCTCAAATTTTCCTTCTTTTAAACTTTTACTACTATTTAGTCCAGCAGAGATTTCAAAATAAATTTTTAATGTTCATTTTCTTTAACTTTATAATTAATCTATATAAGCTATTTTTTTCTTTTTTGGCAACCTAACTAAGATCTTTGCTAGAATGTCTTTTTTTTACCCCTAAGGATTCATTAGCTATTTCAGAAAAATAAAACTTGGTAGAGGAGCTAATAGAAGTATAAAATTATTGTATATGAGTTATGGAATTTATATCAAGCTAATAACAAATGGTATATTTTTATTTCTGTATATACTCACATACTGTATGCTATGTTTAATAATAGAATATAAAAGATGAAGTATTTATTTAAATATAAGCAGGTACTCCCACATATTCTGGGTAATGGTCTTGGAACCCCAACCATGTTACCCCTCTGACCAGGGTTGAAATATATAATGAATTTCAATTATATTTGATTTCCAGATAAACACATTTAAAAAATATAAATGTGTCTATTCAATGTTTGGGACATATATGTAGTATAAACTCTACTCCAGGCTCTACTGAACTCCAGATAAATTGGACCATAAGCTGTTCCTTAAGTATCACAAGTGTTAACTGAATCCCAAGTTTGGCTGCCCATCACTCAAAAGGCCAATACTCAAGAGATGAGTGTTGATGAAAGGAATTTGAACTTTACTCAGGAGGCTAGCTATCTGGGGAGAAGGTGGACTCTTGTCTAAAAGCCAACTCCGGGGGCACCTGGGTGGCTCAGTCGGTTAAGCGTCCGACTTCGGCTCAGGTCATGATCTCGTGGTCTGTGGGTTCAAGCCCCGTGTCAGGCTCTGTGCTGACAGCTCAGAGCCTGGAGCCTGTTTCAGATTCTGTGTCTCCCTCTTTCTCTGACCCTCCCCTGTTCATGCTCTCTTTCTCTCTCTCTGTCTCAAAAATAAATAAATGTTAAAAAAAAATAAAAGCCAACTCTGGTGTTTCTGCCTAGCCAAGAGTGTTTTAAAAGGATGGGGGTCGGGGGCGCCTGGGTGGCTCAGTCAGTTGAGCTCTGACTTCTGCTCTGGTCATGATCTCACAGCTCATTAGTTTGAGCCCCACCTTGGGCTCTGTGCTAACAGCTCAGAGCCTGAAGCCTGCTTCAGATTCTGTGTCTCTCTCTCTCTCTGCCTCTCCTCCTCTCACACTCCATCCAGTCTGTCTACTCTGTCTCTCTCTCTCTCAAAATAAATAAACATTAAATTTTTTTAAAAGGAATGGGGGTCGTTAATCAGTGAGGGGTGTAGTGGCCTGTAAATTCTTCTGATTCTATGTAGATTTAGCAGTGCCTATTTATAGTTTCCAGGGCTTGAGGGTTGTGTGAGAGGTCTAATTCCTGTCCTGTGACATGCTTTCTATTCTCCTCCTAAAAAGGAATGTAAGATTTATACATACACAAGGAGGGTTAGTAAATCAATCATATAAGCGTAAGAACACCTTTTAAAGATCACCATGCTATATATGAAGAACAAGGCCGTCTCACAGGTACATTTACCTTAAGGTCTTGTCACTGTCTATTTCCTATGCATGAATGTTCTTCACCAGAATCCGCTCTTACTTTCTTCCAATCTCTGCTCCATCACCTTCTCAGAGTGAGACCTGTTCTGACTGTACTATTTACAAGGGCAATCCAGCCCTCACCCTGCTCTACCTTTTTTGTTTTTCCATAATAATTATCAAAAGTCTTCTCATAATTATTTATTTTATTTGTTGCTTATTGAATATCTATCCTTGCTATAATGTGAGATCCATGGAGGTACGGATTTTTCTGTTTTGTCCATGACTATACCCCAAGCATTTAGAACAGTGCTTGGCCCCTAGAAGGCATTAATAAACATTAATAAATGAACTAATGAATGCACAAATAATGATCTAAACATTTAGAAAAAAAGGTTTTTTGGGGTTTTTTTTGGTGGTAGATACATGGATTTGCACAATGCACAGAAAAATTAATGTTACTAACCTATTAGAATAAGATTAAGAATGTTACCACATGTGTGTATTTGAGTGCCACTGCAATATTTTTATTATTGAGCTCACATCATAACTCAGCTTATTTTTTCCACAGCTGCAATTTTTAATTAGTTAAAAAATATTCTGACAAAGTCGCGCCTGGGTGACTCAGTCAAGGGTCAGACTCTCGATTTCGGCTCAGGTCATGATCTCACGGTTTGTGGGTTTGAGCCCCATGTTGGATTCTGCACTGATGGTGCGGAACCTGCTTGGGATTTTCTCTCTTTGCCCTTCCCCTGCATGCACGTTCTCTCTCTCTCACTCTCAAAATAAATAAACAAAAATGTTAAAAAATATATTCTGACAAAGCTTATTTCTCATTTTAGTGACTATACATATCTGAATAAAGCTTGTAATGATCTAGGCATATTCTGTAGGATATATGGTTTTAACTACCTATGAATTATTTTATACAGTGCTCTCTCAAACACCAATAGCAGGCTAGCTATGAAGTGATTTATCAATATGCCACTTTGCCTCTGTGCAATACCTTGCCTCCCTTTTATTGAAACTGTAAAGATTTTGAGGATCTTCATTATATTTCCCAGTTTCTTTCTCATATGAGAAATATGTAATTATAGGGGCGCCTGGGTGGCTCAGTTGGTGAAACTTCCAACTTCAGCTCAGGTTACTATCTCATGGTTGGTGAGTTCAAACCCACATTGGGCTTTGTGCTGACAGCTTGGAGCCAGGAGCCTGCTTTGGATTCAGTGTCTCCCTGTCTTTCTGCCCCTCCCCTGCTTATGCTCTGTCTCTCTCTCTCAAAAATAAATGAACATTAAAAATTAAAAAAAAAATACATATGTAATTATAAGTATTAGAGTTGGGAGTATTTTCACTGCTTTTGATAAATATGGCATTAAAAATCTCTTGACAATGTTGCATCATATAAGTAAAAGTATTCTCCTTTGCACTGGTTGCTAAAAACTCATGCCATTCAGTGCACATTGGACTAACATAGTAACCTCTTTGATCCTGACTTCATAATTCTTTTTTTAGTATTCTAATTTTTTCTTGATTTTTTCATTTATTTTTAAGATGTTGTAAATGTAAATGCCTGTTTTAAGCTATATTAAGTATTTTATGGGGAAAAAAAAGAAGGACATGACTAAACAAATGGAATAAATGAAGAGTATCATTTCATTGAGCATTTTCACCTGTACACCTGACAGTATTCAAGATGTCATCCCTGGCAGACCCATTCCGATCCCATTTACTTCTCAGCATTGCTGCACAGCTTCACTTAGGGACTACGTGCAACCTCCATGGGTTATAGCAATTATCAGAAATCATTTTACATAATTCCTAAAATTGTTAAAGAAATTGAATGTCCCAGAATTAGGCTACTAATTTATATAATTTCAAACCTGTTACTTGCTATGTAGCATGTATTCTAATGCAGTGGTTGAGTTAAAACTGAGCTCGGTAGGGGCACCCGGGTGGCTTGGTCGGTTAAGCTTCTGACTTAGGCTCAAGTCATGATCTTGTGGTCCGTGAGTTTAAGCCCTGTGCCAGGCTCTGGGCTGATAGCTTGGAGCCTGGAGTCTGCTTCTGATTCTGTGTTTCCCTCTCTCTTTGCCCCTCCCCTGCTCTCTCCCTCCCTCTCTCTCTTTCTCTCAAAAATAAATAAACATTAAAGAAAAAAATAAAAAAGGACTACACTCAGTAATCCTAGTTCCTTAAGAGGCATGACTCCTCAATCATTTTCAATTCCCACCCAGTCCTTCTATACTCTTTTGTGGATGTTATTTATGCAAGAAATAGCTATTTTAGCTTCCATTAAAACCCTCCATCATTCTAAGCCATTTTAGACATGAATTGGTCAAATCTTTGCTTCTCCAATTTTGTCTTCACTTCTGTTTGACATTTCCCTTACAGATGATAATGCCTTATTTTTTAGTCACTCTCCTTTGGCTGACTAGAACTTGTGAAATTAAACATCTGAAAATCAGCAATGCTAAGGATTTTGTAAACCCACAAGAAACATTTTCTTTTCCATTTTTCTAACTAAGACAGATATTCACCCTAAGATTTAGATTGTATGACTTAGATGGACAGAAAACTTTCCACTTCAAAAAAAAAAATTCCATTTTAATAAAAAAAAGAATACTGTTCCATTTGTGACCCCAAACCATGCATCATACTTATGGAGCTTATTTTACAAGACCATCATAATTTTTCCTTTACTTTAAAAATTATATTCAACAAAGGAGCTAAAACATTATAGCTTACCATATATTTATGAAGGGTTTATGTGCCTTAATTTCTGGATAAGAAGTACATAATAAATATTTTTAAAACCTACATTTTTAAAAATCTCAAACCACAGGTTATGTTGTTAATTAATTTTCTAATCAACCCATTTCAAAATAATAGCTCTAATGTTTTATTCTGAGCATTTCTACTGAATTTTCTCTCACTGCATATCACATCAAAAATGTAATTACTCATTGGGTATGGGAAACCACTAGCTTGTGTAGAGAAAATGTTTAGATATGAATTAGCTTACTCCCCACCCAAGATTCTCCTTATGCTATATAATAGACAATATATTTCTGGCATAGTGTCAATATTTGTGCCTTGCAATTTATTTGATCTAGCAATTTAGGACACACCTGTGCCGTAAACCCAGTATTTCATGATTTCCCCATGTCCAGCATTGTTGTTTTAGGTTTCTCTTCCTCTCTCAACTCAAATGTGAAAACTGTCATGAAACCCTTAGGCAATTCACTTGTTCTCCTTCATTGCTCTAATAAGGTTGAGTGCATACTTCTATTTCAATACTCATGACACTGTATTTGTATTATACTTTTCATTAATATGTTTATGGAAAATGAATGGGATACAGAGCACTTCTATGAGCTGTTAAAAAAACAATGACAAATAAGACAAAGGCCCATATCTCTGGGACAACCACAGCGACTTCAAATTCTTTACATCATCAAATTCTAAGTCTATTATGGACAGATATCATGGATTACTACTCATTTTTATGCTTGTAGTATTAGCAAGTTGCTAGACATACAGAATAGAGATGATATTCAATAAATAATGACATGTAAGACTGGTTGGGAAAACGAAGAAAGGAAGCTAACTGAAATCATTTCACGAAATTAACATTACTGTAGACAGTTTCACATGTGAGAGTATTTGAACAAACAAGTATATAGTTGGAAAGGAAGAAAAGCCTGGTATTTGACCTACAACATAGGCATCTGTGAGACTGTGCAAATTAGCACAAGGTCTCTTCACAATTATTCCATAAGAAAAATATATCTAAATCATAGTTCTTAAGTATGAAACTGTCTTAACTCTTACATTAAAAGAATTTTACTTACGTCTCTATGAGGCTTGATGGGAGATTGATGTTTGTCTCTCTTACTTCTACTGCCACTGAACAGGGCTGTGCAACCTGCAAGAGCATAAGTGTTCAATGTTAACTAGAAAGAGCCCCACATACAGTTGGTTAAACAGTCAAGACAAAATCTCTATTTATGTGGGAGAGTGGGTTGAGCACCATCCCAGAAAGGAATTCTGGTTGTTTATATATATATTTTTTGGAGGGTGGTTATTTGGGATCTGATTTTTTCCTCCACACCAGTTCAGAAAATGAAATCAGTAATATGCAGGGCATCTGAGGCTCAGTGTCCGACTCTTGATTTTGACTCAGGTCATGATCTCATTGTTCATGGGCTCAAGCCCCATGTCAGGTTCTGTGCTGACAACTGCAAGCCTGTTTGGGATTCTCTATCTCTGCCTCTCTCCTGCTTGCTCTCTATCTCTCTCTCTCTCTCTCAAAATAAATAAATAAACAATATAAAAATACTTAAAAAGCAGTAATATGCCTATCACCTGACTCTGGAAGCAAACAACTCTTTAGCTCTAAATTTGCCCAAGTTATTTTCAGTGGCTTTTGTTCAAAGGACCCTGAATTTATAGAGTTCAACAGAAAAGAAAGTAGACTTCTTTACAGATTTTCTGAGGGAAGCAAAACCTCTAGAGAAACATGGTGATTGAAAAAAAAGTTTCAAACAAAGTAGGACATAGATGGGAGAACAAGCACCTAGACCAGATCAGATCAAAAACTCCTGTGAGAAGAGAAACTAAATATTTACATATTTAAATCAGAATTCTGTGCACATTTTATAGTTATTCACATAAAGTCTATAAAGTCGAAATAAAAGGACTTCCATATATACAACCCCCACCTCCTGTTGTGTTGATTCAGTACTTCCCAGTAATCACTCAACTATCTTTATAAAAGTCTTGAGATGTCCCCACAGGTATTGGTGGAGATCGATGTCAAGATCGGGTTGGTGCTACTTAACTATCTGTCAGTATTCTTGTGTGTAAGGCATCAGTAACCAAGAATTCTAATTCTAACAGACTTCTGCATAGTGCCTGGATAAGCTACAGTATATATTCTGAAAAAAATAAAACATGTGAGAGAAAGATCAAATTGAGGAATGTTATCAAATTTAATGGGAGATTTGGTAATTTACTCTCCCTAAGAAAATAGCGTTTTGAAAAGACAAGACAGATGATTGAATAAACTGAGGAGAAATGGACCATGACTGGGATGCAGACTTGCGCCATCTTGTGACCTTCAATCCCGTAAAGAAATACCTATGCTTGATCTTGATTTTTTTTTTTTTGCTATTCCGTACAATTATTTTTATCAACCCTAGAAAGTGTCTTTTGAATTGGATTTTAATAAAATTGTTTAAGCTGATTATAGCTCATAGTTGAGGACTAAAGATACAGTCACTGTCTGTGCACAAAGAGAAATCTGATACTGCTTTATTTCACCTAGTAAATGTAATTAAAAATACAGGTGAAAGACAGACATTAGAGCAATGAATAAAACTGCACATAATTGATTCAGCAATTCTAGGCAGAGACTCCTTAAAACAAAGCTAAATAAATAAATGAATGAATGAATGAATGAATGAATAAATAAATAAATAAATAAATAAATAGGTTAAGGCTGTCAATGTCTGCTTTTACACAATCCTGACTTATTATATCAGAATAGTCAGAAGAAACAAAGGTAAAATGTGTCAGAGAATTTGATAGTGTGAAAGAACTAAGAATATTATACAGATCATTCACTTCATTAGAGCATTTTGTGTAGATTCCAATCAGTGCATTATTTTACAAGAATTTGTGTTTTAAACCTAAACATAGTAGCCAAAGTATGTTTTGAGATTGAAATAGAAATGAAAGAAAATTGTCTTCTTCATCAGAATTTCATCTCTGAGGGAGAGAACTTTTCACTCATTTATCCAGACTAAATAAATAAAAATACTAATTTATTTTACTTAGAAATTATTTATCCTGGAGCATCTAGGTGGCTCAGTCAGTTAAGTGTACAACTTCAGCTCAGGTCATGATCTCACGGTTTGTGATTTTGAGCCCCATGTCGGGCTCTGTGCTGACAGCTCGGAGCCTGGAGCCTGTTTTGGATTCTGTGTCTCGCTCTCTCTCTGCCCCTCCAAACCCCCACCCCAACCTTTCTCTCTCTCAAAAATAAATGTTAAAAATTAAAAAAAAAATTCTTTATCCCAAAGAAAAAATAGAAAATTGAAAAAATCTGGCAAATCTAATTTTTCTCCCATAAGTAAAATAAGGAAAATTACAATCTTTTCACTGTTGTGAGTATTAAGTAAGGTATTTGAGGCATGTAGCATGTGTGATCAACAAATGAGCTAGTTATCTGATCAATCCACCTATAGTAAGATAGAAAAGAAACACTATTTTATTGTGATAAACTAAAGCTTAGAGATGTATGTAGTCTAATTGCTTGGATCATTTTGACATACTTGCTCTGGGTATTCATAATAATTCAGCCACTAATCATGACACAATAAACATCAAAAGTTTAAAGATAGGGGCACCTGGGTGGTTCAGTCGGTTAAGCATCTGACTTCAACTCAGGTCATAATCTCGCCATCCATAAGTTCGAGCCCCATGTTGGGCTCTGTGCTGACAGCCCAGAGCCTGGAGCCTGCTTCGGATTCTGTGCCCCCCTCTCTCTTTGCCTCTCGTCCACTAATATTCTGTCTCGCTCTGTCTCTCAAAAATAAACAAATATTTTTAAAAATTTAAAAAAATACTTTAAAGATAATTCAAATTTATAAAGTGAACTATTTGATATGTGGTATCTATCTATATGCATAGTAAAAAATGCTTACCATTTTACAATTTCATCTCACCAATAGGTGTCACTATTGGTGAGTTTAGTACAAATTCAAATTACTTGATATTTAATCACATAAAGTAATATTAAATGATATCAAGGGAATACAAATTGAAAATTTTCAAGAAATAAAATGAAGGAAAACATTGCAGAGTATAACTTTCTAACTAGGAATTGTTAAGTAATCACAAATAAAGAAGTATAAACATGGATATTATTGCTGGTATTCTACAATATACCCATGCTGTGCTTAATGGAATTTAATTTTACCTTCAATATCTGCAAAATAAGAAAAATAACGGGTGTTCTTATCATCTGTAATCTTCATCCTCTGGGATAAACATATCACTGAATGAAATACAGGGTTCATATTCTTTCTTAGTTTCGGTTTAGAATGATCAATCAGTGATGTGCATGCACAGGTAGGTGGTGTGTGTGTGTGTGACAAAGCGAGAGAGAGAGAAAAAGAGAGATTACATTATTTTCCAGAATTCACCCTATTAATTGTCTTTAAGGATAAATTGACTTTTTCTTCCTTTTTCTGGCCTGTACACCAGAACGATGGTATTCCGCAGATCTATACCTTTGCCTTTACCAATAGTGTAGATGTTTCTTAAAATCTCATCAAAAACCAAAAACCGTTTTTAAAGGAAGCTATCTTTCCCAGCTTTCCTTGATTGTGATTTTGGTCTTTTAGGCAAACACACCTGCATATCTCTGTCCAGCAGCAGCCATCCCCTTCAAGGAAGATAGAAACATCAAAGAGCCTAAATGCCCCCAGATAATCAGAAGAAAGGTGATTATCAGGTCTCTGAATAGCACTAACTCCCTTCCCTAACAAAACTGTTAGCCTTGCTGTAGTCTTCTCCAACTTGAAAATTATACCTACTTGAAGAAGAAAAAAAGAGAATGATTGTTGACTTTATTAGAATGGCCTTTTTAAAATCTCAGAACACTTTTTAAATAATTTTTCCTAAATTATTTAAATAATTATGAATGGAAGGAAATAATGGAAGGAATTATTCCATTATTATAATGGAAGGAATAATTATGAATGAAAGGAAAAAGATGTAGAATAAAAGCAAATGCAAATAACTCCAATATTCTGCTTAGTCTATTTGTTCAGAAAGTACAAAAGCTACAGCATGATACTTGAAAATGACGGTTGGTTAATTTGGGAAGCTGTGGTATGTTTCTACTAATTTATACTTATAATTAATTATTAAGATTCCTCTCCAACTGGAAGGCATTATATAATTGTACTTCTATCAAATTATGTTCTAATTATTTTCTTTTATTGGGATTGCCTTTTTTTTTTCAGATTTTCGACTGTTGTCATATTACTAAAGTCTGAATGGAATTTTTGACCATTTCATAGTTCTAAGTGATACACATAAGTACAGGATTTAGCATTTCTGGTGATATGCAAGTAACAGAATATTAAACTGACCTGGATTGTTTGATACATATGAAAATCCCTATGTAATGAGTAAAAATGTTTATCAATTGGACATTGTACTTCATTACTACTCAGTGCCATTCTTCAAAATACCAAATGGGAAACCTTGTGCCAGTTGCCATCTCTCACTAACTTTTGTCCTCTGAATCAATTTCCTGCCCCTTCCCTTCTCTGTCAGTTTTTTTCCTTTAGAGGCAAGTGGTTAACAGTTTGACTCTGGAGTCTTATTAACTTGGCTTTAAAGTCAAGCATTGCCACTTTCCAGCTATGCACACTTTGATTAATTTTTTAACTTCCCCGAGCTTCATTTTTCTCTGCTAAGTAACATAAGAAGAATGGCAACCTCCTCACTGCTATGAGGGTTAAGTAAGGTCTCTGAGGCACATAGCACAGCAAGTGGCCCCTCATATGTGGTCAACAAGTGAGCAATTATCAGATTAATCAAGGTGTTACATTTCCCTCCTAATTATTTCTTCAATCTGATGCTCTTTGTCTCTATCTCTATTAAAACCAAATTACTTCAGGCTCTTACTAGCTCTCCTGTATCATTCTAGTAGTGTCATGACTAGTCTCCTTTTCCTTTTCCTTAAATGTTCCAAAGTATCTTTCCAAAGCAAGTATCTGATTTTATAATCTATTTTGTATGACTCTCCAGCTTCTACTACCAACCTCTTCATCCCAATTATTGTCATCCCAATTATTACTTATATAATATTATTATTCAAAATATTTACATACTCTGATTAATACGCTATATACATGATCTACTATGTTACAGGAATTATGAAATATAAGCAAAAACAGAAAATAAGATGAGACAAATATAATCAGAAAACAGTGTTTGTCTTCAGGCATTCCAATGAATTATCTTGCACAATCCCTTAGTGGGACACATTCAAACTTGGAGGTTCCTGAGAAGATTGCTAGTGATTCAAAGCTTCCTAGCAAGCATTTATATATATATATATATATATATATATATATATATATATATATATTCATACTTTCTTTGTTTTTTGCCACCTTTCCCTTAAATGTTATGCCCTAGTAACATAGAACAATTCTGCTGCACAAACTGTTGTTTGTAGTCTGGGTGACTTTCTTATTCACACCCCTGGAGCACACTCTCTAGACTACAAGGAAGATCTATATATTCACCCTTCATTAACTTTCTCCTACTTCTGCTGCATGCAGATTTTATTATATCTTCTTCAATATTCCTTGTAATACTATGCATAGTCCTGGGTTGTAATTATTCAGTTACTTTGATTAATCTTTTAGATTGGATTTCTTACAGGAAAGAACTGATATTTTTTTCTTTGTATTACCGAATAATAACAATTACATAAATATTGATGGAATTAAATTATTCAGTATATATCTGTTGAACTAAAGTGAGGCATTTTTGAGATTTCTTTGATGATGATTTTATACTGGACTGTGTGTTCAACTCCTATTGACACTTGTTAACACTCAGAAGTATTTCCTCTATAATATTGCATTTGGTTTTTCAAGCCAGAGTTGGTTTCTTGAAATTATTCTTCTACCTGGTACTTACATATACCGGTGTTTATCTCCCTAGATTGAAGTGTTTGTTTTACATGTTTGATTTTTCCCAAGAAAACTTGACTTTATTCAGGACAAAGATTATATCTATTTCTAACTTGTTACAATATTGTTTCTTGATTGAATCAATCAATAAATAACCAAAGGAATGAATAAGAAGATCATCAAATGATAACTGAATAATTCAAGATTCACTGATTTAAATGTTCTCCTTTTTCTCTTACAAATTAAAAAAAAATAATGTTTTTATTTTTGAGACAGAGAAAGACAGAGCATGAGCAGGGGAGGGGCAGAGAGAGGGAGACACAGAATCCAAAGCAGGCTCCAGGCTGTCAGCACAGAGCCCGAAACGGGGCTTGAACTCACAGACTGTGAGATCATGACTTGAGCCGAAGTCAGACGCCCAACCGACTGAGTCACCCAGGCACACCCCTATTATAAATCTTAAGAGTGTTTGAAATGTTCTACAGCATTTACTTAGAGAAGGAAAATATTTTATGTTTCTCTGTTTGGAGTCAGTAAGACCTAATTCACAGTGTATTATAACATCTGTACATACCAAAGTTTCAACATTTATTTTATTTTATTTATTTATTTATTTATTTATTTATTTTTTAATATATGAAATTTACTGTCAAATTGGTTTCCATACAACACCCAGTGCTCATCCCAAAAGGTGCCCTCCTCAATACCCATCACCCACCCTGCCCTCCCTCCCACCCCCCATCAACCCTCAGTTTGTTCTCAGTTTTTAACAGTCTCTTATCAACATTTATTTTAATAACATATGAACAGAACTCAGAATTAAGTATTTAAGTTAAAAACTGGGCTAAAACAATAAATAAAATCCCTAATTTTTTTCTAAGTGTCCTTATATTTGCTTCAAATAAAATCATAATCATCAATATTGTCATCCCAATTGTTACTTATATAATATTATTATTCACTTAATCTAAATATTTTTGTTGTGAATACATCCAGCCTATTGCTCATTATAGATTAAAGGCATATGCAAAAATGAAATTAATCTATAACCAAATGAGAGATATATTACAACATAATACTTTTCTACTCTTTTTTTCTCTAAGTAGCTATAAAAATGGGCACAGTGGCTAAATGCCATGTTTCTTAACACGCTATTGGCCATGTCTCATATAATATTATTGTTCCTAGTGGGCTCTTTAAACTTAATTAAAACGTGCAGTTTTGCTACAACTTAGAAAATAAATCTGACATGCTATAATTCAAATGTAAGTACACTCCTGGTGGCTATCAATAATTGGTGAAGCAGAGAAAGGTCTTTTTTTTTTTTTTTTCCCAAACTGTGCCTTATGAAGGACTGTTATGCAGTAAAACCCCATGTTTTACTAAATTCAGCTATTTTATGATTTTATCCTTACTGTATAAGTTCTTATAACTAGGACTCTAATATCAGGACATAACCTAATATATCAGGTTATGGTCTTAAGATGCATGAAGTTTAAATCCAATATTTTTTTAACATGATGTAATTAACCATATAACTGATTAGTTACTTAATCATTGATTTCATGGTTTTAGAATAGCATGATTCATTTAATAGGTAGACATCTCTGGAAAAATTATTTAACTTCTCAGCAGCTCATTGTGCTCATCTGTAAAAGGGGGATCCCAGCAAAACCTCATGTGGGTTCATAGAAAAGGACATATTTATTATTTCCTACATTCTGACCACCCTGAATTCAATTCACCATGCTTGTCTTGAATTAAGTAAATATGAGTAGAAGAGAATGTAATTTTGGGTTGCTTATATCAGATAAAGATTTTATTGTATTTGTCCTCTAATGAACAGTCACAGAATTTGAATACCAGACTCTGATTAATAGCTTTTGAAGACTGAAATTAACTTAGGCAAAACTTTGATGGATGAGCCTAAATTTATTTTTCTCTGGATTCATTTATGGTTAGATGCTGGCCTCCTGAGACTTCATTATCTAGGGTGATGGGGTCACATGTGAGATCTACTGAACAGAGTCCTGCCTGCTTCCTTAGGGAGGAAGATCAGACAGACCCAAGAGGAAAGGCATCATGTTCGAGCCTTGAGCTTCCATAGCAGGAAAGAGCAGAAATTGAAACAGGAGGCAGGAATACAGAAGGGAAGAAATAGTGACCAAATATTGGAGCAGAAAGTTTGACTGGTCATAGACTGCTGCCAAACTTGGTGAATAACTTACATATTTTTCTTGAAAACTAGTAAAGATAAAACAAAACACTGAATTTGTAGATGTGGATCATGAATATGGTCGGGGTGTATGGTAATTTGATTATCATGCAAAATGTAGTCACAGGCCTCAGATGTCAGAGAAGGGGCACACAGTCTCATTTAATCTCCTAATGGGGAACAAGCCACTCCTCAAAGGAGTGCTGTAGTCAGATTAATCAGGAAGGATGCCTGGCAGTCCAAACAACAGATGCCACTCCATGATTTATTTTCCCACTACTAAAGCTACACTAATGCATACATTAGCACCCATTCATTTTGCTTATTATCAGTCAGTCAGTGCTATGATCTGAATATTGGTGTACTCCCAGAATTCATATGTTGCAATACTAACCCTTAAAGGTGATGATACCAGTTGGTGGGTGGGGTCTTTGGACCATGACAGTGAAACTCTTACTATAAGATTGACTCCAGAGAGATCCCTAGTGCCTTCCACCATGTCGGGATACACGAAGTCTACCACCCAGAAGAGTGACACGCTCTCTGCCTGACACGCTCACTCCCTGATTCAGCATCCAGATTACAAGAAATAAATTTGTTGTTTAAAAGCCATCCAGTCTGTGGTATTTTGGTATAATAGCCCAAGAGACAGATACTGTCTCATTCTTTGAAAGACTAATCTCTCCATTTGTAGTGTCAACTCCCTTTCTTCTGACCTTTATAAAGGCCCTTTTAGTGAAGAACAAGGAGCTGTATCAAAAGCTGCTGAGAGCTTTAGGAAAATAAGTGACAAAAAGTGCCTCTCTATGAAATCATGCTGATTTGGTTTTCTCATTCTTAGATTGTTCCTTCTTAAAATCCTTTACTGCCTGTTTCTTACCCAAGTTGTACTTACAGGACTTTCTCTGTGTCCAGTCCTGAATGTTCTTATCGTACATGACCAATTTATCGACTCTGACAATCCTCCACACACACTCCTCTCTTTGAGGGTCAAATCTGTGCATTCTACCACCTACTGGATATTTCTATACTGATTGTTTTCCATGTATCTTCAATTAAATGTCAAAATATAGTGATTAATCTTCCATAACTCTACCTACTATAAACTGCTTTTTCTTCTTTCTACTGTAATTGACAAAACACACACTCACTCACTCAAGCTAGAGACCTGGAAGATCTCAGTATTTTCCTTTCTTCCTCAAGTAATCCATCACAATTTTCAATGATTCCACCAAAAATATATATCTTGATTTCATCCATATCTCTCCAACATTATTGCCACTAAATCCTTACATGGTACCATCAACTTATATGTGTGTAACTGTATCCTCAAGAATTGGTCTCCCTGTTTTTACTCTTGCTTCCATTCAATATATACTTAATGTAGTGACCATGAATCTAAAACATAAATTGGAGCATGTCCATTTTTCAAAATGTCCAAAATCTCCAAATGGATTCTTACTGCATTTAGGAAAAAGAACAAACTCCATATTTTATATGGCTATCCAGATTTTCATAAACTGACACTGCCTATTCCTGGCTTCAGTGAATGCCCACCCAATACAATATATATAGACCCATCAATAATGTTTACCTTTAGCTCATTGCTTCCCCTAGAAAGCATTATCTGGGGCCCCAGAGAAAATAAAATCCTCTGTCATTCCCTCTCATAATACCTGGCACTTTTGTTTCAAATAAAATCACAGTTTGTTATTAGTATTTATATAATTGTTCATTTTATTTAATAGTAGTCTTTCCATGTGTAATGTATTTAGTTTCTACTCTACTTCTATTTTCTTAAAGGTAACATTTGGTTTGGCTCTAAACTGCAACTTGGCACATAGTGGACATTAAGAAATACTTGCTCAATGAATAATTAATAAAATTAAAGTTTCAAAGGCAAAAATAGACAAAAATATTCAATCCCCTAATATAGGTTTCCTTTATCTTGAAATTTCTGATATTTCTCCTTGGTTCTAGTAATCCTCTTGTCTGTGTCTTATTAGCAACTTCTCCATCTAATGCTTCATTCTTGAATTACAGGACATTATAATAACTATATCAACATAATACTTAATTATGGAATTTGAAATTTATTTGATGCTTTAAGCATCAAATTCTAGTATTGCAATAAACCTTTATCAACTGATTTCTACAGAGATTTGTTTCCTCCTATTTATTATGTAAAATACTTTCTATGATTTTACTTACTAATGGCATCTTTCCAAGGCCTTTTTTTCTGTCCAATTCAGGATGCTATTTGAACACAGAATTCAGAAAACACGTGAAAGTCTTTATGAATTCATGTCTAAGCTGAAAATGACTCTCCCCATCATGGAATGAAATATGAATACCGTAAAATACTCTTAAATTGAAACACATACAGAGTAAAATAGAGATTGAGGATGACTTAACTAGTTTTTGCTTATTATTTATAATGTATACAAGGCTTATTATTTAAGCCTTGCAAGTGATACTTTTAACAAACTTCCTCAATGTTTATTTTATCTTTTGTTGACTATCTGGTGTCTTTGTATGTCCATATTTGCTCTTTATGAAATATACCTATTAGTTAGGCTCCAATATGCCTTTGGCCTGAAATTTGATATACTATAGGATCTAAAGTGATGAAATCAAACATATAAACCCTGAGAATGAGACTGAAGTTCCAATATCTACTTCTCTAGAAGTAAATTTGTCTTCTAATACATGTTAAAACATTACTCTTTTGTGTGTGCGTGAGAGAGAGAGAGAGAGAGAGAGAGAGGGAGGGAGAGGGAGAGGGATACAGACAGCACAAACTGGGGAAGGGCAGAGAGAAAGAGAATCTTAAGCTGGCTCCACACTGGGTGTGGAGTTAATGAGCCATGAGATCATGACCTGAGTTGAAATCAAGAGTCTGATGCTTAACCGATTGAGCCACCCAGGTGACCCCAAACATTACTCTTTATGTTATCTCAACCCTTTGCTTTATGCCTAATCCATTTTTACTGCCATAGAATAAATATTTATTAGTATTTTTAATTAATTCTTCCCATTATCAAAATTACAAATTATAATGTGATTGAATTTTAAAGTTACCTAAATTATTTTAAATATAATTTATTGCATAACTATACAATATAAACAGATTTTTTCACAGATAAGGACAAATTTTATTTATTTCTCAACCCTAAGAAGCTGGCTTAGTTCCTGTCATAAAAGAAATATTCAGTAAACATTGATTTAATGAATAAACAAGTCCATTTTAAGCAATCATAAAGAGAATTTTTCTTATTTCCACAAAATTCATTTTTAGTTCCATATACATTTCATATATATTTTTAGTTTCATGTATGTTTTTCATATATATTGCAGCTTCATATATATTTCATATATATTTTTAGTTTAATATATATTTTGACATATATATGGTTTCATATATATTTAGTTTCATATATATTTTGCATATAGTTTTTGACAATAAAAATTATCTCATTATGCTGTCTTGCTGAGTGTAACCCACCCCTAGTTTTTATTCAAGTATTGTCTTTATATATTTTCTGAAAAGACATCCATTATAATATCAAATTATTCAAGAAAAATAACTTCAATTTAGTTTTCCTAAGGCAAATGCATTTGTCAAATGCACCCCCCTTATTTAATTTCAACTGTCTCTCAAAGTATCTAGTATTTTGGACTCAGGGGTTGAATAAAATCCGTGTGCTCTATCGGCTTCGATCATGTCAAAAGTACACTTTATACTGACAAGCTTTCTTTGGAACATGACATATATTTTAAAAAGTTATTTCCTAAATTAATAAATTCATTAAAAATGTTTAATTTTGCCATTTAGAAAGCTCTTGGTGGTATAAGAGTTGATGAACAACTGACAGCTCTATAAAGAGATGATGTGGTTTACATTAAAATGGCAATTTGTCTGCATATACATCATGATACTACTCACTGTGTGTCATAATTATAAACTCTGCTTAAAGGGACATTTTTTTGGTCTCCTAACCTTCCTTCTCTATGGAGGGAACTCAACTAACATAACATGTGAGCCCCTCCCATCCCTTCATCTCTTTCTGCCCTAAGATAAGTTGAGTGACGTGTCCAATTGGTGAATTTCAAGAGAATAGGAGAAGCTTGCCTCTGTTTCATTCTCTTTTGGCTTGGGAGCAAATGTATTTATTTATTTCAGGGAAGAGGAAATTGCAGAGAAATGAGCCTGAGCATGTATGTCCAATTTCCTTCATGTACACTGCTGACTCCTAACCTTGTACAATAAACCCAACAAACTCCAGAGCTTGGAGGCTAAGAAGCTGAGCATCCATTTTTGGAATCATTTTGTACTGGGGAGACAGAAGTTAGATTTCAGACCCAGCCAAGTTAGATGAACCTTAGTAAATACACAGAGCTTAAAGTTAAATCTCAGAATGGTTATGAATTCACCTAAAGAATGGTGACTGTACCATAGGAAAAAGAGCTATGCAAACCTGGGGGCACTGGGTGGTACAGTTGGTTAAGCATCTAACTTTGGCTCAGGTCATGATCTCACAATCCATGAGTTCGAGCCTGTGTTGGGCTCTGTTTTAGGGTCTGTGTCAGGCTCTATGCTAACAGCTCAGAGCCTGGAATCAGCTTCAGATTCTGTGTCTCCCTCTCCGCATTCCCACCCCCACCCTCTCGCCTTCTCTCTCTCTCTCTCTCTCTCTCTCTCTCTCTCTCTCTCTCTCTCTCTCAAAAATGAATCAACATTAAAACAAATAAAAACAGAGCTATGCAAACCTGAATTTGACCACTCCTAACATAGCCTAAGACCAAACCTCCAAGGAAAGGTGATCTGCCAGCATTCTGAGGGCCAGCAATACGATGAAACCTTTCATAAGGGATACATCATTCAGCATCTGCCTTCATTGACTCACAATTTCTGAAACCAATAGAAATTTACAAAGGAGCCTAAAAATTATGAATAAATGACCCCCCCCAAGAAAAACAGAGAAATAATTGAAACTTGTAAAAGAAGTGAGAGGAAAGTAGAATGATTTTAGGTAGTAAGACAGTAAAATCAATAGAGCTTCTGGTGATTGTGAATGTCAAGAGAGGAGTTGATTTGGAAGCCAGATTGCAGGCTTGGAGGAAAAGCAAAAGAGCAGGTTTTGTTAAAAGGGGAATAAAATAGTTTCAGGCACACAACATTTGAGGTATTTGTGAGGCATCAGGGTAAATATGTTCCAGAAATGATAATGAGGGAATGCATCCTTGAAGTTCAGCTCAGGGATACATGTTAGGGTGGGATATAGAGTTTTGGGAAAACCCAACATATAAATAGTAGTGAAAATCATGTGACTGGATAATGATGCCCAGATACAAACTACTGACTGTGGTAAGGGTCCTTGGAGAGGAGCTTTGGAACAATGTGGCAAAGAGAAGAGAAAGAAGAATTGGAAAGAAAACATAGGACATAGTTGCAGAGGGATACTAGGAGACAATAATGTCATCACAGAATCTACAGTTTTGCACACTCAGGGCTGCATCAGATATACTCAAGTCCACCCCAGATCATTAATTATATTATCCAACAGTAATATATAATCCTAAATATATTCATTCACATCTCCATGATTTCATTTCTGAATTCAATTCAGACTTTAGAAAGGCTGTATTATTTTTAAAAATTAGGCTACCTGGAGCTTGGGTGAGAACATTTTTATCTATCCTAAATAATGTTTGAAATAAAAATTTTTAAATAACCCAAAGACCTTCTCACCTAGCATGTGAAGTCTATTATTTGAAAACAAACTCATAGGGTGAATTATCTACAGGAATAGTTTCCTTGAAGTGTGATTTTTTTCTCGTCACGTAATTTTTAAATTTCCTTTACTATATACTAGAGAGCTTTAGAGACATGTCAGAGTATTTAGTGTAAATAAGTTATTTAGAGGAAGAATTTACATGTATCTAAGTTTTATTTCTACTACAGTTAACTGTTAAGCAACTAATTTGGATTCAAGAGCACAAACTCCTAAAGTGAGTTTATACCACGTGGTGAACTTGACACTCAGTTTGTTTCCACTGGCAAATGCTTCATGGAAATGTTTTCATGAATTATTTTCCTCTCAAAATCAGTCTATAGTATTAACAACATTAGACTTGTAGTCAGGAAACCCTGAAATCAAATTTGCACTGTGTCACTCTGTCATTATCTATATTATTGTAGACAGGCCACTTTCACTAGTGAGCTCTCTTAAGTGTGTGTATATAAGTGATCTATATATTTCATACATCATGTCCATTGGAAAATGAATATACTTGTTTCAAGAACTGCAGTGATTCAAGCATGTCATATTGTTGAAAGATGTGCCATATTGTTTAAATACGCATAGAGAGGAACACCTTCACAAACCATATCATATTAATGGGTAGGAAAGCTCATATATTCAGTTGGTTGATAGTTTTAGACAGTTTAAATGGAGAATTGTGTCCACTATTCATATAATTAATGCAAAATATAGACTTGCCACAATCCTAGTGAAGTTTTTAATTCAAACTCTGCATATTGTATCATAGTCTATAAAGGTAAATATATTTTGTTATTTTGTTAGCATGGTGTTGCCTGTTATTAAGTACATATGAAAGTACATATTGTTCATATCTTTACAGTTTGTTTTATAAGAGTAACCTGTTTATAAAGATTCTCAGAGTGCCACAGATCTAAGCACATCTTGGCCATAAGATAGAACATGGGAAGATGACTGTTACTTTTACCTGGGTATGTTATCATTGAGAAATATCTGCTGCTAATTTGTCAGTTCTAAAATATAGCTTTTTGCACACTGTAAATGTACCTGACAAGTAAATTGTCTTTGTTGAACAAGAATGGGCTTTGCTATTTCTCTATGATTTTTCTAACTTACCTCCTATACTGATGAAAAATAAGGCAATGTACACAATTCTTTGGGGTATCACAATCATGGAAAGAGGCGAAACATATGAAAATGAATATCTGAATTATTAAAGGTGGAGTAATAGGTTTTGTACTTTGCCAAGTGTGTTCGTGCATTAAGTCACAATGACAGAATTTTTGTTATCACCCTAAATGCCAATAATCATTATTTGTTTAAAACACTAACTTGAGAATTGAACTAAGATTTTTACCTTTCTAAACGTGAAAATTTATGCAGGTTTCAACATATTTTTAAATGCTCTCAGTATTTGCTTTTGTTTAGCTCTATTCTGTGAAAATCCTATTTTGTTAGTATAATAATAGTTTTCCACATTAAGATGGTATGTAACCGAGAATAAAAACCGCCTTACCAAGAATTGGATAACTTTACACCAAGTGTATCAGTGCTACTCTTAGGAAGGAGAATGGAAATTTGAGAGGAGTTTTTCACTACATAGTTGATAGTTCTTGAATCTGGTCACAATCAAGTTTGGATATTCTAAGACACTGTATTAATTCTAATCCACAGTGGCAAACATTAAATTCAATGATATAGAAATAATGTGAAACAAATTTTTGTAGTAAGTATAGTATTTGGCAATTTGTTTTGGTATCAAAATACATGAAGGATGCAAAAAAAACCCCAGAAAATATCCAATGATATTTGCACATATCTGGAAATTTGTTCAACCTAATGATTATATTCATTAATACAGGTCTTAGAAAGAGATATAGAAAGACTGAAACTAATACTTTTGATAGATGTTGTCAAAAGATGTGCAATTGGTCATGGAGCACTTTCCAGAAGAGTATAGGATAAAAGCTTAACGATCAGACCAGAGAGGAATAGCTCACTGACAGCTGGGAAATCATTCAACTTGACAGTTTTTCATAGATAAAACAGACAAAAAAAAAACCTCTTAGTGAATCTTGTTGGGTAGGCAGTTCAATATATATCAATCTATAAAAAAGAATTATAGAAGGAGAAACTAAAATAAAAGCAAATAAATAGCAGAGGAGGAAACACTTTCCAATTCATACTTATGAGGCCACCATTATCTTAATACCAGAATCTGATATCTTAACACCAAAATCCTAGTAGTAAGAGAAAACTGCAGACCAATAACCGTCATAAACATAAACCAAAGCTCTTTAATGAAATATCAGCAGGTTAATTATAGACATGTATAAAAAAGACACTACCTCATAACCAAGTACAGTGTATCTGAGTTATCTGAAGTTGGTTCAATGTTCAACCACCAATTAAAGTAATCCATCATATTTATAGACTGAAAAGGAAATTCATATAATTATCTTTAATTGAAGCAAAAAAAATCGATGAAAGTTGCTATTCATGTTTAGTGAAAACTTTCATTAAACTGAAACTGGAACTGATAAATTGAATGTTGTAAACTGGCATCTAATAGTATTCTTCATGGTAAAGACAAGACTTTCTTCCTGAAATCAGAAACATTTCAAGAATGTACATGGCACCACTTCTTTTCAACTTTTACTGAGAAGTGTAATAGGGCAAAGACATAGTTGATACATTATTACACTAGAAATGTAATATGACAAAATAGAACAGATGACATAAAGAATGAAAAAAATGAAAATACATAATTGTGTGTAAAAAAACAAAAGAACTAATCGAAAACCTGCTGAAATGAAAACGTGAGTTTAGCTAAGTTGTAGAATAAAAGGTCGATATATTAAAATTAAATGTATGGTTATGTGCTAGTAATAGACAACTAGAAATTTAAGTTAAAATAGAATACCATTTGCAATAGTACCAAAACCATGAAATCATAAAGATAATATGCTACATATTATGACATTAATGAGAGCAATTAAATATATCCTAAATGACTGGAGATATATACTGTGGCCACGGATTATAAAACAAATCTCTCCAAATTAATCCATACATATAATAACAGTAAAAATTTCAGCAAATCTTTTTGTAGATTCAAGCTGATTCAAAAATTTATAAAGAGAAGCAAAGCTTCTAGAATAGCCAAAATAATTTTGAGAACTCACACTACCTGATTTCAAGACCTATCATACAGTTAAATTAAACTTGTATGGCATAATATAAAAATTAATGCACACATCAATGGAACTGACATGGAGTGTTGATAAGTGGAATCATCCATTGTACACATTGTGGTATGATCCACCAAATGGCACATCCATACAATTAAATACTATTCAGCAACATAAAGGTACTGAAATAATGACATATATAACAACATAGATGAGTATTAACAGCATTATGCTAAGTTAAAAAAAAAAGCCAGGCACAAAGAGTATACACTGCTTCCATTTACATATGGTCAATTGATATCCAACTAGGTTGTGAAGGTAGTTCAATGGAAAAAGGATAGTTTTTTTTTTTTTTGTAATAAATGGTGCTGGAAAATTGGGTGTTTTATGCAAACAATGAAATACACCATACCTTCCATTATATGCAAACATACAAATAGCTACTTGAAAGATATCCTAACTGAAAAAATCTACAATTACAAAACTTCTCAGAGAAAACAGGGAAAGTTTTGTGACTCTGGGTTATACAAATATTTTTAAGGGCACAAAAGCACATATCAGAAAAGAAAAAAAATGATCATTTGGATTTCATCATAATAAAAAAACCTGCTCTTCCAAACACTCTCTAAAGAAAATTAATAGATAGGCCACAGACTGGGAAAAAAGTACTTGCAAAACATATATCTGAGAAGGATCTTGCAGCCAGATTATATAAAAAACTCTTGGAACTCAATAATAATAATATGACAGACCAATAAAAAAGTAGAAAAATATTTGTACAGACACTTTACCCAAAACTAGGTACTAAAGGCAAATATGCATGTTTAAGGACATTTAGCATTATTAGCCATTAAGATAATGCAAATTCAAACCACAATGGTTTGCAACAATCACAGGCTTCTAGAATGGCTTAAATTAAAACAACAACAAGCAAAATCAGGTGACTGGAATTGTTATTTGTTGTTATTTGGAATGTAAAAATGGTAGAGTATTTAGGAAAATAATTTTTCAGTTTCTTATAAAATTAAATGTCCACTTACACACTTCCAAATTAGCCAAACTACCCCCACTCCAAATATTTACTTAAGTGAAATGAGAACAAATACCCACACAAACACTTGTTCATGCATCTTTGTAGAATTTTTGGTTATAATAACTTAAAACTGGAAACAACCCAGGTGTCTGTCAAACTGTGAACAGGTAAACAATAGTGGTATATCCATATGGTGGAATACTATTCAGCGATGAAAATATCGGATCCCTGATTCATGCAACAATTTGAATGAATATCAGTAGCATTATGCTATGTAACTCAAGACATAACTAGTAGACACTGCTTATTTCCATTTATATGATTCTGGAAAAGGCAATAGTGTAGAAACAAAACTCAGATCAGTGGTTGACAAGAGCTAGTAGTAGGGAAAAGAGCTTCACTACAAGTAGCAGGAAGACTATTTTGGAGGTGGTGGGACTGCTTTTATCTTGACTGTGTTGTGGATTCCTAATTATATGTATTTGTCAAAACTCACTTCTATTATATGCATTTAAATGTACATCTAAATATGGTGCATGTTACTCCCATAAATTATTCCTTAATCACACATGACTTAGGAAAAAAAAAGAATTATTTTTTAATGTTAAAAAAAAAATTGAGAAATTCTACATATATGGAAATTCCAATTTCCATATATTGAAAAACTCTGTTATAGAGTTCTAGTTTGTAGTTTTCCTTTTATAGCCTTTTTACATGCTGCTTAGGTATTTTCGTATGTCTTCTGTAAACTCATAGTCCATTCTAGAGAATGGTGTTTGTAACGCAGAGGAAAGGGGAGGGTAGGGGGTAAACCATAGGCCACACCACAGGTGGGTTTTCCACACTGAGTTTAGGAAGCTTGCACATTAGGGAACCTTCATATTCTTCCTTCTTGGGCACTCTTTTTCCTAAGAACTATGATGTGTATTTATAATCACCAAGCATATAGGCTATGAATGGAGAGCTAGGGGAGGGACCTGTTGTTGGATCTGTTTATTATCTGATCCCTGTTCCAGCTGATTATTAGTGTCCCCTGCTCTGGTGCTGAGCAGTGATGCTTTTCTTCCCCCCCTCTTAGTGAGTACTGGCAAGGCAATGATGCACTGATGGTAGGAAGGCAGAAAAGAAACACAAAAATGAGTAAAAAATTCTCCCCCAAATTTTATCAGTCTTCCTGTGGCATTTCCCAGATATTATTGTGGGAAGAAACTAGCGGACCATGTTCCTTCACTACTTTTATAAGAAAAGAAACTGAATAAGCCCTTCAATTGAAAATACACAGTTGAACTTAGGTTAAACCCTGACTATAGAAAAGTTAGCTCTCACTATAACAAAATAGTGGAAGCACTGCGTATGGATGTGACAAGGTAGATATTCTCTAATAAATTCATTTACCTATTTTAAATATTTAATACTCCACATATTACTTTCCTTAACATCAGAATATTTAAAAGAAGTGAACAAAATTGAAACAAGAACAATCAAACTATATTGGAAAGATAGTATTAATAGAATTTTGTGACTGATTTGATATATACACAGAGATCAGAATTCCAGAAACAAGTCTGAGCATATATATATTATATTCTAAGGTATAGAGTCTTTTCTTATGTAAGACAGTTATTAATTAATTAATAATTAAAACAGCAGCCTAACACCAACTTAATTTCTTTTAAGTTGAGTCTCTTAGCCAAGCAAATTTTGTCATTCCCTAGACTAATGTCTGGTTTTAAAATACACTTTTGTACTACCACAACCACATCTTTTTTACAAAATATAAACTACCACTCTCAATAGTTTATCAAATTCTGACTTATTTTTTTCTTTCTAAGGCTTCCAAATATTACCTGTGCCAAAATAACTTAACCTTTCCTCTCTACAGTTTATCTAAATAAGCTCATTCCACCTTTCTCATATAAATAAAAGTCTTCTCTGCCTCAATTCTATGACATTGAAATCATACCTCACACCTTAAATAACCTCGACTTTTTCTTATTATTAATAAATGAATGCATAACATTGAAATACAATCTTTTTTTATCAGTTAAATGTTTTGAGAATTAATTTTCCAAGACTCAAGAAGCATCACTTGCAAACTGGCTTCTTCACACACTTAACCATGAATACTACTCCTTCTTTCCAATTTGCAATATAGGATGTTTCTTCATATACCTGTGATTGGAATCACATAACATTTTGTTTTCAGGACAAAAAGTAAGTTTACATGTGTCCTACAGATTGTAGATCATGATTAAATTAGTTCTGGCAGTTTAAATGATCCCTCAGATTAAAACATGACTAACTTTTAGAATGAGAGAATTAGATAATGAGGAAACAAGACAGTTTTAAAATCTTTATAATATTAATGATTTTTACTTTTTTCAAGTTCCAACAAATTATCTGCTACAAGGATGATGCTCTCTAATGTCATGCTTCATGGTTAAAAACTTCATTGTCAGTGGTATTGTAAAAGACTATGATAAGAACTATGGGGCGCCTGGGTGGCTGTCAGTTAAGCATCTGACTCTTGACTTCGACCCAGGTCATGATCTCACAGTTTGTGAGATGGAGCCCCACAGGTAAGCTCCGTGTGCTGACAGCATGGAACCTGCTTGGGATTCTCTCTCTCTCTCTCTCTCTCTCTCTCTCTCTCTCTCTCTCTGTCTCTATCAAATAATAAATAAATAAACTTTAAAAGAGAACTATAAAATAAAAAAAGTTCTAACTAAATACAATTCTAATAAAATAATTTAATACAATAGAAAACAATAAATAGGTACTCATGGTTACTGGGGTAGAGATAGGGAGTTCTATTTTGGTGTTTCCCAAAGACAAGCTTCTGTTTGGGCTGGCAGGATGAAAGAGATTTAGATAAGAGGAAACTGCCTCTATAAGAGGGTGAAATTCCAAGTTTGAGATTCTAAACATTTCTCCCTGACCAGCTCTTGGCTTATTTGTCCTAAAGGTATAGGAATATCCCTTAGATCCAACATATTGAGCCACTCTTAGAAGACTAAATTGGAGCCAACAAATTAAGATTCTGAAATGATTATTGAACTTTCTTTAACAAAAAATATACTCCTTTAAAATTAAAAATTAAAAAAAAACTAACTCCTTTTATTTTAAGCTATCACTTTAGAAATTATGCCTGAGTCATTTATATACTGTCATGTCTCTTACTATTTCTTACACAGGGCAGAGTTAATAAAATTTCAAAATAAAAATGAAAATTAAATATGCAATGCATGTTTTCTAAAATGTATGATAATTAATTATATGAATAATTAGGAGTCTTTAGAGAATGCAATTAAAATTTTTTCTAATAATTAAAAAGAAATTGATAACATACAGGCTATATAGATTATTATTAAAATCTTTCTAGATCTCACAAGCTGGTCTGGAGTTTAGAATAGTATTAAGTTATACACATATACGTGTACATAATAAATGTATATGTATTGTGTATATATATATTAAATATACACATATAAATACAATTATTGAATCTTCACAAAATTCCTCAAAATCCCTCTTCCGTTGATGAGGCCATTTGCACCCTATAAATGTTAAATAATTTATTCTATGTTTCACAGCCAGTAAGTCAAAGAACCAGAATCTAAAATCAGCTCAGTCTAATTCTAAAACACTTGCTGTTAAGTATTTTTAATATTGCACTCCTTCGCCTTCCAGATAATTTACACAAATGTGGGTTTTGATTAAAGATCTGGCAGAGATTTCAAATAAAGTAAATACTGAAAGGCAGGGAAAGAGAAATCCTATTCAAAGAGATCAAGTTTGTAACAAGTTAGTAGTGGAGCCAACACACAAACTTAAACTCCTTTTTTTCCACTCAATCTTCTTACTTTATTTACCTAAACTATAAAATGGAGGTAATACTAGTATTTTCCTCGAAAGGTAATGCCTAAACCTATGAGACAACATGTGCCTATATGCATATGTGTCTGTGTGTGTGTCTATACTATATATGTGTGTGTGTCTATACTACATAGATTTACATGCATGTATGTGTACACATAACTGTATTGGCCACATAACAAATATTCAATAAGTGTTGATATTGTGTTGTGTTTATAATTATATGATAGCCTGATTTATACACTGACTTTTCTATTAAAAACTCTTTTTAATTCAGAAATATCTTGAAAGATGTCATATTTTTATGTTGGAATTTAGCATAGTATGGTTTGAAGTGTGTATAGTAAGCTACAGTGGGAGAGTGGGGAGTGGCAAATGACAAGAGATCTTTTGGCTAGCAAACCAAGGGACACTTAGCAGCATCAGCAGCAATTAGAACCATTCAAAGGAAAATGGCAGCATCTAGGTGCCCTCCAAAAGTTCAAATACACTGCATAGTAAGTCCAGAGAATCATGTTCTTGAGGGATGTACTGGAATGGAAAGAACACGGGTAACATTGTTTTTGTATCTTTAAGTCACATCAGAAGCAAAGTGATGGGGCAGCTTGGACCCAGGTGAAATCAGTCATGGGTTTGTCAAGCAGATCCGGGTGCTACTAAAGGGGTGGAGGTAGCTATGAGTCACAGCAGCACCAAGTAAATAGGGTCTTCATGGAATATTGATATTTGTGATAGCAGGGACTGTCACAAAGGCAGTTGAATGGAGCCAGTCTGAAGTGACTCAGTTCTCACTACTGATGTACTATTCCTGTATACTACTATAATGGTATCAGGTTGAATGGCCTCATAGCCACTTTGAACAAGAAGTGATATTTCTCTGACACAGAATTCATAAGGAGTGACGATAGATGGCAAGACAGTGACCTAGAAAAGGTAATCAGCATCAACTACAAACCATGCAGAAAACTGTAAACTGGAAAAGGAGTACTGCAATCATTAATCAGGAACCAGAAATAACAATCAGGTACAATTTCTGGAATGACTCCAGACAGGTAATCCAGAACCATGGCTATGAATGGTAAACTTTCAGTTTAGATGGATTAGGGTGACCAAAAATCCCCATCTGCCTAGAACTGATGATTTTAGCATTGAATATCTCTCTTCAGGAAAAAACAAAAAACAAAAACCTTAGTCCCAGGCAAACCAGGAAAGTTGGTCACTCTAACATTGATGACTAAAAAACAATGTAGAAGTATATACAGTGGCAGAAGGAGGACTTGGTCAGCATCAGAGAACATCTAGCCTAACAGCGGCAATGACAGAAATATTTCTTCTATAAAAGCAGATATGGCAGAATATTCTCTCCCCCACAGATCTGGTGGTTAATGCTGACTATTGGCTGGAATTAGACTGCACTTTTTTTTAGTTTATTTATTGATTTTGAGAGACACAGAGACAGCTCAATAGGGAGAGGGGCAGAGAGAGAGAGGGAGAGAGAAAATCCTAAGCAGGCTCCTTGCTTTCAGCACAGAGCCTGATGCAGGGGGACCCATGAACCATGAGATCATCACCTGAGCCAAAACCAAGAGTCAGACACTCAACCAACTGAGCCACCCATGTGCTTCTAGAGTGCACTTTAATGGAAGAAGCATCAAAAAAGGTTTTGTAGACATATTTTAACAGCCACAGGAATCTTTTTTTTTTTAATGTCTATTTTTTAAAGAGACAGAGACAGAATGCAAGTGGGTTAGGGGCAGAAAGAGAGGAAGACACAGAATCCGAAGCAGGCTTCAGGCTCTGAGCTGTCAGTACAGAGCCCAACGCAGGGCTCGAACCCATGAACCCTGAGAACATGACCTGAACCGAAGTTGGACACTCAACTGACTGAGCCATCCAGGCGCCCCCAGTCACAGGACTCCTTTCGTTATAGGTTTCTTTCAATAAGTTGCATATTTCAGAGATTCACCAATGCTTTTCTGTGTGTAACTAGTTTGCTCCTTTTAATAGCAGGCCATATTCTGCTACATAGACATGTTGCAATCTGTTTACCCATTCATTTGTGATGACCATCCTAATTGTTTCCAGTTTGAAGTTTTTACGAACAGTGTTCCTATAAACACTTATCAAAAGGCATTGTGTGACTTATGTTTTTATTTCTCTTAGGTAAATATAGTAATGTATATATTAAATGACGCTTGGGTCATATAATAAGTGTATTTTTAACCTTATTAGGAACTTCCAAATTGTTTTTCCAAATGGTTGTACCATTTTACATTCCCATCAACAATACAGAAAGATTTCAGTTGTTTCACATCCTCAACAATACTTGGTACTGTGGATGTGTAACAGTATCTCATCGCAGTATTTTTTTTTTAATATTTATTTTTGGGAAGGAGGGAGAGAGAGAGAGAGAGAGCGCGTGAAAGCGTGAGAGAGCGCGCACATGAGCGGGGGAGGTGCAGAGAAGGGGATAGAGGATCAGAATTGGGCTCTGTGCTGACAGCAGAGAGCCCTCCACAGCACTGAAACTCAGGGGCTGCGAGGTAATGACCTGAGCTGAAGTTGGATGCTCAAACAACTGAGCCAGCCAGGTGTCCTGATGATAGAAAGTTTTTAATAATTGATACATAACTCATCATTTTTAAAAGGTTATGTTAATGCTGGTGTAAGAAGTCTTTGTTAAACCAATATGATAATAATTTTCACATTTTTTAGGTGACATATAGTTTGAACTTTTCACTTAAATCTATCATACATTTCAAAATGGATTTTTTTTGTGCATGGGGTAAGGTAAGTTCTGAGGTTCATTTTTCTCCTATGCATATCAAATTTTCCCATCATTAAAGGAAACTATCATCATTTCAAATTGAAATTGTTTGGCATTGTCAAACCACAGACACACACATATATCATATATCAATTTTTTTTATACTCTCTACTTTATTCCATTGGTTTGTATGCTGGTTTATACTTATATACACCAATACTATTCTGTATGCATTATAATAGCTCTAAATTAAGTCTCAAAATAATACTAAAAATTGTTTTGGCTGGTCTAGATCCTTTGCATTTCCATGTGAAATTTAAAATCAATTTATTCATTTCTACCAAAAAATGCCCAAAGGAGTTTCAATCAAACTAGTGTTGAATGTCTAAATCAAGTTAGAGAGAATAGAAATAATAATCCCTGTGTGGGTAGTGCTGCAATTGTTAACTTTCCCATTTCTGGGGACTTTCCAAATATCTTATTGTTATTGATTTAAAATTGAACACCATTTTGGCTAGAAAATATACTATATATGATGCCAATTCTTTTAAATTCAAGGAGACTTATTTTATGGCCCATCTTCAGAAATGCTCCATGTTCACTTGAAAAGAATGTATATTCTGTCATTGTTGGGTGTAGTGTTATATAAATGTCAATTAGGTTAATTTGGTTGAGTGTGATGTTCAATTCTTCTATATCTGTATTGATTTTCTGTCTACCTATGCTTTCAGTTTCTGGGAGAAAACTGCTAAAATCTCAAACCACAATTTTGAATTGTTCATTTATCTTTTTAGGCCTATCATTTTTTTGTCTTACATATTTCAAAACACATTTGTTAGGTATATACACATTTATGATGCTTATGTGCTCTTGACGAATAGACTCTTTAATCATGAAGAAATGCTACTTTTTATTTCTGCTAATGTATCTTGTTCTGCAGTCTATTCTGTCTGATATTAATATAGCCACCTTTCTTATCATTAGTGTTTGCATAATTTAATTTTCTCTTTTTTTAACATATGAAATTTATTGTCAAATTGGTTTCCATACAATAAACAGTGCTCATCCCAAAAGATGCCCTCTTCAATGCCCATCATCTTTTCCCATTCCGTTGGTTGCCTTTTAGTTTTGTTGATTGTTTCCTTTGCTGTGCAGAAGCTTTTTATCTTCGTGAGGTCCCAATAGTTCATTTTTGCTTTTAATTTCCTTGCCTTTGGGGATGTGTCAAGTAAGAAATTGCTGCAGCTGAGGTCAGAGAGGTCTTTTCCTGCTTTCTCCTCTAGGGTTTTGATGGTTTCCTGTCTCACATTCAGGTCCTTTATCCATTTTGAGTTTATTTTTGTGAATGGTGTAAGAAAGTGGTCTAGTTTCATTCTTCTGCATGTTGCTGTCCAGTTCTCCCACGCCATTTGTGAAAGAGACTGTCTTTTTTCCATTGGATGTTCTTTCCTGCTTTGTCAAAGATGAGTTGGCCATACGTTTGTGGGTCTAGTTCTGGGGTTTCTATTCGATTCCATTGGTTTATGTATCTGTTTTTGTGCCAATACCATGCTGTCTTGATGATTACAGCTTTGTAGTAGATGCGAAAGACTGGGATTGTGATGCCTCCTGCTTTGGTCTTCTTTTTCAAAATTACTTTGGCTATTCGGGGCCTTTTGTGGTTCCATATGAATTTTAGGATTGCTTGTTCTAGCTTCAAGAAGAATGCTGGTGCAATTTTGATTGGGATTCCATTGAATGTGTAGATAGCTTTGTGTAGTATTGACATTATAACAATATTTATTCTTCCAACCCATGAGCACGGAATGTGTTTCTATTTCTTTATATCTTCTTCAATTTCCTTCATAAGCTTTCTATAGTTTTCAGCATACAGATCTTTTACATCTTTGGTTAGATTTATTCCTAGGTATTTTATGCTTCTTGGTGCAATTGTGAATGGGATCAGTTTCTTTATTTGTCTTTCTATTGCTTCATTGTTAGTGTACAAGAATGCAACTGATCTCTGTACATTGATTTTGTATCCTGCAACTTTGCTGAATTCATGTATCAGTTCTAGCAGACTTTTGGTGGAGTCTATCGGGTTCTCCATGTATATTAGCATGTCATCTGCAAAAAGTGAAAGCTTGACTTCATCTTTGCCAATTGTGATGCCTTTGGTTTCCTTTTGTTGTCTGATTGCTGATGCTAGAATTTCCAACACGATGTTAAACAACAGCGGTGAGAGTGGACATCCCTGTTGTGTTCCTGATCTCAGGGGGAAAGCTCTCAGTTTTTCCCCATTGAGGATGATATTAGCTGTAGGCTTTTCATAAATGGCTTTGATGATGTTTAATTTTGTTCCTTCTATCCCGACTTTCTCGAGGGTTTTTATTAAGAAAGATGCTGAATTTTGTCAAATGCTTTTTCTTCATCGATTGACAGGATCATATGGTTCTTCTCTTTTCTTTTATTAATGTGATGTATCACGTTGATTGATTTGTGAATGTTGAACCAGCCCTGCATCCCAGGAATTAATCCCACTTGATCATGGTGAATAATTCTTTTTATAAGCTGTTGAATTCGATTTGCTAGTATCTTATTGAGAGTTTTTGCATCCATATTCATCAGGGATATTGGCCTGTAGTTCTCTTTTTTTACTGGGTCTCTGTCTGGTTTAGGAATCAAAGTAATACTGGCTTCATAGAATGAGTCTGGAAGTTTTCCTTCCTTTTCTATTTTCTGGAAATGCTTGAGAAGGATAAGTATTATCTCTGCTTTAAATGTCTGGTAGAATTCCCCTGGGAAGCCATCTGTCCTGGACACTTATTTGATTCCATTTCTTTGCTGGTTATGGGTCGGTTCAAACTTTCTATTTCCTCCTGTTTGAGTTTTGGAAGCGTGTGGGTGTTTAGGAATTTGTCCATTTCTTCCAGGTTGTCCAGTTTGTTGGCATATAATTTTTCATAGTATTCCCTGATAATTGCTTGTATTTCTGAGGGATTGGTTGTAATAATTCCATTTTCATTCATGATTTTATATATTTGGGTCATCTCTCTTTTCTTTTTGAGAAGCCTGGCTAGAGGTTTATCAATTTTGTTTATTTTTTCAAAAAACCAACTCTTGGTTTAATTGATCTGCTCTACAGTTTTTTTAGATTCTATATTGTTTATTTCTGCTCTGATCTTCATTATTTCTCTTCTTCTGGTGGGTTTAGGCTTTGCTGTTCTGCTTCTATTTCCTTTAGGTGTGCTGTTAGATTTTGTATTTGGGATTTTTCTTGTTTCTTGAGATAGGCCTGGATTGCAATGTATTTTCCTCTCAGGACTGCCTTTGCTGCATCCCAAAGCATTTGGATTGTTGTACTTTCACTTTCATTTGTTTCCACATATTTTTTAATTTCTTCTCTAATTGTCTGGTTGACCCACTCATTCTCTAGTAGGGTGTTCTTTAACCTCCATGCTTTTGGAGGTTTTCCAGACTTTTTCCTGTGGTTGATTTCAAGCTTCATCACATTGTGGTCTGAAAGTATGAATGGTATGATCTCAATTCTTGTATACTTATGAAGGGCTGTTTTGTGACCCAGTATGTAATCTATCTTGGAGAATGTTCCATGTGCACTCAAGAATAAAGTATATCCTGTTGCTTTGGGATGCAGAGTTCTAAATATATCTGTCAAGTCCATCTGATCCAATGTATCATTCAGGCCCCTTGTTTCTTTATTGACCATGTGTCTAGATGATCTATCCATTGTTGTAAGCGGGGTATTAAAGTCCCCTGCAATTACCACATTCTTGTCAATAACGTTGCTTATGTTTGTGAGTAATTGTTTTCTATATTTGGGGGCTCCCGTATTTGGCACATAAACATTTATAATTGTTAGTTCTTCTTGTTGGATAGACCCTGTCATTATTATATAATGCCCTTCTTTATCTCTTGTTACAGCCTTTAATTTAAAGTCTAGTTTGTCTGATATAAGTATGGCTACTCCAGCTCTCTTTTGACTTCCAATAGCATGATAAATAGTTCTCCATCCCCTGTTAACTTATAACCTTCTAGATGCTAAGTCCCGCTTGCTGTCCGAACACATTCTGTCCAGCCCCTCCGCTTTTTCAAGCCGGACTCGGAGGCTCTGCTTTGCTGGCAGGCTGCCCCTCCGCCCCAGTTCCCTCCCGCCAATTCGTGTAGCGCGCACTGTCTCTCCACCCTTCCTACCCTCTTCTGTGGGCCTCTCATCTACACTTGGCTCTGGAGAATCCCTTCTGCTAGTCTTCTGGCGATTTTCTGGGTTATTTAGGCAGGTTGGGTGGAATCTAAGTGATCTGCAGGATGCGGTGAGCCCAGCGTCCTCCTATGCCATCATCGTACAATTTTCTCTTTTAACTTACCTGTGTCTTTTTATTTAAAGGTCATATATTATAGGCAGCACTTGTTTGTGTCTTATTCTTTTATGCATCCTGACAATGTCTGCCTTTGATTTGGAGCAACCATACATATGTAATGTAATTATTAATATATTTGAGTTTACAATTATAAAGATGTGATATATAATAATCACTACAAATTTTTCTCTTGACAGATACCAATCATCAGTTCTAGACTATTCCCATATTTGAATGGTTCCCACTTCTTCACAATGTCATGATCTGTCCAATGCTAGAAATACTCATACATATTTACCAAGAAGTATTCTCAAATTCCAACTATCCACAGTCTTTTCTACCTGCCCCTGCCATCCACGTCCTCACTAGCTTTTCACTCGGGAAATTTCCACTAACTTACAAGATTTATCTCATAAGGAAATTTCCTATGAAATCTTCCAAGTCTGACTTCTGCCCTACCATGTTTCTATTGTGTGCTAAATTTTCATTTCCTTCACTAGTACTTACCACATTTTAATTTTTTAATTGCGTATTGTCTGTTCAGGCTTCCATAACAGAATACCACAGAAATAACAGAAATATGTTCTCTCACAGTTTTGGAAGTTAGAAGTTTCTTCCAGGCTTGCAGAGAGAAGCTTTATGGCTATGTCCTCACGTGACCTTTCCTCTGTGCACATGGACTCCTGGTGTCTCTTCTCTTCTTCAGTGCTATTGGAATGGGGTTCCACTGTTGACTTTATTTAACCTTAATTACCCTTTAAAAGGCTTTGTTTCTAAATATTAACACATTGGGAGTTAACACTTCAGCATATGAATTGGAGAGGCATAATTCAGTTGTAGTATTTTTCCCCTTTCTTCCCATTCATGTTCTTGCACGCACAGTAAAATCACCTCATCCTAACAGCCTCAATTTTTTTAGTACCCTATTTTTGAGAGAGAAGGAGAATGCACACATGTGAATGGAGGTGGGACAGAAGGAGATGGAGAGAGAGACTCTTAAGCAGGCTCCATGCCCTGAGCAGAGCCTGACACAGGGCTCCATCTCACAACTGTAGGATCATGACCTGAGCTGAAATCAAGAGTTGGACGCTTAACTGACTGAGCCACCCAGGTACCCCTCAAAATTCTTAACCTATTTCAGCATCAACTCCAAGTCTAAAGTCTCATCTAATCTAAGTATCATCTACATTAGTTATGGGTGAAACTTGAAGTATGATTCATCTTGAGGCAAAATTCCTCACTAGCTGGGAACTTGTAAAACTAGGTAAGTTATTTGCTTCCAAAGGATAACAGTGAGACAAGCATAGTATAGACATTCTCATTCCAAAAGGGAGAAACTGAATGGAAGGAAGAAAGGGCAAAATGTTCCAAGCAAACTCCAAACCTAGCAAGGAAATTTTCATTAGATCTTATGGCTTGAGAATAATCCTCTTTGGTTAGATGTTCTGCTTTCCAAGTCCACATGGTGGTGGCTCTGCCCTCCTTGACCATGGGTGTAGGCTTGCCTCTGAAGTTCTCAATGTGGGCACCATGTCCTATTGAAATTGAAGAGGAGGCCTCACTTCCTGAAAGCAAGGAGTAGACACCTTTACCCCGCCAAAGTCTGTGAGCTCTGTACCTGTGGTAGCATTGGCAGCCCTGGTTAAATAGCCCTTGGAGTCATTCTTCTTTTTGTTGCTTTAAGCCAAACATCCCTATTGTCCTGTCTAACAAAACCTCCAAACTCTGACAGCTATCTTTTATATCCTCCTGTCTTTTTCTCCTTTAATCCAAACTGACAGTGGTATAACCCCACCTCTATTCCTGGCTTCAGCTGAGATGGGTGATTAAATCAATAGGTCATCTCTTATGGGGTGCTTGGCAAGCCATACCCTTGATATTCTCTCCAAAATATACTTTCTCAATGTTTGCAATATGGATAGTCTGAGAACCCTATATGTCTTTATGATTCCTTTTTGCTAAACAATTTCCTCAGTTTATCTCTTTCTGCCTACATTTTACTATCAGCAAAAGGAGGAGCCAGGTGCATCTTCAAAACTTTGCTTAGGAATTTCCTCTGCTGCATATCCAAGGTGGTCATCACTACATCTATGTTCCACAAAACACTGGAACATAATTCAGCCAAGTTGTTTACCACTTTATGACAGGGATCGCCTTTCTTCCAATTTCCAGTAACATGTTCCTCATTTCGATTTGAGATCTCACCCAGAACCATCTTTAATGTCCATGGATTTTATCAAAAGTCTCTTTGAAGCAATCTAGGTTATTTCCAACAAGTAACTCAGAAACCTTCCAGACTCTGTTCATCACTCGGTTCCAAGGCCACTTCTTCATTTTTATGTATTTGTTACAGTAGTGACCCACTTTTTGGTACCAAAATCTGTGATAATGTACTTGGGCTACCATAATAGAATACCACAGATTGGTTGGTTTAAACAACAGAAATTTATTTTCTCACAGTTCTGGAGGCTGAAAGTCTGTCACAAGGTTTGGCTTCCAGTGAGATCTTTCTTCCTGGCTTACAGAGCACAACTTTGTCTCTGTGTCCCTAGATGGACTTTCCTCTGTGCATGCACAATTCTGGCATCTCTTCCTCTTTTTATAAGAATATCAGTCCTATTGTTTTTTGACCCATTCTTTTGGACTCACTTAATCTTGATTACCTCCTTAAAGACCCTATCCTAAATCTAGTCACATGCTGGGTTAGAGCTGCAACAGATGAATTTGCAGGGGGACATGATTCAAACCATAACAAGTGTACACTTGTCTGTATCATCTACTAGACTATAATCTCTAAGAGGACAAGGAATATATTTATCCTCTCACAAGCATACTATGGCCTAGTACAGACACAATGCAAACCCTCGATTAATACTTAATGCATCACATTGCACTGGAGTATGAAACATGAAAAGGAATTACAGCCATTAACCTGATAACTGTCAGTTTTGACAAATTTCCTGAAGAGGTTACACTAGTTAAATTCTAGCAGTCTATCAAACCATATATTTGGTGGATTTCACTATGGACAAATACTGACAGTGCCTGCAAGAAAAGATTATGTTCAGCTGTGATCATTGTTAGACAATTTAAAAGTGTAAAGGGAATAGTGAAATAAAATGAAGCAGGAATCATCCATAACAGAAGCAGAGGCACTAAGGAGGGTATCTTTCCTGCAGTGGCTTTCTTGAGTTATGCCAGATGCCACTGGAGTGAAAAAAGTACAGAGATGACAGCCCCAACTGCAATGTAACCACTTGATAGAACTGAAGCAGGAGTAAGAAGAGGCAGTGACAGGGGAGCAAGAGTATAAATCACTATGTATGCCCATACACGGAGCAGTGTCCAGTGGAATGGAATCATATAGAGTGTGGCTGTGGCAATTGATTCATTGGGCAGCAAAGGAGACAAAGGAGTGGGATTAGTGCCATTCCATTATAGCCATTGGATAGTCTCCTGTATAATCAAAGGCTATAAGTAAGCAGTATTGGAACACTGGCAAATAGAGCCTACAACCAAATCTAAAGCAGGGATAACAGTATGGAACTCAGACAGCCGTGGTGAAAAAGTCAAGAACATAGCTTCAGCAGTTAGAAAGGTAAGGCTCAGAGACATCACCAGAAGAAGGTGTTGGTGATATTCTTGGGACACCTCCATTATTGATGCTGTTGGGGTATAGGGCCAGAGGGTACAGTATAGTTTTTATTTGTTCCTCTAGGTTCATTCTTCACCCTTCCTCACTGTACTCTTGATCCCAAAAACCCTAACTGTATGGACACTATTAAAAGAATCATGGCGTGCCTGGGTGGCTCAGTCGGTTATGCGTCCGCCTTCAGCTCAGGTCACGATCTCTCGGTCCGTGAGTTCGAGCCCCGCGTCAGGCTCTGGGCTGATGGCTCAGAGCCTGGAGCCTGTTTCCCATTCTGTGTCTCCCTCTCTCTCTGCCCCTCCCCCATTCATGCTCTATCTCTCTCTGTCTCAAAAATAAATAAACGTTAAAAAAAATTAAAAAAAATAGAATCCATTGCTCACTGCTTATTGGTTGAATTTTTAAAATGAGACATCCAGAAGAAAATATCAGGGCAAGAGGAGAGGAAGATTGAATTATTTATTTTTCTGGATCTTTCCATCCGGGATCCCCTTGGCTGACTGCATCATATATCCCAAGGTCATTTCTCCCTTTAGGATCCCCTTTCCAGTTGAGTTCCTTTATTTCAGGTTTTGGTGACCTTGGCCCTGACTTGCAGTTTCTCCCCTGATGATAACTATGGCCCCCTTTTTTCTCCTTACTAGATTAAAAATATTGTACTATCTCTCTTGGCTCTACTATAAATAACCTGTATAGAAATAATACTTCTGTTAAACTTTCCTCAAATTACCTATTTTGTGTATCTTAATTAATTTGTCTTGATTATGATGAACACAGACTGGGGCAACATTGATGTTATTATACTGGAATGCCAACCCATCTCAGTTCACTGCAGGGTAAGTCAAGCTCACTGAAAAATAGAACATTTGGGTTCCCAAGGCTGATATTGGGCTCCAAAGGGACAAATGAAACTGCCTAAAAGAGAAGGACAAGGTAAGTGTGTCTTAATAGACTACAATTCCCTACAGCATGCATGATAGAGATGTCTGATCACAGATTTGCAGACTTAATCAATGACTTCTACAGCTGTAACCCCAGTATATCAAGCTATATCATCTCTTCTAGAACAAGACTAGAGAGTAGAAGAACTAAAATGAGGTTAATCTTGTTCAAAATGAGAATAATGGTTTATTAAGTCACATCTTCTTTCTTTTGCACATTTACATTAATTATATTTTTGAAAATTCAATTAAGAACAATGGTAACTTTGGAAGTAACAGTGCCCTTGAATTTTCCTTGTTCTTAATACTAACTTCCATTCCTCTTTCAGCAGGCAAAATTATGCTCCCCTACTGGTACCTTATTACTTCATTTCTTAAACTCATAAATAAGGTAACATTCTGTAATAAATTTCATTTGAAGAGAAAGCATATGTGTCCTTTTATCATATACGTCTCTAAGGATTGCATGGAGTTTATTGATTTGGGTCTCTTTTTATTTCCTAACTAATTAGTGTTCTAAAAAGCAATGCAAACAAGGACCTCAGTATCTGAAGTTAACTTATCATTTTTGTTATTCATTCATTATTTACTGTTTCTTACTCATATCTTTTACCATTAAATAAGAGCTACTCTTAATTGTTGTTTTCCCCCCACCAAATAGTTTGAAATAGCTTTTTCCAAATTTTGTATTGTAAGACAAATTCACAAATTTCAAAACTGACTATATTTTCATCACATATGGAAGAATGAAGAGACCACAAACACTGGAAACTTACAACATTATAGATGACAAATTGGTTGATAAATGCTAGAACATACTGAATTCTTACAACAAATAGATGTAAATGAGATCAACATCTTACAACAACCTCTATGGTATCCGTGGCCATCTGAGATGGTCTGTTACCTATTCAAAATGATAGATGAGAACAATACTATGGAGATACAATGATCAAGATGTGGTACGTTGAAGGGTGCTAATAGAGACAATCTCACATGAATATTCTTCATGGAAATTGATATGCCCACTATTAGTTTCTCTTTGGGCTCATCATGTTACTTATAAAGGACACCAACACATGTAAAGTAGGACAATTAATGTAATTGCACTTTAGCACTAATAAGCTAGAAACTGGAAGTGAGAGTTGTGGTTGAAAATCATTAAAACAACAATAACAAGAGAAGACAGGAAAGAGGAAAAGTGAACTTAAAGGGGCTTATCCAAGAAAATACAGGCAAATGTGGCCAAATTCAGTAATATTTAATGTTCGTTTTGATAGTGCTGAGAAATTCAAGTACTGTAGCATTCATTTCAATCAAAGGCCATTCTATGTAGTGCAATACCTTATGATTACATTCATCTGATCATTTCATCCATATTAGTTTTAAAAATGTATTATTCCCTGTGCCCTTTTGCCTCTGCTTTCTTGTGTTGTTGATCTTCACAGGCACACAGAAAAAAAACAAAAACTGAAACTAAAACTAATCTATGGAATATTGTCTCTAGAATTTTAAACTGCAGTGTGACAAAAATCCTCTTTTGCTTATAGCAAACTTAATGATTTATTTTTGTAGAGTTTTTTAGATAATGTTACAGTAAATGAGGTTCTAAGAATAATGACTGACTTAATGCATATATTTCAATATTTTTTCATTTAGCTGACACAAGATATATGTTTTCATTCAATTAAAGGCTGAAGTTAAGTGTTACTGACAGAATCTAGTTCAGATTATCAAAAAGCAATTCACTATCTTGTTTATTTGAGAAACTTTCCATAAGAGGTTAACCTGCAAGCATCTAAATGTTGTCCATTTTGTTAATGTTGAATGTAATCAATGAATCACAGACTTAAAGGCCAAAGTTAGCCTTTCAAACAGTGTAGAGGGCAAATTTTCGTTTTGTTTTCTAGTCCAATGCTCTTTTCGTTTCCTCATGAAGAATGCTGTGTGTGAAAACAATTACGTAGAAATACCATCAATTATTGAGAAGGATTATAATCGAAAAGTAGTATCTTTTATCCAATTTCCACCAAAAGATGCTCTATCGAAAACAAATGAGATATGGCCTTTTGTAGCAACGTGGATGGAACTGGAGAGTGTGATGCTAAGTGAAATAAGCCATACAGAGAAAGACAGATACCATATGGTTTCACTCTTATGTGGATCCTGAGAAACGTAACAGAAACCCATGGGGGAGGGGAAGGAAAAAAAAAAAAGAGGTTAGAGTGGGAGAGAGCCAAAGCATAAGAGACTGTTAAAAACTGAGAACAAACTGAGGGTTGATGGGGGGTGGGAGGGAGGGCAGGGTGGGTGATGGGTATTGAGGAGGGCACCTTTTGGGATGAGCACTGGGTGTTGTATGGAAACCAATTTGACAGTAAATTTCATATATTAAAAAAAAAAAGAAAACAAATGAGAAAACTGATGATGATGATGATGATGATGATAATAAAAGTTAACATTTAAAAATATTTAATATGCCAACATATTTGCACATATTACTTCTTTAATTCTCACAACCCAGGAGGCAGAATTCAAACTCAGGTTATTTTACTTCAGAGACCATTGTGGGTTTTTTTATTGTGTGTGTGTGTGTGTGTGTGTGTGTGTGTGTGTGTGTTAGTTTCAAGTTTTTATTTAAATTCTAGTTAGTTAATGTATAGTATAATATTGGTTTCAGGAGTAGACTTTAGTGATTCATCACTTATATACAACACTTAGTGCACATCACAACAAGTGCCCTCCTTAATGCCCATTACCCATTAAGACCATTATTTTAATCACTAGGCTATACTTGAGAAAAAGACCCTCTTGGCCATTTCTTCAAAAGGGAAATATTACATCATATTTCCGAAGTAACTGACTTTTCTTCACGTAATTGTTCTTCTGGTTTTGTATTTTTATTTTCTTCAGTCTTTATCCCATTAGCTGACCTATCTCTATGTCCCAGAGTTTCATTTAGTACCCATTCTATGTGCTCAGAATTGTGACTCATAGATAATCTTGTCTCTTAGAGCTCCAAATCTTCCACTGATACCTTGTATTCTCCATGTTGTATGACATTATAAATACCCTTTTAGTTGAAAATTTAGCTCAGTCAATTTATCTGAAGGAGCTTCTACTCTAACAGAGCTGTAAATAGCCTTGTGCCAACCAACAAGCTGTACGTCAAAAGTCCACAAGACAGTACAGTAGTTTCTACTGATGCAAACATTTCCATACTGAAAGCTTCAAAAATAGATTTTGTTTCCACTTTTCTCCTCACAATGAAAGATTATGGTATGTATTTATTCTTAAATAAATAGAAAGACTGATAAATATATATACATGTATCCACATACATTTATCAAATATGCATATTTTCAAGAGATACATTATTTGAAAGGTAGCCAACATATAATGCAACCTAAAGGAGTAAACAATGTTATCAATGAGTGGTATTTGTCATTCTAAAACTAATAAATGGATTTTTTAATGATGATAAAAAATATGATGATATATGAATTTCCAGAATCCTTCTAAGAAATATGCAAAGGAAACACAAAGGCTTAGTGTCAGATACTGTTAAAATATAATAGGCAACCTGCTATTCATTGTAAAACAAATTCTTAATAAATTCTACTTCTCTTTCATGTAAACTTTTACATACTTTATTTCCATGCTGATTATTAAAGTGACAATTCATTTTTTAAAAGAAATGATAATATATAATTTTTATGATCAATATTGATTATATATTTTTTGGGTATTCTGGTGCAATGAATATTATTCCAGTTAGGGTAAGTATTCCAAAGAAGGGGCCATATCTGGATGAATTGTTTGAAGTTTCACTAAGTGGCAGTAATCTAAGAAGTAGCTCCAGTCTAGTTGCTACTTATTATTAGTACTTTTTAAAATTCACCATTGTAAAATTATTTAAAATAATTTCCTTGGCCATTTCCAACTTCCATTGGAAGTTCGTAGCTTTGTCACCCATGCAATGTGTGATATTAGGAAAGTCTCTTCATATTTTATTCTTAGATAGGTTCCAATATAAATGATTATTAGTTTCAGTTCTTTTGATTTCAAGTAACACACACACACTGGCTTTATCAGTGTTCATGGACTTTCTTTCTCAAATATTGCCATTAACTTTTTCCATGCTGTATAGTACTGAATTTTTGTGTTCCATCATTAAAGACTTTAATTCTTTCTCAAGAGACTGTCCCTGCCTCTCTTTAGACAGGGATCTCTAGCCTTAGATCAATCAGTTATGCTCACTTGGATAGGAAATTTGCACAGGTTGACCTCTGGTAAAATCTTATGAGCAGAAGGCCATTCCAATTTGTATGTATGGCAGATTAAATGATATTCAAAGTAATTTTAAACCATGATAAAATATTCTATTCACCAAAATAGGTTAAAGGATAAAAGGACAGTTTTATAATTTCTATAACTTGATAAGTGATGTTCTACCATTAATGTCTTGGCCTCTTACTTTAACCTCAACCCTAGATTCTTTCCAGTTTAGGTCAATTACAGTGGAACAACCCATGAGACCTAATATTCATCTGAATTTGTTATACATCCAACATTTCAAATCAGGATATTATCTGTTTCCAAAATGTTTTCAAAAAATACTCCTGTCTCTCATCTTTTCACCAGGTCTCTCACTTATTTTGTTGTTATATGATTACTTATCTGCTCACCTCAATAAGGCATATCCAAAGCTATTAAAAAGGCATCTATTCATTTCATATAGAAGAAAGAAAAATTACTTCTACTTATTAAAACTCATTCTTTTACCTCCACAACTACCTGCTCCCATCTCCTCTAGGATATTGTTATTTCATCTATCCAACTTAATTTACATCTTTAGTTTCTTTATGAATTTCTTCCATACATTTAGCAATCCATTTTATAGCTCTTGGGATAAACCAAAGAGATGGTCCCTTTTCCCCTTTTGACAGTACTCATTTTCTTGCTGGAAAATACAATTACACAATGTTCAAGTTTTTCCAACTAACCCTAACACAAATAAATAAAAAACTTATAATTTCTTCCTATAGAAAATACTTTTTTGAATTTTCCAATGTTTTCATAATTCTTATGCTTAAGTCAAAAGGTGAAACATGATTCTAAAATTAGTTAAAAATATTCCTAATCCTCCAATGTCCCCTCCATGAATCATTTCTTTAAGCCTGAAAATTGGGATTTTTCTTCTTTTAGTTATTTAAAACTTGAAAGGTTTTTGTTTGAAATGATCTCATGGTATATATTTTTGGGATCCAAACATTTAGGAAAGACATTATAATTTTATAACTATGCCTTGAATGCTATTATTCAGACCATACTCTTAAGATAAGAGGTTTCAAACAAACAAAACAGTGATTAACAATTAAAAAAACTATATCTTTAGTTCCTGTGACTGATTTAGCTCTTTAAAATATTTATATCATATGTAAAATTTACAAATATTTATTTTTCTAAATATAAATGTGTATAAGGAATAAACAACATCGAAGTTGGTGACATCACTATTCTACCATTTCCTTACTCCTGAGTATTTACAGTGGCTTCTAAATTTTCCTCAATGTCCAACTTATCCCACACTATTACCCTAGATATATTTTGCCACACTAGCTTTTTTCTATAACATCTTACACCCATTACCTCTGCTCTTAGTAAATAGTTTCTTACTACATGAGTTAGAGTTAAAATTCTCCAGACTTGCCTTTGCTGTTCTCATTCTTATTCACATCTGCCCATCATTCAAAGTGTAATTTCCACTCTTTTCTCAAGGAAGATTTTGTAATGGAATATAATTGTTTTTCTCTTAGAAGGTCATTTTTATGTCAATCTTGTAACCACTTCTTCAGTGTTTTATATGCTGTGATCCTCAAACACATCTATTTTCCCAAGTCATTCTTTACACATCTATATTTGTATAATTTCACTCTTGTCTTTTGGCAGACATAAGCTTTGTATCACACACTGGGTTTACTATATCTCAAATATTCATAAGTTAATAAAATTACTTCTTCAAAGATCTCAGTCTTACTAGGGAAGTCTTAAACAAATAATTGCCATGTAAACAAATTATTGCAATGCAAATGATAGTGCAAACATGGAAGGTAGTATGAACTCAGGGAAAAAAAAAATAAAATCAGAATGTAGAAAAGTCGGGTCTGCAGAGGAGGGGCCAAAATGGCAGAACAGCATGGAAGTTTTTGGTGTGTCTTGTGTCCATGATATACAGCCATACCAATACTAAACCATCCGACACACCTAGAAAACTGACTGGAGGATTAGCACAACAATCTGCAAATCCTGAACCAAAGAATTCAGCAGGTATGTGGCACAGAGAAGTGAACTTGGGGAGTGAGAAGGAGCAGGAAGGGAGGTGCTTTTGTGAGCTGGAGAGAGGATGGGGGTGCGGGGGGGTAGGGGAGAATACTGGAAAAGCAACCCTCCTCAAAAGCAGCTGGAGAGAAGGGGGAAAATTGAAAACATCTGCAGGGACTAAACTAGAAAGGGAGAAAGGAGAAAGAAGAGGGTTTAAATTCCATTAAGACTGTAACAAGGGGAGCACAAAGGTTGCAACTCTGCAGCTCGATACCTGGTGGAGCTCTGGTGGAAAGGGCGAATCCCCAGGAACAGAGTGGGGTCAAGGAGGATCTTAGGCCACATGGGGAAAAGCAGTTCCACTGCTGGAAGGATATTTGGCTAGAAACTGTTGAAGCCACCTGGTCCCAGCAGACCCCAGAAAACAGCTACATTTTCTGGTGCTAGAACAAGGTCCGTAAGGGTGAATCCTGGTGCCAGATGTGTGTTGTAATCTTCCATAATCCCTGAAACACTGCTGCTACACTATCTTGCGAACTTTTTCTGAGGTGGGGTGGCACCCAGCCACAGTCTCAGGGCACCGGCAACAGCAGGGTCCAGCAAGCGTTCCTGAGTGCAGCTGGCATTCAGCCATTGCTCATTCAGCCATTGCTCCATGAGACCCTTCCAAGAGGGGTGGAACAGGTCACAGCCACAGTCCTTCAGAAGTAAGGGGCTGGGGAAAAAGGCTGCATGTGAGACAAAACTCGGGAGAGAGGTACTGCCTGGGGCCTGGTGATGGAGAGTGAAGAAGCGGGAAGTGGACGAAAGCTGATGACAGAGGACAGATGAGTGAATGCTGATCTGGGAGAACAGACTGGGTAGCTGGGTGGTGCCATTTTCACCACTCTCGCGCATGCACATGTGCAACTACAAGCACGGCAACAATCCACCGTAGGAGGCTAGCAGTGCTATCTAGCGGAGAACAGACTGTTCCGTTGAGCCCTGCCCAACTGGGCCAACTTCTCTCTTCAAGAACAGAAGTCTCACTGCCTGCTTAGTTTATGGACTATAAAGTGCTACATACTGACTTCTAGGGGAAAACGAAGCAATTTCAGTCCTACTTTAGTATGCTATAGCAGGTCCAACTATTCAATTTCCTTTCTTTCTTTCCTCTTTTACACTTCTTTTTCTTGAATACAGAGAAAAAATTCATGTTTATTTTCAATTTTTATTAAAAATATTTTTCTTTATTATTACTATATTTTTAACTTTCGTGTATATATTTTCAATTCCATTTTACTTCCATCATTTTATTTTAGTCTACTCCAGTGTATTCACCTTTTTCAATTGTCAAACAATCTCCTTTTCTCTTTTTTCTTTTTTTTCCTCTTTTTTGTTTCTTTTCTTTTTCTTGAATGCAGAAAACACTTCATTTTTACCTTCAATTTCTATTCAAAATATTTTTCTTTAATTTTTCCCCTATATTCTTTACTTCTGTGTATATTTTTTCAAATTCTATTTTACTGCCATCATTTTATTTTATTCCACTACAGTGTATTCACTTTTTCAAATTTTCAAATGATTTCCTTTTTGCCTATTTTTATTTTTTGTCTTTTTCTCTTTTATTTCTTTTATTTTGTGTGAATATTGAAAAATATTCACTTAAATTTTTAATTTTTAATTTTTAATAAAAATCTTTTCCTTAATTTTTTCCACTATATTTTTTACTTTTGTGTATATTTTTTTCAAATGCTATTTTACTTCCTCAACTAATTTTAGTCTACTTCAGTGTATTCATTTTTTCAAATTTTCAAACAATTTCCCTTTTTTTCCCTCCCCCCCCCATATTTTTCTCTACTCTGTCAAACCACTTTCAACACCCAGACAAAAACACACCTAGGATCTAGCATCATTTACTATATTTGTGTGTGTGTGTGTGTGTGTGTGTGTGTGCATGTTTTTAATTTTTAATTTTAATACTTTTTAATTTAGTTTTTTTAATTTTAATTTCACTACCTCATTAATTCCTTTTTTCCCTTCAAAATGACAAAACGAAGGAATTCATCCCAAAAGAAAGAGCACAAAGAAATGACAGCCAGGGATTTAACCAACACAGATACAAGCAAGATGTCTGAACCAGAATTTAGAATCATGATAAGAATACTAGCTGGAGTCAAAAATAGTTTAGAATGCCTTTCTGCAGAGATAAAAGAATTAAAAAACAGCCAGAATGAAATTAAAAATGCTGTAACTGAGCAGCAATCATGGATGGATAGAGTGGCGGCAAGGATGTATGAGGCAGAACAGACAATCAGCGATATAGAGGACAAACTTATAGAGAATAATGAAACAGAAAACAAGAGGGGGAAGAAGGCAAAAGAGCACTATTTAAGAATTAGAGAAATCAGTGACTCATTAAAAAGGAACAACATCAGAATCACAGGAGTCCCAGGAGAGGAAGACAGTGAAATAGGGGTAGAAGGGTTATGTGAACAAATCATAGCAGAAAACTTTCCTAACTTAGGGAAAAACACAGACATGAAAATCCAGGAAGCACAGAGGACTCCCATTAGATTCACCAAAACTGACCATCAACAAGGCATATCATAGTCTAATTCACAAAATACTCAGGCAAGGAGAGAATCATGAAAGCAGCAAAGGAGAAAAAGTCCCTAACCTACGAGGGAAGACAGATCAGGTTTGCAGTGGACCTATCCACAGAAACTTGTCAGGACAGAAAGGAGTGGCAGGAGGTATTCAATGTGCTGAATCAGAAAAATATGCAGCCAAGATTCTTTATCCAGCAAGGCTGTTATTCAAAAAAGAAGGAGAGATAAAAAGTTTCCCAGACAAACAAAAACTAAAGGAGTTTGTGAACACTAAACCAGCCCTGCAAGAAACTTTAAGGGGGACTCTCTGAGGGGGGAAAAGATGAAAAAAAACAAATATATATATATAGCAACAGAGATTAGAAAGGACCAGAGAACACCAGCAGAAACTCCAACTCTACAAGCATCATAAGGGAAATAAATTCATATCTTTCAGTACTCACTCTAAACCTCAATGGACTCAATGCTCCAATCACAAGATCCATCCATACACTGTTTACAAGAGACCCACTTTAGACCTAAAGACACCTTCAGATCGAAAGTCAGGGAATGGAGAACCATCTATCATGCTAATGGTCAAGAAAAGCAAGCCAGAGTAGCCACACTTATATCAGATAATCTAGAATTTAAAATAAAAACTGTATCAAGAGATGCAGAAGGGCATTATATCATAATCAAGGGGTCTATCCACCAAGAAGACCTAACAATTGTAAACATTTATGCACCAAATGTGCAAACACCCAAATATATAAATCAATTAATCACAAACATAAAGAAACTCATCGATAGTAATACCATAATAGTAGGACACTTCAACACCCCACTCACAGCAATGGACAGATCACCTCATCAAAAAATCAGCAAGGAAACAATGGCTTCAAATGACACACTGGACCAGATGGACTGAACAGATATATTCAGAACATTTCATCCTAGAGCAGCAGAATATACATTCTTCTCCAGTGCACATGGAACATTCTCCACAACAGAGCACATACTGGGACACAAATCAGCCCTCAGCAAGTACAAAAAGATTCAGATCATACCATGCATATTTTCAGACCACAACACTATGAAACTTGAAATCAGCCACAAGAAAAAAAATTTGGAAAGGTAACAAATACTTGGAGACTGAAGAACATCCTACTAAAGAATGAATTGGCTAACCAAGCAGTTAAAGAGGAAATTAAAAAGTATACAGAAGTCAATGAAAATGATAACACCACAACCCAAAACCTCTTGGATGCAGCAAAGGTGGTCATAAGAGGAAAATATATGGCAATCCAGGCCTTCCTAAAAAAGGAAGAAAGATCTCAGATACACAACCTAACCTTACGCCTTAAGGAGCTGGAAAAAGAACAGGAAATAAAACCCCAAAACAGCAGAGGACAGGAAATAGTGAAGATTAGAGCAGAAATTAATGCTATCAAAGCCAAAAAAAAAAAAACAAAAAACACAAAACAAAACAAAACAGTAGAACAGATCAATGAAACCAGAGCTGGTTCTTTGAAAGAATTATCAAAATCGATAAGCCACTATGCAGTTTGATCAAAAAGAAAAAGGGAAGGACCCAAATAAATAAAATAAAGAATAAAAGAGGAGTGATCACAACCAACACAACAGAAATTCAAACAATAATAAGAGACAATTATGAGCAATTATATGCCAATAAAATGGGCAATCTGGAAGAAAGGGACAAATTCCTAGAAACATATACACTACCAAAACTGAAACAGGAAGAAATAGAACATTTGAACAGATCCATAACCAGTAAGTTAATCAATTTGGTAATCAAAAATCTCCCAAAAAGAAGAGTCCATGGCCAGATGGCTTTCCAGGGGAATTCTACCAACCATTTAAGGAAGAGTTAACACCTATTCTCTTGAAGGTGTTCCAAAAAAAAAAAAAAAAAATGGAAGGAAAACTTCCAAACTCTTTCTATGAAGCCAGCATTACCTTGATTCCAAAACCAGACAGAGACCCTACTAAAAAAGGAGAACTCTAGACCAATTTCCCTGATGCACATGGATGCAAAAATCCTCAACAAGATATTAGCCTACCGGATCCAACAATACATTAAAAAATTATTCACCACAACCAAGTGGGATTTATACCTGGGATTCAGGGCTGGTTCAATATCCACAAAACAATTAGCATGATTCATCACATCAATAAAAGAAAGGACAAGAACCATATGATCCTCTCAACAGATGTAGAGAAAGCTTTGACAAATTACAGCATCCTTTCTTGATAAAAACCCTCAAGAAAGTAGGGATAGAAGGAGCATACCGCGAGATCATAAAAGCCATATATGAACGACCCAACGCTAATATCATTCTCAATGGGGAAAAACTGACAGCTTTCCCCCTAAGGTCAGGAATAAGACAGGGATGTCCACTCTTGCCACTGTTATTCAACATAGTATTGGAAGCCTCTGCAATAAGACAACACAAAGAAATAAAAGTCATCCAAATTGGCCAGGAGGAGATCTAACTTTCACTCTTCGCATATGACATGATACTCTATATGGAAAACCCAAAAGATTCCACCAAAAAAACTGCTAGAACTGATTAATGAATTCAGCAAAGTTTCAGGGTATAAAATCAATGCACAGAAATCAGTTGCATTCCTGTACACGAACAATGAAGCAACAGAAAGAGAAATCAAGGAATCAATCCCATTTCTAGTTGCACAAAAAAACATAAAATACCTAGGAATAAATCTAACCAAAGAGGTGAAAAATCTATGCACTGAAAACTATAGAAAGCTTATGAAAGACATGAAGAAGACACAAAAAATGGAAAAAAATTCCATTCTCCTGGATAGGAAGAACAAATATTGTTAAAATGTTGATACTACCCAAAGCAGTCTACATATTCAATGCAATCCCTATCAAAGTAACACCAGTATTCTTCACAGAGCTAGAACAAATAATCCTAAAATTTGTATGGAACCAGAAAAGACCCCGAATAGACAAAGCAATCTTAAAAAAGACAACCAAAGCAGGAGGCATCACAATCCCAGACTTCAAGCTTTACTACAATGCTGTAATCATCAAGACAGTATGGTACTGGCACAAGAACAGACACTGAGATCAATGGAACAGAATAGAGAACCCAGAAATGGACCCACAGACGTATGGCCAACTAATCTTGGACAAAGCAGGAAAGAATATCCAATGGAATAAAGACAGTCTCTTCAGCAAATGGTGCTGGGAAAAGTGGACAGCAACATTCAGAAGAATAAACCTGGACCACTTTCTTACACCATACACAAAAATAAATTCAAAATGGATGAAAGACCTCAATATAAGACAAGAAGCCATCAAAGTCCTTGAGGAGAAAGCAGGCAAAAACCTCTTTGACCTTGGCCGCAGCAACTTCTTACTCAACACGTCTCTGGAGGCAAGGGAAACAAAAGCAAAAAGGAACTACTGGGACCTCATTAAAATAAAAAGCTTCTACACAGCAAAGGAAACAGTCAGCAAAACTAAAAGGCAACAGGCAGAATGGGAGAAGATATTTGCAAATGACATATCAGATAAAGGGTTAGTATCCAAAATCTATAAAGCACTTATCAAACTCAACACCCAAAAAACACAGAATCCAGTGAAGAAATGGGCACAAGACATGAATAGACACTTCTCCAAAGAAGACATCCAGATGGCCAACCAATGCATGAAAAAATGCTCAACATCACTCATCATCAGGCAAATACAAATCAAAACCACAATGAGATACCACCTTACACCTGTCAGAATGGCTAACATGAACAACTCAGGCAACAACAGATGTTGGCAAGGATGTGGACAAGAGGATCTCTTTTGCATTGTTGGTGGGAATGCAAGCTGGTGCAGCCACTCTGGAAAACAGTATGGAGGTTCCTCAAAAAACTAAAAACAGAACTACCGTACAACCCAGCAATAGCCCTACTAGGTATTTATCCAAGGGATACAGGTGTGCTGTTTCGAAGGGACACATGCACCTCCATGTTTATAGCAGCACTATCAACAATAGCTAAAGTATGGAAAGAGCCCAAATGTCCATCGATGGATGAGTGGATAAAGAAGGTGTGGTATATATATACAATGGAGTATTACTCGGCAATCAAAAAGAATGAAATCTTACCATTTTCAACTACGTGGATGGAACTGGAGGGTATTACGCTAAGTGAAATTAGTCAGTCAGAGAAAGACAAAAATCATATGACTTCACTCATATGAGGACTTTAAGAGACAAAACAGATGAACATATTGGAAGGTTAACAAAAACAATATAAAACAGGGAGTGGGACAAAACAGAAGAAACTCACAAATATGGAGAACAAACAGAGGGTTACTGGAGGGGTTGTGGGAGGGGGGATGTGCTAAATGTGTAAGAGGCACTAAGGAATCTACTCCTGATATCATTGTTGCACTATATGCTAAATAATTTGGATGTAATTTTTAAAAAATAAAAAAAATAAAATTTAAAAAAATAAAATAAAAAATGTAGAAAAGTCAGGGGAACTTGTTGAAACTGAAAATTCTTGGGACTTTCCTGAGGTATTCTCCTATAACAGTTCTAGGATAAGGACATAAAGTTCATGTAAGACACCTAGAGAAAGATTTGTGTTTTCTCAAGTTCATCGTGTAACAGGAATCAGATGAAGAGCTAAGGCAAAACACAGATGAGACCTGTTTTAGCAGCATAGAATGAATCCTTTGCTAGGATTAAGATGATAAACTAGGGATGTATTTTAGTAAAAAAAAAGGATTAAAAGTTAGTATTCTTGGTGCCAGTGTGTTAATTATTCAGAAAAATATTTAAAGCTTTCAAAATTAAAAAGAGTGCTTAAAATTTTTGCCACTCACTTCAATATGCTAGATTTAGAATGTCACTTTGAATCTTATAGGGGATCAGTTTAGGATGGCTTCCAAGCAGGGATAAAGCCTAATGACTAACTGGCAAAGCTCCAATGGATTTTAGATAAAAATCTCTAATTAAATCTCTATAGTATAAGCACATTGCAGATTTTCCCAAAATTCCCTACAGATTTCTACTGTCCTTGGAAAAACTTTCTGAATTGAAAATTTGTTCAATAATCTTCAAGTCAGGTAATAACAATGTATTCATTGTTATAAATAATCAAGGTTTTCTACTTTTTATTCTATTGAAATTATATTCTTAATCTGTGATCCACCTATTTGTTTCACTCCTTTTTTCTTAAAATATATTATTTTTATGTGGCAAAATTATATATGAAAACATTTAGGAGAATTAAACATGCTAGTGCATTCAAAGAAACCATTTAACTCTATTTTTTTCACTACTATCTCCACTATGGCAATCAAATGGCTAGCATTCCATAATAAGGAAAGAGTGGCAGGAATATTATTTTTAATTTCTCCATAATGTCAAAAACATATAGTGCCTTGTAGGTCTCTATTTAAGGAGATAGTTAAATAATTTTGTGATAGGAATAATGACTTGGTTATATGGATGGTACTAACTTGTATGATGCTTTAAAACATTTAATAACTTTTGCAAATATATATTATCTTATTGCAGTTGCATATCAATCTACCAACAATGTTTTCTTTTTGCAAGATTCATTTTTTAAATTAAATATATGGGGCACCTGGGTGGCTCAGTTGGTTAAGCGGCCGACTTCGGCTCAGGTCACGATCTCGCGGTCCGTGAGTTCAAGCCCCTTGTCGGGCTCTGTGCTGACAGCTCAGAGCCTGGAGCCTGTTTCAGATTCTGTGTCTCCCTCTCTCTCTGACCCTCCCCCCCATTCATGCTCTGTCTCTCCCTGTCTCAAAAGTAAATAAACGTTAAAAAAAATTTAAATTAAATATACACACATAGTTTCAGAGTCACAAACATAGATGTATATGATCAGTGACAGGTGAGAAAGGTCAGCTCGTGGTTGATGTACTAAATGTGATAGCACCTGACCTTGTTTGCATGTAGCTGTAGCAATGGGGTCACATCAGTGAGAACTACAAGGAAGTAAGGTCCCTCTTCCCTACAAATACAGAAGGACCATTACCTATGTATTGCTTAGAACTAAAGGCATCATCTACATTAATGCAGCCACAGGGTCATTCATTCTTGAGTTTCAGAGTTTGTCTTTTTCAATGCTGTTCATTGATGTGCCCTCTGAGGGAGAAAAATCTGTCTTCTACCTGTCTAGGGTCTATGGCTGGCCATAAAAATTAAACTGGCATAAGATAGATTAACAAAAGAATAAAAATTGTGTTTATTATTTTCACATGCACACAGGAGGAGTCTTCAAAAGGAAAATGAAGATCTGAAGAAGCTAATAGGCTGAAAAGGTAATACATCTTTTAAAATAAAGAATGATAAATTATGGGGATGTGACAAGACAAAGGGGCTTGGACTAGGGGAAGTAAATTGGGGTACAGTAACTAGGAAATATATGGGTGAAACTAACAGAAGATAAGGGTTATTTTAGTAGGTTTGTTTACAGAATACAGTTGTTTACAGTAGGTTAGTAGTACGGATCCATTTCCTTGTCAACTCCCAGTCTCTGATAATAAGAAGGTTTTGTCTCTTCCTGCTAAAGAGACGGTACCTTACTCATGAGAGATTTTACAGTGTGCTTGTAGGCAGAAAGGCAGAGGTCAAAAAGTACCTTCCTGCATGTTCTATTTTTAAAGTGCCATCAGTTGAAAATAACCAATATGTTAAAGTGGCATATTTTAGAGTGGTATGTTCTGAACCCCTTCACACCATTTTGTACATCAAATTTGCTTATTTATAGCATTTTTTTACTCTAATTTTTTTACATACTCTGTTCAATATGGAAATCAAATCAAGTTATAAACATAATCGTAACCCACTTCTGTTCTTTCATTTTATTATTTTATTGCCTTGTGATATACATTCCTAAATAGATATCACCTTCTCATTTTTTATGACATGAAATATTTCTTCCATAAAAGATTATAACATTTTCATGTTCATTCTTCAAATACCTGGAAACTTCTTGAAGTTTGATTTTGTAGAAGATAGATATTACAATTGTTCTTACTGCTAATTACGTAATGATGAGTTTGAGAGATAAACAGGCGAGAATGTAAATCTTTGTCTGGCTTGCTAAGAAGACTGAACTTCATCTGTAAATACTGGGGAACCCTGAATAGTTTTAATAAAAAAGGCAGAATATGACATGATCTGATTAAGGAATAATCCAATTCAATCAGATGTCTATGACATAATTTGGGCAGTAAGAAACACTGATTTGGAGAGAGCATGAGTGGAAAGCAGAAAAAAACATAGATTCTAGCTCTTATTGAGGTCAAGGAATTGCTATTTCCTGAAAGCAAATCTGAGCAATAAAATTTTTAACTATAAGTATACCTACATTTGTTTGAGGCAATCCAATTACTTAAACTATTCACTCTCCTAAGTACACTCAAATTACAAAACCAAAAGTATCTACTTAATAAAATTTAGCTAACCAGATTATGCATTTAGCTGACAATTTTGTTTTACAAAGTAGGTTTGTTCGGTGCTCCTAGGGTTGTGTGGACATTTCATGGTGCTGTATTTATAGATCCATACATTTGCTTCATTCATTTACTCCTGTAATTACAACTCTTTTTTTTTTAAACCTGGGCACAGTTTTAAATTTAGGTTTAAATGGTGTAGATAAAAGTTTAATCAGTTTGTACCAGCTAAACTCAAACTCATCCTTTCTTTTCAATAGTTATTATTTCTCCTTGACCAAGGTTATGCTCCTTACCATTCTCTTAGACCAGACTGAGTTTCCTACATTACATTATTCAGTCACTCCTACTTAATAGGGCATGTGCTGGCTTTCCCTAGCAATTCTCAATGCTTTTCAACGTAGACAAGAGACAGCTAGCTCTCTATAAATGATTCATTTGCTCTTTCCATGGAGCAGAATTGTTGGTTGGCCCATGGCTTCCCAGCTGCAACTACATTTCCCATCCTCCTTTTTTTCTGGGGGGAGCCAGTGGTATATGGACAGAAGTTATGATTACCACTTCCGAGCTTAATAAACCTTCAAATCTGTCATTCACTCACTTTATCTTTCCCATCTGTTGGCTAGATATGGATCCCGAGGGTGAGCTTAGAAGCCACAGACTGAATATGGCAGAGCCTCTATTAGCCTGAGTCATGAATGGCTGCACAGAGCAGAGCTCCCCATTATTCCCGTTGACTTTACTTGGATGAGAAATAAATTTGCATTTTCTTTAACTACTGAGAGTTCATTGCTGATTGGTACAGCAGCTACCCAGTGTTACCTTAAGTCAAATAATACAACAGGGAATTCTGAACCACTGGCTATAGATAGCTTAGGCCCTTAGGTTGAGTCTCCTGTTAAACATATCCTCAGGGCCAGCCATTGAGAAAACTCCAGCCTAACTGTGTTTGCAAATCAGGTTTCTTTAGCATTAGCGTCCACAGGCTCCTTTAAAGAAATATGGAGAGAAAAGGAAAGTAGCGTTGTTGGAAGCACACTATGTAGTTAGTTCTTAAAAGGTCATCTCATTTATTTCTCATAGAAACTCTGAACTGTTCCTATGTGAATAAAATCAAATAAGTCATTTTAAAGTTTCAAAAAAACCCCTGAAGATCAGAGAGATTAAGTGACTTGCTGAAGGTCACAGAGCTATTGGAATTGGAGTTTATACCTAGAATTATATAACCCATGCATGTTCTTTCAACGACGTCACACTGTTTTCCAACAGATAAAGCTCTAAAGATTTGTTTCTCTGAAAAACTGTACCACATCTTAAAGAGACAAATAAAACTAATTTCAAAAATTCATTCTTCAACAAATACAAGCTCTGAACAAACATTTCAGGGTATAGAAATAGAATATAATATAGAATAGAAATAATGACTATTCAGGGGGACTATAACCCACAACAACCACCATATAAAACAGTGTCATTTCGTTGAAAGATGTGTGTTTCACTAAGATGCAGCCATGCCTGCAATTTTGTTATTATGTATATTCATTGGCTTTAACTTTCAAAGGATTAGGAAAGAGCAATCCCATTTGTAATACTATACACGCACATATCAATAAAAAGACTCCCTGAAGGTAATATAAAAGCCAGTGAAGATTGAAAAACCCTCTCAGAAATACAGATAGAGTCATATGGGGTCACCTGCATTGTCAGAGAGAATATAAATGTATTTGAATGCACTGAATCTGAGAACACTTAAAAAATAAATGGTAGGAATATAAATTCAGGACCAAATAGCTATTGTACCAGTGAAATAGGTAATCTAGATTTGCTTTCTGTTGTAACCCCTTTGTGGTTTTATATTGGAAGAGGATAATTGGAAAGGGGGCTTACTTGGTATTGAGGATAGTTAATGAAGCACATTTTCTTTCAAAACCAAAGTAGACACAGAGCCTAAAAAATTCACACATCTGTAACTAATCTATTCAACAACCATACTGGTACAAGAAGAAGAAAGGATAAGCATAAATAGGAGGATGACGAGATTGAGGAAAAAGACAGAACCAAGGCATATAATTTTAAAAGTAAGTCTAAGATAACTGCCTTCCCTCCCTCCAAAGCCTCACCATTTTATCCTTGAATTCTTGTGCTTTACCAATAGTGAACAAAATCCCTTAAGTCCTACCTTACATAAGATCTCTCACAGTTTTATTTTCTGGTTTCCAAACCTACAGAGAAGTAAATTGGAGGACTGACTGAAACTACAATGATGTCCATGAGACAGGCCAGCATGACAACAAAGAAAAAAGAGGGAAAAAAAACCTATGAAAACAATACTTGCATGCCCCCAAATTGGAGATACTTGGTACCATTAACAAAGGCACAGATTGTTAAGTGTTTGACTCTTGATTTTGGCACAGTCATGACCTTGTGGTTTGTGGGATCAAGTCCCACATTAGGCTTTGTGCTGACAGTGCAGAGCCTGCTTAAGATTCTCTCTCTGCCTCTCTCTCTCTCTCTCTTTCTCTCCCTCTCAAAATAAATAAACTTAAAAAAAATTAAAAGAAAGACATAAGCAGCTTTTGTATGCCCGAGAGCATTATTCTATTAGGAAATACATTATTGTTTCCACTGATGAAACTTAATCTTCAAGGAAAATTAAAATATTTAAGTGTTCTTTTGAGGGGAGATAGGGATATATACTTTTATGTACTTTAAAAGATCTACATTTATTCCTTTATTCAACCAATATATATTTAGCATTTTCTATTACAGATACTATCCTTACTGTTGGAACTTTATTATCAAAAAGAAAGAGAGATGCAAACCAAGAAACTGAACTATACAGAACTAATGGTTACCAAAAGGGAGGTGGGGGAGGGGGAATGGGCTAAACAGGTGATAAAGATTAAGGAGTGCATGTGTTGTGATGAGCACCAGGTGTTGTATTGAAATGTTGAATCACTATTTTGTATACCTGAATATTATACCTAATATTACATATATAGTAACTAACAGGAATTTAAATAAAATCATAAAAAATAGTAAGACAGATAGACCCTGCACCCTAACATATTAGGGTTTGGATAATGGGAAAATTATAATTCTGTTTTATAAATACTATTATACTGATGCACATGATGCAGAACCAAAAAATTAGTATGCCGTGGCACCTTCATGCAAATTAGAAAAAGGCATTTCTTTCTCCTTGAACACAATGGAACATCATGGAACATAGCTTGGTGAATGGATTACAGGCTGCATTTCACTCGTTCTCTAGCAGGTGCCCTTGTGTGGGAATGACCTGCTCTAACAAATGTCACAGGGTACTGGGAATAATGAGAGCATGTAATACAGTCTGGAAGTTGTAGAGGAGGATTTAAAAGTAATAATATCTGTGGGAGAGAAGAATCAAGAATGAGAATTATTATAATACAGGGAACGAAGCATTATAATGAAAGTATATACAGGGGGTATATGCATCAGGAAACATCTATCCCATATTGGGGAGACTTCACTTTGAGAAACCTGTGATGAGCCTGGAAGGACCATTAACATATAGCCAAGTAAATAAGGAGTAAAATACATTCTAAACAGAAAAAGCATTTTTCCCTTTAATGTTTGTGCTTAACGTTTGTGTATTAAAGAGTAATATAATCGGTAATACAATTTAAAATATTCCAGTTTCCCATAACCCTTGTAGTCCTTATAAATATTTCAAATATTACTTACTATACCAAAATATATAGACATCTATATCAAATGCTGAATATAATCAATAGAGTAATATTTAACTTTGAATGTAATTGGAAATAAGAAAATCCAGTTTTGTATTTGGATGGTTTGACTTATCAGTGACAGCCAAAAGAAGAAGGGCTGATTCTGCATGGTATCTGCTTCCACTCCTGTTTTTATTTTAAAATATGTAAGAAACTCTTGCAAAAGCAAAAATTGTACTGGGCAAAGTTAGACAAACAAGGAAATCTTTATTCAGGGTTATTGCAATAGAGGAGATCAGAATGCATTCTAAACTCAACTCCATTGAAATTGAAGGTGTGATGGCCTAGCTTTTAAGTGCTGGGGTGAGCTAGTGAAAAAGTCCTGGGGTACCTTGTGGGGGAGGAGAATGATCAATGGCATGTGTGGGTTATTTCTGAATTGGTGAATGCTTTTCTCTGTGGTTAAACCATCTCTGTGAGCTAACTAGTGCCTAGGCAAATTAGACTCCTACCCTCCCACAGAGACTGGAAGATAAAGGAACTCTCTTCCTTGATGTTTACATTTCAAAAAAAAATGGCTCCTGAGTCCTTAGGGAAGACATTCCTTGGTTTCAATACTGGCAAGAGGCTTTTAAAAATTTTTCATATATATCAAAGGGGTGGAGAAAGAATTTACAACCATATATTTTCTAAGGAAATGGTTTGAGAAAAGGGAAGTCAGGGTCTAGAGTCAGGAAGAAACCTATCTGAACTTTAATAAAGCTGAGGGAAATATTAAGGCTGTCTTGGTGAATCCAATTCTACCCACGGTTCTAAGTTTAGATCAAGTCACTTTGTTCATGAAGGGTCAAGAACATAGGATTTCCTAAAACATATATTTTTGATTCTCTCTTTGAAATGTAAAAGCTATATCCATTACTTTGGCTATTAAGTATAAAGTTTATTTGGTTTGAATATCCAGTGAAATGGACAAAACACATTATACTTGTTAAATAAAAAACAAATCTGGAATTAGGTAAGGAGAGATTTTATTCCAAAAAATGACTGCAATAGTTGGAGATGAACTATTGCAATGGAGAGAATGCTTCCATGTTAAGATCCTAAAGCATCTCAAAGGTCAGGCAGAAAAGACAGAGTAAGTAAAGATAGAAAGAACAGGGTATGGGGGGAATGGTATGAGATGGTGTGACAGGACAGTTGAGCAGAAAATAGGCATTTTTGTATGATCCAACATTTGCTTAACTTCTAGATACTTGCTTAAAATCAAGAGTGGGTCAAAGTTCAGTGGCCTGGGGATAAGGAAAGAAGCCTGATTAAAGTTTGGTCGAGTAACATTTGGAGGATATTTTGTTTATATGTGTTGGTTGGGACAAACAATCATTTAGCTTTGTAATAGGTAAATCATAAGTCATATTTGAATCTTAGCTAAAGCAAACAGGGAAGAATAGTTCTTTGCAATATGCCATTTCCTAGATCACAAAATTGTGGCAGGATTTTCAACCATCAAGATTTCCCAGGAGCACAGGCTCAGTTAAGTTTCAACATTCTTATATTAAAGCCTAGGCATAAGAATATAATATATTTTTATCATTTGATATTTGAATCCATAAATTTGAATTGGTAAATAAACAAAATTGAACCAACAATGAATTAATCTCACATCCAAAACTTCTAAAAGTAAATAAACCAAGAAATGTAATTCTTACTTCTGATATCACAGCATTAGAGAAGTTAGAGCAATTCAAGTTAAGACTCCTTCAATGACCAGGAGTTGTATGGAACACTTAAACATGTCTGAGCCTTCATTATAGCTTGAAACATTGGAAGTGGAATTGCATTGATCTAGTTTCACTGAGGGCCTGAGATTCAAACTTAATTTTCAAAATTGCCTCTACCTAAGCATCGGTTCCTGGGGCCAAGAGGGACAACAAAATTGAATCATGCTGTTAGTGGAGCCATTAAGATCACCTCCAACAATACTTATATTAAAATGTTTAAATTTTGATATAATAGTCTTTCTATTTGTGTCCCTCACACCACCTACCATTCTACTGAATTTTCCTCTTTCTCTTAGTCTATGGTAAAAAGTCTTTATCAAAAATCATAGCACAAATAAAGTTTTAGCTCACTATTTACATAATGACTGTCACTTGTATTGTTCTTCTTAAGTATATTTAATTATTGGACCTTCATATCTCTTTTTATATATAATTGTGCAAAATTTTGATGATTAGACTAGAAATTCCTTACATATGAGAGTTAACTTTTGAAATCTTTCTCAAAATCAATTACAGTTATTTGAAAAAAATAAAGATGTCATTTATTGTCTAGTTTTTACATATGTTTCATAAACTTGCCTCATTAATATATCTTTAGATATTTTCTGATATTTGATCAATTAATATGTTATATTACTTACAAACATAGAGTATTAGAAAGCATCAGACACTAAAGTTTTGTATAATTCAATTCACTCATTTCACTGAGGAGGAATTTGAGATCTGGAGAGATCAAGTTTTTGCCTCAGTAACTCGTTGGGTGGCATGTGATAAACAATTTTGATCACTACTTAAGTAATAATGCTCATCATTTCTTCATTTACTTAAAGGGTTCCTGACCCCCCAAATGGTTCAGAAGTATTCACCTGGATGATTTCCAAGGGCCTTCACCCTTCTCCCATGATTTAAGTACCATTTTGCTCTATATACATATTCATGTGAGAAGTTCAGCTAACTATTTAAGTAATTCAAATTGTAATTGTTCAGATAACTCAGTTCAAAGTGTCAAAGTATCTGGAAAAATCGCACTAATTCTTTAATTTATAATTAAATCTACCTTTGATGAAGCATTGTTGTATAATAAATGTTTCTCCCCAGACCAAAATGCTTTACAATTATAAGACATGAATGATTGTTTGCAAGATTAAGCCCTTCAGGCCATAGATAACCCACTGCAATCTCAGTCACAGGAGATGCCAGACAAATGCTTCTGCATCAGTAGGAGTCAGGACTAATTTGAGGACTCATGCAAGCAAAGAAAGGCATATTTCCTTCCAGAGGAACACAGAGACATAATTAGATATTTGCATGTAACACTTAACCCTTGAGTGTGCTTTTCAGTTAATTATTTAAAATTATTGAACTGCTATTTTATCATGGACTAAAAATAAGTACAGGTGTACACAGTTCATACCTTAAGGAAATAGTTATAAATAAAAAATTATAGAAATGCAAAGTTCATAGATATAAAAATTGAACAAAATTAAATGATAACTTGCAAGATTTGATCTTGCTCTGTCTCTATTATGAGGGCTTGCTTGTCAACATAAAATCATTTGAAAAACAAAATAAAACAAACAAACAACAGAAACGTCTGGTTTACCTATTATCTATTGATTATAAAGTGTTTGGGATAATATGGATCAATGGTTTTTTTAAGTGTTTTGAAGTCTTACATCATGTGTAGGAAGGTAGGGGTAAATCTTCATCAAATGTGTGTGTGTGTGTGTGTGTGTGTGTGTGTGTGTGTGTATGGCAAGATTTTGCACACATTTTGTAGTATCATTTATTAATTCCAATTAGGATTAATATAATAACTATTGAATTGACCTAGATAAAACACTTAACTTCTCTGAGGATTAGTTCCATTTTCTATAAAAGATATGGTAGATCAAAGAAGACTAATTTGGAATGCAGGGAAAAAAATCTACTTTTCTTTTGGTTTTAATAATAGACTTCCTTGTGATCTTCATTCTTTAAGAAAAACATTCTATTAGGCTTCAGTAGAGGGTTAAAAGAAGATTATTTTTAATTTCACTCTTTGAAACTGAGTCACAACAATTATTACATTTTCAGCTGTCTGTGAAATATGAAGTTGAAAATGTTCAGTCTTTGTCTTCAAAGAGCTTACAATTGAATATTAGAATCAAACATGTGAATAATTATATTACTGGATAAATGAAATTAAGAAATACAATCATATGGAATCATAAAACAAAGAGTGAACTCATTCTTCTAGAGAATATGAAATAATTACTAACAAAAATGATAAGAATATTGGTTACTGAACTGTATTTACAATATAAAGTAGAGTGAAAAGGCTGGTTAGGGAATGGCATGGAATGCAGGATACAAAGCTTACAAAGAATTAGTGTGTGTTTGAGTACTTTTGAAAAACAAACTTGTTAGAGTCCAAAGAAAAAAGCTTAGAATAGTTAGCTCTGCATGATGTTAAAAAAATTATTCTGACCTTTATTGAAATGGTAAAGAAGACTTTATTCAAGACTGTTGTAATGGGTCTAAGTATCAAGAGTATTGCACTCAAGGAGAGATCAAGCTTGACTCTACACACAACAAAAACAAGGGGGATCTATAGCCAGGGAATAGGTTGTGGGAAAGGATCACTGGGTGGAAAGTTACTAAGAGGGGACATCAGGGGAAGAGGAATTCTTGCTAAACTGAACTAACAGGATTCATGTTGAAGGCAGGCCAGGAGAAGCAGATATCACAGGTGGGGAGATTTTCTCTAAACTGAATTAGCAGGATTCTTGCTAAAACTGGACTCCAAAAAGATGAACACAGAACCCTCAGATCAAGGCCTAGTCAAGAAAAGGGTTCAGAGGAGTCTGACTAAAGTTTGGTCAAGGAGAGTCTTTGTCACAGTCAAGTGGCAGGGATGGCAGAAGTAGTAGAGTACAAAGGAGCAGAAGGGAATATTTGGGGTAATAGGATTGTTTTGTATCTGGATTGCAGTAGTACTTACACAACTCTATGTATTTGTTAACATTATAGAACTGCACATTAAAATGGGTGTATTTTCACGTAATTTATATCCTCAATAAACATGCAGAAAGCCAAAAAAATCAAATGTATAAAACGTATAAATGTATAAATGTATCAAATGTATAAAATACCCCAAAGTATCACACATGCGCGTATGCGCACACACACATACACACACACATGCACCCTGAGAACTGCTTTGCCACCCAGCAGGCGGATGACCTATTCATAATTCAGGACAGCAGAAAGATATAGAGTCTCCAAAAGGTAAAGAAAGGCCAATTTTGGCCCAATTAAAGAAATGCTGATAATTAAAATATCACAATAGATTATAACTAGTGGTTCAATGACGCTTCATCATAAATATTGTAGGAGGGGATTTGAACATACAATTGGGAATCTTACTGGATAAACCAAATCTCTTCAACATCCAAGTTTCTGTAATTTGATGATTTTAATATCTTTCCATTGAAGTAAAGAGAAGAGTAAATGTAAAGAGTAAAGAGAAGAGTAAACCAGTAAACACTGGTTTGTCAAGTGTTCTCCAGAGGGAATCAGAAGTAAGCAAAGGACATAAGCAGGGGACAGAAAATAAAAATAAGCTTGGAGCACTCCAAAAGATCTTTCCAGTTCTATTGGTTGTAAAACATTATGCAAAGTTGGAGGGAGGGAAAAAAGGGAAAATATGAATCATGCATGTTAGTATCCTACCTCCTAAGAGGAGTGTACAAAACCTACCTTTGTATTCAAGGAGGTTGTAAGAGTAACATTTTTTTTTTTTTTTTACCCTGGACATTTTGGCTCTTGTTTGTTTTCTGTTCTATATTTTTACTGTTTTCTTTTTATGTTATAATGGACAAAGAAGCTATGTATACACGGTAACTACATCATTCAAATGATTACAGTAACTAAGATTTGACATTTTTATGTTCAATGACTTAACCCATTATCTGAGTAATAAATATTCGTAAATGAATATGGTTATAAATTGTAAGTGCAAAATATTTATCAATCAACTGCAAACAAAATAATTCAGCAGATAATTATCAGAAGCTTTACTCTTATGATTCCTAAACACAAAGATAAACTATTGCTTATTATCTAAACTTGTGATTTTTTTTGTATATTACCAACATTCTTTAATGCAAACAGAAGTTGATACAATCTTCCTTCTTAATTACCTTCCATTACTAGAGGCATGATACAATTCCTGAAAACTAAGCCTTCTTATCTGTTTTTCATGTAATTGTTGACATAATTGGAAATTTTTCCTTTTGAAAATCGGTGTTGATTTCCCCCATCATTTAAGTACAGTTCCCTGAATTGGATCCCCTTTTCTCTTTTCAATTTTCAATATTATACACACATACATAAAACATAAACACACATGCCTTTTAAGGAAAAAAAAAACAGTTGCATTCTTTAGAATATAGTTGAGTCAATCAGAATGCGTGTAATATATGTAGAATAGCACATAGTATAGAAGAAGATATAATTTAATAATGATATTTTTATCTTGACCAAAATATATTTCCACAGTTTATGGGAAAAAGTATTATTGTCAAAGAGAGGTATGGGAGGTAGCTCTTGTATTCTTACAAAGTTAAACCCTATTTTAATCCATACTTCAGAATCATGTTATATCTACCCAGAACTTAGTGGCCAAAAAAAGGAACAATAATCATAAATAAGTGTTTTCTTTTGGCATTGACAATCCAGTGGGGATATAGTAGAAGCTCATTTTTAAATAGCTTATTTAATATGGATTTAACATCTATCACATTATATTCACTATTCTCTTATGTACAGATATTAAAGTTCAGAGATTGGATTTAAATTTCTGACTGGATTTAAATCCTGATTTAATAAATCAAAATAATATCATATAATTGCCAAAAATTCTTAGTTAAAATCTAAAAGAGTTTTAAATGATTTAATGCTACTGAGTCTCTGATAAAGAATACTATCAGCCAAAAAGGAATGGCTACTTAGGTCCAGTTAGCTGAAGAGCTAGGACTAGATCATCAAATTATGATCCTTAATCTCTTTTCTTCATATTTATTCATCAAGTACTGTCAGATATATTTTCAGAATAATTATCTAAGTGTACCAGGGATGCTATTATTAAACTACTTTTACAGTTAAGAAATATGCGACTCAGAATGATTCTCTGATTTTATCTGGGTTGCACAGAAGGGAACACCTCAGAAAATCTTATGAGACATTCTTTAATTCTTAAAAAAAATGATATATTCATTACTTTGTGAAGCTTCTTATATAGCTTTCCTTCACCTTTACCTCTGTATAAATTTGAATTAGGTCCAGCTCTATACTGCCAGAAAGTAAAACTTTTCCTTACCACCTTAGATTCAGTAACTGGGGGCTTGTGAATTACATCTTTTTTTTTTTTTTAAGTTTTATTTATTTTGAGATAGAGAGCACAAGTGGGAAAGGGGCAGAGAGAGAGGGAGAAAGAATCCCAAGCAGGCTCTGCACTGACAGCAGAGAGCCAGATGCAGGGCTTGAACTGTGAGATCATGACCTGAGCCAACATCCGGAGAGCTTAACCAACTGAGCCACCAAAGTCCCCCTGGGGGCTTGTGAATTAAACTAACACAAGACTAATTAACAGAAGAAAAGGCACAGAGTTTTCATTAATATCTATGTGCAAGGGAGTTCACAGAAAAGAAGTGATACTCAAAGAAGTGGTTAAACTGGGGGTCTTATATACCTTTTTAACAAAGGGATGTGGGTTGGGCTTCAAGGGATGACAATTTATGGAGAAGTAACTAGAAAATATATATGGGAACTAAGGGAAGAGAGGAGCTATTTTAGTAAAGGCTGCTTATACAAATTGATCTTGGTATAAACTCATCTGAGATGATAAGATTCCCTCTCTCTCTGATACGGGATTTCTTCAAAGGGAAATTGATGCTCAGTTTTGGGCAGAGAAAAGGCAGAGAACTCTTCAGATCAAAATATTACTCATGCCAACGTGGCATATTTGGGGATTTGGAGGTGCTTTACAGTTATCAGAGACCCAAATCCCTTCCATATATCTGCTCTTGAATTCCAGCTGCAAGGTCATGCCATGGTTCAAGATGGCTGTCAGAGCATCAGTCAGATCAGTTACAGGCTTCAGCAAGAAGGGAGAGAGGACAAACGGCTCATCCCAGCTAGCTATATCCCTTCTTAAGGAGCATGCCTTGAAGCTCCACCCAACAATTTCTATTCATATCTGAAAAAGAAGTTAATCATGTGGTTATGCAGATAGATGCAGAGGAACTAGACTAGTCTAAGTGATTAGAAAAGCAGTCATTTAGCTGGGTGTTTTCCTACTCTGAAGTAATATGAGGATCATTTACTTAAAAGGAAGGAAGAAAGATAAGCAATTCTGCTGCATAATTTCTATTTGCTCTTCCAGTCTACTTCACATCATTGTCTACTGTTTTTCCCCCAGGAGGCTAACTTACACAAACTGCATCATCAGAACACCCTTGCCCTCTGGCTGCCAATTAAGACAAACAAGAAAATTGAAGGACAGAAGTAGTAAGTGTTATGGATATTTATTTTCCATGCTTCTTTCCTGCCAGCCTATAATTCTTTGGCAGCTGCATTCAACTTCTTGAGGCCATAGCTTCTACAAAGGCAATCTTTTCCTACAATTACAGCTGCCCTTGGACCTAGGAGTGGAGATAGTTCTCGGATTTGTTATTCTGTGAGTACTCCACCATTCCTATCTCTGTCCACACATTCACGAATAGACCTGTATTGGTTTGCTTGGGCTGCCAGAACAAGTACCGGAGACTGAATGGCTTAAACAACAGAAATCTATTTGCTCACAATTCGAAAGGCTAGAACTATGACATCAAAGTGTTGGCAGTGTTTCTTTATTCTGAGGTTTCTCTCTTTGGCTTCTAGATGGACGTCTTCTCCCTATATCTTCTCATGGTCTTCCATCAGTGCCCATATTTCCTCTTCTTATAAGGACACCAGTCACATTGGATTAAGGCCTACTCTTATGACCTCATTTTAACTTTATTACCTCTTTAAAATCCCAATCTCCAAATACAGACACATTCTGAAGTACTAGGGCTTTACCATGGGAATTTCTGGGCAGGGGAGGTACACAATAACAGCCCATAGCAAGTTCCTTCAATAACATTTCTTTAATTACTCTTTGTGAGTCCATTTGTCCTCGCTGGGAGGCTAACAATCTTTGTATCTCTGTCTTAGTCTCCATAGTATTTATGGCAGTGTTTCCCAAACTTTAATGTGCATGCATACTACTTGGGCATTTTGGTAAGAATGCATTGGGATTCAGTAAGGAGGAGGAGTATTGCTATTTTGCATGCTTCCAAATGATGTCAGTATAATGCACCACATCTTGAGTTGCAGAGTGCTATCTCTCTCTCTCTCTCTCCATATATATATATATATATATATATATATATATATATATATATAACCCAGTTGTTGGCATGAATAATCATTCCACTCACTCAGCTGGTCCTGTCTTACCTTGGACTTAGTGAGGCTAATTGATGGTTTTGTTTCATTTTGTTTTGTTTTTATCTGGGTTCCCTCCAAACATCTTGACATGAGGATTCATACATCTTCACATAATAGAATAGCATGCTCTAACTTACTGGAAGTGTGAGTTCTGGCTTTCTAGTTCAATATAACATAGATAATGTTTATTGTAACTTGTTTATTAATGTCTCCCCAGAGTAACATTTTAATGAACTTTCACTTCCATTCTTCAAAGTTGTTTGAACTAAAATACATTCTAAGTAGTATTATAAAACAAAGATTAAACATAAAATAAAACATCATAAAATCTTTATAAATTAAATATATTGGCATTTCTTAGTCTCTTCTTTTATAATAGCTCATTAGCACAAAAGTAAAAGTATTTTAATTTAGACTTAGGAGTTACTACCAGTCACTCCTCTGGGAGTCAAGCGTTACTGGTTTTCTCAGGAACTTAACATTTTTAATCTTAAATAATAATGTAGAAGAGGGATAATGCTGGCAGTATTAAATTATATACATAATGGTAGTTTTTTAAATAACCATTACCTTATAAAACTAATAAATATCAACATGTTAATTGAATAAATGGATAAATAAGGGATTGGTGGAGTAAATGAGCTATATATTTACAAGGTATCTAAAAATAAAGATGAACAGTATGGATGAAACACCTAATTGCAATGTTAAATGTACTAAGAGCTTTTTTGGAGAGTTTATATTTAATTGTAGGAAATAAGGTCATTAGAGTTTTAGGTTTTTGACACATACTTTCTAAGAGGGCCTCTTTCCTCAGGCCACATGAGCTTGTACTGAAAATATGGACAGCAAAATGGTAAAAATATAGTAAATCTAGCTTCAGACAACAGCCCTTGTCCACCTCAGGAGAAGGAAGCTCACGTGTTTATGCTGCTCATGAGAATCAGAAGCAGAGCATCTGCCAATCCCCTCCATTATTTGTTTCCTTCAGACAAATACTTGTCACAGGCTTGATACATTCCATATTGACATTGTCTCATAGTTTTACTGTCGCCATTCTGAAGTGCAGGAATAGCACTATTACCAGGCAAGTCTGCCTTAGGCTCTGTGTGAATGAAGATACTTATGATGTAAGAAAAACAAGAGGACAAAAAGAAGATAAAGCCAGGGGGCAAGATCACTATACAAATATACACTGTCACATCCTTCACACTAGCCAGAGGTAAGTCACAAATTGCATCACCTGAAAAAAATGAGACAAAGTCAGCTATTTTAATCAGATTAATTCAGCCATAAAATTCACCATTTATTCTATATAAGAATATTTTTCAGGTCCTGAAAACACCCGAGAAAAATCCCCTCAGGAGTTTCCTAGAATATGGCACCATGAAATGTGGTGAATAGCATTACTGTCTGCCCGTAGACATTATTCAATGAATGTGTATTGGTTTATAGCACTGATTTGCTAAAACGTGTAGAGTAAATATAACAACATAGTCTTTATAATTCCTAACTATAGGCTAAATAGATATTGTCATAGTTGTATAAAACTAATTTAACAAAGGAATAAAACATTTAGATTTGAAATCTTTAGTGCTCTGACTTATCTGAAGTTTAAAACTTAAAACATTTAGAGAATAAATGTGTTGCATCTCCTTTAGTAAAATGTACTTACTATCTCATTACTGTGGGCTGAGGAAATGGTTTCACAATTGCTGATATTTTTCTTGATGAGAGAAGCAGCTATTGAATCACTGGTCTTAGGTGACAAATGTACTTCAAAAACAAAGTTAGTAGAGTTCTCTAACTGTGGGAGGAAAGACCGGTCCTGACAATTTTTATTCAGGGTTCACTTACTATGAAAGACAATGTCTTACGTACTGAGGGGGAATATGAATATGAATGAGCTATGTCTACAGCTCAAAAAATAAGGTAAAAATTTAGTAGACATGATGAATAATTTGTTCCTCTAAACCCAAAAGTTTATCTCAAGTCAGGTTGCATGGAGTCTATAAAATTATTACGTACACATAACCAATTGTACTCACTTCTCTACATAGGTTACAGTCAAAGTGAGAAAGTGGTCCCAGACACTCCAGGAAATAGTATTCTAATAATTTCAATGACCCAAAAGGAAGTGTTCATGTAAAAAACAATAGATGGTCAATTTCTCTACAGAATTAAGTTTAGACGATCTGTGGAAAACACTTGAATTCTTGCACATGTCAATACAATTAGGAAGGGATGCATCCTTCATCTCACTTTTACTTGTAATATACTGATATTTGCTCATATATTCAGCTACTTAAAAAATCTGTTTAATGTTTATTAATCTTTGAGAGAGAGAGAGAGAGAGAGAAAGAGAAAGACAGAGAGAGAGAGAGAGAGAGAGAGAGAGGTGGGGGGAGGGGCAGAGAGAGAGGGACACACAGAATCCAAAGCAGCCTCCAGGCTCTGAGCTGTCAGCACAAGAGCCCGATGCAGAGCTGGAACCCACTGACCATGGTATCATGACTTGAGCCAAAGTCAGATGCTTAACTGACTGAGCCACCCAGGTGCCCCAATTCAGCTACTTTTTTAAAAAAATTAAGTGTTTCTATATTCCACTAGAAAGTTCAGAGAGCCCTAGGAGAGCTATTGAGTGAAAACATTCGAAGTAGTAGTATTGAAATAGTTTTAAGAAGATGTAAACATTACTTAGTAACAATTTCTCTTAAGAAATGCAGACCTTTACAAACTAATATTATTGGTTAGGAAAATTGGCAATGTCTATATGGGACACATGATCTAAAGCAACCCCATTGATGTTCTTTTAAGTAATTTGGATATTTAAATATAAAGCTGATTTCTTAGCTACTTCATACCCATAGGTGAATTATGGTAGAAGGTTTCACTAAAAGGTTAGAGCACTAAACACAAAGTTACTCCCAGTGCTAAATGGAAAAGGGACTAAATCATAGTGAAACGATTATAACAGGTGGTATGCAAGTAACGTAATAGTTAAAATTAATAGTAAGATAAAGCCAAAGAAAAATCTGTACACAAATAAATACGAGATTACTGAAATCAATGACATTCTGAGAAAGTTAATAAGGAAATTTAGGGCCATTATTTAAAAAAGAAGATTATACTGAAATAAAATTGTGTAAAAAAGAACTGAAATATAGTTGAGAACTTTCCATTTTAAATGTTTGCCTTCATAGGGTGATAGTATCTTTAGTTAAATACCAGGCCCTTTCAAAAGAAAATAAGATAAGTATATTCCTGGGACCTAATCATACCATTTTAATGAATTAGTTACAAAGAATTTTGGAATCTGTCCCTTGTTTGAAAAAAAAAATGGATCAATATTTTTTATGAAAAAAGTAAAAGTAGTTGTTTTTCAGAGGTATTTTAAAATTTCAGGTATTTTTTATTTCTTCAAATTTACTTATCAGGAGTGACTGAAATAAAAAATATAATTGAGCGTCATCATCATAGAAATAGCTTTAAGAGAAAACCGGTCAGATGAATATTATTGCTCCCCATTTTCAACCAGTAAATAGTTGCCACTGACAGATAGCCAATAGTCTGTCAAGAATGCTCTAGGTATGTTACATAATACAACATGCCTGTTCACAGGGGGAAAAACTCAGAATTAACTTCCGTGAACTTGATTTCATCATACAAGTTAGGCACCAAAGCATCACCCATGCCTCTGAGGACACTGGACCGTACACCCTCAAAAAAAGCTTCAGCTCCTTCACTGCAAGAAATATCCCACCAGCATTCAAGCCTGCCTGTGTACACAATGTCACCTCCTTTGTGCCCTGACTGCACCATCATATGGCAGTGAACAGTGTCAGATGGACAGGAAATCAACCCGGCATCCATTGTGATGGATTGTATTATTATCCAGCTGATGAAGATGTGAATATCCTTGGGATTTGGAAGTGTTCCCTTTGCAGTGTCCTAGACACTGAAGTAGGCAGCTTGGTAGGTAATACCCTGCATAGATACATTAAAACCTAGTACGGGCCCCTCATCCCACCAGATTTGTAGTCCTTAACCTGGCAGTCACTGAGGCCTTGGGATTTCTTTTCAGCTCCAGCTTTGCCCACATCAACTGTTAGATGGGTATAGACAAAACCAAGAGGATACACAAAACACAAGGATGGGGCTGCAGCAGCACCACTTGATGCCAGATTCCCTGCAAAGTAGTGCCAAAACTGGGTTCTCTTGTCCACACCACCCAGGAAGCTCTGTTTGTATGTATCTTTGAAGGCAAAGTTGAGAGCCTGGGTGGGGAAGTATTTGATGCCATTGGGCAGGTTACCACGCTGGAAGCACGGGACTCCCTGCTCCATGGGGATATGAAACACGCAGTTTATAATGCCCGTGTACTGCTTATCTGCAGTGATTTGCCTGTGGGCACTGTGCACTTGCAGCAGCAGCTTGACCCAATGGATGGGCTCTACTATGTCTTGGAGGTCTACTGCGGCCACTCCACCCTCTAGGAAGTCCTTGGTGAAGGACATAGAGCCGTCTGTCATGTTGAAAGGAAAGAGGAGGCAGGTGACTACAGTAGGAACTGGCTGGGACTTTAGGAAGCATATTTTAATATTTAAGGAGTCATTATCAAATGACTCCATATGGCAAATTAATACGCTTTGTTGGCTTGCAATTTTTAAAGCCATTTAAAAAATATTGACATAAAATGAATTGCACATATTTAAAGTTTAGGAGCCCTTTTTTAGATTCTTTGTGATTATCTGTATAGACAATCATATCTTTTGCCTATCGTATCTTCTGCAAATAGATGTAGCTTTACTTCTTCTCTTTTTCTAATTTATATGCTCTTTATTTTCCTTTTTCCTTTTGCCTTATTGAAAAATCTATCTCATTAGCAAACCAACATAACATTGAATATGAGTAGGGGGAGGAGATACCCTTGCCTTATTCTTGATCTGAGGCAGAAAGTAGTCTCTCACTATTAAATATGATATTAGCTGGAGGATTTGTTGATGTTCTTTATGAGATTAAGGAAGTACCCTGCTTCTAGTTTGTTGAGAGCCTTTATCAGGAACAGATGTATGATTTTTCCAAATGCTTCTTTCTTCATCTGTTGCTACAGTAATTTTTTTTCTTATTTAGTTACTCTGTTAACATGGTAAAAAAAAAAACACATTTTTTTTTCAATATTGAACAAGCCTTGCATTCCTGGGATGAACCTCACTTGGTTGTGATGTAGGGCTGGGTTTGTTGTTGTTTTGGTTATCCTCAGTGCATCGGAGTCTAGATTCCATTAGTGATATCTTTTGTTTGTCTCTCCACTTAGTTTTGAATTTTCCTTTGCACTTCCCCCTAGAGAAAGCCTGTGTCTTGCAGTTCTCACAGGTGTCTCCCACTCTTAGTTGTACTAGATGAATGTCACCTTGTTGATAGGGAGTTGGTAGGGGTATTTGATGCTCTGATAAGTCTTAGTCTTAAGCAGACACTATGAACCTTGATCTCAGGCATGTGCCCTTTTTAAGTATCTGATCTCTTCTCCAGATGCAAAGCTAGGGATAGCACATTCTCTAGCTCCTTCTCAAAGTAGAAACATTTTTTAAAAATTCCTTGTTTCCCTCATTAACTGCAGTGCTTCTCCACTAGTGCCCTTAGTTTACAATTTTGAGGCCCTAACTCCTGAAGATTAAAAATTTTGGGATGCATCTCAGATGGGAATGACAGCCACCAGTTCCCACCTTCAGTTGCAATGAATTTCCACTCTGCACCTGGTCTACGAATTTGGTTGTCTTCCTACTCACAAAATGCTCTGCAGAAAAACCTTTTATTTCAATGGAGATAGAGAGAGAGAGGGTCTGGGTAGAGTTTTGGCAGTGGCTATCATTCTGCAACCCCAGCAAGAACCATGAAGGAAGTTGTTTTTTGGTTTTGTTGGTTTGTTTCAGATTTCTCCCTGATATTCCCCAAGCACCTGGTGGGGTTCCTAGAGAAAACACTCTGCAAAGACATAACTATCCTATGACTGTGACTCTTGGGGAATTTCTTTAACACTAACCCTACTCAGCCTTTTTCAATTAACTAAAAATGTCTAGCTTAATATTTTTACTGACTTATATGGCATTTGGTGGCATCTTGTATTCTTTGTGGTTTTGATTTGTAGTTTCCTGATGATGAGTGAAGTTGAGCATCTTTTCATGTATCTGTTAGCCATCGGGATGTCTTTGTAAAAGTGATTATTCTTGTCTTCTGCCCATGTCTTAACTGGGTTGTTTTATTTTTGGGTATTGAGTTTGAAAAGTCCTTTATGGATTTTGGATACTAACCCTTATCAGATATGTTGTTTGTAGGGATGCAAACTGGTACAATCACACTGGAGAAGAGTATGGAGGCTCCTCAAAAAACCTAAAAATAGCACTACCCTATGATCTAGCAGTTTTACTATTAAGTATTTACCCAAAGGATACTGAAATACAGATTAGAAGACGTACATACACCCCCAATGTTTATGGAAGAATTATCAACAATAGCCAAACTGGAGAGAGTCCAAATGTGCATCAACTGATGAATGGATAAGAAGATATGGCATATATATACAATGTAATGTTAATCAGCCCTTATAAAGAATGATAACTTGCCATTTGCAATGGCATGGATGGAGATAGAATGTATTATGCTAAGGGAAATAAGTCAATCAGAGAAAGAAAAATATCATATGATTTCACTCATATGTGGAACTTAAGAAAGAAAACAGATGAACATAGGGGAAGGAGGAGGAAATCAGAAGAAAGGGAAAGAAACCACAGGAGACTCTTAATAATAGAGAACAAACTGAGGGTTGATGGAGGGAGGTGTGTGGGAGATGGGCCAGATGGGTGATGGGTATTAAGGAGGGGACTTGTTATGATGAGCTCTGGGTGTTGTATGTAAGTGATGAATCACTGAATTCTACTTCTGAAACCAATATTTCACTATATATTAACTAAAATTTAAATAATTTTTAAAAAGCAGACGGAAAATGATAATAATTTGAAAATAAGTCCTCATACACTCATATTATTTCAATAGAACAAGTATTCTTTTCTTGCTCTAAACATTTATTAATCAAAATTATTTTCTAAGAAAATTTCCCAGTTCTCTATGAAAATTCTTGTTGACTAAATTGCTAGGCAGAAACTATAGCTCCATGATCTATATCATGTTACAGATAAATAATAAGATAATTGCATTTAACCTGTATATTTGTCTAGCTAAAACTTTTACATCAATTCATACTTGCAATTAAATGTGAAACATAGGGGTCAGACATATGAATGAGAAAGAAAGCAAACTGAGAAGTATGGTTGATAATTAGAGCACCAAGAGGAAACCTGGGGAGGTCAGACCAATAGAATATAAACTTTGGGATTAGACAGATCTGTCTGAATTTGAATTCTGACTCAGACATTTAATGAGTAATTTGCAATCAATTACTTAACATTTAAGGCCAAGCTTCCCCATCTACAAAAGGAGAATATACTCATCCAACTGGATATTCTGAAGGATTAATATAGAGTAGATATAAAAATATAGGCAATAAACACTTAATTTCATGGATTAGACATGAAATAAATTATAGTAACAAGACTTTCAAAGATTGACAGGTCATCCGGAGAGACAGAGACATTATGATACAAATCAACAGAAAATATCAGATCAATACAATGGGACAAAGCACAATGACTCAAACTGAATTTACAAAATATTACAATGTCTTATCACAGGGCAGGGAAAAAAGGCATGGGACACTCTGAACAGTAAAACCTTGTAAATTATTTTGAGTGAGAGATTGTCATTTGAAACCATAACTACATGTGTATAGTTTTAACTGTAGATAAAATAGAAACATATGTAGCTTTGCATATTTATTTAGTAATACCAATATCTATATATTGCTTACTGTGTCCCATGTGCTTTTTAAAGATTTTACTCTCATAAACTCATTTAAACTCCTCTCTCTTAAATACAAACCAGTAAGGTAAAGATAAACACAATCCTCATTTTATGGCCAAACAACTTGAGACATAGAATAGTGTCTTACTCAAGGTCAACAGAAAATAAATGATTGACCAGAATTTGAAAGCAGGGACTACAATTAATGGCCAACCTCCTTCCTTACCACTGGTGGAGACATACCAACAAATTAATTATATCCATATTTCTTTTTTCAATCATTCTTAGCAGTGAGCAAAAACCTCTGTCATTACATGAACCATCGTTGATTCCCCTTGAAATATCCAATCATTCTTCCTAACATGGAGTAGTGAAATTTTAAAATGCATTAAATTTTAAAATGAAGTCTTTCTAATGACTATGCAAGTAGCATCATACAATTCTACTTTAATGATATAATAACTATGAGAAAATCCTATAAAAAGGGTAAATTTCATTTATTTGTATGATTTTTTTCTATTTTTAATGAAGGTGACACTTTCTATGCTATTGTCCAAATTCGGAGACAATCCTTTTCATGATTAAATAATTTTATCCACCTAATCAATTGACTAATATTTATATGACCTTTGATTGTGTGGTACATTTTGACTTTTCTAGCACTCTGTCTTATAAATTTATATAGTTATTTAAAATGTTCATGTTTTCCTACAAAGAGTCTATACTCTTTAAGGAAAAAGACTGCATTTTATCTAATTTTCTCCATCACAGTGCTATTCATGAAACAAGAAATCAAAATGGTTTCAAATAAAGCAGGTAACATGGTTTGAAAATACTCATAGTGACAAGCACAGATTCCCATATTATATTACCTGAATCTTCAACTTAGTTACCTCTTATGATATTTTCCTTACATATTCTTACTCTATATTCATCCTGCAATCTCTGTCCTTTCTCTGTGGTTTTGTGACAATAAAGGGGACATGACAGTGAGCTCCCTTTAAAATCATCCTTATGTAGAAATTTTTAAGGAAAGTTGAGTGTCCCACCAGAGTTAAAGTCTTTCCACATAGGTATGTGAGAATGACTAAAATTCATACTTTATTTATCCATTCATGCCTTAGGATATGTTAAATACTAGGTTAAAAGGCAAATTCATTAATTAGAAAGGTAGCACACATTAAATCATTTTCACCCATTAGTGTTTTATTATGAATTGGGATATGTAATTAGCAGGCCACTAACCTAATGAGGCTTTGAAAATATAAAACAAATTAGTAGTGACATTTAGCAGTAAGAAATCAGCAGGGCAAGGTGCAGAGTATTAGCTTCATTTGAAATGTTTAGGATTCAGGCTTCAGTAACAGCACGGTGGAAAACTGAGAAGGAATACGGGGTTTCTGGTTGCCTTTTGATTAGAGGTTCTCTAACTGGTCCACACTAGAACTACCTGGGGAGCTTTTAAACAATACAGAGGTGTGCCCTTCTTCTGGACCAGGTATTGACTGATCCTGTGTAAGTTGGGCCAAACAGTCTTATGTGCTCAAGTCTTTCCCAGTAGGTTGTAATGTGCAGACAGAGCTGGGAATCACTCCCTCAGCTGGAGATTTACCATAAGGAATCAAGAAAGGTTTAAACAAAACACCTTTACTAACTTTGCAATTTTCATCTAGGATCTGCCCTAGGGAAGGTCACTACAATTTCTTTCCCTTGAAATGTCCTATGCTATTTCTTTTTTCATTTATTTGGCTGGGACAAAACAGAGATTATTTGATTTAAGACTGGCATATGATATGCCCCAGTAGTTAAAACTGGTTAATAAAGTAAATTGTATTTAGGACAAATAATTGTTTTTTAAACCTCTTAATTTAAAACTTGTAGGCAGTCATTCTGCTAATAACAATCATGCCCTTAGTAACTGAAAAGTAATGAATATTTTCCCAGTTTGCAATCTTTAATAAGTATTTACACATATCATGTTAGATTGGATATGGTGTTCTATTCAATCAGATAAAGTACAATAAATGCTTTAAGAAATATTTTTAGAATTCTGTATTATGTAGAATTTTTTGTTATTTAGTTTTTATTTTTAGATGAGAAAACAAAGTACAACAAAGAATATAAAAAAAAATAATCTAGAATCATCACAATGAATTACCATGACTAATACCATTCTGCCGCAAGTAACCAAGAAAGCAATATGTAATATATGTCTTAAGTCTGGATATGAAAATATATGGTGTATATATATATATGGCTTGAAAATTAGAAACAGAAAGCTTCATATGTCATAAATTCTCATTACAACCACATATATAAACAGATACGGGAAAACAGTCTGGAAATAAGGAATGTGTGAAAAGTAAAGATAACAGAGCTCGCTGTTCATCTGTTCCTCATTGTTATCTTATTTCCTGGCATCCTTTAAAGGTAGAATATTAATGAATTCTACAATCAATTTATCAAGATCATGTGGCCATATAGAGTGCTTATTTATCTTTGAAGCTTAGTTTTCCAAATAAGTTTTGGACTCCAGTAAACATAAGCATATTTCAGCATAAGGGAGAATTCCACAGCCTGGGAATGTGGCTTTATTTGAACTTCAGAAGTGATGGGCACATTTCTCCAGTACACAGGAGAAATGTGCCTGACACTTTTATTTGATCACAAATAACAGTATCTGAACATCTTCCTTAAATCCAGTCTTAAGGTAGTTTTCACACAGCAGATGCCATTTAGAAGATTACAGAATTAATTTAATATATATCTTTTACTAAATCTCCCCCATTTTTCTTTGAAATTTACTTGACCCTAGCTACATGAATTTCAAACATTCTAACCCAGTGCTGTTCAATACATGTAATGTGAACTACATGCAGACTTTTAAATTTTCCAGTAGCCAAAATAAGTAAAAAGAAACAAATAAAATTGCTTTCAGTAATTATCTTTTAACCATTTATCCAAAATATTACCATTTCAGTATGTAATCAATATAAAAAAATGAGTAATGGCCTATGTTATATTCTGTTTTTCATACCAAGTCTATAAAATACAGTGTACATTTTACACTTATAGCATGTTATAAATCAAATTGGCTGATTTCAAGTGCTCAATAGCCACATGTACTAGTTAGTAGCTTCCTTGTTGTTCAGTGTGGCTCTAACTTCCTTAGTAGTCCATAATGTAAACTGAACACAGAGTATCATAAAAATGAGTTTGCAAATCTTATTACTTACACAGTAATATTTCATCCAGTTTTCTTCAGAGCACTCAATTAAAATTCTCTTATATGTGAGTCCCTTTAGATTAATATAACTCTTGTGATCTTAAAATACCTGGGCATCGAGTGCTTAAATAAAACATAAAAAATATAGATAGATGGATATGTAGACAGATAAGTAGCCACTGGATATCTATCAACCAACAGATGATGTAAAATGTACATTTACAAAAAAACTTACAAGTTGACTTTTAACCTAATTTGTACAATGCCCAGAACAGCAACATGGAATATATGTGCTCTAATGATGATGAAGCTGATCATGATGGGGACTGATTATAATTTTGTAAACAGTGAATTAATGTGTCCTCACTAAGAGATATAACATTCTTATAGAACACAAAGAGGGTACTCTAACACTACTTCCCCTCTCTCCAATGACATATGAGTATCTCCTGTTGAGCTAAATACACTGCAGAGTGAAGGAACCAAAATCATGATATTAAAACTGCCTTTAGAAGCCCTTACATTCTGATTCTCTGTATTTCATAATAAGTAGTTCTGCTAACACATGTCAACATCTAGTCAAATACTGTTGTGTATTGTAACCACTTTAAAATTTAGTGGTTATACCATTAATGAGAACATTTCTCATTTTCATGTGTATTCCCTCACCCATGGAATGTTGTTCACACCTAAAGGACTGGGATAATGTATTTTCATGTGCTGTATCTATAGAATATTGAACAACTACGGACCTACAGTATACCTATAATTTTCCCCTAAGGGCATTTGATTATATCCTATTTCCCTCTTAATCTGCACGCAGAACTGAATCGTTGACAGACTGGTGAGATACTCTCATAGGAGAACAGAAACAATTTACAGTTCAGCCGCAGGCCTACAGAATAAAATCAGATATCCTAGATAAAAGATGTAACCAAGGGCAATTCTGTAACAATCATTTAAATATGTTTTGTTCTAATACTTCTGGAGAAGCTATAAGCATATTTTGTTGAAAGCAAATCTGTTGAGATCCCAAAAGTAATATAATTTTTGCAGACATCCCTGGGAGAAAAATGACTAATTGTTGAAAGATAATTCATCATATTTAACTCAGAGATGGGACATTATTTCACTTTGTGTATGTATTCTTACATTCTAAAATATTTTTATTAATATCACTCCATATAGAAATAAAATCCATATGTCCACTCATGACTTAAAAAAAACTTTCAGAATTATATTTCTCCTGTTTGTAATAGTAATATTATTAAAACATATCACTCAATACTTTCAAACTACTATGAGAAAGTATTTTCTTACTAATAATAATAGTGACTAGCATTTTTAACTCTAAATTACAGTCCTCATCAGGGTAATACTTATTGAATGTAGATGCACAGTGTCTGCTACTAAATGCCAAGTAATAGGCTTGGAATTATAATAAAATAAGTAGCAGAATAAAGCTTATGCTCTCAGGACGTTAAAAGACAAATACAGGGAACGATCATTTTAATAAAATTCATAAAACAACTACCACTTTTGAGCCCTTACCACCTAACAGACACTAAGAATTATACAGATGATATATGTTAAATTCTCTAAGACTACCATGGAATAGGTGATTAATTTAGCTCCCTTTTAGGAAGTTCTGTACTGATACAAAAAATGAAAAATGAATTGAATCTTAAATGATGACACTTCCCGGAAGGAAGGAGGGATTGGGCATTCCAAAAATCTTTCCTTAAAGCCACAGAAGCTTGTTTAGGATTGAGAATGTGTCTAATGTGGCTAAAGGATGTGGTATACAAGAACACAATTTTGATAGCAATAATGGATGGACCAGGACGGTGGGATAAAAAGCTATTGCTATCGCTCAGATGGCAATAAGTTACCATACAGTAGACTAAGTCAGTGTTGACGGTAATAGAGAGAAAGAGAACATGTAAACGAAGAGCAAGAAGAGGTATGGGGATGATAAAATGAGTTTACTATTGGACATGCTGAATGTCAGCTTGCTTCAAGATACTCCCATGAAGATGCATAGAAGCCAGCTGGAAATAGAAATTTGTATATTATGGGGAGATGGGATTTGGAGATCTGATTTGGAAATCATCAGCATGCAGGACTGATTGAAATGGCTCCGTGATATAACGGGGAGGGTTACGGGATGCCCAAATTATTCACAAGTTTGTAACTAGGCTATGGAAAAACTCAGTATAACATTTTTGTTTAGACTTTGAGTTGAAGGTACATTAAAAAATGAGTAATGGGGCGCCTGGGTGGCGCAGTCGGTTAAGCGTCCGACTTCAGCCAGGTCACGATCTCGCGGTCTGTGAGTTCGAGCCCCGCGTCAGGCTCTGGGCTGATGGCTGGGAGCCTGGAGCCTGTTTCCGATTCTGTGTCTCCCTCTCTCTCTGCCCCTCCCCCGTTCATGCTCTGTCTCTCTCTGTCCCAAAAATAAATAAAAAACGTTGAAAAAAAAATTAAAAAAAAAATGAGTAATAAAAATGTCAAATAGAGGTTTATACTCTGTAATAATGTTCCTGAACTTACAAATTTAAAGAGGGGCACCTGGGGGCTCAGTCAGTTAAGCAACTGACTAAGGCTTAGGTCATGATCTCACCATTCATGATTCGAGACCCATGTTGGACTCTGCTGACAACTCAGAGCCTGAAAGCTGCTTTGGATTCTGTGTCTCCCTCTCTGCTTGCTCTCACTGTCTGTCTCTCTCTCTCTCAAAAGTAAATAAACATTAAAAAACATTAAAGTGTAGAGGGGGAAAAATAATGACTTCATCAATATAAGCATAAAAATCTTACCAACTTATAAAGAAGGGTTTACGTAACTAGTAATATCTTCTGGGATATCCAAAATAAGTTTTAAGTGACAAAATTCTCAGTTGTTTCATATGCAAATTTTAAGAAATATACTTATTACATAATAAGGCACACCTAAAATCTAAGAAATAGGTCTTTGTAAAGTATATAATCTCCCAATTGTTGCTACACAAAACAAACAATAACAAAGTGACCTTCCAATACTTTTTCTATAATGACAGAAATGTTATCCCCTCCCATCCTGCTTCCCCACTAGTAAATTATAATTAGGTGTTTCCTGAAAATGCAGTTGTGCAATGCAGTCTTCATATTTGCCATAAGTCTAATAATATATTGTAAGAGAGGAAAACTTTTTCCTTCCTCCATTTTCTGGGTTCTTTGCCTGGTCTATTAATTAAATTGACCTAAGACAGATTAACAGGAGAAAAACAAATTTAATTTCCTATGTACAGGAGCCCATAAAAATATGAGACTGAAAGAAATGACCAAAGCAGGTAGCTTTTATACTTTTTTGACAAAGAAACAATAAATTTGTGAAGAATTAACAAGATAAAGAAGTTTGGGTTTGGGGTAGTAAATTAGTGAAGAAGTAACAAGCTTTGTTCATACAAGTTTCTAGTCCCTGAATTTCCTCTCCCTGGTGACAAGGATGCCTTCTACCTTTCTGGTACAAGGAGGGTAACTTTCACATGAGACATTTATTTCCTGTTTTCAGAGTGACATAGAGGGGGTCAGAGTGTCCTTCTTAAAACTGGCTATTTCTTAACTTTAATTCAAAATAATCAGTATGTCAAAGTGGTATATTTTGCTTCCCTTAAAGACATAACCCCAGCAGTTGCTAGTTACTAAATGTTATATTTCTTTATGTTTTTCCCCCTAAGGTAAACTCTCCTTTCTGGAGTTTGTGTAGGAACATGGTTTGTCACAAAGTCAAGAGAAAGTCTAAAATTAATTATCATAACTACTCATCTCCCAACCTATTGCAAATAGAGGGTTTTTACTAAAGATCTATTGCTACTTTCTTTTGATGTGATGGAATTATGATGTACAACCCAGAATACCATGCATAATCATAATAAAAAGTGTAATATTGCGATTTATAATAAGAAATATATATTCTGTCTTCCATTGTTCCAGCACAGAGATCCTAAAACCCTTGGAATTCCACGTGATAAGAGGGATGAAAAAGTCTTCTTTTATGTTAATGAGGTGACTTCTGGAAAGCCCTGAGGTAACCTAAGTATGGGGGGGGCCAATTGCCCTTGGAACCAATCCTGTGATTGGAGGGTTGGAACTTTCACTAACCCCTTAACTTCCAAGTAGGGAATGAGGGCTGGACGTTAAAGCAATCACCAGTGGCCAATAATTTTATCAGCCATGACTATGTAATGAAGTTTCCATAAAAACCCAAAAGGACAAAGTTTGAAGAACATCCAGATTGGTGAACACGTGGAGCAGCACACCTGGAGAGGGCATTGGAGCTCTGTACCCTTTCCCCATGACGTCCTACATTTCTCTAATTCCTGGCTGCCACTAAGCTATATCTTTTAATAATAAACCCGTAATCTAGAAAGTAAGACATTTCTCTTAGTTCTGTGAACCGCTCTAGTAAATTAATGGAAGACAAGGAGAGGGTCTTGGGAACCTCTGATTGAAAGCCAGTGGTCAGGAAGGGGAGCCAAGATGGCAGAACAGTATGGAAGTTTTTTGTGTGTCTCACATCCATGAAATACAGCCAGACCAACACTAAACCATCCTGCACACTTAGAAAACTGATCTGAGGATTAACACAACAATGTGCACAACCTGAACCACAGAATTCACCAGGTCTGCGGTGTGGAGAGATGAACTTGGGGAGAGAGAAGCTGCGAAGGGCAGGGAGTCGCCTTTGCACAGAGAGAGGATGGAGACTGGGGAAGGGGGGAAATACGGGAAAAGCATCCCTACCCAAAAGCAGGACAGAAAGTGGGAAATTGAAAGTCTCAGGGACTAAACTAAAAATGGAGAAAGGAGGGGCGCCTGGGTGGCTCAGTCGGTTCAGCGTCCAACTTTGGCTCAGGTCATGATCTCACGGTCCATGATTTTGAGCCCTGTGTCGGGCTCTGTGCTGACAGCTCAGAGCCTGGAGCCTGCTTCAGATTCTGTGTCTCCCTCTCTCTTTGACCCTCCTCCGTTCATGCTCTGTCTCTCTCTGTCTCAAAAATAAATAAAACATTTAAAAAAAAATGTTTAATGGAGAAAGGAGAAAGGAGAGGGTTTAAATTCCATTCAGACTGTAAACAAGGGAAGCGAGGAGTCTGCAACTCCTCAGCTTTAAACCTGGTGGCGCTCTGGTGGGAAGGGCGAATCCCCAGGAACAGAGTGGGGTCTGGGAGGTTCTGAGGCCACATGGAGAAAAGCGGTTCCACTGCTGGAAGGACATTTTGTAGAGATTGTGGAGGCCACCTGGTCCCAGCAGACCCCAGAGAACAGCCACATTCGCTGGTGCTGGAACAAAGTCGTTAAGGGTGAAGCCTGGTGCCAGATGCCTGTTGTGATTTTCCATAATCCCTGAAACGCTGCTGCTACAATATCTTGAGAACTTTTTCTGGGGAGGGCTGGCACCTGGCCGCAGTCTTGGGGCACCGGCAGCAGCACAATAATGCGAACTTTCCTGAGTGCGGCTGGCATTCAGCCACTGCTCAGTGAGACCCTCCCAATAAGGGCCAGAACAGGTCAAAGCCACAGTCCCTCAGAAGCAAGAGGTTGGGAAAAACAGCCACATGTGAGACAAAACTCGAGAGAGAGGCACTGCCTGGGGCTTGGTCACGGATAGTGTAAAAGTGGGGAGTGGATGAAAGCTGAAGACAAAGGGGTGCACAATTGCTGACCAGGGAGAACACAGTTCCGATACTAGAGACTGGGTATCTGGGTGACACCATTTTCACTGCTCCTGTGCATGTGTATATGCACCTACAAGCACCAAAATCCACCCCAGTAGGCTAGCAGTGCCATCTAGTGGAGAATGGAGCCATTATACTACACCCCACCCAACTGGGACAACCTTGCTCTTCAAGAACACAAGTCTCATGCCTGCTTACTTTATGGTATATAAAGCACTTCATAGTCTGACGTCTAGGGGAAAATGAAGTAATTTCAGTCTTATTTCAATCTGTTTGCTGGTCCATCTATTCAATTTTCTTTTTTTTCTCTTGTTCATTTTTCTTTTTCTTGAATAAAGACAGAGAAAAAATTCATTTTTATTTTTAATTTGTATTAAAAATATTGTTAATTTTTTTACTATGTATTTTGCTTTTATGTAATTTTTTTCAAATTCTATTTTACTTCCATCATTTTATTTTAGTCTACTACAGTGTTTTCACTTTTTCAAATTTTCAAAGGATTTCCCTTTTTTCTTTTTTCCCTTTTTTGTTTCTTTTTCATGAAAAATTCATATTTACTTTTAATTTTTATTAAAAATATTTTCTTTAATTTTTTCTACTACATTTTTTACTTTTGTGTAAGTTTTTCCAAATTCTATTTTACTTCCTTCAATTCACTCACTTTAGTCTCTACTACAGTGTATTCATTTGTTCAAATATTGATATGATTTCCTTTTTTTCTCTTTTGCCCCTTTTTTCTTTAATCTATGAAGCCACTTTCAACACCAGACCAAAACACACCTAGGATCTAGCATCATTTATTCAATTTGTGTGTGTGTGTGTTTAATTTTTTAAATTTAACATTTTATTTTTAATTTATTTTAATATTAATTTTTTCTACCTCATTAATTCCTTTTCTCCCTTCAAAATGACAAAACAAAGGAATTCCCCCCAAAAGAAAAAGCACAAAGAAATGACAGCCAGGGATTTAACCAACACAGATACAAGCAAGATGTCTGAACCAGAATTTAGAATCACAATAATAAGAATACTAGCTGGAGTCAAAAATAGACTAAAATCCCTTTCTGCAGAGATAACAGAATTAAAAAACAGCCAGAATGAAATTAAAAATGCTATAACTGAGCTGCAATCACGGATGGATGCAGCGGCGGCAAGGATGGATGAGGCAGAACAGAGAATCAGCGATATAGAGGACAAACTTATAGAGAATAATGAAGCAGAAAACAAGAGGGGGATGAAGGCAAAAGAGCACTATTTAAAAATTAGAGAAATCAGTGACTCATTAAAAAGGAACAACATCAGAATCACAGGGGTCCCAGGAGAGGAAGACAGAGATATAGGGGTAGAAGCTTTATGTAAGCAAATCATAGCGGAAAACTTTCCTAACCTGGGGAAAGACACAGACATCAAAATCCAGGAAGTGCAGAGGACCTCCATTAGATTCAATAAAACCAACCATCAACAAGGCATATCATAGTCCAATTCACAAAACACTCAGGCAAGGTGAGAATCATGGAAGCAGCAAGGGAAAAACAGTCTCTAACCTACAAGGGAAAACAGATCAGGTTTGCAGGAGACCTATCCACAGAAACTTGGCAGGCCAGAAAAGAGTGGCAGGAGGTATTTAATGTGCTGGATCAGAAAAATATGCAGCTAAGAATTCTTTATCTAGCAAGGCTGTCATTCAAAATAGAAGGAGAGATAAAAAGTTTCCCAGACAAATAAAAACTAAAGGAGTTTGACCACCTAAACCAGCACTTCAAGAAATTTTAAGGGGAGAAAAAATATATATATATAAAGATAATTATATATCTTTATATTTATATATATATGTATATACATATATATATGTATATACATATATGGAGAACCATCTATTATGCTAATGGTCAACAAAAGAAAGCCAGAGTAGCCATACTTATATCAGACAATCTAGACTTTAAAAAAGACTGTATCAAGAGATGCAGAAGGACATATCATAATTAAGGGGTCTATCCACCAAGAAGACCTAACAATTGCAAACATTTATGTGCCAAGTGTGTGAGCACCCAAATATATAAATCAATCACTCACAAATATAAAGAAACTCATCGATACTAGTACCATAATAGTAGGATACTTCAACACCCCACTCACAGCAATGAACAGATCATCTAATCAAAAAACCAACCAGGAAACAATGGCTTTGAATGACACACTGGACCAGATGGACTTAACAGACATTCAGAACATTTCATCCTGGTTCCTGCTGGTTCCTTGAAAGAATTAACAAAACTGATAAACCACTAGCCGGTCTGATCAAAAAGAAAAAGGAAAGGACCCAAATAAATAAAATCCAGAATGAAAGAGGAGAGATCACAACCAACACAGCAGAAATAAAAACAATAATAAGAGGCTATTATGAGCAATTATATGCCAGTAAAATGGGCAATCTTGAAGAAATGGACAAATCTCTAGAAACATATACACTATCAAAACTGAAACAGGAAAAAATAGAAAATTTGAACAGACCCATAACCAGTAAGTTAATCAATTTGGTAATCAAAAATCTCCCAAAAAACAAAGTCCATGGCCAGATGGCTTTCCAGGGGAATTCTACCAAACATTTAAGGAAGAGTTAATACCTATTCTCTTGAAGCTGTTCCAAAAAATAAAAACGGAAGGAAAACTTCCAAACTCTTTCTATGAAGCCAGCATTACCTTGATTCCAAAACCAGACAGAGACCCTACTAAAAAGGAGAACGATAGACCAATTTCCCTGACGAACATAGATGCAAAAGTCCTCAACAAGATATTAGCCTACCGGATCCAACAATACATTAAAAAAATTATTCACCATGACCAAGTGGGATTTATACCTGGGAGGCAGGGCTGGTTCAATATCCACAAAACAGTTAACATGATTCATCACATCAATAAAAGAAAGGACAAGAACCATATGATCCTCTCAATAGATGCAGAGAAAGCATTTGACAAAATACAGCATCCTTTCTTGATTAAAAAGCTTCAAGAAGGTAGGGATAGAAGGAGCATACCTCGAGATCATAAAAACCATATATGAACTACCCAACGCTAATATCATCCTCAATGGGGAAAAACTGAGAGCTTTTCCCCTAAGGTCAGGAACAAGTCAGGGATGTCCACTCTGGCCACTGTTACTCAGCATAGTATTGGAAGTCTTAGCCTATGCAATCAGACAACAGAGAAATAAAAGGCATCCAAATTGGCCAGGATGAGGTCAAACTTTCACTCTTCTCAGATGACATGATTCTCTATATGGAAAACCCAAAGGATTCCACCAAAAAACTGCTAGAATTGATTCACGAATTCAGCAATGTTGCAGGATATAAAATCAACACACAGAAATCAGTTGCATTCCTACACACTAACAATGAAATAGAAAGAGAAATCAAGGAATTGATCCCATTTACATCTGCACCAAAACCCATGAAATACCTAGGAATAAATCTAACCAAAGAGGTGAAAAATCTGTACACTGACAATTATAGAAAGCTTCTGAAAGAAACTGAAGAAGACAGACACACACACAGAAACACACACACACACACACACACACACCCCATGCAAAAAAAAAAAAGAAAGAAAGAAAGAAAGAAAAAGAAAAAGATTCCATGCTCCTGGATAGGAAGAACAAATATTGTTAAAATGCCAATACTACCCAAAGCAATCTACATATTCAAAGCAATCTCCATCAAAATAACACCAGCAAACTTCACAGAGATAGAACAAATAATCCTAAAATTTGTATGGAACCAGAAGAGATCCCAAATAGCCAAAGCAATCTTGAAAAAGAAAACCAAAGCAGGAGGCATCACAATCCCAGATTTCAAGCTACACTACAACGTTGTAATCATCAGGACAGTATGGTACTGGCACAGGAACAGACACTCAGATCAACGGAACAGAATAGAGAACCCAGAAATGGACCCACAAACGTATGGCCAACTAATCTTGGACAAAGCAGGAAAGAATATCCAATGGAATAAAGACAGTCTCTTCAGCAAGTGGTGCTGGGAAAACTGGACAGTGACGTGCAGAAGAATGAACCTGGACCACTTTCTTACACCATACACAAAAATAAACTCAAAATGGATGAAAGACCTAAATGTAGGACAAGGAGCCATCAAAATCCTCGAGGAGAAAGCAGGCAAAAACCTCTTTGATCTTGGCCGCAGCAACTTCTTACTCAACACGTCTCCGGAGGCAAGGGAAACAAAAGCAAAAAGGAACTACTGGGACCTCATCAAAATAAAAAGCTTCTGCACAGTGAAGGAAACAATCAGCAAAACTAAAAGGCAACGAAAAGAATGGGAGAAGATATTTGCAAATGACGTATCAGATAAAGGGTTAGCATCCAAAATCTATAAAGAACATATCAAACTCAACACCCAAAAAACACAGAATCCAGTGAAGAAATGGACAAAAGACATGAATAGTCACTTCTCCAAAGAAGACATCCAGATGGCCAACCGACACATGAAAAAATGTTCAACATCACTCATCATCAGGCAAATACAAATCAAAACCACAATGAGATACCACCTTACAGCTGTCAGAATGGTTAACATGAACAACTCAGGCAACAACAGATGTTGGCGAGGATGCAGATAAGAGTATCTCTTTTGCATTGTTGGTGGGAATGCAAGCTGGTGCAGCCACTCTGGAAAACAGTATGGAAGTTCCTCAAAAAACTAAAATAGAACTACCCTATGACCCAGCAATGGCACTACTTGACATTTATCCACGGGATACAGGTGTGCTGTTTCAAAGGGACACATGCACCCCTATGTTTAAAGCAGCACTATCAACAATAGCCAAAGTATGGAAAGAGCCCAAATGTCCTTGGATGGATGAATGTGTAAAGAAGATGTGGTATATATGTGTGTGTGTATGTGCATATACACACACACACACACACACACACACACACACACAAACACACAATGGAGTATTACTCAGCAACCAAAAAAGAATGAAATCTTGCTATTTGCAACTATGTGGATGGAACTGGAGGGTATTATGCTAAGCAAAATTAGAGAAAGACAAATATCATATGACTTCACTCATATGAGGAAGAGACAAAACAGATGAACATAAGGGAAACAAAAATAATATAAAAACAGGGAGTGGGACAAAACAGAAGAGACTCATAAATATGGAGAACAAACAGTTACTGGAAGGGGTTTGGGAGGGGGGATGGGCCAAATGGATAAGAGGCACTAAGGAATCTACTCCTGAAATCATTGTTGCACTATATGCTAACAAATTTGGATGTAAATTTAAAAAAAATTTTAAATTAAAAAAAATTAGAAAGCCAGTAGTCAGAAGCACAGGTATCACCCCAGGATTTTGGCTGCTGTCTGAAGTTTGGGCAGGGACTATGGGGTGTGGTACACAGATTTGTAGGACTAAACATTTAATCTGTGGAATCTGGTCCTCTCTCAGGGTAGATAGATAGTGTCAGAATTGAGTTAAATCATAGGACACTCGGTGTCTGAGAATTGCTTGTTGGTATGGGAAACCACTTCTACACCACTACCCACATTGTAATTGGTACCAGAACCTATTAAAAAGGCCCTCTGCATTTTTCAGAATTTTCTTAAATGTAGTAATTATGCACCTGAATATGTATCTAGTGGAAAATGGGCAATCAGAAATCATGTTTCTTAACTACATATACATAGAAAATTTAAAGGGTGGGAAATATAATACTCATAATGAGCAGTCTTATGACTTACTCCTTTTGTACTTAATTACTTAAACTTTGGCTCATACAACTGACATTCTGAACATTTTAGTACATGTGGAAATTCTGATGTTCATGACTTTTCTCAGATTTTTCTTGACTTCTTGCACATTTTATATATCTGGGGAAAAAATGTAAAAAATAAATCTGTGTAAGCAATAGCAATGTGGTAATGAAAATTTTTCCTATCATAATTTCAACATGAAGAAATAAATACTTCTATCTTGAAAATATTACTTAAAATTTTGATATTAATTTTATGCTAAAATGAATGACAAGGTTTATTTAATGTTTTCTATGTAGTTGTTAAAATCAAATGATAAATATTAATTTTCTTGTTGAAGATCACAGGCAAATATAATATAAAATTAAGAATAGCAAGCTACACTTTTAGATACTTTTTTCTTGGTACTTGTGTCGTGACTTTATTTTTGGCACACTGACACGATTTAATGCAAATTGCCTTATTGTAGAGAAATGCAGAAACTCATCATAAAATGTGGGAAATATTCCACTGTATAAAAGATAAAATACACTTTGCTTTATTTTTCTTTCTTTGTGTTCTTTTGCCTTGACTATCTCCTCCAGGGGATCTCAGAGCTATTTTACAATTGAAGTCTACATATTTGAGCCCTTTCCAAGGGTCTGAATGTGTTAAAAACAAACCAAAAAACCCAAAAACTCAAAACAAAACAAAAAAACAAAGACAGGTTTCCTAGTGAATCTTTGTTAACCATTTTACTCTATGGGAATATTGTAACATCACCAATCATTACTTTTGGAATGAAAGAGAGGGAAGAGTTCTTACTAAGAACTTTAATTAGTGGATCCTTTCAATAAGCAACTCTCCTTCTGCATGCAAAATAAACTCACCCCAACTGATGCCCCCCAGAGTGTCATACCATTATAGCATCCAGCTATATCCAGCTCAGATCTTTCCAACCAAATCAAGTATAGTTTATGATACCTCACAATTGTGTACATCAGGAATTTGGACAGAGCATAGCAAGGTGTTTTTTTCTCTTCCACCTGGTATGCACTAGAGTCACCTGGTAGAATTAAACATTTAGATGGGCTGGTATGGAGGGTCTGAAACAGCATCAATCTCTTATGTGAACCCTTCATAGTAATAGCAGAAAGCCTGGGCTCAGTTAGAAGAGTTGAGTGGTAGGCTTATTTTGACCCATCTAGCATGGTGTCTCAAGGTACTTGGAATTGTTAAAGGTCAGTCCATAACTCTCAAAGAGAGATTCCAAAAGATAGTAAGTGGTCCCAGAAACCGGTTGACCAAAACAGAGCCCATGTGGGTTCAAAATGAGTGCCAAGTAATTTTATGAACATTTTTAATCAGCCACTCATTCATATAAAAAAATATGGTTTGGGGCGCCTGGATGACTCAGTCGGTTAAGCATAGGACTCTTGTTTTCAGATCATGTCATGATCTCTGTGCTGACAGCACAGAGCCTCCTTGGGATTCTCTCTCCTCTCTCTCTGTCCCTACCCTGGTCACGATCTCTCTCTCTCTTTCTCTCTCTCTCTCTCTCTCTCTCTCTCTCAAAATAAATCAATAAACTTAAAAAAAGATACAGTTACAGTTAAATACTCAAAAAAAATCTTCAATATCATCAATAAGTAAGAAGGTGATGGATGCAGGCCCTTTAAGAATTGAAGCAATAGGTTACCTGGAGAGGTTGTTTCAGGTAGCTAGAGAGGAGCTAGATAGGTCTGGGTTTGTATCCTGGTTTTGCCATTTGTTAGTTCTTGGAGTTAGAAAAGTTACTTAATATTTCACTTTCTGTTTTCTCATCTACAAAATGAAGATGATAAAACCTATTTTATAAGATTAAGCATTAGAACAATCTGTGTTAAGACATAGCTCAGTGCTGTGAACATAGCAAACATTCAATATCTTGTAGCTATTATCACTGAACAACTGGTAGATTGGTAGTGAAATTCCCGGCAATTCAGGGCAGCAGTGCAGCATGAGAAGAAAGCACCATCAAGAACAACAACCTGTATTTTATCTTGTAATTGATAATATGATAAATCAAATCTACCCTTCTAGTTTATGGTAAACAGTACACCAGAATATGTTATTCAGTGTAAAATACTCTATAATTAATACATGTAAGAACTAGTAAAAAGAAATTTTGAGGCCGTTAAAAATTAAGCTTATTATATAAAATAAGGTAGAGAAAGACAAATATCGTATGATTTCATTCATATGTGTAACTTAAGAAACAAAACGAAGGATCATAGGGGAGAAAAAGACAGAGAGGCAAGCCAAGAAACATACTGTTTTAACTACAGAGAACAAACTGGTGGTTAGCAGAGGGGAGGTGGATGGGGGATGGTGAAACAGATGATGGGGATTAAGGGAGTGCACTTGTGATGAGCACAAATGATGTATGGAGATGTTGAATAAGTATATTTTACACCTCAAACTAATATTACACTATATATTAACTGGAATTGAAATAAATGTTTAATTAAAATAAAAGAAAAAATTTAAGCTAATTATAGAGGCTACTGTTTGGTGATAAAATAATAATTTAAAATTAGTTTGAATAGATCATAAAGTCTACTTGTGAAAGTGGAACTAGTTCAGAGATATCATTTCCTATGAAGAAGTCTATTAAGCCTTCTCTTATTACCAAGGTCAACAATCTTTAGGAATCTTCCCGGATTCATATATAGTAGTCTGTAAATAACACACATAAAAAAACAGATCGATAGAATCCTTTCTGGGCATTACAACTCTTGGGTTAAAGTTTTTCAGAAGTTTTAAAACTGCTTTCCAAACTTAATTTACATAGCAACATTTTAAAATCCTACTTAACCCTAGCCTAATGTTAATTCATTCCCTCAAGAGTAAACTTGGTGCAGCTCAAAATAATTGTCATGAAAATCCACTTACTCTGATTAAACTAAGTGTTTTCATAGAAATCTACTTTATTGGAAAACAATATTCCAAGAAATGGCCTAAATGTTCCTTTTGCTAATGCCACTTGAATGTTGTTGGTCCTGAAGGAAAAACTTAAAGAGATATAAAAAGTTAATTAGATATGCCACATGCAAACGATTATGATTACTTAATTAGCAGTACCCCTTAAATTGGCACAATATGTAACCTAATATGTAGCTTAATGGCTTTGTTATTAATCAATTCTTAATGTAAACAGTTTGAAGTTCTTGTTTTGTAATGTTCATTATAAATAGTCCCTGTGGGAATCACGACTTTATTTCATTAAAACTCCTGCCTGCTGCTAATTGCTGCTAGGAAAACATGCACGAATTAATTGTGTTTTAGAAGCCAATGATGTAAATTTATAAGCTTCTGCATTGATTGCTCACGACTGCTGTGTTGTAGATCATTCTTTCCCACTATGATAGATAGCATGCTATGGTTGGTGACACTGACCTGTTTTCAATCAATAACACTTGGTTAGTAAGTCTTACTACCATAGAGGTTAAAAAAAATTGTTTGAAAATTCTGTTTATCATGCCATCTGGGACATAATATGAATTTAGGTTATGGGCAATTAATTTGTAAGTTTTAATGACTTCTCGTGCAAAACAAACATCAGTCTTTAGAAAAGATGACTGACAAATATTAAATCAGTTAGTATTTTTAAAGAGATACTGAATTTTTTCAAAAATATTGCTCAAATATAATTCTGCTTGTTGACAATTCCCCCCTAATCTTTTACTGTTACAAATGGTCTGTTCAGCATATACCACATGAGATGAATTTAAAACCCCAAATATTAAAATCCTGAACTGAAGGGGAACGAACCACCTGGCTTTCAAGTGCAGATTGAGACCAATGAGAAGAAGCTTGTTTATATTCTAGCTGATTGCTGATGTCTTAGCTTGTTGTTTCCACAATATTTCAGAATAATAAGACCATCTGTCAACAGGGGAAAAGAATAGTAACAATATAGGCAGAAATGTCTTCATACATAATAACATATTTGCTTAATATATTTTCTGGTCTTGGATAATACTGTGTGCACATTTTTGTTATTTTTTCAATTACTCCATAATGAAGTAAAATTATACCTTTTTCACAAATTGTTTTCCTGTACTAATCCTTCCAATATCTTTTTTGTGTGTGAAATTGGCCATTTACTTTACCTGAAGTCTATGCGAAAATACTCTTACAATTTATGGAAAACCAAGACACAATTGTAAATTGGATTCATAACAGCCATAGCTTAGTTAAATGGGGGAAGTGAGCAAATCTTTAAGAATTGTTACACAGATTATGTAGATATTTTGTTGAAATAAGACATGCAATGAAGTACAATTGAATTTGTCCACCTATAAAAATAATTAATTTGGATAATTAAAAACAGTGATTTTGACATTTTATTTATTTTCTTTCTTTTTTCAAAAAAGTTTATTTATTTTGAGAGAGAGAGAGATGGTGACCGAGAGAGAGAGGCAGAGAGAGAGAGAATCCCAAGCAGGCTTTGCACTGTCAGCACTGAGCCTAATGCAGGGCTTAAAGTAAAGAACCGTGAGATCATGACCTGAGCCAAAATCAGACACTTAACCAACTGAGCTACTCAGGCACTCCTTGACAATTAATTTTAAATTTTAAGTTACTATACTAATTTTAAAATGCTTCAACATATAATGTGACTCAAAAACTGAAAAGGATAAAAATTATGAAATAATATTTCATATTGTGAAAAATGTGAAAGATACTCCTCCATCTTTCATCTTCAAATATTTTCATCTGAGTAAGGCAAGGAAACACACTGTAATATCCTTTCTTTTATTCATGTCAATGTATATTTAAGAGAACGTTCTAGTTCGCATAAGGGTTTCCTGATTTTCTTTGCATTTTTAAAAATGTTTATTTATTTTTGAGAAAGAGAGAGAGCATGAGCTGGGGAAGGGCAGAGAGAGAGGCGGACAGAGGATCCAAAGCAGGCTCTGTGCTGAGAGCAGAGAGCCAGATGCGGGGCTCCAACTCACAAACTGCGAGATCATGACCTAAGCAGAAGTCAGAGACTTAACCTACTGAGCCACGTAGGCTCCCCTTTCTTTGAATATTTTATAGATACACCAAAACTTATATAACCAGTGCTCTATTAACAAATTCTAATTTCCTATATTGTGTTTTAATTTTATTAACGATAGTAATAATAATAATTAATGTTCAAAAATAACCTTACATATATTATTTTACACATATGTGATATATCTGTAAGAAAAAGCCCCCAGAGTATAATTTCTGGTTCAAAAAGCATCTACATTTTTATTTCTGATAGATATTTTCAAAGTGCTACAAAAGTCATGCACCAATTACACTCCCACTAGCAACGCATCAGATTACTTACTTTACCCAAAGTCTTCCCAGACAAAATGTTTTCTAACTTGGATTTGTGACAATTTGCTATATTCAACAGTGTTCTCTCCAGATACTTTAAAAATACATTTTCTAATTATCAGTGAGGATGAATTTGTAAATGTTTAAAAGCCAATTCTAATCCTAACCACACACTTCTTTTCATCTTCTTCTTTTCTTTCTTTCCTTTTTTTTATTTGGTGAATCATTCCTTTATTTTCTTTGCTTATTTTTTGTTTTCCTTATTGGACTTTTCTTTTTGATTTCTAGTGGGACTTTATACATTAGGAAGATTAGTGCTTTTGATACGAGTTGCAAACATTTTTCCCATTTGTATATCTATATTTTGCTTATGTTTATTTTGCTATTATAAAGGGTTAGGTTTGGGGTTTTTTTAATCAACTATATCAAGATATACTTAAAATAAATCTATTTTTTGTTGAATGAGTTTTTATCAAATATATAATCATCACAATAATCAGGGTGTAGAACATTTTAATCACTCCAGAAAGTTCTTTTTTGTCCTTTTCAGAGATAGGCCTATCTCTTACTCTGGATAACCATCTTTCTGTCATTATAGATTAGTTTTGCCTGTTTTAGAATATTATATAAATGGAATCATACTGAATGTACTCTTTTATGTTTGGCTTCCTTTGATCAACATAATGGTTTTAAGATTTATTCATCTTATTGTATGTATCAATAGGCTTTTGTTTTATTTTTTTGTTTTTGTTGTAACATCTTATTGCTTAGTAGTATTCCTTTATATTAACAGACCAAAATTTGTTTATCCATTCACTTATTAATAGACATTTGGTTTCTTTCTAAATTCTAACTATTGTGAATAAAAGTTCTAAGAACATTAATGTAGAAGTCTTATTATGTACATATCTTTTTATTTCTTTTAGCTAAATATCTAGGGGTGCAAATCTGTGTCATATAGTAAGTATATTTTAACTTTCTAAGAGAATATCAAGTGGTTGAACTATATTAGATTCTTAGCAGCAATGTATGAGGGCCCCGTACTGGTATTTCAGTTTTTTTAATGTAGCCATTCTAGTGGGTATGCAGTGATATCTGATTATTTTCATTTGCATTTACCTGATGACTTTGATCTTGAGCATCTTTCATGTACTTATTGGTTATTCATATATCTTCTTTTGTGACATCTCTGTTCAGTCTTTTGTCCATTTTTAAAAATAGTCTTTTTTTATTGAGATGTAATAGCTCATTATTTATTTTGTATGAAAGTCCTATATCACATGTATCTATTTCTAATAAACTCGTTTACTTTTTTTATTTTCTTATAAGATTTTTTGAAAAGGAGAAATTTCTCTTTTGATGAAGCCTGATTTATTATTGTTTTTTTTTTAATTTTTTTTTTTCAACATTTTTTATTTATTTTTGGGACAGAGAGAGACAGAGCATGAACGGGGGAGGGGCAGAGAGAGAGGGAGACACAGAATCGGAAACAGGCTCCAGGCTCCGAGCCATCAGCCCAGAGCCTGACGCGGGGCTCGAACTCACGGACCGCGAGATCGTGACCTGGCTGAAGTCGGACGCTTAACCGACTGCGCCACCCAGGCGCCCCAATTTATTATTGTTTTTAATGTTTCTTATGTCATTGCTAAGATTTCTTTACTTACCTCAAAGTCACAAAATTTGTTTCCTATGTTTACTTCTCTATATTGTTGTCTTGCAAATATGTGTTTTTAATTTACAGAAATAGTATTATCTAATATTTTATTCCATTCTTATATTTCAGGAAATACTCCAGTTTTAGTACCTACTCATAATACCATGCATATATCTAATCTGTTGCTTCTGTTTCATATTTTATGAGGTGCCTCCACCACATACGAGAAGGTGGCCCTGTAAGCACATTAGACTATCTTTTTCCAGACCTCAAAACTCTAACTCCTAACAGACTAGCTAGAACCTTACATACACTGTTTACAGTATTACTCACACAGCTCTTACGTTGGAAGTCAAGCTTCCGTCTCTACCTCTAACATTCAGTGCTGTGCCAATACTCTCTACCGTGAAACTGGCATAAATGATTTTACTATCTCTTTCATTCCTAATTCTGTCACGCACCAGAAGAGGAGACACATTCCTAGGATACTGCATTCTAATTTCCTCCTGATTCTTTTCATCCTTTATTCAGTCCTCATCTTCCATAACATTTCTAGAAGCTGCCTATTACCTTTTTAAGCCAATAGTTAGGCAACAGCAGAAAGCCCTTTATACTTATCCTTTTCTCTGAAACTTTGCTTTCTTGAACAAGCCTGAGACTTGATTTCTCCTTGATGACATTAATTTCCCTGTAACCTTTTAGATTGAGGTCATTTTTTTTTCTCCATGGCCATGAGCCTTGAGATGAGTTAGGAGTCTTTCTTGCTTCACATTTCCATTTCCAAACTGTTCTTCCTCTCTCCTACAAATACTCTCAGCACTGAGTCTTTGCTGATTTGACCATACAGCCATTGCCTTTCTTTTCTTTTTTTTTTAGTCGTCTACATACACCTCACATCATCTCTCTCATTTTTCAAGGTTTTAACTCCTATATTGTTATCATATTCTTCAACACCAGTCCTCTCTTAATGCCTAATGAGTACTATATCCACAGTTAGCATTACATCAACACCCTGGTGTCATATTTCCTTGAACTTCTTTCCTCTAATGTTCTTTTCCTGTTTCTCATCTTCACACCTACTTCAGCCAGTCATCACTGAATGGAGTCCTAGATCTTGCCATTACCCAATCTATAACCCTTCCATGCACTCAATTTCAATTATCCCCTTCTCTGACCACCACATCCTTTCTTACATGCTAACCGTTTCTGGCACAAGATTCTGCCAATCGTTTAACCCCACAGACTTCCAATCCATTAATCATACCAACCTTTCAAGCTCCTACAGCCTCCTCATATATTTAACACTCTCCTTACTAGGGTAAGTTCCACAGGAAATCACAAATATGGTAACCATTCCCTTGCATGTGTCTTCAATTCTTCTGCACCTCTCTCACGTTCTTTTAACATCAAGCTGGTTAAATCCAGTTGTCCCCTTACTCTGGTCCCAGCTGGTCTGCCTGAGGTCCTTTAAATTGAATGCATTTTCCCCAGGTATCTATAAAGGTTACTCCTTTCTTTCTACAAGACTTGACAAACATGGTACTTCCTTACGGCCTGCTCTTTCCCCTTTTTAAATATTGCAGTACTCCTTCCTCACCCTTGGCTTTCCTATTCTCCCTGCCTCCAGGCTCTGCTGGATTTTCTTCCATAACAGTTGTGACTTTCTAATATACCATGATTTTATTCATTTTGTTTATCTACTGTTTTCTCTTCCCTACCCTCTCAGATAGAATGTGAGCTCCAGGTACCATTGTCTATAATTTTTTTCACTGAGGTATTGTCAGTTCCAAGGACAATGCTTGATTCATAGAAGTAACATGAAAAAATATGTTCAAGAAATGAATGAACAAATGCAACAGCACGAACAGTCTTGGCATTAATGTAATGTGCCTGTCCCCTTCTAGATATTTTTGAGGATTTTCAAGTCAAGTGTTTTCCCAAAGTTGAAACAACTCCTAAATGAAGGAGTCAATACTAAAACCACGTATATATATTTCTTTCCAATCTAGCCTTGGGCAAATTTAATTTCATTGGATGCTTAATTGTGAAAATATCTGTCCTGCAGTATTTGTTGTATGTTGTTGTGCTTTTATTAAAATATTATTACCACCTATTCATGTATTATAAATATAATAGTGAGATTGAACAAGAAGAACTTGTGACTCTGGATATCAAATTTTCTATAATAGAGATTGGATAATGAGATGAAATGATTTAATTCATTCTCAGGCTATTTTCAAAAAGGAGAGATAATATTGTGAAATAAAATGTATGTATGTTCTTTTCTAGGTAAGATGATTTGCTGTAATTGCTCTATTAGAATTTTAACAAGCTCTTGGAAGCAAAGGAAGTTTGTTTTTAAAACAAAAAGAGTATTATCTATCTTCCATAGCAAACTGCAGCAATTTACTTTGTTACACAATGTTCACCGCAGTACAAACCATTATTACAGATATAATACCTAGAGTATACAAGTCTCAGTATTCCCGGAAGTTTAACTTTGTTAAGCTTATGCATGTAGATTCCTCCATTACATATCCACATATTATGGGGGGGGGGGGGGTAAATAGCTAGTAGAAGTTTGATTTATGTTTAACATAATTTCACATTCATTTGTAAATTTCTTTCCATATTACTAATTAAAACCTCAATGGCTACCCTAAAAGGTATGAAATTAGCAACAAGTGTTCAAGTATCTTTCTACAAATTGAAAATAATTCAGTTGTGTTCACCTAGGTGATTCAGCTAACACCTTATTTTTTCTTGTCAGTCTTAAAATTCTTGATGCAACGTGCAGAAAAACACATATTTTCTAAAACCTTAGGAAATGTTCATCCTTTTTAGCAGCAACTTCTTCCTGCACAAACTGAAAATGGTATCCAATTTCGAAAGGCAATATAAGAAGACCCCTAAATAATACCCTCTTCATGACAAAGGAGGGGAAGCTGGTAATATTTTCTCTAGTACATTTTACCATTTCATTAATTAAAGTAATTATGATGGCTAGTTGCTTTCTAGAATGTAGAAAAAAATTATTAAGAAGTTTGTTTGTTTGTTTGTTTTTCATTCCTAAAGATGGATCAGTTCCAGTCACCAGAACTGTAAGACATCAACTGCAGGATACTTAAGTAAGTGGTAGTTGAAATAAATGAAACTTTTTTTGGAAAATACATAAATCAGATTTAGGATCATCATTGAGCTTCAGGAAAAATGTTAATTTTGATAATCTCAGGTTAATTAAATTGCCACTATGAGAACTGAAGGGCCGACTCAAATGTAATTGACTAGTGGGTTGGTCCTTGGCTACAATTCTTAACCTAAACTTCCTTGGATCATGTGGGAAGTTGGACAATACCTCCAAAGGTTTTAATCCCTGCAGCCTGGAATGTTACCTTATGTGACAAAAAGAGACGCCAGGTGTGATTAGGTTAATGATCTCCAGATTGAGAGGTTATCCTGTACTATGTGGCTGGGCACTAAATGCAATCATCAGTGTCCTTATTAGAGGGAAGAAAAGAGAGATTCGGGAAAGAAAAGAAGACCTTGTGACCAAAGTAGGTGGAAGCAGAGGGAGGCAGAAGGAAGCAGAGGCAGATCAGAGGGGAAGGAGAAGAAAAATAAGATAAAAACAGAGAGGGAGGCAAACCATAAGAGACTCTTAAATTACAGAACAAACTGAGGGTCAACGGGGGGGGGGTGGGGTGGGGAAAATTGGTGATGGGCATTAAGAAGGACACTTGCTGGGATGAGCACTGGGTGTTATGTGTTATATGTAAATGACAAATCACTAGATTCTACTCCTGAAGTCAAGACTACACTGTGTGTTAACTTGAGAATTGAAAGAAAGAAAGAAAGAAAGAAAGAAAGAAAGAAAGAAAGAAAGAAAGAAAGAAAGCAAGCAAGCAGAGGCAGAGAGAGATGGCACTTTTGCATGCTTTGGTGATGGAAGAGGGACCGGAATCAAGAAATGCAAGTGATATAACTTCAAAAGCCTAACAACAAAATGGATTGTCCCCTAGATCCTTTGGAGGGAGTGTGGCCCTACTAGCAACCTGATTTTGGCCCATTGAAACTGAGCTTAGACTTCCGACCTGAAGACTATAAAGGAATGCATTTGTGTTGTTTTAAGTAATTTGTTACAGGAGACATAGGTAAGTGATACAATAAAGCAACACACACTAATGAAAACCTTTAATACGCTAACAAAAAGTGTCTACAACATAATGGATATTGTTGTGTAATCAATTGGAGGACCACAAGACTCAACAGCAGTCTACTCTGATAAATAACACATACAAAAAATATAGCTACATTCTGAGGATAAACATATAACATGATTTTGATGAAAAATGTTTTTTAGGATAGTATGAAATAAGACAAAATACACACTTTTATAATTTAAATTTTATGATAATTGTATACGTACCTGTAAACTGATGCCTAAGAAGAAAAATAAAGATAAGTGCTTTGTTTCATGCAATTCTATTTCAACTCTACACTCTTCTTCCCTGTTAAAAGCACATTAATTTTCTTTGTAGCTTTTTTCCCCAAATCAGATAAATATGATGACATAAGAGTGATGCCAGCAGAAAAAGAAATTTACTCTTATGTTACTGTACAAGCAAGGTATTTACTGTTAACGTATACATTAATTTTTAATGCCTCTGGGAAAACCAGGAGTGAGGCATTACTGAAATGTCTCATTTTAAAGCCTTACTGTCCTTTTCCCATGCTATCCCTTTCCTACCATCCACCACTTTACCTACCTTGGGTACCTGCTAATGACTGGCATTTCTAAAATCTGTATTTTTCTTTTCTCATCTGGATAGACTTGTAAAGGACATATGTAAAGTTACCATATTCTTATGATACAAATAATACAAAATGTACTTCTGAAAATCTCTTAAGCAGTTGACCTCGTATGATTTATGTTCCTCTATTCCTTGCATCCCTGTGTTACAACATCTAGTTGCCATGTCATCCATGAAGTGATGCTTATGTTTTCTACTATGGTAGGGACAGAAATGGAGGACTAGCCTCACTTACTGAAAGCCTGAAACCAGGTATAATGATTTTAATTGTGGTTTGAAAACTACTCTGGAATTAGTTTTTATAGTTCTGGATATTTCAGTGTCATGGGGTTCAGGACAACGTATCCCCAAAGTATGACACCCTGGTGTATTGCATATTTTAAGCTAAGGAGTTTGAGATAACAGGAGACACAGGAAAGTCACTGACCTCTCCCCTACCCACTTTTCTTTTCTGAAACAGGTTATAAAAACCCTCATGTGAGAGATGCCCTCTTTCCATACCCAGAGAGAAGGAGCATCTGTCTCTTTGAAGATAAAGAGATGCCAAGAAGAATCCTAACAAGCTTTGCCTTGTTAAGCATCCCCCAGTTTATTACAATTGCTCCATACTCCTTAGTCTATCACAACCTCCACATGTATCCCTCATCAAACTGAGAGTAAAAACACACAGGTCCAACCATTCCTTTAGTCTTCGTTTCCTTATGAAGGCTCCCATGTCATGTAAAATTTACAGTAAATAAATCTGTATGCTTTTCTCCTGTCTTTGTCAGTTTAATTTTCAGACCAAGCCAGAGACCCTAAGAAGGTCAAGGAAATTTTTTTTCCTGCTCTGTGAGAGTAAATAGCAGGAAGTATATGTAGAATCCTCATACTGGATAAAGAACTATGACTTGAATTATACATGTTCATTAATAAGAAACCAAAATGACAGAATATACCAAAAGTGCCTCAGAATTAAGAATACTTTCAGCATCCACCTTCTGTTTCCCCAAAAGATTTTAGATCTTTGATGTTACTAATTTTCACTACCATTCAATATCTCCATAGTTTAATTGTGAAAGTCTCAGTATCTAATCCTATTTGAGGATCTCAATGTGTAAATAATAAGGCATTTGTGATCACTTCTCAGGCAAAGGGAAAAATACCCAAAACACCTATTCTCATGATGCTTTCATTCTATTCAGTAAAACAGACCGCAAACAGATGCATAGCGTACAAGGCATTAGTAAATGCTGTGACAAAAATAAGGCAGAGGTTAATAAAGACTCCTAATTTTCACCAAAATTCACAAGGCACTCCTTTACCTGAGGAAGTGGCTAGCGGTATCAACCGGCCTCCAGCTGAGTAAAGTATAGTCATGTGATGGAGCTTCATTCACAGAAATGTGAGCAGAAATTATGTGTATAGCCTTCAGGTCTGGCCCATAAAAAACAACAAAACAAAACAAAACAAAACAAAACAAAACAAAAAGCTGCTTTGCTCTTACTGTTTTCATGCTCTTTTGCATTCTCACTGGCAGGGATGGCAATGACTTCAGCAAGCTTGCAAGCTAGGTGTTGAAAATGATAGCCTAGTTCCACTCAGCCTGTGAATCTGAGCAAAGCTGTGGAGGAAAGTCATACCATGGGTATAGTGGCATGCTCATGTCAAGTGAGCAAATCATAAACTTCTATTGTATTCGGGTCTAGGTGCCATACCACTGCAGTTACCCACAGCAAGCAGAGTGGTATTTCATACAGGCTGGCTAGAGAAGCCTCATAAAGTAGGGCTGACAGCCCAAGTCATGTGTCCATCAAAAGCAGAGTGTAAGTGTCAAAGCAAGAAATAATTGCAAAGGTGGGACACCTGGGTGGCTCAGGTGGTTAAGCGACGGACTCTTGGTTTCGGCTCAGGTCATGATCTCACGGTTCACGGTTCAAGCCCTGCGACAGTTCTGAGCTAACAGTGTGGGGCCTACTTGGGATTCTCTCTCCTTTCCTTTCTCTCTGCCTCTCATGTGCTTGTGCTGTCCCTCTCTCCCTCTCTCTCTCCCCCTCTTTCTCTCTCCCAAAATGGATAAACTTTATAAAGAAAAGAAATAATCGCAAAGAACTAGATGCAGGGGTATTTTTTTGGTTTTGAGGAAAAGTAAAGAGACTAGTGTTGCTGAAGCACTGGCCTCAGGTGGGAGGAAATGAGGTCAGAGACGTATCATGGTGCCACATCATACACAGCTTTGAAGGCCACGCTAAGCTTTTTGGATTTCATTCTGTGTGAGATGGACAGCCAGAGATATAGTCTAATTCCATGTAGAAAATCTTTTGGATTGATAATTTAATATAGGAGGCAGGTGAATAATTAGAAGGATCTTCTAATATAAGCAATTAACATTATATTTTCCTTATAGGGTTGCCTGGGTGACTCAGTCAGTTAAATGTCCAACTTTGGCTCAGGCCATGATCTTGTGGTTTGTGAATTCAAGCCCCATGTTGGTTTCTGGGCTCTGTGCTGACAGCTCAGAGCCCGGAGCTTGCTTCAGATCCTGTGTGTGTGTGTGTGTGTGTGTGTGTGTGTGTGTGCGCCCCTCCCCTGCTGGCACTCTGTCTCTCCCTCTCTCTCCAAGATAAATAAACATTAAAAAATAATAGTAACAATTTTCCTTATAAACACTGCTTTAGCTTCATCCCATAAATCTTGATATGTCTTTTTTTTAGTTAAGTAGATATTTTTAAAATTTCTCCTGGGGCTGCTTTTTTGGCCCACACATTACATAGAAGTGTGTTGATTAATTGTTAAACATTTGGGGGGAGGGGTTCCAGGTTATTCATTTTAGCTTAATCTATTTTTCTGTTATTCATTTTAGCTTATCCACTGTTATCTGAGAAAGTCCTTTGTGTGATTTCTATTTCTTTAAACTTGTTTTGTGGCCCAGAATATGGTTTACCTTGGTGCATATTTCGTGTACACTTGATAAGAATTCTTGCTTTATTGCCGTTAGGTGGAGTGTTGTATAATTTTGGTCAAGTTTGTAGATAGGTTTTTCAGGTCTGCTATATCTGACCAGAGAATCAGTAAAGAGGAATTTTGAAGGCTTCAGTTGTGATGGTGGATATTTCTTTGATTTTTCCTTTTTTCTTCTATCAGATTTTCTTCATATGTTTTGATGCTCAGCTTTTGTGTGCAAATGCATTCAGGATCCTTAAATTATCTTAGAGAATTGACTACTTTTTTATAATGCAATGTCCCTCTTTATCCTTGATAATCTTCCTTGTTCTGAAGTCTGCTTCATCTTATATTAACAGAGGTTTTTCAGCTTTTTTTTTTTTAATTAGCATGTACATGACGTATTTTGAGGCATTTGAGGGATTTGGGGGCTGATCAAGGAAAAAGATATGGCCATGAGGTGGCAGATTTATTGGGTGACATTCTGACAGGTGTGTATTGTATGGGGGTAGGAAGCCCTCAACAGTAGTCTGTCCAGGGAGGCTTATGTGGGGTTGCTCCTCAGAAGGGGCAGGCGGGGGAACTCTCAGGAGAGAAGGGGCTTATGTGTCTGGATGATGGCATGTCAGAGAGCTGCAGAAGGGCAGCAGTGGCTTGGGGTCTTTATAGCCCAGGGCTTATCCTATCTACTGCTACCAGATGTTGGTGAGGTTTCATGAGTATGCAAAGAAAGCAAGCTCCAAATAGCTAAAAATCTGCTTGTTTGGGTTATTTCAGAAGCAACTTGATATGTAAATATTTTAGTTTGGCACTGGATGGCTTTTGAGCTAATGGGTTGCAGCCTGCAGTGAAGAAATAAACAACCTAGGGGCCAATATACAGAAACCATCTTTTTGCCTTATTTATCTAATAACCCATCCCTGGTCCCAAGGTGTCTTATAATCTAAAGTGTATGTTGCTTTGTAGTGCCTGAATGTGAAGCCGGTGATAAAGCATTTCCAGTACCCAGAATCCTAGAAAAGCACAAGCGAGGATTTCAAAATTCAGTCACAGCCAGTCTGTCCTTTCTGTGGGGACAGCCAGGAGAATAGATAAGAAAAGGAAGGGATTTTGATCCATCCCATCTGTTTAGTGAGCAGAGTGATATGGGGGCCCATTTGGTGCGTGGCCCTGGCTACTTATGAAACTTGGGGATTGTTATCTAGCCATGTGAAGCAAGAAGTGTCAAAGGTGCACAAACTCCTTTTTCATGTCGTTTTTGGGCTAGATCCTTAAGGATAGCCTGGACCTCAGGATAAAAGAGAGGATATATGTTTTCTCTTTCAAGGGAGAACTAGCCTCTTGGCTTTTTTGCTTTTTCTGTTTTGATTATTCTGTGTGTGGTCACAGCAGAGAAGGTAAATGGCGACACTACTCTCTTCTCCAAGGTCCTCCCCTCCACTTGTTCCTCCCCTCTGTCTCCTCTGCCCCAGGAGTTTGGACTCCATTCTCATCCCTGGGAGGTGCCCTTGCCATGTTGAGCAGGGTCTAACACAAGTCTCCCAGCTGGAGCACTCCAGCAGGATAGCCAACTCCTTAGGAGTCTGAGAAGAGGCAGGAATAGAAACATCTTTGCATTTAGTCACTTTAAATAATGCTTTCCCCGTCCAACCCAAGGGTTGGGGTCTGGAGAAGGCCCAGAATAACACTGTCTTAACAGCACATTCAAGAGAGATAGGAACAGAGTCATGCTAGCTGTTTACAGAGCCTCTCCTCCTTGACCTTAGGAGGCCTCCGGGGCTCCTTCATCTGCCATCGGGGTCAGGATCGCCTCATCTCAGAGAACCTCAAATTGCCAGCGGGACCTCTCACTGTAGCCTGTTACAAGGTGAGTGGCAACCCGCCCTTGGTCTATACGCATGTACCCCTCTCCTTCTTCAAGTCAGCCCGTAAGTCTTAGAATATGGGGTGACAGCCGGGTGCCAGTGGCTGGCATGCACAAACAGTGCAGTTTGAATCACAGAAAGCAGAGCTACGAATACTCCAGAAAAGTTAGATATTGATAAAATTTGGGTCAATGTATGAAGTAACAAAATAATGGTAGTGATTAAAATATGTATTAAGCTCTCTTTGAAGGAAGTTTGTCAGGAAGTTGCAGAAAGGTTCATTATGTTGCTAGTTGCTTAATCAGAGTTATCTGAAAAAAAATTCTTTACAATAGTAACACTGATAATTTGCATATAATTTATACCAGACTTCAAATTACATCAAATTATGTCACTTAATATTGTAAAAAAAAACATAAATACACTCACACTGAAAAAGAACAAAAGATCATTTCCCAACACTGATTTTCCTTAATGTTGGCTTTATAGGGTTTTCTTTTTGCTTTGTTTTCTTGTATTTTTACTACATAATCATGTTATAATACGCATTCTTCATAATAAAATCCAGAGAGATGCCAGCTTATAGGCCGTATATAAAGTTAGTACTTTATAGTATAGTATACTATAGTATAGTATATAGTATACTTATATATAACAAATAGAAATACAAATATGCTTACTCTATTTGCTTTGAGTATTGTGCCAGATGAATGCACTTATCTATAAAGGTTCAGTGAATTAAATTATGTATCTTATAAATTCTCTTGAAATTAATAAATCCTTTGCAAATCTGTATCTGTAACCAAAATAACTAATACCCATATCATACTGAGTGGCAGGTCCATTCTAAGTGTTTCATCTTCACAGCAACCCTGTGATGTAGATGTCTTTTTCCTCTTGTTACATAGATGTAGAAACTGAGGCACAGAAAATTAGCATAACTTGCTCTATTAGCATAGAGCAGTGACTGTTTTGGGAGTTTTGAGAACTTGTGATCTTAATCACTCTTCTTAATTATGTCCCTATGACAAACATAATGATTGCAAAAATTTGTATCATTATCAACAGATTTATATAATACTTTCACAGAAATGATCTCTTTTAATTCTTACCATTACATTATTTACTTTAAAATCAAAATGCATTTTGAGTACATGTTACTGCTACTCAAGGTGCTATTACCTGAGTATTAAAACCCAGTGATAACTACATATTCTTACAAATCTTTGAGGTATTTACAATATTGTAAATCATATTCAAAATATCTGAAGTCAAAAAGCATTTTCCTCACTTTACAGATAAAAAGCCTGAGTCTTAGAATGCTTAGGAAAATTTTCTAAAAGCGTGCAGCTACTAAGTGGCATTGCTGAGACATGAACTCAGTATTTTGAATCTGGCTTCAGTCTTTCTACTACATGCCAAAAGGTCACAGGTTTCTATCCTTAAAAAAAAAAACAACTAGGGGCGCCTGGGTGGCGCAGTCGGTTAAGCGTCCGACTTCAGCCAGGTCACAATCTCGCGGTCTGTGAGTTCGAGCCCCGCATCAGGCTCTGGGCTGATGGCTCGGAGCCTGGAGCCTGTTTCCAATTCTGTGTGTCTCCCTCTCTCTCTGCCCCTTCCCCGTTCATGCTCTGTCTCTCTCTGTCCCAAAAATAAGTAAAAAACGTTGAAAAAAAAATTAAAAAAAAAAAAAACGAAAAAAAAACAACTCCACTGAGATTGCCATTCAACCATCATTGCTCTCTGAACTTCTTCAGAGGAAAACATAACTGGTATTATAGGATGTAAATTCCAAGAATAATCATTGCCTTTTAACTATTTTATCCTTTCCCTTCACTATGAAATTGTAGTAGAGAAAATATTATGCATCTATCAAAAAAAGTTAATACCTCTACGTATCCTCCTTTTTAAATGTTTACTTATTTTTGAGAGAGAGAGAGAAAAACAGAATGGAAGTGGGAGGGGGGCAGAGAGAGAGTGAGACAGAGGATCCAAAGCAGGCTCTGCGCTGACAGCAGTGAGCTAGATGTGAGGTTCGAACTCATGAATCATGAGATCACTACCTGAGCCAAAGTCAGATGCTTAACTGACTGAGCCACCCAGGTACCCCAATACCTCCTTACTCTTATTCCACTTACATTTTGAGGTAATACTGATGCATTCTCCAGGTGCAAATATCATATTATAGACTTCTTTTGATACTTACTGTTAAACACTGATTTGCCCTTGAAGGTAAATCCTGGAGAAGTTGTCAGTGATTTGTGGTTTTTAATGTTATCACATTTATACAAAGTATTTGTATATTGAACATTTTAGGATTCACCTTAAACTTCATGGTTTCATTTATGTATTTCTAAAAATTATGTGCCACTCAGAGCATGTGAAAGAATGATTAAACATCAATTTGAGCCTGCTCTAGCAAGCAGTTGAGGCTCCCAGTGCAGTGTGCAGCCATGTGTGACTATGACTTCTGGTTTTGAGCTCCCAGAGAACACTGGATGATTGAATTTGTGCTTATCAGATTGAAGTTTGAAAAATTTAGTGCTATTAGATTGTTCTTTTTTTCAAAAAATACATGTATGTATGTGTGTGTATATATATATATATATATAAGACTACGATGAAACCACTAAAAAGTAGATCTAGATTGAAAACTTACTGTTTATGGTTATGAAGCTTCTGGTTTTAAAAAATGAATTAAATAATTGTCTTGAAATATATGAAAGTTTTACATATAGAATATGTATATGTGTGCTAATTTTCTTAAAAATACATAAATTCCTGTGTTGCTTCATCTTGCACATGTAGAGATGAAATAAAATCAAGGAAAATCCCTGTAATTTGGAGCTTTGTAGATAAGCAAAAACTAGATTTCTGATTACATTAGTTTTTTAAGTTTACTTGTTTATTTTTGAGAGAGAGAGAGACAGACAGACAGACAGAAAGAGAGAGAGAGGCAGAGAGAGTGAGAAAGAAGAAAAGAGAATCTTAAGCAAGCTCCATATTGTCAGCGCAGAGCCCAATGTGGGGCTCAATCTCACAAACCATGAGATCATGACCTGAGCAGAAATCAAGAGTCTGATGCTGACCCGAATGCGCTACCCAGGTGCCCCAATTCCTGATTAACATTCTAATAAAACATAACATAGTTTTAAGAATATGAATTCAGGAGATGAACTACCTAATTGCTAAACCCTGCTTAGCCCCCTGTTAAATATGTGATTTGCATAATACTCTCAATGCCATGTTTCTTTCTTCTTAAAATGGAAGGAATAAAAGTATCTACCTTGTATGTTTCTTTTTTTAATAAAGATAAATGAAAATATATAAAAAATACTTGGAACATTTCCTGGTATACAATTAACACTATATAATTATTTGCTTTTTTAACTCTCTTTCAATCTGTGGTTTAAGTCACAAATTCTACTCTAAATTTCTATGCCTCACAAGTATATTAGAAACAAAGGAAAATATGTGATTTTTAAAATCAAGAACAAGTCAAAAGTATACACTACCACTTCTTCTATTCAACATTGTACAATAGGTACTACCCAGCAGAGTAAGAAAAATAAAAAAAGAAATTAAAATGCATAAGGATTGGAAAGAAACAACTGTATAGTTATTTGCAGGTGATATGGATTTAAAGTCAATACTGCATATTCAACTTCATTTATATGTACCATCATAAACAGAAATTTAAATATATTTTTAAAATATCATTTCTAATGAATTACAAAAACTGATCAGGAATAAAAGTAACATATTTTCAAGACCTATATGTACATAACTTAAAAAATTACTGAAAGGGGTGCCTGGTTGGCTCAACCGGTTAGTCATCCAGCTTCTGGTTTCCGCTCTGGTCATGATCTCATGGTTCGTGGGTTCGAGCCCCACATTGAGCACTATGCTGCCAGCACAGAGCCCACGTGAGATTTTCTATCTCCCTCTCTTTCTGCCTCTCCTCTCTTTAGCTCTCTCTCTCTCAAAATAAATAAATAAAAATTTAAAAAATATTGAAATACTTTTATAAAACATAAATATTCATGGATATGAAGAGTAAATATTGACAAGATGTCAATTCTCTTCCAATGTAGTTTAGGATGAGGACATTTCCAAACAAAATCCAAAAGGATTTTGTGAGGAAGTTTTCAACTTGATTTTAATGTTTTTATATAGTGGAAAAGGCCTCAAAATAGCTAATACTTCCTGAAGGGAAAAGATTACATACTGGTGCCTGTACTACTAAAATTCAATATATTTTATATTTTAATTTGTTTAAGTTTATTTACTTATTTTGAGAGAGAGAGAGAGAGAGAGAATGAGCACATGCACATGCATGCATGTGTGTGAGTGTAAGCGGGGGAGGGGCAGAGAGAAAGGGAGAGAGAGAATCCCAAGCAGGCTCCATGCTCAGCTCAGCACAGAGCCTGATGCAGGGCTTGATTTCACACCGTGAGATCATGACCTGAATGGATATCAAGAGTCAGCCACTTAACCATCTGAGCCCCCCACGTGCCCCTCAATTTATTTTAAAGTTTTACTAATCACTACAGAGAATCAAAAGTATTTTGATTTTGCATGGGAAGAACAGGAGTATAATTCACTTTTTTGCCCTGGGACTATATTCAGCTGTCAGGTTCTGCATGCCACTGGTACACTCTAGGAATGGCATTATGTTAGTTGAATTTGGTGAACAGAAGTTGGTAGATAACTTAGACCTCTATAAGTGTGCCAAATAATGGACTGTTTAAATTTTTTAGGGGTCTATGTCCAGGAGTATATGGTAGAAAAAAAGTGACCATGAATTGCACTGCCTATCATTAAAAAACTTCCAGTTTGTTTCTTTAGATTTTGGAGGCAACATATACCAAACTAGGGGATACTGTTCCAACCTACCAATCTCATGACTAATAATTCTCAAGTTGGACACAGAGAAAAAGAAAACATTGCAACAGGTTCAGGTTGCAGTGCAAGATGCCTCTATCATTGCCATATATCCCAGGAACCAGTGCTGTTAGAGATACCACATTTGCATAAGGATGCTGTGTGGAGTGTCTGGTAAACCCAACAGCAGATTTCCAGGAAAGTTACAGGGAAAGGCAATGCCATTTGTGACAAAAAACAAATAAAACAAAAAAAAAAAAAAACACATTCTCTTTTTGTAAAATAACTCACAGTGTTCTGGGTTCCTCTCCATTGGACCTACATTCTCCATTTTGAGTTGGATATTATTAGATTCACTGAATGTAAAGCCACAAGAACAAAAAAGCAAGCCTTTGTACAATGGAAATAGAATAATGAGATTGGATTTGATCAGATCCAGAAGGCATAAGTAGAACTACACAATTAGATGGCCCAGACTTTCATAACACTTAATCATATAATACTAAAGTGCATGTGTATCTCCAGAAAGCTTGTGTATCTACACACACACACACACACACACACACACACACACACACAAGGGAGAGTGTGTCCTTAGAAGCTTTTTAACGGACCTGATCCAATATATGAAATTGTAATTCAGGAACAGGAAATTAAGAGTTGTAGATATGTTATTAACTTCTTTTTGTAAAATATGTTTATATTTCTTTAGATACACAGCCCACATGCAGTCTGAAGTCTATGTAATAATTAATTTCAAAGATTATTAACAAATATTTGTGATCGATCTAGTACAAATTTTGTCCAACTTAAAATCAGATATATTCTTAGCACTGCTTTAGTTTATTCTTTATTATGTCTTGGCTGTTTGTTCATTGTCCTGAGGCATATTTAAGGTCTAAAGATTAATCTCACAAGTGGGTTACCACTAAAAATGATTATTAGCATTTTATAGTTATTGTTTTCTTGTATTAAAAAAATATTACTATGGAACTTGAATTTTAGCCTATATATCTTTTTGTATTTTCTATGTGAGGTCACATACCCAGGAAGTTCCATTGTCCCAAACGATAAAATAAAAACAACATGTAGAAAGAAACAAAAACATCTCTTAATAGCCTCATATTACAATGTGCAAATAGAGCTAATATATTTTACTATATGAGAATTAGTCATAGGTCATAAATCTAATGAGTTTGTGTATTTTCAAGTTCTGTCACCCAGAAATTCAGAGTTAATTAGAAATAGGTTGAAGGGAGTGCATTGGTGGGATAGCGAGCACATGGTGGGAAGCAGGTACATTGGCAAGAAAGAAGAGGTGGGCAACAGCAAAAAGATCAAGGGATGAAAAAGGATGCAAAACAAATGATAATTATATGGCTTTCAGTATTTCTGCAGTTATGTAATGAAAGGCAAATGATTATCTAAACCTCTCTGAGGATTGCATCATGGCAACCCACAGTTTTACAGAATCCTGAAATCCTCAATTTCAAATCCTTAACATCTCAGCTCCATAATCAAACTGAATAATGTCCTTTGAAATATACTTCATAGTGAAATGATTACATATTTATTCTGAAATAATAAGTAAATGTAAAAACAATTTTTTCTTCATAATTTGCACACACAAAAATAAACATGCCTCTAATGCATAATATGTAATGTTCAATTTGACATTCTAATACATGAGAAAGTGGAAAGGAATCTCATTTATTTAGCATCATGGTAGAATTATAAATTCTGCATAACTTTACAGATAAAATAATTTATTCTTTTCAAGTGCAAAATAATCTAACTATTCCCATTTTAGGTACTATTTAATTTTTTTCTCAGATATTTCAATACCTATTTTAAAAAGTATGTTAAACATAGTTTAAGATTTTCCATTTTTTTTGAAACATCTTTTTTTTTTAATAACCTTCATTCTCATTGCCATAATTTAATTTAGAACTAAATGATTAACTGCAACATCATGTATAATTTTCCTTATTCATCTCCCTGTGTCCGCCTTCCCTGTTCTCAAAGTCATTTAGCATATGTGACACATTAAATTTTGTATTTAATTCAATGACATTTTGTATTGCTTACAGTATCTTATGCATATTAATTTTGACTCTCCAACATACAACTACACCACATACCATTTAAAAGCAAAGGTAATAGTTTTCATTATTTTTAATGTCTATTTATTTTTGTAAAGAGAGAGAGAGACAGAGACAGAGTGTGAGCAGGGGAGGGTCAGAGAGAGAGATGGAGACACAGAATCCGAAGCAGGCTCCAGGCTCCGAGCTGTCAGCACAGAGCCCAACACAGGGCTGGAACCCACGGACCGCGAGATCATGACCTGAGCTGAAGTTGGATGCTTAACAGACTGAGCCACCCAGGTGCCCCAATAGTTTTCATTATTTAATCAATACTCTGTTTTTTTAAAATCCTAGAACGATATTGAAAATATAATATCTTCTGAATAAGTAACTATTTTTATGTTTAAATTCAACTACAGTCATTTGAAAAATGATATCTTACACAGCTTCATATAAGTAGTTTCAAACTTTCTAAAGCCACAAAACTATTTGATAAAATGGAACTTATATTTAAGCAAGAAAAATACAAAGTAACTGCTCTCATTGAAATGGGTTGGGGTAGCAGAGCCCACCAATTTCCATTGCTTTCAGAAAGATGGCCTCTGGTGTATGTGAGTTTTCAAATGTCTTTTGTATAGGGGTGCCTGGGTGGTTCAGTCGCTTAAGTGTCCAACTTTGGCTCAGTTTCGAGCCCTGCATCCGGCTCTGTGCTGACAGCTTAGAGTCTCCCTCTCTGTCTGCCCTTCCTCCACTCACTCTCTCTCTCTGTCTCAAAAATAAATAAACATTAAAAATTAAAAAAAAAATAAAATGTCTTTTCTATAATATTTAGTCTCACTAAATTCTAGTATTGACTGATCAACTACAGAATATAAAAATGTCAAAAACATAAAAATACTTTGATAATTTACCACTTATATAAGCCTAGTGTTCCAACTAAGTTCAAAGATGTGTTTGGGGTAGGTTGGGGGACCAGAAATAACATGGTCATCCATTCAGCCACACTTGTTAAGCACCTTTGATATGCTGTTATGGGCACTGGGGGTAAATAGTAAAAAGAACAAAATTTGCAGATGGGTCCCTACTCTTACATATCTTCCATTTTGGTGGGAAAAACAAATACAAAACCCCCATGATGTCAGGTGTGGTGAGGGCTTATGAAGAAAAAAAATGAAGCAAGGTAAGATTGAGAGGGATGGAGAAGACGAAGCTATTGCTCTATTTAATACAATAAAGCACAGTTTCTCTGTAAAAGTGAATTTTGATCAGAAATCTGAAGGTGATGAGGTGATATGTAGTCTGTTCATTTCAGACACTGGTTTATACCTTTGTGGTTGAGCAACAATGTCTGCTATTATAGGTTTAGTGGAGGCTTTTTTATTATAATCAGAGCTTTGATGCTTCTAAGATTCTCAATTCTAGTCTGATGTCTAAGTTCAAATGGGAGAATACTCAGGACTCATGAATATCCACTTATCTTGTTTTGGAAATATATGACAGAGTTATTTATATCTAAAGCACAGTGTTTCTTACAGAGAGGAGACTCCATCCTAAAGCTGCAGGATTGAAATTTAATCATTTAATTTAATCATTTCTGCATAGAATTGCAACATTGAATAATAAAATAATATTAACTATGTGTGATGAGTATATATCAAAACTTTTTCTTTGTTATTAAGTTAGAGTCAGAACGTAAGTTTTTTGTTATATGTAATTGATAACTTCCTCTCAAGGGTGCCAAAATGATTCATTGTTATCACGGGATACAGTTTTGAAAAAGTTAAGCATTACCTGTTTGAAGTCTGGCTTAAATGTAGTTAACAGTGGATCATATCATAAATACTCATTCTCTAAGCAACTCAAAGCCTTTCAGAGATGTTTGTCATTTCAATACAACTTTGAAGGGAAATTTAAGAGACGACTACCACTGTTTTTCTCCCAGGGACTAAGAATAAGGCACAGATGAGCTGGACTGCCCCAGGTCAGTCAACCTTTTAACACAACTGAGAATAGAACTGAGCCTACTGAATTTTTCCAAGGAGCTAGTTTCAAAATCTTGCTTCACTGTTAGAAGACTGTGCTTTTTGTCATTACCAGAGGCAGAAAGGTAAAAATAAAAAATTGCCTATGTCAAAATCGTGCCACCTTTGGAAAGGTTAGCTTTCTCATGGTTCACAAGTAGGCTTTTTTTTCTTTTTTTGAATACAGGAATCCAAAAACTATAATAAAGTTTTGGGAAACCACCAAACTTGATTCTTCTTTTTATTGCTAATGTATCAATGTCAATATTTTCTATAAAGTATACACATGACTCTGGACATTGTTAATAAAACAAACAAATAAACATTTGCTAATCCAATTGGTAAGTAGTCATTAGTTTAACAAATGTTATTGAGATCTAGTCAGGAGGAGTGGGATATGTATCAAGAGTGGTAATGATTATTATAAAATATTTTGCCCCTTGTTCTGCAGGAAAGGAACTTCTAGCATCATCGACGTGATCACTGCATCTATTACAGCCCATTATTAATGGCATATTATATCATATACAAAGTATTATGCTACTTCACTAGAGTGAAAATCATTCACCAATTGGGTTTCACAAAGGTTTCATGAAAGGCCATTGAAACTTGGATTTTGATGGCTGGGTATTAGAGACGGTAGAAACCACAAGAGAAAAAGCACAGTGTGTAGTCACCCCATGGATATGGGCTGAACCCTAACATAGCATTATGTGAGAGGGATTCTAGGTATTACTGGAAGTCTTTCTTCTCTGGCTTTGGTCTGTTAACTGGCTCCGCTGTCTCCTGGAGAGCCTGCACTCTGTGGCCAGAGTGCTTATTGAGCTGTGTAGCTGTCTGTTAGTAAGCCTGCATTTTGACCTGTGTTCCCTTGTGTGCTGTGTGCTGCCTCTCATGAACTGTTACAAATTTAACTGACCAAAGTCAGAAATTTTGATGACAGGAATATGGGCTTGGAGCCCTTCTTACCGTGGCCATGGGTTGCTTGTCTCTACCAGTGGTTGTGTGTCTCAAACTGAACTGTATGTCTCAATTCCGGCCAAAGGAATGACTGATACTAGGCTTAGGGAAATGACTCTTATCTTGTGATTAGTGGTTATACATCCCATCTGGGCATTAGGCCCGTAATGGACTGTGACTGAGGTTCTCCCAGTCAGATGCTTTCAATAGGGACCAATAGAGCAGTAAGAGCTGAGGATTATTCACTCAGTGCCCAGTGGAGTTAAGAGTCCAGTGGTGCCAGCAGTAGTGGGAGTTCAATGTGCCCGGGCTACTGGCAGCACTCTGTGAATGACAAGGACATGACATAGGCTGTGTTATTTGCTAGTTGCAGCTCTTTTTCATGGTTATTGGACTTCCTAGATATCCTTCCATAGGACTTTCACTGTAGTCAGAGTCTCTTTGTTTTCAACGAAGCACATTAACTGGCATGCCTTTGATGATAGTCAAATTGCTGTCATTATAGCATAGCTACAAGAGTGAAGTTACAAGGAGACTTTAATTCACCCAACAAAAATATATAAGTAGCTTCTCTGAACTAATCACTATAATTGAGCAAAACCAGGTATCATCTCTGCCCTCTTTAATCAAATATTACACATATACATTTAAAATTGCAGCTATAATAATTTTTTTCAAGAAAAGGTACATTATACATGATTATTTAAAGCAGGAGGATTTGACCTGATCAAGGATGCTAAAGCAGAATTTCCTGAGGTTTTGACAAGTGATTTGAAATTAATGGTTGAATGGTTAACCAAAAAAAGGCAGGAAGTATTAGGCAAAAGTATTTCATGATCTGGGTACTGCTACTTCAAATTCCTTAAAGTGGGAAGAAGGATGGGGAAGGTCATTTAAAAATTGGGGGAAAATTCAACATAGTTAGATTATAGATAATTATAGAGTGAGTCTAGATAAATAGTGTGCAGAATAATCAGGAGCCATTGGGTTTGGTGCAGAAGTTTTTAGTCAAAGTAATCACTTTCATTTAGTGGAAGGTGAAAGCCTAAAAGCAGAAAGAAAGCCAATGAAATATTTAAATTCTGTCTGTGAATAGCTTAAGTTTTTTTTATTGTATTTTAAATATCTAAATTTGTGTCCAATATGAATAATTAACTAGATGGGAGTAAAGTAGATTTATATAGAGCACTTTAGATATAGTGAAATCTAACAGAAACTTGTTACAAATGTGATAGAAATGTTATATAGCCAGGCTGTTCACTTGAAATGTGACTGAAAATTTTTTTAGCTTTATTTACCTTGAGAAAGACAGAGAGAATGTGAGCGAAGGAGGGGCAGAGAGAGAGAGGGAGTATCTCAGGCAGGCTCTGCTCTGTCAGCACAGAGTCCGACATCAGGTTCGAACTCAGAACAGTCAGATCATGACCTGAGCCAACAACAAAAGTTGGACACTTACCTGACTGAGCCATCCAGGCACCCTGAAAAGTGATTGAATTTTAAATTTTAGCTAATTTAAATTTAAACTTAAATAGCTATGTGTGACTAGTGGCTACCATATTGGGCAGTGTAAAAAAGCTATTGCAATAATTCAAGCAGGAGATGAGAGCATGTCAGATTATACTTGTGACAGTGGGGATGGAAAGAAACAGAAAGATTAGAAAATTTATGAGATAAAATATCAGAGATTTTGGCTATGGCTTAAATATGAAGATGAAAGAATGGGAAGAATCAGGATGACTTGGTATCTTGCTTATGTAGTTGGATTCACAGTGACATCATTCACTGAAGGGAGAAACATGGAAAATGGCACCTCGTGGTCATGAGGATCATGATTTCAATAATGGGCTTTTTATGTTTCAGGTTTCTTGGAGATATTCAAAGAAGGTATCAAGGAAGCACTAATGTGGGGTCAGAAGAGAGCTCTGGGTTAAAGATCTAATTTTAGAAATATAATTTTATGAATTGTACAAGGCATGGGTGTGTGTGAGACAGCTTAGGGAAAGAATCTGAATGAAAAAAGGAGGATAAAATGCACTTTAAGAAACTCCAACTATTAATAGATGAGTACAGAAAAATGAATGATCCCATGATGAGGACTAGGAGAACATCATGCCATTATTTTTCTCTTTGTGACTCAAATTTGTTTATAATACAAATGTCTTGAAGATATTTGATAAAAATCAATTATCATTTAATCACTATGAAAAATGATATTCTTTTTCATTTAAAATATTGGTGGTTCTACAGAGGATATAATTTTTATGTTTCTGTATGGTTAGGGCTTTATAAGTAAATTTTATTGGAAGTTGGGTTAATAAACAAGGCTTGGAGGGCATCTGGGTGGCTCAGTCGATTAAGCGCCTGACTTTGGCTCAGGTCATGATCTCAAGGTTCAGGAGTCTGAGCCCTGTGTTGGGATTCTCTCTTGGGATTCTATCTTTCCCTCTCTCTCTCTGCCCCTCCCCCCTTCTCTCCAAACAAATAAAAAAACATAAAAAAAAAAATAAACAAGGCTCGGAAATTAAAAGATGATTCAATAGGTTTTGAGAACTCTGGGAGTTTTGTCTCAATGTAGAACATGCTTATATTCAAAAGGGAATAAAACCAAGAACCATAAAAATACTGCAACGTGTGTGAGCCCAGAGATTCTTGTCTTATCTCCCCCTTGTAGACATTTATTTATCTTTCAGTGAGTAAGGACCCAGGATTCTTTTCCTTCTCTTCCCAAGGATAATTTGTTTATAATAGGGAGATCTCTCTCTCTCTCTCTCTCTCTCTCTCTCTCTCTCTCTCTCTCTCTCAAGAGTAGAGGTGCAACATGTATAAGCTGCCATATTCATATTTGGAAGTTCATCTACTGTGATGCAGACCCTGTTGTATGCATGGAGATGTCCATCTGGCTGTCATGGGTAGAATCAAAGGGAAGATAAGGGCAAGGGCAACCAATGCAATTATTGCTGTAGGAAATAATTTTCCTTGATCAAGAAACGTCTTGTTTACTTTTAAGAAGATATGAACATACATATTAAAGTTTAGCTATTTCACTAATACTTGTTACTCTTTTGGCAGTTCTTCAATATAAGTAGGTGCTCCCTGTTTGGAAATAAGTAGAAATAGAAATGATCGTTAGGGGGCACCTGGGTGGCTCAGTCGGTTGAGCATCCGACTTCCGCTCACGTCATGATCTCACGGTCCGTGACTTTGAGCCCTGCTTCAGGCTCTGTGCTGGCAGCTCAGGGCCTGGAGCCTGCTTCAGATTCTGTGTCTCCCTCTCTCTCTGACCCTCCCCCATTCATGCTCTGTCTCTCTCTGTCTCAAAAATAAATAAACATTAAAAAAAAAAAAAGAAATGATGGTTAGAAAGATGACATGTGAAAAAAACATGTCTATCTATATAATCTTACACTACTTTGAGCTACCACGATATATTCTCCATATTTAATGGTGCTTACCTTATTTTCCTTGATATTATTCTAATTTGCATATCTAGTAGTATCTATTAAAATTATAAGCTATCTGAAGACTGGAGTTACATCACATTTATTTTTGCTTTTATTTGTGTATTGGTTTTTATTTATTTTTTCTTTTTATTATCTTTTTTAATATATGAAATTTATTGTCAAATTGTTTGCCATACAATACTCAGTGCTCATCCCAAAATATGTGTATTGTTTTGTATCAATGAATATTTGTATGGTCTAAATTGAATTGGCCAGGTTTGAAACCCTATACATATAGCCCTAAAGTTCATGAAAAAAGCCTCACCTCACTTTCCCTCACACAATTTTCCCATAGCTCTATATTATCTGTGTGAATCTACTCAAACCATTACTTTGGGAATATTTAGCAGATAATTCTATTTCATGTTTTATAAATAGGGCTTGGATTTGTTGAATAAATTACTATTTGGACAAAGATCATCACTAAAAAAAAAACCCTCTAAATTATTACATTGGTCATATGTATCATTCCATGAATATTTAAGACTTCTGAGAAACAGTTTTATTGTGTCTTTCCCAAAAGATAAGTAACTTCGTCTTATAAGGAAATCGCTTTCTACAGAAAAGAGGAAAGAATATTCATAGTGGTTTTTTTTCTTTCTTTCTTTCTGGGAATCTTAGTTTTTATGTTTTCCATAATACTTTAGTTGGAGAGATGTAGGTATATTCATTGGAAGAAATTGTTTCTTTTGGTTTATAATTTCCTTCAGTGGATTCTTTTCACTGATGACTCTTCCAGAGCAATTCTATCTACATAAAATTGAATCTAGATTTTGGCCACTCCATTGACTCCTTGCGGTAGCATCGAGGAAATCTTGTGATTGAGTCTATCTAAAATTTGCTGGGATTGCTAAAATTGGCTGGGATAAGCCACATATAATGTGACTACATGAAAGTAGTATCAATGAGAGGACATTGTAGCTTTCTTAAGCCTAGAGTTAAATGTCAGGGGCTGTGAAAAAGGAAGTGAGTTAATGGTCCCAATATAAATACCAAGAATAGGAATAAGAGACAGTAATAGAGGTTACTAATAGAAATACTTGCTCTATAACTTCCTTTATATCCTTCAAATTATTTTAGAAATCTTAACACTTTGCTTCTTTGATTGAAAGAGTCCTAACTTCAGACTCAGGTTACTGATAACATGTATTTCCCAATCCAAGTTAAATATACCTTTACTGCCAATATTAAACATTACATGCTGAGACAAATGGTTCAAACTTTGACACAATCTCAGTATTTTAATGTCTCTTCAGAAACGAGTAAACAGACATAAAATATCTACTCACGCTCTTTCTGCATAGATTCTGTATCTATAGGACAGTTTAGGACTACACACGGATTCACTGAATGGTAAGTTATCTATAAAATCTTTCAGAATAATTTTAAACATTGAAGAGAAATGACTTATAAATTAAATAAACATCATTATCTTCTATATGCCAGATACTGAGCTTACTTTTAAATTGGAAGAAAAATATAACAAAGAAATGTATAATGTGCCAGGTTAAAGTATTATGGAGAAAAATAAAGCAAGGAAGGATGAGGGATAGGTTGCTTGTGAGAAGGGGTATCATTTTAGATAATGTGGACAGGAAAGGCCTCATTGGCAAGGTTCCATTTTCAAAGCAATTTAATTGGAGTAAGGGAATAGAAACATTGGAGGAACAGCAAGTAAAATGGCCCTGCCGATTGAATGTGATTGATTTACTACACAAACAGCATGAGAGTCAGTATGATTATGTGGAACCAAGAGGAGGATGAGAGATCAGGTCAGAGATTACATTAATTATATAATATATATATATATATATATATATATGTATATATATATGTATGTATGTATGTATATGTATGTATATATATATGTATATGTGTATGTATACATACATGTATATATGTATGTATACATACATACATGTATGTATATATGTGTATGTATATATATGTGTGTGTGTATATATACATATATGTATATATGCATGTATATATATGTATGTATGTATATGTATGTATATATGTATTAATTATATAATATATATGTATGTATGTATGTATATGTATATATATATGTATACATATATGTATGTATATATGTATGTATGTATGTATATATATATATATACATATATATATACATATATATGTATATATATATATGTATATATATATATATAGTGCTAATTACACAAAACATTTTTGGCTATGTTAAACATTTAGGATTTACCCTATGTGAGATTGGGGTCCATTGGAGGGGTGTTGAAGTGAGGAAAAATACTTTCTTACATTTTAATAAGATCCCTCAGCTTCGTGGAGAACACACTGTAAAAGGACAAGTATAAGAGAAGGATTTCTCCATGGAAGAGATGATAATGGTATGGATAATATGGTAGCAGTGAGGTGGTGAGAGACAGTTAAGCTTTGGTTTTATTTTAAAAGAAGACACTGTTACACCACTGACAGATAAGACATGGGGTTTAATAGGAAGAGGCGTGCTTTAAATTACATAGAAAGAGAAGAATATAGGAGGTGAAGATTTGGGCGAAAATCATTCAGTATGAGGATATGTTAAGTTTGAGGGGATCTAGACTTCACAAAGAAGACATTATGTAGGCAGCTAGACAGTCAAGTGCAGACTTCACATGAGAGATTAGAGACAGAGATAAAAGTTGGGGCTCATTACTTGTAGTTAATAGAGAAATCTCATGAGTTAAAGTGATACCATCTGGGGAGTGAAAATAGAGGGAAAAGAGGACTAAAGACAGAGCCCTGGGTCACTCCAATATTCAGAAGCCAGAAAGCTGATAGATAACCAGAAAAAAAAAAAAAGATTGATAAAGATTACGGAAGAGTAACTTTCAAGGGGGAAGTCATTAACTCTGTCAAATGCTTCTGAAAATTCAAATCAGAAAAAGAATATTTTTGACTGTAAATTTTAACAATGTGTAGGACATTAAAGGAGGCATTCTTCCATGTGTTTGAAATGAAGTTAATTACATGTTTTGTGGCTTTGGTACAATTCCATTGTAATATCTGGAGCAGCAGCTCATGGGGAAATTTTAGACAATTAAATCCCGGAGTAAAAATAAATAATTCTGTCTTGCTTGTAAGTACAAACATAATCCAGCAAATAGTGGGTTATACAAAAACTGTACCAAAGCCAAATGTGTGGAGGAAACCTGAAAGAAATGCAGTTCTACATAAGAAAAGAGAAAGAATTTGCTTTTAGAAAATATTTATGTCTATTTTTGCCTTTTTGTGTTTCATTTATACATACAGAGAACAGGGTGATGGAAGAAAGGGGGAAGGTTGATGGAAGGATAAAGCTGAATGACTGAATAAATTATTTTACACCAAAGATAGTTAATACTGAATTTTACATTTGTAACTTGTAAACCCCTTTATCACCCCAATCTTTCTGTAGAATCTGCTATATCTAGCAGATATAGCAGATTGTGTGAGAATTTTGTTTTTCTTTCAATGGAAGGAATGGAGCTGAGTTGCAAACTGATATCAATTTCTGGACATAGAAAAAGGTAGCAAATGGAAGATACAGTTCTCAGAGCAGAGAGTAAAAATTCAGTGGGAAAGCACTGGTAACAGATGTAATCATGTGGATAACAGCAGAGTCACAGGAATAAATAAAGGAACATCACTAGACTGACCAGAATATGACATGGAGTTTCAAAGCAAACTGATCTCAGTGTGTTAAAGACCTTGTGACCCAAGCTGTCTGCTCAATAATAGAAGATGTTAATACAAACAGATACACTTTTCAAAGAGAAAATCAATATACCACTTTCATAAATAGATTTTGCTTGGTTAATTATTAACTTTCTCCAAGGAGTGAATTGTTTTTAGAAGTATGAATAATTATATGAAATAAAAGTGGGGGAAATGATTTAGCTATACCTTAAATACACCATTGTTATTTAGGGTAGGATTAAGCCAGATAGCCCAGAGACATAGGGGCAAGACTTTTTAAAAAATGCAAGAAACTCATGTTTCTATGTTCATGAGTACCATCCATCTTATTTTATTTATTTTTTTATTTTTTTAAGTAAGCTGTATGCCCAACATAGGGCCTGAACTCACAACTCTTGAGATCAAGACTCACATGCTTTAACCTACTAAGCCAGTCAGGTGCCCCCAGGGTCAAGATTTAAAAGTATAATTAAGGAATAAAGTCATCTTTTTGTTAAATTTAACACTCTCTATATTCCAGTATCTTTAGGTTTGCAAATGCACTCTAAAAAAATTCTGGATTTTGTCACACAGCACACAGTTTAGGGAAATGCCTTATAAGAACTAGGGGTGTAGGCAGGCAGAGGTTTTGGGAAGGTTTGATTCTCAGAGGTTTGGAATCATGAATTCTTAAGAATTTGCTTTCTATTTAAAATACAAACATTCCTTCTTACTTCCAAATCCAGTGTTAGGGGATGTGGATTCTTACCTACAACCAAGCCCTCAGTTAGGTGCTCATTTTAATCTGTTACTACTTTATTTTCCTTTATCTAAAAGTTTTCAATGATATTGCTGGTATCTGTAGATTTTAAATGTGTTCATCTCTACCTGGCCATTTATACAAACCATGGTTTGTTTTTTCCTGACTGGCTTCAGTGGTTCTAAATTTCCCTCTGAGGCAAAGGCTACACAGTTCTACAAGCAAAGGGGCTCAACAAATATTTGCTTACTGATTGACAACTTGCAAGCAAACATTAAATTTTTAAAATAAATTGTATTTTGAGAATAGTTTTAGAATTACAAGACAAAAATGCAGAATTCGCATACACTAGGCACTGTTTCCTCTATTAACATCTTAACGTTAGTATGGTCCATTTGTCACAATTAATGAATACTGACATATTTTTTAAAAGTCACCACTTGATTCAGATTTCCTTATTTTTTCTCTAATATCCTTTTTCTATTTCAAGATCTCATTCAGAATATTGTATTGATTTTAGTTGTAATGCCTCCTCAGACTCCACTTGGCCGAAGCAGTTTCTCAGACTTCTCTTGCTTTTGATAGCCTTGACAGTTTTCAAAAGGACTTCTCAGGTATTTTTTGGAATGCCCTTCAGTTGGAATTTGTCTGATATTCTCTCTCAATGATAAGGGGTTATGTGTTTTTGGCAGGAAGACTCCAGAGGTGAAGTGTCATTTTCATCACATCATACCAAGGTTAAATACTATCAGTGTGACTTAGTTTTGTTGGTTTTGATTTTGATCAAAGGTAGTGTTTATGAGGTAGTGAGGTAGTGTTTGTGAGGTTTCTCCACTGTAAAGTTAGTCTTTCCCCCCTTTCCATACTGTACTCTTTGGAAGAAGTTACTATGTGCAGTTCCCACTTAAGGAGGGGAGAGTTATACTCCACCTGCTTGAGGAAGATAAGAGGATACCTACATACATCATTTGGAATTCTTATTCATAGAATATTTGTCTATTCTGTCCCCATTTATTTGTTTATTCAATAATTTATATGAGTATGGGCTAATTGATATTTATTTTATATTTTGAATTATATAATCCAATATTGCCTTATTTAATGGCCCAAATTGTTGGAATTTTAGCTATTTAGGAGCTCTTTGAGTTGGCTCCTGTGTCCCCTTGACATACCCCAATGTGTTGTTTGTTTGGGTTTGGTTTTGAGCACTTTCTTACTTTATGTTACTGAAATAAGCTCTAGGTTCATGTTGTACATTTACTGCCCCAATTCTGGAATCACCCATCTCCCTAGAGAACCCTGGTTCCTTTTCTTGGAGAATAGTATCAGAAATCAAGATCTGGACTCAAATGTGTTTGTTGCTACTGGAGTGTCATTGTTTATAGGCCATCTCAGCTGACATCTCAGCTGAGCAGATATATGTGTGTATATTAACCCATATATAGACACATACCTATAAATATTTCTATAAGAAAACATCTGTATCTATAATAAGCCAACCACAAGTTCCTACTAATGTCTCCAACTCTAATTCATCACCACATAGATCACTGTCCACTTCTCTCTTGCTTGTTGGTAACTTTGTATGCCAACTGTGAGAAACCTGGCTCCCACCATCTACCATCCCTTTACTTCATTGATCAATTTCCTGTTTATAAGTATAATGATATCAACATTGTTAATCCTGAACCACTGGTGGAAAATAATTTTATCAACTAGTGCTTATACATAGCTCTTTTTGCCTTACTCTTACAGATCCCAGGAGTTCCCAAGGTTAATTAGGCCAGCACCATTTCCTCCCCACTTCTTCCATGTGGTTGTTTCTTACATTCATAAAAAAGTTATTGTTTTGTCTCATTCTACATCCCAAGTTCCACTGACCTCCTAATTGATTTTTAAAATTTGCATGTTAAGGTTTCCTCTCAGTGCTCTACAGTTCTGAGTTTTGGCAAATGCCGAATGCCATGTATCAATAATTAAAGTATAACACAGAATAACTTTGCCTATCTAAAAAATCATCTGTGTTTCACCTAATCAACTCTCTGCCCCATCCCTGGATTCCTGGCAAACACTGGTCTTTTCACTTCAGCTACAGTTTTGTTTTTCCAAAATGTCATAGAGTGATGGGTATTGAAGAGGGCATCTTTTGGGATGAGCACCGGGTGTTGTATGGAAACCAATTTGACAATAAATTTCACATATTAAAAAAAATGTCATACAATTGGAATAACATATTATGTAGCTCCTTCAGACTGGCTTTTTTTTCTCATTTAGCAGTTCACATTTAAGATTCATCCATATCTTTTCATGCTTTGATATTTTCTATTTATTACTGAATAAGTCCATTGTATGGATGCATCATAATTTGTCTTTCCATTCAACTGTTGAAGGACATCTTGGCTGCTTCTAGTTTTCAGTGATTATAAATAAATTCACTATAAATATTCAGTTTTGTGCAAACATAACTTTTCAGATAAATTGAGTAAATACCTAGGACTTTTGGATCCTATGGCAAGGTTATGCTTAGTTTTCTTTCTAAATTACCAAATTATGTTCCAAAGTGTTTATACATTTTGCATTCCCACTAGCAGTGAGTGAGAGTTCTAATTATTCACCTACTGTAATTGGTATTGCCAATTTAAAAATAATAATAATTTTGGTCCTTCTACTATGTGCATAGCTGTATCTCATTGTTGTTTTCATTTATAAAGAACTTTTGACTGAGCCTATTCACGGTTCCTTTTTTTTGTTAGCCAGAATTTTATGTAATATTTTATTATTTTTCCTCATTGTATCCACTTTAATCATTGTTAAACTTTACTTCTTAAAGAGACCAAACTTTTTTTACCCCATGCTAATGGCTAAAACACAATTAAACTAATTAAAATACATAAAAAGCCACACCAGCAACACTTAAGTATACTGCAATAAATTATACATGCAAAGGAAACAGCTGCAGCAAGAATGCTGCACATTATAGATTTATTAAAAATGAAAATGCAAACAAAACTATGAGGTATTAATATGCTAAGTGTCCTACTATGGTTGGCTTATACTGATGGAATGCCATCCAAATCATAAATTAAGTCAGAATTTTTAATGCCCCTTTGTGTTCCTTTTTAGCTAATTCATGTCACCGATGCAGCGTCCAGTGGGGAGAAAAATAATGCAAATTAGGATTGTCATTTTTGGTGATACTTGGAAAGAAAATAAGTGGGAAAAGGAACAACTGATGTCAGTGATAGTTGGCATTGCCTTCAACACAGTTTTCAGACAGGGTGTCTTCAGCTGTTGCCGAATCCTATCTGTATGATCGCCCTCAACTGGGTAATTTTGCATGAAGCTCAGGTGACTTAATAGCTGTGAACCCTTTCATGAAGTCATTTTGCAATCTCTTTGCTCAGTTGATAGAATTATATCATGTGGGAGATTAGAAGGGATCTAATCTCCTTATATTTCAGATAAGAAAATTGAAGCTCTGGAAGACCTTGCTAATTTTAAAAATCACAGTCGAACAAATATGAAGTGAATAGCCTAGTCTCTTGATTCCATTCTGTTTTGTTCCCCCAATGGAAGTGTAAAGGAATTGGCGAAATATGCAATTCATATGCAGAATGTACAATTTAAGATGGAGAGAAGAGTTGACTCTGGAAGTGGCCCAGGAAAATGGATGCCCAGGGAGATTCATGGTCTCTACGCAAGTATTCCTGACCTTCATTTATTTGTTTAACTAATGGGCTTTTCTGATTACGTAAATAAGAAAAATTAGTTTAAAACCTTGGCTTCTCATTTTAGTTCTGCCAGAAATATTGACTGTTCTACATCTGGGTTATCTGCTGAGCACTTAGCCACCAGTCACAGCTACCAACTTGAGTTGGTTTTTCTATTCCTACTCTACTTCTTCATTAACCCTCGTTCTTCATTCCCAGATAAGTTACTCACACACAAGCCTTTGTCTCAGGTCTGCTATTAGTGGAAGCAAGAAAAGGCAAACATCAAAATAATATGTATATATATATTTTTAACTGCATAGTTTTCAGTCCTGCTACTCAGTTGCAAAAGTTTGAGCTTTTTAACCTCCTTTTTTGATGACTATCTTCATTTCCCTAATGATATTCTTATTTTTTTTCTTTGATTGGTCCACTTAACAGAAATGAAAACTTAGCTCACTTGCATAATCAACTCCAACTCCTCTTCCCCATCTTCTTAAAGTCACTTCACTAGGCAACTTCACTATTTTTAGTTAAGTTAGAAATCACCATTTGCAGCCTTATGATGATTTAATATTGTTCACTCCAAAGCTGTATTTTATATATCCTTTCTTGAAAAAGTTGTTTTACCCTCTTGATTTAATTCACCTTTTTCATTTGCATAATTTTGTACATACACGTCCATAATTATTTCTACATATTCTATGACTTCAATTCATGTATCTTTTCTAATATGTCACAGTTTTTTTTTTTTTCCCTGAAGATCATTATAGGATTTTTCTGGATTCCTGCTGCCATTTGGATGAATGCTTACATGTAGTAAAGGTTCCTTTCTGCCCCTTTTTATTTTTGGGAATTCTTTCCCACACTTCCTGCTTTGGAAAGCATGGCCTCCAGAATATCCCGAAGAAATAAAACATGGAAAATATCTATGTCTATATAGATATTTAAATCCATATCTAAATATGTTTAAAAATAATTTTACCATTATTTTCTATTTATTAATAGTTTGGCTGGGTGTAGAACCTAGATTAAAAATATTTTCCCCTGGAGGCAAGTTAATTTGACTTCAATAGAGCACTAATATAATACTATTTCTCAATCTACAGTCTATATTCAAATTTTTCCACATATCCCTCAATACAAGATTGTTTTTCCCTTTATTCCTCTCTTTCTTTGTTTCTTTCTTTCTTTGAGGGGGAGGGATCCAAAGTCTTTAGCTTCTTTTAATCTATAACACTTTTCATATTCTCTTCCTTGTAAGATTGTTTTTAAAGACTAAATATTGTTGTTTTATAGACTGTTCCTCAATTTGTATATGTGACTATTTTCCCATAATTAAACTGAAATTAAACAGTTTGGGCAGATGATATTGAATGTCTCTTAATGCATTACAACAGGAAGCATAACATGCAAGTTTATCTTATTAGTGAGCTTGAGTTTGATTATTTGAAGAATTAAATATTTCAAATAATCACATATACTGCAAATAGCCAAATACATATTTACCAAAAATATGTATATATTTGTATATATGCATATATATTTCCCTAGAAGTTTTTTCTTATTTTCTGAGTTTCTTTTTATTTATTCGTAGCACCCTTTTCTTGTTATATGGTTATTACATCTTCTTACATCTGAGTGTAGATTTTTTTTCTGTTTTTTTAATGCTCCTGCTATGATTTCTATTCCTTCTGAAACTTTTTTTAAATGTTTATTTATTTATTTTGAGAGACAGTGTGCATTCTTGCAAGCAGGGGTGGGGCAGAGAGAGAGGAGAGAGAGAATTGCAAGCAGGCTCCACACTGTTAGCACAGAGCCCAATATGGAGCTCAATCTCATGACCCTGGGATCATGATCTAAGCCAAAATCAAGACTTGGACACTCAACTGACTGAGCCACTAGGGTGCCCCTGAAACTATTTATTTTTTCTACTTTTTACATTGGTGTCTTTCCCCTTTTCTTTGTCCTCTCTCCCCTTCCCCTGCTTGGTGTGAAGGATTTTTCCCATAAGTCTGAGAATCTTTCTTGTCTATTCATATTCAGGAGTATTAAAAAAAAAAAACACTGATTGGAAAGTGCTTATGGGTATCCTTGTTGGTTTATAGACTGCATTTCAGGATGATTGGGAGAAAATTGTTTCATTAAAGTTTAGGTGTAGGAGTAAACCATTTATTTAAAGGCACTCCAAATATCAATTTATAGAGTTCTCTTCTGTGCTTCTATCTATTTTATTGAAAGATGAACACTATAGTCTCATGCTCCATTCCTGGTGTTCAGCACCTGAAGCAGAGGAGAGGATTTGGTGATCTGCTGACAATTTTTTTCTATTTATTTTTAGAATCTGCTTTTCTCCAACCTTCCAAATCATCATATCTGCCGTATTTACTTGTGAATGTATCCTGTTCAATTCTCCTGAGAACACACCTCCTGTTCCCTATCTCAGAGGCATATATGTTGCTGATGTCATTTCTCAGAGCAAAGATGTTCTAGTTTGATGGTTATAGTCTTTCAAACGAGGGGCACCTGGGTGGCTCAGTTGGTTAAGCATCCAACTCTTGATTTCAGCTCAGGTCATGATCTCATGGTTCATGAGTCTGAGCTGGCAGCCGGCTCTGCACTTAGATTTGAGATTCTCAATCTCTCTCTCTCTCTGCCCCTTTCCCACTCTCTCTCTCAAAATAAATAATCTTAAAAACAAACAAATGATTCCTCTGTTTTGAGCTCTGTACTTGACATGTGCCTTTATCAACTCATTGGTTTTCTTAGCCACGTCAGTTACCACTTGACCTACTTTGCAAAAAAAATTCTTGAAATTTGTATAATGAACCTTAGCTCTTTCTCTTTGCACTTACAAATGTATTAAATTTTTATTTATTACAATAATTTCAGTTGGAGCCCAAGTATGAGAATAAATATAAATATGCACCAAGCTGTCATTTTCAGCTATTTCATTTTCTGCTCTCTTTCACTGAACAGCTAACATGAATAGTCTCTGCGCCCCTTACTTCAGTTGTATATAATCATCATATATCTGGTAAACAGGTACTATTTTGTACTTGTTTTACAGATGTGGTAACTGAGGTTCAGCGAGATTAATAGAGAGTAACTGATTGTAAATTAATGATCTGTTTGCCTTTTCCCACCCATACCTTTTGTCCACCTTTTTTACCCTGCTTTATGCTTCAAGAAGTCGAACTCTATGGAATGCACCTGCATTACCATTGCCTTTTGGTTGGGTTTCATCAATGAAAGCCATGGATATATTAGAATAAAAGAGGACAAAATGTTTTAGGCGTTTGTTTACTATCCCTTTCTTCTAGAGGCTTTGGAGGAGTTGTATCGCTCTATGACTATAGATGCTTCCAGTTGGCCCTTCCTTCAACTCTTCCCTTTCCTTCCCCAGTTCTTCTTCCTCCTCCTTCCTTCGTTCCAGCTCCCAGGAAATTAATGACTTCTGCTAATGCCGGTCTAGGATGCTTCAACATCCCTTGCTGTTGTCCTTAAACCTGCCTGTATTCTACAGGTAATCTCTTCCTCAACTTCCTTTTCTGTGAAACATCTAAATTGGATTTTTGTTTCTTATTGATGCTGAATTCTTAAAGAGGTAGAGATTGATACATGCTCTGTTCTTCCTTACTCCAGAATCCAAATATTTACGCGCTGAACTATAAGGCTTATACCCTGTACTGTGGGTACACAGTGTTCATTAAAGGCTGTTATTAATATGTGAAATAATTGAAGATGTGTGCTTGAGTACAGAAAATCATACCACATTCAGTAAAAAAATGTAAAATATATCTTTACTAAATATTCAAGGCTTAAATGGCAAAATGATATCAAATAAAGCAAATATACAAAGCAACTACAAAATTTACCTAAACTGATAAAAAGCACATTACATACACTGATTAAAGAACGTGAAATTATAACATTGATAGACTGCACAACTTGTCTGTAGAGACCCTATATAATATGAAGACCCAGAAAGGATTACTGTCCTAATTCTATGCAAAGCTTGGGTTCGTCTATCAAAATTCCATAGGAGGTTATGCGTAGGGCAAGCCATTCTAAAACTACTAATATTTTGAACAGTCATTTCCTTCTCATTAATTCTAATCCTTCCTAATACACTTGATATTTTCATGTTCTCCATCTGGGTAAAAAAATAAGCCCCCCCCTTCTATTATGATACATTATGAAGCTCAGACCAAATTAGAATCTGTGGAATTTTTACTCCTAAACAAGAGTAAAAAGTTCTTTCTCTGAGAAAGGATTATGACATATGTGCAAGGTTCAGGCCCTGCCTTCTGAGAGCTTCTAGTTTAATTATAAAATGCCTGTATGATGTGTTTTTCTATTTTACTGAAATTCTCTTAGCCCCAATTTGTTTTATTTTGTGTGTTTATCCCAGACTATTACAAAAATATATTATTATTATTATTATTCTCCCAATCTGCAGCTCTTAAGACTTCTATTTTATTTTCATACTAAGAGAGAATTTGCTGCTTTAGCAGGCACACCACATAGTTTTCAACTCCCAAGTCAGTTCTTATTTACTGGGAATGGTTGTCAGTATGCTAACTCAAGCAACTTGAGGCTGAGTGGGAAGGTTTGCTAATACTGATTGCCAAAGTCTGTCAATAGTAGCCCTGTGCAGAGGGAGAACATTCAGAGTAATGCTTTCTATTCTCATCCAAGGATCTGATCATGGTACAGTTCTGCCTTGTGGAGGTAGAAAAGCATAATGGTAAAGAATATAGCCATGGAGCCAGTTTTTCTGTTGTTTCTCAACCTTGCAAGTTCACCTAGGTGAAATTTGAAACTGGACCCTGTACACAGAGGGCAAGAAGAGATCAAAGAAAGAGGCAGACCATTCCAGATTGGTAGGTGGAAGGTTTAAGCTAAAAGAAATTTACATACAAGGTTTGTCCTGAGTGGCTGCAAGATGAGTACATCTCTGTATCCACCCACCAGAATCCTAAAAGTTTACATAAAGGTTTTAATTAAAGTCAGTCACGTGTACAGTCCACATAGTCTCAAGGGAGGGGTTGAGGAGCCTTTGATGGACGGGTCCAGCTCTCTCAACCAGAGGTCATGTCCTCTAGGTGGTGACTTTCTCTAATACTGTCTGAATCCAAAATCTGGCTCCATCATTTGCTAGTTTTGCTGAATTCAAGCCAGTTAGTCAATGTCTCTGCCTCAGTTCCTCATCAAAAAAATGACAATTCTAGCATAAATTGGAGATGATTTTTATAAGGATTATATTAGTTAATATGTATACAACACTTAGAACATGGCAGGTGCTAACTTAGAGTCTGATGTTATTACCAATCATATAGTGTGAATGTACTTTTCTGTCTTTCTTGTTCACTGTCAGGGATGATTCTTCTCAATTTCTCTTGCCTGTTTTCTAGGACCCATCTTAAATGTTAACTTCTCAGATCACAGTCACAATCACATATTTACTCCTTGGTAGATATGTGGAGAAGAGTTTACTTGCATTTCCATGTAAAGTAGCTATTATATTCTTTTGTACTTAAAAAAAATTTTTTTATATGTTTGTATATTTTTTGAGAGACAAAATAGCCACTCATTTTTTGGCCACTGAGTCGTGACCTTATCAACACAAGGGCAATAGCCAGGGATATTCTTCAGAGATCTGTCTCTCACAATTTTATGCAAGACTATGTATATACAATCATATGTGTATTTTTTTCTCAGAAAGAGTATATACCCACCTGAACCTCAAATGCTGTATGTGCCCAGGTAAAGAATTATTAATCTTTACACTGAGTAAATAAAAATGCCACTGGGGCACCTGGGTAGCTCAATTGGTTGAGCATCTGACTTCAGCTCAGGTCATGGTCTCACAGTTTGCTAGTTCTAGTCCTACATCGGGCTCCGTGCTAACAGCTCAGAACCTAGAGCCTGCTTTGGACTCTGCATGTCCCTCTCTCTCTCTGCCCCTCCTCTGCTCATGCTCTGTCTCCTTCTCTCTCAAAAATAAATAAACATTCAAAAAATTATTTAAAAAATGCTATTATGCTTGGCTTGTTTTCACTATTTTTCTCATCTTTCTCTCTCACCTCATCACTATGTATATATGTCATTTTAATTAAACTGATTTAATTGAATTGATTATAAAATTAGTTCAAAGGAAAAAGTAGAGCCTCACCTCATTATTAATAAATTAAGAACAAAGAGATGAAAGACAGGCATTTCAAAGAAAAGACAGAAAAAAGAATATAATGCAAAAGGAATGATTACATTGTGATGGAGTGTTCGGCTAAATCTAAGCTGTGTCTATGACTTAAGAAAAGTCGATTGAACTTGTGCATCAAAGATACAAAGACCTGAGCATTTACAAACAGAGATGAACGGATACTGTCAAATAGTCAGAAAAGTATGGAATGCTTATAAGTGGAAGTTTTCAAGAAGAGGCTGAAAGACAAGATTACAGTAAAGCATCAGATATTGGATGTAAAGAAATAAATGGTATTGTGTTAGATATATATCTACTTGGAAAGTATAACACTCAATATAAAAAAAGTTAGTGACCAAAACATTTTAAGAAGAAAAAAAAAAGAAGGAAGGAAATGGATAGAAAGAAAAGAGGAAAGAAAAATGAGTCAAATACATCCAGCCACAAATGGACGTTCTGAGAACACTGTTCCTAAGTATTGTATCATTTGACACTAAAAATCTAAATCAGAAATTCCAAGTTTTTGTTTTTGCAACACCGAGGCTTTCTTACATAGTAATTTCTTTTGAGATTTCACTTTTCTTCTCTCATGAAAATCTGTCAAGCTCCCAATGTCCTATTTAGATAGAAGGAGCAAAATGAGTCTCAGCTAGTAACAGTTAATTGCTTTTTTAACAGGAAAGTAGAAAATGAATATCCCTGACATTTTGCCATGGATGACATATATTTCTTGGACCTTCATACACCTTATCTTATGTCAACCTCAAAAGAGTTCTCTGAGTCACAATTATCTATATATTTCAGCAGCTACATTATTTGCCTTGATATAAAATTTTTCTGTAGCTTTTCTCATGAAACAACTCCAAACATTCCAAACTATTACAGTCTATGCTTGCATATTTTGGTTCCTCCTAGTATGTTTATAGTTGGTTAAAAATAGTTTATGGGGGTGGAGGGAAGATGGCGGAACAGCATGGAAGTTTTTTTTGTGTCTCACGTCCATGAAATACAGCCAGACCAACACTAAACCATCCTACACACCTAGAAAACTGATTGGAGGACTAACACAACAATTTGCACAACCTGAACCACAGAATTCAGCAGGTACATGGTGTGTAGAGGTGAATTTGGGGAGCAAGAAGCCACAGAGGGTAGGGAACCGCTTTTGTGGATGGAAAGAGGATGGAGACTAGGGAGGGGAGGAAAATACAGGAAAAGCACCTTTGCCCAAAAGCAGCTGGACAGAAAGTGGAAAATTGGAAACAGCCGCAGGGACTAAAATAAAAAAGGGAGAAAGGAGAAAGGAGAGGGTTTAAATTCCACTAAAACTGTAAACAAAGGGAGCACAAAGGCTGCAACTCCGCAGCTCCATACCTGGTGGTGCTCTGGTGGGAAGGGCTAATCCCCAGGAACAGAGTGGGGTCTGGGAGGTTCTCAGGCCACATGGGGAAAAGTGGTTCCACTGCAGGAAGGACATTTGGTAGAGACTGTTGAAGCTACCTGGTCCCAGCAGACCCAGAAAACGGCCACATTCGCTGGTGCTGAAACAAGGTCCTTAAAGGTGAAGGCTGGTGCCCGATGCGTGTTGTGATTTTCCATAGTCCCTAAATGCTGCTGCTACACTATCTCGTGAACTTTTTCTGGGGCGGGCTGGCACCTGGTCACAGTCCCGGGGCACCGGCAGCAGCAGGGTCCAGCAAGCGTTCCTGGGTGCAGCTGACATTCGGCCATTGCTGGGTGAGACCCTCCCACAGAGGGGCGGAACGGGTCAAAGCAACAGTCCTTCAGAATTAAGGGGCCGGGGAAAATGGCTGCATCTGAGACAAAACTCGGGAGAGAGGTACTGCCTGGGGCCTGGTCACGGAGAGTGAAAAAGCGGGGAGTGGACGAAAGCTGAAGACAGAGAACCTGTGCGTGATGCTGACTGGGGAGAACAGACTGGGTAGCTGGGTGGTACCATTGTCACCCCTCCTGCGCATGCCCATATGCACCTACAAGCACCGCAACAATCCACCCCAGTAGGCTAGCAGCGCCATCTAGTGGAGAACGCAGCTGTTACACTGAGCCCCACCCAACTGGGCCAACTTTGCTCTTCAAGAACACAGTCACACTGCCGCATAGTTTATGGACTATAAAGCACTACATAGACTGACTTCTAGGGGTAAACGAAGTAATTTCAGTCCTACTTCAATCTGTTAGCAGGTTCATCTATTCAATTTTCTTTCTTTTTTTTTTTATTTTTCTCTTTTACACTTCTTTTCTTTTTCTTGAATACAGAAAGAGAAAAAATTCATTTTTATTTTCAATTTTTATTAAAAATATTTTTAATTTTTTACTATATATTTTACTCTTGTGTAAATTTTTTTCAAATTCTATCTTACTTCTATCATTTTATTTTATTCTACTTCAGTGTATTCACCTTTTCAAATTTTCAAAGGATTTCCTTTTTTTCTTTTTTCTTTTTTCTTTTTTCTTTTTCGTTTCTTTTCTTTTTCTTGAATGCAGAAAAACCTCATTTTTATTTTCAATTTCTATTAAAAATATTTTTCTTTATTTCTTTTACTATAAATTTTGTTTTTATGTACATTTTTTCACATTCTATTTTACTTCCATCATTTTATTTTAGTCTACTACAGTGTATTCACTTTTTCAAATTTTTAAACGATTTATTTTTTCTTTCTCTTTTTTCTCTTTTTCATTACTTTTCTTTTTCTTGAATAAAGAAAGAAAAAATTCATTTTTATTTTAATTTTTATTAAAAATATTTTTATTAAATTCTCTCTACTATATTCTTTACTATTGTGTAAATCTTTTCAAATTCTATTTTACTCCCATCATCTCATTTTAGTCTATTTCAGTATATCCATTTTTTAAAATTCTCAAACGATTTCCTTCCCCCCACTTTTTATTTTCTAATCTGTCAAACCACTTTCAACACCCAGACCAAAACATGCCTAGGATCTAGCATCGTTTAATAGATATGTGTGTGTGTGTGTGTGTGTGTGTGTTATGTGTGTGTGTGTTTAATTTTTTAATTTTAATATTTTTTTAATTTTATTTTTTTAATTTTAATTTTACTACCTTATTAATTCGTTTTCCTCCCTTCAAAATGACAAAACGAAGGAATTCACCCCAAAAGAAAGAGTACAAAGAAACGACAGCCAGGGATTTAACCAACACAGATACAAGCAAGATGTCTGGACCAGAATTTAGAATCACAATAATAAGAATATTAGCTGGAGTCGAAAATAGATTAGAATCCCTTTCTGCAGAGATAAAAGAAGTAAAGCATATCTAGAACAAAATTAAAAATACTATAACTGAACTGCAATCATGGATGGATGCAGCAGCGGTAAGGATGGATGAGGCAGAACAGAGAATCAGCGATATAGAGGACAAACTTATAGAGAATAATGAAGCAGAAAAGAGAGAGATTAAGGCAAAAGAGCACAATTTAAGAATTAGAGAAATCAGTGACTCATTAAAAAGGAAAGACATCAGAATCATAAGGGTCCCAGGAGAGGAAGAGAGAGAAATAGGGGTAGAAGGGTTATGTGAGCAAATTATAGCGGAAAACTTTCCTAACCTGGGGAAAGACACAGACATCAAAATCCAGGAAGCACAGGGGCGCCTGGGTGGCGCAGTCGGTTAAGCGTCCGACTTCAGCCAGGTCACGATCTCGCGGTCCGTGAGTTCGAGCCCCACGTCGGGCTCTGGGCTGATGGCTCGGAGCCTGGAGCCTGTTTCCGATTCTGTGTCTCCCTCTCTCTCTGCCCCTCCCCCGTTCATGCTCTGTCTCTCTCTGTCCCAAAAATAAATAAAAAACGTTGAAAAAAAAATTCAAAATCCAGGAAGCACAGAAGACCCCCATTAGATTCAACAAAACCTACCATCAACAAGGTATATCATAGTCCAATTCACAAAACACTCAGGCAAGGAGAGAATCATGAAGCAACAAGGGAAAAAAGTCCCTAACCTACAAGGGAAGACAGATTAGGTTTGCAGGAGACCTATCCACAGAACTTGGCAGGACAGAAAGAAGTGGCAGGAGGTATTCAATGTGCTGAATCAGAAAAATATGCAGCCAAGAATTCTTTATCCAGCAAGGCTGTCATTCAAGTCATTCAAAATAGAAGGAGAGATAAAAAGTTTCCCAGACAAACACAAATTAAAGGAGTTTGTGACCACTAATCCAGCCCTGCAAGAAATTTTAAGGGCAATTCTCCTGAATATATATATATATATATATATATATATATATATATATATATATATATATCAAAAGCAACAAAGATTAGAAAGGACCAGAGAACACCAGCAGAAACTCCAACTCTACAAGCATCATAATGGCAAGAAATTCATACCTTTCAGTATTCACTCTAAATGTCAATGGACTCAATGCTCCAATCAAAAAACCTAGGGTAACAGAATGGATAAGAAAACAAGATCCATGTATATGCTGTTTACAAGAGACCCACTTTAGACCTAAAGACACCTTCAGATTGAAAATAAGGGGATGGAGAACCATCCATCATGCTAATGGTCAACAAAAGAAAGTCGGAGTAGCCATACTTATAACAATCTAGTCTTTAAAATAAAGATGGTATCAAGGGATGCAGGAGGGCATTATATCATAATCAAGGGGTCTATCCACCAAGAAGACCTAACAATTGCAAACATTTATGCACCAAATGTCGCAACACCCAAATATATAAATTAATCACAAATGTAAAGAAACTCATTGATAGTAATACCATAATAGTAGGAGACTTCAACACCCCACTCACAGCAATGGACAGATCATCTAATCAAAAATTCAGCAAAGAAACAATGGCTTTGAATGACACACTGCACCAGATGGACTTAACAGATATATTCAAAACAATTCATCCTAAAGCAGCAGAATATACATTCTTCTCCAGTGCACATGGAACATTCTCCACAACAGAGCACATACTGGGACACAAATCAGCCCTCAGCAAGTACAAAAAGATTTAGATCATACCGTGTTTATTTTCAGACCACAGCGCTATGAAACTAGAAATCAACCACAAGAAAAAATTTGGAAAGGTAACAAATACTTGGAGAGTGAAGAACATCCTACTAAAGAATGAATGGGCTAACCAAGCAGTTAAAGAGGAAATTAAAAACTATATGAAAGCCAATTAAAATGATAACACCACAACCCAAAACCTCTGGGACGCAGCAAAGATGGTCATAAGTGGAAAGTATATAGCAATCCAGGCCTTCCCAAAGAAGGAAGAAAGATCTCAGATACACAACCTAACCTTACGCCTTAAGGAGTTGAAAAAAGAACAGCAAATAAAACCCCAAAACCAGAAGACAGGTAGTGATAAAGATTAGAGCAGAAATTAATGCTATCGAAACCAAAAAAAAAAAAAAATAGAACAGATCAATGAAACCAGAAGCTGGTTCTTGGAAAGAATTAACAAAATTGATAAACCACTAGCCATTTTGATCAAAAAGCAAAAGGAAAGGACCCAAATAAATAAAATAAAGAATAAAAGAGGAGAGATCACAACCAACACAGCAGAAATAAAAACAATAATAAGAGAATATTATGAGCAATTATATGCCAATAAAATGGGCAATCTGGAAGAAATGGACAAATTCCTAGAATCATATACACTACCAAAACTAAAACAGGAAGAAATAGAAAATTTGAACACACATAACCAGTAAGGAAATCGAATTAGTAATCAAAAATCTGCCATAAAACAAGAGTCCAGGGCCAGATGGCTTTCCAGGGGAAATCTACCAAACATTTAGGGAAGAGTTAATACCTATTCTCTTGAAGGTGTTTCAAAAATAGAAATGGAAGGAAAACTTCCAAACTCTTTCTATGAAGCCAACATTGCCTTGATTCCAAAACCAGACAGAGACCCCACGAAAAAGGAGAACTATAGACCAATTTCCCTGATGAACATGGATGCAAAAGTCCTCAACAAGATTTTAGCCAACCGGATCCAACAATACCTTAAAAAAATTATTCACCACGACCAAGTGGGATTTATATCTGGGATGCAGGGCTGGTTAAATATCCTCAAAACAATTAATGTGACTCATCATATCAATAAAAGAAAGTACAAGAACCATATGATCCTCTCAACAGATGCAGAGAGAGCATTTGACAAAATACAGCATCTTTTCTTGATAAAAACCCTCAAGAAAGTAGGGATAGAAGGAGCATACCTCGAGATCATAAAAGCTATATAAGAATGACCCAATGCTAATATCATTCTCAATGGGGAAAAACTGACAGCTCTCCCCCTAAGGTCAGGAATAAGACAGGGATGTCCACTCTCACCACTGTTATTCAACATAGTACTGGAAGTCTTAGCCTCTGGAATCTGACAACACAAAGAAATAAAAGGCATCCAAATTGGCCAGGAGGAGATCTAACTTTCACTCTTCACCGATGACATGATACACTATATGGAAAACCCTAAAGATTCCACCATAAAACTGCTAGAACTGAACCATGAATTCAGCAAGGTTGCAGGATATAAAATCGATACATAGAAATTGGTTGCATTCCTATACACCAACAATGAAGCGACAGAAAGAGATATCAAGGAATCAATCCCATTTACAGTTGCACCAAAAATCATAAAATACCTAGGAATAAATCTAACCAAAGAGGTGAATAATCTATATGCTGAAAACTATAGAAAGCTTATGAAAGAAATTGAAGAAGACACAAAGAAATGGAAAAAGATTCCATGTTCCTGGATAGTAAGAACAAATATTGTTAAAATGTCGATACTACCCATAGCAATCTACATATTCAATTCAATCCCTATCAAAGTATCATCAGCATTCTTCAGTGAGCTAGAACAAACAATCCTAAAATTTGTGTGGAACCAGAAAAGATCCCAAATAGCCAAAGTGATCTTGAAAAAGAAAACCAAAGCAGGAGGCATCACAATCCTAGACTTCAAGCTATACTACAAAGCTGTAATCATCAAGATGGTATGGTACTGGCACAAGAATAGACACTCAGATCAATGGAACAGAATAGAGAACCCAGAAATGGACCCACAAGCATATGGGCAATTAATCTTGGACAAAGTAGGAAAGAACATCCAATGGAATAAAGGCAGTCTCTTCAGAAAGTGGTGCTGGGAAACTGGACAGCGACATGCAGAAGAATGAACCTGGACCACTTTCTTACACCATACACAAAAATAAACTCAAAATGGATGAAAGATGTAAATGTAAGACAAGAAGCCATGAAAATCTTCGAGGAGAAAGCAGGCAAAAACCTCTTTGACCTTGGCTGCAGCAACTTCTTACTCAACATGTCTCCGTAGGCAAGGGAAACAAAAGCAAAAATGAACTACTGGGACCTCATCAAAATAAAAAGCTTCTGCACAGCGAAGGAAACAATCAGCAAAACTAAAAGGCAACAGACAGAATGGGAGAAGATATTTGCAAATGACATATCAGATAAAGGGTTAGTATCCAAAATCTATAAAGAACATATCAAACTCAACACCCAAAAAACAAAGAATCCAGTGAATAAATGGGCAAAAGACATGAATAGACACTTCTCCAAAGAAGACATCCAGATGGCCAACCGACACATGAAATAATGCTCAACATCGCTCATCATCAGGGAAATACAAGTCACAACCACAATGAGATACCACCTTACACCTGTCAGAATGGCTAACATGAACAACTCAGACAACAATAGATGTTGGCGAGGATGCAGAGAAAGAGGATCTCTTTTGCATTGTTGGTGGGAATGCAAGCTGATGTAGCCACTCTGGAAAACAGTATGGAAGTTCCTCAAAAAACTAAAAATACAACTACCCTATAACCCAGCAATTGCAGTACTAGGCATTTATCCACGGGATACAGGTGTGCTGTTTCTAAGGGACACATGCACCTCCATGTTTACAGCAGCACTATCAACAATAGCCAAAGTATGGAAAGAGCCCAAATGTCCATCGATGGACGAATGGATAAAGAAGGTGTGGTATATATATACAATGGAGTATTACTCGGCAATCAAAAAGAATGAAATCTTGCCATTTGCAACTATGTGGATGGAACTGGAGGGTATTATGCTAAGTGAAATTAGTCATTCAGAGAAAGACAAAAATCCTATGACTTCACTCATGTGAGGACTTTAAGAGACAAAACAGATGAACATAAGGGAAGGGAAATAAAAATAATATAAAAACAGGTAACGGGACAAAACAGAAGAGACTCACAAATATGGAGAACAGAGGGTTACTGGAGGGGTTGTGGGAGGGGGGATGGGCTAAATGGGTAAGGGACACTAAGGAATCTACCCCTGAAATCATTGTTGCATTATATGCTAACTAGTTTCGATGTAAATTTTAAAAAATAAAAAATAAAATTAAAAAAAGTTTATGGGTAAAAATCCAAAGAAGTACTGTCACATATTTTCCCTTTTAGTACAGAGATGATTAAAACTATATATTTAATAAGAACAAATGTAATTTTTTCAAGCATTCAATTTTAAGTAAATTCTCTCAAACTAATCCCAAGGAAAAGCCAATCAACACTTTTACATAAATAAGTAATATCAGTAAGTTTGAATAGAAAGTGTTGTTCCGATTGATATAGGAATAATTCAATGTTAGGAGAAGTCCAATGGCTTTACCTAGATGGTTCAACCAGGATTTCATTGTGGAGGCAAAATTTATGATTCTTTTTTCCTGTATATTCTGGGTTTTCTTAGTATTCGTTCTATTTGGCATGGGGTGGCATTTGGGATAGAATAGAACATTGACATATAAATATCAATTGTTTAATTGAATGATGCCATCGGTATTTTCCCTCATCATATTATTTATCTATTAACAGATATGGGAAAAGTCTATAAAATTATTTGGGAAAAGTGTATAGTAAAGTTTTATTGTAGAAATTGATCATATGATGGGGTTATAAAACAAGACTTTTGATCTCAGATCATACGTATTGGACTCAGATACACAGTAGAAATTCATTTAGATTTCAGAAAATTACCTATGATTTACTTATACTTCCCAAGAAAGAATATATATTATATATTTATATCTTTGTCCCAACACAAATAAAACCAATATTCAGAAACTGGAATCTAATTAATGACAGTAAATCATCCCTTCAGCCCTGAAATTTGTTTTTCTTTTTTCCAGGTGACACTTTATCTTAACTGTGTAAAAAATGCAGTAGTATTATAATTTTTAATGCTGTTAATATATTCCGTTGATCAGAATAACTATAATTTGCTTAACCAGTGTCTTATTTTCATTCATTTAGATTGTTAAAATTATTTGTTGCTATACACAATCCTGAAGTACGCATGAATTATAAACATCCCAGCCCCAAATTCATAACCTAAATTTAATTATGAGGCAACATCAGACAAACCCAAGCTAAACAATATTTTATAAAATGACTGAACTGTGTTATTCAAAAATGTCAATATAAACAAAGGTAAAAACGGGTTTGGGAACCTTCCATTGTTCAGGAGACTAAAGAGACATGATGACTACTTCCAATGCATAATCTTAGATTGTATCCTGCGGTGAGAAGAAACAGAAAGGCATTACTTGGGTATGCATGAGTTATCCATTGCTACATAACAATTTAGCAGCTCAAAATTTAGCAGCTTAGAAGAACACCATTTTTCTGTTTCAGGAACTTGACAGAAATCTGAATAGGTAGTTCTGTCTCGAGATCTCTTATTGTCCTTATAGTTACTACTTATGTGTCATTGTTTCTAGATCCTCTAGGCAGACAAAAGTAGAATATTTTTATGAATACTAATACACAACAAATACATATTTGTCTATTACTGTTTCCGAATCTATTCATTAGTGTATACGTTAAGCTAAACATAAGTTCATACTGATGTCTGACTCAAAATCAGTTCTAAAGTTAGTAGGTCAATCGACTCCCTTCAATGCAATCACATTACTGCATTACATGGTTTGCACTATATCTTGGCTTCCCCAAATATATTCACTGGAGTTTTTTTAAAAACTTTTCATACATTTAAGTTCACTCTGTAAATGTACTTTTCTATGGGTTTTGACCACCCCAGTATCATACAGAACAGATCTACCACCTTAAATGTCCTTGATATATCTCTATTTCAATCAACTACTCTGTCTTCTACCAATTCCTTGCAAACTCTGGTCTGTTTTTTACCACTATAGTTTTCCCTTTTCCAGACTCCAAATTGTATGAATCGAATCATACAATATGTAGCCTTTCGAGTTTTTTTAATCACTTAGCAATATCCATTTATGATTAATACATGATGTTTAATGAATCAATAGGTTGTTCCTTTATATCATCAAATAGTATTCCACTATATGGGTGAACCAGTTGGTTTAGCCACTTTTCTGATTAGAACAGTATTTTGGTTGCTTCTAGCTTTTTGCAGTTAAGAATAGGTTGCCATAAACATTCTTTTTTTTTTTAAACGTTTTATTTATTTTTGAGACAGAGAGAGACAGAGCATGAACAGGGGAGGGGCAGAGAGAGAGGGAGACACAGAATCGGAAGCAGGCTCCAGGCTCCGAGCCATCAGCCCAGAGCCTGACGCGGGGCTCGAACCCATGGACCGCGAGATCGTGACCTGAGCTGAAGTCGGACACTTAACCGACTGAGCCACCCAGGCGCCCCATTCTATAAACATTCTTAAACAGGTTTTTGTATAAACATAAGTGTTCAATTCACTTGAATAGTTTCCTAGGAATGCTATTGCTGGGACATATGTTAAGTCTATGTTTAATTTATAACAAACTGCCAAACTGTCTTTCATGGTGGCTGCACCATTGGTATTCCCACCTGTAATGAATTCCTGTTGTTCCACATCACTGCCAGCATTTGTTATTGTCAATTTTTAAAGTTTTTGACATTTGAATTGTCATTTGGTGGAATCTCATTGCAGTTTTAATATGCTTTTCCCTAATGACAAATGATGTTAAGCCTCATTTCATGAGTCTATTTGGTATTTATATATCTCCTTTGGTAAAGTGTACAGATCTTTAACTTGTTTTTAATTTTTTTCCAACTGTGTGCTTCACAACATGATTATATATTGTATATATAAGTCTTTTATCAAATATGGGATTTGCAAATATTTTCTTTGTTGCTTTTCTTTTTTAAATTTTTTTTCCAACGTTTTTTATTTATTTTTGGGACAGAGAGAGACAGAGCATGACAGGGGGAGGGGCAGAGAGAGAGGGAGACACAGAATCAGAAACAGGCTCCAGGCTCCGAGCCATCAGCCCAGAGCCTGACGCGGGGCTCGAACTCACAGACCGCGAGATCGGACACATAACCGACTGCGCCACCCAGGCGCCCCTCTTTGTTGCTTTTCTTTACAAAAAGCAAAATGTTTTCATTTTCATAAAGTTCAATTTGTCAATTTTTTCTTTCAAAATTGTGCTTTTGGTTTGTATCTAAAAACTGACCATCAAACCCAACATCATGCATAGGTTCTTCTATATTTTCTTCTTAAAGTATTATGATATTGCTTTACATTTAAGCCTATGATCCATTCTGAATTAACTTTGTCTCAGATGTGAGATGTTTTTAGGATCTATTTTTTAAACATATGGATGTCAAGTGATCCAGGACAATTTATGAAAAACAAAAACAAAAACAGAAACCTATCCCTTCTCAATTGATTTGCTAAAGTTATGTTTTTAATAAGTTGCAAAGACTCTTTAGAAGCAGAAAAAAAAACTAATGTTTTATGAGATATGTATTAGTGTTCTTCCATAACAAATTATTACAAACGGAGTGCTAAGACAACAGAAACTTATTATCTCACAGTTCTGTAGGCACAGGCCAGGATTACAAAATGAAGGTGTAGATAGGGTTGGCTCCTTCTACAGCCTCTGAGGGAAAATCCATTCCATACTTCTCCCCTAGCATTTTGCCAGCAATCCTTGACCTTTCTTGGCTTACTGATACACCCCTTCAGTTTATATTTCTGTCTTATATTGCCTTGTCCTCTGTGTGATCTCCCTTTTCTTCTCTTATAAGGAAACTTGTCTTTGGATTTAGGATTCAACTTAGTCCAGGATGATCTCATCTTGGAATTATTCACAATCATACCTGTAATGATTTTTTCAAATAATGTCATATGAATAAGGTTTTGGAGTACATACTTTTTTGGGAGGTGGGGAGCAAGGAGGAAGTGCCACTCAATCTTGTTCATATTAGGAATATTAATGATGGAGTCAAGATTAAGTCTTGCATAAGTACAATATTCAGAGAAGAGGCTGATTTATTCTACTTTGCATTAGACAGGAAATAATTTTTTAATGTTATTTTGGAAATTTGTAAGCTGCTTTGAAATTTTTATTCTTATTCTGGAATATTATTATTTGTTGACCTTTCAGCCCAAAACAAATGCATGTCATTCCAGTATTCAAACATGCAAAAAAATCCAGTATCTTGAATACAAAATGAAAACATTTTATATTTTGTGACCATAAGTTAAAATGAGTTCGTAAAGCTACTTGTTTGATGATAAAATGATAAACATTTTGGGAAGATGACAGCAGCAGTAGATAGGTTTTATGATTTTCCAAATTTGCGCACAGAAACAAAAGAATAACTATAATATAAAAATCAAAAATCCTCTACAACACAACTGAATAAAACAAATGACAATCAATTTAATGAGCTCCAAAAGATAAGCAAGTGGACAAAATCACCTTATTACACCAGACCAGGAAGAATCAGTCAAGCATGTGTGTAACAAAGACAACAGGGCTCTGATAATATTAAGAATAGGAGGAACCTCCAGTTTCCCAAAAAAACTCACTAGAAGTGTAGAAAATTTTATTTGATAATTGTAGCTAAAATTAAAAGTATCGCTCCAATTTGTGGAGAACAAAAAGCACATGGATAGAGCAAATGGCACTAGATTTTTTTTTTTTTTAATTTTTTTTTCAACGTTTTTTATTTATTTTTGGGACAGAGAGAGACATAGCATGAATGGGGGAGGGGCAGAGAGAGAGGGAGACACAGAATCGGAAACAGGCTCCAGGCTCTGAGCCATCAGCCCAGAGCCCGACGCGGGGCTCGAACTCACGGACCGCGAGATCGTGACCTGGCTGAAGTCGGACACCCAACCGACTGCGCCACCCAGGCGCCCCAAATGGCACTAGATTAAAATGAGCTAAGAATTTAGCTGTTCCTAGAATAGATTGAAAACCAAAAAAAGGTTGAACAAGTAGGAAAACTCTGTCCATGATCACTAGGAAAACTTTGTACATGATCGCTGGCAAATGTTTATCTGGTCGTATAGCTCAGCTTCCTCCTTTTATCCATTCCTGGATGTCCTACAATGCATAGATGACACTTTGTGTCCTTATCCCACCTGTCTTTCCAAAATTAGCTTCTGACATCCTCCTATAAGCATCTTAGCTTCCAGTCCTTTAAACTAACAGACATTCTCTGTGCTCTTTTAGTAGACCCTTAATTAATCTGTTAAATCCATAAATGGTCATAAGCATAGTCATAAGGCAAGGAGAAAAGTCCAGTAGAGAAGGTGTATTAAATATGAAACAGAAAGAAGAGTAATTAATCAGGAATAATCCTAGAAGAGACTGAGACTTTGACATTAATAATATGCTGGAGGGTTTAGCTTCATGAACATTCTATATGGTGGCCTCCTTGTAGGCTGAGAGAAAAAGGACATTTAAGGCGTTCATGCCCTATATAATTCCTGACTCTCTAAGAAGACAGAAATGAATGGAGTAGTAAGTTTGATAAAAGCAGAGAAGTGTTGAGGAATGGAATAAGAAGTATCCGTTTATTTATTTATTTAAGTTATGCATGTATGTATGTATGTATGTATGTAATCTCTACACCCCCTGTGGGATGTGGGACTCGAACTCATGACCACAAGATCAAGAATTGCATGCTCTTCCGACAGAGCCAGTCAGGTGCCCCAGACTTCAAAATATTTAAAGAAATGTGAAATAAAATTGACAGCACAGTCGAAAATAATTAATGTGATGTTTAGGAAAAAAGCAAAAAATAATGTTCAATTAAAAGCAAGATTATTCCCTGATCATTTTTATAATTATTTGTCACATATCTTTGTGTTTAACAAAAAAATGATTTTCATCACTCAAATAAAGAGAGTTTTGTCTTCTAAAATAGCCACTATGAATAAGACTTCCTTACTCTAAGTATCAAATAAAAGTGTTCCATTGAAAGGAAGCAAGGAATAGAGCATAACTTTCTACTCCTTAAGTGTAGGGTGTGCATAGTGACTCCCTTCCAATGAGTAAGGTGGGAAAAGAGGGACAAAAAAAATAATAATGTTACATTAGAGAAACCAAAAAAAAAAAAACTAGCTCAACCAAGTGATCAAAGTGAGCATCAACAGTGGCAAGTAATATTAACAGTATGTAGCCTTGATGTGATGTGATGATAATAGCATTTTACCTCTGTGGTCTTCTCCATGATCCCAGTGTAATCATGAGAAGACCATGAGACAAAGAAAGACTAAGGGAAAGTCTACAAAATACTTCTTAAAACTGTCAAGGTCATCAAATGCAAGGGAAGTCTGAGAAAACTCACAACTAAGAGGAGCCTAAGGAAACATTGTGAACCAATGCAATGTGGTATCCTGGATGAGATCCAAGAATGGAAAGAACATTATGTAAACACTAAGAAGATGTGAATAAAGTATAAACTTTAGTTAACATAATGTATCAATATTGGATTATTTATTGTGACAAATGTGCCACACTATTGCAAGATGTTAATAGGGGAATCTGGGTGTGGAGTATGCCAGAACTCTATTATTTGCTGAATTTTCTCTTCTCTTCTTTTTTTTCCTTTTCTTTTCTTCCTTCTTTCCTTCTTTTAATATTTATTCACTTTTGAGAGAGAGACAGAGACAGAGAGAGAGATCGTGAGCAGGGGAGGAGCAGAGAGGGAGACACAGAATCAGAAGCAGGTTCCAGGCTCTGAGCTGTCAGCACAGAGCCCGACATGGGGCCCAAATTTACAAAACCATGAGATCATGACCTGAACTGAAGTCAGATGCTTAACTGACTGAACCACCCAGGTGTCCCTATTTGCTGAAATTTTGTATAAAACTAAACTGTTTTAAATAAAAAGTTATTTTAAAAAGACAAATGTGAGTTTCTTATGCTTTCTCATGTTATTTCTGATTTTTCAGTTCTTAATTTAAATTCTCTAAGTTTTTTTAAGAGCAGTTTTGGATAAGTTTTACTGTTTAGAGCAGTTTTAGGTTCATAGCAAAATTGAGTAGAAAGTGCAGATTTCCTTATACTAGGTATATTCTACATTTTATTCTATTTTTTTGAGAGATAATGTTCTTTCCTTTTTTGCCCCCAAGTTTTTATTTTAATCCAGCTAGTTAACACAGTGTAATATTAGTTTCACTGTAGGTTTTAGTAATTAATCACTTCCATACAACACCTAATCCTCATTACAAGTACCCTCCTTAATCCCCATCAGTCATTTAACCCATCCCTCCCACCCACTACCCCTCCACAACCCTCAGTTTGTTCTCTGTAGTTGAGTTGGCTTTATGGCTTGCCAGAGATTCCCATATATTCTCTGCCCCTACTCATGAATAATTTCTCCTATTATCTATATATCCCCACCAGAGTGGTGCATTTGTTACAACTGAAAAATCTACATTGACACATCATTATCATCCAGTCTATAACATAGAGTTCACTGTTGTTGTACATTCCAAATTTGAACAAATGTATGATGACAGCTGGCCACCATTGTAGTATCATACATAGTATTTTTGCTGCCTGTATTTCTGCTTTTTAAAAAGCAACATCATATTGATGGTAACATTCACTTTTATCAAAATAATGTATACATATAGTTAAAAGATAAATGAAATGCAAAACTTATAAAACTCCTTTCCTTTATTATAAAACTTGACATGGACAAACATATCAAGGAATTTGTCAGCCCCCTTGGAGACTTCCCTCATAGTGTCTCTGTTCTGGAATGTGGGCATATTGTTCTACAGGCTTCTCCATATCTCTCACTATGGAAGCCTTTTCAATATTATCCTGGGATGCCTTTTGATTTCTGTCCTCTGTAGGATTATATGTTTTCCCGATTCTATGTCCTCCTTTTTGTTGGCTTACTCTTTTTTTTTTTCTGGGACTTGTTTTCTAGTATATTTCTGAGGAAGAATACCTGAGAAATAAATTTTGCTGTGATCTCTTTTGGAATATCCTTCCCTCTTGCTTTTCTATGATATTTTCCCCCCTCTACTTTCTTCAGTTCTCCTTTATCAAGTTTCTTTCATTTTCACAAACTGATGTTTCTGGGCCTACAAGTGAATATTCCAGTAGTATACTGAGCTCACTCTGTCATAAACACTGAACATCTTCCAGGAGCCTAGATTTTGTTGCATTAGGGTAGGAAAGGAAAAACATCACTTTATAATAAGATAAACTCCTATAATAAAGTTAAAAATTTACCTCTGTTTTCTAAAGAAACACAAAAACTTCAAAGGATATTTGTGATTGTCCATGTTCCTAGAATCTCCAGACATGAACTCTCCTTTCTCTGCTCACAGGCACTTGAAGAGAGAGTTTTGAGAAACTCTGCTACAGGAGCTAACACAGTTATTAGAACTGGGCCTTCTCATGCCTTTGGAGACGTGTTGAGTAAGAAGTTGCTGCAGCTGAGGTCGAAGAGGTTGTTGCCTGTTTTCTCCTTTAGGGTTTTGATGGTTTCCTGTCTCACATTTATGTCTTTCAACCATTTTGAGTTTATTTTTGGTGTAAGAAAGTGGTCTAGTTTCATTCTTCTGCATGTTGCTGTCCAGAATGGTTCCTGCCCAGCACCATTTGTTAAAGAGACTGTCTTTTTTCCATCGGATGCTCTTTCCTGTTTGGTCAAAGATTAGTTGGCCATACATTTGTAGGTCCAATTTTGGGTTCTCTCTTCTATTCCATTGGTCTGTATGTCTGTTTTTGTGCCAGTACCATACTATCTTGATGATTACAGCTTTGTAGCAGAGGCTAAAGTTTGGGATTATGAGGTCTCCTGCTTTGGTTTTCTTTTTCAACATTACTTTGGCTATTTGGGGTCTTTTGTGGTTCCGTACACATTTTAGGATTGTTTGTTTGAACTCTGAGAAGAATGCCAGTACAATTTTGATTGGGATTGCATTGAATGTGTAGATAGCTTTGGGTAGTATCGACATTTTAACAATATTTATTCTTCCAATCCATGAGCACAGAATGTTTTTCCATTTCTTTATATCCTTCAATTTCCTTCATAAGCTTTTTATAGTTTTCAGCATACAGATCTTTTGTATCCTTGGTTAGGTTTATTCCTATGCATTTTATGGTTCTTGGTGCAATTGTAAATGGGACTGATTTCTTGATTTATTTTTCTGTTGCTTTATTATTGGTGCATAGAAATGCAACCGATTTCTGTGCATTGATTTTGTATCCTGCAACTTTACTGAATTCATTTATCAGTTCTAGTAGCTTTTTGGTGGAGTCTTTTGGGTTTCCCATGTAGACTATCATGTCATCTATGAATACTGAAAGTTTGACTTCCTCTTTGCCAATTTGGATGTCTTTTGTTTCATTTTGTTGTCTGATTGCTGAGGCTAGGACTTCCAACACTATGTTAAACAACAGTGGTGACAGTGGACATCTCTGTTGTGTTCTTGATCTCGGGGAAAAGCTCTCAGTTTTTCCCCACTGAGGATGATATTATCTGTGGGCTTTTCATATATGGATTTTCTAATGTTAAGGTGTGTTCCTTCTATACCAACTTTCTTGAGCATTTTTGTTAAGAAAGGATACTGTATTTTGTCAAATGCTTTCCCTGCATCTCTTGACAGGATGGTTCTTACCCTTTCTTCTATTAATGTGATGCATCACACTGATTGATGTGAATAATGAACCAGCCCTGCAGCCCAGGAATGAATCCTACTGGATCATGGTAATTCTTTTAATAAAACTATTGAATTCGACTTGCTAGTATCTTGTTGAGAATTTTTTCTTTCATATTCATCAGGGATATTGACCTGCAATTCTCCTTTTTAGTGAGGTTTCTGTCTGGTTTGGGAATCAAGGTAATGGTGGCTTCATAGAATGAGTCCAAAAACTTTCCTTCCATTTTTATTTTTGGAACAGCTTGAGAAGGATATGTATTAACTCTGCTTTAAATGTTTGGTAGAATTCCCCTGGGAAGCCATCTAGCCCAAGACTCTTATTTGTTGGGAGATTTTTGATAACTGAGTCAAAACAGTCTTCGCTGGTTATGGGTCTGTTCAAATTTTCTATTTCTTCCTGTTTGAGTTTTGGTAGTGTGTCGGTGTTTAGGAATTTGTCCATTTCTTCCAGGTTGTCCAGTTTGTTGACATATAATTTTTCAAGTGATCTCTAATAATTGTTTGTATTTCTGTGGTGTTGGTTGTGATCTCTTCTCTTTCACTTGTGATTTTATCTATTTGGGTTCTCTCTGTTTTCTTTTTGAGAAGTCTGGCTAGGGGTTTATCAATTTTGTTTATTCTTTTAAAAAACCAGGTCTGGGGCTCCTGGGTGGCTCTGTCGGTTAGGTGTCTGACTTTGGCTCAGGTCATGATCTCATGGATCATGAGTTTGAGCCCCATGTCAGGCTCTGTGCTGAAGGCTCAGAGCCTGGATCATGCTTCAGATTCTGTGTCTCCCTCTCTGTCTGCTCCTCCCTTGTTTGCACTCTGTCTCTCTCTCTCTCTCTCTCAAAAATAAATAAACAATAAAAAAAATTTAAAACAAATCAAACAAAAAAGACAGCTTAGGTTCATTGATCTATTCTACTGTTTTTTTTTTTATTCTATATTGTTTATTTCTGCTCTAATCATTATTATTTCTCTTCTTCTGCTGGCTTTGGAGTTTCTTTGCTGTTATGTTTCTAGTTCCTTTAGGAGTGAGGTTAGGTTTTATATTTGGGATTTTTCTTGTTTCTTGAGACAAGCCTAGATAGCAATATATTGTCTTCTTATGATTGCCTTTGCTGCATCCCAAAGGGTTTGGACTGTTGTGTTTTCATTTTAATTTGCTTCCATATATTTTTAAATTTCTTCTTTAATTGCCTGGTTGACCCATTCATTCTTTACTATGATGTTCTTTAACCTCCATGCATTTGGGGGCTTTACAAATTTTTTCTTGTGGTTGATTTCACATTTCGTAGTCTTGTGATCTGAAAATATGCATGGTATAAGCTCGATTCTTTTATATTTATTGAGGGCTATTTTGTGACCCGGTATGTAATCTATCTTAGAGAATGTTCCTTGCGCACTCGAGAAGAATGTGTATTCTTATGCTTTTGGATGACAAGTTCTGAATATATCAGGGAAATAAAAGCAAAAATTAACCATTGGGACCTCACCAAGATATGAAACTTCTGCACTGCAAAGGAAACAATCAACAAAACTAAAAAGCAACCAATGGAATGGTAAAAGATATTTGCAAATGACATATCAGATAAAGGGTTAGCATCCAAAATCTATAAAGAACTTACCAAAGTCAACACCCAAAAAACAAATAATCCAGTGAAGAAATGGGCAGAAGTCATAAATAGACACTTTTCCAAAGAAGACATCCAGATGGCCAACAGACACATGAAAAGATGCTCAACATCACTCATAATCAAAGAAATACAAATCAAAACCAAATTGAGATACCACCTCACACTGGTCAGTGTTTAGAGTTAACAACTCAGGAAACAACAGATGTTGGTGAGGTTGTGGAGAAACAGGAACCCTCGTACACTGTTGGTGGGAATGCAAACTGATGAGGTAGCTCTGGAAAACATTGTGGAGGTTCCTCAAAAAAATTAAAAATGACTGACCCTATGACCCAGCAATAGCACTACTAGGAATTTATCTAAAGGATACAGGAGTTCTGATTCGTAGGGGCACATGTACCCCAATGTTTATAGCAGCACTATTAACAATAGCCAAAGTATGGAAAGAGCCCAAAACTCCATCAACTGATGAATGGATAAAGAAGTGGCACACACACACACACACACACACACACACACACACACACACACTGGAATACTACTTGGCAATGAGAAAGAAGAGAAAGAATGAAATCCTGCCTTTTGTAACAATTTGGATGGAACTGGAGGGTATTATCCTAAGTGAAATAGAGTCAGTCAGAGAAAGCCAGATATCATATGTTTTCATTCATATGTGGAATTTGAGAAACTTAACACAAGACCATGGGGGAAAGGAAGAGGAAAAAATAATTTCAAACAGAGAGGAAAGCAAACCATAAGAGACTTAATACAGGGAATGAACTGAGAGTTGATGGAGAGTGGCAAGGAAGAGGGAAAAATGGATGATGGGCATTGAGGAGGGCACTTGTTGGGATAAGTAATGGGTGTTGTATGTAAGCGATGAATCATGGGAATCTACTCCCGAAGCCAAGAGCAAACTGTATGCACTGTATGTTAGCTAACTTGACAATAAATTATATTTAAAAAATTAAAAATAAAAATAAATGAAAAAAAAATAATTGGGCCTTCCCAGAGTCACAAAACCTTTCAATGCAAATAATCTCAGAGGAAATTCACCTTTCAGAATATTCATTGTTTTCATGAGAAAAAGCAGAGTTCAACAACTGGTTCAAATACAATGTTTCTCTGAAATGTATTACAAAGAATCTGCAGGGCTGTCTCTAAGGCAGACAGTTATTCCTCAGAGTTTTAATCAGTCAATCAATTAAATCAGTCTGAGTCTCATGAATAAGAACCATTGTGCTATGTATTAATTTTTTTGGAGTCCTTGCATAAAAGCAATGGTCTATATATTAACAATTTCAAGACATTTAAATGCCCAAGTTTTCATTTCAATCAATTATTATCCTTTATTTTCTATAAAATGTCATAAAACAAGTCTAATACATTAGTTTAGGCTGTGCTATTAGCATCTGAGTTGTCATGTACAATAAGCAACAATGCAATGAAAATCATAAGGTAAGTCAAACTGCCTTATTTTGTAATCTGAATCTCTGTCTCTTGTTTTCTTTGTATTCACTGCCTCGTATTTTTTTGTTTAAATTTAAGTGCATGCAGTACAAAGAAATAATAAGACAATTAGAATATAAATAGTCAGCTTTGATGGGAACAACTAAAAAGCTTTTGTGGATGGGTATAGGAGACAAAAAGTCAAATAAAAATGGGTGCTTTGGTAAAATTAGACAGGGCCCTTAAATTACTATTATGCCTAGATTGAGAATGTGGACCAGATCAGGTTGGCCATGGAAATGGACATAGTATTTCCAGGCAAAGAGTGACAAAACAGGTAATAAATAAGCCATAAGCAATTCAGTAGGGCCCTATGGTTTTGTCATCTCTGAGCGCCAGGACAAAAAAAGAGTTGAAAAATTAGTTGACTCTTGATACTATTTTAAGACTCCTGACTTCCATAACAGTATATCTTCTGGTTTTGTCTCCACATCTCCAGCAGCTGCTTCTTCTCCATTTTACTTTTGGTAGTAGTTCCATATTTTTCTAACATATTGAATTCCTAAGCTTTTATCTCATTTCTCTTTTCTATCTTGGCTTTAGTATTTACCTATATATCACAGACTCACAAATTTTTATCTTCAGTGAAAAACCACTTCTGACCTCTAAACTTGACTTCCCAGCTGTTTTCTTTATATCTTCACTCAGATGCTTCTTAGGCATCTTAAGATGTACAAAATTAAAATCAATTTTTCATATCAAAAGTATACATATCTCAGTCTTCCACATCAGTGAATCTTCATCATCCATCCAGTTCCTCAAGCCAGAAAAATGGGATACCTTCTTGAAGAGAAATCTCTGTCTTCTTCACTCCACATACAATCATTTTTATTATGCCGCCAAATACTATTTTTTTTCCTACTTCTCTCAAAATACACTTCCTCAGTCGAAACCTTTAATTTTCACTTGGGCTACTCTAACAATTTCCTAATTTATCTTCCTGTTTCATTCATGATCTCCTGCAATAGTAGCCATAAAAAGCTCTTTTCTAAAACTTAAAGTGAATTGTGGGGAGCCTGGGTGACTCAGTCAGTTAAGCGTCCGACTTCAGCTCTGGTCACGATCTCACGGTCCATAGTTCAAGCCTGTGTCGGGCTGACAGCTCAGAGCCTGGAGCATTCTTTCAGATTCTGTGTCTCCCTCTCTCTCTTCCTCCCCCACTCACACTCTCTCAATGAATGAATAAATCTTAAAAATTAAAAAAAATAAAACTTAAAGTGTATTATGTCACTTTGCTCCTTAAAGCTTTTTAATCAATTGGAATATTTCTTTAAAATGTTCACTTTGGCAAGCCAAGGTTTGTTTTCATTTATTTCATAGTGGATGTTGGTTCAACAAATGTTTTTGGAGAATCTTATATGAAGAAAATCAAGTTCTAAGCATTTCTGAGTGAACCAAAATTTTTAAAAATGCTACTATATTCAAATGTACACTTTATTGAAAATAGCTACCATATTTTGAGTGACCGTTATAGACTTTACACATACTCTGTCATTTAACCCATTCAATAACCCAATGAAATAATTAAAATTTTTCACCTACATCTTCAAGACAAATGCCTTCATATCAGCAAACTCTATTTTAAGTGGCAAATACAGTTTTGCAGAATAATTCATTTATTAGGTAAATAGTCATTGGGAAACAATCATATGGCAGACATCTGAACAAAATGGAAGCAAGAATTCCCATGTCTTCAAGAAGATTACATTTTAGGTGTGGAAGCTGACAAGTTACAAGGTAAATATATGAAAAAATATATAAATATGGTGTGTGATATTTTAAAATGTCTCAGAAAAGATTAGAAGGGAGATATGGGTATTAGAGATGAAGGTTTTATTTAAATGGTCAGGTAAAGCCTTAGATATATTGGGATATTTAGTAAAGGCTTGAAATATGAGTGAGCCGTTTCTAGATCTGTGGAAAGAATGGTGCACAGAGGCATAGCATATATGCAAAAACTCTGTGGCAGAAATATGTCCTCAGAACAGCAAGGGGGCCTGTGTAGTTGTAATAAAGTGAATGATGTAGAGGATAGCATAAGATAAAGACATAAATGTGCTTAGTTTCCTAGGGCTGCTGTAAAAAGTACCACAAACTTGGTGGCTTAAAACAACAAAAGCTATTGTCTCACAGCTCTGGAAATCTGAAATCAAGGTATTAGGAGGGCCACACTCTTTCCAATTGTCCCCTACACCTTTCCTTGTCGCTTGCTATATTTGGATGTTTGCCAGCAACCTTTGGCATCCTTTGGTTTGAGGTAAAAATACCCCAATTTCTACCTCTATTTTCACATAGCTATCCTCTGCGTATCTCACTGTTATTTTTGTTTTATTTTCTCATAAGGATACCAGTCATGAACTAGAGCCTACTGTAATCCAGTATGACCTTTTCTGCACTATTTTCATCTGCAAAGACCTTATCTCCAAATAAATCCACATTCACAGGTGTGGGGGTAATTTTAACATATATTTTTTTTGGGGGGGTTGCAATTCAATCCATAATAGGCATATTCCAAGGTTCCAGGTGGGCATGAATTTTAGGAATACAATATTCAACTCATAACAGTCCACTGTCTGACCTCCAATAATTCATTTATTATATGTGAAACATACATTCACCCCATCTTAACAGTCTTTTATGCCTTAGCCCATTCCAGCAACAAATTTAGAATTTGTTTAGAATTCATTCAAGTTACTACATGATTAGAAGTTACCAGCAAGACCTAAAGACATGTTTATACTGAACACTGAATGGACCCTATGTATAGTAATATAGCAATGTTCCAATGCAGCCAATAAAAGTTTCTTTTATGTGCTTGAAAATGCTACCACAACTTAAGCTCCTGACATGGCACATTAAAAAATTAACATGGGGAAAAGCAGTAGAATGATATGATCAGATTTTTTTTGTTGTTTATATTTTATATGGGTTCATATAATTTGCAGACACAAAAGTAAATTAAGTATGCATATTAGAAAACAAATAGTTCTATTCAAATTAAAAAAAAAAAAAACAACAACCCTATAAGCTTAGGATCTAATGACAGAAACATTTCTTAAGTACCTAAAGTTATGGCTTTGACACAATAAGAAAAATAGTTTCATCTATTTTAATAATAGAATAAAATGATCTATAAATAAAATATTGTGCCTAATTGTTATGAGTTGAATTGTGTTGGCCCCAAATTTATGAGTTGAAGTCCTAATCCCCAGTACCTCAGAATGTGGCTGTATTTTTTTTAATGTTTATTATTTATTTTTGAGAGAGAAAGAGAGCGAGCGTGAATGGGGGAGGGTTAGAGAGAGGGGGAGATACAGAATCAGAAGCCAGCTCCAAACTCTCAGCACAGAGCATAATGAGGGGTTCGAACCCATGAATTTTAAGATCATGACCTGAGCTGAAGTCAGATGCTTAACTGACTGAGCCACCCAGGTGTCCCAGAATGTGACTGTATTTGAACACAGGGTCTTTAAAGAGATAATTAAATAAAAAATGAGGCTTTTACCAAGAGGCCTAATCCAATCTGACTGGTGTCCTTATATGAAAAGGAGATTAGGACACATGAAAACACCTGAGGGGCTGCAAGCACAGAATAAACCTGTGAGGATAGAGAGAGAGGCAGCCATCCACAAGGCAAGGGGAGGGTCCTCAGAATGAAATCTTAGACTGTGAGAAAGAGATTTCTCTTGTTTAAGCCACCTAGTCTATGGTGTTTTGTTATGGCAGCCCCAGCAGTAAAACACTAATAAACATTTTCCATATATGTGATCACAAGTTTTCAAGAATTACAAAGTAATAAAATGTGCATAACACTAAAGCCTTACGAAACATAATTCAATTTGTGATTAAAATTTTGAAAAAAAAATTAGATATTGCAAAATCTGAAGTTATTATTAGGAGAAATTATTACTGTATTTCAGAAGTATAAAAAATGTCCTCCAAAAGCATCCTCCCAACAGAATATTATATACAACAGATTTTAGACTATGAACTTTATTCTTAAATACTCAGTCTGAAAAACAGCAATTAAAATGATCATCTTGATATGAACAATTCAGCTCTAAAATTTAATGATAAATTTTATTTTCTATTACTAAGAATGTGTAGTATAAGCAGCTGAAAATTTTAATAACTATATGAACTGAAATATTTGGTTTCTCCTTATGAAATATTTTACTTTTTTAATGTGTATTTAATTTTTAGAGAGATAGCACATGTGCGCAAGCAGGGAGAACAGAGAGAGACAGAGACAGAGACAGAGAATCCCAAGCAGACTCTACACTGTCTGTGCAGAGCCTGACTCAGGGCTCCCCCCACCATTGTGAGATCAGGACCTGAGCCAAAATCAACAGTCGGTAGCTAAACTGACTGAGCCACCCAGGCGCCCCCTCATGAAATATTTTGGAGATAAATTTACATTAGACAGCATCACAGTAGGCATAATATATGATTTTTTATTTTCTTGTATTTAAAAAAATGTAATGTTTATTTATTATTGGGGGGGGGGTGGAGGGGCAGAGAGAGAGGCAGACACAGAATCCGAAGCAGGCTCCCAGCTCTGAGCTGTCTGCACAGAGAGCAATGTGGGGCTCGAACCCATGAACCGTGAGTGAGATCATGACCTGAGCCAGTCAGATATTTAACCAACTGAGCCACCCAGGCACCCCTATTTTCTTGTATTTTCTTGTATCTTGTATTTTATAGCAGATATTGTATAAATGCAAATATTAATTTTATATCCTAATTAATTTTGTGTAAAACATTGTGCACTATCATTGGTATATTAGAAACTATTATAACTTGTCCTCTCTCTCTCTCTGTCTCTTTTAAAGTACTTCCTTGAGAAGTACGTCAAGGAATTCCTTATTTTGTTTTAGGAGTCAATTTAATGTCTTATATTTTTTAACAAATTTTCAAAGTAAAACAATTTTTTTCTTAGAATTTCTTTTTCATCTTTTTTTATATTTGCCTAGAATTTGTTATTTTATAATTTCTGTAAATACCTTCTATCATAATTTTTATAGCACATATCACATTCTGAATAGGTCTGTACATTGTTGGCTTTCTTTTCCAATAGAATTGTCTTAGTTCTTAGCTCTGAAAGTGGTTATATAGTAGGACTATTTTGAATTAAAGACGTTCAAAGAGAAGAGAAAGGATGGATTTAATATGATAAATACAAATGTTTTTGGTACTGTGCCATGTTTTGACTAAATGCTACTGAATATTCATAAAACACACATAGAACAGTGTTCCAGATATGATCCTATAAATGTACATAGAGAGGAGGCAAACTGGGACGGACGGGGCAGAAGGGATAGAGACAAGAGTTCTGAAGACTGTCTTGCGTGATCAGACAATAGACAAAAATATAAAAATGAACTAAAAATGAGTTATCGTCACCATCTAATCACAAGCCAACATCACTTATCATATGTATGTGTGTAACATATGTCTTCATATATGTGTATAAGTACATTTAGACATACATACAGGTATGTGTATATACAAATTACATATATACAATTTCTAAATAAATGCCCAATTTTCAAACAAAAGTTTAAGCTAGAGAAGAATTGGGGAAGTGGTTACCATTCCAGGATTGAAAAAAAAAAAAATGCTGCAAAAGCCCAGAGTTGCATGTGGATCATATTATGGCTGATCTCTCATGTAGCTTCAGAGAGAAAGGTAATGTCAGAGAGAGAGTTTCCAAAGCCTTAATTTGCAGTGATTATCAAGATCACAGAGACAATGAGTCAACTTAATAAACCTTCAAAGAGTATTCATGTGTAAATTTGAGAATGTAAAGGCTAATTTACTGAAAAGATAATGTAATGGTTAAACAAATGAAAGAAATTGCACAATGATTGGGTGTACAGTGAATCGCAGAGGAACATATTATACTGTGAACCTAAGGAGCCTTTTTATTTTTAAATTTTAAATCAAGCAGAAGGTGGTAAGATCTGCCAAGTAAAGTCTATTCTAGTTAGGTCTGAAGATAAAATTCTATCTTTCTCTGTCTAGTTGATTTTAACTCACTGATATAAACCCTGGGGCAGAAAAAAATTTATGATAGGCAGGAATGATAATTAAGGGTGGTAATGACTGGGCTAGAAAGTACAGAACAAATTCAGGTATCCCTTTTCCTTTTTTTGCACCTAGACTTTCACATGTGAGAATACCTCTTGTATATTGGTTTCTGTGTAAGCTGCAAGTGGATTGAATGGGAAATGTGCATAAAATGATCATTCTGCTCATTGCTTCCTGTTTTGTGTTGCTATGACTTATTTTCTTCTTAATAAATCTCTTCGTTATCTCAGGTTTAACCTATTCTAACAAAAAAATTATATATGACTTAGTAATATGTTTCTGAAAGGAGGTAGTAAAGTTCATTCAAATCGAAACTTACCATTAATTACTCAATGGAGTCAGAGGTACTAAATGACCAGGTAGAGTCATACAGAAAGTGCACATTTTCTGACTTCTAATCCAGTACTTTTTCCATCATGATCTGCAATTCTTGGCAAAACACTATATTCTTCATTATATCAAGAAAGAAATGATTGGGCATAACACATTTTAAAGGAGACTCAGCTTTCAAACCAGCTTTCAAACTCAAAGAAATATTTTACAAAAGTATAGTATAGCGCCTCTCCCAATTTTTTTAAATTATGGCAAAATACATATAACATAAAATTTACCATCTAAATCATTTACTCTACTGTTCAATGATAATAAGTATATCCACGATGCTGTGCAATCTTCACAATTTTCATCTCTAGAAATCTTCTCATCTTGCAGAACTGAAACTCTATACTCAGTAAACACTATCTCTTCATTCCATTCTTCCCAAGCCCCTGGAAAACACTATTTTATTTTCTGTCTCTACAAAATAGACTATTCTCATTTTTCATACAAGTGGAATCATAGAGTATGTGTCTTTCTGGGTTTGGCTTATTTTAATTAGTATAATGTACTCAAGGTTCATTCATGTTGCAACATGTGTCAGAATTACCCTCCTTTTTAAGGTTGAGTAATAAATCTTCTGTTGGATATATATACCATATTTTGCTTACCTATTCAGCTGTCAATGGACATTTGCATTGCTTCTGCCTTTTAGCTATTATGAATAATGCTGCTATCAACATGTGTTTACAAATATCTCTTTGACACTGTTTTCAATTATTTTGGGTATGTATCCAAACATGGAATTGTTGGATCATGTGGTTATTCTACTTTTAATTTTTTGAGGAAGTGCAATACTACTTTCAACAGTGTTTGCATCATTTTACATTCCCTCCAGCGGTGCATAAGCATTCCAATTTCCCCACATCTTGTCAACATGTTATTTTATTATATTTTTAATAGTAGCCATCCTAGTGGGTGTTAGGTGAGATCTCATTGTGATTTTGATTTGCATTTTCCTAATGATTAGACATATTGAACATGTTTTCATATGCTTGTGGCCATTTGTATATCTTCTTTGGAGAAATGTCTCTTCAAGTCCATTGCCCATTTTTGAATTGGGATTTGTTGTTGTTGTGAGTTTTAGGAGTTCTCTCTATATTCTGGATATTAATCACTTATCAGATATATAATTTGCAAATATTTTCTCCCATTCTGTATTATAATTTATTATGTTGATAGTGTGTTTGATGCACAAAAGTTTTTAATTTTCATGAGTCCATTTGTTGTTGTTGTTTGTGTTTTTGTTGTCACATCCAAGAAATCATTGCCCATTCCAGTGTTGTGAAGCTGATTGCCTATGTTTTCTTTCAAGAGTTTTATAGATTTTAGCTCTTATGTTTATGTCTTTGATCCATTTTGAACTACTTTTCATATAAAGTGTTAGGTAAGGGGCCAAATTCCAAGTTCATTTTTGTATATGGATATCCATTTTTTCCTGCATCATTTATTGAAAAGACTGTCCTTTACCTATTGAATGGTCTTAGCATACTTGTTGAAACTCATTTGACTACACTAGTCTTTTTATATAGCTTAAACTTTCTTGTAGAATAAGATGATCTATAATGGGTCAGCTACAATATAAGAGCTTTTCTTTCTTGATAACCCTTAATGGATTTTTTTAAAACTTGGCAATACACTATGTTAATAGTGTCTTGGATACAGAAGCATCAATGACTAAAAACATAATTAAATAATGCATTTTAGTCTCTGATTACAGCTATTTTATAAATGAATATAAATTATTTTGATTTTTTTTTTTAACGTTTACTTATTTTTGAGACAGAGACAGAGCATGAACGGGGGAGGTCACAGAGAGAGGAAGACACAGAATCTGAAACAGGCTCCAGGCTCTGAGCTGTCAGCACAGAGCCCGATGCGGGGCTCGAACCCACGGACCGTGAGATCATGACCTGAGCCGAAGTCGGACGCTTAACCGACCAAGCCACCCAGGCACCCCGAACATAAGTTCATTTCTCTTCATTTTCACACATTTATATGTATTTAAGTATAAGTGTACAAGAATTTATCTCCCTAGATGCACACATACTTTGATATAAAACTATTCAAACTCCTTATATTGATTCACTTTTTTAATTGAAGTATAATTGATATATAATATCCAATTGGTTTCAGGTGTACATCATAGTGATTCAATATTTTTATACATTATGAAACGATCTCCATGACAAATTTAGTTACTTTCACTATACAATGTTATTACAATATTATTAACTACATTCCCTATGCTATATATTGCTTCCCCATGACTTATTTATTTTATAACTGGAAGTTTATACATTCATTCATTCTTTGCGTATTCATATATTCAAGTAACTATTATTGAAGACCTAGTAAATGACAAAGCACTGGAGGGGATCTGGGTCCACAAAGGTAAAGGAGAGCAGACATTGGCTCTTAAAGTCACTCTACATCAAAATAAATAAAGATCCTACAAAGTCATAGGAGCTACTATTAAAAACTACAAGGAGAGTGTATAGAAGATATCTGTAGCTTAGAGAAAGAAGATCAGGAAAGTATTAGAGAATATGGGTTTAGCTATATACAGTATACTGTACCATACATACATACATGCATTTATATATACATGCATATATATATATATATATATATATATATATATATATGGAAATATAATATATCATGCACTGGTGTATTATACATAATTATATATATCTATCTATCTAAATATTCAAATATAAAATGATTTTCTATATTGAAAACACTTCCAATATTTATGTGAGAATAGTCAAGGCACATATAAACTGTCCCACTACAATGAACACCTATATTGCCTAAAATAACTCATGAAATTAGTTTTAAGAACTCCCTAAAAATTTTTACCTATAAACCAAAGTCTCCTTCTCTCAGTAAAGTAGTAAGCTCCAAATTTCAGCTCTTTACACTGCATATTGTTGTTATCCTTATAAGAGAAAAACAGCTTCTGTGTCAAAAAATAGATCTAGCATTCCCATTAAAGAAAAATCTTCCTTTGGAATTACATCAAAGGAAATTGTTTCCAAACAAGACTGTCCATATGAGGCAAAGCACCTACCTCGCACCCTTAAGTAGATACCTTTTGTTAAAGCTATCATCTTAGAAAACTTTAAAAGCGGTGCCAAAAAACAAAAAAAAGCCCACAAAAACACAGTTTTCTGAACCATAGCCCATTAAATAAAGAGCTGAAACAAGAACTTCAATTTCTCAGGGTTTGATGTATACTCAAAATATGTGTTGGTTTCTTCTGGCAAATTAAAGCTGCCTTTTCTCTCAACCCATCTAGATAAATGCAATTTTGGACTTCTGAGGTGAAGTAGAGCAAACCTCACATAGCAATCACACATTTTCCCTCTAATGCTCCTCAATCACAAACTGCTATTCTATTTGAACACCTTTCTTAAGATAGATCTAAGTGAATCTTGTCAGTGTATTGTGATGTGGATGTGGATGACTAGGATAATCTCAGTGAAGGTATTCTGAAGGTCACCTAATGGTAAATGTAGATATCTCAACTCATCCTGCCATTTTGCCTTCAGAGGCTTTCAGCTCCAGTAGAGAAAAAATTTAAGAGAAATTTCCAGCCTGAAGTCAATGAAAGCTATGAATCTTCTTAGAGAATTAGCCCGAATGGAAATATCATAATGAAACTATTTAGCTTTGTTTCAATTCTGCTTAACCAACTCCCATAAGAAAATTTGCTGTATTTTACAATTTAACAAATATATCCTAAGGAAATAATTAAAATAGATTATTACTTTTTGCATTTATTTCTATAAAAGGATTTCAAATTGAAATGCTGCAACATAGTAAAATTCTAATACGATTTGCAGACATTAGTAAGTGAATGCTTTCAAAATCTGTTGAATTAAACTTACTCTTCAAAAATTACTGGGCTAAAGTAGATGCTAAAATGGAGCCAGATACAACAGTACAGCTTATAATTATGTATGAGAAAATCAAGCAGATAGAAAGTACCCTGTTTTAACAACTAGTCTTTGTTTTTACTACATTTTTTTTATTCTGGAAAATTTGGTTATTTTTCATAAAAAACATGTGATGTATGTTAAAATGTGTTTGCATTATTTTAAAGTTAATAACTAGGGTTTTTAAATTTCTTTTTAATTCTAACATGATAACTATTGCTGGTGAAAATGATTGAGGAACAATCCTTTTTCATTACGAGTAGCTAACATGTCCAAATTACAGCTTCCATTTATCTCCTCTACCCCAACCAGTACCTTCTTTTCCTTCTCCTGCTCTTCCTCACTCTTTACTTTCCAATTTTCTCCCTCTCCACACCACCTGTTTTTCTTTTCTTTGGGGAACATTACTGAAAAGAATTTGGGTGTCCAGCAGGAAAATGTAAACAGTTTCCCCCATCCCAGAGATTTAGAGCTTCTGTTAATGAACTGTGACACTGGAAGTCCATTCAACTGTCCTTAAAAATCAAAGAAAACACTCTTTTTTAAAAGACAGGACTGTTATTCTTTACTCTCTAATAATGCCTAACAGGACTTGAGATATGCTTCTTGAGTAACTCCTACACTCTGTCCTTAAGAATAAAGAATACAAGTATGTATTCCAGACCTGCCATACTAACACATGGCAATCCATTGACTCCGTCCCTACCCCCCGAAATGCTAGTCTTGACAAGTTATATAGGAAAATAGAGAGAAATCATTATACATTAGTGAATTAAAGCTACAACTATAGTTCAATGACAAAAACAGACTTTCATGCTGACTTAAATAGCACATTTTAATCTTCATTTTGGAGATCAGTATATAAAAAGCTTGCTTAGAATTTTGACTTTCCCTTCCTTCCTTTTTACTGATTCTAGGCAAAGGCATCCATGTATCTAACAAACCTCAAAATTTTAGGAAATATTGAATTATGAAATCCACAACCTCCCAACACTGAACTGAACTAGTTCCTAAATTCTAGTTTGTAAAATGCCTCTCCAATCACTACTCTCTTCATCATACCCTGAGACTATCATCATCTCTCACTTGGGACTTCTGTCACCACTTTTAGTTGGCCAGACTCCTCTCTATTCTCTTCGTCAGTCAGTCCATTTTCCATACTGCCAGTGTTTTTATTTCTAAAGTGAAGATTCAATTACATAGCAACTGAGCTCAAAAACATCCAAAGGCGTTCAGATGTCTGGATCAAGTCCAAATTTCTCGGTGTGATTGCTTAGCGCCTTCATATTCTCATCCCAGCTACGTTTACCTCTGGCTATGTATGTCCATTATTTTAAACATAACCAAAATAACAGTGTCCCAAAGTATCATTCTCTTTGATGCCATTGTGCCTTTAGATATTTCTATTTCCTTTTTTTTTTTTTTTTGGATTGTCCTTCTTTCAACATATCCTCCTACAGAACATTTGATAATACCATGCTTTGAGATTCAGCCAACTATCAACTCTGTTGTGAAGGCTTCTCCCTTCCAGAACTTTTTGTCTGATCCACACCCCGTAGAGCATTTAGAACTTTGTATTACAAGTATTCCTTTCTATGCATGTCTTCCCCACAAAGAAGTTAGCTATGTCAAGTTTATCATCACATTTATTCTCTCTACAAGGTTTTTCAAGGCCTTGCTTTCCTTAACTCAGAATCCATAAGTTAAATAAAATAAAATACTGGGGTCCCAGAAGGAATACTGGAGCAGTGCACTTTGTTGGAAGCTTCTTTTGGCTATTCCTGAGACCAGCTGCCTGGGGTCTGGAATCTAAAGGGGGAGGAAGCATACTGGAGAACTTGAAACATAAGGAGGATTTTTACAGAGATATCAAAAACTTTTGACTTAACAAGAGACTTCATAATATGAAGATTTGATGGTATTTTTCTTTTTGATAAAACTAGGAGTGGTGAGTTAAAATGTTCTCATGGTGTTTGGTTGAAATATGTATCTAATCTAACCCTTAGATATTCACTATCATTATGACTGTTCAGATAAGTTAGCACAAAGGATAGTCAATAAATCTCAACTCAAAATGTACAAAATTTCAAAAATTATGTAGCAAGAACGGATATTTGTTTCACAGATCTGACAATATTAATGTTAAAAAGGGAGTTTAGATATCAAATGCCATGTCTTCATTTTACATAGAAGGTATTAGGAAACTGAGTTCCAGAACCTCGAAATATGTACTTCAGATTACACAGCCAATTTAGATGTGGAGCCAGTGCTTGAATCCAGATCCCATTTATTATTTGCTTGCATATTCATAAATTGGTCCATTTTCATTAGATAAGGGACAGATTCATCATTCTTGCTTACCCTCTTGCAAAATATATTCTCCAGGCCCCTTCTCTCTTTCCCCATAAGATCTGCCTAGGATTTAGTTCCTTGACCAATAAGACTTCCTTCCAAGCTTCTTGAAAGTCAGTTAAACTTTTGTAGGATCCTCTTGTAGTGCCTCATAAATAAATTTATACGTAAGTTTATGCTGTAGAACATGAAGCCTGAGGACTTAAATCACATATGCAGACTTTAAAAGCAATTTAGAGAGTATTAATATTTGTAGGCAAGTTGGAAATATTTCCTTTCGAAAGGAAATAGCTACATATTTCCAAACTTACTGGTTATTACACACTCATTTTTATCATTATTGCTTTTCAGTTTGAAAAATAGAACCCATGACCTTTTGTCTGCAATAAGAGAGGGAAGAGATATAGGGACCTCGACTAACAAAGATTATTCATGAATTCTCAATTAGACTCTCTCCAAAGGATGGTTGCATATTTAATTAGGCTTCTATGACCTATAAAAACATTGAAAAGATTTCCTTTTCTAAAGACATAATCTCTGTATTTACAGATTAATATACTAATGGTAACAAACTGCATCCATCACACACTTGAAATTTTCATAAAAACTAAAAGATTACTCTGGAAGGACAAATTTAAAGTTACTTAAATTTTTTAAATGTTTATTTATTTTTGAGAGACAGAGAGAGATAGAGCATGCATGGAGGATGGGCAGAGAGAGAGGAAGACACATAATTTGAAGCAGGCTCCAGGCTCTGAGCTATCAGTACATAGCCCAACACAGGGCTTGAACCCACAAACCATGAGATCATGACCTGAGCCAACGTCAGATGTTTAACCGACTGAGCCATCCAGGCACCCCTAAAATCACTTTAAACCATTGTTAAAACTGGTGATACTTCATTTCATAAGACAAAAATTATACATATATCAGTTTAATGTTTAATTGATGTATGTAAACAGAGTTCATATTTCCAGTTATAATTTGGCAGAACATATGTTTAGATTCTCATGAATTGGGCAATTCAAGTATTAAATTACAGAAATATTTTACCTAATCTTCATAAAAGCAAGATTTAAAGGCACTTCCATTCATTTTTGTGCTTTAGTTCCAGAGTTGGAGAAAACAATATCCAGTATGTTAAAACTTCATTATTAAAACACTCATTGACTGGCTAAGAACAAAATGCTGATGCCCATGTAAAGACACTGGTTGCATAGACAAGGTGCTTTTATAAACTAAAGCAAACAGGAGCATTTAGATTCAAAGCATCCAATAATAGCATTTACTTTAGAAAGAAAATTGTAACATCTTCAAGGAGTATAAGCAAAATAACCACTGAGGAAATACATATTGCTTAAGGTTAGCATTCGGTTTCTTAGGAAAAATAGTCTCAAGTTTTCATCCCTTACATAATATAAGAATTTGTAATTTACCATAGCAGCTGAGCAAAAAATAAAATAAATTATGGCTAAAATAATATTTTAATGGTGAACTTTTATTAAATGTTTATAGAATTGTAATTTGTGGTACCATACATTTATAAGATTAGAATTTTATTGCCTTTCAACCAGTCTGCTGTCTTGTACATTCACTAGAAAGTGAATGAATATTTATTTTTAAAATAATTGGTGCCAATATATTTATTTGAACTACCTTTCTAGGGAATTTTGTACTTTCAAAATTTATGACAGGGCATACGAGAAAGATTTTGAATCATAAGTCAATGACTATTGTATTTTAAGCCATTTCCTCTATTTTACCAGTATTGTTGCTACAAATTGATTCTTAAAAATATTTTAACCCACACGCACCATACCTGGAGTAGTCCTAGCATAAGGCTTTTTTCTCAGCCTGTCTTCTCAGTTAGCTTTTATCCCAGCCTTACTATTTATTATTGTTAGTAGTGGCAGTAATAGTAGCGGTCATAAAATAAGCCAAAAACAGTTTAGTAGACTTCTAATTGGTGCTTTCAGAAGTTAATAAGGTTTCATTTCTTGGTGTGTATGACAAATACGCAGAAACTATAGTTCCTACTTTAATATGTAGCTGAAAAATGATCATCAATAAATGGTTTGTCTTTTCTCCACCCTTCCCAAATTCAAGGTACTTTCATCATCCTTTTGAGAATAGTATGTAGGCCCTTGATGAAGTTCCTTATAACTCAAGTATCTAGAGAGAGCTAACTTTTCCAGGATTCTGGTACAGTGGAGAAATATTCAATGCCACATTTCTGCCAGCCTCTTGGTATATTAACCAATTATACCTTAACATGCCTTGACCCATAAGATGCAATGAAACAGTAGGCTACCAGTCAGCAGGGCTGTGGGAAATAATAGTTTATGTATATGAGACATGTAGGGGAAATAAAAGCTAGGTAGTTATGCCATATAGTATATAGATGATGCTTGGATATTCATTCTACATGTGGTATAATGTGAAAGAATTAAAAAAATACTTCCTGGATTATACCAATGGCTCAGTAAGTGTAAGGATATTCCTCCATTTCCTTCAGTCTTACTCTGTTACAGACTACCAAATTCTATAATAGTTTCATTTCACAAACATTTATTATATTTCACTTTGTGCCAAGCACAAAGATGAATAAATATGGCCCCTGTCTAAGAAGCTACATTCTAATTGGAGATTCCAACACCTAAACAAATAATTATAATATAATGCACTGTATTAACAAGGAAATGGCCGAGTATGTGAGAACTGATAAGGAACACCAGTAATCTGTTTCAAAGAAGGTATTTTGAATGAAATAACAAGGAGTCTAAAGAATGTGTAACATGTTGGAAGGAAAATTAATTTAAAGGAAACAACATAAATTATAAACACCATGCTGTATTGCAAGCGTTCTGGTATTACTGGGAAATAAAGTAAATCAAGCAATAATGAGCAATATAAAGTTAAAGAAAAAAATCAGAAGGCAAATAATGAGTAATCTTCATTTTATGTTATGTTAAAGAACTTAGATTTTTGGAGTGCTTGGGTGGCTCCATCGGTTAAGGACTCTTGGTTTCAGCTCAGGTCATGATCTCACAGTTTGTGAGTTTGAGCTCTGCATGGGGCTCCATGCTGACTGTGTAGAGCCTGCTTGGAATTCTCTTTCCCCCTCTCTCCCTGCCTCTCCTCCACTTGTACTCTCTCTCTCTGTCTCAAAATGAATAAGCTTAAAAAAAGTTTTAAAAATTTATACTTTTAGCACTGTATATGATGTATGTATAATGGCACACTGACGTATCTTGGTCAAAATAAATCTCAATTACAGACAAGATATGGTTCAGGGGGTGGGAAAGTGGATCCATTCTCAAAGGGAGGGGTTGCAAAAATATGTGTCCATTATTGAAATCAGCCACAAGCAGTGAGTGACATGATCAGAATTATATTTTAGGTTGTAGTTGGTAGCCCAAGGTGCATATTAAAATAATTGGTATCTTCCTCTTCACCTACTTAATCATAAACTCTAAAGATAGAATCAAAGTATACTACTTTGAAAACAGTTATCCAATCATATTTTAAGTGCAGTCTTGGTTGAGAAATACTACCTTCACTATATCATGCCGATGGCAACATCAGGCGACTACATTTGAGTCAAGTGTTTTTATTTTTGTTTTATTTTTTTGTGTCTAACAGAAGTTAATGCCTGTTGGGTCAAGCAAAAGGATACACTGTCCAACTATTGGGGTATCTTATATAATCAAAGAATGATGTGAAATAACTAAGCCTTGGAAAGTGTAGAAATTAGGACATTTGTGAAGAACTCAACTGTGAGTGTTAATGAATATGACTTTCTAATATACTGTCAAAATTATTAAGGTACCAAGTCTCCACATTTCAAAATGCTGGGGAAAGAGAATCTGATAGGGCAATCTTATGTCATGTATTCACTGCTGGACCAACCGTGGACTGGGCTATTAAGCAGAAGCATGGCTCCTTAGGGTCCAGCCCTGTGGGTGAGGGAGGAAGCTGTCAGAATAACACATCTGATCCTCCAATCTAATGTTGTCCATTGCACCAGTATGCAAATAATGGAATTAGAAAAATATTTTAAGGGAGTACTGCAATAATTCGGTTATAAAATGATTCAGAACTAACCTATGATATGGAATTAATATATGGAATCAATAATACGGAAAATTTTTAAGCTACTCTGAAATACAGAATCATAACTTACAAAGCCAGATAATCAATTGATATTCATAGATTTTAGGAATTGGAGACCCTATCAAATATATAATATGGTGTAGTGATCTCATACATTCCAGGAATGGTGCAATTAGAAAATAGGAACACAATTCAACAAAACAGAAACTGTACATTCCAAGGTAATTTTGTAATCAATTTTTTCAATTTTCAACTGATTACATAGTAGGAATATAGTTTGTATTTAATAAACCTCAAATAATTGAGCAAAGTGTATTATGAATTTAAATATAAAATATAACCAAATTAAGTACAAATTTTCTTGAAATGCTCAGTTATATTAAGTAGGTTTCTGAGGAAGGAAGTCTGAAATGATTCAGATTCAGGAAAAGAATTTGGATATTATATATGTATGCATAGACACACACACATATGTATAATCTGCTATATCTAACATACATAATCTGCATATATTATCTGCTAACATATAATCTGCTAATATATATACATATATATATGATATATATATGTATATACATATATATATCATATATATATGTATATATATATGATATATATGATATATATATGATATATATATGTATATATATATATATATATGATATATATGATATATATATGATATATATATGATATATATATATGATATATATATATACCTGATAACATATAAAAGTACCTTGAATTGTGGTGAATGTTGAAGAAACAAATTAGAATAAGACCTAAAGAACATTGCTAACTGAATATATATTAAAGTACTGAAATCACAGTTTAATAACCCCCCGTAGGTCCATATGGAGGCACTAAATTATGGAGTTGCTTGGAAAGGTTGCAAAGCTGAGGACAAGAATATTTTATTTTGATAAGTTTTGTATTTGCATATTTAATGACCATACATGAGTAAGGAGGAAAAAAGCAGTCATTTTCGATATTTCAGAGATGTCCAGAAGATTTAAAAAAGGTCCGTAAAAAGAAAAAGGAGAACTATATTGCCTTGATGTACTGACTTTCATTTTGAAAGATCACATAGATTTTTACAGATTTAACAACCTGACATACAGAGATCACTTCAACCTCTACTGAAATACAATCAGCCTAGGGGTGAAACTCACCTGTTATTAAACGGCCTCTGGCAGCACTACAAAATACTTTAGTACAGAAAATAAAAGAGAAGGTCAAACTTCATTAAAACTTCTAGGAGAAGTTACCACAGGGCTAGTGAATCTTAGGGAAGAATTGGTTCCAACCAAAGTGAACCTGCATTATTTGACAGAGAAGATAGTACTTAAAAGAAAAAAAAATCATCGATTCTCTCAGTAACAAGGAAGTAGCTATAGAGAAACCAGGCCAGTAAAAGGAAAACATCCATACATCTTGACCTCTCTTCTTCCTACTGCCTTAGCCATCTGGGGTGGGATGAGAGTTGTTAAAAGAGACTATTCTGTTATAAAAATCAGAAACTACATTAAAACAATTTTGCTTTTGTTAGGACATGAATTTGAGTGAGTTCATGGTCACCAGATTTAATCAGAAGTAAGAAGGCATTGGCTGTTATTCAACATAGTATTGGAAGTCTTAGCCTCTGGAATCTGACAACACAAAGAAATAAATAGCATCCAAATCGGTCAGGAGGAGGTCAAACCTTCACTCTTCACAGATGGCATGGTACTCTATATGGAAAACCCAAAAGATTCCACCAAAAAAACCTGCTAGAATTGATTCATGAATTCAGCAAGGTTTCAGGATATAAAATCAATGCAGAAAACTTGATTGCATTCCTATACACCAACAATAAAGCGACAGAAAGAGAAATCAAGGAATAGATCCCATTTACAGTTGCACAAAAAAACAACCATAAAATACCTAGGAATAAATCTAACCAAAGAGGTGAAAAATCTATATGCTGAAAACTATAGAAAGCTTATGAAAGAAATTGAAGACACCAAAAACTGGAAAAAGATTCCATGCTCTTGGATAGAAAGAACAAATATTGTTAAAATGTCGATACTACTCAAAGCAATCTACATATTCAATGCAATCCCTATCAAAGTAACACGAGCATTCTTCACTGAACTAGAACAAATAATCCTAAAATTTGTATGGAACCAGAAAAGACCCCGAATAGCCAAAGCAATCTTGAAAAAGAAAACCAAAGCAGGAGGCATCACAATCCCAGACTTCAAGCTATACTACACAGCTGTAATCATCAAGATGGTATGGTACTGGTACAAGAACAGACACTCAGATCAATGGAACAGAATAGAGAACCAAGAAATGGACCCACAAACGTATGGCCAACTAATCTTGGACAAAGCAGGAAAGAATATCCAATGGAATACAGACAGTCTCTTCAGCAAGTGATGCTGAGAAACATGCAGAAGAATGAAGCTGGACCACTTTCTTACACCATACACAAAAATAAACTCAAAATGGATGAAAGACCTAAATGTAAGACAGGAAGCCATGAAAATCTTTGAGGAGAAAGCAAGCAAAAACCTCTTTGACCTTGGCCGCAGCAACTTCTTACTCAACACGTCTCCGTAGGCAAGGGAAACAAAAGCAAAAAGGAACTACTGGGACCTCATCAAAATAAAAAGCTTCTGCACAGCGAAGGAAACAATCAGCAAAACTAAAAGGCAACAGACAGAATGGGAGAAGATATTTGCAAATGACATATCAGATAAAGGGTTAGTATCCAAAATCTATAAAGAACATATCAAACTCAACACCCCAAAAAAAAGAATCCAGTAAATAAATGGGCAAAAGACATGAATAGACACTTCTCCAAAGAAGACATCCAGATGGCCAACCGACACATGAAATAATGCTCAACATCGCTCATCATCAGGCAAATACAAGTCACAACCACAATGAGATACCACCTTACACCTGTCAGAATGGCTAACATGAACAACTCAGGCAACAATAGATGTTGGCGAGGATGCAGAGAAAGAGGATCTCTTTTGCATTGTTGGTGGGAATGCAAGCTGATGTAGCCACTCTGGAAAACAGTATGGAAGTTCCTCAAAAAACTAAAAATACAACTACCCTATAATCCAGCAATTGCAGTACTAGGCATTTATCCACGGGATACAGGTGTGCTGTTTCTAAGGGACACATGCACCGCCATGTTTATAGCAGCACTATCAACAATAGCCAAAGTATGGAAAGAGCCCAAATGTCCATCGATGGATGAATGGATAAAGAAGGTGTGGTATATATATACAATGGAGAATTACTTGGGAATCAAAAAGAATGAAATCTTGCCATTTGCAACTACGTGGATGGAACTGGAGGGTATTATGCTAAGTGAAATTAGTCATTCAGAGAAAGACAAAAATCCTATGACTTCACTCATGTGAGGACTTTAAGAGACAAAACAGATGAACATAAGGGAAGGGAAACAAAAATAATATAAAAACAGGGAGGGGGACAAAACAGAAGAGACTCATAAATATGCAACTGAGGGTTACTGGAGGGGTTGTGGGAGGGGGAATGGGCTAAATGGGTAAGGAGCACTAAGCAATCTACTCCTGAAATCACTGTTGCACTATATGCTAACTAATTTGGATGTAAATTAAAAATAAGTTATTAAAAAAAGAAGCTATTGGCTAGATGGCTTTAAATGATTAAAGTCTTAAGTTAACCCATCAGTTCTATAAGAAATTCTCACCAAAATAATCCCTTATATACCTTTAAATCTCATTTATCAGACTGAAGAGGATTACAGCACCATTTAGGGAATAAACAAGCTGAACACTACTACCAATTAAGAGAAGGTAAGAATTACGCCTTTCCAATATCTCAGTTCACATGCCTCACCACAGGATTTCATTTCTAATATTCAAAATTTCAGAAATGATCTGCAAAGAGAATGCTGTGGGGTCATTATTTTGCTGGTACAAATATTGCATATTAAACTTATCTGGGAGGAAACTGTTATTTTTAGAAAATATAAACATCTGTACCTCATAATTATAGTAATCTACCAGGAAGAGAAGAAGGAGAGACACATTAGTTGTGAGCAAGCCATGACTAGATTACTTGTAAGTGGTCAGACTGAAAATTTGGATCATCTCATTTTAGGAAAGACTGAGGGAGATACTCTAATGAGGAGTTCATAATGGCTGCTTGCCAAGAAATCAGTTGACTGGTCTCTGTCAGAGTCTATCATTCACCTCATTAGGCAAGTGAAAAATGGAGCTCCTGAACTCTCTCAACTTCATTCCCCACAGACTTCTGACCCATTGAAAGGCTAATCATGAAGAACACTAACTCTGATTTGACAGTAATACATTTCAGTCTCAGTACTGATACACTGCAGAAGAGTTTGAAGGCCCATCTCTGGTTTTTCAAAGGCAAAATAAAATAAAAAAATAAATAAGACGTATCAAATTATTGAACCAAATATTTTCTGAAAAAGTTCCAGTTAACATACTTCTTTAAAGTTTTTTTTTTTTGCAGACCATCTGCTTTCTGACCACAGTTTAGCTACTGATACCCTAAAATGAATTTAAAAGTCATTTCTTCTCAATGACCCCTCTTTGAACAAGATTCCCTCTATTTAATTTCTCATTCTTTATTCTCTTTTTCTGCTTGAACACTTCTACTTTTTATTCACTCATTCTTGTAGACAGCTATTTATTATTCTATTTCAAAAGTTTGTTCATCCTTCCATGCATAAATTACTATATTTTTGATAAATATTTTATTGAAGTTTAACATATATAAAGTATGCAAATCATCAGTGTATGGTGATTACATCATAAAATATCCATGTAAATGTATACAAATAAAGAAATAAAATACTATCGGCACTGCAAAAGCACTCATTTTTTGGTCCCTTTCCAGTCATTATTACCTTCTCCCCAAAAGTAACCATGTTCCTGATGTCTAACACCATTAGTTTTCCCTATTTGAACAATGAAATGGAATAACAAATTAGGTAATCTTTTGTGTCTAGTTTTTTTCATTCAACATTGTCTTCCATATTCATCCATACTTTAAAAAAGAATTTTAATGCTTTTTTCATTTATTTTTGAGATAGAGCCAGAGAGAGAGAGAGAGCGCTAGCAAGCGTGAGTTGGGAAGGGGCAGAGAGAGGGAGAGGGAGACAGAATGTGAAGCAGGCTCCAGGCTCTGAGCTGTCAGCATAGAGCCCAACACAGGGGTCAAACCCACGAACTATGAGATCATAACCTGAATTTAAGTTGGATGCTTAACCAACTGAACCACCCAGGTGCCCCCATCCATACTGTAAACTATAGTTCTAGCTTGATCTTTCTCTTGCTTTATTATGCTAAAATGGATAAATACAAATTTATTTTCTATTCTGAAGTTGGTAGACTGTTGCTTCTTCCAAGTTCTGTGCTATTAAACATTTGTTCCCATAAATATTTTTGTCCATGTACCATACTATTTCAGCTGTCTTCTATATGTAGGAATGGAATTTCTGAGGAATAGCAACTATTTATATTCCTCTTTAGCAGAAACTAAACAAACACTTTTCAAAATGATTATACCATTTTATACTTCCATCAACAGTATCTGAGAGTTCCGTTTGGTTCATATCCTTGACAATTACCATAATACATTTTTTACCATATGAAAAATTACAGTGGATAAAAAGTAAAATAGCAAATAAAAAACATAGCAAAAATAGCAACAGAAATGGCAAAAATTATATTTTATAATGAAATAAAAAACATCCCTACCAACAATTACATTTTTTATGCTCTCCATGCTTTTGATTGTCAGTTATCTGGTGCTACTTAAATTTGCTATGACTATACTGTTTATATAAAACATTTTGCCATTTACTTATCTATTTATTTCAGTTTATTTATAACCAAAGTATCAAATTATGTATTGTTTGAATCTGTACACTATTGTAAGAAAGAGTGCTAACCGGATATTACTGTTTTAGACAAACTATTTATAACAGTACTCTTAGCAACTACATTGATTTCCCCAGGAAATACAAATAGCACACTAGAATTGTTTTTTATTGCACCAACCATAGACCATATCTTTTATCTTCTACTTTTATGAGATGAGGACACTAGTGCTCCCACATGTCCTCCTCATCCTCCTTAATCAATTGTATCTCTCACCCTCTCTAATTTATACCTACAACTTGCATTTTTTCTCTGCTGACCAGATTTACATTCCATTACTTAATCAGCATTAATCCTTATAACTCATATACATTGATTCAATCTACATATTTTTTAGTGAACACTAAAACAGTATATTATGTTTATATTTCCTTCACAATAGAGAAAATATCAGGGCCATGTACAACTCAAAGAGAACGTTATCATAGTCATGGCTGAATGAATTTCCTATATTCATTTCACCACATCCTCATGTTTTCAAAGGAATTAATCATCCCACTTATTTTTCAAGGAAGTTAATCATCATATTTAGTTTTTTATGAGAAGCACTTGCTTTTTAAATTTTAATGCCAGTGTAATTAACATGAAATGTTATATTAGTTTCAGCTGTACAATATAGAGATTCAACAATTTTATTGATTACTCAGTGCTAATCACCATCGGTATACTCTTAATCCCCTTCACCTATTTCACCCATCTTCCCACTCACTTCCCTTCTAGTAACCATTGGTTTGTTGTCTATATTTAAGAGTCTGGGTTGTTGTTGTTTTTTTTTGTCGTTTTTTTCCTTTGTTCGTTTTGTTTCTTAAATTTCACATATGGGTGATATACGGTATTCATCTTTCTCTGAATTATTTAGAGATCCTGGATCTGGATCCTCTAGACCAACCATGCTGCTGCAAATGGTAAGATTTCATTCTTTTCTGTGGTGGAGTAATGTTCCATTGTATACATACACCACTTCTTTATCTTTCATCTATCAGTGGACAATTGGTTTGCTTCCATAATTTGGCAATTGTATATAAAGCTGCAATAAACATAGGGGTGCATATATCTTTTTAAATAGGTGTTTTTGTATATTTTTGGTAAGTACCAGTAGTGGAATTACTGGATCATATGGTAATTTTATTTTTAATTTTTCGAGGAACCTCCATACTCTTTCACAGTGGATGCACCAGTTTATATTCCCACCAATAGTGCATGAGAGTTCCTTTGTCTCCACATCCTGGCCACACTTATTTTTCTTGAGGTTTTGATTTTAGCCATTCTGACCAGTGTGAGGTAATATTTCATTGTGGTTTTGGTTTGCATTTGCCTGATGATGAGTGATGTCGAGCATTTTTTCATATGTCTGTTGGCCACCTGGATGTCTTCTTTGGAGAAATGTTTGTTGTAGTCTTCTGCCTATTTTTAAATTGGATTACTTGGTTGTTGGGTGTAGAATTATGTAAGTTCTTCACATATTTTGAATCCTAACACCCTACTGAATATGTCATTTGCAAATATCCTCTCCCATTGAGCAGGTTGTCTTCTTGTTTTGTTGATTGTTTCCTTGGCTGTGTAGAAGCTTTTTATTTTGATATAGTCCCAATAGTTTATTTTTACTTTTATTTCATTGCCTTAGGAAATATATCTAGAAAAAATGTTGCTATGGCCTATAGAAATTAGTGCCTGTGTTCTCTTCTAGGATTTTAATGGCTTCAGGTCTCACATTTAACTCTTTAATCCAGTTTGAGTTCAATTTTCTGTACAGTGAAAGAAAAGTGGTAGTGGTCTAGTTTCATTCTTTTACATGCAGCTGTCTAGTTTTCCCATCACCATTTGTTGAAGAGACTGTCTTTTCCCATTATATATTCTTGCCTCCAATATCAAAGATTACTTAACCATATAATCATTGATTAGCCTCTGGGCTCTCTATTCTATTCTGTTGATCTACATGTGTATTTTTTGCCACTATGATATTGTTTTGATTACTACAGGTTTGTAGTATATCTTAAAATCTGGGACTGTGATACCTCAAGTTTTGTTTTGTTTTGTTTTGTTTTTTTCCAAGATTCCTTTGGCTATTCGAGGTCTTTTGTAGTTCCATAGAAACTTTAGGATTGTTTGTCCTAGTGCTGTGAAAAATGATTTTGGTATTTTGATACACATTACATTAAATCTGTAGATTGCTTTGGTAGTATGGACATTTTAATAATATTTGTTCTTCTAATCCATGAGCATTTAACATCTTTCCATTTGTTTGTGTCATCTTCAATGTCTTTCATCAATGTCTTATAGTTTCAGAATACTTGAAACTATAGTTTTCATCTCCTTGATTAAGTTTATTCCCAGGTATTTTATTATTTTTGTTCAGTTTTAAACGGGATTGTTTTCTGCTACTTAACTTTTAGCATATAGAAATGAAGAAAACTTACTAAATTCATTTTTCAGTTCTAGCAGTTTTTTGGTAGAGTTTTTAGGGTTTCCTATATATAATACCATGTCATCTTCAAATAGTGAAAGTTTTACCTCCTGCTTACCAATTTGGATGCTTTTATTTCTTTTTGCTTTCTGATTGCCATGGCTAGGGTTTCTAGTACTATGTTGAATAAAAGTGCTGAGAGTGGACATCCTTGTCTTGTTCCTGATCTTATAGGAAAAACTCTGTTTTATACCATTGAGTATGATGTTAACTGTGGGCTTTCCTTATAAGGCTTTTATTATGTTGAGGTATATTCCCTCTAATCCCATTTTATTGAAAGTTGTTATCATAAATGAATGTTGTACTTTGTCAAATGCTTTTTCTTCATATATTGAAATAATTTTTTAACTTTTTTTCTTGATGTGATATACCACGATGATTCATTTGTGAACACTGAACCACTTTTGCTACCCAGGAATAAATCCCACTTGATCATGGTGAATGTCTTTTAATGTACTTTGGATTTGGTTTGCTAATATCTTGTTGGGGATTATAGTATCTATGTTTGCTAGAGATGTTGACCTATAGTTCCCCCCCCCCTCTCTCTGTAGTGTATTTATCTGGTTTTGGTTATTGGGGTAATGCTGGCCTCATAGAATGAATTTGGGAGCTTTTCTTCCTCTTCTATTTTTTGTTAGGTTGAGAAGAATAGGTATTAACTCTTCTTTAAATGTTTGGCAAAATTCACCTTGTGAAGCCATCTGGCCCTGGACTTATGTTTGTTGGGAGTTTTTTGATTACTGATTCAATTTCATCACTGGTACTCAGTCTGTTCAAATTTTCTATTTCTTCCTGCTTCAGTTTTGGTAGGTTATATGTTTCTAGAAATGTATTCATTTCTTCTAGGTTGTCCAACTTGTTGGCATGTAAGTTTTCATAATATTCTCTTACAATGCTTTGTATTTCTGTAGTGTCAGTTGTTAATCCTCCTTTTTATTCCCAATATTTTGTATTTGTGTCCTCTCTGTATCTCTCTCTGTCTTTGTCTCTGTCTCTCTCTCTTTGATGAGTTTGGCTAAAGGTTTATCAGTTTCATTGATATTTTCAAAGAACTAGCTCCTGGTTTTATTTATTTATTCCAGTTGCGTTTTTAGTTTATATTTAATTTCTTTCTGCTCTAATCTTTAATATTTCCTTCCCTTTATTGGTTTTGAGTTTTGTTTTCTTATTTCTTTTTCTAGCTCTTTTAGGGCTAGAAAGATTGTTTATTTGAGATTTATGTTGTTTCTTAAGGTAGGCTTCTATTGCTATAAAACTTCCCTCTTAGAACAGCTTTTGCTGCATCCTAAAGATTTTGGACCATTATGTTTTCATTTTCATTTGTCTCCATGTATTTTTTTAAAATTTCCTCTTTGATTTCTGGTTGACCCACTCATTGTTTACTAGCATGTTATTTGACCTTCATGTATCTGCAGTCTTTCCAGATTTTTACTTGTGGTAGATTTGTTTCATAGTGTTGTGGTTGACAAAGATGCATGGTGTGACTTAAATCTTTTTTAATTTGTTGAGACTTGTCTTGTGGCCTAATATGTGATCTATTCTGGGGAATGTTCCATGTGCACTTGAAAAGAATGTGTATTCTGGTATTTAGGATGAAATGTTCTGAATATATCTGTTAGATCCATTTAGTCCAATGTGTTTTTCAAAGCCACTCTTATTGATTTTCTGTTTGCATGATCTATTCATTGATGTAAATGGGGTGTTAAAGTCCTCTACTATTATTAAATTACTATTGATTACTTTCTTCATGTTTGTTATTAGCTGCTTCATGTATTCAGGTGCTTCTCTGTTGGGTGCACAAATATTTACAATTGTTGTATCTTGTTAGGTTTTCTCTTTTCTGTTTATGAAGTGTCCTTTGTCTCTTGTTACAGTCTTTGTTTTAAACTCTATTTTGTGTGATATAAGCATTTTTACCTTATATATTTTTTTCACTTCCATTTGCTTGATAAATGCTGTTCATCCTTTTGCTTTCAATCTGTATGTGTCTGTAGGTCTGAAATGAGTCTCTTGTAGGCAGTACGTAGATGAGTCTTGCTTTTTTATCCATTCCATCACCCTAGGTCTTTTGATTGGAGCATGAATCCATTTATATTTAAAGTAATCATTCATAGGTATGTACTTATTGTCATTTTATTACTTGTTTTATAGTTATTTTTGTAGTTCTCTTTTTTTTCCCCCATCTCTTGCTCTCTTCCCTCATTGTTTGCTGGCTTTCTTTATTGATAAACTTGGATTCTCTTCTCTTTAGTTTTTGCATATCTATTACTGGTTTTCGATTTGCGGTTACCATTAGGTTTATATATAACATCTTTCTTTTTTTATTAAATTTTTTTAATGTTTATATTTGACAGAGAGAGAGAGAGACAGAGCATGAGTGGGGGGAGGGGCAGAGAGAGAGGGAGACACAGAATCTGAAGCAGGCTCCAGGCTCTGAGTGGTCAGCGCAGAGCCCGACATGGGGCTCAAATCCACAGACTGCGAGATCATGACCTGAGCCGAAGTTGGACCCTCAACCGACTGAGCCACCCAGGCGCCCCTATATATAACATCTTATGCATATAGCAGTCTATATTAAATTGATGGTTGTTTAAATTTGAACTCATTCTAAAAGTACTAAATTGTTACTCATTTCTTCTTCGTTTTAGGTATATAGTGTCATATTTTACATATCTTTAATTTGTGAATCCCTTGACTGATTTTTATAGATATACTTAATTTTATTGCTTTTGTGCTTCCTACTTTTCTTACTCCTGCTTATGGTCTTTCCTTTCCACTCAAAGAATCCCTTTTAACATTTGTTGTAGGGCTGGTTTAGTGGTAATGAATTCCTTTAACATTTATTTGTCTGGGAAAATCTTCATCTCTCCTCATACTCTGAATGATAGACTTGCTGGATAGAGTATTCTTGGTTACAGTTTGGTTTTTTTCAGCACTTTGAATGTATCATGCCATTCCCTTCTTCCCTGCAAAGTTCTGCTGAAAATCAGCTGATAGCATTATGGAGTTTCCCTTATACGTAAATGTTTTCCTTTCTCTTGCTACTTTTAAAATTATCTCTTTATCACTACTTTTTGTCATTTTAATTACTATGTGTCTTAGTGTGGTCCTCCTTGGGTTAATCATGTTGGGGGCTCTCTACCTCTCAGCTATGGGTTTCTGTTTCCTTCCCCAGATTTGGGAAGTTTTCAGCTATTATTTCTTCAAATACATTTTTTGCCCCCTTTTCTCTGTCTTCTCCTTCTGGGATCCCTGTAATTTGAATGTTATTATGCTTGATAGTGTCACTGATTTCCCTTAATCTATTTTTATTTTTCACTATTCTTTTTTCTTTCTAGTACAGTCATTTGCAATGGCTCTCTTTGCCTATTGTGGGCAGAGGTTTGTCCCTGTGTTGTTAGCAGGCTAGTCTGGGGACACCTTGGGCTTTAGTTGGGTCAGACATGGCATTTTCCAGAGTTTCAGTAGGCACTGAACTGCAGGGAGCTCTCCCTGTGTTGTTCCCTGACTAGCATTTGTGGGTGGGTGGGTCTTGTAGTCAGACCAGATGTCTGCCCCAGCCCAGTGCTGTGGCCAAAGTGAAAGTTGTGTGTATTGTTTTCTTTCCCTCTCCTCTGGACAGGAGTCACTTTTGGGTGGTGCTGACCCTTGTTGGGTCTGCTTACACACACCCATGCTTCTGGTACCTCTTTAGATGGACTTCTCCCGAGGCCAGGTTGGAGTGGGCACGTACAAAGGAGAATGTGGAGTTGGGGCACACTGTTAGCAAGCTAGGTGGAGAGTGTTCATGCTGCACTGGTTCCTGCAGGTGTCTGTGATTCTAAGCTGAGGAGCAGGGAAAGGAAATGGCAACTGCTAGCTCTTTGTTCTTGGAGTAATCTGCCAAGGATCCCTGCCTCTTCAGCACATGTGTTGAGATTAGTAAATAAATCTTCCCATGTACCTCGAGCATTTTTCAAACTGCTGCTTCAGTGCTGTATCTCAGAAGGGCTCTTTGGTATACTGTCTCTTTAAGGGTGGAGACTCAGTTTCCTATCACTGTTCAGCTCTCCAAAGCCAAGCCTGATGATGTTTAAAGTTCCAGGTGTTAAGCCCCGCTGATTGTAAGGATTCCTAAAGTTAAGCCCTTCCGGCTTTCAAAGCAAGTATTCTGGAGACATCTTCCTGGTGTGGGTCCCCCATGCTTGGGGTGCCTAGGGTGGGGTTTACTCCTCTCCCCTCACCTTGCCTTGCAGCATCCCTCTCTCCTGTGGACAGTTAGTTTGGCTTCTCCCGATTGCAACTCTGCCCTCCCTACCCTTTTCCATGTGGCCTCTTCTCTACAGTTAGCTGTGGAGTGTCTGTTCTACCAGTTTTGGGGGGTGTCTACCAATTTATTTATAGTGATAAGGGTGTTGGAAGAAGAAAGAAGGCAATAGGAGGGAGATCTCCAGGAAAACATAAAGGAGAATTACTAAATTGTGTTTGGATTTTGGAATAATAATTGTTACTTATTGACAGATTTATTGGAGCAATTAAAAATATTAGCAATAAATGTATAAAGGCATGTAAATTGGATGAGGAATATTTCCATAATCGTAACATGTGAATTCTGTTAAATTTTTTATAGAACCATATTGCTTCTCCTTTTTCCCCCGAATTGTGTAGATACATATCATCCCATGGTGCTTCCCTTTCATTGTCCCCAGAATAAAATATTTATACATTAAAACATGATACTATTGCTATCATTTAAATGTGAACTCAGGAAATAGAGTAAATACTTTCAAGTGGCCAGTCTGCCATCCTGTACCGAAGTCTAACATTGCATTATAATTATCTAGTCACGTTCCTTTGTCTTGTACTAGATTGAGTTCTGAAAAAAAAAAAAGCAAATCTAATTTATCTTTGTATTAACAATGATGGCTCAATGCCTATGACTTTATAGAATTTTGATTATTTTATGTAATGTGCTGTGTACTAACCCTTTTTTCAATCCATTCATTTGAAACCTATGGCTCCTTCAACTCAGTCTTACATCTTGTATAGCTTCTTATCTTTGATTCATTAAAAACCTATTGTTATCATTCTTCACAGAACCTCATGAACAGTTTATTAAAAAAAAAAATGCTCTCTTGGGCTATATATACAATTTATTGAAATAGTCTATTTCTGTAATAGTATGTAGCCCAAATCATAAAATAAGGAAGGGTATAATATAAATCAACAGTGTTAGGATCACCTTTTAAATATATTCAACAAATTTCTGAAATAAGTTTGTGATGATAAATTGCTAGCTTCACAATGATCTATCATTTCATGCACTTGGTATGACTTTAGAGTTCTTACCCCAAATATTCTTGTAGTTCTAAGATTATGATCCTGTAATTTTTATTGAACAAGTTCTTTTTATAATCAATCTGAAATTATGTGGTTACATACTGGTGTTTATAATTATGGTGGCATATTAAAATAATTTCTATATTGATAAAATAGAGACATTTTAATTTCCTCATATAAATATAGTTGATGATCATGCAGTCATCTGCCTAAAATTCTAGCAGAGTAAGAGTCTGAATCAGAAAACAACTAAAATAACTTGGAGTAGTAGGCAATCTGACCCAACATTTACCAGGTCTGAATGAAAACCAAGGATTTTTTAGAAGGTACTTCAGAGCTCTCATTATCAGTTTGACATGAGACATTAATGTCCAGACCATGAGATTTTATTAGTTTGAAAGACTGATTTTCCATCTAGGCACGATCCGTAATAGGCCAGACATAATCCAAAGATCATATTTTATATTGGCAAGCAAAGCCATCAGATGAGAGTTCTGTGAGTCTTACCAATTTAATGCCAATGTAAATGACACAGTGTAAACTCTATTTCATTCTATGTGCTAGAATCCATTAAGTTCAAGTGGGCAATAAAATCGTACTTTCAAACTCATCTATCCTTGTGAATAATGACTACAAAGGAGCCCTTTTTTCCCCCTAAAACAATGCATCACAAGGCAATAAGCAAAATGATATTTACAAAAATAAATGTTTTCTTCTTAGGAGAAAGAAGTCTATGAATTTAACCAGATTCATATTATATAATACTTCTGCTTTAAGAAAAAAAGTAAACTACAAATGTATCCTAGGTATTACCTCAATTATGTAACTTACAACACATTTTAAAGACAGCAATTCCACAAGTAATACAAAATAGCTATAGAAGAATCATGCAGTAAGCTTGACTTCTCACTGATGAAATACAATAAGCATGTATGCATATATGAAAGAACATTTCAGATATCTCAGACTGCAACTCGATTTCTGGTGACAGCTCACATTTTTGCCAACCTAAAAAATATATTAAATATAAAAATAATATGACAGTATTTAAATATTACTAAGTTAGCCACAATTTTTTAATGAAAATGGAAAACTACATCAAGGATGTGATGAAAGGGCATACTTCTTTGCTCTGAGCAGAAGTATACATTTTTTTTCAAAATTTGCATTCTTTCATGTTTTTATGCATTTCCATGTGCCCTATTTCTTCTGCCTTGCATAGAAGAAAACTCAAATAGACAGAACTTTTACTAACCAAAGGCTAATATTTTGTTTACAGAAGTTTATAGAAAGAAAGACAGAAAATCAGAAGTAAATAAATATCCCAAATAAACTTTGATTATTATAAGTGTTTCAAATAAAGTAAAAGAGAATGACATAAAAAAAAGTGTGTGTGTGTGTGTGTGTGTGTGTATACACGTGCATGCACATGTGTGTATGCATACACAAAAATGTAAGAAGGAGAATTGGGTGGAGACAACTTTAGGTTGGATGGTCAGAGAAAATTTGTCTGTGATTTTCTTTGAGCTAGTTATTTAAAGATTTGGACACAGAGTACTCCATGATGAATAGAAAGTAAGGTCACACCTATCAGAGATAAGAATATTGTGTAATTCAAGGAAGAAAATAATTAGCCAGTGTAGCTGAAGCATAGTAAGTAGATTGGAGGGTGAATGATACATGATGAGGTTGAAATAGTATGTACAGGCTGTTTGGAAGCTATGGCCTATTGTCCAAAAAACAAGTGATGGTGTTTCTAATAACTGTAGTCCCTCCATAATCTTACTGCAAATATCACTCTTTCCAACTACCCTCCAATCTCCCATGTTTATCTTTCTTAAAACCTGAAGTCACCAATCCTATGGCCCTATTGGAATATTAAATTCATTGATCCTTCACATTTTTACTCTTTCTTTCTGACCTCTCATGTACTCAGTTTTTTCTTTGCCCAACTTAAATTCCAGGATTAATCATTCATTACAGTTATGTCCTTGGATGTAACATCAAATTCTTTATCTCTACTTGCTTTATTACACTCTTTTTATGAAAACCCAATCCTGACTCAAATTTTTCTATCTGCCTACACCATGCATGGTATCTGTGACTTAAGAACATAACACTATTACACTAACAGGGTTCACTCTAAACATGTGACAATGAACCTGACAGGGTTCTAATGGTTTCAGGCAATTGTATTTCTTTCCATTATATTGACCCTCTTAGTCTTCAAGATTCCACTTCACACTTGATACCATGACCCCAAGCCTCCAAAACTTCATTTCACTTATTTTTTCAATTGATAAAATTACTCTTATCTAACTGAAAAAAACAGAAGAAGATAAATAGCTGGGAAAATGGCAGAGCTGGAAGCTCCATGGGCACATCCCTCCAGAGAAGTGGTAAAAAAAAAAAAAAATCAAGCATATGATAAATCCAGAAAAAGGCAACTTAAAATGGTAGAAAATGTATGTGGCATTTTTGCATGCCTTCCAACTCCACCCCAGCCCCAAGATCAATGGTGGTCTTGAAGACAGCAACCTATGTTCCCAATGTGGGACCTTCGTCCCTGTTCTGAAGGGAGAAGAGCAAAACTTACTTGCAAATAAGTGTGCATGTCTGCTCTAGCACGGGTCTACATAAAGTATTGGCACAGGTGCTTGTCTTTATTTTACATAAATCAGAACTCACTCATGGCAGAAAAGCAAAGGACATTTCTTGAAAATGTTGTAAGGTGGAAAGAAAATATCCAGGAAATAGGGACAAAGGTTATGGTTGAGGCATACAACAGACTATTGAAAGTATGGGATGAAAGATGAAAAAAAGAGTTTCTTAGAAAAATTAGGGCATTCCAAAGTAACTGCGTATATTATATACCGAGGAATTTAGAAAGCCACACACACATGAACAGAAAAGAGCTAAGAACACCCTAAGCTTTCACCTTTGGCTAATCTCTAGGTTCAGCGTGAGTAGAAAGAGAAGGCTAAGGCAGAGTTGTAGATAATCAGGCTCCTATCATCTATCTATGTATCTATGTATCTATCTATTATCTTTTGGCTCCTGGCATTGAAGCTAATCACTGTCAAGATTCAATTAGTGAACTGAATACAAGTTGGACTACAACTTGGAACACAAGTTTGTCATGTATGTTTAGAAAACACACATGACAAAGAATACAGACTTTACAAAAATAGCTTAGAAAATTCAGTAAACAAACATCTACAGCCTACATTAAGCAACAAAAACAAATCTAGGAGGGTTGGAGGCAAGACACTTATTTCTAAAGTTACCACATTATGATATTCAAAATAGCTAGTTTTCAACAACAACAATAACAGCAACAACAAAATTACGAAGTATACAAAGGAACAAGAGTATGGTCCATTTACAGAAGAAATAATAAAAAAAAAAAAAGGCTGTCCCTGAGGAAGCACAATTACTGGACTTAATAGACAAAGATTTCAATTTAACTGAGTTGAATATACTCAAAGAAGTAAAGGAAACTACTGACAAGGAGCTGAAAGAAACCAGAGAATGATGTATGAATAAATAGAGAGTACCAATAAAGAGGGTGAAGTTATAAAAGGAACCAAACAGAACCAAGCTAAGAAGTACAGTAACTTAAAAAAAAAAATTAAGTATATTTGAGCAGGCAGAAGAATCTGTCAACTTTTAAAACAGTAGATCAGGGGCGCCTGGGTGGCTCAGTTAGTTAAGCGTCCGACTTCGGCTCAGGTCATGATGTCACTGTCCGTGAGTTCGAGCCCCGTGTCCGGCTCTGTGCTGACAGCTCAGAGCCTGGAGCCTGTTTCAGATTCTGTGTCTCCCTCTCTCTCTGCCCCTCCCCTGTTCATGCTCTGTCTCTCTCTGTCTCAAAAATGAATAAACGTTAAAAAAAAAAATTAAAACAGTAGATCAATCGAAATTATCCAGTCTGAGGAGCAGAAAGGGGGAGGAAAAGAATGAAGAAAAATGAACAGAGCTTAAGAGGCCTATGGACACCTTTAACATACTAACATATACATAATGGAAATCCCAAAAAGGAGAAGAAAGAGGGGGTGGGTAATATATGAAGATATTTTATTTATTTACTGGATGATGTATAGGTATCTATCAATATCAAATGAGTTTCATAAAATAATAATGCCTAGAAAGGAATTATTATTAGTACTCCTATTCATTGCCCTGTGTTATATTTTTAGCCCTGCGGAGGCTAAGTGTGTATTAGGATATTCTTTAAATTATTTTTTTTTAATGTTTATTCACTTTTTGAGAGAGAGAGAGAGAGAGAGACAGAGTGTGAGTGGAGGAGGGGCAGAGAAAGAGGGAGACACAGAAACCGAAGCAGGCTCCAGGCTCTCAGCTGTCAGCACAGAGCCCGATGTGGGGCTCGAACTCACAAACAATGAGATCATGACCTGAGCCGAAGTCCAACGCCCAACCCACTGAGCCACCCAACTGCCCCAGGACATTCTTTAGATTTAGAAGACTAGCATATATAAACACCATCAATGTCATGTCGAAGTGACTATAATAATGAAAAACATTAACCCAGAATTAAAATTTACTTATGATATAGTATGTCTTAGACGACCAGTACCTTAAAATAAATTTTAAAAAGCACCATGGTTTGGGGTGTTCAGGTGGCTCAGTCGATTGAGCCTCTCTGACTCTTGATTTTGGCTCAGGTCATGGTCCCAGAGCTGTGACATCAACTCCTACATCGGGTTCCATGCTTAGCGTGGAGCCTGCTTAAGATTCTCTCTCTCTCCCTGTGCCTCTCTCCTCTGCTTCTGCCCTCTCTCTAAAATTAAAATAAATAAATAAATAAATAAATAAATAATAATGAAACATGAAAATATAAATTTAAAAAAAAACACAGTTCATTTTTTGTCTTGTATCATATTTTGTGGCTGAAAAAATAAAAGCTCCAATAATAAGATGGAATAAGATGATGATATCACATTCCCAGGTAAAAAGCTTAATAAAATACCTCTTTCTTTGGAGTATGAAAATATTCTAGTCAACTGCTGGGTTTTTTTAGTTTCAATCTTTCTAAACATTTTTATTTTTTCATTCATTCAGGCATGCACACCACAAGCATTTCCTGAACTCTTATATCCACCACTATGCTAGGCACTGTAAATGAAAAGCCTTAAAATAAAAGGAAATTTCAAGCAAGAGAAAAATGAGTACACGAATGCATAATTGAATGTAATGTACTAGGCATTATGATAGAAGAGTTTGCAAATTTCTGCTCTGTGAGTTTGTAGACATCCCTAACTAAGCCAGTTAGGTTCAGGAGTTGCTTCCTACTGGAAACTAGAAACTGAAATGTTCTCCTTAGTATGTACGGCACACTCATGAGCAATACGTATTTATTGACCGAGTTTTGGTAATTTCATGCTATCATCCACAGCATCAATATTTATTACACTAGGTTGTAGATGGAGGTGTAAGAAATTAGGCTGAATCTTTACCATCTCCTGGGCATTCCCTGAAAATTTGTTTTCTATAAAATTATGCTGTCAGTTTTTTATCTTTTTATTTGAGATTTAAAATCTGAGAGTGAATGTAGAAAACTCCAAGCAACTTAAAAGTGTAATTAGTTGTGTTATCAAGTAATATAAAATAAAAGCATTTTAAAATAGTTTCATTTTAAAAATACCAATATCTATAATACATTTAGAATTGTTTTTAATTTTACAAGCTTTGGGGCTTTTTTCCCAAAAGCTTTTAGATTTGACATTTCCAATTATGCATTAAAATATTTCAAAACATATTAAAATTTCTTTAAAAGGCTTATATGTAGTTTACATTTAAAGGAATTGTGATTTTTCTTTTGCATAGTCAAGTATTTACAAGAAAAAAAATCACCTCTTCAGGTAGTTCAACAGTGTATACTGATCTAGAAATATTATGGAATCATCAAGATACCCATTTGAAGGTTGTTTAAATACCAATTTTTACAGAACTGTCAGTTTATGTATTACTTTGTGATATATGTGATTATTTGTGGTTTTTCATTTGTGTGTATACCTGAGTGCTGACAGATAAAGAGAGCATTTCAGAAGATTTAGATTACTTCCTCTCAGATATAAGGTCTATCTGTGCCCTAATATAAACATAGATGGACGGCCAGTTGGCTCAGGAAAACAAATCGGAATCTGCCATTGCTGTAAGCCTGGACTTGTCTGAGAATGGTTCTGAACTGAGTACCTGTAAAAGAGAGGATAATATCCAATGTGGAGGGAAACTGTGAATTAGAAAGGGTTATTGTTGATATGCTATTGATGTATGCTTCTTCCTTTGGAACTAGGTAGAACTTAATATTGAGTAATAGAAAAGGAGAAAAAAATAAATTGAAAGAGTATTTTTCAAATATGTATTACTGCAACTTTTGGAAATTAAGGCAAAAATGGCAGTTTCATCTGAAAATGTATTTCCTAATAACCTTCCTTTTCTTTAAAAATATTAAATACCTGGGGCATCTGGGTGGCTCAGTTGGTTAAGCATCCAACTTTGGCTCAGGTCATAATCTTGAGGTTTGTGAGTTCGAGCCCCTTATCAGGTTACAGGCTGACAGTGCAGAGGCTGCTTGGGATTCTCTCTCTCTCTTTCTCTCTCTCTCCCTCCCTCTCTCCCTCCCTCTTTATCCCTCCCCCGCGTGTGCTATAAATAAATAAACAAACAAACTTAAAAAATATGAAATACCTAAGTTGTATACATGTAAATACTTGCCAAAAATCACCTGCTTATATAAATGTCTCCCTATGCTGCTTATAGGACTCTGGGCTGGGAAGAAGACCAGAAAAAAAGAAGTAGATACAAACTGTACCCTCAGAAGGCTTGCAATCTGGGAGGGAAGGCACAATCACACAAAGTATGGATGTACAAAATGAAAGCGAGAACTACCAGCAAGTTTTGGATGAAGTTCCTTGAGTGAGACTTAAAGTCTTACATAGCATTTATATGTGCTTCAGGTTAAGAGCCTCTCCTCCGTCACTGTATGTTGAACTACATTCATGTTTATCAAATTTTGGTAATGCACTATTAATCTTTTTAGGCTTGTATATTTATACATAAATAAAATTATATAGTACTAATGCTAGGAAGGTCCTCACATGCAAAACAATCTCTTATGACTTTTAAAATATATATATTCTTTCTTTTCAGAAGTCTATTCCCAGGATAAAGTCACTCTATTCCCAAGTCACTCTGATCCCATAATACTGTTGGATCTAATTCTAATTATTTTTCAGAATTCGGTGTAGACATTGCATCTTCTGGGAGGTCTGTTCTCATTCCTCAAGACTGGATTAAATTCCACCTATGCTCACATAACACCCTGTATTTGTCCATATAATAACACTTATGTTCTACCATGGTTGCTTATTTATTTGTCTGTCAAATACCACTGGATAATAAGCTTTTTCTTGGCAGAAACTATTTTCTGTTCATTAAAGAATATTTAGTTCATAGCACAGTTCCTGACACATAATAAGTGCTCAATAAATAATTTTTAAATAAGAGGAACTTTCCAATTATTTACAAGGACATGTATATAAGACATACAAACCCTTGACTATTCAAATATTTGTGAGTACTACACACCTTATGTATCTGAAAATAAGGTTAACACCTGTGCTCAGAGATTCCGTGTAAATGAAGGGTTGTACTCAGGATTTTCAATATAAGAATTTTTGTGGTATTGTAAGTTGGTTTTAATATAGGAGTTTACTCTTCTTACAAGTTTAGGAAAATAAAATTTTATTTAAGATATTTCTGGTGACGGTTTTATTAATAGAAAAAGATTTTAAAAATTGAAAGATTTCTCTATAGGTTATATGCATATGTTTTTTAGCTGAGCCACTTAATATGCATCAGAAAACCAACAATGCAGCAGGAAGTGAGAGAAAAACCAACGATGGAAAGATCTAGTACACACAAGTTTCAGGCTGTTCAGATTTTCCAGACAGTTTAGGAGGGCACAATGGAAGGGCACAACTTTAACGCAAAGAAAGGAAACAGTCTTTATAAACATTCCATTAATGCCTTAGAGCTTTCACTAATAAGAATTTTCTGAAAAAAAGAAAGTCAAGATTTTGACTGGAGGGGATTTTAAAATCAGAAAGATGTTGAATTATTAATGAGCCAAACTGGTCTTTTTCATTTTCTTTCCTAATCCAAGAAATCTTCAGGGTAGCTGTTTGAAGGATTTTTTTTTTTTCCATCTCCTGCTTTAGGCATTCATAAATATACTTGAAAACACTATCTCAGATACCACCCAATCAAATGATCAAGGTCACTTAGGAGACTAAATTAAACTTCTAATACATATTCACTGTTGTCATTTCAGCACATTTTAGATGAGGCCGTGGAATGCTTGCTTTGAATGTCATCCCTGCTAGCTCTCTAATGGTTTGTCCGCCAGTTTATTGCACATCAGATTTCAGAGCCTTGCTGAATGAAATGAAGCCATCTTGCTCAAAGTGATTTTCCTTCATACTATATTAATTCTTTAAGATAGCACATCAAAGATTTATTTTAAATTATGGCGTAATTAGTTAAGCTCTTGAGTCACACAATCACTTGAAATAAAACCCCATTCCCACTGTTCCATTTACTGGAGGGAAAGCTCTGGCAGGGATTACACAAAAGCACCTCTTGTTGACAACATATGCAAATTAGGAAGACATAGTTTGGTTTAAATGTCTGTGAAAGCAGGAATCAACATCTGTGGGAATGATTTTCAAAACTGCAATGGCATAGAAATCATTGCAAGTGGTTATGCAGTTACAAATAGATGCCTGGCTGTAGTCCAGAAATAAAGGTTCTTTTTTTTTTTTTTTTCTCTTTCCAGATAAGAAGAGTCTAAATCATTTTCTGGTTTGGAATTAAGTGCTAATGATAGATTCATTATTAATTTTTAAATCTGATAAATTCAGGTTCCACCTCCTTTACCTTCTTTTCCACATCCTCCTGGAAAGAGTTATACAGAGCAATGAAATAGGAAAATAGCAATACTATAGTATATAATGAGAGGCACAATGACTAAGTAATCTACAACCTAGCTTAACTGGAGGTTGTTGTAACATGTTTTCTCAATTGTGAAATGTCATCTTTTCAAAAATGAGAGTCTCTTTAACTTAACTACTCATTCAAATAACTATAAGTAATCTTTTCCTTTGTAAAGTACATGCATTTTCAATTCTGAAAAGCATTAAATGTGCAGTTAGGTAATAAATGTAATATCTAATCAAATGAATTAGAGTCAAGAACTAATGGAGTCTTTTTTACCTGTTCTATTTTTATAAGCAAATTTGTTGGACCTGACCAAAACTACATCACCGATATCGTAGCCACATTCTCTGTTCTATTTCTTGCTATTTTTTTCTTATTTTATGAAATATTGATCTATTATAAGGTTTGTATCATGTGTATAAGGTTAAAAACTAATACACACTAATGTGCAACATACACGTTACTGTATAACACATCATCCATTTTAACAGATTAAATATTACCAACACTCTTGTAAGCTCTGTTTTTCTCTTTTGTATCTTCTTTATTTCAACCATATATAACTACTGTCACGATATTTCAGTTATTTCATTTATAGCTTTACCTCGTACATATTATGACAGTCTAAATCAATATGTTTAATTTCCCAGTCTTGAATATTTTATAAATTGTAACATAGGAATACATTTCCCTGCTATTAGCTTTTTCTCCCCAATGTTGTTTGTATCTGTATTTGTGGTTCATTCATTTTCATTGTTGTATAACATTACAATTGTATAAATGTGCTACAATTTATTTATTCATCATTCATTTGGATTGTTTGTGATTTTTGCTTTCTTTCAATAGCAAATAAATCCAATATGTAAAAAGCATCAAATTTATCTTCAAAATGTAATTCTATGTTCCTCTTGCATCATTTCTTTAAACTTTATTCAATGTGGGTAAACTCAAGTCAAAATGTGTCTTGAGTTAATGTTCAAATATCTCCCATTCCTCTGCCTGGAAACAAATTTGTAAATTAAAAATACTTCCTTCTTTCAGTTCTGAACTCTGAAGTTGTTTCTCTACTCCTAGCAGTCAAGACTTTATAAGACTTTTTGAGGAAAATTGCTTACTTCTTATTATCTCCCTCAGGAAACATTTAGATTTCATTTTCTTCTTCTCTGCTAATTCTGATAATCTTTCCTTTTTCACTTTCCATCTTTGAAAAGGCTGTTGACGTCTCTTGACGTCAGCTGCTATTCTGCCCTCTCCCATTTTCTTTGCCTTTAAAGGTAGGTATATATTTTTTATTCCTTTCTCGAATTTTTAAATAAAATTTCATAAAAGGATGGGGATAAACATCTGTGGCCAAACTCTGATGCTTAACTGAAAATATCACTTTTTCTATCCTCTGGAATTCTCAAATTTTCTTTCTCAAATTTCTCAAACTTTCCACCATTGGCTACTACTCTCATTTTCTATCATTCTTTTTTGTATTCCTTTTTTTTAATGTATATTCTCTGCTATTTTAAAGGAGGCGTATAATGTATTTGGTCAACCTAACACTCTATTTGACCTTTCAAAATACCTGCTTTAAGAATAATTTTATTTTTGGGGCACCTGAGTGGCTCAGTCAGTTAAGAATCTGACTTTGGCTCAGGTCATGATCTCAGAGTTCATGAGTTTGAGCACTGTGTCAGGCTCTGTTCTGACAGCTGAGAGCCTGGAGCCTGCTTCCAATTCTGTGTCTCCCTCTCCCTCTGCCCCTCCCCTGCTCGTGCTCTGTCTCTCCAAAATAAATAAACATCAAAACATTTTTAAAGAATAATTTTATTTTCTTTGAAATAATATAATTGAGGGTATGTGGTAGATGCTATGATGTGCTATTTAGACCCTTTTCAAATTTTTTGACACCTCCAGACCCTTTTCAGAAACAAAAGGTTTCTCCAGCTGCTATCAGTTCAGGGTGCTAACAAGTGTCAAATAATAAATAAATCCAGATTTAGGTTAAGGTAGAATATTAATTTAGAAAGACTATTGTGATAAGGAGAGGAGGAGAGCAATTGGAAAGGGGGAAGGGCAACAGAGACTATTACAGTAGAGAGAATAATCCAACCATTTGATCTAAACATGTTCCAAAAGCCAGGTGAAAAGGACTTTCCTTCATCACATTTTATGAATACAGTAAATAAAACATAGTTTTTAAAATAAAAAAAAAAGAAAGAAAAGGACTTTCCTGGGGGAGTAAACAAATCTAGAAAGAACTGGGTGTTCTTGGAGGGGAGTTCTTGGAGGGGCCCATTAAGGAAGATTTGTTCTGCATTCCAGTATTTCTTTCAGTTTAAGTGACTAAAATTTCAGGGGTCTGGGGAAAGGAGAAAAGCCTGAGTAACGTTTGGACATGTCAAGTTAGCAGATATTTGCTCAGATTGGCAGTAGACATAAAGAGATAAACCATTTATAGGACAAAGAATAGAAATTTGGAAGGATCATGCCTAGTCTTTTCCTAGGTCAACAAGGGCATCATCTACAATTCTTATAGAAGTCACATGTGGAAAACTGGCTCTTTGCGGTAAGTCACTTGTAGGAACACAAAGTGTGGGGAGATTTCTTCATGGTAGCTGTTTTATGGGAGCACAGGGCTCAGGTAAAATTTAACATTGTCTTGGGAATCACTGAACAGACAGTCCTCTACAGGACTTGGCACAACCCAAATCCACAGAATATGTATATGAAGGTCTGGCCCCCTCGCGTCAATTTAAGGCAACTCTGAAGAGTCATCCTAACTTCAGAACTCCCACAGGGTTGCTAAGGTCACCACCTAAGCTACATGGTGCTTCAACTTCAGCTGGTGTTCTATCTTGTTTTCTCCCATTCCAATGACAGATGTTGATCCCTCCCTTCCTTTCCCATAGGTGCTGATCCACTGAGCTTTCCCTAATAAATTACCTGCACACTAATCCTGTCACAGAGTCTGCTAGCTGGGAATGCAACCTAGGGTAATGGGAAAAAATGCTGTTCTCTTCAAGTCAAGTAATATGTATAATAATTTTTCTCAAAATTTATATTTTGTAATATATTTCAATATATTTTAATAGAGAAACAGATTTTCTTGTTTAATTTGAATCTCAAGGAATATGAGTTATGTTGGTCTTACCTTTTTCTTATTCTTAATTTGCAGAGAACTGTAATAGAGACATTAGCAATTCAGAGTCAAGTTAAAAGTTGTCCCATTGATTGAAACTTGCTCTAATTTAAAATCAAAGTCTCTAGAAAGAAAATAATCCCCCCCCCCCCACTTTAGGCACTAAAATTGCATCAAATACATTTTCAAGAACGTATCTGAGGACTGGGTGTTAACATTTTTAGTATAGAGAAAATAAGTTCCCAGTTATAATAAGTTGTACAAAGGAACTCACAGTTAATAGTTATGATTTCCACAACATGTTTAAAATAATCTGTATGTTTGTTTGTTTGTTTTTTAATTATATGACTTTATGACTTCTGTTTGAAATAGAACTAGTTTGTTTTAAACTGACAATAAACCTCATAATTCAGTACCTTTGTTCATTCTCCAAGAGTTTTCTGGGTTCTCACTCAAAATAATATCTATTTATTCAGTGGTAGATTTTGAGTAAGTACTACATGTCTGATAGTGTATCTAATTTCCTGTGATCCTAAAATCAGATAGTATTTGTTACAAGTGTTTTGAAGCTTATAATACTACAAAGATACATGATTACTGGATCTTCACTAATCAAATTAATAATTTATAGAACACTGTCTCATGATATGCTTTTTACTAAAAGATCTTAGAATCCTAAAAAATCAGGCATATAATGATTTGTGTGCCATTTTTATATGAATTATTCAGTATCTTCTTGAAAGAATTCATAATTCTTTTATACAAGAAAAAAAGAAAATATATATCTGAATAAAATAAGGGGAAATGGTTGTAATAGCTCCAGTTTACTTAGTACCTGATTGATGCCTGGTACTGTTCTTTACCAATGATTCAATCCAAAGCATTTTACACTCTTCCGTACTATAAAATAGTCATCAATATCCAGTCAAAAATCCAGGAAAAAAGTCATTTTGTATTTCTTTTGAAATCCACTTAAAATAACAAAAATAATGATGAAATGAAAATAAAAAAATATAGTCTTCAATGAAAGAAGAAAAGGACTAAAAGCTGAAAACACAAACTAACCAAAACTATCTAAAAAATAAAGCAAAATCTGGGCCAAATGGAGGGAAAAACCCACAATGGATATGTATCTGTATCTGTATACTGATTTCCATATTTATACGCATAGCTCATTATCTATCATCTATCACTCTCTCTCTATCATCTACCTATCTACATTCCCATTTTCCCTTTTTGTGAGGATAGATACAGAGATAAATATGATTAGGTATACATATGAATATGGATTTAGATGCCACCTTATAGGATACGGACTTCTATACAAGTAGTTTCAGTAGTCATAAAGGAACTACTCTTTAGTTAGAGATGTCTAGAGAGTGGGACCAGGTCTGGGAAGATGTTAAAACATCATTTTTTTTAGTTTATTTATTTATTTTGAGAGAGAGAGAAAGAGAGGGAGAAAGAGGGAGAAAGAGACAGAGAAAGAGAGAGAGAGGAGGGGCAGAGAGAGATGGAGACAGAGAAAATCCCAAGCAGGCTCCCCATTGCCAGCGCAGTGCACAACATGGGGCTAAAACTTAGGAACCTGAGCAGAAAGCAAAAGTCAGATGTTTAACACACTGAACCACCCAGGCACCCCAAAACATCATTTTAAAAGTCTACTTGCAGAGGGTAAGAAAGCAGGAAAGGGAGCTATGCTAATCTCCCTGAGGCTTCATGATTTGCTAGAAGGACTTAACAGGACTCAAAAAAGCTGCCATATCACAGTTACCATTTATATAATGAATGACTACATATCAAAATCAGTAAAGGAAAAGAGTACATTGTGTGAGGTCCAGGAGAAACCAGACTCAAGCTTCCAGCTGTCCCCTCCCAGTGGAGTTGCCTGGGGACATGCTGAATTCTCCCAGCAATAATGTGTGATGATATTTCTAAAATGTTGCCAGCCAGGAAAGTTGGCCTCATAAATTACATTGTTAGGATAAATTTGTCTGATCAAACTGGCCAAACTTGAGCACGGACTAAGACCTCAGACACACAAAAATGCTCTGTTAGGCAGAATATTCCAAGGGTTAAGAAGCTACATACCAGGAGTCAGCCAAGAGCCAGTCTTAAAGTCAGACAGTTTTTCTGGGATGCGTAAGATTTGAGCAACCCTGGCCTGCTGAATTAACCCTTTCCTGCTCTACCTCCCCTCCCGCACTTGGTCCAGGCCCTAACAGAAAAAAATTATCGTATTTTTCTCAGCATATACATTTAGTTTAGCATTTGTATAATAAATAAAGCAATATTATATGCATAAATAGCCTAAAATCAAGAGAAGTCAGTTCAGGGTACAGATAGATTTAAAAAGCCGTTATATACATTTTTACATTTTTGTACAAATTTGATCATTCATTTATTCACTTGGACTGGTGTTATATCTACCTTGTGATAAACTTGACCAAATTTTTTAGCACAGAATTTGACTGATAGCTAGATAAACCCAATTTTTCCTCGGGCCAGACATTCCTATTGGTAATATTTCATGAAGAGCCTTTAACTTGATCTTCTAATATATTTGATAACACTATCAGTATTATCATATGACTTCGTTACCTAAGGTAGTTGAATCTTACCAACTTGACAATGTGATACCACACCACAGTATTGTCCTGGCACAGTTCAGTTTCAATACAGAGCAAATCAGTAAGAATCACAGAGATACTTGCTATGTCTTCCCACAGAATTGGCCTTTGCTGATACACCATATGATATTAAGAATAGGAATCATTACAGTTGACCAAATTTGGTTATTTTTGATTCCAAATAAATTAAGGACAAAATCAGACACCTTGCCTTAGTTTACAAGCTTAGAGTAAGACTAGTTTTCATTGTGTACTGCTACATAGCAGGGTCCACCTCCCTGCTATGGGAAGACATGGGTGTGGCTCAAAGTAGTCTCTATCTTTGCCAACTATACCATAGAATATGTCTTATTCTGATCTTTTCTCCAGGAAATGACAGTCATGGTGCATTAATATAAGTTACAGGTGTTCCCAGAGAACCTCAAGATAGAAGACCGTAAGATTCCCATTAAGTGTGCCCCTTGATTCTCAGCAGTTAGGATGGAGAGCCATTGCCCCATGGCTTTTTGGCCTCTGTCTGTACTAAAATTGTCAAGAGCTCCTGTTGCCAGGGTAAAAGCTCTGTCCCAAAGCTCCACTCTAGCATTATCCATCAATATTTGTTGAGACTGACTGACTTACTTCACTAAAGGCCCATATTGGGGACTGTAGAATGTTTCTTCATCTAAAGAAAGATAACTCAGCAGTCCACACTGATAAAATATCTACTGTTCCATGACATTGGGCATACAAAAACACTCTTCTCAGGTGGAATATTCCAAGAGTTTGGAGATTTAATCTGAGGGGGTCACTCAATGGCTAATCCTGCAGACAGACATTTCTCTGCTATGTACAGGGTTTAAGTAACCCAGGCCTGGAGACCCTATCCTTCCTTCCCAGAACCTTAATAAACAATACCAAAAAGGGGCGCCTGGGTGGCTCAGTCAGTTAAGCGGGCCGACTTCGGCTCAGGTCATGATCTTGCAGTCCGTTAGTTCAAGCCCCGCATCGGGCTCTGTGCTGACAGCTCAGAGCCTGGAGCTTGTTTCAGATTCTGTGCCGCCCTCTCTCTGACCCTCCCCCGTTCATGCTCTGTCTCTCTATGTCTCAAAAATAAGTAAAGGTTAAAAAAAAATAAAAAAAAAAACCCAACAATACCAAATGCTCCCATTATTTAAAAATTTCCTATTTTCCCCTGGTAGAAAGCTCTGACATGAGGCAGATAAAAGAAGGAGGAAGAAGAGGCAAGCACCAGATTATCAGATTGAATACTTCTGCTTTAACGAGGTGCTTTGTGCAGTACATTGATCATCTTCTCCGCAGAAAGAATCAATAAAACGTGAGATAAAAGGTGCGTCGTGTTAGAAAACACAGAAGGATATTTGAGACAATTGTCAATTGATGCCTCTGAGGATACAGTTTACTTCCCTTCGCTCTAATTCAGCAGGAGATAAAACTTATTTTCTAATCAGGCAAATACATGTAAAATTAGACCTGAGATAAGGGCCCGTTAAACAAGATACATGGATTTATTACAGTGCATGATAAGAATATTTGAACTTGTTTCAGTGATCAAGGAAATGACAGCAAAACTAAGATCTGAGACTTTCTAAGACATACGAAATAAAGACAAGGCCACTGCGCACACATTTGCGATGTCTGAACAGCATTGTTGAATTGCAGCCTCATGGTGTCCCTTTCCTCCAGAGCCCCTGTCTTGTAGCTTACAGATCCTAGAACTTCCATGGTCAACACCTGGTCTGGTATGGGATCCTGAGAGCCAGTATTAGCAGAGGTAGTGACTGCCAGCAGCTTACAGGATGTCAAATATCTCAAATGTCATTCCCAAGAATGATAATATTTTTACTTGTTTTGTTTGTTCTCTTTTTGAAGAACACCATTAATGTCCCTCCGGTATTAGATCTTTATTTCCTGCTTTCCATAAATATCCCTTCCCTCTAATCACTTTTACATTGTGGAATTATTCCATTTAATGTAGCATGATTTTTCTCAATCTCACACTTACATTCCTTGCTTATTGCAGACATGTTCATTCAACTTTAATTTTAAATAATGTGGGTTTTATTTGGTGACATGCTGGTTAAATTTAACAGCTGACTATGTCAAGTTCTGACATGAACGTTGGATGATATTTTAGTTTTATTAATAAGAAAGATAAAAGTGAAGAACAAAAAAGTACCTCAGAACTTGATTTATTTGTCAGTGGCATTAGCAGTTCTTTGCTGAATCACATAATAATTTTCAAACAGAATTTTTTTGTTGCTATTCATAACATATGACATGTTATAGACTTGACACACTTTTTAAACTTAATTGCATCATCAATATCTTTCTATTACTTTCTTAAGTTTAGACCAAATAATGAACAAAATAATTAAGCTCTAATTTATAGTATTGGCCAATTACATGATATAAATACTTGCACCATGGCAAGTTGTATTTCCAAGCAAATACAAAAGATTTAAATAACCTCAAGATAACAGAAATAGTAAAGCTTCATAAAACAGTTAGGAAGTGATGTATTTTAAGTATTTATCTTTTTTTCATGTATTTTTAATATACTCACCTAATTATAAGTATGTGGTTTAATTTTTAACAATGCCTGTGTTTAAAAACTAGTTCACATAATTCCTACAAATCTGAACATCAGCTCTTACTAGCCACCTCCATAACTGCACTGCTTTCAGTTTGTATAATTATTTAATTTTTCTCCTGCACTCCTTTTCTGACTACTGTAAAGATATTCTCACTTTGAATCTCCTTAATATTTTCATTTTTGTTGGAGACACTTTTCACAAGGAACTTTGATTTTCAAGTTCATATGGTTTCCTCAGATTAATTTTTTTGTCATATGTTCTTAATCTGCTTTTTTGTAGATTTCATTTTGTGTGGAAATGTAAAATATGGTAAATTTGGAATTTCATTTATAATACAGGGAGGTTTTCCATGGCACACCCCTTCATACTTAAAAATTTTTAAACCATATGAATATATTAACTCATAAAAAATAAACTCAATTTAGATAAATATGTCTATCACTGCCTCGCTTTTATAACCATCTGTCTATAACTATTGAATTCTTTTTATCTGATAAATATTTATTAAGTACCTAATATGTGCCCAGTCCTAATATAAAGGATCAGGATTCAGCATAAACAAAATTTTTAAAATTCTATTTCTTCATGCTAAGACAACAATAAATAAAAAAAAAAATAAGGAAAATATACAGTATATTTGGTTGTGATAACTGCTATGGAGAAAATTCAAGTAGAGGAAAGGATAGGAAATGATAATAAATCGATCCTCTTTATTTGCAGATTCTATATTTGCAAATTTGCCTACTTGCTAAAATTATTTCTAAAGCCAAAATCAATACTCACAATGTTTTCAAGGTCATTCTCAATCATGTGGTAAAAACCATGAGCCTCCCCCAATGTACACATTCCCAGTTGAAGTCAATAGGGTAGTGTTATACCTTCTTATTTTTTTTTAAATATTTATTTATTTTTGAGAGAGAGAGAGAGAGCACACAAGCGAGGGAGGAGCAGAGACAGAGAGGGAGACAGGGAATCTGAAGCAAACTCCAGGCTCTGGGCTGTCAGCACAGAACCTAGCATGAGGCTCAAACTCTCAAACCATGAGATCATGACCTGAACCAAAGTGAGCCACTCAGGCGCCCCATTATACTGTCTTGTTTCAACTTTCATACAGTAAACAAGAGTCCTTTCATTATTTATTTAGTGCCATATTTTTCACATTTTGTGTTTTTGTGATTTCACTGTTTAAAATGGTCCCCAAGTGTATTGTTGAATTTCTGTCTAGTGTTTCTAAGCACAGGAAGGCTGTGATGTACCTTATGGAGAAAAGAGTGTTAGATAAGCATGTTCAAACATGACTTATAGTGCTAGCCACCGCTAGTTGAGTGTTAATTAATCAATAATATAGCATAAATGAGTTGTCTTTAAACAGAAACATAAAACAAAATTATGTATTGATCAATTGATGGATATGTTGTCACAGAGGTTCCAAGAAATCTAACGCTGTATTTTCTTTAGGAGTAATTACTCAGTGTTCTCTAACTCAGTGCTCATAGTGACTTTAAAGAACACTACTACAAATAATGAGAATCAAATGTTGTACAGCTGGTGATTAGTCAGAATATGAATATATTTTAATGGTTGAATCAACATATGTTGAAAAGCTGGAATTAAAATGTTTGAGGAAGAGAAAATAAACGTTTTAGATCTGAGAAATTGGCAGGGTAGAACTGCCCTAGATTGAGGTGAGAAAGCCTGGGGACCAAGCAGGCATCTAAGAAAATCATGAGTTAGTGTTAAGATACTTTCATTAAAGATGCATATCAAACATCCAAGTGTCAATGTTGCATTGGCCACTTAAATATAGAAACCTAGAGTTCATGTTTTAGGTGATACTTAAGATCATGAGATTAAATAAATTGGTTAACAATGTGAGTTAGAGAAGTCCAGAGATATAATTCTGAAGCCCTGTAATATTTAGAAGTCAGGGGAATGAGAAAAAAAGTCAAAAAGGAACAGCTATAGGAACCCCCACTATCACCTAGTGAAGGGCATTGGGCTTTGTTTTTACAATTGCTGTGGCTCTAGACACACAATTTTTCTCCTCTGTTTTCATCCACAGCAGAATAAAACACTCCACATAATTCTTTTTCAAAAACGTATTCTTTGTCATGACATAGCACCTTGCAATTACCTTCTAAAAGGGAACTTTTATACTGTTCCATGACCTCATTCCCCATGGTCTTTCAAACTTATGCCAGGCAGGCTTTTGTTCCTACCACTCTAACAGAAGTTCTTACAAGGGTCACCACAAACTTCCAGGCTTCAAAATCCAATGCTTATTTCTCAATCCTTATCTTGCTGGTTCTCAGCTACATTTGAAACAATGGTCATTTCTTTTTTGAAACACTTTCTTCACTTCGCTTGATGGATAGCATTTATTCCTACTATTCTGAACTCTAAGTTTTCTCAGTCTTTCCTGCTGGCTCCACTTCTTCTGGATCTCCATGTGCCCATGTGTCCCCAGTTGACTCCTCAGCTTACTTTTCTAAATATTTGGATCATTTGGTCTCCTCCCATGCTTTTGAATGTTAATATATACTGATGATTCCTCAATGCATATCTGCAACAATCATTTATTTCTGAATTTCAGCCTAGATCCTGATACAGTCTTCACATACTCCATGTGAATATCAAAGAGACACCTCAAAGAAAATCTAAACTGACCTTTTCATTTTCCCCCCCAAACTGTGCTCTTATGCTAGTGTTTCTCAATTCAGTACGTCACACTGCCATTTACAGAATTACTCAGGGAAAAAGTCTTCAGAATTATGTATGTCCCTACTTTCTCTCAGACTGCACAGTTTAATAGCAAATCCTTTCAAGATAAATCCAGAATCTGATGACTTTTCGTGACCTCTATTTTATCAGCCTAGTTTAAGCCATGAGGTCCTCTCATCTGGACTATTGCAGTAGTCCACTAATGGGTTTCTTTGTTTCTAAACTTGCTCTTCCTCCCACCATCAATTTTTCACATAGCAAAGAGACATTTTAAAAACAAACCAAGTTGTGGGGCACCTGAGTGGCTTAATTGGTTAAGCATCCAACCATTGGTTTTGGCTCTCACAGTTGATGAGTTTGAGCCCCACATTGGGCTCCATGCCGACAGAAGCAGAACTGGCTTGGGATTCTCTCTCTCCCTCTCTCTCTGCCCCTCCCCCGCTCACTCTTATGCTCCCTTTCTCTCTCAAAAAATAATAAACTTAAAAATATATATATATAATATATATTATATAATGTGTTATATAATATATATTATATATAACTTAATATATATGTTATATATAATATATATTATATATAACTTCAGTTATATATATTATATTATATTATATTATATTATATTATATTATATTATATTATATTATATTATATTATATTTATTATATTATATTATACTATATTATATTATATTATATTATATTATATTATATTATATTATATATACATATATACCAGGTTGTGTTACTCCTTGCTTACATGTTAAGTGTTCCGTGATGAAATGGCCTTTAAGAATATAAGGCAAAATTTTTAAGCAAAGCTTGCGAGGCCCTATGTGATCTGGCTTCTGCTACCATTCAGTTTTCTTTTGTCCACCATACTCCGGCCATACTGGCCTACTTGCAAATACTGGAAAGTGTTAGTCATGAACTGGACTTAAATAATGTGCTCTTACATCTCCCTACCTAAAGTGTTCTTTCTCCAAGTATTCATGTGACTTTCCCCTTTATTTTACTCAGAATTCTGGTGAAATGTCACAAGAGATATTTTCCCCAGCCTACCTGTATATGTTTATATTGTCTAGCTCATCCAGTTGAATACAAGCCCTAAATGAGAAGAGGTTTCTTTGTTTACCACTGTATCTTCAGTGTTTAGAATAGTGCTTGACATAAATAAATATTAATTAAGCTAAAGCTTTTTAAGCCACTTGATTATCTTGTTTTTCTACCCTTTATACTATCGGCTTTATATTTTCATATTTTAATATCAACATTTTGCCTTCCTTATCTATTTGGCTTACATTTAATGTAGATTTCTGATTTACCATTGTTTATGCTACTCTTTTGCTGAATATATTCCAATTTTTTATCAATAAAACATCCACCTCATATTTTCATTTATTCAGCAAACCTCATTACCTTTTATAGATTCTTTAATATATATGACTAGAAAGAGGGCATTCTAGGAGGTGATATCATAATGGCCCTGCTTAGCCCAAATCATTTTTTTACCACATTTGTAAATGAAAGTATGGAAGGTATAACACAATTTCAATTATCTCCAGATCATGTCTTTTCCAGCATTAGCACCAATCCAAACATTAATATGAGAGAAGAAACAAGAAATAAGAGCATTTTGTATGATGTTTCAACCTTCTTTAATTTTGTTTGCTGTTATAAGTCTTCCATCAGAATTATCCAAAAATTAGAAGGTGTTCAGTTCTGTTACTTCTGAGTGGCTCAGAAGAGTGAGTCAGTTTTTCTTTAGCATGTTGGTTAATATATTCTGATGCTTTGTTGAACTAGCTGGGCCAAATATACATAGTAAAATAGCATATTAGTCACTGGATTGTTGCTCTATTTTGGGAGGTTACAGAGTGGGAGTTTCTTAATTCTCTTGGTACACATGTAAATTGTCTTTTGATTTAATATAGCACAATTTACACATATAGATAATTTTGGTGTCTTATTTGGAATTAATTTGTATCTGTTAATTTGAGAACACCTTTTAATGATTTTCTTATTTGTTTTTCATCTGTAATTAAATTTAAAAGATAGCTTTGCAAGCTACTTCTTTATGTCATTGTGTTCTACAAGTCTCTTCTTATAGTCTATCCAAATAATTCAGTCAACCCAAGTAAAATAACATAGTTTGGTCTATTCTCATGAAGTTAACTAAATTAATAGTAGAGACCACTGATTCCTCTGTATCATATATTTGAATGATAATCAAGCAATTTCTCTGAGAATCTAAAGTCCTAATCCACAACAAAACAAAACAAACAAGAAAGCCAATGCTTGTACAATTTATACTCTGCATTACTCATCAGTTTTCACAATTGCTATTGACATTATTGATTATTATATATTGTTCAATCTGAAGACTTTAGCCTTTGCAAACTACTATCAAAAATGTAGGTATAAAGTAAAAAATATGCATATATACATATATATATATATTTCAACAGCCTTATGACCATTTATGCCTAGAAAACTCTTAATGGAATCAATACTTTCATGACTGATTAGTTAATAAACACATCTTACAATTTTTATTGTCTAATTTTCATAGTCATTTTTTTTTCTATTTTGTGGACATTCCCCCAGCTATAGTCTAGTAGAGTAGAAGGCATGCATGACTGTTCTATTTTTTTAATGTTTTAATTATTTTTGATAGACTGCAAGTGGAGGGGGAGCAGAGAGAGAGGCACAGAGGATCTGAAGCAGGCTCTGCGCTGCCAGCTGTCAGCCTGATGTGGGGCTTGAACTCATGAACCCAGAGATCATAAGCTGAAGTCAGACACTCAACTGACTGAGCCACCCAGGTGACTGGGATGCATGGTTCTTCTAAAAACCCCAGCTGATCCAAGAGAAGGAACTACCTATACCTTCACAAAGAATTATAATTATTATTGCCATTATTAAATATGCCCAAATCACCAATTATGGGAGCCTTAAAAGTATCTGATTTGTATCATTTAAAACAGTATGGTAAATGAAGTATATAATCTATAGTAGCTAGTTCCATGAATATTTCAGTTTTAATTTTTACCTAGAAAAGTCACTTTGGGGTGTTTCCCATTCTCAGAGTGTTTCCTTCTCAAAATCAATTCAATAACCACAACAAAACCATTCCATGGTGATCGTGAACACGTCAGATAAATTTTCAAATATAAATACTCTTTTTACTTAATTTCAGGTTGACACAACAACATACCTAAAATTACCCAATAGAATCTTGAGAAGAATCTTGAGAAGGAAGTTTTTGTTGTTGTTTTTTTTTTTTAATTGGCTTTCTTAAGTCTCCTTAATCATTGAATATCTTTATATTATGCTTTCTAGCTTTGTGGCAATGTCTGAAATATTTCTTCTTCATGGCTTGTCTAGAAATCTATTAAAATAACACCATGATAACCTCCAAGTATTTTATGGCTTAAATAATATTTAACACCTAATGCAACTGTGGTTAGGATAATGCTAGTTTGTTTGAATTGTCTCATATCTTTTTCTTATTCATTTATTGACTCAAGTTAATAAATAATGATATAAAACTGAAAATAAGTGCCTCACAAAATTGTTCTCATTCATTATGCTTTGTCTCATGCATGTCCTTTTCCTAGCTAATATCCCTTGGCTATAAAAATTAATATTTGTCATTCCCTTACTATTTATCATAAATTTGTCTCATGTTGTTTTAAGTCCTCCTCTATCAAAAATCACTTTCAGATCCTATAAATAACTAGCATCTTATCTTTTCAAATATGAATTTAAATGAAATTTTTATGGTTTTAATATCCCAATGTGTATCCCTAGACACCACAGTATATTATTCACATTAATAATATATATAAATATATGCATATGTCTCTTAAGCCTTTTGTAATCTAGTTTTTATTTCCTCTTTCCTTTTCCTTACATTTGACCTGTAAAGAACCTGGTCTGAGTTTCACTGACTGCATACTTATGGTGAAACCAAACATGTTCAAAGATGTTTTGTGGTCCCTGTAAATAAGAAGCTGGATTCAATGAATGTATGAGACTTAAGGTTTACTCTCTTTCCAAGGACTAAGTGGGTGATTGGATGCCTATATTTTTGTGATGTTAGAAACATTGATGTTTAATGTCTATATCAACTCATTAATGGTTTAAAGGTGTTAATATTCTAACTCATCACTTTTTTCAAACTCTATCACTTTCTATTCAACTTTTAGTGGTGGTAATTTATAAAAATGCTTTCCCAGGTAAAAAGAGAATACTTGGTAATTCAGTGTTACAGTTAACATGGGTAAAATGAGATCAATACCTGAATTCTTCATTTACTAAATTTAAAAGTAATAACTTATTTTCATATAAATCTCTGAATATTATTAATCTAATATTATAAAATTAGTTATAATATAATTAGAATATGAATCTTATGTTAATATAATTGTGAACCATAGATATATACATATTTGATAGGTTTTATTATGAGTATTATTATAGTTCAATGTATTCCCTTTTGGTCCAGTAGGAATCTTAATATTGTACTCTGTTTCCTCAAAAATATGTTCATGAAAACAATATGTCCAGAGTTCTGCCTTGTTGATTGCTATTTACTGAAAGCATGTTTATCTGGATAAAAAATATTTGGATCACACCTTTTTTGATATTTTGAATATATTATTCCATTTTTTTTCTATCATGAATCATTGCTGTCAAAAAGTCTGTTGATAACAACACATGCTACCATACTTCTTCTTTCATCCTCCCACATAGGAAATGATTATCATGTAGTCTTGTAGCTGTTGGAAGTCTGTGCATACCTTCTTATATTTGGAGGTTTATGGGGATACCTTGTTACTTAGCTTTGTTGTAAATATATTCCATGGGCTTCGTGGTTTTGTTTTCTAGTTGTTCTGTCCCTTTTTATGTGGGGTTCTGGAAAGGCTGGTAAACACGCTCTCCCCACAGCCATCCTTCCAGAAAACTTCCATTTATTTTTTAAACATCTGTTGAACATAGGAATTTCTATCCTCTTTCTTTGGAATGGCAAATTTCATGAACCCAATATTATATAACTATGGATATGTGTCATTATAAAACTATTGTTCTTTATGGGGCGCCTGGGTGGCTCAGTCGGTTGGGCGTCCGACTTCAGCTCAGGTCACGATCTCACAGTTCGTGAGTTCGAGCCCCGCGTCGGGCTCTGTGCTGACAGCTCAGAGCCTGGAGCCTGCTTAACATTCTGTGTCTCCCTCTCTCTCCCTGCCCCTTCCCTGCTCATGCTGTGTCTCTCTCTGTCTCAAAAATAAATAAACATTAAAAAAATTTTTTTTAAAAACTATTGTTCTTTACAATATAATACTGACTCTCCTATTCCTCCAAATTGTCTCAGGAAAACTCCAATTTTGGAAGTAATGGTAAAGAGCAGAGTGCCTAGATTACTGTGAATCCCACATCCTTACAGAGGATATTTGGAGAATAAACTTCTTTTTTTCCTTCCTAAATTGGATATTCCAGGATATGGTGTTTCCTTCCAAACATCAATGATAATGTAAGATCAGGCAATTTAGTGTAGCTATACGAATACCTACTTTAGTGGTTATTACTGAATTTAACCAAATTTTGGGGAAAATAAACATACCAGAAATACCCCAAACTTCAAATTAATTCCTTTATACATGTGATATTCCTTCTGGTAACCTCGTTCTCCGTAGCGTAAACCTCTCTTAAGCATTTCCATAGGTACTTCTATAAGTAGGCCTAATTAGAGCATATTAATTGTTACATTATGTTTACATGTAGAATTTTTCATTTCTATGTCATTATCTCTATAAGAAAGCATTATTTCTGGGTTAACTGGAGTGGAATTATTAAGCATATGATTTTGACATCTTGTGCCATTGACACTATCACTCTTAAGGTTTACATAATTCAAACAAATTCAGTTATGCTTAGTTTTAGTCTTTTGTTTCTTTCCATCCAAAGTGCCTTTTTCTTACTCCTTCACAGTTTCTCCTAGATATGCTAAATATACTTTTCTATTTATATTCAATTTTAGCCATTTGCTATTTCCTTAAACCACATATTCTCTCTTTGAGCAATACAGTGCATTCAATATATACCACACCTAAATCATAATAACATTGATTGGAATAGTAGGTCTTGTATTTATGTGGATTTGTTCAAGGTTCCTCAGATTAGCAGAGGAATTCTTTGGAAGAAGCAGATCAGATACTTCAGGAAAAGGCCAAAGACTTTTTAAACAATTTCTTAGCCTTAAAGCAATTTCTAGTCTCTGAAGCTTTACCTAAATTTCATTGATTGCAGAATAAAGTGTTTCAAATTAGGAAAAAGATTCCCCCCCCCTTCCCAAGGGGAAGATAACAGCAAGATTTAGGAATTGGTCATGGGGGATTTTACCTTGTGAGATGAAAACACCACATTGTGGCCTCATATAGAAAACATGTATACCACAAATATTAAGGAAGGTACCAATGCAAGATTCCTATAAAAAAGCTATGGTGTTTTCTGTATGCTTAATTCACTCTCATTCATTTTCTACTTCAATTTTCTATTTCTATTTAAATATATGTGAAGCAAAGCAAATTTCTAAGGTACAAAAATATGTATAAATTACATGAATGCATAAAAACACAATCCCTATATTTGTTTTGACTTTCGTAAAATATAAGTCTATGTCTTCAAAGTCCAAAAATGTGGTTCTCTTTCTGAAAGAGAAAATAACATTAAACCCATTTAAGTCAATAAGTACCTTTAATCCATGCATAAAGTCTCAATTTCTTTAGACCTATAGTCTGTTTATTCCTTTAAGAATTTGATGAAGTTTTAATCAGTTTAACATCTTTGAAAACCTGGATTTCTATTGTGTCTCTGTGGGAAATTACTTAAGGATTGTTTAAAATTGCCTTAAGAGTCTCATCACACTGCTGGTTTACTCTTCCCTGCTATTTATAGCCACATGCTTTAAAAAAAATTAACTATGGAAACCCTGCAGGACTTATCATTTCTAAACAAGTCTCCAAGGAGCAATAAAATGTTATGTATTAGATACAAAATCCACTATGAGGCATCCTAGATGAAACCTGTTGAAGAACAACACGTTTTTACATCTTCCATGGAATAAGCTCAGGCAAGACAATCCTCTAAAATAAGCACATGCAGAATTTGACTGGGAAAATCTTTTTCAAAATGTCTATTTCACTTATCTATTGATCTATTGCTGTGTAACAGTGCACTCAAAAATCTAGTGGCTTAACACAGGGATGATTTGTTATTTCTCACAATGCTCTGGTTGATCAGTCAGAGGGAGTGTTCTCCTCCCATGTCCTATCTGAGGTCACTTATGCAACGGCATTCACATGAGACTGGGGCATCCAAGATGACCTCCCTTCTTCAAAGATCTCTCTCCACATAGTATCCCACATTTAGTAATCGCATCTGAACTTCTTTATAGCATAGTGGCTGGCTTCCAAGGAGAGCTTTCCGAGAGGGTAAGCCTCGATGTGTATTTATATTAAATATTGCTTTCAACACACTTGCTAATCTCTCATTAGCCAAACAAGTCTCTTGGCCAAGCCGAGGATCAGTATGGAAGGGGAGTACACAGAGGAGTGAATGCCAGGAGTTACTGTTCCTCCTACACTGTGTAGGTATGTGTACATATGTGTGTTTAAAAAAATTATCAAAATAGGGGCGCCTGGATGGCTCAGTCAGTTAAATGTCAAGCTTCGGCTCAGGTTATGATCTCGCAGTTCGAGAGTTCCAGCCCCACATCAGGCTCTGTGCTGACAGCTTGGATCCTGGAGCCGCTTCAGATTCTGTGTCTCCCTCTCTCTCTGCCCCTCCCTGCTCACACTCTGTCTCTCCCTCAAAAATAAATAAACATTAAAAAATAATTTTAAAAAATTACCAAAATATATTAGGATAATTAGACAGAATATACTTATCATTTAATTAATTTTATGAAACTTAAGTCCACGAAATATTATTGTTTTTCTCTTAGTTTGATGGCTAATGTTACAATTTTTCTTTAGATTAAAAGTCCTTTAATACCAGAATTAAAATTTTTAAAAAGTCCTTCAAATTTGTTTCTTATTAATTCTAAGGTGGGAGAAATATCTACCCTCTCTGTGTCTCTATGTCATAAGTATTTAAAGGAATTTTTGTGATGATTAACATACATATTAAAGATGTGGCAGATATTCATTCATACTGTGTCTTGGGAAGAGTGTTGCATCTAAGGGGCACAATTCTCACAATACAGATCTGAATTTTTTAAATGTTCTTTCATTTCAGTGTAAAAGTATGCCCAGGCAAGAGCATTTTATACATTTATTACAAAAACTTTTCGGTAGATGGGCCTGAACTATCTTGTGTTAATAAAATCAGTATGTTGAAATAATTTTATAAAATAGGAAAGTGTTGTTATTTTTGGTTCAGGAACACTGAAAGGATGAGTTTAACAATCAAAATTCCAATATTGGGGCACCTGGGTGGCCCAGTCACTTAAGCATCTGACTCTTGGTTGCAGCTCAGGTCATGATCTCAGGGTCCTGGGATTGAGTGCTGAGTCAGGCTCTACCCTCTGTCCTTCCCCCATGCACATGCATGCTCTCTCTGCCTAAAAATAAATAAATAAACTAAAAAAAAATCCCAATATTAGGGGATGAATCACTGGATTCTACTCCTGAAATCATTATTGCACTATATGCTAACTTGGATGTAAATTTAAAAGTATGAATTAAAAATTTTAAAAAATTCCAATACTGATTAAGCACCATCTGAAATGAAATAGGCAAGGATCTACTTTACTAACCATGTGGATCACTAAATATATTAGTTACTGAATTATTTTGTTATATCACACTTATAATTTATTTTCTTTTGATGTTTACTTATCAAAATAATATAGTTTACTTCCTATTTCAACATACCAAAAGTTTCATTATGACACTAGACACAGTAGCTAACGGACATTTACCATGAACAATTAAAAAAAAATTGAGATTTCCATGTTATTATCTGCTAATTATACCAAGATTATTTAATTTTAATGGATTTTGTGATTAAATGTATTCATTTTTTACATTTTAAAAGTTTGTTACATAGTAAGTTAAAATGCTACAAATTCTTTTTTTTTTTATTTTTTAATATATGAAATTTACTCTCAAATTGGTTTCCATACAACACCCAGTGCTAAATTCTAACATAGTGTTTTATATATTTCTCCCAAGTGTTACAAAACCTTTGTTTAAAAAATATTATCAGTATTAGAAAATGAGAAAATAGTAAAAGATAGGAGAAAAATATTTAGTCATTGCCTATTCTTTCGAAAATGAAAAAGGCACCAAAAAACTATAATTAAGAATGCTTCAGTTCTATTCATTTCAGCAGAATGAAGCATTTATGGAGCAGAATATGAATTTCACTTCTTTTTTCAGGTCAGCCTGAATTTGTTTAAAAACACACATAGGAAATAAAAAACCTGAAGGAATTAGTTTAATCAAGTGAATTTTATGACAATTTAGATACTTTGCCTTATAATTTGAATATTGAACACTGCACTCTTGTTGAAAATTTTCCATCCCTTAAGACATTTTAACTTTCCAAAGAATAGTACAAGTAGGAAGTTGCCTAAAACTTACTCAGTTCACCATTTACTTGAAATGGTGAAAAAAGGTTGATGTCAATATTTATTCCAATTTTAATAATTTGGTATTATTTCCTTATCATAAATTTACTGGGGATGGAAGGTATAAATGAGGAAATATTAGAGGTTACAGGGTTTGGCAGCATTTATCACATCTCGATAGAAAGCACAAAGAATGTAAATGTTTAGCATATCAACAATAACATTTTAATCTAAAATTGAAATAAAAATTTAAATTGTATATGAAGAGGGATACCTGGATGGCTCAGTCTATCTGACTCTTGATTTCGGCTCATGTCATGATCTGCCGGTTTATAGGTTCGAGCCCAACACCAGGCTGTGTGCTGGCAGTGCAGAGCCTTCTTGGGATTTTCTCTCTCCCTTTCTCTCTGTCCCTACCATGCTCTCACTCTCTCTCAAAATAAATAAGTAAACTAAAGAAAAAAGAATACATTTAAAAAATAAATATATAAATTATGTATGACTAATGGTGCTGCACAACAGAGAGCATATGAAATTGAGGAAAATGTTATTTATACTAATGTTGAATGTACAATATCCATTACTCTAATTTTTGGTGAGTTAGTTATATGAGATATTGTATTAAATACAGCAACTCTTCTATAGAAAATGAAATATTCACTAAATAACATTGAAGCAGTCATAAAATTTTATTTTATAAAAGCAAGTAGGAGGTAAAACTTTTTATAACAAATGATTATTAAAAATGAATTTTTAAATATCCCAATTAAAATGTAAATTTTCTATTATCTTATGTTTAAAGATTTTATAATCTATACATAATAAATTTGTGCTTATTTTAATTATCATCATAGAGAATTGAGAAATTTCCAACATAAAAATTATTTCTTGAGGAAGGACACTTTTTTTTATCAAAATTTTATTGTTTCATTTTTTAATTATTTTTCCTTATAACATTTTTGAGTATAGTTGACAACAATATTACATTATTTTCTGGTGTACAACATAGTGATCTAGCTTCTCTATATGTTATGCTATGCCTACCACAAGTATAGCTACCATCTGTCACCATGAAACACTATTGGATACCACTGACTGTATTCCCTATGATGTACCTTTTAATCCCATGACTTATTAATTTCATAACTGGAATGCCTATATCCCCCACTCCCCTTTACCCATTTTGCCCATTCCCCCATTTCTCTTCCCTCTTGCAACTATCAATTTGGTCTCTATAATTAAGAGTCTGTTTCTTGATTTCTCTCTTTTTAATTTGGCTCATTTGTTTCTTAAATTCCACATATAAATGAAATCATATGGTATTTGTCTTTCTGACTGACTTATTTTGCTTAGCATTATCCTGTCTAGTTCCATCCATGTCATTGCAAATGACAAAATTTCATTCTTTTTTATGGTGAATAATGTGTGTGTGTGTGTGTGTGTGTGTGTGTGTGTGTGTGTGTATCAAATCTTACATCTTGTTTATCCATTCATTAATCTCTGGACACAGTCTGCTTCCATATCTTGGCTATTGTAAATAGTGCTGCTATAAACATAGGGGTGCATGTATCCCCTCGAATTAGTGTTCTTCCATTCTTTGTGTAAATACCCACTAGTGTGATTGCTTGACCATATGGTAGCTCTATTTTTAACTTTTTGAGGAACCTCCATACTGTTTTCCAGAGTGGCTGCAGCACTTTGCATTCCCACCAACAGGGCAAGAGGGTTCCACTTTCTTCATATTGTCACCAACACTTGTTGTTTCTCATATTGTTGATTTTAGCCATTCTGACAGGTGGGAATCATATCTCATGGTAGTTTTGACTTTCATTTCCCTGATGGCAACTGATGATGAACAACTTTTCAAGTGTCTGTTGGCCATCTGAATGTCTTCTTTGGAGAAATGTCTATTCATGTCTTTTGTCCATTTTTTAATTGGGTTGTTTTTGGGTGTTGAGTTTTATAAGTTCTTTATGTATATTTTAGCATTTATTTATTTTTCAGGGACAGAGCATGAGCGGGAGAGAGGCAAAGAGAGAGGAAGACAGAGAATCCAAAGCAGGCTCCAGGCTCTGAGCTGTCAGCACAGAGCCCGACATGGGGATCAAACTCACGAACCTTGAGATCATGACCTAGGCCAAAGTCAAACACTTAACTGACGGAGCCACCCAGGCACCCCTTTATATAAACACTAATCCTTTATCAGATATGTCATTTGCAAATATTTTCTGTCAGTCAGTAGGTTGCCTTTTAGTTTTGTTGATTGTTTCCTTTTCTGTGCAGAAAACTTTTATTTTGATGTAGTCCCAATAGTTTATTCTTGCTTTTGTTTCCCATGCCTCAGAGACCTATCTGGAAAAAAGTTGCTACAGCTGATGTCAAAGAGTTACTGGCTGTGTTCCATTCTAGGAATTTTTATGGTTTAAGGTCTCACATTTAAGTCTTTGATCTACTTTGATTTTATTTTTGTGTTTGGTGTCATAAAGTGGTCTAGTTTCTGTTGCTGTCCAGTTTTCCCATGCCGTTTGTTGAAGAGACTGTCTTTTTCCTCCTGGATGTACCTTCCTGCTCTGTTGAAGATTAACTGACCATATAGTTGTGAGTTTATTTCTGAGTTTTCTATTCTGTTTTATTGATTTATGTGTCTATTTTTGTGCCAGTATCATACTGTTTTGATTACTACAACTTTGTAATAACTTGAAGACTGGAACTGTGATGCCTCCAGCTTTGCTTTTCTTTTTAAAGATTGCTTCAGGTATTCAAGTTCTTCTGTGGTTCCATTCCAAACACATTTTAGAACTGTTTGCTCTAGCTCTGTGAAAAATGCTGTAGGTATTTTGACAGGGATTTTATGAAATGTGTACATTGCTTTGGGTAGTATAGACTTTTTAACAATTTTTGTTCTTCCAATTCATGATCATGGAATGTCTCTCTATATTTCTTTGTGTCCTCTTCCATTTCTTTCATCAGTGTTTTATAGTGTTCATGGTACAGGTCTTTGGTTAGGTTTATTCTTAGGTATCTTACTAGGTTTGGTGCAATTGTAAATGGGATGTTTTCTTTTTAGATTCCACATACAGACAAAGATATGGGGGGAAAAAAAGAACCCTCATGTACTGTTAGTGGGAACATGAATTAGTATAATCACTGTGGAAAACAGTATGGAGTTTCCTCAAAAAACTAAAAATAGAAATGCCACAGGGGCACCTGGGTGGTGCAGTTGTTTAAGCATCAGACACTTGATCTTGGCTCAGGGCATGATCTCACAGTTAGTTCAAACCCCACATCAGGCTCTACACTGATGGTGTGGAGCCTGCTTGGGATTCTGTCTTTCCTTCTCTCTGCCCCTCTCCATTTGTGCACACAATCTCTCTCTCTTAAAAGAAATAAACCTAAAAAAATAGAAATACCATATGTACAATAATCCCACTACTAGATATTTACCCAAAGAAAACCAAAACACATTCTAAAAGATGTATGTACCCCTATGTTTATGGCAGCATTACATACAATAGCCAAGATATGGAAGCAACCCTGTGTCCATCAACAAATAGATAAGGAAGATGTGATATACATATATAAAATAATGGTGCATATAATTGGTATAAATTATATAATTGGTATATTTAATATATTCATATGTATATTATATATATTATATTATACAACCATAAAAAAGATGAGATAATGCCATTTGTGATAATATGAATGGAGCTAGAGATTATTATGCTCAATGAAGTAAGTCAGACTGAGAAAGAGAAATAGCATATGATTTCACTCATATATAGGACATCTTTTTCTAATTTTAACAAAGTTATGTGAGCCCATGGCAGGGATGGAAATAATATACAAAGATGTAATCTAAGTGTCCTAGGACCTCAACTGGTGTAAGACAATTTCCACTAGCTGTACCCCTCACTTACTGACACATGAATCAACCCCTTTTCAAGTGCTCAAGTCTTTTTTGCAGTCTCCTGGGATATTATGTTTATATAATAAGAAATAAAGAAGTTTTATAAATAACCACCTCCATAGGCACACACATCAATTCACAATCACACATTTCTGTTATGGCAAATTTAGGTGGGGTTAGTTAGGAAGGATCAAGAACTTTGGCTGAGGGAAACATAGTAAAGCCACTAGAAGGTGATTGGGCCCTAGAGTTTGTTGCTGTGCTTTGAGAATGACCAAGTAGTGAAAACAAAAGATCCAAGAAGAATCACTTTCATTGAATCCATCATATCACACACACACACACACACACACACACACACACAAAGCTTTTACAGGGTTTCCAAAGCAGTAGTCCTTTTGCTCTAAATTCTTGAAGTAGTTCATCATTGAGGTAACTCTTTAAATTTCTGCCCTTTAAATTTTAATCATGTACTTCTCAGTTGAACTCTGAAGTTAAAGCTAGGTAAAAACACTAGTCAAGGGGATGGGTCTTATATTTTATTTAGAATTACCCCTACATTTTGATGATCTTCTATGTTTTTTCAAACTCAATATAGCTTACTTTTATCTTAATATTATCATATAGAGGGAACTTCACACAACCCTCCGCTGCCCCTTTCTCCGTAAATAGAAATAGGTTTTTGTATGATCCACGCTATTGGTTTTCCAAACATGCCCAGGCATGAACGTCATTGATAAACATACTCTACACCATTTATGTAAATCAAAAACCATACTGTCTTCTCTATGTCCTTCTTGCTGAGATTTATGAATAAAAAAAAAGGAAAGAAAAAATATTCTCATAGTTTTTAAAAATACAACATTAAATTTATTTACATAATTATTGACCAAAAAGTGAGTCTGAGAAAAAAGAAGTAAGCCTCCTTACTTTAAGTATATTTGCAAGAATCATATATTCCACTGCTCCTGTGGTCATTTATGAAGCCTAAGTTTATACTGAAAACATCAAAGACTCAACAAACATTTGCATAAATAACTCAAAGATTGTAGAAAAGATGAAATGGAGAACATAAATAGCTTGACAATTCAAATCATACACTGAAATTCAGGGTCTTCTGCCAAATTAAAAAAAAAAATCTTTGTTTTAAAAATCAAGCGTAATTTTTATTCTCCTAGGTGGATGAATTACAAAGTCTATTGAATTGATTTCCCTGCCATACCTTTAATGTGAATGTTAAGGTAGCAACTGGGAGAGTGGAATATTGACAACTTGGGTGGTATTTAAGAGAAAATGTGGAAGATGAATCAGCATCTACTGAATTCCAAACCACCGAATGACTCTTTGAGGTTGAAACAGTCTTTCTTTCCATGTATAAGCCTATCCTCCATTGTTTAATGACCCCATAAATACTTGTCTTGGAGAGTCACTTTGCAAGGAAAACCATGTCATCCTACTGTCCACCCTGACACTCCTCCTTTGCCCCATTTATCTAGAGTACGGATATGTCTAATTATAAAATTATATTAACAAACCCCAGGAGAAAAAAACAAACAACAAAATACAAACTATAGAAGTAGTGATTTATATCTAAAAATATTCTGGTAAATATATATGGAGAAAATATACCCTTGATAGATAAATGCAGGAAGAACCAAAGTTTAACTGGATTCAAGTTGTAAATATAAGTGCAAGATATCAGAGACTTTCAACTAAATTTACCAGGTTGAGTAGCTGGGAGAAGATGTGACTGCTTGCTTAGTTGCTTTCTTGATATCTGTACTTAACTGTGACCCATAATAAATGAAGGTAAGATATCATAAATAGGTAGAAATGTAAACTAGGGAGACAGGAATATGGACTGATATTATCAAACGTAATTCAAATAATTCTTGCTCTTATTTTCTCTGGAAGGACACATGAGATATTTCTTTTAACAAGTAACTGAAATTCATCACAGAAGTAAGCACCTGTGTTTTGAAAAGCCTTGCACTGGCTGTTCTTGGTAGTCGGAGAATGCTAGTAGGGTGCTGCAGTTGAAATGGACTACAAGGTTCCAGAATACATATCTGAATGTTGTGATAGAGGCAAAGGAGCAGAACTCAAGTCCAGCTTGATATCACTACATTGGGTAGGAGATACAAAAATCAAAATAGGTTCATTAGCAGGAAGATTGGTTGCAGCTAAATACTCATAAAGTTCCAGACAAGCAGCACACTAAAGTTAAGGAAAAAATTCAAGGTGGAGAGAAGTCTGATGTGAGTCCCAGGATACAGAACCAATGCTGTCATTCAACCTGACCAGGGTCAGTTCATACATAAAAACCATTTAAAGAAATACAGATTTTTCTCTTGAAGAGAAGTCCTACAAGCGTTATAAGTGAACAGTGTAAATTTCCCTTCTAGCCTTTCCTAAATGTTACTTGGTATCATTCACCAAGATAACTGTGCAGTAGAAAAGGAAAAGCCTCAGACAATGTAGAGGTTAATATGCACTGGCTCTATGTTTACATTTTTTTCCTGAGAAACATGACATCACCTCTGCTGATCAAAATAAGTAATAGAGTAGCCAAGAAATAAATGGAGATGTTTATTTTACCAAAATTTGCTTCACGGTAGATCAGTGGGAAGAAAACTTTCTTCAGTTCCATTATGTAATGGCAGAATAATTATATCGGTAATTGCCCCCTAAAGACTGTATTTTTGCAAGAAGGTCTAAGCAGAAGGTCATAGAATTATCTTTCCCTGTCAAAGAAGGAAACAAAAACAATACCACATCTCTGAAAGAATTATAAAGTTAACTACCAACATCAAAGGCTTGGAAGAATCAGGGTTGGTGATTCTTATCAAATCCCCCTTAACTTGCCAGTTTTGCAATTATTAAAAATAGATTGATGTAGCACAAGGAAAATGAATTATTGAAATCTTAATCAGGTGATGACTCCAATTACAGCTGCTCTTCTAGGTTTGGTCATTTTTAGGTAAGCAAATCAGCACAACCAACTGGTACTAGAAATGTAACTACTGAACTGCTATTATTCTGTAAGTCAATAAACACGGAAGGCATTTGAGTACTTTGTCCAGCAAGCAAAAATACTCTACTTTTTTGCCTTCTTACAACATAATTGAGTCAGCTTGTTGGTCCTGTGTCAAAATTTAGTCCACAGGGATGTTGATTTTTTCCACCACCTCAGAGTTCATCATGCTAGTAGTTCACAAGAAGAATGACATAGTAATGACATCAGGTACCTCATATCTATTTGTCAGATAAAAACATGTGAAAGAGTAGGAGGAGAAGCTCATGCAACTATGCAGGTGCAGCAAAACATTCTTTGACTTTAGAGGGGATATAATTTTATGTCATGGGCCTATTAGATAATAACAAATTATGTTGAATATATGTGTAATTTGATTTTACTAGCAATGTTTTTATTTCCCTAGTTAGACAAAAATAATGTCAAATTACAAATGAAATTTTTTAACGGAAAAGTAGACAATTATGTTTCATTTTTTGTAAAGGTACTCTGCATGTGTTTTCTCTCGTTTATCTTGCTTTATGACTTTTCACCTACAGAATTAGAGGAGTTCTTTATGTATTGAGAACGCTAAATTTTGTTTCTTATTTTATTGTGATATCTTGTCAAATTGGATATTTTATGACTGTTTTTAATGTATCTTTTAATAAGCAGGAACAAATTATTAGTTTTAATGTTGTGAAAAAATATCAGTGATTTCTATTTTTAATTTAGTTTTTTGCATCTTATTTAGGAAATTCTTCCTTATTTTACTTTACCAAAGATATTCTCAAATATTTTCTTAGAACTTTTTAATTTTTGCTTTATGGATTAAGCCTTAGTTGGCCTGGACTTGATTTGGGATAGGAGGTGAATCCAGAATTTAATATTATTTTTTGTTTTCACTTTTGCAGCTCTATTTATTAATAGCTGGTTAAGTAATAACAAGTAGATAACAGTGATGGGCAGAGTCCTCTGCAATCCTCATAAGTGTGTGATGTTTTACCTGTTACTGGTCTATTTATGCACCAGTTCCATACCATCTGAAGTAATACGGACAATACAAACTAAGACAGCAACAACTATTCCGTGTCAATACTTCTTGAGGAATGTCATTATAGGCTTTGTACTCATCTATGTAAGTTTTAGTATCTGCTTACCAGTTCCTAGGAAAAATTCTGCAGTTTTTGTAAGTAAAACTCTTACTGAAGTATAAAATAATAAAGAAAGGTGCACACAAACCTGTTGATTGATGAATTTCTACAATGTAAACACACTCACTGTATTAACACCAAGATATTAAAAAAATATATACTCTCAATACCCCAGGACATCCCAAATTATCACAATTAAAGGTAACAATCATCCTGAATTTAAATAGTATCAATTAGTTTTGCATATCTTTGTATTCTCTGTAGGATAGAATCATACAGCATATATGCTTCTGTCTGGTTTCTTTTGCTAAACACTGTTTTGGTGTTATATTTCTTTCTTTCACATGGACATAAAATATTCTATTATATGAATATACAACAATTTTAAAAATAATTTTATTGCTGATGAATGCTGTGAATGTTTCGATATTCTCCCTATATAAATAAAGCTGTTGTGAACACTCTGGTACATTTACTTTGACAAACAAATGTATGAAATTCTGTGGATATACAATAGTGAAATATGCTCAGCCTTTTTTGAAAGTGGTTATAACAGTTTACACTCCCACTAGCGGCGCTGAAAATCCCAGTTGCTCTACATCATCATTAACACTTGGCATGGTCTACTCTTTCCCTTTTAGCCATTGTGATAGTTATCTCGTACAGTTTTAATCTGTATTTTTTTTGACAATTAATAAGGAAGAACCCTTTCTCAGATAGATAATAGCCATTTTAGTTTCCTTTCTGGTGAAGTGCCCATTAAAACTTTGTATTTCTGTTGGGTTGTCTTTTTCTTACTGAAATGTTAGTTATTTATATGCTCTGGATAATCTTCTCGTATCATATACATGCATCAAAATAAACTATTCTCACATTAAAGACCAGAATGCCTAAACTTGCTAGAGCATCCCTCAGTGATAGGCCAAATCTATTCTTGGCATGTTTTCAGAAATGTCCCATATTAATGTATAGGGTTTATACAATGATAATATTTTTGCTCAAGGTCATGGATCAAAAGAGTTTTGTATTGATCAACATAATCTTGTAAGGATATTGCTTAGATCTGTCAACTTTTCTAATATTTTCACAGCTCTCTAATCCTATATTAACAGAAAATATTTGAAAGATAATTTCGTGCTTTGAATGTTTCCTACTTGGGGAATTATCAGCCATAGGCAAATGTTCTTTTAACATAGAGAGACCGGGGAGAAAAGAATATTTTAATAGGCCTGAACCCTGGCAAATTAATGGACCTGGAAAAAACAAATAAAAATTAGTGTCCCTCTTCAAGAAATGTTCATATATGGAGCAAGTCAGGAAACCCAAATGAGCCTGCAGTGTGATCATTGAGACAAATCCATCACCATCTATTTATATCCTAAGGATGAAAATCAAGTTTGACACTAATTTATATTAGACTAGCAATAAAATCTTGGGGCAAAGCCAATTTTAAATTTTTCTTTAGAATATACATATATAAATATATAGGACTTCTTTCATCTATGAGTAGTTTTCTTCATGCCTTATTCAGTTACAACATTTGGGCAGGCAAAGGAGAATTGAAAACAACATATATAAACACATGCTAGTTTTCAAGTAATTCTGCTCAAATGATCTTTCCTATCCAACCCCTACCTCTATCTTTGCATTTATTTCTCCTACTTCATAAATTGCCCATCTGCTCCTCATACGTAAAATATCCTTCTTCCCTCTCCTACCCTATCAAATCACTATATTTTTTAAGTTTTCTGTGATTCCTTTCTAACCAAAAAGAAATGACCAGTGATTCTTTTATGTTTCTGCTATACTCTATATCTCAGTCATATCACATGTTATTTTATTGCATATGTTTATTCATATGACTTCATAATTAGACCATAGGACTTTAGAATGAAGGTGTTGTCTGATCTACAACTTTGGTGCTTGGTATATAATAGGTGTGCACAAATTATTAATGTAACTGTTTTCAGCTTGAGCCAAAGCTATATTCTCTATAGGATTAAGATATTTCTAGACATGTCTCAACAACTGATTGGGACAGGCCATTCAGGAGTCTGTTCTAATGTAAGCGAAAATGATTCTTGGCTTAGTACTTAAAGTGATGCATGAAAGGGTTGGAGAAAATGAGATTTACCTTTAAACTGAGCTCTAGTCAGTATATTATGTGTTGAATTTGCACCAAACAATTCAGTTGTCTGGCCAAGCCCCAGGATTTTGCATGATGGCAAGGAATATGAGCTATAAGTACATTTAAATAGTCTACCTATATGCAAAACATAGAATATAAGATATATAAGATAGAGTACACGGATTGCCTCTGCTTGGTCTAAGAAGAGTATATAACGACTCATTATTAGCACTACCATTGTTATTAGTAGCTCAGTTCAGTGAAACATTGATATAAATGTGGAAGGATCTGGTGCCAGAGCCTACACCATCATTTGTAGCAACAATACAACAGTTTTACAGGGGTCCTTGGCATCCACAGGGATCAGCAACAAACCTCACTCTAGGAACACAAAGTTGGAAACGAAGAAAGAAAAGAAAAATAAAGTCACCTTATGGTAATCTCAAACTGTATGTAAGAGCTGTATTAAAGAGTTAGGCTAATGTGTGCACAGATTTAATGCTTATTTGCATTTATATTTATATTGTATTTGTATTTTTCCTCTGCCAGCCGGTTCAATGTTGGGTTTTGTTACAGAGGGTGATGGAGGGATGCTATAAGGCCAGACCAAGAGGAAAAGACTTCATGTCCTGATTCAGCAAGCATTTGTGCTTTCATTTCTTTGGCACAGACATCAATGGATCAGTCTGTTGGCATTTCCTGTGCATTTTTCTATTGCCTCGTGAGACATTGCTGCCTAGTGGTTACATCCAGGGCCTTGGTCAAGTTTCTTTGCTAACAGCTGGTGCCCGTTTCTGTGCAGTCACACTCTCTTCAATGGAGTATAAAGCTCAGTCACAGTGGAAAATTCCTCTTCTAACTCCATTCTTCTGTCTTTATTTCCATCTCTTTGGCTTGATTTTTGCCTTTGCTATTTCTTTATACCCTAGTGAACTTTTACCCCTTTTAGTAGTTAACCAAAAGCACTAGTTTATAATTCTTCAGATTAAATATTTTCAATTCGAATTACTACTCTGATTTCTCTTTCCTGACTGGACCCTGACCTGTAAAGTAGCAGTTGTTTTTTTTTTTTAATTTTATTAACTATGAAGTTTAACTATAAAGTACAAAATATATACACTTCAAAACAAATGCTTAATATCATGGACATTATTTTTTAGAATGAGTCTAGGTCAAACTTACTTTAATAAAAGTTTATATAAAGAAAGTATGGGACGCCTGGGTGGCTCAGTCTGTTAAAAGTCCAATTCCAGCTGAGGTCATGATCTCACAGTTCGTGAGTTCGAGCCCCACGTTGGGCTCTGTGCTGAGGGCTCAGAGCCTGGAGTCTGCTTTGGATTCTGTGTCTCCCTCTCTCCCTGCCCCTCCCCCCCCTCAAAAATAAATAAACATTAAAAAAACTAAAAGAAAGAAAATATTAGCAATATAATGGTAGGGGAAATATATAAATGTGACAAATTCATAAAGGTTGTTTTGAGATGAGTGAACTTGAGCAAACCCTGGACTTCATTATCTATTCACATTTTATGAAAATGCCATGAAAAATTTTATTTATTTAAAATTAATCTTCAGTTTGCCAATAAATCAATTTCTATGAAAAAGCTCCCTATATACCAACTAAATTGTTTATGGAAAACTACCTTTAAAATATCATGGTTACTCTTATTAATAATATTTATAAACTACTGTTAAGGACTGAATTTTGTTTTGACCTGAAATTTATAGACTGAATGTAAGAGAAAGAATTTCTATTGTTTAAGCCACACAGTCTATAGTGTATCATTATGGCAAACCCAGCAGACTAAGACAACTATTTACAGTACACTTCCTCATAAATAGTTTTTGAAACAGGTTACAATAATTTTGAGAAATTGCCATTAAATTTACATTTTACAGGGAAGGAAAACTGAAGCTCGCGTAAATACAAAATCTATTTGTGTGATGGTATGGGCCGTACCTTCATGTCCCTCTTGGAAGAGAAAAACAGATTTTCTAAAGCAAAACAAATTGGCAGTAATGTCAAGTTTGTGGAGAACAAATTTGGAATAAAATTGGCTCTCAAAGAGACCAAGATGCCAGTTAATTCCCACACACTTAGAAGTGGATTTTCAGGTTCATTAGTAGCTTAGCAATGGTCATGAATAAATCAGGGAATTTAGGGCCATGGAGTAGGTTGCCCCACTTCTCTAAAACCATGAGAGCTGAGACCATGCATTCTAGTTTTTAATTTGGAAAGCATATTAAAAAATAAACATAAAAAGATATTAGAAAAGAGGAAATATAAGTATCATCAATACTATTAATTAAAAACACTTTTAAAACCTTATTTAAATATGTTTACTTAATTTTGGTAACATATCCTTGGATTGCAACTAACAATTATTTTATTATTTAGTAATTCTGTGTTGCTATGATTTTTTAAATTAACATTTGATAAGTAGAGCCCTGGGGTGCAGGATGGTGAACCTTGGTTCAACAAAAGAAAGCAGGAAATTGAAATAGAGAAAGTCCTGGAGGAGGTATGTGGCAGGTCTCAAAGGGCCTGGGGAGGTCAAGGCAGGATGCAGGTGGAGACAGAGCAGGACCTGGACCACATGCCTTTATTAAGATCCAGGGGTAAAGTGCTTTGGGGTTCTCAGGCTAAGGCCAGGTTGGTTAATTCAAACCAAAAACAGCAGAGCTTTGGTGAGCTCTGAGAGGTTCTTATCTAAGGCACAAGGGGAAGGCCCTGGGAGCAAGGGGAGAATGTTATGACAGGAGTGGTCAGGAGTTGAATCAGGAACTTACATTTACTTGTGACTCTGTGGGCTGTTATCTAGAACATAAGCTCCAGGTGGGGGCCAATCAAGGCCTTTGCAGGCCTCTTGGTCACACAAAACGAACATCAAGGAAGTAATATATGCAATATTTCAGCTAAACTCTCAGTATAGTGTTGTGTATTCTATTAGATACGGCATTGGACAGTAATATTTAAAAAATTTTTTTTTAACGTTTATTTATTATTGAGAGAGAGAGACAGAGCATGAGCATGGGAGGGGCAGAGAGAGACACAGAATCCAAAGCAGGCTCCAGGCTCCAGCTGTTAGCACAGAGCCTGATGTGGGGCTCAAACTCGCAAACCATGAGATCATGATCTGAGCCGAGGTCAGACGCTTAACTGACTGAGCTACCCAGGCACCCCTGGATAATAATATTTTAAAAGAATTATATTTGGAATAATGATGAACAGAGGCCTTAAATATTATCCTAAGAGATTAATGACAGAATAAAACAAGAGAAGCTTGTTATATGAATTAACAATACGAAAGAAGATGGGGAAAAAGTGGTCATTTTATAAGATTAAAAGTTATTTTGTCAACTGAGCTCCAGAATTATACTTTAAAAATTATTACAGTATGTAATTTTTATGCTAAAACTTTAAATATGTAATATTTATATCTATATAATGTGTAATATTTATATTTATGTGTAATATTTATATGTGTAATATTTATGTGTAATATTTATACCTTTTTTTAAAGTTTTTTTATGTTTATTTATTTTGAGAGAGAGAGAGCCAGGGAGAGGCAGAGGGAGAGAGGGAGAGAGAATACCAAGAAGGCTCCATGCTGTCAGCACAGAGCCCCATGTGGGGGTCGATCCCACAACCTGTGAGATCATGACCTGAGCTAAAACCAAGAGTGACTAACTTGGTCACTTAACCTACTGAGCCACCCAGGTGCCCCAAGTAATATTTATATCTTAAATAAAAAGTCAAAAGTGAAACCAACTTAGATTTTGAAAATGATATGAATTATACTTTATGTAATGTTTTTAAGTTTGTTTTACATTGAGTCTGTAGAAAATGCCATAATACATTAAGTGATATTTGGACAGCAGTTTATTGGGCTTCTAACACCCCTTCAGAAGACAAATATGATGAAGAAATTTTTATATAGAAAAAGTTAAATTTTTGATACAAAAGAAAGTCTAGACATGTGTCCTAAGGCCCATATCTGAGAATGAAGTCAGGAGAAGAGGCAGGGATTTTTGTACTAGGAGTATTGGCAGAGGAATCCATTCTGTCAGGCCAGTGACCCCTGTGGGACTCTGCTGTGTACGTAAGAGCAGGAAACATGCACTCACTCAGGTGTTCCACTAAGCTGCACTTCATCCTAGTATATCCGACCTCAAAGCTGGAGCAAAGAATCTACACTTTGTCTTGCCATCTGCTTCCATTGCATCATTAAACTCACAAGACAGTCCTATTTTATAAGTATTATTCTCCCATTTTATAAAGATGGAAACCAAGGCTTAAGTTACTCATCCAAGGTTACAAAGAAAGTGAATGTCAAGAATGGAATTCAGAACTAATTCCAAAACCTAGTCTCTATCTGTTATAGAAAAGCAGCTAAGGAGGGATGCCAGAGTGGCTCAGTTGGTTGAGTGACCAGCTCTTGATTCTGGCTCAGGTCACAAACTCAGGGTTGTGGGATCGAGCCATGCATAGGGTTCTGTGCTTAGAGTGGAGCCTGCTTAAGATTCTCTCTCTCTCTCCCTCTGCCCCTCTCCACCTCACCTGCTGTCTCTCAAATTAAAAAAAGGTACTCTTTAAAAAAATTAAAAAAATAAAAGCATCTGAGGATATGCTCGTAAATATCCACAGTGCCCCCCCACACACACACATACTCTTTACCTGTACTTTCTCTGCTTAAGGATATGGGAGGCTGTTTCAGATGTTCCTATGAGTCATTTTTATAGAATCTTAAACTGTGTAAGCCCTGAGCTAAATCATTAAATAAAAGGAGTTTTCTGTTTTCTTATAATGTCTCTAGCCTTTAACTTACTTCCCTTTCTTGTGCATTAGTGATCCCTGCTTTATACCTAAGCAACTTGCATTGTGGTTTAATTTTTGTCCTTTTTTTGTCCAACCATATTCTCAATTCAAGAACTAAAAAGCAGTATCAAACAATACAAATAATTGATATAAGCTTATAATCCTAATTTTGCAAGAAATATTTGCATTTAAACGTTTTAAAATCATAAGATAAACAGTGAATTTGGAGGGGAGTCACTCCTTAAGCTTTGAATAGAAAAGATATCTTGGGCTGGGAAATTGCACTTCCCTCAGTCAGACCTGACATAATTCGATACAGTTTAACAGTCAAGCTTCAATTAAAACAAATAACTAAAATGGTGCTATCCCTCTAGGTACTTCAACATTGTGATGGAAACATGTCAGTCAGTTTAAAAGTATTTAAAAATCCTAAATATGTAGCTGATTTAAAAACCAATGTGGAAAAAGACTACCAAAATAATAACTGAGTACCCTAGGAATCTATTAATAGGTTTTCTTCATATTTAGTTCTCTCACAAAGAATCCAATTTTAGCATCAACATCATTTAGCATTTGGAATATAGAATAGTCTTTCTAATAACCAATAATACAATCCTGCCAGATTTACATAAGAGACAAAAAATAATGTGAGTCAAGTAGACAGTTTCAAATATAAAATGCAAACAAAATTTTAAGACTATTTAATATCCTTGAAATTATTCTGTCAATTTTAAAGATGTTAGAGGTCATGTTAGATGTTAGATGTTAGAGATTATAAGCATGGATGATACAAAAAAACACACCAGTGTGATGCCACATACAAGTTCAAGTGGCCAGTGGTAATACAAAGAAATCTTTAATACCCGAATGGAAAGAATGATTAAATTCAAACATTGAATACGACACTAAAGAGACAGAAACATGATATTTTAAGGATAAATGTATGTTATTATTAGTTACAAATTTTAATATATACAAATATGTTGAATTAATTTCCCTTGAAATTTATAAAGTAATGGTGTGTCTTAAAATTGATGATGGTTTGGAGGCAAAGAAATATAGGAGCTCTCCCTTTTTGTTAGCAATTTTTCAATCAGTTCTTGGGTTCTCTAAAATTAAATAATTCCTGTAGCATAGTTTCTATTAATTGGACTATATGGACTTTTACTATATTTCAGTGGAGTCTAATACTACTAAGAAGCAGACCCAAAGAAGTATCATTTCTTGGCCAGTTTTAGCTTGTCTATATTGGCTACATTTTATTCCAGGTGACTGACATTCTATTGGCCACAATAGCTAACTGTATAGCTTTGATAAGCAAAATCTTATCCATGTATTTACATTGTCTTTTAATTCAAAAATTAATGTTAGGTACCCAAAATGATATTTGTGACTTTCTTAAATGCCCAACAGAGTAGCCTTCATACTATTTCAGGCCTCCAGATAGAGTTTCTGATGACATATTAGTGATGCTGTTATCCTTGCTAACTTCCGGCTTTCTGAAATCACATACAGAATATTTCACAATCCAATCATTCACAGCAATGACTGCAAAGAGGAGATTCTATACTCCTCTACAGAGCAGAGGAATACTGCTATATGGTATCTAACCAGTAATTAAATCTCTCTTAAAAATGAGTAGTGCATTTTTAATAGTTTCTCCGGTTTCATGAACAACATAAGTTCTTTTAAGCAAGAGCTCATCTTTCATCAACACCTAAATTCACACCAAAGCTCAGTGGCTTTTTTCAGTTGGACGCCTGCACATTATATCATCCATCATCCTGGCACAGCAACAGGAGTGGAACAGAGGCATTAACCTGTCACAGTGTGATTCAGGAAGGAATGTGGTTTTCAAAGGAGCCTCAGCTTGGTTACCAGATCAGAGCTATAAAGTGTGGGGGTTATATGTATGTATACAAATATGTCCCGAACAGGGCCTTAAAATTCACATTGACAAAAAAAAAAAAAAAAAAATCTCAGACTATTGAAAAACAGCTTGGAGCAGAGATGGATGTTTAAGTAACTTAAACTTTTACTGACAAAGCTCATTCCTTATTCTGTATTCTATTCTTCTCTTGCTTAGCACATCTCTATGCACATGAGAGCCCTGGGCTAATTTCTATGGTTTATACATATGCATACAAGGAACATGGTCTCATGGATAAGTAACAACAGTTGAACAGACAAAAGCAGCCTAAGATGTGCATGCAAAGGGGAAAACCATCCTTGGGACATGGAATGTCTATTATCTCAGCCCAGGTATAGGGCACTTTACAATCTGAGTCTGTAGTGAACTATAGAAGGGTGTCAGGTGAAACCAGTTTTGATGTTCTTGTTAACTAGCACAATTATTAACAGAGAGTGCTGAGAATTATTACTTTCTGGGACCAAGAAATTGATCCATGATCAATTCCATTTGGTTAGAATCCTGGCTCTACCACTTCCTAATTGTATGGGTTGAACAATTCACTTAACTTCTCTGTGCCTTTGTTTCCCCCCTCATTAAGTTAGGAATAATATCATTGCCTACCTGATGGAGCTATTGAGGGGGTTATGTAGTTTTCTTTCTGGGGAATAAGGAATACAATCCACTACATTCAAATTTACCAAATAGGAAGCACAAATGATTTCAGTGGGTTATTTTAAGTAATAGTAATAGCCTTTTCCTTTCCTGGTCACTGGATCCATGCATTTTAGCCATGGGGACGTGTTTATGGTTGGATTTTGTCTCCTAAAAGGCACTTTGAAGTCCTAACCTTGAGTATCTCAGAATATGATCTTTTTTGGAAACAAGGAGAAGAGGCACAGAGGGTAGGAAGAAGGTCACGTGAAGATTCAAGTATGCTGTCATAAGGTAAGGGATGTCTGGGACTGCTGGAAGCTGGAAGAAGGAAGGATTCTCCTCTAGAAGCTTCAGAGAGAGCTTGGCTCAGCCAACTGCCTGAGTTTGAACTTCTAGCCTCCAGAACTGTGAGACAATAAATTTCTATAGTGATAAACCGCCCAGTTTGCAGCATGTTGTTATGGCTGTCCTAGGAAACAAAAACAGAAATTTGCCATCTACTTACTAGGGGTTTCAAGTTATTTAAATTATCTTACAGCAATGTGGTGGTTATATCAGCACTAAATTAAATCTCAGTTCTAGAGTGCTATCTTCTAATGTGATGATGGAGTCAACTTGCTAGTATTTCATCAAAGTTTTCCACATCTTCCTGAAACATGTTCTATTTTCCCAGAATACGATACAACTAATAGAGACATTAAAATGTATTAATATAGAATTTTACATAGCAGTGTCTTTTAATTTATACATTTCTGAAGGCTGTGGCCTTTTTCATTCATAATGATGTATCATTTTATATTTTGTTTTATTTTAATTTTTATAGTATTTCTTTTAAAAATATATTTAATTGTAGTAAAAACACACAATATAAAATCTACCATCATTAATCATTAACCAGTACACAGTTCAGTAGTGGCATATATTTCCATAGTATTCTTAATATTTGGTTATTTAATTGAACTTTTCAAAAGTCTTGAGTATAGTTTTACATAGTACCTTGCTTTAAAATTTTTTGGTCATTTATTTTTATTGAGGCAAAATTTACTTAAAAATTTTCATTGAGGGGCGCCTGAGGGACTCAGTCGGTTAAGTGTCCGACTTTTAGTTTCAGGTCAGGTCATGATCTCATGGTTTCGTGAGTTCAAGCCCCACATCCAGCTCTGTGCTGGCAGCATGGAGCCTACTTGGGATTCTCTCTTTCTCCCTCAGTTTGCCCCTACCCTGCTCACACTGTCTCTGTCTCTCTCGAAATAAATAAATAAACTTTAAAAAAAAAGTTTTCATTGAAATATACTGACTTTAGTTAAATATATGTCTACTTCATTCCAGAATTTGGAATTTTTATGATTTTTTTCTTTAGAAATTCACTTGCATACGTGTATAAATGTTGTAGGCTTTGTGAGCATTTCCTAAATATTTTATTGTCACTGGTATTTATATCCCTCTATTAATAATCCCAAAAATACTGCAGAATGGAGGATTTCTCTATATTTCATAATTTGTTTCATTCATTTATCACAAGACTTTTAACAAATTATGATGAATATGAATTTTCAAACATTAGGTATATAATTTAGCTTTCTAGAAAGTCCTACTTAATTTTGAAATGTATTGACTCATTTGAAAATTATGAAAAAAATATGTCCAGAACTAAAGAGAAAATGACTGAATTTGATAAAAAAAAAAAAAACTATCTAGAGTTTTAAGACCTTAGATGAGATGGCATTGATTGATAGAACTCTTACTTGTTTAGGTTATTTTATCCAGAAAAATGTAACAGCTCTCATCTCTGCTCCTGTGGTATTTTTTGATAGTATTTTTTAAATTGCTTTTGAAAAATAAATTAAATATATTTATGTAATATACTCTGCTTCTAGACCAATAGGACAAGTTTAAGAATGACAATGCACAGACTTTTGCTGTAACAATAATCACAGACATGAATATACAAATGATTCACTTAAACAATGTTATAAATAATCTAAAATTCAATGACACTAAGAGCTATTCCCTCCTTTCTTTGCCTAAAATAAAGTTTCTTTTTTCATTTTTAACAAATGTATTGACAAATAGAGGATATACAATAAATAGGACATGACTCGTACAGTTTGATAAGCTGTGACATATGTACACAAATATAAACCTATCAAGATAATAAACACAAGGTAATAAACATTACCCCAAGAGTTTATTTAGTCCCCTTGATAATCTCTCCCTCATGCACCTCCCTGAGTCTCCTCACTCCAGGAATATATCAAATGGCTTCTTGTCACTTGAGAATAGCTTAGTTTTCTAAAATTCTATCTAAATGGAATCATAGTATATAAGCTTTATGGTTTAGTTTCTTTCACCTACCATGATTATTTTAAGATTCATCCAAGATGTTACATGTTTCAGTTGCTTGTTCCTTCCTATTTCTGAGTAGTATTTCATTTCATAGATATACCACAAAGTTTTACTATTCCTCTTTTAATGATCATTTGGGTTATTCCCTGTTTTTCTGGCTAGTACAAGTTAATCTACATTTATTTATGAACATTCATTTATGGATAAAGCTTTCATTTCTCTTGAGTAAATACCTCATAGTGAGATAGGTATTAAAATGGTAGGAACTGCCAATTTTTTTCAAAGTGTTTGTAAATTTTACTCTTCTACCACCAGAGTATGAGAGTTCTAGTTGTCCCACACCTGTGCCAGAAGGTGGTATAGTGGATCTTCTAATTTTAAATTGTCTAATGGTTGTATAGATGTATGACAATGTGGCTTTATTTGCATTCTCCAAACATCCAATGATATCCATCTTCTCTCCACTTGCTTCTTTGCTATTGTTGTACCATCCATAGTAAATTTTTTTGTTTCAATCTTTGTCAATTCTTTATTGAATTTTTAGAAAGTGTCATTATTAGGTGTGAGAGTTCTTTACATATTATGGGTACAAGCCCTTTAACATATATGATATTTACCAATTTTTTTCAACCCATGGTTTGTTTTTTATGTTCATAACCATGTCTTTCAAACAGAAGTTCTTAATTTTGTTAGAGTTTATTATTTTTTCTTTATATAGGTCATGGTTTTGGTGTTTTGTATAAGAAATCTTTGCCTAACACAGAGTCACAAAGATCCTTTCCTAGGTATTCTCTACAAGTTTTATTTTAGGTTTTTACATTTAGGCCCATGATTCATTTGACTAATTTTGGCATATGATGTATGCATTGAAGTTCCATATGAAGTTCCATTCATTTGACTTAATTTTGGCATATGATGTATGCACTGAAATAGGTCTACACCACCTTTGCTTATAATATGGTTGGCCTAGTATATATTTTGTTCGAAAAAATTATCCTTTACTCATTTAATTGCATATGCACCGTTGTTGAAGATCAACTGACTGTGTGTGTGTGTGTGTGTGTGTGTGTGTGTGTGTGTGTGCGCACGCGCGCATGCATGTGCATGTGTGTCTGTCTGTCTGGACTTTCTATTCTGTTCTGTTTCTGTTGGTGTATTTGTATATCTTGATGCTAATAACACATTCTTCTGATTACTGTATCTTTGTAATAAATCTTGAAGTCAGATAATAAAACTCCTCCAACTTTGTCTTCTATTGTTCTGCCTAGTGTGACTTTTGCATTTTCATATGAAACTGAGGATCAGCTTGGCAATTTCTACAAAAAAATTTAAAAAGGACTGATTTTTACTATAATTATTGATCAGTTTGTACAGAATTAAGATATTAACAATATTGATACTTTTGATCCATAAGTATGGTATATATATCTCCATTTAATAAGCAATTCTTTAATTTCTCTTAGGAATGAATGTTTTATAATTTTCAATGTCTCAGTCTTACAACTCACTCATTAGACTTACTATTTCATATTTTTGCACTACTTAATATATTTATTTTTCAATTTCTTACTGTCTTCCTAGATGTAAAAATAAAATTGAATTTCTGTATCATGCAAGCTTGCTAAACTCACTAATTAGTTTTAGTAGATTTTTTGAAATTAGATACTTTTTATGTAAGTGATTTGATTATACAATCTGGAAATAACAACAGTTTTTATTCTTTATTTCCAAAGTAGATACTTTTTATTTATTTTTCTTTCCTACTTATATCCATTCAAACCTCCAGTAAAGTGGGAAACAGAAGTAGTAAAAGTTGATATCTTTGACTTTTTATTAATTGGAAAGCATTCAGCTTTTATCTTTAATTGTATCATTAGCCGTAAGTTTCCATAAATTCCTTTAATTAATAGCAGGAAACATCCTTCTATTCCCACCTTGTAAAAAGTCTTTATCATGAATGGCTTTTTTTGGTCATATGTCTTTTCTACATCTGCTGAAGTTGTTATGCATTTATATTTCTTTCTGTGTATGGAAAGTTACATTTTTTTATTTTTAAATATTAAAGCAACCTTGATTCCTGGCATAAACCCAATGTGGTCATGATTAATGATTCTTTTATATATGTTGGATTCAATTTACTAAATTTAAAAAAATTAGTTTGGCAACAATGTTTAAAAGACATATTGCGCTGCAGTTTTCTTTTAACAATTTTTTTCTGGTTTCAGTAGTAGAGCAATGCAGACCTCATAAGATGAATTTGAAAATATACTCTCCTCTTCAATTTCCTGAGTTTGTGTAGCATTAGCATAATTTCTTCCATGAAAGTTTACTAGGATTCACATGGGAAAACACCTGGGCGTGAATTTCTCTTTGTGGAAAGGTTTCTAGCTAAATTTTATTATACTACTTATTTATTCACATTTGTGACAATGTTTTCATAATTTATTACTGTTTCCTGAGTAAACTGGGCAGTTTGCATCTTTTATAGAATGCATCTAATAAATTGTCAAATTTGTTGACATAAAGGTTTTAAAAGCATTGCCTTACTATTTTCTTAATATTGGTGAATCTCTAGTGATATCTTGTCTCTCATTTCTGATATTGGTGATTCGTATTTTCTCCTTTTACCTACAGCAGTATAATTACATTGTAATGAGAGAACATAGTTGTATGATTTAAATTCTTTTACATATATTGAGACTTGTTTATGGCTCAGAATATGATTTTCTTGGTAAATAATCCATGTACATTTGATAAGTGTATGTATTCTAGTGGTGTTGATAGTAATGTTTTATACATGTGAATTAGAGTTTAACAGAACTTATGCTTACTAATTTTCTGTCTACTTGCATTATCAGTTATTGACAGGGGTTGCTGAAATCTTCAATTATAATAGTCAATTTACATTTTCTTTCAGTTTTAACTAGCCATCTTGTTTTCCCCAGTCTTCCAGATCTTTCTCTATCAGTTCCTCTCTTTTTACAGCATCTCATAATTCTTTATCAATTTTCTTTGAGTTATTACTTTGGCTTATACTTGTAATTAGTGAAGAAGGTCAGGGAAAAATAGGTCTATGCCACCTTTTTGACTGGAATTCAGAATCAATTTTTAAAGTGAGTTCAGGTTAAGCAGACCACAAAAGTACATTTCTTACAGAATGATATTTGAGGAATGATTATTCCCATTACTCCCTGCAGTAATGAAGCAGAACAGAACAATATATTTCAGGAGTCATATACACAAGAGAAAGTTAAAAAGAAATAATGAAAACAGACATTTGTGCAAACAGAAAAGTGTGAGGTAGCAATGTGCATCAGAAAGGTGATTTACTTAAAATGATCTTTGTGATAGAACTTGGGAACTCCCCAACATACTCCATGAAGGAAGCATTCTACTTAGATGAATTTCTTGGCTTTAGTACAATTTTCTCAATGCTTGGGAGGACAACACAACTCAGAGCTAGGACAGATAAATTTTAAAGTATGAATGTTCATTTGGTGCATGAAGGGAGTTTGCCAGAATCATCTGATCAATGGAAGTGGGAAAGTAAAACAAAATTTGTTCTTGTTTCTGTTTTGTTTATGCTTTTACACCACTTTGGTCAGTGTTACAGAAAAGTGAGTTCTTCTCTTTGTCAAAATAAGGCTAACTTATACTCCCAGAATATCTTCATATATTGGCATTTCTTCCCCCTGAACTCTGGGCTCCTTCTCTTGGGAAGAGTAGTTCAAACTCTAAGAAATCCCAGGCTAAAGCACCATTAACTGCTGGTCATGATCAGTTCTTTGCTATTTGGTAGGAAAAGTGACCACACAGTTAATCCTCTCAAGCATGTTTTATTTATTCACATTTAACAAAAAATAGAACTGTTGTTAGCACTGTAGTTTGGGTAAGTAGAAGTAATAGAATGTTCAGGTATATTTCTGCTTTGCAGTTGTAAATAAATTAGTAAAACAAAATAGCAACGAAGCTGATTACACATGATCTTAAACCAATGGAAAATTGTGTATTAAAATCAATATTTCAAAATTGCGGGGCACCTGGATGGCTCAGTTGGTTAAGCATCCGACTCTTGATTTCAGCTAAGGTCACGATCTCATGCTTTGAGTCTGAGCCCAGTGTTGGACTCCGCACTGGCTGTGCGGAGCCTGCTTGGGATTCTCTCTTTCCCTGTCTCTCTACCCCTTCCTGTCTCTCTCTCATTCTCTCTTCCTCAAAAATAAATAAATAAATTTTTAAAAATGCCACAAAGTAGAAATAATGACCACTGGGATATCACAAAGTTAATATTTAGTTGTTGAAGGCCAGATGCAGATACAAATCAAGAGAAATCAGAACACTGTAGTTGAGCTTAGATAAACTAAGTAACTCAATGATGAGCTCCCTTCTTTGGAATGTTTCCAAGTATACTCCAAAGTACCTCTTATTCAAATGTAGTATGTTATGTGACAAGACATCTATTCAAAGCTGGCATCACAGGAAGTGATGTATGAGTAAGTATGCTAATTCATAAGCCACCCTCCCTGTTCTTGATGTGAAAGTGGACATTTGGCTCAGTGAGTAGGTTTTTTTGTTTTGTTTTGTTTTAACAGTTAACTTTCTGAATTAGAATGAACAGCAAGAGGAAAAAGCAAGAATGTTCTTATCTTTCTACATATTAGTTTTCAGTTGTGAAGTTTTTCTTTTATTTCAAGAGTCATAGCAATTCACATCAAACAATGAATGAGGTGTCAGCATAGGCGGTTATTGTGATTAAACAGAAATGTGCTGCAAAGCCCATTTGAGTAGTGCAAAATATTAAGACTTTTGCTGCAATAGTCAATGCAGTCCTGAATGCCCTGACTTTTAGTAGTCCATTATGACTATATCTATCATGTGATGCACTGTTCAGTAAGCTATTGTTTCCAATTGAAAAATGAAAAAGTTGGATCACCCATAAGCTCTCTGTGTGTGTGCGTATACTTGAGTATTATTTTTAAACACAGACATAATTAAAATTACATTATATATAATTTTATTATTCATAAGTGTAGAAGACATATCCTAAGGTGATCCACAGTAATTTCCACCTCCTGATTCTGTGTAATCATCTCCCTATGTGTGTGGGAACTTCGATTTGTTCCCAATTATAAAATAGAAGCAAAGATGATGGAATGTCACCCCTTTCATTGTATTACTATATATGTAATCCGTCTTCCTAGCCAACTCATGTTCTCTCTTTTTTTGCTCTGCTGGTTTTAAAAAAGCAAGATCTCATGAAGGAGGTAGCACCCACGCTTAGATGCCCATGTGACAACAAAATTTAAGGAATCTCTAGGTCTTAAGGGTGACTTCCAGAACAAAACTGAGACCCTTAGTCCTGCAACCATAAGGAAAGGCATCCGGTCAACAACTAGGGAGCTGGAAAACATCTTTGCTCAGTTGAGCCTCTGATGACACTGCAAACCCAGATGCCAATTGAATTGCCACAATTCTCCACTATTTGATTATTTTTTGATTTCCTATTTTGTCAACATGTTAATCACAATATTTAAAAGTTATTTTAGGCTAAATCTCATGTCTGGGTTGCTTATAGTCCTTGTATTGAATGCTTTCTTGGATTTTGTGCCAGATGATCCTACATCTTTGAATGTGTGCTAAACTTTTAAAAATGTAGAATATGTTTATAAAACGAATATTGTAGAGGATCCAGATGATGTTATCCTCTACTAGAAAGAGTTCAGCACTTTTTCTAGCAGGCAGAGAGATGGGAACCTGGTTACTTTAATCCCAACATGGACTGATCTGAGTCAAGCCTCAGAATATTAGTAAGTTCGCTCTACTTTCTGTTAGATTCTGCTCCTAGGATGCAGCCCTCTAGGGCTGTGTAAAGAACCACAGCCCTTGTGGTCACCAGGAATCCTTTCCCTATGAAGACTTTAGCATCATTATCTTCTCTGCCTTCTGAGAATACTATTTTGCTTTGGAATGCTTTCTGCTGTATTTTAGACACTTGGTTCATTTAGCTTCAAAATTAAAATACATACAGATGAAAAAACAGGCACAGATTTGAGGCCTTTCAAGTTTCCAACTCTTCTTAGGGAATATTAAAGCTCTGCTGGTTTCCTTGTCATTCCAGGAATGGCCTTTGTTTCAATAAATTCTGGATCTGAGAATCCCAGGTTCTCAGCATTGTGTCCTATGCCCAGAAATGGAAACTTCTAAGGAAAAGTGTCTACACTGTGGCAGCTTAACTCTTCATATTCTTTCCTCTGCAGACTCTTGGTCCATTCTTTCTTTATGTTTTAGAATCTCTCTTACGCCTTTAAACAGATAAATAGTATTTTCCCATTTTTTCCAGTTATTTTAAGTGGATGCATTGGTCTGATGCAAGCCACTCCAACCTGCCTAAAAGTAAAAGCACTTTCAAATTTATTTTCATTTCCTAATATCCATAGACAAGAGAGAGACAGAGACAGATTTTTCTTGAAGATAGGAAATAATGAGATTATTTTTTAAATGTTTTTGTGCTGCTATTTATTATTTACTTGCAAATTCAACAAATTTATAACATGCTTATAAATCATTTTTCAAAACACTTAAGCATGTTTTCGACTTCTTTTAGTTGCATTTATATTCATAAAAAAGTTTTACACTACCTGGCACCTTATAGATTTTTGGTACTTTCTCACTAAATCACTTAAGAGGTATTTTGCTATATTGTTTGTTTTAATTTTTCTCAATATTTTCTTGTGATTTGGGTGTTTCTTATACTTTTTTATTCTACTAGTAATTATATATTTGAAAGTATATGTTTTTCTCTGGTGCCTAAATTAAAATACTGATATTAGTTTGTTACTTTTTGCTTTTGTTGGAGAACCCTACAACATTAGATGCAGAATATCATAATCAATTTGTTTTTTAAAAAATTTATAGTTTACTTTAAATAGTTATGTTTCTTAACACATGCTGTATTTATGATCACATTACAGATAGTAACTTAAATATTAACTCTTAAGTGTTACTGTTTTTTTTAATGTTCCCCACCCTTCAAACTTCACATTTATCACTCCTGAGTTCTTTGTGTGATTCCTTTCTCAAAATGCTAGAATACTTATTTGACAAATTTATTTATCAGAAATGTACTGCTTTTTTGCTCCTTGTATTAACTCTTTCACTCACCGTCTTGATTCCCTGCACACGTGAAAGGTATATTACTTTCCCTAAAAACAATAATAGTGGTATGAAACAGTGGTGGTTTCTAATGTTAAATTTCTACATAAAGGGGAATTCATTAGATATCATAGGGAATTTGAGATTAGTAAAATTTCCTGGGAGTTTCCACTGGGATCCTTAAAGTAAGTAGTTTCTCTTTCATTCTGAAAAAAAAATGTAATATATTTGTTTTTAAAACATGTTGGTTGATAATTTGTGGTACATTTTGAGTTTTTTTATATTGGAGAAATTTTCTTCTATAGCTTCTTAATATGCTTTTTATGCTTTTATATTTTCTTGTCATTTAAGTATTTGTATAAGTAACTGAGATTTCTCCACTCTCTTCATATATTTTATATTTTTGCACATCTTTTTCAACTCTCCATGCTTTGGAGAACTAAACACTAAACATTTATTAAGCACATTTAATATATTGTTGCTTTCTTTTGTATGGCATCCACCTGATTTATTCAACATTACTTATTGTAATAGATTCTCTTAAGGAGTATGTGATCTTTCTTCACAAAGAGCCATTCCCCAAGTTTGAAATCTTTAGTAATACACTTTGACTATCACTTCATGCTATGGAAGTGGAGTATAGAGAATGGGATGGCGTCAGCAGGCAGCTGCAGAGTGCGCAAGCAATGGTGCAGATACTGATGACATTTGCTTTACCTGCCATCAAATGTCCTCGTTTCAGCATTGGCCTAATCCTCTGTGTCCCAGAGCCTATGGTTTTGGTGGGGATACTGGTGGAGGGGGTCGTTCTTTTTGGGAGAAATCTCATCTTCTCAATTCCCAGGCAAGTATACCTTTAGCAAGTGATTGTACTAGTACTTCACGCAAAGTTCCATTTGAACTGAATACGAATGTCTCAAAGTTTCTGGCAACTCAGTAATTCTTCAGTTTCCACGCTAAGATTCGGCTTGAAGTAGCAAATGGAATCAAATGTGTAGGTTCAAATTGTATGCCTTGAATATAACTAGACATTAATAAATCTTCCTGAATAGAGGTGGTTTTGTCTGTCTGTTTTGCTTAGATTTGATGTTGAAAGATATACCATCATCTTATACTAATACAAAGATGAATGGCCATGCCCTTTCCACTTACATTTAGGAAAAATCGGAAAATAAACAGATGGCTTTCAAAGGAATAAACAGAAGGAGTAGTAGTTTTTCTAAGAAGGATGAATGGCCTAAGTATTATGATGTATAGAATTTAATTGATCAATTAATTCCACCAATATTTATTACATAAACTAGGTATAGAGCAACAGTGTAAAGTGCTGAAAATGTAGACGTAATACTATCTTCATAAGCAATGTTGGCACCGTCCTTAAGCATGTGTAATACCGTTCATTGCCATTTAACTGACTCCTTTATGTATTTTAAGACTTAAGATTTTGCTATCTGGAAATTATATTACTAATATTTGGTTTAATGTTATTTATCATTTTCATAGTTTCATTTCTTTAAGGAATAAGATGGTTTTAGTACTAACCAATTAACACTCCAATGGCATTCTGTGTGACTCTTACTTTGAACTACTTGCTTGTATTATGTTACAGTTATGATGGCATGTTTAAATAGCTACCTATATAACAAAATTGATATATAGATCAATTCATTGGAATATTTATTTTTAAAAAATGTGTATCATGGATATTGATTTGAACCATAGGTCCTATATTTTGAAGACATTTTAGATTCAATATCCATATGATTTGACATGGCTTTTTGATAGACCCAGCTCAAGGATCATTTGTAAAGCTCCTATACTCCAGGCACTGTCAAACTTCTGAGAATACAGTTGTGGAAACCAAGTGTCTTCAACATATTGAGAGTAGACAGATAATAAGAAAGCAAATACATGAAGTAAAGTCAGATGGAAATACATATCACAAACAAAACATGACAATATGGTGGAAAGTAATGTGGGATGGGGTGAGGTTACTTTAGATGGGCAGTTATAAAAGGATCTTCTGAAAAGATAACATTGATAAGAGAATAGAATAATAGAAAGAAACTATCCATTAAAGAATCTGGGAAAAAAACTTCCAGACAAAAGGAATAATATTTGAAAACATTCTTAATTAGGAGTACCTCAGCAGATTTGGGGTTCATAGAGGAGGACACTGTGAAACATGGTGTGCAAGGGGAGGGAGACATGAGGTGAGAGTGGAGAGCCAGACTAGAAAGCTAGGTAGGAGATACATATGTTTATGTCATGATAAACAATTTGAATTTAATTCTAAGTGTTATGACAAGTCATTGAAAGTTACATGTTGGGTAGTAAGATGATCTGATTTATATTACTAAAGATCAGCTGCAGGAGAAGGAGGTATAGAGAAGAGTTAATATAGAGAGACAGGAGATGCTCCTGCAGAAGTACAGATGACAGATAATACTGGTTTATTTTCACATTATTTCAGTGGGGATAGAGAAAGGAAGAGAGGAAGCAATGGAATACACTTTGGTGTTGAATCAAATGACTTGCTGAGGAACTGGATTTAGAAAGTGAGAGTAAAAAGAGAAAAACAAAGATAATCACTAGGGCTTTAACTTGAACATCTAATTCTAATTGTGAAAGAGACTGAAAAGGAAGCATAAAGTGTTGGAAAGTGATGAAAGACTTAATTTTGCAGCCATTAACTTTAATATGATGGTTAGATATACAGTGCCGTTGTCAGGGGGTGATTGGATCACAGGACTGGAGTCATGGCACAAATCAGTATGAATTCATGGCACTGGTTGAGATTCTCAAGGGACACTGTATAACAGGAAAAAAAAAGGGTCTAGATAGAATTCTTTAATTTGAAATATTATATTAAGAGTTGTACAGGCAATGAGTTCTGGGTATTATCTGAAATTAATCAAATTGCTATCGATCTAATATATTGTGATCCTGTTTCCTGCACAATACTATTAAAATATATGGAAAGAGTATTATGTTCCCAGTGCCATTCCAAATGGTTTATTTGTCTGAACTAAGCAAAGTTCTGTGGTATGTTCTAAAATTAGCCCCATTTAAAGGATGGAATAACCCACACTAAAGATAAATAACTCTTAAATATGCTCAGGTAGTAGGTGGTAGGACCAGGACTAGAATCCAGGCAGTTTGACACCAGCATTCACTATCTTATATTACTTCAAAAGTCATTATGTTTGCTTAGTACATATATTGGGCTTTTCCTTCCAGAGGCGTAACAGTACATTTCTTGGAGACACTAGGATTTATGATGAATTGGTTACAAATCTTGCCCCAATTTTCTACCTATATCCATGTCTACTGAAATGTGATTTTATAGTTTAGTTCCTCACATCAAGAGGTGGTATCTATTTACCCTCACCCCTTGAAACTGTGAATTCCATGCAAAAGATTTTGGCTAGCATGATATAAATAGAATATTGCTTTTGAAACAAGATCACAAATATTAGGTCAGTGTCACTTTAATTTCAGATCCTACTCATAATTCATTGTGTCTAGAGGCTCTTCAAATAGCACTTCAAATTAAAGAAAGGTATATGGGGAAAGATGAAGTTAGAATGAATTAGGATCAGGATATATTTTGAGAATAGTGCTGATAGTATTTGTTGTTCATGTGAAGATTTTTTGGATTAACAAACATAGAAAACTATAGAAGAATAAACAGACTTGAAAGGTATGAATCTGTGAACATAGGTTCTACTTTGGGTTTATTCTGGTATATAGAATCAATTTTTCTAAAAGATGTTTGATTATATGAGCCTGAAAATTAATAGAGAAGCCATAGCTAGAGAAAAATATTTAGGAGCCATCTTACTTAGGTGGATGTGTAGACAGAATGGCCAGAAAGTCAGGATAACGAAACATCCTAATTTTTAATGTCATTACTTGAGGAAAAAATAACTTACTACTGATAGTAAAACTGAATGATTCAAATAGTGAGAAAAAATGAATAAGATGCATCATGTCAGAGAGAAACTCTCATTGAGACAGGGTTTGACAGTGCACCTGGATGGCTCAGTCAATTAAGTGTTGGACTTTGGTCATGATCTTGCAGTTCGTGAGTTCTAGCCCTGCATCTAGCTCTCTGCTGTCAGCATGAAGCTCACTTCAGATCCCCTGTCTCCCTCTCTCTGCCCCTCCCCTGCTCGCACTCTCCCCTCCTCCCCCACCTTAAAAATAATAAACATTTTTTAAAAAATGACAGGGTTTGGTAATTAAGACATGGTGTTGGTTCTTGTTAGAAATGTTTCAGTGCAGGAAGAGGGAGAAATTTTGGATTGTGTGGTAGAGATGGATTAAGGAATGGTTTAGAAATGAAGACATGGAGATGGAAAAATGTAAAAATAATGAAAATGAAAAATTTGAAATGATGTATATACATGTATATGATTTATGACACATATTAAATAATCTCAAATTCTACATTTTCCTTATTTTTAAACTTGGTTTTTTATTTTATTTTTTTTAATTTTTAGGTTTATTTATTTTTGAAAGAGAGAGAGAGGGAAATCACAAGTGGGGAAGGGCAGAGAGAGAAGGATAGAGGGAGAATGCCAAGCAGGCTTCACGCTGCCAGTGCAGAGCTGAATGCGGGGCTTGATTTCAGGAAGCGTGAAATCATGACCTGAGCCTAAACCAAGAGTCAGATGCTTAATCAACTGAGCCACCCAGGAGCCCCACATTTTCCTTCTTTTATATTTATTGGGTATGTGTGTGCACTACTTTGTTTCCAAGAAGTGGACTGAAAGAAGAAATAGGGAAGCTGGAAGGGAATGTAGTATTCCAATAACTTTTTTTTTCCAGATGGAGATGTCATGGATACATTTATAGACTGACTTAAAAGCAATGTCAGTAAGGACAAAGTGCTAAAAATAAAAAAAGAGAGAGATGTAACTGATAGACCAAATACTTGAAGAAAATGGGGGTGGGTGGGAAAATCACAGATTGAAAAAAGTGTTAGCTGCAGTCAATATTCAATATGTGCCAACTAATATGCAAGGAATTTCCTATTTGATACTTATAAAATTATGATACTATCCTTGGATGTACAAATTAAAAAAATAATTAATGGTTAAATAATGCATTGAAGGTCAGAGAGCTCTGAATGATAGAGCTTAAAAACATAATCCTTTTTTCGATCTCTTCTCTTTTGTCAATTAAGTAATTTTTAATCAAATTCAGATATCTGGTAGAAAGTCAACTGTTATTGAAATAATTTCTAATTTACCTTGGTCCCTCTATAATTGCTTACTTCCCAGTAGCCTAAGAATATAAAATTGCAAAAGAATAAAAAGTACATCATTCCAAATGCCGTAGAGGTATTGTCCTAAAATAGTTTTTTCTACTTCCTTCTGTTTGGCTCCTGGATTCTATTTTACTAAGTTTACTGACTTGTCCAAGGAAAGGAGAGACTTGAGGAAAGTAATATGAAGGAAAAAAGATAAAACTACAAAAAGCAAAAGAAGGAGGGCTCATTTTTGAGGGAAAAGTTTTTAAGTGTTAAAATTTAAAAAAGAAAAGAAAAGTTAAGATATTATATGTATTTCAGGAAGTGGGTAAAAACTGGTCCATGCATTAAACACAATTAAAGCATTTTAAAGAAAGTTCTGTCTTTGCTAGATAGGAAAATAACAAAACTGCTTTATAGGAATTTCATTGACATTATTAGTAATCAAGTCTTAGATCTATTAGTATAATATTCTTATATTCCTATCAAGTTTGGCCCTTATGAATATAATCCCTGTTGATCATTGTGGGCTTTATAATGGACAGTGGGTTTCTCATACTTAGGGACTGTTTGCATCCTTAAAAGAGAAAATGCTCCTATCTCAAAGGACTGTAAACCACAACAAAAGAAATGAAAAGCTGACAGTTTTCTTTTCCCAAAGCCCTTACCAACTACAAAGACATCTTATAATGAAGTGTTATGTGGAGCTCTTTCTAGAGGTAGGAAAAAACTAAAATGTACTTACTAAAAGCTATAGCTTCATGGATGTAAATGGACCTATATGTTGCTATGGTAGGATGGAAAAAAATAAATGGTAGTGTTGAAGATTCAGAGAATAAAGACAACAAGTAAACACTGTGAATAATGCACCTGTACTTATATTAAAGTAAACAACTTTTAACTGCTACACACTTCATTTAGATTGTTTGTCAAGGTGAATAATTGTAAAAATACCATTTAAATCATTGAGGTGCTAAGTCAGGTGCTAACTTTCCATGAAGTTTTTGCTATATACTTGGGTTAAAAAAGTGGCAAATTATAAAATCTCTTCTAGGTACATACATGGCAAGAAAGTTTATAGCTACTTTAATAAAGAAAATAAAAATAAATCCTTTTGATTATATGTGTCTTTCTGAGATAATGTGGACTGCGTTATAAGTTAATAGTCATCAATACCACATAATGCAATAGTACTGACATTGTTGGGCACCTGGGTGGCTCAGTTGGTTAAGCATATGACTCTTGATTTCAGCTCAGGTCATGATTTCATGGTTCATGAGATTAAGCCCAATATTGGGCTCTGAACTGACAGCACAGAGCCTGCTTGGGATATTCTCTCTCTCTCTTTCTCTCAAAATAAATAAATAACACTTTAAAAAAAAGTAGTACTGACATTCCTGAAATATCATTTTAATGATTTAATATGTGGCTTAGAAAGCAGTAGCCTAGTATTGAGCAAAATATTTGGACATACCATAACACAGAAAAGAGCTATAATTTTCTAAACATGATAGATCCTAGTGTTAACAAAAGGTCTCACTTGTTAGAAATCAACGAACATTTACTATGAACAAAAATCACTAGGTTGGTATTTTGTATTCTTTGGGTAAATACCTAGTAGTGCAATTTCTGGGTTGTAGGATAGTTCTATTTTTAACTTTTTGAGGAAGCTCCTTCCTTTTTTCAGAGTGGCTACACCAGTTTCCATTCCCACCAACAGTGCAAGAGAGTTCCCTCTTCGACACATCCTTGCCAACTCCTGTTGTTTTTTGTGCAGTTGATTTTAGCCATTCTGACAGGTATGAGGTGATAGCTCATTGTTGATTTGTATTTCCCTGATGATGAGTAATGTTGCATGTCTTTTCATGTGCCTGTTGGCCATCTGTACTTCTTTGGAAAAATGTCTGTTCTAGTCTTCTGCCCATTTCTTAATTAGATTATTTGTTTTTGGATGTTGGGTTTTGTAAGTTCTTTATATATTTTGGATACTAACACTTTATCAGTTACATCATTTGCAAATATCTTCTACCACTCCAGAGACTGCCTTTTAGTTTTATAGACTGTTTCCCTTACTGTGCATAAGTATTATCTACAATAGCCAAATTATGGAAACAGCCCAAGTGTCCATTGATGGATGAATGGATAAAGAAGTGGTGTACACACACACACACACACACACACACACACACACACACATACACACACTGGAATATTATTCAACCATAAAAAGAATGAAATATTGCCATGTGCAACACCATAGATGGAACTAGATTATATTATGTTAAGTGAAATAAAGCAGTCAGAGAAAGACAAGTACCATATGATTTCACTTACATGTGGAATTTAAGAAACAAAACAAATGAGCAAAGGGGGAAAAAAAGAGAGCGAGGCAAACCAAGAACAAGACTCTTAACTACAAAGAATAAACTGATGGTTACCAGAAGGGAGGTGGGTACGGAGATGGATTAATAGGTGATGGGGATTAAGGAGGGCACTTGTGATCAGCACTGGGTGATGTATGGAAGTGTTGAATCACTATACTCTACACCTGAAACTAATGTTACACTGTATGTTAACTAACTGGAATTTAAATAAAAACTTTAAAAAAATCATTGCGGGGGCAGGGGGACTTGGGTGGCTCAGTCAGTTAAGCATCCGACTGCAGCTCAGGTCATGATCTCGAAGTTTGTGAGTTCAAGCCCCACGTCGGGCTCTGTGCTGACAGTTCAGAGCCTGGAGCCTGCTTCAGATTCTGTGTCTCCCCATCTTTCAGCCCCTCCCATGCTCATGCTCTGTCTCTGTCTCTCAATAATAAATAAACATTAAAAAAAATTAAAAAAACATTGGGATCCTCAAAATATGATAGCCAATGGCCTAGTGTATGTAACTAATTTTTTTTAATGAATTGAATTAAAAGAACTTCTAGCTTTATGTGTTAGTTATGATTCCAAATAATCAATAATCCTTGGTGTCTGGCTGGAACTTTAGGAACAAGACTTGGGCATAGGAATGGATAGGCCTGTAGAGTTCAGAACACAGAATAGCTCTTCAGTGTTGCTCCAACAGGAGGTAATATATTTGGTCATAATTAAGCACTGACTAATCAGATGCTCCTCTCTCCCTTACTGAATCTCTTAGTCTATCAGAACCATCCTCACTGATTGAATATTTATTTGTGAAAATAACATCGACAAACCATATGTTATTTTATCAGTCACAGGTAAAGTGAATTCCCAAAATGATATCATTTTATATGAATGTACTTGAAGTTGCCTAAAGTTGAGAGCCTAATGCAATGTAAATTCTATTCTTGCTAGTTTCCCAGTAGTTGCATATTTCTTTAAAATGTTAAAAAAAAAAAAAAAAAAAAGAAATGAGTCTGGTTTCAGAAGGAGCAACAATGTCAACTGCTTTCCAAATCAATGCACTTCTTCCAGTCATTTTAATTGAGCACCAACTCATCTAACAATGCCAAGCTGCCACTAAAATGATGAAATCAATTACTAATCACTCATAAAGTGTTTACGGTTTAAATGGATCTGCAATTATTTTCAACATTTTGGCAATACACATAACATGCACATACAGGCTTACACAAAATAATTAACTTCACTATAAAATCCTTAATATTAAAGGTTTCTTTCTTATAGTTTGTAGATCTTCTCATTCTCCAAAATTTTTCAAAAAAAAAAGCTTTATTGTTTATAAAATTTTAAAAATTGAGAAATAAAATATAGAAGCTATTAAAAGGTATATGTTCATGCAAGGCACTACGTTTTGGTGTGATTTCCTGATAGATAATGGGAATTCATAGGTTTATTTAGTTTACACAGTGTTGCCATTGTACAGAAATTCTTTAGTAAAGATATTTTTATGGTAAAAGAAGTTGACCTTAACTATTTTCACTTGTATAAGTAATGTTTATCCAGAAACATCTGTCAAATAAAAACAAATCTAGACTTAGTGGAGACTTTATTCAAAAGGATAACTGCAAGGAAGAAGAGGGACTTTTGTAATAGGAGGAATCCTGTGGCCATAAATGCTGCAAGCCTCTGAAGTTAGAGGTTTTTTCGTTTGTTTGTTTGTTTTAATTTACCAGAGAGGATTAAACAAAGCTAGAAAGAAACAGCTGTGAAGAATAAAACAATGGAGTGAATGGATAGCCAGTTAGAGAATTTTTACCCAGAGACCAGCCTATTCTTAAGAAGGGCTAAATGCTGGCTTAAATCCAGGAATTTGTGGGAAGAGAAGCATAAACACAACTCAATTAACAAGAGTTTTCTTCCCATTGATCAAGTGGAGACAAGCAATTCAGCTAATCATTCATGAAACAAGGACTGGGAATTTGGAGTCTTTGGCTTGTCATAAGCAATGAAGAAGGGCCATATGTGATTCTTATCTAAGCCATACGGGGAAGGGTAGCTCACGGCAATAAGCCATTTCACAGAATAGAAATGGTAGGAGGCTTTCTTAACCTTTGCTGTCCTCTAGGATCATAGGGTTTGGTTAAAATTCAACATTGTCACATTGTAACATTCTTCAAATGACATTTCTTTTAGTGAAATAAAAGTTGAAGACAATATTCATTTTAATTTTAATAAAATATTTCTGATGAGAAGTAAATGCACTATAACTAAGTACTTTTTAAAACTTAATACAGAGATTTTGGATAATCTAGTGTAATAACTAGTTAACATGCTGCAATGTTCTGAATGTTTATGTCTTCCCAAAAGGAAAAGTTGAAAACCAAATGCCCAAGGTGATGGTATTAGGGGGTGGGGCCTTTGGGAGGTGGCTAGGTTAAGAGGGTGGAACCATCATGAATAGAATTAGTGCCATTATAAAAAGATATCACAGAGACCCATTCTACATGTGAGGACAGAGGAAGGTGATGGTTATGAACCAGCAAGAGAGCCCTCACCAGAATCCAACCATGCTGGTACCTTGATCTCAGACTTCCCAGACTCCAGAACTGTGAGAAAAAAAACTTTCTGTTGTTTATAAGCTACTAAGTTGGTTATAGCAGCCCAAACAAAGACACATGTTTACCATAATCTCTATCTCAAATATTAAATTAACTCAAATATTTAAGTATTTGGCAAATGCTAAGTTGATTAAATTAATGGTTGAGGTCTCTGAAAAACATTTGAAATGCTGGAGGTCTATGTTTTTGATTGGTAAGAGTTTTATATGTTTTATGACCCATATTTTAATTTTTTTATATTTATTTTAGAGAGAGAGAGAGAGAGAGAGAGAGAGAGAGAGAGAGAGAGGGAAACAGAGTATGAGCTGGGGAGGGGCAGAGATAGAAGGAGACACAGAATCCAAAGCAGGCTCCAGGCTCTGAGTTGTTAGCACAGAGCCTGATGTGGTGATCAAACCCATGCATCGTGAGATCATGACCCTAGATGAAGTCGGATGCTCAACTAATGGAGTCACCCAGTCTTCCCTGTATGTCCCATATTAAGATAAATAAGGTTATATTTTACTGAGTATTTAAATGTTTGATATATGCAAGAAAATGTGTTAAGGAAGTGTTCTAAGAGTGATCACTTATGTTTTCTAAGCAGGAAAGTAATACTGTTAAATTGGATTTAAAAAGTAAAAATAACAGTGTGGAGTTTATATCATAATAAAAAGATCTGTGTGACATTGATTCACATAGGGATATGCTCATTTAAAAACAATGGCCAATCAAAACACCCTCCCCCTGAGATAAACAGATCTGATTTTTCTTATATACCTATACACATGTTTAACTGAAATTCCAGATTTCAGTGTCTTACCAAATGGAATTTTTTCTTTGCTAGAAAAATATTAACAACTAACTTTCAAGTTCCTTAAAATAATCATGGCATGGACTCAATTGTGTCCCTAATATTTCCAGGGCCAGGATATTGATAGGCCTTAAATAATTTACTTCATAGTCTTTTATTGAACATGCATATATCATTCATGGGAGATACTGGTGAATGATTTATTGCCTAAAAGATGGCCAAATAAGTTTGGTACAGGGAAGTAATGATAGAAATGTTAATTGGGATAAGATTTTTTTCTGTTCAGAATCAACAAGATACACAACCAGCTGGATGGAATACAGAAAGGATCAATGGAGAAGTGATGTCAGTAATATGGCTAAGATGTCCCTTCCCTCGCTTATCCCCCCTTCAACAACAACTTGGCATCTATCCAAGGACAAAGTGTTTTTGTGGCATTTGTGAGATACATAGAGGAGATTGTGAAACCCCAGGGCAGTCCAAGACCTAGGAAAGCCATTCAGAGAACACTGGCTCGTATCCAGGCAGCTGACACACCAACTGCAGTCTATGCTACAGACCAAGAAAAAGCTTGATACCCCTGAGGACTCAGCGACAGGTCTGGCTTGGTCCTGTCACCAGCACCATATGCCAAAGGACCTGAGAGCAGTTGTGCTCATTTATGCATCAGTGATGGGCATACAGAATTCAGGCCGTGGACCCTGAAGTGGTCTATAAACCGGCTCCAGCCTCTCTTGGCCACAGTTCCAGAGCCCCTGGAGGTAAGCTCACCAACTTAAGTTATGAAGGTGATAGGCCCCTGACAGGCCCCTGATAGGCCCCAGCAACTGGGCTCCTGTCCCAATTACAGTCCATAAACAGTTTTTCTGGCACAGGGTTCCTGAAGGAGACAGTACTATGACCCTGAAGATCCTGAAAGGGGTCTGTATAGGGCTCCAGGTTCCTCACAGCCACAGTTGGCTAGTCTGCCAGCAACCCTAAGGGTCCAGGGTTCCAGTGAAAGGCACTCCTTTCTGCGTTTCCAGAGACCCTGAAAGGTTTCTACACTCAACTCCAGGCTCTTCTCAGCCAGAGCTCATGAAGAGGCCTGTTGGCACAGGGACCCAGCGGGGGATACTCCTGCCTGAGCCCCCAGAGATCCTGAAAGGGCCCTATAATTTGCACAGCCCTCTTCCAGCCACAGGTCACAAACAGGCTTGCTGGCACCAGGACTAGATGGGAGACACTCATGTCTGTGCCCCAGAGAATCCTAAAAAGCTTCTGTACAACAAAAGAAACAATCAATAGCATTAAGAGGCAAACTAGGAGAAAATATTTGCAAACTATGTATCAGATAAGGAGTTAACATCCAAAATACATAAGGAACTCCTACAACTCAATACCAAAAAGAAAAAAAAAAAATCCAAATAATCCAGTTAAAAATGGGCAAATGACCTGAATAGACATTTTTCCAAAGAAGACAGAAATGGCCAAAAGGTACATGAAAAGACATGCAACATCACTATCAGGGAAATGCAAGTCAAAACCACAATAAGATACCACCTCAGGTCTGTTAGAATGGCTATTAACAAAAAGACAAGAGATAACACGCTGGTGAAGATGTAGAGATAAGGAAACACTTGTTCACTGTGGGTGGAGGTGGAAATTGGTACAACCCCTGTGAAAAACTGGAGAATGAAGTTTCCTCAAAAAACTAACAGTATAGGTAATATTTGATACAACAACCCCAGTTTGGAGTATATACCTAAAGGAAATTAAATCACTATCTCAAAGAGATATCTGTACCACCATGTTCATTGCAGCATTATTCACGAAGACACGACCTTTGGAAACATCCTAAGTGTCCATGAACAGATGAATGGATAACAAACATGTAATATATCATAATTTGTACATACAAAGGAATATAACTTAGCTATATTAAAAAAAAAGATATCCTGCCTTTTGAGACAATATGGCTAGACCTTGAGGGTATTATGCTAAGTGAAATAGTTGAATAGAGAAAGAAAAATATTGTATGATCTACTTATCATGGTGAGCATTGAGTAATGCATAGAACTGTTGAATCACTGTGTTGTATACATGAAACTAGTCTATAAGTATATGTCAACTCTACTTTAATAATAAAAATAAAAATAATCTTTTCAAGTGAAAAAAACCATTGCATGAGTTTACTTATATATGAAATTTCAAAAAAAAAAATAACTCTAACTCATAGAAACAGAGGAGAGTTAGAATGGTGTTTATCAGGCCAAGGGGTGGGGGAAATGCGAGATGTTAGTCAAAATGTACAAACTTCTAGTTATCAAATGAGTAAGTTCTGGAAATTGAATACTCATCAAGGTGTCTATACTGTATTGTATACTTGAAAGTTGCTAAAAGAGTAAATCTTACATATTCTTACCACACACACACATACACACACACAAAAGGTAATTATATAAGGTTATGGAAATGTTAACTGATCCTAATGAATACTGTTGTGGTAATAATTTCACAACAGATGCATATATCAAATCAACACACTGTACACCTTAAACTTACATAACACTATATGTCAATTGTCCCTCAATAATGCTGGGGAGGGGGAATAATAATAAGAATAAAAAAAGCACTGATATTCAGTCTGAGGGTTTTGGCTTGAACTAGTGGGTGCAGATGTTCCTGAAGATACAAGCATAAAAGGAGCAGGTGTGGTGAGCCTTCTGCAGCAAATGGTGTGGGAGGGAATGGGGATTTTCCTTCAATGACATCTCTATCATCTATTGATTCCTCATTGCCTCTACTTGGCTCTCTCAGGCCAAGAAGATAACAAAGTCAACATCAGGGATCATGAAATGGCAGAGATGCTTGGCATAAACCAAATCAGGCAGAAGCTGCCAGGCTGAAGAAAATTCTGTTCCATTTTTTGAGTTTTCTATTTAGAGAACAATCACTTTTAAGTTGCATTTCCTTTATCCTCCATTTTGATTATCTACTTGTATAACTTCTTTGCTTTTTCCCTTTGCATTAATTGTTAGTATTTAAATTGAAGCCTATTTTTCTGCCTTATTTTTTTTAAATGGTTATTTTTGGGAGAGAGAGAGAGCATGAGCATGAGCAGAAGAAGGACAGAAAGAGAGGGGGACAGAGGATCTGAAGCAGACTCTGCGCTGACAGCAGTCAGCCCAATGTGGGGCTTGAACTCAAGTACCATGAGATTATGACCTGAGCTGAAGTCCAACACTCAACTGACTGAGCCATCAGGTGCCTCATATCTTTCTGCCTTATTTACCACACTTTAAATAATAATTCTACTAGTTTATAATCCTCAAATTGTTTACTTAGCTTGTCAATTTCTCTTTTCAACTCTAATTCTACTTTGCTTAAATATTACATCTTTGAGCTTTTATTTTGTTGAGTCCATGATTTTAGTAATTTATTTCTATAACATATAACACTTATTGTAAAAACTAGGGTTTTTATTATCTCTGCTTCTCATTCTTTGGATTATATTTCCCTGTAACTGGAATTTTCCATCTATCTATCTGTGCAAACATGTTAGTTTTTGCCACTTTGTTACTTTTGTGTATTTGAATAGTTTTAAAGCTATTCTTCTTAATTTTGTTTTTGTTTAAAGTGGCATGCCCTATCTAATCTTCCTAGTTAGATTATTCTATTTCTGTGTTCTCAATACAGTATGAGGGCTGGAAATTGTATTAAATCTACACTTTTAGAGTCCAGGAGCATAAAGGACTTCTTGAGGACCTGACTTTGATCTCTCTTTTGAGATGTTTTCTCTGTGTTATACACTAGGTGTCATTTCATTTATTTGGAGATATTCTAACACAATGGATTGATACTCTTCAGCCTGAGGTAATTTCTTAATGTGGCATGAAGCTTTGTAGCCAATGCCTACCTTAGAGTTTGTCATCACTATTCAGCACCACCTCATTTCTCTCACCCATCATTACAAGTTCAAAGAATGAAAAGCTTAGGGCACCCACTGGTTTTTACACAGTTTTTATTAGTACATTGCAGGAATGGAGAATTTCACCTGGAGTTCTCAATATGTCTCCTTGTTTCATACTCCTATTCTCTCCGGGGATCCCAGTACATTTACTTTCTCTTGTCCACAGTCCTTTTCAATTATTATTTCTTGTGGAAAGAATTAGCTCTCTGTGGTTATGAAAAGTGCATTTTTCTCTCTCTGCCTTTACTCAGACAAGAAAGATAAAAGTTTTTAACAGCTATAGTTCCTTCTGCCTCTGCTGAGATAGTTTGGTATATAGATAATAAGAGATTCTTCAGGACGCCTCAGTGGCTCAGTCGGTTAAACATTGGACTCTTGGTTTGGGGTCGGGTCAGGATCTCTGGGATCAAGCCCCACATCGGGCTCACTGACAGGAGGGAGCCTACTTGGGACTTTCTCTCTCCCTATCTCTCTGCCCTCTCTCTCTCCTGCTCACTCACTCTCTCTCTCTCAAAACAAATAAATAAACTTAAAAAAAATAAAAATAAAAAAATTGATTTTTCAGGGACATTCCCATGAGCATTAGGGAAATGTTTCTGGGTTTTGCCAACCCATCTTCTTTCTCAAGTGCTGGGAAGGAAGAGCTTATCTTCTTTAAATTAAAAATGGTTAATAAAATGAAATACCTCAACATTCTCCTTTCTAGTTTTCCTTGAAGCAACACTTAGGATTATTTTATCTCAGGAGGCTTCCTGTTAAGCTTACACCTACTTTAACCTTTATACAGGCTTAGTTTAAAAGCTCAACAGGTAACTTTCACTATTTTGTAGAAATATTTAGACTTAAATAGCTTTCGGTTTCTGCTGAATTTTTTTTGAAAAAATATTTTAAGTGGTTTTCCAAGATTTGTTTTTGTTTTATATCAGATAAATGCAGTCCTTCAATTGCCCAGAGATTGGTCAAAAAGAAGGCAGGTGATTATTTATCTATGATCTAGAGATATATACTGTGGTGGGTTAAATGGTGGCCTCAGAAAAATAGGCCTTAAGTCCGAACCCCTGGAACCTATAAAGGTGACATGATTTGGAAAAAGGGACTTTGTATTTGTGATTAAGACTCTAGACACGAGATCACCCTGTGTTTTTATACAAGAAGCAAAGGCCCTATGATCAGTCACAGAAGAGATGCAGGCAAGAAAGCCATGTGAACGTATAGGCAGAGATTGTAGTCATACTGCCATAAGCCACAGAATGCCTGGCAACACCAGCAGCTACAGGAGACAAGGAAGAAATCTCCTCTACAGCCTTCTGCTCCCTGGAATTATAAAATAATACATTTCTGTTATTTTAAGCTACAAACCTTGTGGTAATTCATTGCAGCAGCCTTAAAAAACGAATACCCGTCCTTTAAGTGGGGCCTTCTACCAGATGCAATGCAATTAGTAGGCCATGGATTTCCTACTCTTATAGAGATGCCTGGAAAATCTATTCCCATATCTAATTTATTCATTCTTATTAGTTCTGCCTTCAGATATTTGGGACCTCAAAAGGCAGCATAATACAGTTATATAACCACAAACTTTAGAGATAGCCTGCCTGGATTCAAATTGCAGCTTTACTACTTCTTAGTTCTGTGACTTTGAGCAGACTACTTGCTATCTATCTCCTTACCTAAGTTTCTTCTCCAGAGGATGGAATAATGATGGTACAGATCTTACATGTTGCAGGAAATAAATGACTTACTAATGTGAAGGATTCAGAACAGGATCTAACACATAGCTGCTGCTACATGTGGGATAGTTATTTAGCTCGTATGATTCTATAACCAGCTGGAAAGACAGTTATTTGAAGAACAAAAATTTCACTGAGGATGTAAAACATCATTTTCAGTCTTGTTTAGCATAGCCAATTGAAGAGAAACTGCTTATTAAAAGTTAATAGTGCTGTTAGAGATGGTGGATGAAATGTGTCCTCTGCCTATGCAAGGGGATGATATTTACCATCATAAGGATATATTGATAAGTGATATTGTCAATTTGTTCCTAGGGAAATGGATCACATGAAATAAATCTTCTTAATCTACACACGTTTCAGAACTTAGTTACCTTAAATATCTGGCATATAAAATAAATATATTTAGATATTGTTAAATTTTTAGATTTTTTTAACATTTATTCATTTTTGAGAGTGAAAAAAAAGAGCATGAGTGGGGAAGGGGCAGAGAGAGAGGGAGACACAGAATCTGAACCAGGCTCCTGGTTCCGAGCTGTCAGCACAGAGCCCAACGCAGGGCTCGAATTCATGGACTGTGAGATCATGACCTGAGCTGAAGGACGCTTAACTGACTGAGCCACCCAGGAGCCTTGATATTGTTAAATTTTTTAAAAGTCCATTGTATTAGAGACACCCAAACATTTATATTTATAGTATTAGGACTAACCTATCATTTGGGCATAATTTCAGAAAGCTGTACCAATCTTTAGAAGAATTATCTTGCCATATGGATAAAGTAATGTAGGAAAGGCCCGTAAATGTTAGTAGACAAATTAATAATAACACACATTTATCCAAATATCTAAACAGATATTTATCATACATATCTAAAACATTGTAATTTTATTATACTTTAACATTGTAATGGACAATATGACAGTATGGACAGTAATCCTCATAATAACGTTGCAGGATAGGATTCCATATTGTTGATAATAAAAATGAGGTTCAAAGAAGTGAACAGATTTCCCCAGGAATCCATGCCCTCTGTTTCATTAGAGAAAATCCTGTTAATTAACCAACCAATTTGTCTCACTTCCTAGGATAGGAAGGGAATGGACTTAGCAGAGATAGAACAAATAGCCTATAATTCAGATAATGATGCAATCATAGAGAATGACATTCTTCTATTCAGTTACCTTTAGGGCCAACAGTTACTGCTCTCCTGGATAAAAAGCATGGAATTCCAATAAACTGCACGCAGCTCTCACTGTAGGTGGGATCTGGAAATGAGAAGGTGTATGATGCAGTTCTCTACAGCAAGCAGGTCGGGCTTACAGTGGGATCTGAATGAAGCATCAGGGAGTTCAGTTAGGAATAAAGGCTAAAAGCCTCTGTCTGGGAGAGACTGTGTTTTGTTTTTGTTTTTGTTTTTGTTTTTGTTTTTCCTTTCATCCATTCAACAAACATTTATTGAGGACCTACAAAGCCTCAGAAATTTAACATATATATCATGGAGAACAAAAACGTTTTTTCCTGTCAATTTGAAATGTATAGTTTGGGGAGGAGCTGCTGATGTCATCAAATTGTTTTGTGTTTAGCTGTTCTAACTGTGGTCTTATAAATGCAAATGCTGCACCGTTTTCCGTCAGTACCTCTGCTGTGTATGTTACCTGCTTGAGAGAAGAAAATAGGACCTCTACTGAAGCATTTTTAAAAAATAATCCACTTAAAAACAAGAAGGTAACTAATTTTGCAGCAAAATGAGAAAAAAGGCTTCTGCTTAAGCCTTGTCAAAAAGCTTTTTGTCTCACTTTTTAAATCCATAACAACACTAATCTCATGGTAGAAAAAAAAAGTATAATTCAATTTATAATGTGAGTATTTTAAAATCATGTAGAAGTGAGTACAAACTTCCATTTATAAAATAAATAAGTCACAGGGATGAAAAGTCACAACATAGAGTATATGCTCAATAATACTGTAATAACAAAATAATAATAATAACATTGCAATAACATTGATGACAGACGGTAACTACACTTACTGTACTGAGCAATATGTAATGTGTGGAATTGTCAGATCACTATGTTGTACATACCTAAAACTAATACAACATTGTATGTCAACTATACTTCAATAAAAAAAACAGTGAGTAGTCATCACAAAGAAAATCAGAGACTAAATATAAGTTATTTCTTTCTCCTATTATAAGATTTTGGAGCTTATTGGGGCACCAGGTGGCTTAGTCAGTTAAGCGTCCAACTCTTGATTTCGGCTCAGGTCACGATTTCATAGTTTCACGGGTTCAAGTGCCGGGTCGGGGTGTGGGCTGACAGTGTGGAGCCTGCTTGGGATTCTTTGTATCCCTCTCTCTCTGCCCCTCCCCCACTCATACTGTTTCTTTCAAAATAAATCAATGAACTTCAAACAAAACAAAAACAAAAACAAAAACAACCCAAGACTTCAGAGCTTGTGAATCAGCACAGTTTAAGTAATAGCCGTTATGCCAAATTTAACAGTATCTCTTTTGGTCATATCTTCAATAAACTAAAAAAATATTTAGATCCATAGACATGCTGCTTACGAATATTTTGAGAAACAATGATCTGATGATGTGTTGCTACACAGCAAATTACATCAAATCTTAAAATCACAGTTTATTATTGTTGTTTACAATTCTATGGGCTGTCTGGGTTCAGTGGAATAGTTCTCACTCAGGGGTCTCATGTGATTGTAGTCAAGTAGCAGCTGAGATAGAAGTCATTTTTAAAGACTGGGTTCAACTAAGCTGCATGTCTTATATGTCTTATTCTCATAACTAGAAGTTGATACTGAGGTCACTGGCCAGGAGCTCAATTAAGGCTGCTGACTAGAGTAATCCATGTGTTTTTCCATGTGGCTTGGGCTTCTCACAGCATGGCAGCTGATTCTCAGAATAACAATTCCAAGAGACAAGAAATGGAATGTGACAGTCTCTTAAAGATAGGTCCAGAACCTTAAACAGTGTCATTTCTTCTATATTCTATCAGCCACGGAAGTCAATAGCCTGTCCATATTACAAAGGGAAAGATATAGCTCATACCTCTCATGTGGAGAGTTGTCAAAAAATTGTCATCATCTTTAATTTACAGCATACAGAGGGATTACACACTAATGTATGTGCTATAACCTTAAATATTTCTCTACACACCTTTTACTCCAACAATCTCAACTATATATTCCCTCATTTCTACAGGTGTTTGCATAGGCTATTTCCTCTGCCTGGCATACATATTTTTCTTTTTCCTTCCTTTTTGACCTAATTTATCCTGAAAGACCTGGGTTTAATGGTAAATACTATTATATCTACTAATGAAATTATAAAATTTATGAGAAAGGAAACAAGAAAATAAAAGGAATAAAAAGTTAAGAGTATAATATTAGGCCTGTGAATTTACTCTTCTTAACATACAAAATATATTATGACACCTGCAAGTCATAGCGTCATATTAAATGTTTTCTCTTAGCTTGTTCATTCAATCTGGTTTTAATGCTTAAAAGTGCAGTAGACTTTTCTTGTTCATATTGTTACTAGAGAACAGTGATTGACAAATTCTTTTAAAGGGCCAGATAGTGTTTTATGCATTGCAGGCCAATACAGTCTCTGTCACATCATTCAATTTTACCCTTGTACCATTAAGGCAGACATTAATAGTACATAAATAAATGGGTATAGTGGTGTTTAAAAAATTTGTTGGTTATCAAAACAGATAACAAACCAGGTTAGGCTCATAGAGTATGGCTGGAATATTTCACAGTATAGAATAACTCCACATATGTTGAGAAAGACACTCCAATCAGTTAACATAAATTCAAGGAGGAGGTGGGGAAATCATAATTACAATGAAAAGGAGAGGCAAATAATATTATTCAGAATACTTAGGATTTTCTTTCAAACTTTCTTTTTTTTCCCTGAGAAAAACAAAACACAAGAGAAACTGTCAACAATATTTTTGTTACTTTTTAATTTCTATAAAAAAAGTGATTTAGCATAGTACATTGGAATGGACATTTGATATTGAGTTAAAATATATACTTTTAAAAAATGAATTATATCCACTAATATATAGGTGAGAATTGGAACATCATCTTATCTATTTAAGTTTGTTTTTTTTCTTTTGTCTTGATAAATACAGAGTAGTTGTTAACTTCAAATGAAATAATAATTTAAATATATTTTGTATAGAATAACAGCTTTTATGAAAGAAGTTTTATTCAAAGGTTGTTCCAAAGACATTTTTATTATTTTATTTAGTTTGCTTATTTGGGAAAATGTATCATTTGCAAATTAATAGACAACTTGTAAAAAAAAAAAAAGAACTGATGTAAAGGTATATAGTAAATAAAATTCAAAACGAGTAGAATTGGGCCTAAGAACATTTCTGTCCATCATGCACAAAAATGAATGGAAAAATAGCTTAACCTAATGAAATTATTGGTATTTGTCCCACCCCAAACCTCTGCTCATTCATTTCCTACATAAAGAAAAGAAAAAGAAATATCAGAGAAAAGCAGTGAAGTTGTACACATAACAAGATTTTTTGATTTTTCTTTCTCTCCAACATCGATAGCTATAACTTCAGATGGTTTTTTTTAAAGTTAGTGGTATTATTATTCTACAAAATCAGAATGCTCAGAAAAGTAATAAAGTATCATAACAAGTTTTAAACATTAAAATTTTATAGAGATCATCAAAATAGCTAAAGGTTACTTGTTATAGCTGTGTAGCATTAAATGGAATAAAGAACTACTAATTACAATAATTAAAGCAGGAAATTAAAAGGTAACAGTCAGGTATATTGGGCCTATTATTTTATTTAAAGACACATTTTAAATGACCTATTAAAGATTACTTAATCATGAGGAACAAAATTTCATGATGACAAATTTGAGTCAATTTAAGCAGAGAAACAGCCATGTTGAAATTGCTATTCAGTTAATGAGACTAAAGCTTATCCAGGCACAATATGAAGGGATATTTCGGTTCCAACTCAGTCTCCCAGCTTATTAGTTATATGTTCAACTATAGAATTTGTACAGTTGGACCTCATTTTATTGCACTTTGTTTTACTAATATAACTAATATTACTAATAAACTAATATAACATTGTATGTCAACTATACTTCAATAAAAAAAACAGTGAGTAGTCATCACAAAGAAAATCAGAGACAAAATAAATGTTATTTCTTTCTCCTATTATAAGATTTTGGAGGCAATACCCAGGTTATTGGGGCACCAGTGTGGCTTAGTCAGTTAGGCGTCCAACTCTTGATTTCATCCAACTCTTGATATGCTTTGTAGATACTGTATTTTTTTATAAGTTGAAGGTTTGTAGCAACCCTGCATCAAGGAAGTCCACGGGTGCCATTTTTCCAACAGCATTTGCTCACTTTGTGTCTCTGTGTCACATTTTGGTAATTCTCAAAATGTTTTAAATTTTTGCATTATTATATTTGTATGATGATCTGATCAGTGATCTTTGATGTTACTATCATAACTTTTGGAATGCCATAAACCATGCCTGTAGAAGACAGTAGGTTTGATTGATAAGTGTGTGTGTTCTGAATATGTCCACCAACTGGCGGTTCCTTGTTTCTCTCCATCTCCTCAGGCCTTCCTATTCTTGAGACACAACACTATTGAAATTATGCCAATAAAAACTGTACAAGGTCCTCGAAGTGAAAGGAAGAGCTGCACATCTCTCACTTTAAGTCAAAAGCTAGAAATTATTAAGTTTAGTGAGGAAGGCAGGTCGAAAGCCAAGATAAACTGAAAGGGAGGCCTCTCACCAAACAGCCAAGGTGAGAATGAAAAATAAACATTCTTGAAGTAAATCAAAAGTGCTACTCCAGTGAACACACAAATGATAAGAAAGTGAAACAGCCTTATTACTGAAATGGAGAAACTTTGAGTGGTCTGGATAGAAAATCAAATCAGCCACAACACCCCCATAAGCCAAAGCCTAATCCAGAGCAAGCCTCTAACTTTATTCAATTCTATGAAGGTAAGATATGTGAGGCAGCTGCAGAAGAAAAGGTTGAAACCAGAAGAGGTTCATGAGATTTAAAAAAAACAAACCATTTCCATAACATAAAAGTTTAAGGTGAAGCAGCAAGTTATCCAGAAGATCTAGCTAAGATCATTAATGAAGGTGGCTATAATAATACATTTTCAATGTAGATGAGATAGCCTTATACTAAAATAAAATGTCATCTGGGACTTTCATAGTTGTAGAGAAGTTAATTCCTGGTTCAAAGCTTCAAAGGACAGACTGAGTCTTGTTAGGGGCTAATGCAGCTGACAACTTTAAGTTGAAGCCACTGCTCATTTATTATTCTAAAAATTCAAAGGCCCTTAAGAATGGTGCTAATTCTACCTGTGCATGTGCTCTCTAAATGGAATAACAAAGCCCGGATGACAGCACGTCTTTTCACAACATGGTTTGCTGAATATTTTAAGCCCACTATTGAGACCTACTGGTCAGAAAAAAAAGATTCCCTTCAAAATACTACTGCTCGTTGAAAAAACCTAAGAGTTCTAATGGAGATGTACAAGATTCATGTCGGGGGGCGAGGGTGGTTCAATTGGTTGAGTGTCCAACTCTTGATTTCAGCTCAAGTCATGATCCCAGGGTTGTGGGATCGAGCCTCACATCAGGATTGGTGCTGAACATGGAGCCTGCTTGGGATTCTTTCTCTCCCTCTCTCTCTGCCCCTCCCCCTACACACACTCTCTCTCTTTCTCTCAAAAAAAAATAAACATTTTTTTTAAATGATAAAAAAAAGATTCATGTTGTTTTCATGCCTGGTAACACAACAACCATTCTGCAGCCCATGGATCAAGGAGTCGTGAATTTAAAGTCTTATTATTTAAGAAACATATTTCAGAAGGCTATTGCTGCCATAAATAGTGATTTCTCTGATAGATCTGGACAAAGTAAATTGAGAACTTTCTGGAAAGGATTCACTATTTTAGATGCCATTAAGAACATTTGTGATTCATGGGAAGTGGTCAAAATATCAATATTTACAGGAACTTGTAAGAAGTTGATTCTATATTTGCATATGACATGATACCGTATATAGAAAACCCAAAAGACTTGACCAAAAAACAGCTAGAACTGATACACTAATTCAGTAAAGTCACAGGATACAGAATCACCATAGAGATTTTGTTGCATTTCTATACACCAATAATGAAGCAGCAGAAACAGAAATTAAGGAACCAATCCCATTTACATTTGCACCCAAAACAGTAAGATACCTAGTAATAAACTTAACCAAAGAAGTGAAAAGACCTATACTCTGAAAATTATAAAACACTGATAAAAGAAATTGAAGAGGACAAAAAGAAATGGAAAAACATTCCAGGCTCATGGATTGGAAGATCAAATATTGTTAAAAGCCTATACTACCTAAAACAACCTACACATTTCATGAAATCTGTATCAAAATACCAACAGCATTTTTCACAGAGCTAGAGTGAACAATTCTAAAATTTGTATGGAACCACAAAAGACCCCAAGTAGTCAAAGCACATTGAAAAACACAAGCAAAGCTGGAGGCATCGCCATTCAGACTTCAAGTTATGTTACAAAGCTGTAATCATCAAAACAGTATGGTAATGACACAAAAGTAGACATATAGATCAGTACAACAGAATAGAAAACCCAGAAATGAACCCACAACTATATGATCAATTCATCTCTGACAAAGCAGAAAAGAATATCTAATGGGGAAAATACAATCTCTTCAACAAATGGTGCTGGGAAAACTGGACAACAACATGCAAAAGAATGAAACTGGACCACTTTCTTACACCATAAGCAAAAATAAATTCAAAATGGATTAAACACCTAAATTTGAGATTTTAAACAATAAAAATCCTAGAGAAGAACATAGGCAGTAACTTTTTTTTACACTGGAGTTGCACCTTCTTTCTAGATATGTCTCCCGAGGCAAGGGAAACAAAAGCAAAAATCAACTATTGGGACTTCATCAAAATAAAAACCTTCTGCTAAGCAAAGGAAACAATCAACAAAACTAAAAGGCAACCTACAGAATGAGAGAAGATATTTGCAAATGACATATATGATAAAGGGATGGTATCCAAAATATATAAAGAACTTAAAAAATTCAACACCCCCAAACAAATAATTCAATTAAAAAATGGGCAGAAGACTAGAACAGGTATTTTTCCAAAGAAGACAACCAGATGGCCAACAGACACATGAAAAGATGCTCAACATCACTCATTATCAGGGAAATACAAATCAAAATGGCAATGAGATATGACCTCACACCTGTCAGAATGGCTAAAATAAAAAACACAAGAAACAACAGGTGTTGGCAAGGATGTTTAAGAAGAGGAATCCTCTTGCACTGTTAGTGGTAATGCAAACTGGTGCAGCCACTCTGGAAAACAGTATGAAGGTTCCTAAAGAAGTTAAAAACAGAACTACCCTCAGTACTACTAGGTATTTACCAAAAGATAAAAAATACTAATTTGAAGGGATACATGCAACCCAATGTTTATAGCAACATTATCTACAATAGACAAATTATGGAAGCAGTGCAAGTGTCCATTGATTGATGAAAGGATATATATATATATATATATATATATATATATATATATATATATTTTTTTTATATATAAAAGTATATATATATAATATATATAATGTATATATATATAATGTATAATGGAATTATATATAATATATTAATATATAATATATAATTCCATTATACATATATATTAATATATATACACATATACACACACACAATGGAATATATATGTATACATGTATACATGTATAATGGAAGATTACTCAGCCACAAAAAAAGAATGAAATCATGCCATTTGTCATGACATGAATGAAGCTAGAGAGTATTATATTTGGCAAAATAAGTCAGTCAGAGAAAGACTAATACTATATGATTTCACTTATATGTAGAATTTAAGAAACAAAACAAATGAGCAAAGGGAAAAAGAGAGAGAGAGACACAAACCAAGAAACAGACTCTTAACTATAGAGAACAAACTGATGGTTACCAGGGGGGAGGTGGGTGGGATGATGGGTTAAGTAGGTGATGGGGATTAAGGAGTGCTCTTGTGATGAGCCCCAAGTGTCATAAATATGTTGACTCACTATATTGTGTATCTGAAACTACTATTACACTGTATCTTAACTAACTGGAAGTCAAGTAAAAACTAAAAAACAAAGAAAAACAAAGGTTGATTCCAACCCCCATGGATGACTTTGAGGAACACAGGATTTCAATGGAGGAAGTAACTGCAGGTGTGGTGGAAATAGCAAGAGAACTAGAATTAGAGGTGGAGCCTAAAGATGTGACTGAATGGCCGCAATTTCATGATGAAACTTTAAGGGCTGAGGAGTTGCTTTTCATGGGTGAGCAAAGGAAGTGATTTCTTGAGATGGCATCTACTCCTGTACTCCTGGTGAAGATGCTGTGAAGACTGTTGCAATGTCAATAAGGAATTTAGAATATCATACCAACCTAGTGATAAAGCAGCAGTGTTTGAGAGGACTGACTCCCCTTTTGAAAGAAGTTCTACTGTGGGTAAAATACTATCAAAGGTCATTGCAAGCTACAGAGAAATTGTGCACAAAAGGAAGAGTCCAACTTCACTGTTGCCTTATTCCAAGGAATTGCCACAGCCACCACAGTCTTCAATAACCACCACCTTGATCAGTCAGAAGCCATAAGTGAGACAAGATCCCCCACCAGCAAAAATATTACAGTGTACTGAAAGTTCAGATGATGGTTAGCATTTTTTAGCAATAAAGTATGTTTAGTTAAGGCATCTATTTTTTAGACATAACGCTATTGCACACTTAAAAGACTATTATATAATGGAAACATAACTTTCATATGCATTGGGAAACCAAAAGAATGATTTGACTTACTTTATTGCAATATTTGCTTTACTGACGTGGTCTGAAACTGAACCCACAATATCTCTGAGGTATGCCTATACATTTTCCCAAATCAATCAATTAGAACCTTCCTTTATGCAACACTATTCCAGAAGTTCTTAAATTTTGTCTGTTCCTGACATCCTTGGGGGTCTCAATTTTTTTTAATTATATTCATAGGCCAAAAGAAACACTCAAGTATTCTGTTTAACAGTTTCTAAAAACATAATATTTATACCCTAAAAGTGTAGTAGCTATTTGAAAAATAAATGTGCATAAATTGAAAAAAATTTTTTTATTTCATTCTTAAATAACCTCACTAACTTACTAATGGGATGCAGTGCCTGCTGAGTGCTGCACAACTTCTTAACCTTTGAATTAGATTAGATGGTTGCCACCCTCATTTTCTTTTTCAAATTCATTTCTGAGTGGCAATTGCTTTTTAAATTTTTAAAAATTATTCTAAGACTTTTTTTAGAGCTGTTTCAGATTCACAGCAAATTTCAGAGCCAGAGATTTCCCAAAGCCCCCATACCCCACACCTGCATAGACTGCCCTATTATCAACATCTCTCGCCAGAGTAGTACATTTATTACAATTGATGAAGCTATGTCAACAGATTGCAATCACCCAAAGTCCATATTTACATTTAGGTTTACTCTAGATGTTTTACATTTTATGGGTTTGGACTGATGTATAATAACATGTATCCATCATTATGGTATCAGACAGAGTATTTCCACTGCCCCTAAAGTCATCTATGCTCCATCCATTCATCCCTCTTCCCTCCTCTAATTCCTGGCAACCACTAATCTTCTTGTCTTTATAATTTTGCCTGTTCAAAAATTTCATACAGTTGAAATAACACAGTCAGCAGCCTTTTTAAGTTGTTTTCTCCACTTAGTAATATGCATTTACATTTCTTACACGTCTTTTCATGACTTGATAGCTCATTTCTTTTTAGTTCTAAGATTCTGTTGTGTAGATATACAGTATTTATTCATTCACCTGCTGAAAGACACCTTGGTTGCTAGCACACCAAGGTGTGATTGCTATATCATATGTCAAGTAGTTTTATAAGAAGGCACTAAATTGTTTTCCAGGTGGCTACATGATTGTATGCATTCCCACCAGGAATAAATAGGACTTCCTGTTGCTTCATATTCTCACCAGCATTTGGTTTTGTCAGTGTACTGGATTTGGGCCATTACAATGGGTGTATAGAGGTATGTCCTTGTCTTAAGTTGCATTTCTCTAATGGTATATGATGTGAAACATCTTTTCATATGCTTATTTACCATCTGTATATCTTCTTGGCTGAGATGTCTGTTAAGGATCTTGGACCATTTTTTAACTTATATGGCTTATTTTCTTAATGCTGAGTTTTAAGAGTTATTTGTATATTTTGAATAACAGTCCTTTATCAGATGTGTCTTTGCAAAACTTTCTCCCAGTCTTTTCTAATTCTCTTGATATTATTTTTTGCAGAGCAGAAGTTTTTAATTTTAATGAAGTCCAACATATCGATTCTTTCTTTCATGGGTCATGCCTTCAGTGTTGTGTTTGAAAAGTCATCACCATACCAAGGCCATCTAGGTTTCCTCCTATGATATCTTCTAGGAGTTTTATAGTTTTGAATTTTATATTTATGCCTATAACATATTTTGAGTTAATTTCGTGAAGAGTGTGTCATCTGTGTCTATATTGACCACAAAAAATACCAGAAACCTAGCTTAGCAAACATGTTATCATTCAAAAGAATGAAGAACAATCTAATAATGAAACTGTAAACTTCTTCAAGAAAGTATTTTACATAGTATTCAGTGTTGCTGAATTTCCTTTGAAAATTTAAAGTGTCCTGGAGAACCCCTGTGAATTCAGTGAGGGATCTTGGAGTACCTCAGGAAAGTTTGGGAATCAGGGACATCTGCCATTGATGGAAAACCTAAGGTAAGTAAATGTGTAAAGAAAACAAACTATAGGGTCACCTGGGTGGCTCAGTCGGTTGGGTGCCCAACGTTGGCTCAGATCATGATGTTGTGGTTCATGAGTTCTAGCCCCACATGGAGCTCTGTGCTGACAGCTCAGAGCCTGCATCCTGCTTCGGATTCTGTGTCTCCCTCTCTGCCCCTCCCCCACTTGTGCTCTGTCTCCCTCTCTCTCTCTCTCAAAAATAAATAAAAACATTTAAAAGAAATTAAAAAGAAAAAAACTATAGACATTATTAAAAGCAAAGGTGCAAACTAGCAGAAGATATCTGTAGTACATAACAAAAATACAGAATTAATATCTAGGTTATATAAAGAAATCCTATAAATCAATGATAAAAGAGAAATAATCCAATAGAAAATGAATAAAAATCTTACATAATTCTCAGAAAAAATTCCTAAGTATAGGGGAAACATGAAAATTCAGTTCACCTCATTAAAATCAAGTAAATTCAAAATAACACTCTAATAGGTACCATTTACACTCACTGTAATGAGTATTACATATACTTTATTACATTAATATCATAAATAATTCTATTTCTCCAAAACCATAGAGCAAATAAATTTTTATAGACTACTAGTAGGAGTATAAACTAGTACACTGACTTTCTGAAGGAGTTTGGAACTGTCTGGTCAAGTTAGAAATTCACATGTCCTATCAAATATGATTCTACTCCAAGAATATACTCTAGACAATACATGCTCAGTTACCCTAGGATACATATGTTGGTCATACTGAGAAAAATGAAACAATTCATATCTCTGTCAATAATAAAGAATTAAATTGTATAGTCAGGAAATGGCACACAATACAGCAAGGAAGTGTGCAAACTATGTGTTTGAATCTAATGGTATCACATCAAGTGAAAGCCAGACACGTAAAATATAAAGTGTATGATTTCATTGATATACATTTCAAAAATGGACAAAACTAGATTATTTGGAATGTATAGGTGGAGACTAAACTTAACAAAGCAAGGATATGAATGACTGTCACAGGAGTCAGAGCAGTGGTATTTTACAGGGAGTAAGAAAGATACTATGGGAAAGGGACAGTTGGGAATAATTTCTGAGATTCTAACAATGTTAATATTTTGACCTGGGAGATGTTTACACAGTGTTCACTTTGTAATAATGCATTTAAGTGCACATGTTTTATTTTATACTCTTCTATATATGTATTACATATCCTAAGTTAAAGAAAACAGTTTATATTATATCGACCACTATAACAATGTCTCTTCTTCTCTGCCATCTGCTTGGCAGCCACAAAGCAGCAACCATGTGTGAATTCATCTCCATCCATGTTGGCCAGGCTGGTGTCCAGATTGGCAATGCCTATTGGGAGCTTTATTGCCTGGAACACAGCATGAGTCTGATGGTCAGATGCCAAGTGACAATACCATTGGCAGAGAAGATGACTCTTTTAATACCTTCTTCAGTAAAACAGGTGTTGGCAAGCATGTGTTCAATGCAGTGTTTGTAGACCTGGAACCCACAGTCATTGATGAAGTTCGCACTGGCACCTATCATCAGCTTTTCCACCCTGAGCAGCTCATGACAGGCAAGTAAGATACAGCCAACAACTATGCCCAAGGGCACTACACCATTGGCAACAAGATCATTGACAATGTCTTGGAATGAATTTGGAAATGTCTGACCAGTGCACAAGGTCTCCAGGACTTCTTGGTTTTCCATGGCCTTGGAGGGGGAATTGGTCCTGGGTTCACCTCCCTGGTAATGGAACATCTTTCTTGTCGATTGTGACAAGTCCTAGCTGGAGTTTTCCATTTAGTCAGCCCCCCAGGTTTCCACAGCTGTAGGTGAGTCTTACCACTCCATTCTCACTACTCACACCAGACTGGAGCACTCTGATTGCCTTCATTGGAGACAATGAGGCCATGTATGATATCTGTGGTAGAAACCTCACTGAATGCCCAATCTACACTAACCTGAATAAGATAACATGTCAAACTGTGTCCTCCGTCACTGCTTCCCTCAGATTTGATGGAGCCCAAAATGTTTTCGGATAGAATTCCAGACCAACTTGGTACCCTATCCCCACATCCGCTTCCCTCTGGTCACATATGCTCCTGTCATCTCTGCTGAGAAAGCCTACCACAAACAGCTTTATGTAGTAGAGATCACCAAGGCATGCTTTGAGACAACCAAATGGTGAAATATGACCCTTACCATGCTAAATACATGGCTTTCTGCCTGTTGTACTGTGGTGATGTGGTTCCCAAAAATGTCAACGCTGCCAGTGCTACCATCAGGACCAGGCGTACCATCCAGTTTGTGGGCTAGTGCCCCATCGGCTTCACAGTTGGAGCCAGCATCCCACTGGCTAACTACCAACATCCCACTGTGGTACCTGGTAGAGACCTGGTCAAAGTACAGCGAGCTATGTGTATGCTGAGCACCACCACAGCCATTGCTGAGACCTGGGCTCGCCTGGACCACAGGTTTGACCTGATGCGTGCCCAGTGAGCCTTTGTTCACTGGTATGTGGGTGAGGGCATGGGGAAAGGACAGTTTTCTGAGGCCTGTGAAGACATGGCTGCCCTTGAGAAGGATTATGAAGAGGTTGGTGTGGATTCTGTTGAAGGAGAGGATCAAGAAGAAGAATAGGAATACTAAAGTTAAAAATGTCACAAAGGTGCTGCTTTTACAGGGAAGCCTATTCTGTTTTAAACGTTGAAACGTGCTGTGATCAGTTAGTTTGTAGGTAGCAGTATATACTCTCTTATACAATTACGGACCTAAGCTTTAAGACATGATGCTTTGTTACAGACATAAGCTGTCCATTTCTCTGATGGGTTTGAATAAATGTCTCAAATGAAAAAAAATGGGTTAAAAACAGAAAATACAAACTCAAAATGTCAATTGCCTTTGAGAACTGATTAAATGGAATTTAATATATTTGTGCTGTTTTTGTTTTTCAAAAATTAGATTAAAAGTGTAAATGGCAAAAATTAGCATTTGTAGCTTCAGATGGAGAAAAATGAGCCTTGGTTTTATTTTCTACTTTTATGCTGTGTTTTTTTCTCTCTCCAAGAAACATCAACAATAAACAAACAAACCAAAACAGACCATGCAAACCAAGAGTGCACACTGACTCTAAATACCTTCTGTAGTTGTCCCTACTGCATAGTAGAAGGATGTCTTAAAGGTTGTTTGTACAAGTTTCTTAGGTTGTAGGGTCACATGAGACAAAGCAAGCAAGTTCTGTGAATCAACAGATGGAATGGCCTATCTTGGGTGGAATGCATAACAGGAAATGGTATGAATGGCAGTTCTGATTGGTAAAAGAAGAAAGATTTGGGAATATGTCTGTATAAATATATTATATAGGTAAAGATCGGGTTGTTTCATCAATATAAAAAAAGTTACAAGAAAAATCTATTGTATGTGAAATTTGTTAGCTAGGTTACTGGTAGGGAAGATCTATATTTTAAGAGTGAATATAAGATGTAAATTTCATAAGTATTTATAACCCAATGAAACAATTACAATTGTCTGTGATTATCTAGACTATAGTTGTCTTAATCATATAGTTTTTTTTTAATTTTTTTAATGTGTATTTATTTTTTTTTTAATTTTTTTTAACGTTTATTTATTTTTGGGACAGAGAGAGACAGAGCATGAACAGGGGAGGAGCAGAGAGAGAGAGGAAGACACAGAATCCGAAGCAGGCTCCAGTCTCTGAGCCATCAGCCCAGAGCCTGACGTGGGGCTTGAACTCAGGGACCGTGAGATCATGACCTGCGCTGAAGTCAGACGCTCAACCGACTGAGCCACCCAGGCGCCCCAATGTTTATTTATTTTTGAGACAGAGAGAGACAGAGCATGAACAGGGGAGGGGCAGAGAGAGAGGGAGACACAGAATCTGAAACGGACTCCAGGCTCTGAGCTGTCAGCACAGAGCCCGACACGGGGCTTGAATTCATGGACCATGAGATCATGACCTGAGCCGAAGTCGGTCACTTAACTGACTGAGCCACCCAGGCGCCCCCTAATCATATAGTTTGACAGTGATAAGATGTGCTGAGTAATAATTGAAATATATTTTTGAAGCAATTTCAAATAATTGAAATTGAAATTGAAATAATTGGTTTTACTATACATTGTGGGATATCAAAATGGATATTTTAACAAATGTTTTTTTTTAAATAAAATTATTTGCTAAAAACACAAGAAAACTTGTTAACATTTTATATATGATAATATGCATTATTTTTAAGAACATGACCTTTTTCACTTGAATTATAATAAATCTACCCTAAGACTTTTGATGGAGCCTTCCTGCAAAAGCGTTCATGCTAAGAGTAATGCCTTTCCATTCAACCCAATTGTTTCTGGCAATAGATTATTTAAGAAGAGGAATAGAAGAACATATAGACCAGTAAAAAGAAGTTGTTCAAGGCCTATGTCAACCTACAGGTAATTCTTTTTATCAAAGAGAAGCATGGCTTCATTCCTCTGCATCACCACCCATCCCCCCAACCTAGGTGCCTTGTAAAATATGCAGTCTGCAAAACTACATGAATTTGATGCAAGCAGACTGGTCCAAGAATGCAGAGGGGGGGTCCCGCAGGACCGGCCAAGAGGGTCCTTGGCTTCTCACAGGACAGAAATCAAATACAAGCCAGAGAAAGTGAAAGCAGAGTTTACTGAATAGTGTGGATGACCGAGAACAGCTGATAGAGTGTTTGGGAAGAAGGAGTCGCCCCATCGCTTGGGGTTAGTGATTATATTGGAAAGAGTTCTTCTAGTTACATGTTTCTCCAGAAATCCAGAGTAGGGTCTAATCAAAGGCAAGTGTCAGGTGAACAATAGGTGTTATTCAATAAATCACTGAAGGTAGGGGGTATTGATGCCAGGTTTGTTCAAAGCTAATGTCCTGGAATGTGTTTGGGATCCAGCTCTTAGATATTATCAGGTATTTGGGGACTTAAGACAAAACTCAGAGAATGATTAACTTTATTACTTCCCCCTTGGACTTGGAACATAGCTTCTTTAGTTTTGACTCAGATGTAAGGTAAAAACTAGAACACAAGTAAATAGGGCCTAGCAGGAAAAGAGCAGAAATGGAGCCTTTCTAAAACGGAGTCCTTTCAGCTTTCCTATTTCTCAGTCACCCCAAGGACAAGAGAATCCAGGCTCAATAACTATTTTAAGATGATATTTTAAAAGTTTTTTTAAAGTTTATTAATTTTTGAGAAAGAGAGACAGAGTGTGAGCAGGGGAGGGGCAGAGAGAGAGAGAGAGAGAGAGAGAGAGAGAGAGAGAGAGACAAAGAATCTGAAACAGGCTCCAGGCTCTGAGCGGGCAGTGCAGAGCATGATATGGGGCTGGAACACACGAAGCACGAGATCATGACTCCACCCGAAGTCGGAGGAGGCTTAACCGACTGAGCCACTCAGGCACCCCAAAGATGATACTTTTTAAGCCACTACTAATTTGACAACTAAAAAAAATATGTATATATAATATTTTTAAATAAATATACATGAAATTGTTTATTTTTAAACATACCAACCGAAAACTTCAGTCTATTTAACTCCTGTGTTCTGATGAGAGATCTGTATTATTAAATGTTTTACTAAGTCTTTTTATGTTTTTACTATTTTCAACAATTTCTGTTTAGTCCAATAGCCCACCCTGTTTCACTTTCATCTTTCTTTTTTAAAGAGTCTAGTAACATTAACTATATTGTATTGTAATTTATTTTGCTAAGGTTTCCTTTGACTATCATGAATTCTGTCTGTGACTCAGGACAGGTTTTTTTAAAATGTTGAATATTTCATATGTAGATGAAATAATGTACGTAACACAGCCAGTGTGTCTTACATGAAAGCCATATTACTTCAATATCCTGCTATAGACCACTATTTCCTACTTTAAAAGCTAAAAAATAATAATAATAAAAGTTCACAGCACCATAAATAGCATGTAATGAATACTACATGCTACTTTCATGAATACTACATGAATACTTTCATGATGTGACTATGTGACTCTGGTCCCAATAAATACATTAATGTCCCAAGACTCACAGCTCATTAGAGAAATGTTACCAGCTTGTAAAAGAATATGCAAGCCATCAAGCTTGGAAGCCAACCTTGATTACTAGAAGAATTTTAATCAGAAATGGCTGAAATCCTAAATATTCCAAATCACTGGTATGAAAAAAAAATAATGTGAATTAGAAGCTTTGGAATAGAGGGGGCTTTTTCTTTTATTGATTCCTTAAAACAAACAAACAAACACAAAGTAAGGTTTATTTTTTTTAAAGAGATCAAGCACATTTACTTTAAGCCTTTCCATCTATAATAGTTTGTCCTTGGCTTCTTGGAAGGAGGCTGAACACAGGAATGACTGGCTGATTAGGATGGATTCCAACAAAAAATAACAAATATTTGTTTTAGCAAATACAAAAACAGAGGCAAAACTGGGAAGCGGGTTGTAAAGTATCTATTTTTGAGGCCAGATTATTAAAACAAGTGAAATAATATGATCAAATTCCTTTTTTAGACTATAACAGGGAAAATTTCATCATGTCAGATCACTGGTTACTCTCTATGGTACTAATTTTCCAAATATTCTATAATGTAACATAAAGTACTTGAGTGTTACATTTTAAAGAATCTTATCCCTGAGTAAATAATCTCTGCTGTTCCTTAGAAAATGGTCTTTCAAACCTCTTGACTGAGAAACACAAGAAAAAAAAAACATTTTACATTGTGATACAGCATATACGTATGAGTGTGTATGTGTATGCATAAACAAAAGTTTACACACACACACACACACACACACACACACACACACACACAATTAACTTACTAGGTGAAATAAGCTTGTATATAATTTATCCTATGCTATTTGATCTATTCTATCATTTTCATTAATAATACCATTCTATCATATTTCATTAAGAACAGTCAAGAATCACTAAGATCTCACATCTCCCCAAATTCTACTGACTTTACTGCAAGTTTGGAAAACATTCCCTTTAAGTACCTAAATAATGACTGTTTAGTTTAATGGTTAAGAGAACAGGCCTTACCAGGCACCTGGGTGGCTCAGTCGTGTAAGCATCCAACCTTTGATTTTGGCTCAGGTCATGATCTCTCAGTTTGTGAGATAGAATTCTTCACCCTGCTTTGCACTCACAGAGCAGAGCCTGCTTGGGATTCTCTCTCTCCCTCTTTGTTCCTTCGCCACTCGCACTTACTCTCTCTCTCTCTCTCTCAATGAATAAATAAACTTAAAAAAAAAGAGTGCATGCCTTACATAGCAAGGAACACTCATTAACACTACTGAATAAGTAAATGGACGGTGGTTAAAATTTCTCAGTTGCAGTTATGGTCCAGCCCTACCTTTCGGAGACAACATCTCACCCAGTATCTTTGGTTGTGATTTTCACATTACTCAAACTCCTTAGGATTCATTTAAACCCACTCTCTTAGGTTACTTTTATAGGGAGTTGTTGCAGGTAAGTATTCATTTTACTACTAAAAAGAAAACAAAAAAACAAAAGAATACATGCCCTTGAAAGAGGACTCCATTTTTCCCCTTAACTGCTTCCATTTTGACCTCTATCTGTACTTTTAAGTGATTAAGTTCTTCTTTCCAGCTTATCTCTTAACTCAGGCAAAAGGCCCAGCAGGCAAAGCATCCTGAGATGGGAACAGAAACTGCCCCTCAAGCAATAGTGATCCTCCTGATAACAGCCAAGACCTCACTTGACTGACCCCAAGACAATGATCAACCTGACTTTAATGCCCAGCTGCACACTGACCTTTGTCCCACATTTTCCTTACAAACCTGGAAGTATTTTCAGCACTTTGGAGACAGACTTTGGGACACTAGTCCTATGTCTTCCTGACGTTGGCCTCGCTGAAATAAATCCCTTTCTTGTTTCACCACCGCTTGTCTTTCTGCCTTTGGGTTTTGTCATTGGCAATTACCTTAATCTGGTCTATTTGGAACCTCAGGTGCTCTTAGGCCCTGCACCCTGGCTACATCTTAAAGCCAACATAGTCAATTGTGTTTAGGTACCAGCTTTGCCGTGCAGTCTGAGATTGCTTTCTCATTTATAAATAAATCGATGCTACTAATAATTAACATCTAGGTTTGTTATATAAATTACATGAAGAATGTGAAGCACTAAATTTCTGGAAAAGCCAATACATGTTAAGTGATGTTAATGCTGATGGCTATCTTGTAATACACGGTATTTCTTCTGCAAACAATTTTGCGTTCTATGGTCCCTCATCTTGTTTTATTGTATTTTTCTCTCTTTATTTCAGTCTTATATATTTAACCAATTTAAGCAACTGCCATGATCCCATTAATATGAATCATGTGCTCCAATTAAAATAATTTCTCTGCCAAATGTATGATCACAATTTTAACTTTATCAGGTCAGAAAAACTTTGTTAATAATGTTAATTAAAACAGTGATCTGGTTACAGAGACCTTGTAAAAATTACATATGTATGACTTTATTAGACATACACAATAATATGAGCAGTCTTTGGTGGAAATATCAAAAGGTATCTATCATAGGATCAGTATGTTATACCCATTCGACAATCACTTCCCATGCTTCAAAAAACATTCTATGATCTGTCCACTTTTTGTACATTAAAAAATATGTGTTTAGTGAAAAATAAGAGAAAAAGAATATTTTACTAACACTCAATTACAAATTAGACATTGTGGTATAACATCTTAAAAATCCTGATACTAGATTCTCATTTTAAAATCCCACATTTGGGAGATGGCAACCTTCTGCTTCTCACTATGATGGAGTTGCTCATTTCAGACCAACCATTCCATCAAGAATAACTAGAAAAGCTGAATAAATTAAAAATAAATATTCTTTAAAGGCAGTAGAAAGTGACCATGACATTTTTCTACCCTGAGTATGTTCTGAGTTAGGCAAAACAAAGACAAGTCCCTTCCCTGAATCATTCATGTGCCTATAAAAACAATTCTTTGGTAATAAGACCTGCTCCACTCCCTGCAGATACAGGGAACTGTGTCCCAGTCTGGAAATGTAGGCTGGGATTCAAGACTACAGCAAACCAGGGAGGGTGGGGGAGCGATGACAGGTAAAAATTCTGTAATGCTTTCCAATAACTCTTTTATTATTTTTTTTTAATTTTTAAATATTTATTTTTTGGAGACAGAGAGAGTGCAAACAGGCGAGGGGACAGACACACACACACACACACACACACACACACACACACACACAGAATCTCAAGCAGGCTCTGAGCTGTCAGCACAGAGCTGGAACCCACAAAGCGCGGGATCATGACCTGGGCTGAAGTTGGATGCTTAACTGACTGAGCCACCTAGGCACCCCTCCAATGACTTTTTTTTAAGTTTATTTATTTCTTTTGAGAGAGAGAGTGTGGGCAGGGGACGGGCAGAGAGAGAGGGAGAGAGAAAGAATTCCAAGCAGGTTCTGTGCTGTCAGCACAGAACCTGATGTGGGTCTCGAGCAAGCTCAGGCGCAGTGACCAAGAGTCAGATGTTTAACTGATTGAGTCACCCAGGCGCCCCTCCAATCATCTTAAGTTGTCTTGTTCTTGATCAATATTTGCAGGACCTTGATGCTTTAAAACGCTGCTTCTTTAAGTTGGAAAAATTTAAAACGTGCAGGAGGAAACAGAGCCCACAATCTCTTTACAGCCACGCCTGTCTAAAGATTTGCCTTGAAAGTATTTCTTTTGAAATGTAGGCATTCTTGAAAACTGCTTGAAAATCAGTGATATGAAGCCATTTTACAAAGAAGAGAAAGGAGGCTCAAAGATGTGAAGTAACACTTTCTCACACCACTGATAGGAGAAGGCAAACCTGGGACCTAAATCTAGGTATTTGGGGTTTTTTTTATGCCGTTCTTTCCACCATGCTTTTCTGTCACCTTCCCCCGCCCCCCTTTAATCAAGGACTATGACACCAGTGAGTTTCCATTTAATTTTGAAAATAAGAATATGCATGAAATAACAGCACAAATGATAAGATTGGTGACTCAGTGTTAAGGGAATTCAGACAAGTAACAGATAAATAAAATATTAAGCAGGAATTAACAAGAATTAAGATGGAGTTTCAGAATAAAACTAGAATTTGGTTGGTAATATGTACCAATAACATGTTTGTACACCCATGTTCTACAACTTTTTATCTAATGTACCTTCTACTGCCAAAGTAATACTAATTTTGAAGTCTGTGTTTGCCCAAAAGGCTAAAATAATGAAACTGTAGTGGCATACAATGCTCACAACTTGACTTTACATGAATTTTATACAATCGTCAAAAAGGTTCTATTTCTTCCTTCAGTTAGACATAGATTTCTAGTTCTCCACTGAGGCCTATGGAGGTTCCTGTGCCTATAATACTCCCCTGCACAAATACATGTTATCTATGAATTATCAAATTTCTCTCAAGGAACTTCAATTTAATGCATTTAAGGTTTCAAACCCACAGTTAATCTTAGCTTACTCTGAACTTCGGTTATACTATTAGTATTTGTGTCATTTATTATTGTGTGTAGTCTAAGGCTCTTGCCCTATTATTTTACCTAATTCGATTGAGCATATCAGAAATTTTATAAACATTACTTGCTGTCATCCTAGTTTGGATATTTTGATGCTGATTTTTCCCCCAGATAAGCCTCCAGAAATTCATGCAACAAACTGATAACCAAATTTGGTAAAAGTTGTAACTAAAACCACAATTTTACAGTGCAATTAAAAATTGACAATATATGGTTACTTATTGCTTTAAAAATTTGCTTATAGTAATAGTAATAAATGATACCATTGGAGGGGTTCAGGACAGGACCCCAGAGTGTGCCACTTTGGCATGTACATTATTTTGAGCTGAAGGCATTTGAGACTGTGTGCGCCCAGAGAAACTAACTACACAGAAGAATCTAAACTGGGGGTCACTCCCAGACTATGGGTTATTAGCAAAGATAAATTTTATCTGAGGGACCCATCTCTAAGGCAGGGTAAACATCTAATAACCAAACATCTACTCTTCTTACTGCCCTGTGGAGGGCATTCCTTTCCCCTGAGGTCCCTTGTCCTTGGTTCAGAATCATATATATACTTCATTTTGCCTGACTGTCTGGAATTTCCTTGTCTATGTGGATTCCCACATGTATGCCTATTAAATTTGATTTTCTTCTGTTAATCTGTCTCGTGTCATTTTGATCTTCAGTCTAGACAGAAGGACCTAGAAGAAGACAGGAGCTCTTGCTCCCCAAGGAGACAAGGCATTTTTGCTCCCCAACAGCATAGATTAAAGTACACATCCAAAATGCGTTTTCAGATATCTAGATGATCATATTTCTATAGATTTTTTTTCCAAAAAAAAAGAAAGCAAACTTGTTTTTCTGCCCATATCTTTATATACAGGCATTGAATTGGTACATCATTTCATAAATCTCATTGGAGATAATAATTCAAAATTGTTCACCTTCATAGAATACAAATATAAAAGAGTTTAAAATTACTACAGGGAATTTTAAAGTGATTTCTACATTTATTTCAAAGGCAATGGATTTCCCTTTAATATGCTAAAGATTTTTTTTTACCGTGTCTTCTAACTGTTTTGCTTTATAATCATTTCTCATACCACCTAAGCTCTACACAAGTAACATACCATTATAAAGATTGTCTAAATACACATAAATGTGGAAGATATTGCCATTTCAATTCACTCTGAGATTGTAATAGCACATTTTTCTAGGGATTCCATTGTCTGTTCAAAACTAGAACTTCCTCAAAATAGCTTTGCAACTGCTATTCAATATTCATTCACTGGAAATGGTACAATGAGAACACCACATGATGAAATGTTGTGCAAAAGGAACCAAATGTTCTAAAACTCAGTTAGAAAAGTGAATTTTAAAGGATGTGCACTAGATAAATGAGGCATGCATTTCCAAAGATTTCTTTTCCATTGTATAGTAGTGTCTTATACCACTACTTTAACTAGCAAGGATACAAAATGCTAGTTTGTATGGACAGTGAAAAAAGCAGGTGTTCTCTATGAATACTGATCTTTACTGCTCTTCTTATGTTAATTACAAGAATAAAGCGCAGCTGCATTTACACTCCTGTTTTACATTAAATTTGCTGGGGAAGGATTTTTAACATGTAGATTATATAAACTGCTAGCACAGATATAGGATCTTTTATTACTTTGGAATTTGTTTATCCTTAGAAATAATAATGCCTTTCATTTTGCTTTGTTTTGTTTTTAAAATATAAAGGAGTTTATTGTCAATGAAACAGGGAAATTACTCAGCTACTTTTTAAAGAAGATACCACGCAAAATTCAATCGCATTTTAGAAAAATAATTGCATTGTGTCAGTTGGTTTAATGGATTGATTACTTAATCTTTATACTTCCTTTGAGAATGCTAACGAATCAAGACATTTGGTTTCAGGGGTCAAACTGTTGCCCATGTGTGACAAGCCTCTTTTATTCCAAAGAAAAGCTTTCATCTTACTATTCTACAAGTTTATCCAGTCAATTTCTCTAACAGGAATTCAAGGTTTCAAAGTTTTGTAACAAAACAGGAAATTTTATAACTGAAAGTTTCTCTAAAAATGATATGAATGTATGATGCATACTAAAGTTTATTTAGAAATAAATAAAGTTTATTTTGAGAGAGACCACATGTGCATACAAGTGTCAGTGGGGGAGGGGCAGAGAGAGAGGGAGAGAGAGAATCCCAAGCAGGTTCTGTGCATGGCTTGATCTCATGACCCTAAAATCATGATCTGAGCCAAAATCAAGAGTCCAGTGCTTAGCTGACTTAGACACCCAGGTGCCCCTGTCTGATGCATTTTAAAAAGCAATTAACACAGGCAAGAATTTGATGGCTACCATGAATGCCAGATTCCTATCATTTAGGTATGATATTTTCAGATCACAGCTTCTGCTTTGATAATTAGTAATTTAATGATGAGAATGTGAGGAGCCTAAAAATTTCCCAATATTCAAAGACATTAGAAACTCTCTTGGGGCGCCTGGGTGGCTCAGTCAGTTGAGCAGCCGACTTCGGCTCAGGTCATGATCTCACGGTCCGTGAGTTCAAGCCCCGTGTCGGGCTCTGTGCTGACAGCTCGGAGCCTGGAGCCTGTTTCTGATTCTGTGTCTCCCTCTCTCTGACCCTCCCCCATTCATGCTCTGTCTCTCTTTGTCTCAAAAATAAATAAACGTTAAAAAAAAATTAAAAAAAAAAAAAAGAAACTCTCAAAGTATATTGAAGCATCTTTTCAATTGATACGGGGAACTTGCATATTGGGACCCACAAAATGGAGAGTGCCCCAGTGGTAGGGCCTATATCACAAATCTAAACCTAATCCGCTGGCACTTAATGGGAAACACCTCACTGTCCAGGAAGCCTAACAGAAACAATCACAATTCTCAGCTAGCTTACCTTCTTCTGTAAAACAGAAGTCTTGTCTTGCCTGCTAGTCTTACCAGGAAATGCTGACACCTTAGCTAATCACGTCCTGTGCTTCTAATGCTCTATACACCCCCATCTTGCCCCAAATCTCTCCAAAGAGTGTTCTAGTGCTTGTGAGGCACTGTACTCCATGATCCATGGGTTGTTTTCCTCTCAGAAAGGACATGAGACTTATTACTAAGTTGTGTTATTTTTGTCATTTGACACAATATGCTTAAAACCCTTTTGCTATTAAAACTTATATTACTATGTAACCATGCCCACAGGGCAGGATGAACATACAGTTTTCAAAACAGTATTACAGAAACAAAACACATCATTTAAGATATCTGTAGGGGCTCAGGGCAGCCTGCCCCAAGATATGCCACAGTGGTATATTATTTTGATTTAAAGTCACACAAAAAGCAGCCAGTGCAAGAAGGGCATCTTGACCCTTCCTCCCCTGAACGCAGGAAATCAATCTCCCCTGTGAAGGGTGCTTCTCCCTCCGGGGCATCTGGAGACTGAGAGGAGCCATCCTTATCACCAGAGATGGGAACCTAGGGCCAAAGAAGCCTATATAAACAAACTTTGTTACTTTTACTAATTTACTACCCCAGCTCAAATTCGTTTAGAATTTCTTACAAATTGAAGCTCCTACCTTTTGAAAAAATGTAGACTGTTTATATCCAAGGTAAGGTTCTCATTCTGGTATCATACTATAAAGTCACTTTTTATTTTTTAGCTGCATACACTTTCAATATCAACCTCTACTTAGAGTCCTCTTTGTAGAGGCCTCTTTTAGGCAAACAGGCTTGCAGAATGCAATGTAGAAAGGGCCCACAGTGACCCCCTGGCCAAATATAGACAGGTCCATCAGGTGACCCACCTCAACATATCCATAGGCCCTCACCGACAGATGGGCTGCTTACAACCACACACACTTACCAAAAAAGGTAAAATTCTGTATGTCGCCATACCTCCTCACTTTCCCCCTCTAAAAACAGCCCCCACTCACTGTCTTGCAGACAGCCTTTCCTTTGCTATCCTGCCTGCCTGCCCTTCCCTTGCAGTGTATGCAATATCCACTGCCCCCTGGCGGACAGTTACCTGCTTTGCTGTCCTACCTGCTGTTCCCTTGTGGTGCATTCATAAACTTCCATCACCTTTTCCTGCCTTGGGTGAATCCTTTCACCTTCTGGACCACTGGCTTCCGCCCTATCATTGTCTGCATTTGGGGGCCCCCATCTGATTGAGAGGGACACCCACATTCTTTGTAACCTTCTTCTAATATTTTAAAAAACTGAATTACTTTATCATTTTTTTTTTCATTTCTTCTAAAGATACTTAAAACTTTTTCAAAATCTCTGGATGTTGGTGAGTTGGAGACACATTTCTTTTATGTCATCAGAGAGCCTAGATTTCAGTTTGGGTCTATGTAATTTTCAGATAAGGAGAAAACCATGGCATTTATTCTCTAGAACACTAGTTCAATCTTGTTTGTAATTCCTTCATCTAAAGATGCTGTGTAATTTTTATGGTTCCCCTACTTTCTTCCCTGTCTACCCACAATGTGCAACGGCAAATTACCTGTTTGTTAGTAGCTCCTGATCTTCATAGTAATTCATTTCAATGCTATTATTAAGCCTTCTTCTCACATCACTCTCTCAGCTGCTAATGTCTGTTAACCTTGCTGCATGTTAAATAATTTGGTCTTTTTCCCAAGTACCTTGGGAGATAACCTCTACAGCCTTGGACATTTCTGAGTGATAGAACTCTTAGGCCATCACTGATCCACCACATCTGAGTTAATGCTAATGAGTTCACTCAGGATGGTGGCAGGCCAGAAAGACCAACCACAGGTAAGCCATTTGATATCAACCTAAATAAGCCCAGGGAGAGAAGGAGGGCTGGAGATTGAGTTCAGTCACCTGACTAGTGATTCAAACAATCATATAAACATAATGAAACCCCAATAAAAGCCCTGGACTCTGAAGTTTAGGTGAACTTCTTGGTTAATAAACACAGTCGCTGGGAGGGTGACTCATACTGATTTGATGGGGCAAGAGAGCAGAAATTCTGAATTCTGGACCTTCCCGGTGTCTCTTCATTTGTCTAGTTTTGATTTGTAGCCTTAAGAATACAACTACAGTTGTGAATATAGGAATGTTTCTGAGTTTTATGAGGTATGGTAGCAAATTCTTAAACCTGGATAGGTTGTGGGAACCAACTATCATAGCCAGTTTGTGTGGGTGTCCTAGGGACTCTCAAACTTGTGGCTGGCATCTGAAGCAAGGATAATCTGCGGGGGACTCAATTTGTGTATTCTGCAGTAAATGTAGGTGATTAGTATCAGAATGCCATTGTAGTATTACAATCTGTGAGGTGTTATTATAATTATTAAATTTTATGGGAAGACATGTTACAATCCTTTCATTATGTATAAGCCTTATATTTTTTACTCACAGCTATTATTTGTGAGAGTGACACAGAAAAATATACTTAAGGTACATTCAATGCTTGGCATTTAATATACATTCAATGAGTGGGAAATGCTTTTATTTTTATAAGTGATTAGTAAAAATTAGGGCTTGCAAGACATCAGTGCCTACCTCCTTCGGAAGCATGGAAGATTGACAGTATTGACAACAACATGGCAGATTATTCTGCTCACCTATTTGCGAAAGGTTGAGCCGTTCTCAATTTAGAGCTTTGAATTCATTGGCGTTTTATACTCTGATCACCTGCATGCATTATAAAGTTAAATGAGTAATTACATAAGTATAGAAAATGAGGTATTTCTTACTTGGGTAAAGCTAATGAAATTGAAATATATATTTCTCACTAAATCTCTGAGTGCAGGGAAAGAATAAGGAAAACAGAAAATCATCATCAGAACACATCGTAATTATTGCCTTGAACTAGGGTTACCGCTGGTTGCTAAAATTAGTGTGCAGAAGTTTGAGCAAAAGCAGAATGCTTGTCTCAAACATCTATACCTCAAAGATTCCTCCCATGAGACATGGTGACTAGATGCAAAGTGATACTGGAATTTTGACCCTGGAATAAAGAAGGGTCACTGGCGGAAAAAATGGTGAAGTTCCAATAAATTTTGTTGTTTAATTAGCACTACTATACCAATGTTAATCTCCTGGTTATGATCGTTGTTCTATGACTATTTAAGATGTTAAAGAAGTTAACATGTTAAGAAGTTGGATGGGGGATATGCAAAAACTCAGTATTATGATTGCAACATTGTATAATTCTAAAACTATATCAACATTTGGAACATTTTTTAAAAGCATAACTTATTACTAGTTGCCTTGTGCCGAGGTAAGAACATTGACTCCAAAGGACACAGGGAACTTTTGGGGATGATAAAACATGAAGAAATGGATGATACTATTGGCCACGGTCCCTACATAGGGCTTCCTCCAACAGCCAATTATGTCACTCCCAGTTGTATCCTTACACAACAGGGATATGATTCGCTGGTACTTCTGTGGAGTCTTTGGGCCTCACTGTAAAAAGAATTTTACAGAAATTCACTTTTACCCTTATATCCATCCACCCCCACTATAAACTGAAGGGGTATGATGTTTCAGGTATCGATGTATCAATGTCAACTCAGATCTTGTGTTCAAAATCCTTAAAATGCTTGAGTATTCTCCTTTCCCATACAGATTTTGCTTCATCGACTTTTTCTAGTTATTACTACAAGTGTGAAGGTCCTTTACATCTTTCTCATCCCAATAGAAGCAGTTATCCGCTAGTTTTTTAACAACTGGTCGGGTTAAACATTAGTCATAGAAAACATCTTTGCATACCAAAGATTCCTAACTGGTCAATTATCATAAGCATTCATTTTTTTTGACACTTTAACTGTCTTTAAATTTGCTATGTCCTCCTTTTGCCCCTGAATTTTCTATGCATTTTCTGCTAATAAAACTTCCACATCTGGTCTATGCTCTTTCAAATTTTTATTCTCTGATAATACCTGCCCCAGTTTATATCAGTGCATTTTATATCAAGGTATAATTGAAGCTTACCTAGCTCATTTGGTAGTTGTATATTTCAAAAGGAGCCCACTTGCCTAAATTAATTTAAGCCATCTCTTGGTTCTCCTTGCTGCCTTTTCAACGTCCCCTCTCTAATTCCTTACCTACTTTGCTAAGAAGATACACAAAATGGTCTCTACAGCTCATGGAATCATTGATTATCTTCACTATGTATGAGCTATGGAAGTTTAGGGAAATATTCTTATCTATTAAATGAAGATAAAAATAGATGTATTTAAATGATGTTATGATTTAAGTATACAGTATATGACAAGTGTTGACTGTATATCATATTTAATTGACTTTAGGACATATATTTTACATATGTATGACTGCATAAATTAAAATTAATTTTACATGGTACAATGTTTAAGGTTTCTGCTAGCCAACTCACATTTGTCATTTATTTTTATGGAAAAATACATTATTACCCTCTAGTAAACATATATTACATATATTAAACATTATAACATTATAACATATTTTAAAGAATACATCAATATACGTTTGATTCAATAAAACACAGAACAAAATAAATTAGACCTATAAATTCAGAGAACTGATGGTTGCCAGAGGGGAAGAGGGTAGGAAAATGGACAAAATGGGTAAAGGGGAGAGGGAGACACAGACTTCCAGTTATGGAATGAATAAGTCATAGAAATAAAAGGTACAACATACGGGATATATTCAATGATATTGTAATAGGGTTGTGTGGTGACAGAAGGTAGCTACACTTGTGGTGAACAAAAATAACATACAGAGAAGTTAATCATTATGTTGTATACCTGAAGCTAATATAATACTGCGCCAAATACACTCAAATAAAGATGAATAATAAAGTACGAGATGCTTGTGACACTTAAGACTTTTTTTATGTCTCCAAAGACACAAAAGGTAAATTTGAATGGGCTTAAACCAAGAAAGAATTTGTTGACATTGAGAAATGAAAGTTCAGAAACAGGATCATCATTAGACACAGCTTTATCTGGTTCAAATGATATCAATAAGGGCCAAGGATCTCTTAATCTTTCACCTCTGCCTTCCTAGGATAGGCCTACTTTTTATATTAGATATGGTACTTCCCTACCTCCCACCATCACACACCATCCCCAATCTACATGGTGACTTCAGGATGTTCCCTCATTGCATAACAATGATTGCAGCCAAACATAGTTCCCACGAGGAGGTGGGTAGGACGAATGGGTAAAATAGGTGATAGGGATGAAAGAGTACACTTACGATGAGCACTGAGTAATGTATAGAATTGCTGAATCACCATATTGTATACCTGAAACTAACATAATACTTTATGTTAACTATACTGGAATTAAAATAAAAAATTAAAAATCCATAATTAAAACAAATTATTGCAGCCCTTCAATGATCATAACATGATACTGAGAGTAAGACACTCAGATGCTCTTTCAGAGAAATTGGAATAAATGTCACTTTGCTTGTTTTTTACCCTGAATGTCTTGCTTCCTTCCTGGAGCCATTTATGATGGCTAGGAAAATAGATTGTACTATTGATAAAGGCAAGTAGGTGTTGCTCTGGAACTAACACTGGGGTAAATCCCACACAAAATTCATTGATTCATGTGTTTTATTCCCATTACTCTTTTGAAAGCACTCTAATCAAAGTTACCAAGTACTTCTATCTAATTTGTAGTCATTTATAGTCTTCATCTCACTTGAATATTCAGCATAATTCCTCAGTTTATTACTGCCTCCTTCTACAAATACTTGTTCACTAAACTTTTTTTTTCTTTTTAATTTTTTTTTTACATTTATTTATTTTTGAGACAGACAGAAACAGAGTGAGAGTTGGGTAGGGGCAGAGAGAGAAGGAGACACAGAATCGCAAGCAGGCTCCAGGCTCTGAGCTGTCAGCACAGAGCCTGACGTGGGGCTCAAACTCACAAACCGTGAGGTCATGACCTGAGCTGAAGTCAGATGCTTAACTGACTGAGCCACCCAGGTACCCTGTTTCTTTTTTTTTTTAATTTGAGAGAGAGAGAGAGAAAGAGAGTAACCAGGAAAGAAGGGCAAAGAGAGAGAGAGAGAGAAAGGGCACGAGAGAGAGAGAGAGAGAGAGAGAGAGAGAGAGAGAGAGAGAGAGAGAGAATCTTAAGCAGGCTCCACACTCAGTTCAGAGCTGACACGGGACTTGATCACAGACCCTGGGATCCTGACCTGAGCTGAAATCAAGAGTCAGATGCTCAACTAACTGAGCCACGTAGGCATGCTTGTTTACTAAATTTTCAAGACAAAACACTCTCCTAGTTTTCTTCCTATCATACTGGATGCTTCTCATGCCCAATGAAAGTTTTATTTTTGCTTTTGTTTTCAGAAGACAAAGTCACAACTACAGCTTTTGCACATTTTTCTAAATGATGACTGTTTGGAAAGCCTTAATGGTAGGTCTGTGATCCTTTCTGCCTTCCATTTATGCTTATTCTACAGGTGGCTTCATGTGGTATGATGGCTTGAAGTATTATCTTAGTACTAATCAATCTCAAATGCATATAACCATCCCTGACCTCACTCCTGAGCTGCAGATTGATATAGCCAATAACTGATGTGACAAATTCATTGGAAAATAGTGTTTTAAATTCAATATAACAAAAATTTAATTCCATGTTTTCATCATCTAAAATGGGCTCTCATCTTCAGCATTACCCCTATCAATAAATGTCATCAGCATTCACTCATTTGCTCGCAAGAGAACCAAAATGCCAATTAATTTGTAAATCCTATTGACTGTACAATCAAAATATATTTCAAATTCTACTGGAAGTCACTGCTTGCCCAGAACTCACTCTAGTTAAAGTCATCGTTATTTACTTGGATAATGTCAATTGATCTGTCTTGAACAACTTGGAGAGTGTATTCTACAAAGAGTAGCCAGAATAACCATTAAAAAGTGTGTCATAGGGGTACCTGTGTGGCTCAGTCGGTTAGGTGTCCGAGTCTTGATTTCAGCTCAGGTTGCCATCTCACAGTTCATGGGTTTGAGCCCACATCAGGTTCCATGCTGGAAGTGTGGAGCCTGCTTGGGATTCTCTCTCTCCCTCTCTCTCTCTGCCCCTCCTCTACTTGCTCTCTCTCTCTCAAAATAAATAAACTTATTTTTTTTTAAATCTCTTTAAAAAGTGTGTTATATTATGTCACTTTTCTGTTCCAAATCTTCCAATGGCTTCATATTCACATTTAGAATAAATCCAAAGTAATCACTATATCCTACAAGCAAATATATGATCTGTACCCTTTTCTAGTATTATCCCTTATTTCCTGTGCTCTAATCAAACTGACCTCTTTACCATTTCTGTAAAATACCCTACTTACTCCTACCATAAGGCTTTGCAATTACTGTTCTTTTTGCTTGGAGAATTTGTGCACCCCAGATACTTATGGGATTTATTCTTTTACAACATCAATACCTGTACCATCTCAGAAATGTCTTCTCCTTCTCCCTCTCCCCCTCCCCCTGCTCCTCTTCTTCTTCTTCTTCTTCTTCTTCTTCTTCTTCTTCTTCTTCTTCTTCTTCTTCTTCAAAGAAGAAGAAGAAAAAATTAAACATGGCAAAGCCATGTTTAATTTTTAAAAATAGTAAAAAGATTTATCATTAAAAAAAATCTTTCTCCTAGTCTCCTGTGAGAGAAATTATGAAGATGGCAGAAATTACTGATGACATTCTGCATATGTAATTCACCTTCAGGACTGAAAGTCTTCCTATCCTTATCCATTTTAGACCAAGTGAGATCATGGAGCCTTTTATTACAGCTTTGCAAGGACTCATCAACCTGCTCTCCGTGAAGTGATCATTGATAGTTATAGCCCCGTGAATAAGATGTCATTAATAGGTGACATCGAGCCCAGCTGTCAGTTTTAATGGCTTCTTCAATACCATTTGGTTTGAGGAATGCTTCTCGGGGTCAGAGGACACTGTTCTTCATTTCTCTCCTGCCGGCTAATAGGTAAACACACCCTAAAAGATGCAATGCTCTGCTTGGAACCAAAAAGCACTGGGATTTTTCTCTCTGGCTGCAGAAACCCGTTGTCCATCCATAGGACTGACCTTTTCCATGCAGAGTTCCAACCACCTTTCATGAAGCTGATAGGAAAGGAAAAGCTACATCAGACCCTGCCCATATCTTCCTAAAGTATGTTTAAAATATGAATCATACAAAGCTCTCTATGTCCGATGGCCATTTTAGTATTTTAAAATTGTTTTAACATAAAAATATGCTTTTCCAAAAAAGTGGAGGGGGGGCACCTGGGTGGCTCAGGTCATGACCTCACTGTCTGTAAGATCTGTGATGAGTCAGACCCTGTGATGAGTGTGAAGCCTGCTTGGGCTTCTCTCTCTCTCTCTCTCTCTCTCTCTCTCTCTCTCTCTCTCTCTCTGTCTCTCTCTCTCTCTCTCTGCCCCTCCCGCCCCCTGCTTTTAAAACTTAAAAAAAATATTTTTTTTTCCAAAAATACTCCAGGCTTTTTCTCTTGTATTTTTTTTGTCCTGTAAAAAGTCTCCCTGCCTTGCATTATTACATAAAGTACTTATTATGTGCTGAAAGTGCCCTAAAGACCTAAGACCCAAAGCAACTATGAGAAAGAGACAGACAGTGAGCAAGAGGTGATGGGGCAGAGGAAGGCAGTGGGGAGGAGAGAAGGGCAAGAAAGCTGTCCATCAAAGATTTTGTCATGGTGTCTATGAGGCTGCATCTACTGAGGGTATACTACAAATCAAGACCAACTGAAAGAAGGAGAAAGGTGAAGAGGGCAGACAATGGGAAGGCCCACAAACAACAGGATTCCAGCCAATAGAAAAACTACTGACAAAGAAGATTCTAGAAGATAGCAAGTGTTGGGATTACAAAATTGTCCATCTCATCCATATAAACTGCTCTTTGAAGATCCTTTGTGAGAGCAACTATAGTGTCCACATTGTTAAGGAAAAAAAAAACAAACCTACCACATGGAGAAGAGTCCCCTTATCCCCTTTTGGGTTATCATGGCAGTTTCCTTTTTGACACAGCTTTTTTTTTAAAGTTTTGTTTTGTGTTGTTTTCCTTCTTTTCTCTTCTCAGCTATCAGAGCCTGTTCAGTATGGAAACCAAACCAGGTACCATCTAGCTGGTGGCTTTGTGCTTCCCAGGCTGAATGTTCTGGGTGGAAATCACCCTTTCCCCCTTTGATATGGCTGTGTATGTTTGACCTTCAGGCTCACAGCATGGAAATATACACCATAAGGTGAAGTCCCACTGGGCCAGCCACCAGCCACCCAAATTCCAACATCATGCTAGCAAGTGCTTCGTTTAATTCCATGGTTCAACTGTGGGTTGTGGAGCGAGACATTTGAATCCACATGCTAACCAAACATCAGCAACTTGCCCATTGTGTAGCTTTTAGCCCTTATGAGAAATATGTAGCCAGTGGCTCCTTTGACAAGTGTGTGCATATCTAGAATACTCAGAGTGGAAGTCTCCTCCACAGGTACTGAGGTGTTGGCAGCATCTTGGAGTGTGTTGGAATGCCCAAGGGAACAAAGTGGGCCCAGTGCTTCTGACAGTTGTGTGTGTTTTAGATCTTAGAAGGTAAATATAAAATATTATAGAAAAGAACTCTAATGGACCAGCAGCGAATGTTTTGGGTTGCAGCACTTGTCAAACATAGTTCTATCTGCTCTAAAACTGTACAAACATCTGCTACAAAACTGTACGTTAGAGTGTACTTGGAAATCAACGCTTCCCTGGCCACAGGAGTCTATTTTTTCATAATCTTCAACCCCCTACTTCTTAATATTTGGAAGGAAAATGTGGAGGCTATTCTTCATGTCCATCACTCACACTAAAGCAGCTTATTCAGAAGCTGTGAGTTAGTTTTTCTGGCTATTTCATGAATATCATTATAATTAGTTTCTTCTCAACTTATAAGAAAATACTAGGCCCTTCACTAATTGTCCCCAGTTTATTCTATGCTTGTTACTGATTTGAAAGGGTCAGTATGTACAGTGTAAGTTAGGTGTGCAGTATATTAAAGTTCTTCTTAGGCTGACCACTGAAAATAAATTTAGTGGAAAAATAAAGTTGTAAATTTCCTTGATTAGACTCTCCGAGGATATGAGTTTTTAACACAAGAGGCCTTTTAAAAAGCACTTCACATGATCCTCATCACAGGTCACACAGTCTGACCAAGTGAATGAAGTGTATACCTATACAAAGATTTCACTGTCGATATGCCTGAGTGTGAGAGAGCAAGGAGGGGGTGAAAGACAACTGATGAAAAGAGATCAGATTCTCTGTGTGGTAGTGGAAGTAATTAATTGTAACGACTAAATCATTAAATAATGTAAGTTTACTATAAGAAAAGTATGTTAATTTAGATGTCATTTGGTTCAAGATATTTTGTAATTTCTTTTACCCAATTAAAATGTATGTGTGCTGTTAAATTTCCAAATACTTGAGCATGTCCTGGTTATCTTATTTGCAGATTTCTAATGACGTTCTGTTGTGCTCAGAAAACATATTCAGTATGATTTTAGTATATAAAAATCGATATGGAATTTTTAAAGTGCAAATTGTAGTCTACCTTTGTAAACATACCATGTGCATCTGAAAAGCATGGGTATTCTATCATTTGGGGGGTAGTGTTCTGTAAGTATCAGTTACGTCAAGGTAGTCCATACTATTTGTAAGATCTATGTCTTTGCAGATTTTTGTGTCCAGTTGTTTTATCAAGTACTGAAGAAGGTATTCAAATCTCAACAGTGGTTATGGTATTGTCCATTTTTATTTCTTTTTAATTCTGTCAATTATTGCTTTATGGATTTTGAAGCTCTACTTTTCTATACCTCTCGTTTTTTGGATCCTCCTATTTCTATTTTAGTTTTTTTTAGATTTTTAGAACTTCACTTTAATTTTTCTGTTGGTGCTGTAATTTTTGCCCTAGGGATTAAAAGTGAAATATTTAGATTTCCATAGTCTACTTACAAGAAATAAAGTCAAACTTCGGGCAAAAAGTAGACATCTAGTAAATTTATAGTCCCATATACTCATTCATCCTTTATGTTATAGTTATATGTATTATATTTAAATATGTCACAAACCCCATAAGACAATGTTATGATTTTCATTTTAAACAGTTTTACAAATGAATTAAGAAAGAAAAGGCCAAAACATGTAATCTTTTGTTTTTCCCCAGATACTAGTTGCAATGCTTTTGTATTCTCTTCTGAGGATGTCTGCATTTCCACTTGATATAATTCCCCTGTAGCCTGAATAAATTCATTTAGCATTTTGTATAGCACAGGTATTTTGGCTGCAAATTCTATTTTCCTTTTTCCTAAAAATGCTGTATTTCATTTTTCATCTTGAAATATGTTTTTTCTGGAGATAGAATCTGAGTTAACCTTTTTCCCCTTGTTGTTTGTTTGTTTGTTTCTATCATTTTAAAAATGTTTCACTCTCCTCTGACTTCCTTGCTATCTGATGAAAGGGCAGTCTTTGATCCTAACCTTGTTTCTCTATATGTAATATGTCATATTTCTCTCTCTGCTTCCAATATTTTTTCTTTATCTTTGGTTTGATTTTGATGTGCCTTGGCAGGAGTGTCTTTGTGTTTATTTTGCTTGATGTTCAGATATCATCTCACATACAGGATTCCCCAGTGTTCTTGAAATCTCTCCCTCTTTCATTCAATATTATTTAACAGGGCCTGGGGCTCTGTCCACTGCTAACACAAAATAATTTCTCTTCTTCTGAATTCAGCTTCACTTACTTTTGCCTCAGTCAATTCCATCAAGCTGTTAAGTCCATTCAGGTTTGTTTTGATTTTAACATTGTATTTTCAGTTTTAGAATTTCTATTTGGTTCTTTTTTTATTGTTTTTATTTCTGCTGACACTTCCAATTTCTCTGTGAAAGCTTTATGCATAGAAAACACATTTTGTTTTATATCACTGAGGATAGATATAATAATATCTACTTTAATGTTTTTAAAATTAGTTTCAACATCTGGTTCATCTATGGCTCAAACTCAATTGACTTTCTTTTCTCTTGAAAGTGTAATTCAATTTCTTGGCTCTTGGTTGGTTGGCTAAATTTTGGATTGCATACTGAACTCTGTGAAAGTTAGGTTGTGGACATTCTGGATTCTGTGTATTTTCTGTGACAAATGTTGTTTTGTTTTGTTTGTTTTAACAAATATTTTTCTCGGATGAGCTTCAATGGCAAACTATTTGCTACTCTGGCCTTTGGTCAGATGTTTTACCTTCAGCTGGGCTGCTCTAAGTCACTTCTGTACACATGTGGTTCAGGAGTCAGTTGATCAAAGGGTACATACTTCCAGTTATAACATAAATAAGTTCTGTGGATCTAACGTACAGCACAGTGACTGTAGTTAACAATACTATGTTATATACTTGAAAGCTGCTGTGTGTTCTTACCACACAGACAGAGAGACAAACAGAGAGATAGACACACACACACACACACACACACACACACACACACAAGGTAATTATGTGAGATAATGCAGGTGTTGACCAACCTTACTGTGGTAATCATTTCACAGTATTTACAGTAGTGACATATATTAAATCATGTTATACACTTTAAACTTACACAATGTATAATATATCAATTATACATCAATAAAGCTGGAAGAATGTTTTGAAAGAATGGGAAAACAAAAAAGGCAAAAAACAAAAAAGCTAGGAATGGAACAAAATTATAAACCTACAATAGGTAGAAAGAAGGATATGATAAAGAAAACATTAATAAAAAAAGAAAAAGAATAAAATCAAAAGCTATTCTGTCAAAAAGGTTATAAACTCATTCTTTAGCATGACTAAGTATAAAGAGAAGACACAAATAAACATAATTTAGAAGTTGAAAAAATAGATAACAGACATAGAACATATTTTCAAATATAAAGTGGTATTTTAAATAGCATAGCCAATAAACCAGAAAGAAATAAAAATGAATAGTCTACACACATAAATTACTATAACTGACTAAAGAAAAACTAGATACATGAGATTTATTTATTAAAATAAATATATTAAATTTAATCTACATCCAAAATTTTCTTGTTATAAAAAAGAACCAGCCAACATAATTTTCCTAAAGAGACCTATCAAACCTTCCAGGAACAGACAGTTTTTGTGCTGTATCAACTGTTCAGAAAACCACAAAAGAAGGAAACCTCCCTAAATAATTTCATGAGGCTAATAACATCTTGATAGTGAAAGCAGATAAACCAGTATTAAAAAGAAAATTTAAAAGGCACATGTCATTCTTGAATATACGTCAAAAACTCACAAATAAGGGCATCTGGGTGGCTTAGTCGATTGTGTCTGACTTCAGCTCAGGTCATGATTTTACGGTTTGTAGGTTCCACCCCGCATTGGGCTCTGTGTTGACAGCTCAGAGCCTGGAGCCTGCTTCAGATTCTGTCTCCCTCTCTCTCTGCCCCTCCCCAACTCATTCTCTCTCTCTTCCTTTAAAAAATAAATTCATAAATAAAATACCAGTAAATCAAACTACTTTCCCCCCAAGAATAGTGAGGTGGGACACAGATTTTGAGGATTTCCCTGGCTTCTAGGATTCCTTCACTGTCTTCAGGGTTCATAGTTTCCCAGCTTCTCTTTTCTCATTCCCCAGACCAGCAAATGTGTTTCTGTATGTGCTCTCAAAACCTTACCCCTGCTGTTTACCTACAGACTAAAAACAAGCCAGATGGATGGGAACTTATCTGTAGAGCTCCTGTCTCTTCTTCACCAGATAAGAGGGCACCCCTCCATCACATACACATGCAATCTTTCTGCTTCTGAACTTCCCAGTGTTTACATGAATGGATCACAGTTCTTTTCAGATTATTTGTCTTTGAGCTACTTAGAGACTATTGGGTGCACGCATGCTTGCAGGGTAAATCAAAGCTGTAAGCATACAGGACTAAATAACTCTCTTGGCTTTTTCTCTCTGAGGATCTCCCCACTTTCTTGGACATTCATGACTTCTGACTTCACTTTTTTGGTTCTCTGAGCCAGAGAGATGAAATGGTTTACTTGAGCCTTCTTGAGTGAGTATAAACTTCTCGTCAGAGTCTAAGTCTGTCTCTTTAAGTTCAGTCTTCTTTATATTTAAGTAGTTGCTTTTTATACTACATCTAAGTTGAAAAGCTTTTTCCCCAGGCAGAGGGTGTACATAAAGTAGGATCTTATTCTGTCAAACTCAGACTGATGCTAAACTCAGACTGATGCTTTATCTTTGAAAATCTTCAAAAATTTATTTTTACTTTTTTTTTAAATCAGTTTTTTCCTGGACCATAAAATTCCACATGAATCAGGAAATGAATCCACTTTGGTTTTTATTTTTAAACTGAGATATCTTTCACATACCACAAAATTAGCCAATTTAACATTTATAGTTCAGGGTTTTTTTGTATATTCAAAGAATTGTACAACCATCACACAATTTTAGAATAATTTCAACACCTCAAAAGGAAACCCCATACACATTATAGTCGTTTCCCGTATCTACTCCTTCTCTTTCACCCTAGTCACAAGCAACCATTAATCCACTTTCTATATCTATGGATTTTTCTACACTGGACATTTCATATAAATGTCATTATACAATATATGCTGTTTGTAATAGGTTCCTTTCACGGATAAAAACATGTTTTGTTTTGGTTTTTTGTTTTTCAATGTTTATTTATTTTTGAGAGAGAGAGAGAGAGAGAGAGAGAGAGAGAGCACAAGTCGAGTAAAGGCAGAGAGAGAGGGAGACAGAGGATCCGAAGTAGGCTCTGGGCTGAAAGCAGACAGTGTGATGTGGTGCTTGAACTCACGGACTCACAAACCGTGAGATCGTGACCTGAGCTGAAGTTAGATGCTTAACTGACTGAGCCACCCAGGTGCCCTAAAATCATGTTCTGAAGACTGACCCTTATGTATCAGTACTTCATTCTTTTATACTGCCAAATAATAACTCATTGTGTAGATATGCAGATTTAATTTATCCATTCATTAGTTGATGGACAGATTATTTCCACATTTTTGCTCTTAGAAATAATGTTGCTGTGAACATTAGTGTACAAATTTCTGTTGGGACTTATATTTTCATTTCTTTTGAATGTATGCTGAAGACTGCAATTGCTGTACTATACGATAACTCAAAGTTTAGCATTTTGAGGAACTACCAAACTGTTTCCATGTAGCTGCATTTTACATTCCTGTCAGCAACATATGAAGGTTCTAATTTTTCCACATCTTTTTTTTAACTTTAAAGAAAAAAATTGTTCCTAGGTTTATTTTGAGAGAGAGAGAGACAGCATGAGTTGGGGAGGGGCACAGAGAGAGAGGGAGACAGAATTCCAAACAGGATCCATGCTGCCAGCACAGGGCCCAAGGTGGGGATTGAACTCATGAAACTGCAAGATCATGGCCTGTCTGAGCTGAAATCAGTGAGACATTTAATCTACTGAGTGATCCAGCTTCCCCTTTCTCCACATCATTACCTTCCCTTGTTAATGTCTTAATTTTGGCCATCCTGATGGTTGTGAGTGGCATCACATGTGGTTTTGATTTGCATTTCCCTAGAAACTAAAGATATAGGCATCTTTTCATTTGCTTGTTGTCCATTTGTATATCTTTACAGAAATACTATTCATATTATTTGTCCCACGTTTCATTTTGTTTGTTTTCTTTTTTAGTTAGGTTGTCTTTTATCATTGAGTTGTAAGAGTTCTTTATATTCTGGATGTAAGTCTTTTCTCAAATATGTGACTTGCAAATATTTTGGCCCATTCTGTGGGTTGGCTTTTCACTTTCACGGTGTCCTTTGAAGTGCAAAGTTTTTATTTTGATAACGTCTACTTTACATAGTTTTTCCCGTGATTTGTGCTTTTGGTGCCACATCTAAGAAACCATTGCCTAATCCAGGGTTACAAAGACCTAGTCCAATGTTTTCTTTTAGGAATTTTATAGTTGTGGTTCTTGCATTTAGACCTATGACCCACTTCAGCTGATTTTTGTAGATGATGTCAAATAGGGGTCCAAATTCAATCTTTGAATGTAGATATGCAGTTGTTCTAGTATCATTTATTGAAAAGATTACTTTTTCTCTCATTGAATTGTCTAAGTAACATTGTTGAAATTAACTGACTCAATCAAACTGACTCAATAAATCAGTTTATTTCTGGATTCTTAATTCTACTACATCTAAGCCTATCCTTTTAGTCTCACATTCTTGATTATTAGAGCTTACAGTAGGCTTTTATTTTTTTTAAATGCTTATTTTTGAGAGAGAGAGAAAGCAAGAGCGAGAGTGCACATGTGCACAAGCAGGGGAGGGGCAGAGAGAGAGGGGAGAGAGAGAATCTCAAGCAGGCTCCACACTACCAGCACAAAGCCTGACACAAACTCAAACTCAGGAACCATGAGATCATGACCTGAGCCAAACCAGGAGTCAGAGGCTTAAACAACTGAGTCACCCAGGCACCCCTACAGTAATTTTTTTTTAAAATCATGAAGTGTGGGGGCCCTGAGTGGCTCAGTTGATTAATTCTCCAACTCTATTTCAGCTCAGGTCATGATGTCACTATTTGTGAGTTCAAGCCTCACATTGGGCTCCACATTGGAATCCTGCTTGGGATTCTCTCTCCCCCTCCTCCTTCTCTGCCTCTCCCCACTCAAAAAAATAAATGAACTTTAAAAAAAAAATAATAAAATCATGAACTCTAACACCTCCAACTTCTTTTTTTTATAAGACTGTTTTGGCTATTTGGATTTCTTACATTTCCGTAAATATTATAGGAATCATCTTGTTATTTTTTTAAGCAAGCAAACAAGCAAACAAAAATCAGCTGTGAATTGGATGGAAACTATATTGAATAATATATAGATTAATCGGCGAGTAGCACAATGTTAACAATGTTAAGTCTTCTTATCCATGGCAAGGAGATATCTTTCCATTTATCTAAATCTTGTAAACTCCTTGGCATGTTTTTAGTTTTCACTGTAAATATTTTGCAATTAAAAAAAACCCAGATTCCTATGTCTTTTATTCTTTTCAGCTTTTATAAGTGGGATAATTCTCTTAATTTTGTTTCAGATTGTTCAATATTAGCATGTAAAAATACAATTAATTTTTTGATACTGAATCTGTGTCCTATCAGTTTGCTAAACTCATTTGTTATAATTTATTCTAATAGATCATTAGTGCATTTCTTTTGATTTTCTATGGGTGAGAGTATGTCATCTGCATAATTTCACTGGTTATTAGATCAAGTACAATGCTGAAGAGAAATGGTGACAACAGACATCTTTGTCTTGTTTCTGATCTTAGGAAGAAAGCTTTTAGCCTTTCATCATTAAATATGATATTAGCTGTGGGATTTTCATACGTATCCATTAATCAGGTTAAGAAAATTATTTTTTATTCTTAATTTGTTGAGTGTTTTTTTTTTAATCATGAAAGAGTGTTGAATTTTGCCAAATATGTTTGGCAAATATCCAATATTTCTTCACTTTTCCGATATCTTTTTATTTTGCATTCCCCCCCCTAACTATTCCTTGGGCCTTGCAGTTATTCTCTGTGTCTGGCATACTCTTAACCCTCTAGTATATAGGAGCTGCTGTGATTATCTAGATTACAGTAGTCAATAACCAACCATATTTACAGATGAATATGTTCCAAATTTAGTTAGATCATTACTTAAAACTGAGTCACTTTCATTATTTACCATCTCGAATTACTGCCTAATGATGTCTTTTCAACAGAGAACTGCCAATTTCCCTTGAATCGCAAGGCAACAACCACAAGCTTGCAACCTCACTTTGGGAAGCTTAAGAGAGCTTTCACCCAATAGGAAACTAACAGAGGATTTTAACACACCCAGTTGAACAGGGGACACATTCAATTTATTTAGAAAACCTTTGCAAGACTGTTCTTAATGAATTCACAGTTCAAACACCCTCTCCACTAGTGACCTTTTATTCCCTAATACTTCATTTTTTACCAACTAATTTCTGTTTTTTTCTTTCCTTGTCAGAATGAATACCACTTCCTCCAACAGGCGATCCTCAAGTAGTCTGGGTATCTAACAATCAAAATGGCACATTAACAGGTGCCTTCTCTCAGCCTCTCTTCCTTCGTCATTCTGTGAAATTATCTTTCTAGATTATTGGCTTCCCTATGGCTGCGTCATACCTTTAATGGCAACGCTCTAGAGAAAGAGTAGTTTCAGGCGAGGGGCACCTGTCCTGAGAGGTGGTTATTATACCTCCATAGGTTTCTCCAGTTTTTTCCACATCTCCCCTTATCTTGGTGGACAGAGTTCTCACACCTTGTGCTTTGGAATTGTCCCCATGACCCAGCTTCCCTGAAGATGGAGTTTTTTACTTCTTTAATACTTCTTATGAGATTGGAGGGAGAGGAGTAGGATTTAAATTAATTACATTCAGTATCATTTTGATAGGTCCCACATTTTCCAATTGGATTGTAGTGCCCTTACATTCCAATCAATAACATTTGTATAAAGTTAGTCTTTCATGAGTATTCAATAAATGATAATTTAATGTCATTAAGTATATAAAAAGCAATAGCACATAAAGTCCATGTGCTGATTCTAAATTCAGTGAAAGCAAATTTATAATTTGGATATTTTTATAATATTATTTCTTGATATAAATTTTAAAAGGTTGCTTTATTAAATATATCACAATGATGAATAAGTTTCTTCTCCTTTTACATTTAAGAATGTAAGTGTTTCTATGCCTTTAAAGTAATGGAGTTCAAAAGAATGACCTTATAAAACTCCACTTAACACTTAGCAAAGAATGTGGTCATAAACCACTTTGAAAGTAATCTCCATTATCCATTTGAGCTAGTTTAAGTGTTTTGGATAAGATGCCTAGAGTTTTTGAAGCTTTCAGCTTATTCATCATCCTGTCATGTAGAACTTTATCAAAGGTTTCTTTCCAGGAAGTCAAAAGGACTTATTCCGTGTGCACCCTGATAATACATTTCATTTCCCATCTCAATGAGAAAGAGTTGACAAGACAGCCAGTTAAAAGAGATTGTATATTAATCTATGACAATTGTTTATACCAGCTAGTAAATTGGTACTTTTCTCAATCTATTTATAAGACATATATGTACATGTATGTCATATATACATTTATAAAAAATTAAAATAATTAAATGACTTGTTTCTAGCTCAGGTTATTAAACATAATCCAATGGAGTATTTATGGCAAACTGTGGTCTCAAAAGTAATGATAAATGTTCCCTCTTTGGTTATATTCCCCTAAAAGGTATTTTTAATATTTGCTGAACAAATGTACATGATATTCACAATAGTGACATAATTTCATCAAAATTAATGTATTTGAGATATGTTGATGGTACAGAACACTTAAATAAAGGTGTTTTTTAAAACAGTTTGTGTCACATTATATTTCTATGTATTTTAGATTTGTGTCTTATTAACCTCTTTTATGTATATAGATTCTTTCTTTAATGTTGTATGATACATTGGCCACTTTGAATGCAGTCTTTCTGTGTGGTTGGTTTCTCACTTTTACACATTAAACTCCATGATTAGGATCTAAGTAAAATACTTCCATTAAAGACTAAATGTAAAAGATACAAGAAAACCTGCTATAATATCATAGGCTATTTGAAAGACCTAGTATCAAGCTCTTTTACTGAGGCCGGAGGGAGCCATAATTTCCAGGCAGATATGGTTCCTCAGAATAGTTATGTACCTGGGCCCTGGAGGTAGGCAGTCTGGATCCAGTCTGGCTTTGCTATGTAAGGAATGTGCAATCTTGACCCTGGCATCAGCCTCTCAGAAGCTTGGACTCCCTATCTGTGAATGGAAATAATAACAACTATTTTCTCATAAAACTGTTTTAGTTTTTTTAGATACAGCAAATTTTTACAAACTGAACCCATGTAACCAGCACTTTGCTCATGAGACAGAACAGTTCTTGGCTACAGACATCCTCCTGTGTTCCTTTCCTGTCACTATGTTCCGAAGTAACCACCATCCTGATGTCTAAGAGTATAGACTAGCCTTGTCTACTCTGTGCCTCATAATAACATCTATGGAATCATGCAGGATATACCATTTTATGTCTGCCATCTTTCCCTTAACATTCTATTCCGAGATTCATGTGTTCCATGTAATTGGGAATATTTCATGAAGAAACTCTGGAAGATTCATAATTTGGGACAATGGGATAGGGAGCCCAGAATTAAGGATGTATCACCCTGAACCTTACATCTTACACAACAGTGAAGATCAGACTTTGCACTGAATAATTCTTGATAGGTACTGTAATGGAGTTTTGGAGATAAGAACAAGGAAAGAAAGGTATCAGAAAGTTTTCCTCTGAGAAGAATAACACTGTGAAGGGAAGTCAATAAACTTGCAATTCTGAGCCATTATCAGTTGCCATTGTCAGACCATCCCTCATGGGGAAAAAATAATAAAACCTCTAAAACTACTGACTGATTTGATAAATGTAGCTATATTTACATGTATGTAGTTCGGCCTTATCTGATCAGTGCATAGATTATATTTAATAGTGCTATTAAAGCAGATCTGCTCAGTCACTGCTCAGGATAGAGATGTCCTAAATAGGGGAAATGGATTAGTGTATAAAGAAGCAGTCACCACTATAATCTGGAGTTTGTTAGAATATCTTTCCTATAGTCCAAATCTGTCTTCTATTCTGGAATTGTGTAAATATAAATACTGTTGTTAAGCTTCACCGGGAAATTGAAGTTTCTGAAACTATAAAATGCTGAGGTCAGTTCAGGAAAAGACAGAAACACTCCTTTAGAATCTTTGCTTTCATCCAAGAGAAAAACAGCTATCAGATACTCACACAGTGTGTAGAAGAATGGTCTTTTGCACAGATTAATTTTCTAGTGCAGTTAGATGTGATGGTCAGGAATATTAAAGGTAAAGAATGAAGTTCTATGATAATATATAAAGTATATTTAATCACATTCCTTGCACAGGCATTTATAAAAACTATTCCCTACGATCTAAGCTCTGTGTTAGGTACCAGAGATACAGTGGTAAAACACAGATACCAAAAGCCTGAAACTTAATGGGGACGATTACACACAACATAACTGGTAAGATAGAGGTGTACAGAAGAACGACAGAAATCGTACCTCATCTTGACTAGGAATAGGTAATCTATCAGAAGACTTGCTAGAGGTGGGAAAATCTGAAGGGCAGAGACCTGAATAGGGAGGTCAGAATATTTCAGTCCTGCAGAGATATGTTTATGAAGGCACCAATTAGACACTTTAAAAGCTTCAGTATGACTATTCCATGGAGCATGAGTGAGGAGTACTGAGAAGAGAGGCTAGAGGAACTATTCTGTGATAAGAATTTGGTCTATTTTTCTGAAGGTAGTGAGGATCCTTGGAAAGATCTTTAAAGAAGAATGACAACACTAATTGTGTTGTGTTTAGAAACAGCAATCAGCACAATGTATGGAAAACAGATTAGGAGGGAGCCAAGATAAATGATAAAGAGAAATTTACAGCTTATTTTAATAGTCCCAGTAAAATACTAGACGGCCCAATCTAAGCCAGGGCACTAGACTTAGAACCCAGACAAGACTAGTGAGGTCAAAGAAGTCATTTCAACTGAAATCTAATTATAGGTTAGAAAAGATTAGCAATGACATTCTTCATTAAGATATACAATTCAAGGGGCACCAGTCTGGCTCAGTTGGTTAAGTGTCTGACTTTGGCTCAGGTCATGATCTCAGTTTGTGAGTTTGAGCCCCTCATTGGGCTCCATGCTGACTGTGTGGAGCCTGATTGGGATTCTCTCTCTCTCTCTCTCTGCCCCTTCCCCACTGTGTGTGCTCTCCCCCTCCCTCCCTCCCTCTCTCCCTCTCAAAATAAATGAATGAACTTAAAAAAAGAGAGACAATTTAATAAACAACAAAAAAGAGCAAACTTGTGGTATGTAAGAAGAGGAAGAGTTTGGTTATGAACTGACTTTGAAGTACATGTGGCATATCCAAATACAGATGCCCCTATGGGGTTATTGAACATTTACTCATTCGATTTTATCTCACAATCCTTCTATTGGAAAGGCTGGAAAGCTAAACAGTGCACTCCTAAAAATTGCTTGAGGTTAAGGTTGAGGCAGAAATTCAATTTTACCAATTAGATGTACTCATGCGAAATTTGAAAGGCAAAAATGAAGTCAAAGTCGCTTTCCTGACCTAATTGTCTATTTTTGCAGATGATCAGTCATGAAAATGTGAGGTTTCCCTGCAGTCATTTTCCAGAGTCCATTTGCCACATTTACTGTGTGCCTAGAAGCAGTCGTGGTTGTGGCAGGATCTTATCTAACTTTATAATCCTGGGATTGTATCTATGAATGTCCAGTCTCCATATCCTTGGGTATCAAGCGGTAGCTGCAGTGGTGGCTTCTTTAGATCCTTGATTCTGGCATGATTTCAGTGTTAGCCTCACAGTTTTGCTCTAGGGGCTATTTAGAGGCCTCATACAGAATACTCATCGGCACTTCCAAAGGTTTATAAGCACTGACTCTCTTGTAATAAATCACTCCTTGCATAAAACTCCTACAGTAAACAGACATGTAAATCCAAATGTTCTTTTTCCCCTAAAACCCTAAATCCATTATTGAAGGCTTACTATGCAAGGTATTATTTGTTCTAAGTGTTCTACATATGCTAATATATGTAACCCTCCAAACAACAGTACTAATGAGGTCTTGTTTTAACGCAAATTTTAATGGTGAGAAAATTTAAATGCAGGTAAGTTAAGTAACTTGTCTAACCACACACAGCAGAAAATGGTAGTCTGGAATTACACTCAGGCAGTTTGGCTCTTATCCACCATAGTATACTCCTTGGAGATACAATTTTTGATAAATACATTAAATGTATTTCAGAGGAATTCTTGAGTGGAAAATATTGATATTTGTGTCATCAGTGTACACAGGGTAATTCAAACCATATTAAAGGAATGAGGTCATTTAAGAGGGTCTCTTACTATAAGAGAAGGTAAAAAAGGCAGAAGAGGAGATCCTTGTAGAATACAGTGTTTAAGAGATGAGCAGAAGATGGGGAACTTGGAAAGAGGCTGGAGAAAGACTGGCCCAATAGAAGGTATCAAAGAAACCAAAAGAAGAGTAAGTCAAGAAGTTAACTACACTAATGCTAGAACTGAGTAAGATAAAATAGTTTCCATTAATGGAAAGCCACTAATGACTTTTGCAGTAGTGGTTTTGACAAAGAGGGGAAGATACACAACAACAAAATGTAATGGCTTAAATTGAAAATAAAGAGGGAGAATTTGGAGAAAACTAGAGCAGAGACTCCTTTTTGGAATGCAATGGGATTGGAAACAAGCACAATAGAAAATTAGTTAAAAGAATATGTAAAATAAACATCTAGTATAGAACCTACTGCATGATAGGCAAGGTGAATGATTTTGCAAAAATATTCTGAAAGAAAAGAAAGAGAAGTTGAAAATAAAGAAAGAGGAGAAAACAGAATAATGGATTGAAGTCTCAGAGGAGATGAGAGCAAATGCAAACCAAGTATGTGTTGAAGTACTTATCTTTAATGTGGTAGGGAGGAATCAAATCTCCCACTGAAATTGGTGAGAGTAGGGTAAGAAAAATCTGGTCATAGACTAGATTAATGAGGAAAATGGTAGCTCAGGCAGCTAAAAAATGTCATCAAAGCTATTATGGAGCTGATTTAGGAATGAGAGAAGAAGGTGACCAGTGACACATACACATACCAAGATCTCCAGTTAATAATAAAATCTTACTGAGCCCGGAGACCATATGTGTGAATGGAGCAAATTGCTAATTTGGATGATTTATACCTAAACATTGGATGAATGACCCATGTGTAAGAACTGAACATGTAAATATATGGATTGATCACCCACACTGTATTTATTGAATTGATTAAGAAAAAAACAAGGGAAAGCTTGGTGGTGGTATTAGGTGATAAATGGTGGAAAGGATGATAGATCATGAGGATTAAGCTGGTGAGGAATGTTACCGAATCCAACCAGCACCTAATACAGTTGATGAAAGAAGGGGGAGCAGTGCGCAAGAGACTGAAAATACTGATAAAGACAGGAGATGATAGTTTGGTTGGAAAAGAGAATAACTTTGAAAGAAAGACTATATGGTCACGGATAAAATGGTGATTGTAACCAGGGTATAGTGATAGAAATTAGTGGTACAAGAAGGTTAGAGATACAAAGCTATGATATGAAAACTGACAAATAATTTATGGTTTATACCTGGGCCACTCATTTATATGAAGAAGTACCTAAGAGGAGGCCAGAAGAGATTCTAATCATTAAAGTTTATAGGAGATACATTGGAAGACAGGTAGATGAACAGGGCGAAGAGTGACACAGGCTACACTGGCTAGATACCATGAGCTTTCAGAGATGGAAGGCATTTATATAGGATGAAAGCAAGAGTGGAAACTTATGGAAAATTCAACTCTGACTAATTATTCTTGAACTGAATAGAGAATAGTAGATTGAGCACTCAAGAAGAATGCAGGGATGGACTAATATTAGAGAAAATTTAGATTCCAGTTAAAGACAAAAGATTGTTGGAGAATGTTATTGAGGATGTATGGGAGGGGGGTGGAGGGTAGCCCACGGAATGGAGGTTCTGTAGAGAATAGTGGGGAAAGGGATGGAAGGAGTTTGCCTGGACCTAGGAAGAGAAAGAAAATACCAAAACATACGGAATTTAGACTAAGTCAGAGATCGGTAACCCCAGACTGGATGTAACCCCATTTTACTTTTGGCTGTCACCAAGAAACTAGACACAAACGTATAATACATGGTGGAATTTATTTGTCTAAATTTCTCAACAGATGATAATAATTTTTTGTCAAGTACTGGTGAAAACGTCAACCCGGGTTTTTTAGATAACTGACACAGTATACACTTTGAAAACTTTACTGAGGACAGAAAAAGAAATGTTGTTAAGAAATTGTTATGATCTTCCAGAGATCCTGGCCCCTCTTGGGCAAGGTTAGCTACTTGCTTGAAGTTCACCTGAGTGAGAAATAACAGCTGCTCCAGGGCGCTGCAGTGGAATATCAGTCTCTCTGTGGGGAGTTGAGAGGGAGGTTTGATTCCACTGTTAATGAGGTCTAAGCATTCTGCTGTAAGAACCAACAGCCTCAAAAAAAAAAAAAAAAAAAGAAAAAGAAAAAAAAAAGAAAAAAAAATCCAGCCTGCAGCACTTTCTTACATTGTCTTCAATTCCTAGAGAAGTTACTGAGAATCAGACAAACTGCTTTTCAAACAAAAGCAATGAGATAGGAGTTGGTTAAGGGAAAATTTGTTGGAAAATCTGACTTAGAGTTTGATGTTCATTTTTTTTTTCTAGAAATGGCTGAAAGTACCATATTTAGGCAACTGTAAACCACATAGCCATAAAGTATAAAACAGAAAAGAGTCTATGGTTTATTAGGCAAAAGATTCCCAACTTAATGATTCTTTGACTTAAGATTTTTTAACTTTATGATGGTTGAAAGCAGTACGCATTCAGTAGCAACTGTATCTGCAGTTTGAATTTGGATCATTTCCAGGCCAGGGATATTGGTATGATGCTCTCTTACGATGCTGGGCACCAGCATCTGCAGCAGCTCCCAATTGGCCATATAATTAAGAGGGTAAACAACCATTACATGGTCAACAGTGTAAACACAACCATTCTGTACCATTCTGTACCCATACAACTATTGTTTCTCACTTTCGGTATGGTATTCAATAAATTACTTGAGATACTCATCACTGTAGTATAAACTAGGCTTTGTGTGACATGATTTTGACCAACTGTAGGCTAATGTAAGTGTTCTGAGCACGTTTAAGGTAGGCTAGGCTAAGCAATGATGTTTTGTAGATTAGGTGTATTAAATGCATTTTTGACTTACAATATTCTCATCTTATGATGGGTTTATCTGGATATAACTGCATTGCAAATTAAGGACAATCTGTATTGGAAATAACATAGGCTTTGGAGTAAGACAAACCTAGACTGAACTTCATAAGCATGACATATCTGTTCACTGATATAGGAATATTTATATAGTATCTTGGATTTTCCAGTTACATGCAAAATGAGGGTAAATTATTCAGATAAATGTACCTAGCAGTTTGCCTGAAATATTCTAGGACACAGTGAATCTTAAATATTTTCTAAAATTGGATTTCAAAATAACCAATAATATATAGAGTTTAACATGTTACAATGTCACAATGCACTATACAACATTCATACCATTTGTTATAACTCCTAATTTTTTGTGTGCGATACAGTGAAAGTTGAAAAACCACTTTCAATAGTATCTTCTTTCTTAGAAAGACTTCTTCAGGAAGATTTTGAGAAGTTTCTCTGATGACATTTTTTTTTTTAACGTTTATTTATTTTTGAGACAGAGAGAGACAGAGCATGAACGGGGGAGGGGCAGAGAGCGGGAGACACAGAATCCGAAACAGGCTCCAGGCCCCGAGCTGTCAGCACAGAGCCCGACGCAGGGCTCGAACCCACGGACCACGAGATCACAACCCGAGCCGAAGTCGGCCGCTTAACCGACTGAGCCACCCAGGCGCCCCTCTGATGACATTTTTAAGGAGTTGATTAATTAGAGATGCTTAAGTTTTTCACCCACTTAAAAAATAATTTTGAAATAATTATAGATTCACAGGAAGTTGCAAAGACAGCATAAAGAGGTTCTGTGTACTTTATTCTTCACTCAGGTCCCTCCAAATGGTTGCATCTGACATATTTACAGTACAATGTCAAAACCCAGGAGATTGACAAGGGAACAATGGGTGTATAGAGTTCTGTGTCATTCCTATGTGAAGATTCACATAACCACCACTGCAATCAAGATACACAACCACTGCATCAGCACAAAGACCTCACTATGTTAACTCATCAGTCACGTCCCTCTCCTCACTGTTCTTAACCCCTGGTAACCACTAATATGTTTTCCATCTCTACAATGTTGCCATTTTGAGAATGTCATATCAATGGAATCATACAGTTTGTAACCTTTTTGAGATCAGCTTTTTTTCTCTTAGCATGATAGCTTTGAGATCCAACCAACTGGTGTGTACCAGTAATTCATCCTTTTTATTGATGTGTAGTATTCCATGGTATAAATGCACCACCATTTGTTTAACCACTCACCCATGGAGGGACACTCCCGTTGTTTCTAGTTTCTAGCTATTACAAATAAAGTTGCTGTAAACAATTGTGTACCGGTTTTTGTGTGGACATAAGTTTTCAGTATTCTGGATAAATACCCAGGCGTACAATTCATGGATTGTCAGGCAAGGGTAGGTTTCATTTTTTTTGTTGTTGTTTTTTAAAAGAAATTGATGAACTATTTCTCAGAGCAGCCATATCATATTACATTCTTATAAGCAATGAACAAGAGATCTAGTTTTCCTGAATCCTTGTCAGCATTTGATATTGTTGATATTTTATTTCTATTTGCAGCCATTCTGATGGGTATATAGTAATTATTTTCATTTACATTTCTCTAATGGCTAATGGTGTTTAACATCTTTTTAATATCTACTTATGTCCCATCCATACCTCTTTGGTAAAATGCCTCTTCATGTCCTTTGAACATTTTCTAATTGGATTGTTTATTTTTTTTTAGCTCTTGAGATTGGAATGTTCTTTATATATTCTAGATTTGAATCTTTTGTCATTTATAGGGTTGGAAAATACTTCTCTCAATCTCTGGTATATCTTTATCCTTTCAATAGGACCTTTCACAGAGGAAAAGTTTTTAATTTTGATGAGGTACAATTTATCGATGATATTCACTTTATGCTTCTCATTATACATTTTTATTTAATGAATTAATCAACTCTTAAGGTTTTAATCATTTTATACAGTTCCTTCTCCCTAAAGTTTGCTGAAAAATGCATTTATTTTTTCATTATTTTTTTAATTTGTAAAGGTTTTTTTAATGTTTATTTACTTATTATTTTTGAGAGACAGAGAGCATGAGTGGGGGAGGGGCAGAGAGAGAGGGAGAGATCATCCCAAGCAGGTTCCACACTGTCAGTGCAGAGTCTGATGTGGGGCTCGATCCCACAAACTGCTAGATCATGACTTGAGTCGAAATCAAGAGTTGGACATTCAACCAACTGAGCCACCCAGGTGTCCCTGTTTTATCATTATTTGCAAAACCATATTTTTGCTTCAAATTCAAGTTGTCATAACAATAATAACGATAAATATAATAGCTTACATTTTTGACCATCAACCACATGGCAGGTCAGTAATTTAGGATAACCCATATAGTATCACACTCGATACTCATAGCAATCCTGTGGATTATGTACTATTAGTTACTCCCGATTTCAATAACTAGAGCATAGAAGGCTTAAAAGGTATTTTTTTTAATTTTATATATATAGAGAGAGTGCCAGTAGGGGAGAGGGGCAGAGGGAGAGAGAGAGAATCTTAAGCAGGCTCCATGCTCAGAGTGGAGCCCAATGTGGTACTCACTCAATCTAACCACCCCTGTGATCATGACCTGAGCCAAACTCAAGAGTTGGGTGCTCAATTGACTGAGCCATGCAGGCACCCCAAGTATTTTAATCATACTACTGAATGTCAGATAGAGTTTTGACCTGGTTTGTGTATACACAGTCTATGACAAGATAAACTCTTTCAGCTTCTCTGTTGCTTTTTCATTTTTGTTTGCATCCTACATGCCCTGAAAAACTCTCCTGTTTTATAACAACTCAGAGTTTCAGAGACTTTTGTCCTACAAATTTATCTGATTTCTCTGGTATAGTCATTTAAAACAAATGGGTTTCCGAAAGGAATAATTTGATTACAAAGTTATGACTGGGTTTGGATTAATTTCTCTTTGAAAACAATAGATACAATGGTTTGAAATGCAGTTGAGTAGATGATTAAAAACAAGCATATGAAGTAAAAAATGTTCAATTCTCTTCCTAGCATATTGTTAAGGCTAGGTTATTGTTTTGATTTTTTAAGAAAAGTTTTCTAAATTAATTTTTCATGAGAGAAATAGTCAATAAGAATAATCATAATAATTAGTGGCATGATTAATTTATTTTTTCTCAACAAAGTTTAAATATACTTTATTCTATTTAATTTGCTATGAGTTTTTAAGCAAAAATGTTTTTTAATTCTATAATTCTTTTGTTTTTTTTTTAGTTGACTTATACAAGCAAAACCAAAACAAAACAAAACAAAATCCTACTCACCAAGATATAAAAGAAAATACCTGAAATAAAACAAATTAACCTTCCCTCACATATTTTTCCCAAAACTGGATGCAATTTGTAAATGACTAAATATATTTTTAAACCTATGTAACTCTACTTCAGATTCAATTGCACATTAACTAACCCGTTATATGTTAATCATACACTAGAAAATATTTACAGCTTTCTTTCTATGCCACTGGGTTTCCCACCACTGGAATCCAATTTCACCTAGAACCAATTTCACATTCCTAAAGTGAGATCTGCAGCACTGAGGAGCCATGGCTGAATGCAAAATCTCAACTTTTGGTGTGAATCCATGTCTGATTTGTGACTATATTTGACAAGGAAAAGGAAACCTTTATATATTCTTTATGACTATCCCTTAAAGCCATGAAAGTAACTAAATCTCTAAGTAGCCATCAATACTTTCTTCGGTCTCCCCTGGGGAAATGTTCAACTGATGAAGATATGCTTTTCACTTTTCCAAATCTTATCTTCTGCTGTGTCTTTCAGAGTGATTTTTCACTACCACCTCTTCCCAAACTGTCCTCTAAAAATCGGTCATTTCTCCTATAGTCTGTAATTGCCTATATGATTTTTATTCATTTGGAAAACTCTACATTTATCTTTTTGCCCTTTAGCATTTATTGAAAACTTACTACAGTAAGCAGTTTACTTCAAAAACAAACACACATTTATGGAGCTTCTAAGATATGTGGTTTCAACCATACAAGGACACTTAAGGTAGCTATAATTCTTGTTATTTTATAGATGAAAAAGCTATCTAAGAGATTAAGTGCCCCCATATAAGGAAACAAGGACAGCACAGAATTCCAACTTGGGTCTCTCTGAACCAAAGCCTACTGTTGTTTCACTACACCACATTGCCTGGGCTGTACTTTTTTTTTTTTTTTTTTTAAGATTCTTATTTATTTTTTAAAAAGTTTTAATGCTTATTTATTTTTGAGAGAGAGAGAGGGAGAGAGAGCCCGTGCACAAGCCAGGGAGGGTCAGACAGAGAGGGAGACACAGAATCCAAAGCAGGTTCCAGGCTCTGAGCTAACAGCACAGAGCCCGCTGAGGAGCTTGAACCCATGAACCATGAGATCATGACCTAAGCCAAAGTCAGAAGCCTAATCCACTGAGCCACCCAGGCATCCCTTTATTTATGTTTTAGAGAGAGAGCATGAGTGGTGGAGGAGCAGAGGGGGAGGGAGGGAATCCCAAACAGACTCTGTGCTGATAGAGTTGATAGACTCTGTGCTGATAGCTCTGTTCTTGAACCCAAGAACCCTGAGACCATGCCCTGAGTTAATATCAAGAGAATGCTTAACCAGCTGAGACACCCAGGCACCCCACCTGTGTTGCACTCTTGATTAGATAAGCCACAGAACAATTCTTGTGGTTTTGTGGCCTCTTAATGATGTCTACCTTCTTGAGTGCAGCCTGGGCTTTATGGATACTTTTCTAAAAATAGAGCATGGAAGAAGTGATAGGCTGTCATTTCCAATATTAGGTTATAAAAAAAAGACTTTGGCTTTTGTCTTAGATGTTTGTTCCCCCTTTCTTTTGAATTGCATGCTTTTGGAAGAAAACAGCTACATGTCATAAGGCAGCCCAATGGAGATACCCTCATGAGTAAATTTAGAAGAAGGATATTTTGAGATCTGCTCATGGAGCAGCGGGTGAGGCTGGAATCAGAACCTTTCCTACTTAAGCTTTGAAGGGACTACAGTACTAGCCAGTATCTTCTCTGAGCCCTCTTGAGAGATCCTGAGCCAGAGCCCTCCAAAAAAACTGCTCCCAGATTCCTGACCCACTGAAACTATGAGATAATAAAGGTGCTACTTTCAGCTTCTAAGTTTGAGATAATTTGTATATAGCAACAAATAATATAATACTTGACTCAAAAATACATACTGAACAGATGAATGGAAGGATGAAGGGATGAATGAATGGTTATCAGGGCTTTATCTGAGTACTATATCTAATCTAATTCTGATATCTATTACATGAGAAAAAACATAATTGGTTAGAGAATCATAAGTAGCTAGGAAATAGTATTATCTAATCTTTATGATTTGAATGTCTAAAAATATATAATGAGAGCAACTGCACAGAGAATGGGATTAGGTTTAAAACAAGAAAAGGTTTCAAACAGCAATGATTATAAATATGTTTCTTAAGGAAGCGTTTCAAATTTAGACAGCCTCTCATCTATCCAGGATGGCTTAAACCTGATGCCTGAGGGCGAGATTAGATGAGGTGCCTCTCGCCCTTTGATATTATGATAATTAGCATTTACTGAGCCCCCATGGGTATATGTCCCATCCTAGGTGCTACTTGAAAGCTAGTTTAGACGTGATCCTTTGATTTGATACAGAGAATCCTCCATGCATATTAATTTTAAAAAATCTTTCCAACTCATTTAATTTCTGACCTCTTGCTTTTCTCAACTTACAGCACAAATTGTCTGTACAACGCATGTGGCAATCACTCAAGAACTGGCTTTTGACATTTCTTGAACTGTTTTATTGATATTTATTCCTTCATGTAAGGAAATTTCCTGTCTCATTATTTCCTAATGTGTATCTCTGCATTTTGAACCACACCAAGTCATGCTATCAAAGCTACAGGCAGTGAATCCTAACTATCTTTATATATATATATATATATATATATATATATATATATAATAACCACAGAAATACCCATTTTGCTATCACACTTTAGCCCTAGCATAAGGAGGGCTTTGAAGATCAGGTCTCCCATTTGTACTTGCCCCTAATCTTTCTGTTGCCCTCACCTAGAGACTATTTTGTTACTCCTCATTCCTAGAAGATTTTGGATTATGGTTAATTGCCATGACTCCCCAGGGCCTTAATATTCATGCGGTTGGAAACATAAAATTAAAAACAGTATCTTTTCCCAATCCAGGAAACTTCTTTACAAAGGTAATAGAATAAGAAAACAGTTTTATTACTGAATAAGTGTTAAACCAGAATGTGATGTGCATCACAGGCAATCAGCTAAGAGATTCCAAGAACACAAATCTCTCCCTTTTATATAACCCCATACAGATGTGTTCTCAAGATAAACAGTAACTAGTCCTCGGGTAAGAAGACTTGACAACACTATTTGTCACACATAGTTTACTCTAAATTCACCTGGTAACTGGGGTGACCATCTGTGTTAGCTAATTGACTTTATCCAGAGGAAAACCCAACCTCTCATATCTTTATGACAGGAGATCCTTTTACAACTTGGAGCAGGAAAGACATCCCTTGAAGTTAGGTTCCTAACCTCCCACAGATGTTCACATTTCAAAGAGATGGCTCCTCGGTCCTTGAGAAAGACAGTCTTGTGTCCTAAAACTGGCAAGAGCCTCGTGTGATTTCCAAAAAGATTTATCTACGTGCGAAAGAGACTGAGAAATCATTTACATTTACAAGTTTTCTAAAGTAAATGCTCTAAGAAAAGGGAGAGGGAGTCTCTTCCCTTATTTTCAACAGGGAGAATTAAGCACCTTATTTTTAATTTTTATTAGTATTAACAGTACAGATATTTTTTCCAATACCTGTGATTTTTCTCAGTATCCCCAACTACTTCAGCTCTCCATTCCTGGACTGATAGCTTCATTTTCATACTTACCTAACTGTAAATCCCACATAATTTCAACATTGAGCATTCTTTGCCCAGCAATCACCTTTAATTTTCCAACTCCTTCCTTTGGAGTACTCCAAATGCAAGGCATCTTTATCTCCATCGGGACCTACCTCCTTCCCCACCGTACTCTCACCATCCTGGTTATCAAGCTTTGATTCCATGGCTTTTCATTAAAACTATTCCAATGCATATATTCTTTCCTTTAATTTTTTTTTTTTTTTGAGAGAGAGAGCAAGAAAGCAGGGGAGGGTCAGAGAGAGGAGACACAGAATCTGAAGCAAGCCCCAGGCTCTGAGCAATCAGCACAGTACCTGGGGCTCAAACTCACGAACCACGAGATCATAAACTGAGCTGAAGTCAGATGCTTAACCACCCAAGCGCCCCTCTGATGCACATATTCTGAACTCCTTTATCCTCCCTTTTCTCTAGAGACAGATATCAGCACCACAGTAGTCAGACCCTCTGTTCTCTCCTTCACCTACATCCATGGCAGTTGAATGTGGCAAGAAGCAAACACACAACCATACTGACTGACCTCACTTTAAGTTGATGACCACCTCTAACAGAGACAGTATTGCCCAGCAATTCTACTAAATGTGTCTAAATCCATTCCTCTCCTTCAATCCAACGCAAGCATTTCACACTTGCTTTTCTCTCCTTCAACCACTTTTCCATCCTCAGTTTTTTCCTGCTTCATTTGAGAAATGGAAATGATCATCAGAAAACTGCCACATGTTCCCACATTTACTAACCAGTCCACATCAGTGAGAATATATTCTGAATATCCTCTGAACCCTATAAAAGAGACTTCAACATTCCTTTCTAAAGCCATCATCACAATTTGTCCCATAAATCCCTCTGCTTGCCGACTCAACACCAACCTAGTTATCTCCCACTCTTTTCTATATTTATGTCAGCATTTAAACTTGCTATAATAAATGCCTATCCTTTAAATTAGAGTAATATACCAAAAAAAAAAAAAGCCTGTCTTGAAGACACATTCTCTTGAGCTATTCACCTGTTTTTTTGATCTTCAATAAGTTAAACTCTTTGAGTCAGCTATTCTTGTTGTTTCCTGTTCCTCTTGTCTTTCTCTTACCCAAATATATCCCAGTAAGGTGGAGTGTTTTTTCCCTCCCACTCTCAGTAGTACTTGTCAAGATTATTGATGACTTCACTTTGCAAAATCTCTCTGTTAATAAGTATCCTGAATGATCTCCCTGTGGTCACGCTTTTGAGCAAAATCTAGCAATATCTTGCCATCTCATTCAGAATAAAAGCAAAAGACTTCACCATGACTTACAAGACTCTAGATAATAAATTTTGCCCCAGACTCCTCACACATACACAGCAGCCAGTATCCTGCCACTTTTCTCTCTGCTTTCATTCTCTACTTCTCTCTCACTCATTCTAATCCAGCCACAATGATTTTCATGATTTTTTTATTCTTCACACATATTGAGCAAGCTCCTGTATTAGGGCTTCTGCATTTGGTTTCCTTCTTTCCTTTCTTCCTTTTCTTTCTTTCTTTCTTTCTTTCTTTCTTTCTTTCTTTCTTTCTTTCTTTCTTTCTTTTTTTTTTTGTCTGTTTGCCTGTTTTGGTTTCAGGTGTAGAATTTAGTGATTCACCACTTACATATGACGCCCAGTGCTCAACATGACAAGTGCCCTCCTTAATACCCATCCCCTATTTAGCACATCCCCCACCTCCCTCCCTCCATCAACCTTCTGTCTTTATAGTTAAGAGTCTCTTATGGTTGTCTCTCTCTCCCTCTCTCTCTCTCTCTCTCTCTCTCTCTCTCTCTCTATCTCTCTGTTTCCCCTTCTCCTATGTTCATCTGTTGGTATCCTTTCTATTTAGAATATAATTATTCTATATATCTATAGTATTCATTACCATACCTCTTTAAGGCCTCTGCTTAAATTTGATCTTAGCATCTTCCTGAGTATTCTAAATAAAAACAACAACAGCGACCTTCCCTTTCCCCTCTTTGGTATTCCTGCTCCTCTTTATCCTGATATCAAGTATATCATGATATACTCGTTGTGTGTCTTCTGTGCCAGCCACTCACAATAGAGTGTAGGCACTATTGGGTACAGAAGTTGCTTTTATTCCTGCCTCCCTTCCGTCTTCCTAGAACACTCCCTGTCATAATGTGGGTACACAACAATTGTGTGATAAATAAATTCATATTGAACTATTTATAAAAACACCTTGTACTCTGTATGATATTCAGTTATTTTTCTTCCCCTAACAATTAAACAGTACAAAAGTATTTTTTCTAGGAATCTCTAGGTTTTTTCACATTAGCAGAGATATACTTATTTATCAACCATTCACTTAAATATATAAGCATACTGAAAGCACAGCCATTACCTTATATTTTTCATTATGTCTCACATTATCTGTCACTAGGTTTTTACTCATTGTGCTCAATAGGATGTGGTAATTTTGATTTTAATTGCTTAGTTTCTTTTACTAATTTAGCGAGAATATACCTAGAAATTAGCAGAGCATTCCTTCAACTATCATTTGCTATATTTCCCACAAGTAATATAATGGCTCTATTAAGATATTTTTGTGCTGATTAATATCTTTCCCAATATGTCTTACTCTTTTATCTTCAAAGCTATCTCCCACTGTTTTTCAACATTCTTCTTGCAATCTAGGCAAACTACTTTCCCCTCTGTCCTCCATATGCCATGCCTGCTGATTCCATTATCCATATATTGTGACAGCTCAAGAACGAACACTTCCCTTATACTGGCCCATGTCCTCTGCATCCTTCAAAGCATAGGCTAACTTCAGTGTTTCTGTGATTTCACCAGTCTACACCTATCTCATCCTTCTTCAAACACTCAATCTTATAGTTAGTATGTCTACAGTGGTAACGCTTGTCTTTGTTTTTTCTGTAATTGCAATGTTATATGTGTAAATATTGACTCTCCCTCTGGAGAGTCACCATGTTATACTTTTGCACTGAACATACTATCACACTAAAACATTGTAAAAGCCTAATCATTTGAATAAGTTATCATTAAGATGTTGGAGCTAAATTATAGTAATTACCTGAATGATAATTTAAAATGAATTTTATTCCATTGACATATAAAATAATTTTGGTTGAGATTCTTCATGTTGATTCTAATGTTTAGCTAGAGAAACAAATGGGAAACTTGGGAACTAAATATCTTCTCTGGGGGTACCTGGATGGCTCAATCAGTTGAGTGTCTGACTTTCAATTCTGGCTCAGGTAATGATCCCAGGGTCATAGGATGGAGCCCCACGTTGGGCTCTATGATGAGTGTGGAGCCTGCTTAAGACTCTCTCTCTCCCCTCTATCTCTCCCCCTCCTTAAAATAAAACAAAAATTAAAAATGAATAAAAATCTTAAAAAAAATTTTATTCTTCCAAATTAAGTCAGATATTCCTCCTAGAACTGGCAAACTTGTTGTCACGTGATATTTACTTGATAATCAAGTCCAGTTTATGTAAGCAAATGGTTATGTGAAAAAATGTTAAGGATTACTGAATTTTTGGTCTTATAAACAATGCTATAGAATTTCTTTACCTTTCCTCATGAAACAAGGAAGGAATGACCCTTTTGAAGCCCAGTTGTTGAGAGACTAAAGGAATACATAAAATGGGGAGATAAGTATTTCATCCAAAATCTCATAGGCCTGGTGTCATCATAAGAGTAGGGCATTTATAAGAGTGTTTATAAAAGCTTAATATTTGGATTCTGGAACTTACAGATATATATAAACATAGCGACTGGTATGTTTTTCTTGCCTGGAGGATTCTGAAATTGGGATACAGTACAGAGCCGCTACTGATAGCAGCTTGGAGAAGAAGGTTAATGGAGAAAGCCTATACTTCTAGTTTTTAGCATTGCAAGGGCAGCTGAGGTCTCAATGGCCAGATGGACACAGCAGGCATTAGCTAGGGTTGGGCCCTATAGAGGTGATAGGAGTCAGGCTTAAGGAAAATTGTAGGAAGTCTCATAAAGAGCATAGAACTCATGTCAGGGACTTGTTCAGGGTGCAAGTCCTCATGAAGGCTTTTGAAGACTTACCTAACTCTCATGAGAAAAGGAAGAAAAAAAAATTAAATGAATATTACAAAAGAAAAGAGCATTGGAAGCTAGCCATTGATATCCAAGAGGTGGCTTAACAAGGGGAAGAACTAAGAAAACATTATTTGAGTAAGTAGTTTTCATTTACTGAAACTTTTAAAAATAATTGTAATATATATATCTGCAAGTCTGCTAGGTGCAAAGTAATTTTTAACACAGCATGAAAGCAGAGTCAACATTTTTTTCCACTTTAGAAAAGATTGATACTGACTAATATGCTTAAGAGGCTAAGATAATATTCTGTAAGTATTTGAAAGTATCATAATGACCCTGCTTATTTCACTTTTATATATTTGTATTTTTATTTCGAAGGCATAAAGATATGTGCTAAATTCAAAAGGAACAACAATAACAAAAATGCAGAAGGCTGATTACCAATTTAGATTCTCTTAGTAATATTTATAACTTTATGGTAAATATAGAAATTATAAAATAATAATATACAGTGATTTTATAATAAAATATAAAATATGTGATGGTATCTAAACTGAATCATAAATGATCTTTAACCTAATAGTTGGCTTGCTATTCTCTCAAATATAAATTGTCTATGTGGGTTTGGTTAAAGTTTGGTTAATTTCAGAGAGATATCCTTGACATAAATCTAAATTGGATAGATTCTAGCCAAGATTTTACCAGGGATGGGGGAAAGTAAGTTCAAAGAAGAAAATGAAAAGAAGCAATCCATTCCCCTTCTCATCCTATGCTGACTCATAAGAAAACCAATACTCTAAAGTGACTCCTTCACCTTCACAATAAGCAATGAAGCCCAGTAGTTATGTTATTACCTATTCTTAAACATTTTCACCTTGGTAATTCACTTTACGTGCTAAAACCAAACTTTGCAGAAAAGTATAACATTTTCCGTGGCTGCCATTCTTTCAAGACTGATTAAATCTGTAGTTGACTACTGCAGGATGAGTTTCATTATTACTTTTAAGCAATTAATTGATTTCTCAATGCCTACTCTTCTTCCACAGTTCAAAGAAGATTTCACTTTTTGTCACATCCTCCCACTGAAGGGGTGATGCATGGCTCGGAGATGTTTTGTGTGCAGGAAGATACATCGTCTCCTGGCTATTTTCCCAGTCTTCTACCATGTATAAGGATGAAGATCACACTATTGCTTCCGAAATACTTAGATCTAAAATGGTCCTGGCTGTCTTTTATGCTACAAAGTCAGCCAAATGCTGTGCCGATACTCCTATCATGGTCTGTCATCACCTTGTTCAATATTAGATCAAAGGCTGCTGAAGGACCTAAATTAGATTAGCTATTTTGCCTTTCGCCATCACGAAAACCATTTGGCTTCAAGCAGTTTTGCAGAGTGTGGTCACTTAAATTTCTTTCTCCTCTTCTCTCTCTGTCTCTTATCTTTCATTACAGGTTATAACTACAAAGATTCGAAATATATAAACCATCTGTGTCTTCCTATGTGATCTCCATTGGGGCTCAAACATAGTTTTCTTCTTCTTTTTAATGTTTATTGATTTTTGAGAGAGAAAGCACAAGCAGGGGAGGGGCAGAGAGAGAGGGAGACACAGAATCCGAAATAGGCTCCAGGCTCTGAACTGTCAGCACAGAGCCCAACGCAGGACTCAAACTCACAAACTGTGAGATCATGACCTGAGCCAAAGTTGGACGCTTAACCAACTGAGCCACCAAGGCACCCTCAAACATAGTTTTCTGAAGAAAAAGCTTACTGTCTTATCCTACATTTTCATTAGGGATGTGAGCAGTTCTAGAGCCCTCTTTGCCAAGACCATGTTTTTTTGTTTGTTTGTTGTTTCTTTGTTTTGTTTTTCACAAGAATGAAGCAATATGCATCAGTGCAAGATGAAAGGAAACTGTTGGCTGACTACTTGAAAGAATTTAAAATGTCCACATATTTTTGTTTTCTGCTGTTTTTACATACACACACACACACACACACACACACAGCATAGGAGGATGGTTGTACACAGTGAACTGGAAAGTGATTCTGACAAGTTTCCATCAATACTGACTCAATCAGATGGTCTCTGGAGGTCTCTAGGCAAGCACAGCAATGTCTAAAGTGCTTAGCTATTTCAGAAAGCATCAGAGGAACTTTCTCCCTATTTGTGCTTAGTGTTCCGTTCCTCCAGTGGAAACTGACTTGTATATCCACAGACTCAGATTCCTTTCTTCCAAATGCACCAGGAAGCAAATGTTTATGATTCGGGGGAAAAAAAGATGAAGAAGTTAAAATCTGTGGTTTAATTTTGGATGCAGCTTCTGAGAGGGATTGGTGCGTGGGTGGGAAGACCTGGAACAGCCTGTGAGGAGAAGGACACTTTTAGAACCACTGTTCCCAAGTATACTAGCTCTATATGGGGATCTAGGGAGCTTGATAGAATTAGATATTATTAGAGAAGATGGACAGGAAAATGCTTGTACCCTGCCGTTATGACGTTTATAACAGGCTAGGGCCTCCAGGCCCCAGTAGTAAGCAAAGAGCAAAGAGCAGAGTAGTTGAGTGCCCTTGCTTTTGACCTTTCTGAATTAGTGCATTAATGCTGCCCCACTTTATACTGTTCACCGTCACCTGTCTTGCTCTCTTAGATTCTAGAAAAGATGCAATCTTTCAAGTACTTGAGAGTATGGTCTGAGGTACAAGATGACAAGAAACCACCACTTATTAACTTCTGCATCCTAGTGCCCAGCACAAAAAGGTACTCTGGAAATGGCTCATAGAATAAAAAGAACTATTTCCTGTACAATTTTCAAGTCTATTAACAACTTCAGTAAGTCTCAGCTTTCCTATCATGCAGAATGAAAATATCAATAGTCATATTTTGTGGAGTCATCTCAAGAGCTAAGTGGGATAATGCATATCAGCACATTTGAATTCTAAAGCTTGAAAGATATATAAAGATATATATAAATCTTTATATATATATATATATATATATATATATATATATATATATATAAATACATTTGAAAGATGTATTCAGGTGGTGAATATTTTGAAAATTAATATTGATTTTTCCTGAAGCGTCCTATCTGCCAAACGATTTTTTAAAATTACTTGAAGTTTAAGACATGCTTAGTTGTTTTCTTTTCAAAAACTAACCACAGGAAATATTTGCAAGAACTTCTAATTAAAAATCAAGGACTCTCATTTAGGTTAATGATCCTGTCCTATCTGGGTATTTATTAATTGTTAAATTCCTACATCTTCATCATCATGTCCATTTTCCCCCAAACAAACATGATCAAGTATTAGGATCACTGAACCCTGATTTATTAACATGAGATACTTCCCCATGGTGAGTCAGGGCTATCAATCATTTATCATGTACCACTGAATAAAAACTTTGCAATATGAGAAAGTAGGGTTAGATTTAAGAAATTAAGTTAGGTCAATCAATCTTGGGGGACATGGATTGTTTAGTGGAATAGCTCTTAATAGTAACAGATCTACAATTTGAATATAAAATCAACAACCACAGTTAATTCCTCAAACTCCATGTTAAATTCCTTACCCTTGGATTTGGTTGATGGTAACGAACAAGAAGCAGGAACATTTTTCTTTAGTGGCATACCAGCATTTAAGCTTGCCCTGATAGTTCTTCAAAAGCACCTGTCTCATGTCAAATATGGGAGAATTCTTTTCTTATCTAAATTTAGGTGGGGGGAAAGAGAGGAGGGTATGGTTTAAATGTGCTCATTATCCTTTCAAACACATTGTCTAAGTCAGGGTACCTTTTTTCTTATTCAAGAACCTAGTCTTCTGCAAGTCAAAGCTTAATGGAGGAAGAGGCTTCCCCACCTCCCGTTTTCTGCTAATAAATCCCCCTTTTAAGACAAGAGATGTTAAATAGCTTAGTTGCTTCACGAATAGGAAGAAGGCCAACTTAAATAAGAAACACTCAAAAAATTAATATTACTAACATATTATCTAGTTATACCTGAAATTGAAAGTGGGGGAAAAATCTGGCCAAGTTTTATCCTCAAGAAATGCTTACTGAATTGAATTAAAATATGTGTGATATATATTTTAGAATAAAATCTATTTAAAAGATCCTTCCTGGTTGATATCACATTGCATTGATGTGCTCTCTCTTCTAAATGTATTAAATAAAGGGAATATAAAGGCTCCTATACTAAGTATGGATTTTGTTCACCAAATAATGAAGTCAGTAAGGAACTCATAAATTGCTGAGTATAAATTACTACTGTCGAATGCTACCGTTGCCTAATATTTTTCCTTTAAGGAAGATTTAATTCTACTTACTGAACGCAAGTATTTCATGCACAAGGACTTGGAAAGTACTTTCCTCAACTTTTTGTATATTCTGAATGTCATTTGTTTACAATTATTCCCTTCTGTGCAAAATAAGAATCACAAATAAGCAGAGGTTAAGGCATAAGGAATTTTTTTTGCACCAACTGTATCACAAAATGTAAGCTAGAGCAGGGTAAATATATTTTTATTCTGAGACTTTCATTTGGATGTTAAAGTTATTTTCAAAATGACCAATGTATCCATATGGAAAATGCTGAATGTATAGATTTGTGCATTGAAGTAAATTTATCATTTCACCTTGAAACTGTTGCCTCACTTAATGTGTTTCAGTTTCCTAGGGCTCCTGGAACAAATTGACTAGCGCAACAAATTTATTGTTACAGTTCCGGAGGCTAGAAATTCACAAGTGGGTTGTTGGCAGTATTGGCACTGGTTCAGTGCCTCTCTCCAGGGTTTGTAGGTAGCTTCTTCTCCCTGTGTCTCTCCACATTGTCTTCCCTCCTTGTGCATCTGTCTCTGTGTTCAAATTTCTCCTTTTACATGGACATCAGTCATATTGGATTGTAGCTCATTCTGATGACCTCATGTTAACTAATTACATCTACAGTGATTTCCAAATAAGATCACATTCTCAGGTACTGGGGGTTAAGACACCAACAACGAATTTTGGAAGAGGAAACAAAATTGAACCCAGAGCTCTCACACAGCTTTTGGAAGGAGGTTCCAGTTCCTCACCAGCTGCTGAAAGGAGGCCTTAATTCCTTTCCACAGGGGCCCCTCCATAGAGCTAGTTGACAACTCATTATAATTTTACAACATCAACACACACACACACACACACACACACACACACACAGCAAATTGCAAAATCTGTATTACAAACCATCATATTATTCTGAGCACATCACTAAAAATCCCACACAAGGTTGCTAGAATTATAAACTGTTTTCATAAGACTAATTTAACTTCAGTGGTATCATTAGGCATTTTTCTCTTCATAAATAGCAGCAAAATTATAAAAAAAATAATTAAAATTATTTAAGCATGATGATTAATATTATCCAGAATCAGTTAAGTGCCTAAAACAAGAAAGGTTTTGGAAATATTAAATGTTGAGAAAAAAGAAAAAATATATTAAAGTAAAATTCAAGAATATCTGATAATAGAGCAATGTCTCACGATTTAAAAAATGTTTTTACTGATCCTAATTTGTCCCACATAAAAATAATCATTTTAGAAGAGCAAAAACCAGATTCTATAAGATTTTCTTGGATGGTAACTAATTATGTAGTTTCAGTATTTTGCTTGCAGTTAAAAATCCCTATCATTAGTTTTGAAGTTAAAAATCCCTATAATTAGTTTTGAGGTAGAACAGAATTCCATTTCAAGCAACTGCTGTAGGTATGATAAATTTAAGATTATTCTGTAACTTAATTGTCAAGTGGAAATGAATTATTTGTAAATCCTCTTATCAAGAAAATTCCAACTTCTAGTGTCTCTAAAGATAAGGAGGTTAAGTACAGATACCTCTTACAACTACACTTACAACAGACCAAATGTCTTCTTTACCTCTAAGATTTAAACCTAGAGACACAGGACAGTTTAAGGGCTCAATAGAAAAATCCCATGGAGTATATATTTATGCTTCTATTTCTTTTTTGCTGTGAGTTTTGAAATGATAATCTTTAACTTGATATCCTCCCCTAAGAAAGAGATATTTGCAAGCAGAAAGACACCATTACAAATAACCATAAAGCGCTGAAATTAAAACTTAAATTATAATTTAGAGCACATAAAAGCAATTTTAAAATGTAAAGTGTTAATATTTATCTATATATTCTAATTTGATATCAAAACAAATTAAACCAAAACAAATTAAACCAACAAATTACCTCAAAAATATGTGACAATAAAATATAACCATATACTGAAAAAGATTTTATAAACATATATATTTAAATTCTGGATTATAAAAAAGGAAAATGTCATTTAAAAATTTAACGTTAAACTGAAAGTCAATCAACATTTTTTAGTTTACAACAGTGTAAAATAGCGAAAAATGGCAAATATACAATATTAAACATGTATATAATATGATCTAATGTTACCTAATAATTTTCTTATATTAATATACAGTGATATTATCTCCTTCTCCTCTCAAAAGAACTGCACTTTCTATGAAGATTAATGCAGCATGTGGAAGACCGTATTACTTTGAGTTCCAGGAATTCCCAGAGGCAAAGGGTATTAAATCATAATATCCACACGTTGCCTTTTAGTTCTCTTGACATGTTACCCTTGCAGGTTCCCTAAATTCAGCAGTGACATTATGATGTGACTGTGTCCAAAATTTCATTGGGATTGTGGCATATTTGTATTTGAGGAAAAATGTATCATAATGACTATATGAAAATTACTACAATTTTCTTATTATTAATATTTCATCACAAGATTTCCATGAGAACATCTAAACTTCCTTTTAAAAGTCATGAAGGAAAATGCAGTCAGGAAGACATGCACTGAAGTTTACATTTGCTGTTTTTATGTACCCTTGATACTCAATCTCTCTCGTTTACATCTACCTGATAGTATTTGCTAACAGTTTATATACTTCTGTTCCTAACTAAAACAAAAATTAGTATGTATCAGTTAATACTATTTAGACTTAAATCTTAATAGTACATCTGATTTAAGTATGAGTAAAAATTCATATAGGTTATACAGACTTTATATGGTCTAATCAAAGTAATTCTCCAAGCAATAGCTCATGATAACCTTTGGTTCTTCTTTAACTGACTACACTAGTCAACAAGCCAAGTAAATGTCTTTTCTCCAAAGATCCCAGATGTTTACTATGTATGTGTTTGTGTTTTCTTTTTTCTCTTTTTCAGTTTCTCATAATATCTTCAGAGTGGGAAACAAAACGTTGGAGTGAAGAGCCAGAAAAGAATCTAAAATGTGTTAGGCGATGGGGAAAGAGCCATATGTTTAGAGGTTCCAGAGAACTTTCAAACAGGAAAATTTAGGATATGACTTCAAGTTTTATAATTATTTATCTCATTTATTCATTTTCTTTTTAGTTTATAATAGGAAACCTCAAAATGACTCTTAACTACTTAGAAGTAGGTACTGTACTCTATGTTACCAGAGGTGTAGGAAAAAACAAAAAGTGGAAAAATTTAAATGAAACAAAAAGATCATGGATGTCCTATGTAGGTCACCCTAACAGGTTATCTCATTCTCTCACTGTTAATGAGACATTTTACAAACTCTGTAAGTGTAGACACTGATAGCAAGGCAAATGACTCTTCTCCATAGAAATTAATTTTATCAGCAAAATTTAATTGCTTGTCTCCCTAGAGATAAACCTATTTTTCATTTATTTATAAATTTCAGTTTACCTTACTTGCCTATACATGTATTTCTTTTAATTTTCCTTTGAACCAGTTGTAATGTCTTACTAGTTCTCTTATTAATTCATAACTTAAGTTAAATATTTAACAGGCATTTGTTTAAAAAATTATTGCATGTTGTTTTTGGAAATCATCCACCAAGATGCCTGATAAATTCACTTGACAGGAACAGGCAAATGTGTTGTCAGAGAAATGTTTCTTAGGAGAAGCTTAGACTAGGCATCTATTTTCTTGGTTCACAGGGGTGAAAACTAAGGGATAAAAGTACTTTAATATTTTTCCAGTTTTTATTTCTTTCCTTTCCTTTCCTTTCCTTTCCTTTCCTTTCCTTTCCTTTCCTTTCCTTTCCTATCCTTTCCTTTCCTTTCCTTTCCTTTCCTTTCATTTTCTCCCCTCTCTGCTAATGCTGTGTTTCCTTTAGGATATGGCTTGCTCAGACATCTGATGTTATACCCAATTATGGCAACAATAACTGGGAGTTTGGTTTTATGTTCTATCTGATAATCAACCGATGTAATGGATTTACAGTTAATCTATTACCATTAATATTTATTAACTATTGGGAGAGAGCCAAAAGAGAATAGTGTGTTAATCATTTTGTTCATTTTTTATATATCTGATAAATCTGGGGCCAAACCAGTTAAGAATTTCAGGCCTATCAAAAAGGAAAACAGCACTTTGATAACTGGACTGATGATGTCTGTGTTCTTGTGTTCAGAATTGGACCTACGAGCTCTCTCTGCATCTACAGGACTATGTGTCTATAAATCACTAGGGTGTTAACTCTTGTATGTGAGTATGAGATACTTTCCCATCTCTTAGACAGTATTAATAATTTTGGTTGATAAAGTGTCAAAATAAAGGACAGCTGTTTTGATTGGTTTATAAGAATAAGTCTTATATAAATTGAATATTGTTAAAATTCCCCCAAAATAAAGAATCTTAAATTTCTCATATTTTAAGTTTACTAGACTAAAATGAATTTTTTAAAATATTTATTTATTTGAGACAGAGACAGAGAGAGGGAGACAGAGAATCCCAAGCAGGCTCCGCACTGTCAGCGCAGAGACAAATGTGGGGCATGACCCCACAAACTGCGAGAGAATGACCTGAACCGAAATCAAGGTCTGGACACTTAATGGAGTCACCTAGGTGGCCCAGACTAAAATAAAATTCTTATAGAAGCTAACCAGGACCATTTTAAGAATCCAGGTCCACATAATTAATTGAATTATTGACAGATGAGAATATTAAATAATTTAGGTTTAAAAGACAACAGCTCTGTTAGTTACCAGTTGTAAATATAAAAGTCATAGATTTTATACTTGACTGTTTTTCGTAAACTAAGTTTAATAATCAAAACAAGTTAATGCTACTCCATTATGTTTAATATTATAAAAATTATAAATTTCCTAATATATAAACTGTCATTATTCTTTAAAACAATTTTTTTAGTGTTTATTTATTTTTGAGAGAGAGCATGTGAGTGGGGGGAGGGACAGAGAGAGAGGGAGACACAGAAGCAGAAGCAGGCTCCAGGCTCTGAGCTGTCAGCACAGAGCCCGACGCGGGGTTCGAACTCACAAACCCTGAGATCATGACCTGAGCTGAAGCCGGATGCTCAACTGACTGAGCTACCCAGGCACCCCTAAACCGTCATTATTCTTAAAACTTTTTATTTCAATAGTAATCGTTTTGGCTGAAGATCATTTTCTTATCTCTAAGTAACTTAAAGTCATATCCTGAAATGTAATCGAATAGGAATGATAAATTGAATTAATTAATTGATAATTACTGGATATGCAGACAATTTTTAAGTATGATAGGATACCAAAACAGTGATTAGGACACATAAATTTAAGTTCATACAGTTTTGCTTCTTTTTTAATATGCTGTACAGAGGCTGTTGCTTTGGATTGTGATAATGAATGTGTTCAATTTGTCATTTGAGAGGCTGTAGGAGGGATATGTGTGATTATGGGAAGTTGTATTTTATATATTAATAAGCTCCACTAGTGTGCTACAATTCTAATGTGTGATAGTTCTTGATTATCTACCTCCAGTTTTTTTCCTCTGTGAAATAGAAAATTTTGCTCTGATGAAGAGAGAACAGTCTAAATGGACAGGGCCAGATACTGGAAAAGCCCTTTCTGCAGTGTGCTAAAGATGGGACAGTAAATGGAGATGTGGCTATTTCAGAATGGTTGAGAAGCTACAGCAAAAGGGGATTAAAGAGTCAACCAGAGTAGCTGAAAAAAGGGCAAATTCATAACTTCCAGGAGTGCAAGAATCCTAGAATCAGAGCCAACATTCCACTGGCATGGAGTAAAGACAACTAATAAGTATCGGAATTGGGCAGCTCTCTGCAGTGGAAGCCGAACAGGAACAGGTACCAGAACTTTGTGTTTGGTGCAGCTTTGCCCCTCAGTAGATGTGCTCCAAGGCATAACTTTGAGCAGTATTTGTCATCTGATACTAGATTTCAAAGAAATGGTATTTCAGAAGGACAGCTGTAAATTAAAAAAAAAATGCTTTAAAAATGTAAATATTACGACTGTTTGTTGCTTTCCCAATATTTGCATTTTATAAGTGTAAAATATAGAGAATGGCTATGTTTTTCAGTGTTGGCCTATAAACTTTTTGTTTTCACTTTTTAATTTATATTAGGAATATAGGGCTAAGTTAACTTTATTTGTACTTAAGTGGCATTAAAATATGAATCACATTATCCTGCTTATACAAAGATACAATGTATCTTTGCCTCCTCAGACTTTGCATTTTATTATTTTTCAAAAACAAAACTATTTTATACAACCAGTGCTGTAGTTGATCTAATTCATAACTTATAATTCTTCCCTTTCATTTTGAAAGATATGTGGCATAATATCTGCAATAAAGTCTGGAACAGAACAAATTATTTTTATGTGCCATTCACAACAGAGAAAGACACATGAAGTTTTATGGCATATGAGACCTCTGGAATTTCTTTAGTTTTATTAGAAGATGTTATGTTTTCTTCATCATATTGTATCATTTCCCAAATATGATTGTGCTGCTGAGGCAAAATATAGACATAAATGCTCAGAATAATACATACTTAGTTTCTGCTAGAGTAAGTGAAATTACTCAGTGATAAAATACCACTATATGCAAAGATAAATTTCTTTTTTCTATGTGTCACACATAAATGTTAAAGCAGTTACTCTTCTGAATTTAGATATAAATATAAAAAGCCTGTGGGGATGTCCACTTAGAGTTTTTAAAACATTTACATACAACCCTGAAGGGTTTTTATTGATTTCAGCACTTTGGTCTGATTCAGGAATAACATGAATTTGGATTTTTCACAGGCCAATGAATACTAAAAATTCAACATTTCAGACAGTCAAAATGTAAAAGGCAATCTTCTTCCTTGACAAATCTAATTAATTCTATCCTTCTCCATGGTGATACCAGGAGAGCCAGAAGCCTTAAAGTCATCCTTCAAACCACTGTTTAAAAAACCATTTCTAACCGAACATTTCATGGAACCACATACATTTCACTACATTAATATGTTTCCTAACTAGCCTATTGTTTTAAAATTCCCACTGCCATTGCTAAATATAGTTCCTCGTTATCTCTTTTCTGCACCATTGCTATAATCTCCTGAAACCTCTTCCTTCATCAAAGATTACCACCTCCAATGTATTCTCTACATTGCTGCCAGGCAGGTTTTTTTTTTTTTCTCTCTCTCTCTCTTTTTTCTCCTTCTTGTTCTTTTAATGGCCTTCAGATCCTTTTCCTTCCCTGAATAAAATCCTCCAATGACAGCTTCATAAAGAATAAAGCTCAATATAAATACACAAGGTCCTGCCTTGGCTGGACCCTGCTTCCCTCTTGCCTGTATACTTTAACAGAGCTGGCCAAACTGTCAAATGTCATGGTAACTTTATGGTGAGGATACAAGATCCTATAGCATTTATCAATTCCATACTTGCTCCTTCTCCTGGAATTTACACTTTTCCAAGATAGACACTACATATTTATTCAAAAAAAATTTTTTTTTAATTTTGAGAGAGAGAGCAAGTAGGGGAGGGGCAGAGAGAGAGGGAGACAGAAAATTCCAAGCAGGCTCCATACTGTCAGTGCTGAGTCTGATGTGGGGCTCAAACTCACAAACTGTGAGTTCATAACCTAAGCCGAAACCAAGAGTTGGACGCTTAACTGACTGAACCACCCAGGAGTCCCCATATTTACTCAATTTTGAGTCCCATGATAGTGGCATTGGATCTTCTAAAATATTGTCAATACATGAATAATTTATTATTCAAATAAATGAATAAAAAATTCTCTAGGACATTTTTCATTCAATCTGGGAGGCTCTTCCAATTTTGTAGTTATTAAGTGGATGCAAAACACATGATCTAAACTGAGGTGGTAGACTGACCCAGGCCCATCCCTGTGCTTTCAAGCTGTTAAACTCACATTTTTCTCAAACCTCAGAGCACCAGGATGCTATGGGGACTATTTGATGGAAAAGGAATTAGCACAAAAGAGACCTGACTTTCAGAAAACTTTAGAGAATACTCCCAAGGATATGCCATGTTTATATGTATATTAGTGCCCTTATCTGTAAAATAAGAGAAATCTATCTTAACCTATCTTGTAAATAAGGAAACTTATGGCAGCAAGATGGGGTAAGCCATAAAAGTCATGAAAGTATTCTAACATTGTAACCTATGCATATTAAATATATTGATAGACACTAGATTTGTGTGAATAATTTATAGTTAATTCTGGTGGTTTATCGGTCTTCTTTTTCTCCTCCCACAAACTGAGTATCTTGTGGAAAATAAGAGGTTTTTAAAAAAAAGTGTATATGAGGGGGTGCCTGGCTGGCTCAGAAAAGCATGCGGCTCTTGGTCTCAGGGTTCTGAGTTTGAGCCCCACCATTGGGTGTAAAGATTACTTAAAAATAAAATCTTAAAGTGTATATTAATACCTAAAGTTATACATATATGCCTTCTCCCTAAGGCAGGATGGATGGAACAGATGGGTAGATTGGAGATAAAAATGGAGATAGAGATATACAGATATTGTCTTATAAGACAGGAATATTTAGGGAATGAGCACTTCCTTTATGATAAAAATAGAATATCCTCCCTCCACACATAGCTGCCTCACAGTGCTAGTTACAAATTAGTATTCTGAAAACCCATTTAAGGCCTCTAACAAATTTTAAAAAGTTAGACATAATATATCACCATCCCTTCATTTTCAACACAATTTTTATATAGGCTATCTGCTTAAAATAATTGATTTATATTTATGGGTTTCAAACTAAATATTAAGCTAAATACACTACCGAATTCATGGTTGTTTAAAATGTGCCTGATGTTCATATTCTACATCCAGAATCAAGAATATTGTATTTTTTAAAAATCTATTCATAATGCCAGTGAAAAAGATGGTTACATGATAAATTTTGGAATTATTGTGATTTAGAATCATATTAGAAGTGAAGTAGAACTTAGATATCAATTAGTCTTATTTTCTTTCTTTATGTACAGGAAAGTAAGACCCACGGAAATTAAATATACTGTCCACAAATCTTACTGTTGATCTAAAACTATGGCAGAGAGTGGACTCATAGTCCTCTAACTTTTGTTATCCAGAAGTGAAACATTTACCTCTGATCTTTCATGCAATCAATAGGTATTTTTACTGGGTAATTATTTACTTCTGATAAGCCTGTTTAAGGTTATACAATTTAGCAAGTTTTAAATATAATGGGATTGTATTAGGTTCAAGTTTAATAAAAAGAATTAACAGAGGAGTGAAATGACAGGGAATTGGCTAATGAGATTTAATGAAAATTCTAAAGAATGCAGGCATAGCTGAAATCAAGGGCAACCGCTTACTAGAAAGCGCATAGATCCCAAGATCCACACCTCGTTGGAAATGGCACCATCTTGGCTCACTGGGTAGGGAGCCTGCTCACTGCCTCAGTGGTGAGACTTGCTGGAAATCTGCCCTCTAGGAAGTCAAGGGAGACCACCCACTAAAAGGCCCAGTGTCTTAAAACTTACTTGGTACTGGGAAGCTGGGAAGTTGTTTGGCACTGGGTGGCACTGGCTGCTGGAGAGGCTGCTGTGTGCAAAAACACAATGTACTTATGTGCAGAACTCCAGCCAGTGTGGCCCAGGAGAAGGTCCGACTAGGACTTGTTACACCTCCAGCCTCATACGGCCTTCTGTGTGGGTGCATAGACATTGGACTAAGGAGAGGGGCTGGGGCTGAGCACATACCCAGACTGCCCTCAGCTCCCAGCTACACTGTGGACAATGTTGGAATAGAGAGCTAGAGAAAGCACTGGGATGGGTGGGGTGGAGGGTAGCAAATTCTGGAGAAAGCTGTGTTCTTCTGGAACATATTATTAGAGAAACTGTGTGAAATAGCAGTGAGGAAAAAGTACTGAGTAAGGGTCTGTGGTGGCAACCTCACCAAAACCCTGAGGAGAAAATCCCTCGCCCTCCAGTGCCCTCTGATGACAAGGTTTAACATTGTTGGTTGGAGGCAAGAAAAGGAAGAATGCTTACCAGGTCCAGATCCATTATCAGGGTCAGGCATAAGGTGTGCATTTAGTGCTGATGTGTCTCTTTACTAATATTTATAATTGCTCTCTTTCATTTTTATTCTTTTGATTTTTTGATTATCACAGTTTTGGTTTTATTGATTTTTCTCTATTTTTCTGTATTATATTTTATTGGTTCCTGCTCTTAATTTTATTATATCTTTATTTCTGCCTCCTTTGGCTTTAAGTTTCTTTACATTCTCTAATTTCTTAAGGTAAATCTTTAATATTGTAAGTTCTTTCTTCTTTCCTTATATGTGTTCAAAGCTATAGATTTTTTTTTTTTAAGGGATTGATTAGGCTTCTTTTTTTATGCTATTTTTGAGAGAGAGAGAGTGAGAGTGAGTGAGTGAGCAGGGGAGGGGCAGAAAGAGAAGGAGACAGACGATCCCACGAGGACTCTGCACTAACAACAGAGAGTCCAATGTGGGGCCTGAACTCATGAACAGTGAGATGACAACCTGAGCCAAAGTAAAAGGCCTACCAGACTGAGCCACCCAGGTGTTCCTAGATTATGTTTTAAATACCATGATAGCTATTTTTGCACACATTTTGGTATCTTTGATATTCTATATTTTCATGTTCATGTTTTATGCTTTTATTTTCTAATTTCTCTTGTGGCTACTTCTTTGAAGCATGGGTTATTAGAAGTATGCTATTTAATTTCCAAATATTTAGGAATTTTCTAGATATTTTTCTGTAATTGATTTATAGTTTTATAGCATTATAATTATTTGTGCTATTATTGCCATACATTTGACTGGTGCATATGTTATAGGTAATAAATTATTATTTTTGTCTTAAAAATTCAATTATCTTTTAAAATGATTTCAAAATTGAGGAAAATGCCTGGGAGGGAGGGGAAAGTGGGTGATGGGCATTGAAGAGAGCACCTGTTGGGATGAGCACTGGCTGTTGTATGGAAACCAATTTGACAATAAATTTCATATTTAAAAAAATTGAGGAAAATGCCTGTTACATTTATCCATATAATCACCATTTCCATTGTTCTTCTCTTTTATATAAATTCAAATTTCTATCTTCAAACATGTGTCTTATGACTTCTATCATATCCTGAAAAACTTATTTTTTGTTTCTTTGTTTGTTTGTGTCTGGGTCAGTTGGCAAAGAATCTTTTCAAATTCTGGGTTGCAGGAAGAGATGGTCTTAAACCCCTTTATTTTTCTCTTGAAATGCATTATTTATGGGCATAGAATTCTAACCTGTTGTTTTTGTTTGTTTCAGCACTTAGAGATGTCATTATCTCTGCCCTACAGAGCTTTTGACAAGAAGTCTGCTCTCTTTCTTATCTTTGTTCCTCTGGACAATGTATCCTTTTTCTCTGCTTACTTTTAGGACTTTCTTCTTCTTCAACAATTGGATTACAATGTGTCATGGTGGGTATCGATTTGTTTCTTTTGTTTGGCCTTCATTGAGACTTTTGGATTTGTGGGCTTACATATTTTATAACCATTTCAGCCATTATTTCTTTATATACTTTTCTTTTTTTTTCTCTTCATTCCTTCTCTCTTTCTGGAGCTTCAATTATACGTACGATGAACATTTGTGATTTCTCACTACTCATGGAGGCTCTGTTCAGTTTCTTTCAGTCTTTTTTCTCTCTGCACTTAATCTTGGATAGTTTCCTTGCAATGGATTCAAGCTTGTTGATCTTTACGTCTATTTCTAAATCTTATTTAACTCCATTCCATGTAATTTTTATTTTTAAATTGTGTATTATTCATCAATGGAAGTTCAGTTTGGGTCTTTTAGAAATCCTTTTTATATTTCTTAGTTTCCTTCACATGCTTGAACATAGGTATGTTTAATTGACATTTAAGGTCCTTGTCTGCTAATTTTGGTATTTTTGTCATTTGTGTGTTAGTACCTGTTAACTGATTTTTTTCTCCCTCTTCATTATGGCTCATATTTCCCTGCTTTTTCTTCTGATCAGTCTTTTTTTAGTAGATGAATGACTTTGAATGGTGCATATAATTGAATGACTTTTGGAAATACTGAGTTTTTGGTTTGTGAATAGTTGCTTGTGGATCATCTTTGTTTATTTATTTGCTTTTAAATTTTACAGTGATGACTCCAGAGCAACTTCTACTCTAGGACTAAACGTGCCCATTACTAAGTATGGTCCTTATGAGGATTCTTCTCAATAACCAATGTAACCTAACTAGATGTTTCCATTCTCACTGCTGGAAACATAGTATGAGGGAGTGCTCATTAGTATTGCAAGCAATTGCTATCAGTGGATCTTTCCTTAGCCCTGGGCAATTTCTTCTAATCTATGTGCATATCAATATTTAGCCAAAAGACTTAAAGGGTTCCTTTTGTAGATTTCTAAAATATTCTCTCTGGTACAGCTCTCTTCTCTCTGTTATTCTGCCACAAAATATAGCCATCTGTACCCTTTTTAAAATGATCTCTTTTTTCTCCATCTGAGAGCATAGAGTTCTGTGTCTGATTCTGTTCTTTCTAGTGACACCTGGTAACTATCTTTAGGCTACAAGCTGGGGCAACTAGAAGAATGACCTCATTTGTTTCCCTTATTTTAGGGATCACTCCCCTATGCTGTTACCTGTGCCCTAAAAACAACTGTTCCTCATATTTTTTTCCCTAGTTTTCTAATTATTTACAGATGGAAGGCAATTTCTACAAGATGGAAGCAGAAGTCTTCAGTTTTTCTGTTTTCTTTCTTCTTTTTTAATGTTTCTTTTTGAGAGAGAGAGAGAGAGAGACAGCATGAGCAGGGGAGGGGCAGAGAGAGAGAGAGAAAGAAAGAGAGAGAGACACGGCATCCAAAGTAGGCTCCAGGCTCTGAGCTGTCAGCACATAGCCCGACACGGGGCTCAAACTCATGAATTGCAAGACCATGATCTAAGCTGAAGTCGGACACTTAACCAACTGAGCCGCCCTGGGGGGCCTCTTTTTTCTTTTAAATATAATGAATCCATTCTTTTTCTTTTAATTTTGAAAACAATATGACAGTGCCTCTTTGAGGCATATACACATATAAATACACAAACATAGATATTTATTTTGTTTGGAAATTTTATTTTTTTCCTAAGTCCTTGAAATATTGCAATTTGTTTTTTGTCTCTTAAACTTAATTTAATCAATTACCCGATAAATTCATTTATTCAGTTCTCAACTTATACAACTCATTGTGCATATTGGTAATTTGTGCTTCAAAATTTGCATTGTGAGCCTAATTTCCATATGGCCTGAATATTCAATAAATAATTAGTAAATACATAAACACAGATTAAATTTCCAATTGATGTCTAGACACACATCAATTTGGACTGATTGGAAATGTGGCAGTGTAGTTGTAAGAACTTAAAAGATATCAGAGAAGGAAATTTTCATAATGCTTAAGTCAAGGTGATGAACTAATTAGACTTATCAAACGTCACAAAAATCACCTCTAAATAATCTACATTTTGTTAAACTCTCCTAGATGTTGAAGGGGATAAAGGAACAAAAGATATAAGACATGTGAAAATACATAACCTCTCTCCTTAAACCTGACATACACCCATACATGTGGACAGTCGTTCAATTAAAGTAGGTTTTGGAGAATAATAACAACAAAAACAATATAAATTGAGAAAAAAGAGAGAGAGATTTCATTGGAAAACATGAATGAAGAAAGAAAATTGCAGATTTAGTAATACCATGAAAGGATAAATATAGACAGAAAAGTTTTGTGTGGGTATATTAGAAGAAATAATTCAAAAGGTAATTTGGATTTATAAATATGTTTGAATGCAGCTTCAATGTTTGAAGCAGCATTATTTACAGTAACCAAAAGGTGGAAATAATGCAAGTGACTATCAATAGATGAATGGATAAAAAATGTGGTGTTTACACATAATGGAATATTATTCAGCTGTAAGAATGAAATTCTAATAAATGCTACAACATGGATAAACCTTGGAACCAGTATGTTAAGTGAAATAAATTAGACGAAAAAGAGCAAATGTTATATAATCCCACTTATAGGAGTTAGCTAGATAAGTCAAAGTCATAAAGACAGAAGTAGTATAGTGGTTAGCAGTGGGTCAGGGGAGGAAGTAACTATGAGTACTGTTGAATCAGTACAGTCTCGGTTTTGTATGATGAAAAAGTACTGAAGATAAACAGTGGGATGCTGGCACAACCATGTGAATGGATTTAATGTCAGTGACCTGCATACTTAAAAATGCTTAAAATAGTACATTTTATGCTATGTATATTTTATAATAAGAAGAAACATTTAAAGAATAATTTGGGACTGGGTTATGGAAGTTATTGAATAAATTTGTAAAGCACTTAAGTTTTTCTTATATATCAGTGATATTCAAATTGAGATACAGTATCACTGGAGTACATGAAAACTCTCTTAGAGGTGTGCAGAGAACTAATTGTCATGTCCTTAGCTTCCCAGAGGATCTCCACTTTCACCTAGCTTCGCAATGGCTTTTCTCCCACTTTACAAAAGAAAGGCATACACTCTCAGCCCTTCAGAATCTTACTTTGATGTCTTGCTCTTGAGTATAAAAATCTTCTGGGTGCCAAGCAAACAGATACTTCTGGAAAATTTCTGCCTCCACCACAAAGAATATATCACTTGAAGGGAGAGCACCAGGAAAGCAAAGCAAAAGGATTCATAAGAAGAAATAGTCTATTCAGCCTTATTGTGTCCAGACAACAAACCGGCAGCAAGGTTACAGATCTTTTTGATTCTTCCTTAGAATTAAATTTCAAATATGCTATGCTTCCTACAGGGTATGTATTATTGTGTATTCTTGAGCTGAAAAACTATGTTAGTTATCAACTTAGTGCTTTTTTGACTAATTAGCATGACACTACAGACTCTCTTAACCAAATAGGTTTTTTGTTTTTTTTTTTTTAATATTTATTGATTTTTGAGAGACAAAGAGAAACAGCATGAGCAGGGAAGGGGCAGAGAGACAGGGAGACACAGAGTCTGAAGCAGGCTCCAGGCTCCGAGCTGTCAGCACAGGGCCAGATGCGGTGCTCGAACTAAGGAATCCGCGAGATCACAACCTGAGCCAGTCAAACATTTAACCAACTGAGCCACCCAGGTGCCCCTTAACCAAATAGTTTATGTGAACATTTTTCTTTTTTTTTTTTAAGTTATTTATTTATTTTGATAAAGAGAGAGAGAGAGAGAAAGCACAAACAGGGGAGGCACAGAGAGAGAGAGGGAGAGAAAGAATTCCAAGCAGGCTCTGTGCTGTCAGCACAGAGGTGGGGCTCAATCCCATGAACCATGAGATCATGACCTGAGCAAAAATCAAAAGTTGGATGCTTAACCAACTAAACTGCCCAGGCACCCCTGAAGTTTTTTCATTAAACTGAAGAGATATATACGTAGTTCCATATTTTTGGCAAAAATAAATCAAATGTTAATTAAAAGTACTGTGTAAAAAAATGTTATGTAGACAAAGGCATAATAAAATGCATATTATTTCCATTTCTGTAAATCTTTTAAAATCAAGTTTAAAAGGTGTCTCTAAATAAGAAAAGAACTAAGTATAATTACTAATCATTCACATTGGTAAACTTTTGGAATATTTTTCCCAGGGTCGCTTACTTTTCTAAAGCAGAAAACTTCTGCCTTACAATATCTTACAATAATAATTGTAGTAACATCTGTATCCAGAAGAGAAATGATCAGCACTAAGTCTTTTAGTTACAGAAAATATATTTAAAATTCACTTTATTTTCTTGTTTTTGTCATAGAGAAGCATGATTAAAATGATCAGTAATACATTTCTAGAACTAAAATACGGTATAGTAAAATTTGTGGGGGCGAACAGAAAGTGAATATGAGCTCAAAGTATAAAAGGAACAATATAAAATTTCTTTTAATTAGTTCATGTGCTTTTTAAATGAGGGATGGTGGGAATCAATTTATTATGATATTTATATTCCATTACATCTTTCAAAGGTATGACCAACAGTTTTATTTTAATCTCTTATAACACACAAAACGTATATTACTTTGTATTATTTTTTAAGTATAATGAAAACAACTGACAACTTAAAATATGTGAGATGATATATAGATTTAAACTTTATTTTAAAGGGCACAAGCAAAGGTATTTGACCAGATGCTCATGTAAAGGAGTAAGCTGAATTGATAATATATGGTAATTTATAAAGGACTAAATTGAATTGATGATCTAATTAGCTTATCTATCTGCTCAAATTGCTGAAAATAATATTTCAAATGTAAGTAATGTTAAAAATATAAAATTAATATTTAACACTTGAAAATGTATTAAGTTATTAATTATAAGCAAAAATCTATATGTTAGTGAAACATTAGTTTGCATTTATCATCCTGATACAGAGGAAAGGATTTCAATATTTTGTGTACATTCCTCTATTGTATCTACCATTTGCATAAACTTGAGCATAAATGTATCTTTTTATTAGTATTAAATTGTTAAGATAATTAGGGAAAATATATGTGAAGCATCTTATGGTCTATTTGATAGATGGTATATATATATATTTTTTATCTCTTTACTATTATTCAAAATAATGCTCCATGACAATTACGATTGTATTAGGTAAGTTCAGCTAGAAAATATTTCTCTTCTCAATATAATTTTAAAATAATACTATATAATAATTTATCTTTTTTAACAAAGTTTGATAATTACTTTAAATAACTGTATTCATGGTATGCTTGGGTTTGCCTTATTACTTTCATAGAATGCCAAGATGCTATGAGGCATATTAAACTGTGTCTAGTTTCGTAACTAACTCCTGGGAATGAGGAAACCTCTCAAATTTTACCTGGAGTTTCACTGATTAAATTCACATTAAAGGGAGAAAGAGAGAGACAGGCTTATTCCACATTTACCTAATGCACAGGTAAATTAAAAAAGAAAAAAAAACTTTGTACTTCATGAATTTTACTATTATAATTGGTAGAAAACCAGCAATACAAATTATACTTCAATTCCAGGGGCAATTTTCTCACCATTGGGAAATTACTGGGCAGAAAAATCACATGAAATATTGTGCCAGATAAAAATTCCTTCAGGGTAACTGAATGAAGTATAAATGTCCTCTTCACTCAATGCTTCCTGTTTCTAAACTATCCCCTGGTTATAAATTAGGCCCCTCTGAAAAACCTAAGAACTAATTTAGTATCTCACTAAAACTAAGTCTCCCCTTGAGTCCCCCCTAAACTAAGTTTACTACTAGAGATGGTCCACTTTCATAAAATTAGAAACACTAGACGCTCCTTTTTTATCTACATGTTGCCTAACTTAGAGTCATTCTAGTTTAATCCCCAAATAAGTCATGTTGACCAATATAAAGCAAATCAAAATAAAGAAGAAAGTTAAAGAACAAAATGTCAAAATTAAACCAAACAAAACATGCAGAGGGGGAGAAACTCTGAAATTAATTCTGCTTCATAGGTCACAGGTGTACACTGTCAATTATAGTGGCTGCCTGACAGAAAAATATTTTATCTGAGTAAACAGTCCTGCGTAAGAAAATAAACCACACTGGAGCACCTGGGTTGCTCAGTCATAAGCATCAAACTCTCGATTTCAGCTCAAGTCATGATCTCACAGTTTCATGAGTTCAAGCCGAAGACCCACATCTGCTTTAGATTCTCCCTGTCTGCCCCTATCCCATGCTCACTTGTTCTCCAAATAAATAAATAAACTTTAAAAAAGAAAGAAAGAAAATGAAGTGTATTTTCACAATGCAAACATGTTAAGTGACTGAAAAAATAAACTTGGATAGATGGTATTAAAAAAATAGCTGATGGAAAGACTTTTCACTCATTTTCTAAACATTTTTTGCCATCCTATGCAAAAGAAAAGTCATTGGGAAGAAAAGAAACACCTAAAAGTATGGTTAAAATAAAATACCCACTTCAAGAACAAAGTAATTTTACTTTGTTCATCAGCCAAGAAATAAATTTAACACTCAGATTATTATTTTAAAAATCTATAATGTTACACAGGTAGTTTTTATCTAGATTGAAAATAATGTATTTTAGATAATAGTCACCCAGATTAACAGCCCCCAAATATTACAAATTAAGAAAAATGTATATTATTTTTGTAAAACATAATTAGAATCCAGTAAGAGATGAATTTTATTCTCACGAAGCTAAAGATTTTTCAGGACATTAAAAAACACACAAAAATTGTTCTGAACTCTTTAAAACAATAATATTTAAAATCTTATTTTTGGTTCACAAATAAGTTTTATAAACCACCATATGTTTTGAACATATTTAAATAAAACCTTGGAAAATTTAGTATTCTTTACTGCTTAACTATTTGGATTTCTAAGATTTGACCCCAAGTAATCAAACTCTCTACAGACTACCTTTATTATTTTTTTAATGTTTATTTATTTTTGAGAGAGAGAGAGCATGATCAAGGGAGGGGCAGAGAGAGAGGAAGACACAGAATCCGAAGCAGTCTCCAAAGTCGAGGCTTAACCAACTGAGCCACCCAGGCACCCCTCCACAAACTGCCTTTAAAACAAACACTGATGTTTTTGAAATGTCCTGGAGCTATCATTTTTCATTTCACAGAGTGATACATACTGTTTGTTTTATTTTGTTTTTCTGGAGGAAAGAGAAAAAATTTTTCAAATATCAGATTTCTAAATTCTCTATACAGTTATAAAATGTCAAACGATGTAAAAAAAATCCAGGATGGGGGCGCCTGGGTGGCGCAGTCGGTTAAGCGTCCGACTTCAGCCAGGTCACGATCTCGCGGTCCGTGAGTTCGAGCCCCGCGTCAGGCTCTGGGCTGATGGCTCGGAGCCTGGAGCCTGTTTCCGATTCTGTGTCTCCCTCTCTCTCTGCCCCTGCCCCGTTCATGCTTTGTCTCTCTCTGTCCCAAAAATAAATAAAAAACGTTGAAAAAAAAAATTAAAAAAAAAAAATCCAGGATGGGTGTTTCAAACTATTTTTTCAACTAGCAAGATCTATTTTTAAACTTGGAGCTCTTTGCACCCTTCACTGCAGACCTGTCTGTGACTAACAGAGTTGCCTGGCTTATTATCTTCAGACACAGACACTCAGAATGAAACACAGGGCTCATTAGAACACACAAAGCAGGGAATATCTTCCAACAATTTATACCAACAAATTACTGAGACTCCAGAAAACTTGCTGTCTACAAATTTAGGTGCAATAAAGAGTGATCACAAGGCATGAAATAATCAGAGCAAAACCAGGGTTTAACAGATGTTGGACTTCTAGAAGTCAGGTAACTGTCAAGAGGAAAGATAGTAAGCTACTAATTTTTCTCCCTGTCAAAGTGAAAATGAAAAGAATTGTTAGGGTGACATAAGAAAAATGTGGGACAAAGGAAAATTAGAAGATATCTTCAACGATGTGTGTGTGTGTGTGCATGCGCGCATGCATGTGATGAAGACAGACACAGAGGAAAAAAAGATGAAAACAGTGAGACTCTTGATCACTTTGAAGTAAACATGGACTGAAGTGGCATTTATCATCATTTCCTTTGTTTTATTTTTCTTCTGAAAATGGAAGACTCAATGTCAGAATGAGATCATGTGAAGAGATAACCACATTTTTATCCTATATTCCTAATAATTATTTAATTATTCTATTCTTAATATTTTAAATTATTTTTCCTCTGTGTGTGAGTGTGTGTGTTGTGTGTGTGTTTCTCTGAAGGAGAAAAATTGGGATTTTTTTCAAGAGTCACCATTTCTTTAAGTACATTATCTTACACATCACTCAAAAGAACAGAATACTTTGTCTATCACCAAACGCTTTACAGGTTAACCTGTGTACCATCTATAAGAGTTCTCAGAGGTCACTCAAAAAAAAATGACGTAACCATATTCATGATCAAGATTCAGACCTGTTAGGCAAAAATGTGGAAAACATGCCACCAAATAGTTTTTAAAAGTATTTTCCAGCAAAGAAATTGAATCGGTTATCAAAAATCTCCCAACAAATAAGAGTCCAGGACCAGATGGCTTCCCAAGGGAGTTCTACCAGACGTTTAAAGCAGAGATAATACCTATCCTTCTCCAGCTATTCCAAGAAATAGAAAGGGAAGGAAAACTTCCAGACTCATTCTATGAAGCCAGTATGACTTTGATTCCTAAACCAGACAGAGACCCAGTAAAAAAAGAGAACTACAGGCCAATATCCCTGATGAATATGGATGCAAAAATTCTCAATAAGATACTAGCAAATCGAATTCAACAGCATATAAAAAGAATTATTCACCATGATCAAGTGGGATTCATTCCTGGGATGCAGGGCTGGTTCAACATTCGCAAATCAATCAACGTGATACATCACATTAATAAAAGAAAAGAGAAGAACCATATGATCCTGTCAATCGATGAAGAAAAGGCCTTTGACAAAATCCAGCACCCTTTCTTAATAAAAACCCTTGAGAAAGTCGGGATAGAAGGAACATACTTAAAGATCATCAAAGCCATTTATGAAAAGCCCACAGCTAACATCATCCTCAATGAGGAAAAACTGAGAGCTTTTTCCCTGAGATCAGGAACACGACAGGGATGCCCACTCTCACCGCTGTTGTTTAACATAGTGCTGGAAGTTCTAGCATCAGCAATCAGACAAAAAAAGGAAATCAAAGGCATCAAAATTGGCAAAGATGAAGTCAAGCTTTCGCTTTTTGCAGATGACATGATATTATACATGGAAAATCCGACAGACTCCACCAAAAGTCTGCTGGAACTGATACATGAATTCAGCAAAGTTGCAGGATACAAAATCAATGTACAGAAATCAGTTGCATTCTTATACACTAACAATGAAGCAACAGAAAGACAAATAAAGAAACTGATCCCATTCACAATTGCACCAAGAAGCATAAAATACCTAGGAATAAATCTTACCAAAGATCTAAAAGATCTGTATGCTGAAAACTATAGAAAGCTTATGAAGGTAATTGAAGAAGATATAAAGAAATGGAAAGACATTCCCTGCTCATGGATTGGAAGAATAAATATTGTCAAAATGTCAATACTACCCAAAGCTATCTACACATTCAATGCAATCCCAATCAAAATTGCACCAGCATTCTTCTCGAAACTAGAACAAGCAATCCTAAAATTCATATGGAACCACAAAAGCCCCCGAATAGCCAAAGTAATTTTGAAGAAGAAGACCAAAGCAGGAGGCATCACAATCCCAGACTTTAGCCTCTACTACAAAGCTGTCATCATCAAGACAGCATGGTATTGGCACAAAAACAGACACATAGACCAATGGAATCGAATAGAAACCCCAGAACTAGACCCACAAACGTATGGCCAACTCATCTTTGACAAAGCAGGAAAGAACATCCAATGGAAAAAAGACAGTCTCTTTAACAAATGGTGCTGGGAGAACTGGACAGCAACATGCAGAAGGTTGAAACTAGACCACTTTCTCACACCATTCACAAAAATAAACTCAAAATGGATAAAGGACCTGAATGTGAGAAGGAAACCATCAAAACCCTAGAGGAGAAAGCAGGAAAAGACCTCTCTGACCTCAGCCATAGCAATCTCTTACTCGACACATCCCCAAAGGCAAGGGAATTAAAAGCAAAAGTGAATTACTGGGACCTTATGAAGATAAAAAGCTTCTGCACAGCAAAGGAAACAACCAACAAAACTAAAAGGCAACCAATGGAATGGGAAAAGATATTTGCAAATGACATATCGGACAAAGGGCTAGTATCCAAAATCTATAAAGAGCTCACCAAACTCCACACCCAAAAAACAAATAACCCAGTGAAGAAATGGGCAGAAAACATGAATAGACACTTCTCTAAAGAAGACATCCGGATGGCCAACAGGCACATGAAAAGATGCTCAACGTCGCTCCTCATCAGGGAAATACAAATCAAAACCACACTCAGATATCACCTCATGCCAGTCAGAGTGGCCAAAATGAACAAATCAGGGGACTATAGATGCTGGAGAGGATGTGGAGAAACGGGAACCCTCTTGCACTGTTGGTGGGAATGCAAATTGGTGCAGCCGCTCTGGAAAGCAGTGTGGAGGTTCCTCAGAAAATTAAAAATAGACCTACCCTATGACCCAGCAATAGCACTGCTAGGAATTTACCCAAGGGATACAGGAGTACTGATGCATAGGGGCACTTGTACCCCAATGTTTATAGCAGCACTCTCAACAATAGCCAAATTATGGAAAGAGCCTAAATGTCCATCAACTGATGAATGGATAAAGAAATTGTGGTTTATATACACAATGGAGTACTACATGGCAATGAGAAAGAACGAAATATGGCCCTTTGTAGCAACGTGGATGGAACTGGAGAGTGTGATGCTAAGTGAAATAAGCCATACAGAGAAAGACAGATACCATATGTTTTCACTTTTATGTGGATCCTGAGAAACTTAACAGAAACCCATGGAGGAGGGGAAGGAAAAAAAAAAAAGAGGTTAGAGTGGGAGAGAGCCAAAGCATAAGAGACTGTTAAAAACTGAGAACAAACTGAGGGTTGATGGGGGGTGGGAGGGAGGGGAGGGTGGGTGATGGGTATTGAGGAGGGCACCTTTTGGGATGAGCACTGGGTGTTGTATGGAAAACAATTTGACAATAAATTTCATATACTGAAAAAAAAAAGAAGGGCACTTGTTGGGATGAGTGCTGGGTGTTATACATAAGTGATAAAAAAAATAAAAAAATAAAAGTATTTTAAACTAATACACAGTTTAATGATTTCTTTGATTAAATTTGACCTAAGCCCATATGAAATAATTTTCAACAAAAAATTACATCTTAAGTATATTTTGATGTCTTTTATCAATGTTTCTGAAAGGTAATATCATTTAAAGTAAAGAATAATGGGCTTATGATTAGTAGGTGAGGGTTCTAGTCATAATTCTGCCACTTACTATTCCCATACATTTTTAGAATAATCTTTACTCCAGGGTATAAGCCATCTTCTCTTAAGATAAAATAATTGCAATGACTTTAAAATAATGTAATACTATAAAAAATAATCACTAAGATATTAGTAAAACAGGCTAAAATAACCAGCTATACAGCAGTATAGCTGAATGACTTTCGGCATGTTACTGAACTTCCTAGATCCTAAATTTCTTCTTCCAAAATATAATGCTGGGACAATGATCACTAATTTCATCCCACTCAAGCACACTTGAAACATCGGGGAAAATTCTGCCATTAACACAATTGACTGAGGCTGGACTTTGCAACCAGTCTTTGAAGGAGAGATAGGGCAATCAGAATGGGGAGATATAGGATGGCCATTTGTTATCTATGTATTTATTCATATTCACTAATTCATTTGCTAATATATAATTTACAGGAAATAGAATGTGCCATCCCCAGTTGCTCAGTTATGTGACTTTTGACAATGGTAGACACCTATGAAACAAACACACAATTTAAGAGAGAAAATCTCAATCATTCCAAAAAGTTAATTTATGCCCCTTTTCTAGTCACTTCTCTACCAGATAGGCAACCATTTTCTGGCTTCTATGACCATGGATTATTTTTTTCCTATTCAGGAGCTTAACATTAATGGAATCATGACTTATATTCTACTTTACATGCAGCTTCTTTCTCTCAGAATAGTATGTGCCTGAATCATCCATGCTATTCATATTAGTAGTTTGATTGATTTTACTGCCTCATAGTATTCCATTATATCCATATGCCATGATTTTAGTAATAATTTCCTGTTGATGGACATTTAAATGATTCACAGATTGGGAATATTATGAACAAAGTTGATTTAAACTGCCTCATATATCTTTACGTAGATGTAAGCTTTGCTTCTTCCTTTCAAATCATTATGCATTTTATTTATTTTTCTTGCTGTATTGCATTGACCTAGACCTCCAGTGCACAGATGAATAGAAATGCAAGAGTGTGCATCCTAACCTTATTTCTGATCTTGTTAGTGGCACTACCTCACTATTTAGTATGTTTCAACTTATCACTATTAAGTATCTTCAGGTTTTCAGAAGTGCCTTACATTAGAATGAAGAAATTCTAGTCAATCTTTAATGAAAGTAAGGATTTTTATGAATGCTTGCTGAATTTTATCAGTTTTACCTGATTTATTAAAATGTTCCTGGTTTTTGCCTTTTCTTTATTACTTTGATCAATTACCATGATTTATTTGTTAATGTCAAATCACACTTGCATCCCTGGAACAAACTAGTTTATGAACAGCTGACCTTTGAAAATGTGAGAATTGGGGCACCAACCCCCTGCATGGTCAAAAATCCATGTATAGCTTGTAAATCCTTTTTAGCTTAATTACTAATAGCCTACTGTTGACCAAAAGCCTTACCAATGACATAAACAGTCTAATAATATATATTTTGTATGTGATATGTATTATATATTGTATTCTTAAAGTAAGCAAAGAGAAAATGCTAATAATATCATAAGGAAAATACATTTACAGTATTGCACTGTAAAAAATATTTGTGTAAGTGGATCCATACAGTTTAGACCCACATTACTCAGCAGTCCACTGTATTACTCTTTTTAGATTTTGCTGGATTTTATTTGGTAAGACTATTTAAGGATTTGTTTTTGTCTGTGTTCATGGGAAGTTATGGCCCATAATTTCCCTTCTTAGTAACGTTTTCGTCTGATTTTGTTATTAGGCTTACAATTCCTTATAAGATGAATAGAGAACGGTTGCCTCCTCTCTTCTGAAATAATCTGTTTAGTTTTAGCATTATTTCTTCTCTAAACATACTATTTTACATATAAACATAGTATAAACATACTATTTTACAGTTGCATTATTACTTGGGTTGAAATGTGTCCCCATAAAACTCATATCTTTAGTCAACCCACAGTACCTCAGAATGTTACCTTATGAGAAATAGGGACACTGCAGATGCAATCCATGAACTGGAGTAGGGTGGGCCCTTACTTCAGTATGGCTGGCACTCATATAAAAAGGAGACCTTTAGGGGCACCTATGTGGCTCAGTTGGTTAAGTGTCTGACTTTGGCTCAGGCCATGATCTCATGGTTCTTGAGTTTGAGCCCCGTGTCAGGCTCTTGTGCTGAAAGCTCAGAGCCTGGAGCCTGCTTCAGATTTGGTGTCTGCCTCTCTCCCACCGTGCTCTCTCTCAAAAATAAATAAATGTTAAAAAAAAAAAAAAAAAGAAAGAAAACATTTTCATTTTAGGTTTATCTTCTATACAAAATACAACATTTTTCAAAACTAAAGAAAAAAAGGAACTGGATAAATTTCGAAGTTGGTTTTTTTTTTAATTTTTAAGAGGCAATTCATAATAATTTACAATAGGTTAGAATGTGCTGTGGTACAAAGAGGTTTCTGTGCAAGCATCAAGGATTTAAATATAACTACACTCTTTATCATCTCTCCTCAAAACTGAATTGAGGGTGACTCAGTCAGTCGTGTCCAACTCTTGATTTCAGCTCAGGTCATGATCACAGGACCAAGCCCCACATTGGGCTCTGCACTGGGCATGGAGCCTGCTGAAGATTCTCTCTGCCCCCCGCACCCCCGCCCCTTTCCCCTGCTTGCACTCTCTCTCTAAAAATCAAAATCAAAATAAAATAAAATAAGTTACTTATAGAAAATGAACTGAAAAAGACTAGGCTAAAACATTTCTTGCTGAAAGAAACATTAAACAAAAGGACAAAGATACTATACTGGAGAGTAGTATGCGTAATCTCAGAAAACTTCTAACTTTGCTTATATACTCTGAGTTACACATTTATTAAGAAGTTAGGACAAGTAAATTGTCAAAATATACTAAGCAGTATGATCTTGTTGATTTTGTTTCATTTTAAGCTCAATTTTCATTTTCAAGGAGAATTGAAAGTTAAAAATAGGTATATGCCCACTTTTAATCATCTCTCTTTCAAGAGTTTATATTACATTTCAAGCTACCAAGAGGACCTTCCCTGTGCATTTTTAGCAAAGAACAATTGTATCCCTTTGGAATTATTAGGCCCTGACAGCTATATATAAAATTGAAATAATGGGATTTGGCATCTGAGAGCTTCTTAATCTTCTTTCATCAATATTGCTATAATAATCGAAAATGTCAAGTTAAAATGATTGCAAGCTGCAGACATCTGTCACTTATAATCATAAAAATTAAGCTATGATTACTAAATGTATGCATCATTTCCAAGCCTGTTATAGAAAGCATATTTGCAAAGCTTAGAAAAGTGTGTATCATTTTGTAGTGATTATATATAAAGAAGAAAGATGACACTAACTTACAAAGAGAATTTAAAATGTTCCTCAAATAGTTGAAAAAGTGTGGTACTCATGTATTGATGGTCAAAAATACGTTATGGTACTTGAATAATTTGGGGAACTGGATAATAAAATGAATCACAACAGTATGAGCCTTGGGAGTGAGAATCTTGCTTTTGTTTCTGATCTCCAGTCACACAAATAAGAAAAAAAAAGAAAATTTCTACTTATAGAAATTCACGGATCCCAGTGAGGTCTTTTGAGAATGTGTTAACATAATTTTTAATTTTTTCCACTTATTTGTTTTTCTGGTACATGATACCTTTTTGAAATTTTATATTCTAATTGTCTATTGTTAGTGTTAAGATGTGATTTATTGTTATATACTAAAGTTTTCATAGCCAGCAGATTTTTAAAATTTTTAAATAATTCTAACAGCTTGTTCTTAGTTTCTGGTTTCTCTGTATGTCATCATATTGTCTGAGAATAATAGCAGTTTTATTTCTGCATTTCCAATTTTAAATCTCATACTACTGTCTACTATTTTTATCTTGCTGATTTAGACATTCAGTACTAGTTTAATCAGAAAAAAAGCGTTCATAGTCATCCCTGTTTTTATTTATTTCTAATATAAAGAGAATGCTTCTAACAATTCTCAATCAAATGGCAGATGTTTAATAAATTTTTGGAACCTCATTTTTAGCTTAAGTATGTAGCTCTCTACTCTTAGTTTAAGAAATTTATTATTACCATTATTAAAATGATTTCTGCCAAGAACCTGAATGAACTTGAAAGCAGATGTGTCCCCAGGAAAGGCACAGATCAAAGCACAGCCCTGACTGACATCTTGATTGTTCCATTTTGAGAAGACAATGAAATTGGTGCTTGGACTTCTGACCCACAAAAACTATGAGATCATAAATTCTTGTTGTTTATGTTCCTTTCCTTGCTAATTCCTAATATTGGTAAGCAGCAAAGATAACTAATCTTGAGTAAACTCTGGCAGTTGTGACTTTGAAGCAATTTTTCTGTTTTATCTAAGTTGTCAGATATAAGGGCTTAGAAATGTGCATTCTCTGTATTGCCTTACTGTATGTATGGTCAGTGTCCGAAGGACCTTTCATGAGATTCCCACTTCTATCTATATTTTTAGTTTGCTTATTTTCTTTTGATTTTTGGTCACTCTGAAGAATGTTTTATCATTTTGTCAATTTCAAAGAAACAGCTTTAGTTTATATTGATATTATCTATTATTTTTATTTTTTCAATTTTATTGACATTTTTGAGATACAAAAATTGTACATTTAAGGTGTAAAACTTAATGTGAAGCATGTATATATTGTGAAATAATGACCAGAATTCATCAAAGTATGAATTGACTCAATATTTAACCATTTGTGTGTGTGTACATGTTGAGAAGATTTAATTTACCATCTATCGTCTTAGCAGATTTTAAGAATAGTACAGTGTTATTAACTATAGTCACCACATTGTACATTAGATCTCCAAAACTTATTCATCCTGCATAACTGAAAACTTTTCCCTTTGACCAACATTACTCCATTTCTCCCTCCCCTCATTCCCTGGTAATGACCATCCTTCCAAGTCTATGGGTTTGACTATTTTAGATCCTACATATAAATGAGATCATTCAGTATTTCCCTTCCTGTGTCTTATTTTCCTTATCATAGTGTCCTTTAGCTCCATCAATATCACAAATAAGAGAATTTTCTTTCTTTTTCAGGGCTAAGAAATATCCCAATGTATGTGTATATGTTTTTTTTTTTTTACTGTATTCAACTGTCATAGGACATTTATTTTTTTTTTATTTTTTTATTTTTTTTTATTTTTGGGACAGAGAGAGACAGAGCATGAACGGGGGAGGGGCAGAGAGAGAGGGAGACACAGAATCGGAAACAGGCTCCAGGCTCCGAGCCATCAGCCCAGAGCCCGACGCGGGGCTCGAACTCACGGACCGCGAGATCGTGACCTGGCTGAAGTCGGACGCTTAACCGACTGCGCCACCCAGGCGCCCCTGTCATAGGACATTTAGATTGCTACTATGAATGTGGGAATCTGCATTTATATCTGTTATACACTTACTTCTGTAAAATTTTGATTCAATTTGCTACTTCTTTCTAATTTCTTAAGGTGGAAGCTTACACCGATGAATTGAGACCTCTCTCCTTCTCTAACGTAGGCATTTAATGAAGTAAATATTATTATATACACTGCTTTAGCTGCATCCTACACAACTGGATATGTTACATTTTCATTTTAGGTTTCCTTTGTGACCAATGTGCTATGTTTCATGCTGAAATATTTGAGGGGTTTACAGACATCTTTCTGTTATTGATTTCAGGTTCAATTTGTAATGTCCCTTAAATATGCATGATGCAATTTCAATTCTTTAACATTTGTTGAAGTTCATTTTATTGCATAGAATACTTTTTAACTTTTAAATTTTCTTAATGTTGAGAGAGAGAGGGAGAGAGAGAGAGAGAGAATGAGTTGGGGAGGGACAGAGAGAGAGGGAGACACAGAATCCGAAGCAGGCTCCAGGCTCTAAGCTGTCAGCACAGAGCCTGAAGCGGGGCTTGAACACATGAACCATAAGATCATGACCTGAGCCGAAGTTGGATGCTTAACTGACTGAGCCACCCAGGCGCCCCAGTTTTCAACTTTTATTTTCAGTTCTATGAGTTTTTTTGTTCCTTCGTGTGTTTTTAAAATGTTATGTCCAGGTGGATAAACACTTAATAATTCTTAGGTTTTCTTGCAGAACGAATCACTTTATCATTATGGAATGACCCTCTTTATCACTGATAAGAATTCCTTCTTCTGAAGCCTACTTTGACTTTCTATAGCTACTCTAGCTTTGTTTTGACTAGTGTTGGCCTTATACATATATTTATATCATCTTTTTACTTGTAAATTTACTTTGTCTTTATACTTACAATTGGTTTCTTGAATACAGCATAGTTTTGGCTCTTAATTTACTTATCCAATCTGATAGCCTCTGTCTTTTATTGCGTATTTAGACAATTTATATTTAAGGTAAATTTTATAGGTGAGATTAAAATCTGCTACCTTCATGGTTATATTCTATTTAATCCATATGTTCTATGCTTTTTCTTTTTTTCTGCCATCTTTTGGGTTGAGAATTTTTATTAACCCACTTTATTTTCCCTATTTGTCTATTATTTTATCGATATATAATTCACCTAACATAAACTGTGTTTGTAAAATGTACAAATTGATGGTTTCTACTTTACCAAAAAGTAGTGAAACCAGCCCTGCTATTGAATCCCAGAAGAATATCCCCCACCTAAAAAGAACCCCATATCCATCAGCAATCACTTCCCATTTGGTCATGCATAGTAACTGTGCACTTTCAGGAGACCTAGATTCCCAGGAATATATTGAAGCTTTTAAAATCCCCTTATGGAAGGCTCATTCCTCACTTATTTATTTATCTGTTATTTTTTTTTTAAGTTTATTTATTTAGAGAGAGTACGCAGGAGAGGCAGAAAGAGAGAATCCCAAGTAGGCTCTGCACTGTCAGTGCGGAGCTCTATGCAGGGCTCAAACTCAACACACTGTGAAGTCACGGTCTGAGTCAAAATCAAGAGTCAGATGCTTAATGGTCAGAGCCACCCAGGTGCCCCCTCAGCTTTTTAGTTTAAGTGTTTTATCAACTTCTTGTTTGCCTCAACTGTTTTCACCACACCAGGCAGTTGCAAAAATGAACAATCACCACTGATAATTTTTAGCGACCATCTCAGAGAAAAGCTTTTTGTAGTTAAGTACGCTCTGCATTAGGTCAAATAAAAACAACCTCTGAGAACGGGAGTTTCTGGTGAACTGCCAAACAGATCAGATCATAATCATTCTTGTGGATGTGGTTTGCAGGAGCTCCACACCCTTTTTGCCCCATCCAGTGGCTGCTAAAATGCTGTTTTTCATGGCTAATGTGATTGTGAGATTATTGTTTTCAAGGCTGCTGTAGATCCAGTCAGAGAGGGACTGAACTTAGGCAAGTTAAAACACTTTTATGGTATTTTCTACTCTTACCAAGTGATTTTTACAACTTTTTTTTGCAGGGTTCTTACGTCTTTTATGAAGGATCAGATTTTCAGAGGCCATTATCTCATCATTCCTTCTGATCAGATCAGATCAATATTATTTTCATCTGTCTTTTAAAAAAAAATTGACTGGCTACGGTTTACATCTATAATTAATCAGAGCCTATAATAAAATGAAATTATATCTCTCTACAGATAACACAAAGCTTTATGACAATATATTCACATTCCTCCCTCCCATTTTTATACTACTGTTGTCATATTTTACATTTCCATATGCAATTTTTATATTTGCATACATTTTGCATTTCATTTCCATATGTAAAGTAGACCTATAGCTCTTTGGCACTTAGTGTTTATAAGCCTTTTAAAGGGAGGGGGCAAGGGGTGCAGTGCAAAATAAGTACAAACTTCTGTTGTACTTACTAAGCTTCAGTCCATCTCGGGGTAGGATCCCCATGCTCTCCCACAACCCTCTCTAAGTCTGCATCCAGGATGTATTCCTGTCCCTCCCTCAGGAATAGAAAGTTTTCTGTTTCCTTCCACCAGCTGCAATAGGATTTAGCCTGTGTCCAAGGGCTGACAGTGTTTGTTGTCCTTCACTTAGCAATGTATGGCTTTTGATCCCTGAGAAAGGTAGGGGAGAAGGATGTGGAAAGCCTTCAAGTCTTTCCCACAGTGGCCGGAGTTCCCCTCCCTGAGGCCTGCACTATGAATTGTGCTTTCTCAGGACTCTCGCTTTCCCTGAACTTTTTGTGATCACTTGGAAATGTCTGTGAGGAGGTTTTGTCTGTCACTCCAGGTGCTTGTCTATATTCTCTCAATAGCCTGTATTCAACCTTTAGAAATTTGTTAAATTTAGAAATTAGCTGGATTTTTTGATCTGCCCAACAGTATCTGCTGTAGGAAAGAAAGTCCTGGCATCTTGTCTCTTTTGGAAGCCTCTATCTTTCCTCAGATCTCAGGAGGGTTAGTTACCCTGTGACCCCACTTTTCTGATAGAGTCAAGAAAAGTTATGCTTTTGCAGAAGTGGGGACAAGGTAGAATGATGAATTCATCCTACTTCCCACACTTGACATCCTAAACAGAACATGAAAGTGGGGATTAAGTTATTTTCAACATCTGGTCTTTTTCACAGTATCCTGCTCCCTGCTCATGTTTTCAAAGACCTCTTTTATAATCTTTACAAATATCACATATAAATATTTGTAATCTCAGATCATTTTAATATTTTCTGTTTATTTATAGTCTAATACTGTTCTTTATTAGTCTATTACTTCAGTCTTGATCATTTTGTTCATATGGAGGAGATGACTCTTTCAGATCATCAGCATTGCCTTTGAGAACTAGGGTAGAGCTGAATCAGAAAGGGGTGTATGGGTGGAAAATAATCATGTGAGAAAAGAGACCTGGGTTTCCTGTGTATGAACACCCCATGTGCATATGAACTGAGGTATACCCAGATGTTCAAGGAATAAATGGATAAATTATTCAGCTAATCCAGTAAAGACTATAAAGAGCACAAAACCAAATGCCTCTCTCAGTTAAGGCCATAAGTTTTATATAACATTTATATGAACTCAGAAATAAAGAATGAAAGAGTAGTAATAAACCATGAAAGACCATTTACCCAAAGGAATTGAATAACCTGGAAAAGTTATGATGCCTTTTGGGGTACAAAGTTACATGTCTCCCACCCACCCATGCGTGTCTTAAGTAAAATGATTTCAGATACAGAAAAATAAAGAATATTTATGCACATATAATTTGTAATTCCAATTTAAATGGGGTATTCTAAAACTTGATTAATCACTGACAGCATAAACTTTGGTGATATTAGTTTTTCTTTTTAATTTAATTTATTATATATGAATTATATATTTAATTCAATTTCAAGAACACTTGTTTTGTGAAATTATTCTCATGAAATCACCTTTCTATTATGGTTTCTTTTTATTAATAATGTGATAGCATCCACATCAATAATATTAATATTATTCATTTTAAGTTTTTTAATCCTCATTCCTGTTCTCTTTTCTTTATAATATTCCCTGGAAACAATTCAGTTTGGCAATATCTCATTTTTTCTTCTGGTTCAGAAAATTAAATTCTGGCATTAATTGCAACTTTTTCACTTTTTAATAGTGATTATGCCTTTCATAAGACCCTCAGTTTATACATGAGTAGTATTCTAGCTGCAACCTGATGTTTCTTCCTGCCCTTTGCAATTTGTTATTTTCTAAAAACAACATTGAGGCAATAAAGCATATGCTTTCTTCATTAGAGATACATAATGTGTTTTTTTATTTCAAATTCTAACTCCATTTGTCTATCAAGAATCCCTAAGCAACTTTATATTAAAGATTTACTGCTTTATTTTCATCATGTTGTCAGAATATAATTTTATATAACACTGCTTTCTCAGATTTCGTGTCCTCAAATTTTTATCTGCACTTTCATCTTTAATAGAGGTGCAAGAAAGTTTCTCTTTATTGTGAACAATTCAGAGTTTGCTGCTTTTACGTCTTTGTTTGAATATTATCTTTAGTTGAAGGAATATGTTTTTGTAAGTAGAAAAATACTGTTATTTTCTGTATCAATTTATATTGCAGATAGGTGTTTAAAGATTGTTTCCCATGTTAAGAATTAAAGGAAACAAATTGACCTGAGAGGATAGTAACCCTCAGTGAGAATTTTTACCTAAACATGATTAACATAAAATTTAAGCAGGCTCCCTGTGTCTTTGCCTGCACCTGTTTTATGCACCCTTTACCAAAGTTTCCTTTCTAGACTCAAGCACTGTAATTTGAAGAATTCCTTTTCATCACATTTTTTGAGTAGTTTTACTTTTGCTTTATATTTATTGTGATTTAAAATATAGTATTGCCTAAATATAAGACTTGTTGGAAGCATATTAAGTCTCTTTGTTACCTCATTTTTAGCTATGGTTTTACTTGACCAAAATATTACAGGAGGAGCAAAGAGATCATCGTCTACTTAGAGACCTATTTCCTAATATTGGCTACACAATGAAATCATCCAGGGAGCATTAAAAATAATACTGATTATGGTGTCTCCATGATGTCTCCTCCTCTCCACTCATTCTCTTTTAATTAGTTTGAGGCATAACTAGAAAATGGGAACTTGTTAAAGTTCTCCAGGAATTCTAATGCACAGCTGAGGTTGAGATCCACTGGTTTGGAGTAACACAATTTTCCTATGCAGAGTTCTGAATAATAGCCAGGGTATCCAAATAACTTCAAGAGTAAGGTATTTTCTCTAACTTATATTTTCTGTAATTCTTGTCATTTTACAATGAGCTTGTGTTATTTTTTGAAAGAAAGGGAAATCATAAAAATAGTTTAAAGGTTCTAAGCTAGGAGTCAGTAAACTCTTCATATAAAAGTTACATAGTAAATATTTTAGGCTTTCAAAGCCACTTCGTCTCTGTGTTCATTGTTAAACTCTGCCACTGTGGCATGACAGGAGCCATAGAACATACATGAACAATCGTGTCCCATAAAGTTTTATTTACAAAAATATGCAGCTGGCCAGGTTTGTTCTATACACTGCAGTTTGCAAGCCCTGTTATAAATTGTTATTGATCTTTGGGAAAAAAATATGAACTCAACAGATAAATTCAGGATTGCTTAAAGGTCTTCCTCTTAGTCTCTTTTGCAGTTCATTAAGTTTTTTTTTTTTTTTTCTGAAAACCAACTATGATAACATATACCTGATTTCTTCATATTCCTATGATTTTGGGCTTTCCTCCATATTCCTATGAGTTTGGCTTTTCCTTTGCTTCCACTGGCTTTTAAGACAATATCAAAAATGTGATTTTTCAACTGAGGGAAATAAAATTATCTTTATTTTTTATGTTTATTTATTTATTTTGAGAGACAGAGAGAGAAAGGGGTGGGGGGAGAAAACACAAATGGGGGAATGGCAGAGAGACAGGGAGAGAGAATCCTAGGCAGGCCCACGCTGTCAGCACAGGGCCAGATGTGGGACTTAATCCCACAAACTGAGATCATGACCTGAGCTGAAATCAAGAGTCAGATGCTTAACCGACTGAGCCACCCAGGCACCCCAACAAAATTATCTTTCTATAATCTCTATCCACTCTACATACCATAACTCAATTAGGTATGATAAAACTGAGATCATTTAAATTCCCAAATTTAGCAAACAAAAGGCCCTATAATGACATATTCAGTAAACAACAAAAATAGAAGACAGCATTCTAACCATTAATGCTATATTAATTAGCATTTCCTTACTATCCCAAATAATTCTACCACATTGTACTTTTTCTTTTTTTAATTTAACATAAGCTTTTATTTGAATTAAAATGTTATTTCATTATTCAACTGCTTTTAAAATAGTTAAATTCCTATAGAATCTTTCATTCTTTATCAACACCTCCTGTGTTTATCAGAATTCCTTTTTTTTTTTTTTTAAGTGGGCTCCACAATGCAGGGCCTGAACTCAGGACCCTGAGATCAAGACCTGAGCTGAGATCAAGAGTCAGACACTTAACTGCCTGAGCCACCCAGGCGTCCCAGTGCCTTTTTTCTTTTTTTTTAAACAATGTGTCTTTTTTTTTTTTTAAGTTTATTTATTTATTTTGAGAGAGGCAGAGACAGCACAAGCGGGGGAGGGGCAGAGAAAAGGGAGAAAGAATCTCAAGCAGGATTCCTGTCAGTGCAGAGCTCCACATGGGGGAATTGAAGTTATGAAATTGTGAGATAAGCACCTGAGCCAAAATCACGAGTCAGACGCTAAAAAGACTGAGCCGCCATGTGCCACTAGCTTAATTCTAATACAGATTTCTGCCATTCCCTGCAAGTATTAAATGGAAAAAGAGTAAAATTAGTGTATATTTTCACGTCTAAAGATAACTAATACCTACTCAGGAGCCCACCTTATGGAATGACTTTTTAAATTTTGCTGCTTTACTCTGTCTCAGACGTGTTACTGTCTGGACAAATTCCTAATACGCAAGATAGCATGCTGTGCTATTTCACGCAGTGCTTACACTTTTGAGTTCTGTTTAGTTGATATGTGATCCCTGCTTTTTTACATATGAGGGCTCCCTTAACTATTTGATTCTTTTTAAAAAGTTTAAATTAATGCAAAATGGTATGTTCAAATTGTTTCTTCATTTAACATATTAACACATTAATAGTAGCATATTTATGTATTACTGAATTTTTCAACTTTTTCCTTGGAATTTTTTTCTTCCTGAATAATTGAAAGTAAGCCTAATAAGGTGTGCACTGCTTTAAGAAGCCCTTATATCTGAAAAACAATATAATCATTAATTGCTTTTCTCCTTCCTTTTTTGGTCTAGTTGTTTATGAATGCAAAATTTCTAATACTTCTCAAGAATGCTCTATGAGTAATTTGTTCTAAGTGATTAATTGCTGTTATTTTTAATTACCTTTCTTTATTTGCCTCCCTAATTTCTATCCCTGCTGTAAAATCTTGGGTAAAGTCCATTATTTTTCAATGATTAAGCATATGCTCCAGGTATATACTGCCATTGGAATAGCTTAATCGTTATTATATTGAATGCTGATTTTGACTATCGAACATTAAGAGATTCCCAAGAATTTTTTCTACTAAACAGCTTTTGAAAAGTATCATTATTAGGTTCTTTGGATTCTAATTATTGCAGTTCTGAATAAATAGCCTGTGATGCAAGTTAAAGCCTATGGAACATTGAGATGAATATGTATGGTCATAAACATTTCCTTAAACCAGGAAATGTTAGGGTGATGATTCAGATCAACCTCAAAACAGTAAAATAATAGATTATTTTCTGGTAATATCTGCTAAGGAAGCATACTGGCATCTTTGATTTATTTAAATAGACATGTTATTCTGAGGTATATTCCTAAAAGATTTATTTAGAAAATGAGTATTCGACTGCCCACTTAGGAGGCTTTTGAAAATGTGTGAAAACGTTTGTGACTAACAGTACTGAGGAATAGAAAAGGTTTCTAGAAGATGGTGGCTAGGGCCAGAGGTAGAAAACACCTTGCAACAAGTATTTGCTGCACAAAGAATTGTCCCTCTAAGAAACCAACAATTCCCCATGTGGGAATCACTGATACAAGTAATGAGTAGTTAATATACTAGGGTGTCACCAGGTTTCCATGACTACATGGAACACAAAGTACTGTTGTATTTTCGTGTATGAAATAATTGGGAATTGGCAAATTGCCTTTATGCTCCCCCAACTCCAGGTTTTTTATGATCATGTCCATTAGTGAGGAACACTGATTTATCACTTCTTGAATTTCTATACAGAGATATATTTAAAAAAATATGGCAGAAGTGCTACTAGGTTCTCTATTGGGGAGGAGAAGTGATATGTTTGACATGTTTAGAAAAAGGAACTGAGAATGTGCCTTCATTTCTCATAGATTTGTAAATCTAACTTTTAAAGGGGTGAGTTTTGGTGTACTTCACATGTGGTAAATTTAAATAGTATTACCCCTCAGGGAAGACTTGCAGTTTTAAGTTCAAACATGGGAGTTTGAAGTTGAAGTGTCATTAGTCAGAGTTACTAGCCACACTTTCTAGTTCAACTTTTGCAGGAAAAACACTGATATTAATTCCACAAATATGACTGAATTTCTAGTAAAGCACAAAATTACTTCACTTGTGAAACTTTTTTTCCCCTGGAGGGTGATAGATAATAAACTGAATACATTGATTACATGGATTATTAGGAGGTGATGAGAGCTGGCAAGCAAAATAAGACATGGAAAGAAAAATATATAGATCAGGCTAAAGTGGGTGTATCTGTAAACAGCATGACCAGGGAAGATCTTATGAAAAATGGAACATTTGAGCAAAAACTGTGAAAATAATTTTTAACTGAAGTGACAGCCTCTTATATAAGGTCAGCAGTGCTATAAAAAGTAATCTAGGAAAATCTAGGAAATATATTGATATACTTATTATTTTGTTAACGGGCATTTTTCTTCAATCTTCATAAGCTTTGAAACATCTTCAATAGTTTTCTTCTTGATTCTTGTTTCTTTTTTTTTTTTTTTAATTTTTTTAACATTTATTTATTTTTGAGACAGAGAGAGACAGAGCATGAACGGGGGAGGGTCAGAGAAAGAGGGAGACACAGAATCGGAAACAGGCTCCAGGCTCTGAGCGGTCAGCACAGAGCCTGACGCGGGGCTTGAACTCAAGGACGGGACCGTGAGATCGTGACCTGAGCTGAAGTCGGACACTCAACCGACTGAGCCACCCAGGCGCCCCGATTCTTGTTTCATCATCCTAAACTTTCTTTCACAGTGATTCTGGTTCATAGGTGGCATACAGAATCCCAGATATAGTTTAATGTTCAATGCTGCTGAGGTAGAAGGTACATATATTTCCAAGTGAATTGAAATGGAAGGGGCCCAATGGGCACATAATTAACTTTAGGAATGTTGATTCAGATACCAAAAAGCAAGTTATTAATTTATTCATTCACGTATCCATCCAACTAACATTAGTCATTTATTCACTATTCCCCAAATAAAAATGTTATGGGAACAAATGGGACTGAGCAGAAAGGCAGAGGTGGAAGGTATGGCATAACCGACAATGTGACCTTTAGGTTAAGATTAAAGAGTCATAAAGAAACTGTCAGATGAACAGTCAAGCCAGTGGGGCAGCAGGTAATGGCGGGAACATACGGGCATAAGAAAAGGCCACAGAAAAGAATCACGAACATGTCTGGAGTGTCAGAGGGAGAGTATAATCACCAATGGCACAATAGTTGGACAATGGGGAAAGGATAGAAGATGAGTCAGAGAAGCAAATTTGTGGAGAGATCTTGAAATGCCTTTTTGGTCAAGCTAAAGATTTTGGATTTTGTCTTCTAAGTTATGGACAGGTTTTTAAGCAGAGATATGGCATGATCAACTTTGTTCTTTATAAAGATAATGCCAATGGCTCCATAGAGTCAATTCATTTGGTTAAGAACAAATATCAATCAAACTGGCTGCTTGGCATCATAGACAACATAACTGGTTGATTGACTGAGTACTTCACATTTTCAGCCAGTTGTTTTGACATGTGTATATAACACTTCAAAATAAAAATATATTCTTAGCATGCCTGATTTAGTCCATAATTTTTTATGACAGCTATCTTTAAGAGTTAATTCCATCATAAAATTATAAGTACAGATTTTAACATACACATATATATATAATGAAATTTCACAGTAAATTCATACAAATATGAAATTTCATATGTATATAAAATCCACATATATATCAAATATACATAATTTTGATATAGATAAGCATTGTGAAGGACATAAGCTGAAAAAATATTAAAAAACAAACAAAAAAGGACACAGTCAAAACTTCTGTAAAGTATAATCACATGCTGTGTTAAGTAGTGGAGGTGAAATGATAAAACAATTTTAGGCTGTATTTTATGTCATCATTTGACTGATAGGATCTTGAACTTCCTCCCTAGTAGTAAATAGGTAATCAATTTATTTTTATCCATAAAAGGTTATGCATTTTAAACTGATCTATGATTTCTGGCATTATTTGTAATAAGTCAATTTGAGCAGGATATTTTATTGAACAATATTATAAAAGAAGTAAACCAAACTAAACCTAGATGTGAGCTTGATGCTAATTTCTGTGTCTACTCCAAGTGGGAGTTATAAGAATAAATAACAGAAATAGTTTTATAGTTTTACTAACAGAAAAAGTTTTCAACACTTCATTTGAAGAAAACAAAAAAAATTTGGGATTATTGTCCTCGTGATGTCCCATATCATCAGAATAGTGAACTGCAAATGAATAGATGGCCAGTTGGCAGAAATGAAAGAGGCTTTGTAGAAAAAGTAAAAGATTGGCCTTGATGTCTGCACAGCTCCCTTCTGACACTTTCTTTTTCTTATTTGCTCCCATATTAACAAAATGTTTTACTTGCCATTTCTTCAGTAAGATATCAACAAGAAACAATAAACAAAACATTGATAAATAAATTATTTTAGTGCATAATTTTTCTGTTATTTCAAATGACTCTGGCTTATAAAAATTTGGAGTGAGGCTCTACCAGATCATGTGTACAAAGCCACTAAACAAATGAAACATAGGGCTGTAATGGAAGTAAGCCATATGGATACCAAAGAAGCAAACAATAAATGACCACTACAAATATGAGTTTTAATAATCCCAAATATCTTTGAGACATGGTTAACTACAGAGACCTCAAGTATTTGATATGTACTCAACTTGTCTCATTAGTCTCCTAATACTGTATAATGGATCCTCTAACAGATTTTAAAACTGAGGTGTCAGGATAGTTCCAATTATTCTTGTTATCTTGGCATAATAATGAATGGCATCCTCAAAAATACTCAATTTGGATGACAAGTTATATGATCATTTATCTATAACGTGTGATACCTTCTCTAACATTTTTTTTTGGCCATCCACTGGCCTTCACCTTTTCCCTAGGGCACTATACATCCCCTTGTTTTGGAAAGTTAGCATTGAGAGCTTTGACTTTCAGATTCAGTTGTATCTATGATTCAAGCATAGTTCTCTTCTTATTTTGATGGGAGTATGTTGGCTGGTAAAGAGGGCATATATAAATTTAAAGCATATCCTTGGCACCAACATGCATGAAATACCAGAATCCATCTGTGGATTTTACAGTGCTAATCGACAGGTGCTATAACTCATAAAATGTTCAGAGTCTACAACAGATAATAAGAGCACCAGATGGGACTTGCCCGACAAGAAACTTCAAAAAGCTTTTCCTTTCTCTCTACAAAATTACCAAAAATATTTACCATAAAATATTATTTGTTATGAGGATAGAAAGCACATGAATTGGAAAGGAATTTAAAAAAAACACAAAAACAAAAACAGCTCATTTAAACTCAGACTTTATAATCTATGAAGTTGGCCTTACAATGTCATATCTAAACTCATGATATTGGGGCACCTGGGTAGCTCAAGTAGTTAAGCGTCTGACTTCGGCTCAGGTCATGATCTCATGGTTCATGAGTTTGAGCCCACATCGGGCTCTATGCTGACGGCTCAGAGCCTGAAGCCTGCTTTGGATTCTGTGTCTCCCTCTCTCTATCCCTCCCTGACTAGTGCTCTGTCTCTCTCTTTCAAAAATAATAAATGTAAAAAAAAATTTAATTTAAAAAATAAATAAACTCATGATATTGCCAAACATGCTTTAAATAGTTATCATGGTATATACGCATATGACATATAAATTATTTATACAAACATGCTATATGTACCTATAAATATAAATGCTTACAACAAAAATATCTTTTAGCATAGCACTTTTCATTCATCAACCCACAACCCAGAAGTAACTATTTTTAACATTTTATATGTCTCTGTATCATATACTTATACTTCAAGGTCAAATGGTAAACATTTTTTATGGACTGTCTTATCAGTACAGGAAGATACAGCTCTCTTACACTGTATCTGCTTCTGTTCTCCAATCTGCTCAAAACAGTCATATCACTAAAGAAATACACATTGTTTTCATTGCTCTGATTATTTTCATTATAGTTTCAAACTGTAGGCTGCAATTTTCATAACTCCACGTAGCATCTAAAATTTATATTTTTAATATCTGTTTACAATGTGTTCTTTAGTAAAAAATCCTCACTTAACTTTTATATCAGTTGTAACTGGGACTCTCTGGGACCCTCATTTTTTTAAATGTTATCAAATCGACTTTATTTTTAGAGGAGTATTAGGTTCACAGCAAAATTGACTGGTAAATACAGAAAGTTACCATATACACTCTTCCCTACATATGCACAGCCCCTCCAAATGGTAACATCCCTCACCTGAGTGACACATTTATTACAATCCATGAACCTACCACAATGACACAACATCACACAAAGTGCATTGATTATATTATGGTGCACTCTTGGTGGTGTACATTTTATGGGTTTTGACAAATGTATAATGACATGGGATCACCATTACAGTAGTACGCAGAATAGTTTAACTGCCCTAAAAATCTGTGCTCTGCCTATTCATCCCATCTTCTCCATTAGCCACTGGAAACCACTGAGCTTTTCACTATCTCCATAGTTTTGCCTTTTTCAGAACACCGTATAGTCAGAATGGTACAGTATTTAGTCTTTTCCGATTGGCTACTTTCACTTAGTAATATGCATTTAAGGTTCCTTTATGCCTTTTCATGGCTTGACAGCTCATTTTGTTGTAGCACTAAATAACATTCCATTGTGTGGACATCCTACAGTTTGTTCACTTCTCACTATTGAAGGACTTGGCTGCTTCCAAGTTTTGGTTTGTAATGAATAGGCTGCTATAAATATTCAGGTGTCTGAAATTACTGTAGCAACTCCATCTTTCTTTAAATTAGTGTTAGCATGGTATATTTTTCTCCACTCATTTACTTTTAACCTATCTTTGGCTTTGTATTAAAGTAGGTTTCTTGTATACAACATATACTGTGTCATGTGTGTTTGTGTTTAGTTTTCTCTGACAGTCTTTTAATTGTTGAATTTAGACCATTAACATTTGAAGTGATTGTTATTATTATTGTTATTTCAGAAACATCATTTTTATTAACAAATGAGGGCCACAATTGATAGCTTCTCAAACAGAAAAAAGACAGTCCCAAGACAACGGAGTGTAAAATTATAGCAGACAGGCTAATTAATACTCTTTGCCCTATTCCTCTTCCTCAGCGCTATCCATTCTGACCTCCTCATAATCCTTATCAAGGGCAGTCATGTCCTCACAGGCTTCAGAAAATTCTCCTTCCCTCATGCCCTCACCCACATACCAATGAACAAAGGGATGCTTGGCACACATCAGGTCAAACCTGTGGTCCAGGTGAGCCCAGGCCTCAGCAATGGTTGTGGTGTTGCTCAGCATACACACATCTCGCTGTACTTTGGCCAGGTCTCCACCAGGTACCCTAGTGGGAGACTGGCAGTTAATGCCAACTTTGAAGCCAGTGAGGCACCAGTCCACCAACTGGATGGTATGCTTGGTCTTGATGGTGACAATGGCAGCACTGACATCTTTGAGAACCACACCACCATTGTATAACAGGCAATAAGCCATGTATTTATCATGTTGAGGGTCACATTTCACCATCTGGACAGCTGGCTCAAAGAATCCATTGGTGATCTCTGCTACAGTAAACTGTTTATGGTAGGTTTTCTCAGCAAAGATAACAGGAGCATATGTGGCAAGAGGGCACCAGATTGGTCTGGAATTCTGTCAGATCAGCATTTAGGGCTCTATCAAATCTGAGAGAAGCAATGATGGAGGACACACTCTGGCTAATATGGTGGTTAAGTTTAGTGTAGGTTGGTGTTCTATATAGAGGTTTCTACCACAAATGTCATAGATGGCCTCCTGGTCTACCACAATCAGAGTGCTCCAGCCGGTATGGGTAGTGAGGATAGAGTGATAGGGCTCAATTACAGCTATGGAAACCTGGGGGGCTCAGTAAATGGAGAACTCCAGCTTGGACTTCTTGCCAGAATTGACAAGAGAGATGTTCTATCAGTAGGGAGGTGAACACAGAACCAGTTACCCTCCAAAGCTGTGTCTTGTGGAAAACCAAGAAGCCCTTAAAACTGGGCTTCTGGTCAGCCGGCTTACAAAAAGTTAGTCCGAGACAGGGTCAATGATCTCCTTGCCAATGGTATAGTATCTTTGGGCATAGTTACTGGCAGCATCTTCCTATCTTTGATGAGCTTCTCAGGGTGGAAGAGCTGGTGGTAGGAGCCAGTGCGAACTTCATCAATGACTGTGGGTTACATGTTTACAAACACTGCCCTGGGAATATGCTTGCCAACACTCATCTCACTGAAGGTGTTGAAAGAGTCATCTCCTTCCCCAATGGTCTTGTCACTTGGCATCTGGCCATCAGGCTGGATGTCATGTTCCAGGCAACAGAGCTCTCAGCAGGCATTGCTGATCTGGACAGCCTGGTCAACATGGATAGAGATACACTCATGCATGATTGAGACTTGTAGGACTCCTCGGGACTGGAGGAGGTGAGGGGATGGCAACAAGGATCTCCCACTGAGTCTGGAGGAAAAGTAGTAGAAGTAATTATTGATATAGTTGGATAGCATCTTCCATGTTTGTAATTTTCTTTTCTTTGTCCTATTCTTCTTTTCTTTTGTCCCTTCTCCACCTCTTTTTCTGTCTTCTCTGGTTTTAGTTCAATATTTTATATAATTCCACTTTCTTTCCTGAATTTGCATATTAACATGCTTGTTTCATGAAATATTTTTGGTTTCCTTAGAGTTTGAAATGCACATTTACAATGAGGCTGGGTCAAATTCAAATACATTATGTAATCTCATCAATACTGCAGGAGCCTTATAACAAAATATTCCCAATTCCTCCTTTCTGTCCCTTATAGAATTGCTGTCATTCCATATTCCAGCATTTATCCATATGCTATAATTTCGGTAGAGTTTGTTAGATTACTTGAACAAACAAACAAGTCAAGTAAGAGTAAGAAAACTAAAAGATTTTATTTCACATTCATTTATTTTTTTTCCCCAGGCTTTCCTTTTTTAATGAAAGATAAAGTTTTATACCTTTGGAGTTTTCTCCATGAAGAAATTATTTTGCCAATTCTTTCAGTAAAGGTCTGCATTATTTTCTTTCTCTTTGAAGAGCTTCTTTTACCATTTCTTGTTGATTAGATAAGTTGTCCAAGAATTTTCTCTATTTTTTTTTCTTTTGGCTTCAGAATGCATTTCTCTTTATTTGGATTTGAATGCATTTCAATCATGCGGAATTGAATGTTTGTTTTCTTTCAACACATTAAAATTTCATTTCACTGTCTTCTGGCTTGTATGATTTCTGACAAGTCTGCTTTAATTCTTATGATTTTTCCTTTCTAGGTAGGGTGTTTTTACTCCTATTCTGGCTTCTTTCAAAATTTTTTTCTGTCTTTGGTTTTTGTACCTTAACTGTGATACACCTGATTGTAGACATTTTACTATTTATCCTGGTTGGTTCTCTGAGCTTTGTGGATTGCTAGTTTGGTGTCTGTCATTAATTTTGTCAGTTTTCAAAATTTTTATAAATTTTCAGTCATTATCACTCCAATTTTTTCTTCTGCTTTGTTATCTTTCTTCTCATTTTGGTATTCCCAATTATATATAAATTACTCTTTTGAAATGTCCCACTATTTTTAGACATTCTGCTCTGCTTTTTTTTACTGTTATTATTCATCCTTCTTTCCTTTGCACTTTTTTGGGGGAGTTATTGTTGACATATCTTCAAGCTCACTTACTCTTTCCTTAACGTTATCCAGTCTACTGATGAATCCATCAAAGGTATTTATCATTTCTGTTACAGTGTTTGATTCCTAGTATTTTCTTTTTTTAAAAAATATTTTTAATGTTTATTCATTTTTTTTGAGAGACAGAGAGACAGCCTGAGTTGGGAAGGGACATAGGGAGAGGGAGGGAGACATAGAATCCAAAGCAGGCTGCAGGCTCTCAGCTGTCAGCAGAGAGCCCAACATGGGGCTCGAATTCATGAACTGTGAGATCATGACCTAAGCTGAAGTCGATGCTCAACTGGCTGAGCCACTCAGGTGCCCCAAATTCCTAGTATTTTCTTTTTATTTTTCTTAGAGTGTCCATCCTTCTGCTTACATTACTAATATTTTCTTCTATGTTGCCTGCTTTTTTCCATTGGAGTCCTTAATATATTAATCATAGTTATTTTTTTTCTTTTCAAAATTTTTAAATGTTCATTTATTTATTTTTGAGAGTGAGAGAGAGAGTGGGATCAGGGGAGGGGCAGAGAGAGAGGGAGACAGAGAATTCAAAGCAGGCTCTGTGCCATCAGTGCAGAGCCCAACAAGGGGCTCAAACCCATGGACCATGAGATTATGACCAGAGCTAATGTCAGAGGATTAACTGATTCTGCCACCCAGGTGCTCTTTTCAAATTTTTATTTAAACTCTAGTTAGTTAACATACTGTGCAATATTGGTTTCAGGAGAATTCAGTGATTCATCATTTACATATAACACCCAGTGCTCATTACAAGTGCCCTACTAATACCCATCACCCATCTAGCCCATCCCTCACCCATCTCCCCTCCATCAGGTCTCAGTTTGTTTTCTATCTTTAAGAGTCTCTTATGGTTTCTCTCCATCTTCACCCCCCCATATGTTAATCTGTTTTATTTCTTCAATTGCACACATAATCATAGTTATTTTAATGTCCTCTGTAATAATTCCAAAATCTATACTGCATGTAAGTCCAGTTTTGATGCTCACTTTGGATCATCATCTTCATTTTCTTCTTGCTTTTTAGCATGACACTTGTTTTATTGAAAGGTGAATCTAAAATATTAGGTAATTCAGTTGGCAGTTGGGCTCTACTTAAAGTTTACTGCAGCTGTATGTGCCAGGGGCTTTAGTTTCTTCTTGTGTCCTTGTTTTTGTCTCTCCTGTTGTCTTCTGGCTTTCCTAAAAACTCCTTCTTAAATAGAGGCTGAGCCCTGCAGCAATTTTAGTTATCATCCACTGTTATTATACCATGCTGTTGTTAATGTCATAGTAAAACGTGGAATAGAGAAGCATTCTATTATGTTATGATTACATTTTAGTCATAAAATGCAGATGGTCTGTGTCCCTGGGTTATTACCTTCAAAAGAGTTTTGTTGATTTTATTTCCTACCTCAGGACAGACAGGAAGGTTAGAGAGGGCTGGAGTCAAAGAAATGCCCTTTCCCACAGATGTGATAAGTCTCTAGAAAAAAATCTTTTTTCTTGGAAACCTGGCCTTTATTATGAAGAATGCTCTGGACATATTGCAAAATGTTTCATTTTCCCCTCCCTTCCCAGAGACATGAGGTGATTTTTGTTTTGGCTCTTTACATTAAGTTCCTTGTGAGGGTCTTGGAGATAAACCCCACAGAAGGAGACCGTCCAAAGAAGTATGACCTCAAGGAGATTCTCATTTCACTGTAGTCTGCACACAGTCTGTATCAATGTGTCAATATTACCAGTAAGTATTCTTACCAGTTTATGGCTTCAGCAGCTTCTTTCCAGGGAAAGGGATCTCAATTCTGGTTCTGTGTATTTGCTTATTTCTCTAGATTTTAAGGTGGATGGTTGTTTTTTGACCTCTATTCTCTGATGGGCTCAAAAAAAGTCATTGATTTTCAGTTTGTATAACTTTTTTCCTACTCTAAGTATGGTAATGATGACTTCTAGCATTTTACATGTCGGAGCTGATGTTCATTTCCTCTGGATTTTTTTTTATAAAGCAATTGAATTCATTTTCCTTGAATGCCCTTGTGCTTGTTCTAGGAAGGCACCTACACAAGTTGTACTACAGGCCTCAGTGTTGGTTGTGTTTCCAAGTAAGTTCCACTCTGAGTACAATCACCTCTTTATAAAATGACAGACCCTTTCCTGGGACCACTAGGCTGCTACAGTCTTCTCCCTCTTGTTTTCTCTAACCATTATTGGTGGTGGATTACATCCACTGGGGAATCACAATTTCATAGGAAGCAAATAGAATCATGTGCTTGCCTACATTTTTCATTTTAAAAGATTTTTTAAATGTTTATCTATTTTTGATAGAGACAGAGTGTGAGCATGGGAGGGGCAGTGAGAGGGAGACACAGAATCAGATACAGGCTCCAGGCTCTGAGCTGTTAGCACAGAGCCTGATGCAGGGCTTAAACTTGGGAACCATGAGGTCATGACCTGAGCCAAAGTCGGATGCTTAACTGACTGAGCCACCCAGGCGCCCAATCTACTTTTTCATTTTAAAGTATTTTGTTGGAAAATACATGTTTCTTTCATAAAGTAAACAAACTTTGACTACTGTGATTCACAAATTACACATTTACTGATTATTTTAATATATAATGTTGTCACTGAAAAGCATGTTTTTAGGTATATAATAAATATTTTATAATTATCTATATTATACATATATGCATATATAGTGTATATATTCATACTTTATATTCAAAGAAATACTTGATATTAACTTAGTGATATAAAAAATGAAATTATGAAAAGAATCTTTAACTTAGCAATGTGTTTCTCATTTTGTTTTCTTTTGGTTTTGTGTTACTGAACCTGAATTGAAGTCATTTTCCTATGTTTTATGACAACACAGACAGTTGCTATGGCAAATAATTTAATGTCACAAATCTCAACACAAAATTAGAAAATCATATTACCACTAGTAAAACCTTTTGTCTATACACAAAGACCTCAGTTATTAATTCTGTCACCACTGATATTTTCTGTCATCTCAAAAAAGTTATTAAAGTTGAATAGGCCTCATAAAAAATCAAAGAGATGAAGAGTACTTATAGAAGGGTAGTTGTATTTAAATACAAATAGTTTTGAAAATTGGTAATCATAGTGAACAATGCTGTCAACAAAACCGGTAAAGAGATTTATGTTACTATTTTGGATTTACTAATAGATAACTGTCAAGTACTTGAAAACAAGTGAGATGTCATGGAAATGCATTAACCACACTGCATTGACTCCATATAAGCCTTCTAAGTGAAAAAACTCCCTCAAATAGACAATCAAGGTGTCAATTTATATTTGAGTCTACCACAGTTTTAATATTCCCTGTAAGTGAACTTCATATCAACAGAGAGAGTAGAGAAAATAAAAGCATTATTCATTATTTGTGTTTGTTCTTATTAAAAAGAGTAAACCTTTCGTTTTCATATCCTGCCTGCAGGATTCCATTTTCCCTTTTTCTTTTTATCTGTTATTCCAGGTTATACATTTTTGAAATTCAGTCATGTATATATTTATTTTAAAATATAGACAAATTTCTGTGTTTTTCAATGTTTATTTATTTATTTTGAGAGATAGAGGGTGAGAGAGAATGAGAATGAGCAGGTAAGGGGCAGAAAGAGAGGGAGAGAAAGAGAATCCCAAGCAAGCTCCACACTGTCAGCACAGAGTCCAACAAGGGCTAGAACTCACAAACTATGAGATCATGACCTGAGCTGAAATCAAGCATCAGATGCTTAACTGACTGAACCACTCAGGTCTCCCATGAAATACAGTCATGTATGTTCTAAATTTCAATAACAGTATTATTGGGGCCCCTGGGTGACTCAGTTGGTTAAGTGTCTAATGATCATGGATCAAGTCCTGTGTTGGGTTCCAAGCTGAGCATGGAAACTGCTTAAGATTCTCTCCCTCTCCCTCTACCACTAGTGCTCTCTCAATCTCAAAAAAACAAAAAACAAAAAACAACCCCCCCCAAAACCCAGCATTATTCAATACACTCATCATTCAAGCAACAATTATTTATCAGTTGCCTCCTATGTCCCAGGCAGTCCTTTAAGCAATGAAGCATTACAAATGAATAAGACAAACTCATTGAGCTTTATTAAATACAGAGAAAATTTAAAATGTGTTCAATGAGTGCTTAAGAAAAATATTTTATAACTAGTCCAAAAAGCTTAGCATATTTCAGAAATCAGAAATTCTCATATCACAATGCAATAGTACTAGATTTTAATGAAAACAATTGAACAAACCCTACCACTCTTTCACTAATAACATTAAAATCACTTGGAAGTCAAAAAAATATCAAAAGGTCTATTTAACCAATGAAAAAATAAAATCTGTAAGAAAAAATAACTTACTAAATAATGGAATGGAGAAAGCTGTGTATAACAACTTGTACGCTGTTATTTTGTACTATATGGTGATCCATAAACATAAATGCTATATCCAAAAAAAAGAGAGAGAAGAAAAAAAAGACGCAATATCTCAAGAATAAAGTCAATTTAACTATTTAGAAGAAGTATAGACAAAAAGCAGTGAGCAGTAAGGGGAGAATAAGAATGCCAAAAGCATTATTAGGTAAATTAGAAATTGCAAAAACAGTAGGAATGCTATGACAATGTCACCTGACCAAAAAACAAACAAAACAAAATGGTACAAATTCCTTCAGTTTTTAATAAAAATCTGAATGAAGAAGGAAATAAATTTTAAAAATAACAGTAATAACGTATTTAAATACATGTGTATCCTTTATGTGGTATGTCTTTGAAGAAGTATTCCCTAATTTTTTGTGGCATTATGTTTATTTTTCTGAAAAAAGGAGCTTAATATCTGTCAGTAATAGACTTAGAAATATTGTTGTCTTTAAAAATATAATTTATAGAAATATCAAAGAGGGCACAAATGTAGTCACTAGTTTTTAAGCATAAGTGTTTATGGCATCATTTTGTAGCAAATATACCATAGTTACTATAGCATAATTATAATAGGTACATATTTATAAATAGCAAACTCTATGCTAAAAATAATGTTCAATAGCTAAAATTTTACTGTAAATTTTACTTAAAAGAATTTATCACCATAAATTACAATTTCATACAGTGAAAGTGGAAAGTGGAAATATATTAAAACAGTTCATTAGTAATGTTTGAGAGAATATTTTTTTAATGAAAATCTGTCACTGTTATTCTTCTGCTTATGTCCAAAAACATGGAATTAAGGGGTGCCTGGGTGTCTTAGTCAGTTAAGCATCTGACTCTTGATTTCAGCTCAGGTCATGATCTCATGGTCATGGGACTGAGCCCCACATCAGGCTCTCCACTGGGTATGAAGCTACTTAAGATTTTCTCTCTCTCTCCCTCTGTAAGTTCCCCACTTGCAAGTGCTTTCTCACTCTCAAACACAAAACAAAACAAAACAAAACAAAACACAACAAAACCCCCAAAAGGCATGGAATTAAAATATCTGCCATAATTTAAATGGTGAAGTCAATATATCATTTAGTGGAATCAGACACATAGAAGTTACTGTTCTCTCCAACCAACCCTGGGTATTCCGACTAATGTATTTACTTAGATATCAAACTCACAACTCAAATTGAACAAGTCAATAACAGAAATATTCTAACCACAAAATAAAAGTGGATGCAGGAAGTTATATAGAAATTGGTAGATGCTTGGGGCACCTGGGTGGCTCAATTGGTTAAGTGTCCGACTTCAGCTCAGGTCATTATCTGATGGCTCATGAGTTTGAGTCCCGCATCAGGCTCTGGGCTGACAAATCAGACCCTGGAGTCTGCTTTGGATTTTGTGTCTCCCTCTCTCTCTCTCTCTGCCCCTCCCCCGTTCGCACTGTCTCTCTCAAAAATAAACAAACATTAAAAAAAAATTAAGTTGGTAGATGCTCAATATTTTATTTATATCTATTAATTGAATAAAGGCTTGATATCTTACTACCAAATATTTATTTAAATGTTAGAAACTATGAAACTGATATTACACTATATATTAACTAACTAGATTTTAAATTAAAAGATGAAGCAAAAAATGCTTGAACCTACATTGTTATACAAAGAAATAGACTAGATAATAGCCCTTCCTACAATTTTAAGATAAAAAAAATATTTTCCTTCCACATGGTCTTATTAATTAATGTATCTGCATCAGTGTATCTGAAGACAATTATTTGCCAAAGCTATGTTATTCTGGGGTGTTTAATCTCTTAGTGCATTAAATTTTTTTTAATTAGTATTATTAATCTAAGCGTACACTTCAACCCTAATAGGGTATTTACACACCCCAAACATACGGTGATCATCCAAGTATCACCTAATTATAGTTACCTCATGAGATTTAAATTTTATAGTGTGAAGAGTACTTCAGCAAACACTAGTTATTAATATGCACTGTTAAACATATGCGTGCACACAGAGGCACGTATGTGTGCACACAATTCTGTTTACCTCTTTCAAGAATTTTTTAACCTGATACGAGGGAAACACTGGAACTAAAGGCATTGAATTTAGACTATAAATAAACATTCTAGGGGAAAATAGTTGGGGGAACTCTGAAAACAGGTTGGAAGACTGGTGTGTGAAGCCAAATTTAGATCTCAACTTACTTTAAATTATTGTAATGCAGAGTCATGGAACTTATCCTGTTACAATGTTCACATATAACCCTAACAATATATATTTTTAACGTGATGGAATTATCCAAAACACTTTAATGGCCCTATTTCATCATATGACAACAATAACTACCCATATTTTAAGTTTTATATTAATGTAAAATAAATATTGTAAAATATCTGCTTTGCTTAAAAGCAGATAAAAAATGCTATTTATATGCTTTTTAAAATAATAGGATTATTGGGGCGCCTGGGTGGCGCAGTCGGTTAAGCGTCCGACTTCAGCCAGGTCACGATCTCGCGGTCCGTGAGTTTGAGCCCCGCGTCAGGCTCTGGGCTGATGGCTCGGAGCCTGCAGCCTGTTTCCGATTCTGTGTCTCCCTCTCTCTCTGCCCCTCCCCCGTTCATGCTCTGTCTCTCTCTGTCCCAAAAATAAATAAAAAACGTTGAAAAAAATTAAAAAAAAAAATAAAATAATAGGATTATTAAAATAAGAGATAATGGCATAGCTAATCAATTTATATCTTAGAAATAGGTAAATAGAAGTAGCCCAGGTCATTTTATTTATCACTCAGAAAAATAAACCATATTAAATGAGCAGTGCTCTAGAACTATAAAATATTTACACAGAAAATTCCTTCCATCTTTCATTGTTATTCTCTAGGCAATTTAAATATGCTTTTCACTCCATTACACCAACATTTATATTGTGTGGATCATAAAAATACCTTGCTGTCAAGTAAGTTTTATGGAGTTTACTGTGCCATTGTTGTCCAGCATCTTAACTCTACTTTACTTCAGTATCTTAAGTAACTGCTTTCCTCTTACATAATCCCTAGTAATATAAATCTTTTCTGCTTAAGAAATAATGAAACAAGCTAAATAAGTTGTGAAATATATACCATGTTATCTACAAGAAAAGCAATTCATAAAAATGCTGAAGTACATAAAAATGACAAGGAAATTACTTGTGTGATTCTTCCAACCTCAAATTTAACATTAAAAAAGAGCATTTTTACTGAACTTGAACATGGCATTGAAATATGAGAAACTATCATTGCTCCGTTTGTCTCTGTGAGTATAAAATAATCTCAATATCATAACAAAACACCTTACCAGATACATAAAGTAGTTCCTTAAATCCTAAATATCTCTAAACTCTATTTTTCTATTTGATATTCAATGCTACTTCATCCTAAAATATTATAATTACTTGAATAGGTTTATGAATTGTGTATACATTGCTATATTTTGACAGCTACAGTTTCTGTTTCAGTGGTAGAATATAACCTTGTTTCGATGTGATTATAGATTATATGTGGATCACTCTCAATACCAAGTATGTTTCTGCTCTATTGGTTTCATAATTTAGTAAGAAAGAATGTTGTTTTTAGTCACAATGTTTCATTACACAAAAATTTTGCATTTCAGGATCACAGCAAAAAAAAATATATATATACATACATACATATATATATGTGTGTATATATATATCTTCATGTATGTATGTGTGTATGTGTGTGTATATATATACGTGTATATATATATATATATATATACACACATCTTCAAGTTAGCCACAACCAGTCCCTGTCCTCTGCTGTCATGCACAACATTTCCTACAGATTCTGGCACATTTTTTCCTACCTTGATAGATGGTCTCATGGAGCATGATGGCAAACATCCATTTACCAGATCACCATTTGGCATCAACAAATCTCAGCCTCTTGGCTCTCACATCATGATTGTTTTCATTTTGTTTACAGTATTGTGGGCCAAGTCTTGTTCATTTATGATCAAATTCTTATGAACATCTCTATGAATTTCTCCTTCTGCTCTGTAATAGGCCTTTGTACAAGATTCAATCAAAAAAGCCTGTTTAGCACAATAGTGTATTAAATCATTACACTAACTTCTGTACAATCATCTCTACTATGATCTTGTAGCTTTAAACAGCACTATCTCTAGGTAGCCACTTGAGTTGATTTAGATTCTGGTAAATACTTTCAGTTTACAGAATATGGAATAGTTTAATGGCATTACCATTTTCACTGTTAATATAAATCCACCAATAAACACTTGTGAAACAGGATTTGGTACTGCAGTATCTAAAAATTTGTTCAAGTCATGAACCCTTCTTAAAACTGCAGAGCCATAATTAAGGGGTTATCCTTGATGGTTAAGGGTAGTAAAGTTGCTGGACGGAAGGGGTTACATCAGTAGATGCCAATATGAAAAGGAGCAAGTAACACATTTTATAATTATATAATTATTTACTTGAAAAATGCTGTTTTTATTTAGTAATAGAAATTGGACTGCATGTGTTAACTTCAGAGTTCAAGAAAATCACAGTATGAGTTCTAAAGATAGTTTGACTAATATTGGGGGAATTTTATGCAATGCCATTTTTAATTTCCTGAGAAAAGCCCTGAAATAAGGGGCCATTAATTCAAGAGGCCAGAGAAGAGCATAGAGGGAATAGGATGAATATAATTGGCTGATGAAGGTGAGTCATGAGTAGAGAAATGTATTTATAAAAAATAGCATGCTTTAGATAATTTCAGAGACTCTGTGAAACACTACTGTGGAGTAAGCATTTTGTTTTGAGGTTTCACCATTCCAATTTTAAAAGCTAATTCGTTTTTGAGTATCATTTTATTGAATTTCTAGGTTTCCTCTAAGTGTATTGATTTATTAACTTTAACATAGCCAATGGACTAAATGCTCTAATCAAAAGACACAGAGTACCAGAATGGATAAAAAAACACAAAAACAACAACAACAAAAAAACCCCACAAGACTCACCTATATACTGCCTGCCAAAGACTCATTTTACACCTAAAGACACTTGCAGATTGAAAGTAAGGGGCTGGAGAATCATTTATCATGCTAATGGACATCAATAGAAAGACAGAGTAGCCTACTTACATAAGAGAAACTAGATTTTAAACCAAACACTGTAACAAGAGATGAAGAAGGACATTATATCACAATAAAGGGTCTATCCAACATGAAGATCTAACAATTGCAAAGATTTATGCCCCCATATTGAAAGCAGCCAAATACATAAATCAATTAATAATGAACTAAAAAAAAAACCTCACTGATAATAATACAGTAATAGTAGGGGAGTTTAACACCCCACTTACAGCAAAGGACAGATCATCTAAGCTGAAGATCAACAAAGAATATCATTACTTTGAATGATACACTGGACCAGATGGACTTACAGATATATTCAGAGCATCTCATCCTAAAGCAGCAAAGTATACATTCTTTTTGAGTGCACATGAAACATTCTCCAGAACAGATCACATACTGGGTCAAAAATCAGGCCTCAACCAGCACAAAAAGTTTGAGATCATACCATGCACATTTTAAGACCATAATGCTATGAACCTTGAAGTCAACCACAAGAAAAAATTTGGAAAGACCACAAATACATGGAGATTAAAAAACATCCTAGGGGCGCCTGGGTGGCTCAGTTGGTTAAGCAGCCGACTTCGGCTCAGGTCACGATCTCGCGGTCTGTGAGTTCGAGCCCCGCGTCGGGCTCTGTGCTGACAGCTCAGAGCCTGGAGCCTCTTTCGGATTCTGTGTCTCCCTCTTTCTCTGCTCCTCCCCTGTTCATGCTCTATCTCTCTCTGTCTCAAAAATAAATAAACGTTAAAAAAAAATTAAAAAAAAAATCATCCTATAAGGAATGAATGGGTGAACCAGGAAATTAAAAAAGAAAGGAAACAAAAAACATGGAAGCAACCAAAAAGCAAACAAAGAAACATAACAGTCCAAAACCTTTGGGATACAGCAAAAGCTGACCAAAGATGGAAGCTTATAGCAATACTACATCAAGAAGCAAGATATGTCTCAAGCATACAAGTCTCAAATACTAACACCTAAAGGAGTTAGAAAAGGAACAGCAAATAAAGCAGTAATAAGAGAAATAATAAAAATTAGAACAGAAATAAATGATATAGAAACAAACAAACGAAAAGCAGGACATATCAATGAAAGTAGGAGTTGGTTCTTTGAAAGAATTAATAAAATTGAGGGGCAAATGGGTGGCTCAGTTAGGTGTACAACTCTTGGTTTTGGTTCAGGCCATGATCTCATGGCTTTGTGGGTTTGAGCCCCACATTGGGCTCTGTGCTGGCAGTGCAGAGCCTACTTGGGATTCTCTTTCTCCCTCTCTCTCTCTGCCCCTGCTCCACTAACGTTACCTATCTCTCTCAAAATAAATAAACTTAAAAGAAAGAATTAACAAAATTGATAAATCTCTAGCCAGACTTATGAAAGAGAAAAGAGAAAAGACCCAAATGAATAAAAACATGAATGAAAGAGGAAAGATCACAACACCACAAAAATACAATTATAAGAGAATAATAGGAAAAGCTATATGCCAACAAATTGGGCAATGTAGAAGAAATGGATAAATAAGCTATCAAAACTAAAGCAGGAAGAAAGAGAAAATTTGAACAGACCCATAAACAGCAAAGATACTGAATCAGTAATCAAAAAATCTCCCAAGAAACAAAAGTCAGGGCCCGGCGGCTTCCCAGGGGAATTCTACCAGACATTTCAAGAAGGGTTAATGCCTATTCTTCTCAAACTGTTCCAAAAAATAGAAATGGAAGGAAAACTTCCAAACTCATTCTACAAGGCCAGAATTACCTCAATTCCAAAACCAGATAAAGACCCCATTAAAAAGGAGAATTATAGGCCAACATCCCTGATGAACATGGATGCAACAATTCTCAACAAGATACCAGCAAATTGAATCCAACAGTACATTAAAAAAAATTATTCACCGTGATCAAGTGGGATTTATTCCTGGGCTGTAGGGCTGGTTTAAATTCCACAAGTCAATCAACACGATACATATATCAATTTAATAAAAGAAAGGATAAGAATATGATTTTCTCAGTAGATGCAGAAAAAGCATTTGACAAAATACAGCATCCATTTTCAATAAAAACTCTCAACCAAGTAGTGATAGAGGCAACATATCTCAAAGATCCACAGTTAATATCATCCTCAGTGGAGAAAACTGAGAGTCTTTCCCCAACAGTCAGGAACAAACTGGGATGTCCACTCTCACCACTACTATTTAATATAATACTGAAAGTTTTAACCTCAGCAATCAGACAACAAAAAGAAATAAAAGGCATCCAAATCAGCAAGGAAGAAGTCAAAAATTCACTATTTGCAGAAAATATACTTTATGCAGAAAACCTCAACGATTCCACCAAAAATTACTAGAACTGATACATGAATTCAGCAAAGTGGCAGGTTATAAAAAAGACAGAATTCTGTCACATTTCTATACACCAATAGTGAAGCAGAATGAGAAATCAAGGAACTGATCCCATTTACAATTGCACCAAAAAACATACGATACCTAGGAATGAGCCTAACCAAAGAGGTAAAAGATCTATACTCTGAAAACTATAGAACACTGATAAAAGAAATTGAAGATGGCACAAAGAAATTAAAAGTCATTCCATGCTCACTGACTGGAAGAATAAATATTGTTAAAAAGTCTATACTACCCAAAACAATCTATACATTTAATGTAATCCTTATCAAAATACCACCAGCATTTTTCACAAAGCTAGAACAAACAATCCTAAAATTTGTATGGAACTAGAGAAGACCCCAAATAGCCAAAGCAATCTTGAAAAAGAAAAACCATGTTGGAGGAGTGACAATTCCAGACTTCAGGCTGTATTACAAAGCTGTAGTCAACAACACAGTATGGTACTGGCACAAACACAGACACACAGATCAGTGGAACAGAACAGAAACCCAGAAATGAACCCACAGCTATATGGTCAACTAATACTTGACAAAGCAGGAAAGAATATCCAATGGAAAAAAGAGAGTATCTTCAATAAATGGTGTTGGGAAAACCAGACAGCAACATACAGAAGAATGAATCTGGACCACTTTCTTAACTCATACACAAAAATAAATTCAAAATAAATAAACCTAAGTGAGAGACCGAAAACCATCAAAATCCTAGATGAGAACACAGGCAGCAAGCTTTTTTACTTCGGCCATAGCAACTTCTTACTAGACGTGTCTCTGGAGATAAGGGAAACACAAACAAAAATGAACTATTGCGACCTCATCAAGATAAAAAGCTTCTGCATGAAAGAAACACAACAAAACTAAAAGGGAACGTACTCAATGGGAGAAGATATTTGCAAATGACATATCTGATAAAGGGTCAGTATCTAAAATCTGTAAAGACCTTCTCAAACTAATACCCGCCCCCAAATAATCCAGTTGAGAAATGGGCCGAAGACATGAACAGACATTTTTCCAAAGAACACATCCAGATGGCTAACAGACACATAAAAAGATGCTCAACATCACTCATCATCAGGGAAATACAGACCAAAATCACAAGGAGATACCACCACACCTGTCAGAATGGCTAAAACTTACAACACAGGAAACAACAGATTTTGGCAAGGATGCAGAGAAAGGGGAACTCTCTTACACTGTTGGTGGGAATGCAAACTGGTGCAGCCACTCTGGAAAGCAGCATGGAAGTTCCTCAAAAAGTAAAACAAAAACAAAAACAAAAACAAAAACTACCTTATGACCCAGCAATTGCACTCCTACGTATTTACCCAAAGGATACAAAATACAGATTCGAAGGGGCACATGCACCCTGATGTTTATAGCACCATTATCAACAATAGCCCAATTATGAAGAAGCCCAGATATGCCCATCAACTGTTGAATGGATAAAGAAGATGTGGTAACTGAGATATCACCTCACGCCAGAGTGGCTAAAATGAACAAATCAGGTGACTACAGATGCTGGCGAGGATGTGGAGAAATGGGAACCCTCTTGCACTGTTGGTGGGAATGCAAACTGGTGCAGCCGCTCTGGAAAACAGTGTGGAGTTTCCTCAAAAAATTAAAAATAGATCTATCTACCCTATGACACAGCAAGAGTACTGCTAGGAATTTACCCAAGGGATACAGGAGTGCTGATGCATAGGGCACTTATACCCCAATGTTTATAGCAGCACTTTCAATCAACAACAGCCAAAGTATGGAAAGAGCCTAAATGTCCAAAACTGATGAGTGGATAAAGAAGTTGTGGCTTATATATACAATGGAATACTACTTGGCAGTGAGAAAGAATGAAATATGGCCTTTTGTAGCAATGTGGATGGAACTGGAGAGTGTTATGCTAAGTGAAATAAGTTATACAGAGAAAGAAGATACCATATGTTTTCACTCTTAGGTGGATCCTGAGAAACTTAACAGAAGAACGTGGGGGAGGGGAGGGGGAAAAAATGTTACAGAGAGGGAAGGAGGCAAATCATAAGAGACTCTTAAAAACTGAGAATAAACTGAGGGTTGACGGGGGGTGGGGGGGAGGGGAAAGTGGGTGATGGGCATTGCGGAGGGCACGTATTGGAATGAGAACTGGGTGTTGTATGGAAACCAACTTGACAATAAATTTCATATTAAAAAAATAATAAAAAAAGAAGATGGGATATATATATATATACACACACATATATATGTATATATGTGTGTGTGTGTGTGTGTGTGTGTACACAATAGAGTACCAGTCATCAAAATAATGAAACCTTGCCATTTGCAATGACATGGATGGAGCTACAGTATATTATGCTAAGCAAGACAAATACCATATGATTTTGTTCATATGTGGAATTTAAGAACAAAATAGATGAACAAAGGGGAAGGGATAAAAAAGAGAGAGAAGGAGGGGAAAAAACGTAAGAGACTCTTAATAGAAAAAAGAAAAACTGAAGGTTGCTGGGGGTGGAGGGAGATGGGCTAAATGTTTGATTGGTACTAAGGAGAGTATGTGTTGTGATGAGCATTGGGTATTATATGTAAGTGATGAATCACTAAATTCTCCTCTGAATTCAATAGTGCACAATATGTTAACTAACTAGAATTTAAATAAATATTTATATTTAAAAACATAATAAATAAGTTTAGAATGAAAAAAAAAACTCATATCCAGAGTTCCCCCACAATAGCCAAAGTTAGGATTTGCTTATATTCTTTATATCTAGAGTATTTTCTCAAAACAACTATAGGATTACATTGTGACTTCATACAGAAATATGAGGTCTTCCAGGAACAATGACAAACAGAAAAGAAGGCACTAAAAGTTACCAGCTTGGACAAAAGTGTGTTTTTGGCCACTTAGAAAGATGAGAATGGGCTCCAGCATCAGTGCCTGGATTATCCTTGACCCTCAAACTTCAATAAAACGAAAAACCTTAATGAATTAACTAGGTAGGAAGTGTTTTCATAGAGATTCAATTCAAAGTTTGACCAATCTCTTTTTACCAATCTAATAAAACATCCAACCATTAGTTTTCAGGCCAGCTTAGACTGGATTGGAAGCTTTAGGAATCTCTGTCTCCTTTAATTCTCCACGAAGACCATCCTCAAACATTAAACAGATATAAGAAAATCCAATATAAAACAAAAACTCTTCCAGATAAGATGCTGTACAAACAGATGAATAAACAAAAGTAAAAGAGTAAAAGTAGCAAAAAAAAAAATCAGATTATAGGCAAAGGTATTTACAATTCTCATTGTAAAATTCTTTCTTTGGAGCAAGCAGAATTTTACCATATAGAGAATCTCCATATTCACACTCTGAGATGTCATATATTTCACATAAACTGACCCTGGGCAGCTTCTACAGAGGTGACTGCCAACTATAGTATCTCTGTTTAATTTCAAGGTAATTGCCATCAGTATCTTCTATATATATTTTTTTCTGTATATAAACTTTTCTTTCATTTTATTATTTCTATTTGTTTCAACACTCCCTTTTTTTTTTTTTTAATTTTTTTTTTCAACGTTTTTTATTTATTTTTGGGACAGACAGAGACAGAGCATGAACGGGGGAGGGGCAGAGAGAGAGGGAGACACAGAATCGGAAACAGGCTCCAGGCTCCGAGCCATCAGCCCAGAGCCTGACGCGGGGCTCGAACTCACGGACCGCGAGATCGTGACCTGGCTGAAGTCGGACGCTTAACCGACTGCGCCACCCAGGCGCCCCACAACACTCCCTTTTTTAAAAACAAAACAATAAGTAGAAAATGAAGCCCTACATGCTAAGCCCCATGAACTTAGACCAAACTTAGACTCAACTTAATTACAGTTTCACCTCTCCCAGAAATGGAATCTTAAACCAATCAATCAGGAATAGCGTTATCAGCTTTAGTTAGGTCATCTGCCTAATAAGATACCTGCCATCCCTAAGGGAAGGTAAGCTGGTAATAACCAATCTGGTTTTTGCCTCGATAACTTGCTTTTTTGCCTAGATAATTTGCTTTTTTTTCTGCTCCCTTCTGACTATACAAGTCTTTGATTTTGTACATCTTCTTGGAGCTACTATCTGCTAGATTAGATGGTGTCTGATTTATAAATCCTTGAATAAAACCAGTAAGTCCTTCAAAATTTACTCAGTTGAATTTTGTTTTCAACAACCTCCTTTACTACTCTCATATTCAACAGAGCTGCAGGATATTCCGGTTGTCCTATCCATGTCCGCAATCCTGCTGCTCCATGAAAGAAAACAAAAGAAAAGAAAAGAAAAGAAAAGAAAAGAAAAGAAAAGAAAAGAAAAGAAAAGAAAAGAAAAGAAAAGAAAAGAAAAGAAAAGAAAAGAAAAGAGGAAGAAAGAAAGAAAGAAAGAAAGAAAGAAAGAAAGAAAGAAAGAAAGAAAGAAAGAAAGAAAGAGAGAGAGAGAGAGAGGGAGGGAGGGAGGGAGGGAGGGAGGGAGGGAGGGATAAATGATTGTTTGGTTGCCTATTTTTTGTAGTTATTGCTTGCCATCCAAAGTCTATAGAGGTAAATTTAAATATTTTTGCTCTCCACTTTGGTCCAAATTTCAATTTATTTGCAGTATTTGTTTATATTATTCAAGTGTCTAAAGGTACTGATTTCTCCTAATTTCATTAAGATATTCTATGTTTTTCTATTTTCCATTCTTTTTGTTACATATTTGTTGGTTTCAGAGAGAATAATCAAAGATAAAAGCACACTTACTTCACCATCTTAATGGAAAATTCCCTGTATTTTTACTCAATGTAAGAACTAAAATGTATCCTCTGCACAGATTATAAAAATTCATGCAGTGGATTGCATTAATTTATACCAGCTGAAAATGACTCAAAAACACTTATTTTCTAATAGTGTTGGTTTTTCACTTAATTCACTATTAAACCAAAAGTAAATGGAAACCAGTCTTAAAAATTCCCTGAGCAGACCCAACCAGTTTAGTCATACAAGAAAAGCTTAATTTAATTTTGTAAACCTAACTTGACCTGGGTCATTTATTGCTTATATCTCTGAAAGCTGATTAATTCCTTATCTTTTAAGAAAATTCTAAACATAAGCAATCACTGTAAAGAATAAACAGTCTTTGCTTTCTCACTATACAGACTCCTTTATAACAATATACTTCTGAGCCTCATGCCATGTTTGGCTGAGTGCTTCTCTCGTTTGCACTGTCTTTTTGGTGTGTGCACAATAAACAAATACTAATTAGTATTTGGTGATTCATTGGTTTTTACTTTGGCTATTTTTGAACTTCTGACATTTCAAAACACCACTTTCTCAAAAGTTTTTGGCATAGATATGGTACCTTTAGAAACATATAGGTAAGATAATTTATACAAAATCTACTTCCACTGCCATTTGAGACTTTCTGCAATTTACTCTTTTGTAGATTAGTAATTCTATTTTATGTTACAAAAATGCTTAAAGAATATTATAAAGAAGTTTTACTATGGCACAAGTTGTATTGTTACTTGAAAAAGTCCATTGTAAATGTTAAGAATAAAAGTAGATAGGAATTAAAAAGTTAAAAATATACCACAACAAATTTGCTAAATGTAATAAAATATGCTATGTGTTTGTTAAGAGACTTAGGCTACTATAATTATTTTGTAAAATGCAGTGGAGTATATGCATAAGAATGAAATGCAATGCAGTTTGTATGGTCAAAAACTGGGCATTAACTGAAGCCATCCTATGCAAATATAAATAAAATTTAACTTTTAAAACATTTAATAGTGACGATTAACTAGAGAGAATATTCTTTAGAAACATTTGATTTAAAAAAGAAACAACATTTGTGTATGGAATTTGAAACCCCATGAACAAAATAATCACTGATAGTTTGATTAATTTCTAGAGAAAATATTTTACTTCTTGAGAAGAATATTGATATGTATTTACCAGGGGCAAGACAATTCATTATAAAACATCAAGAAAAACAGATTATGTGGGCACCTGGGTGGCTGAATTGGTTAAACATCTGACTCTTGATTTTGGCTCAGGTCATAGTCTCACAGTTCATGAGATCAAGCCCCCCGTCAGACTTTGCTCCACGCTAACAGCATGGAGCCTGCTTGGATTCTCTCTCTCCCTATCTCTCTCTCTCTGTCTCTACCCTACTCATGCTCTCTCTCTCTCTCAGTTAAATAAGTAAACATTAAAAAAAGAAAAACAGATTATGTGGGCTTTCTATGAGGGAAGTAGTAGAGAAGTGTTTGATAGAGGAAAGCATAATTGTAGTAAGTCATGCCATTTTAGAATGCAATTACACATATTAGAGGCAGTATGTGATATTATATGAACAGAATGCTAAATAATTTTGAAAGGGTATTTTAAAATAATCAGAAAAGATGCCTCTGTCTTTAGATAGAATATAATTAATCATTACAAATACTGGTGCCCAATGAAAACAATAATAGTAGCAGTGTGGTATAACTGATATAAATATTTGAATAGGAATATGCATTTTTAAGTCTAAAGTTAAATAATAATATCTAAGGCAAAAAATTGAAATGAGATGGAAATGGAAATGATACATAGAATAAAAAATGCTGCAGTTTGGGGGTGCCTGGGTGGCTTAGTCAGTTAAGCACCCAAGTCTTGATCTCAGGGATATGAATTCAAGCCTACACACTGAGCATGGATCCCATTTTTAAAAAAATAAACAATAAAATAAAATAAAATAAAATAAAATAAAATAAAATAAAATAAAATAAAATATAAAATGCTGAAGTTAGAATTTCTCTTAAGGGAGAAATTTAAGAAAACTCATATCCATATCCTACTTTTCTTACTCTGTATGGTTTGCCTATAATATGTATGAATTTATTATATTTTATTTACCCTTCAGACAAAAATGTAAAGAAATTGTTAACTTTTTGTATTATTATTAAATGAAAGAATTAGTAATACACACAGAGATATTTAAAAAGTAACCTATTACATGATAGAAGTAAAAGGGTTTTAAGGTTATTATTTCATGGCCATGCCCTAAAGCAAATGACAAAAAAAATATATTCTCTATTTCATAGTTTATAAATAAGTACTTCCTCTAAATATTTGATAAGAATTACAAATACAGGGGTGCCTGGCTGGCTTAGTCAGTTGAGTGTGTGACTCTTGGTCTCAGGGTTGTTGATTTGAGCCCTGTATTGTATAAAGAGATTTAAAAATAAAATATTAAAAAAATTATAAACACAGATTTGGAAATTATCAAATTATACATATAATCTTGCTCAGTTTTAAAACTGTATTAACCTAACATGGTTATTATTTTATATGGACTATGAAATAGATGAAGCAATCAATTTTGATCAAGAAAATACTTAGTTAAAACCAAGTTCTGAGATCATCATAATCAAGTGGGATTTATTCCCCGGATGTAAAGTGGTTCAATATTCACAAATCAATTAATACCATACATCACATCAAGAAATGAAGGAATAAAAACCATATGTTCATTTTGATAGATGCAGAAAAAGCATTTGACAAGATTTAACATCCATTCATGATAAAAACTCTCAAAAAATGGGGTTAGAGGGAATAGAACATAATAAAGAGAAACCCACAGCTAACATCATCCTCAATGTTGAAAACTAGCAGCTTTTCATTTAAGGTCAGGATGAAGACAAGAATGTCCACTCTCAATGCTTTTAGTTAAAAAAGAACTGGAAGCCTTAGTCCTAGCAATCAGACAAGGAAAAAAAAAAAAAAAAGAGGCATCCATACTGGTAAAGAAGAAATTAAACTGTCACTATTTGCAGATGACATGGTACTGTATGTGAAAAATCCTAAAAACTTCACCAAAAAAACTACTAGAAAAAATTTAAAAAAATTCAGTAAAGGGGCAGAATACAAAATTAATACTCAGAAATTAGTAGTGTTTATATATACTAACAACAAAGTCACAGAAAGAGAAATTTTAAAAGCAACACCATTTACAATTACACCAATAAGAATAAAATATCTAGGAATAACCTTAACCAAAGAAATGAAAGACCTGTACTCTGAAAACTATAAAACGTTGATGAAAGACACTGAAGAAGACAAACAAGTGGAAAGATAATCCATGCTCCTGGACTGGAAAAATTAATATTGTCAAAATGTCCATATTACCAAAAGCAATCTAAAGATTCAGCACAATCCCTATTAAAACACCAACACCATTTTTCACAGAACTACAACAAATAATACTAAAACCTGAAGGGTACCATAGATGGCCCTGAATACCCAAAGCAATTCAGAGGAAGAACAAAGCAGGAGGTGTCATAATTCTAGATTTGAAGATATACTACAAAGCTGCAGTAATCAAAACAGTAAGGCACTGGCACAAATATAGACACATAGGTCAATAGAATGGAATAGAAACCCTTGAAATAAACCCATATTTAAATGGCCAATTAATCTATGACAAAGGAGGCAAGAACATACAATGGGAAAAAGACTCTTTTCAATAAATGGTGCTGGGAAAATTGAATAGCTACATGTAAAAGAATGAAATTAGACTGCTTTCTAACACCATACAGAAAAATAACTCAGAATGTACTAAAGATCTGAACATGGGACCTGAAACTATAAAAATCCTAGAAAAGAACACAAGCAGTATTTTTTCTGACATCAGCCATAGCAACATTTTTCTATATATGTCTCTTTAGTCAAGGGAAATGATAGTACAAATAAACAATGGGGAAAACACTAAAATAAAAGGTTTTTTGCACAGCAAAGGAAACCATCAATAAAACAAAAAGCTTACTGAATGGGAGAAGATATATCTGATGAAGTGTTAATATCCAAAATATATAAAGAAACTTATACAACAACAAAAATCTGATTTAAAACTGTGCAGAGGACCTGAATATACATTTCTCTGAAGAAGACATACAGATGGCTGACAGACACATGAAAAATGCTAAACATTACTAATCATCATGAAAATGCAAATCAAAACCACAATGAGGTAACAACTTACACCTCTCAGAATGGCTAAAATCAAGAAGACAAGAAACAAGTGTTGGTGGGGATGTGGAGAAAAATGACCATCATGCACTACTGGTGGGAATGCAAACTAGTACGGCCACTGTGGAAATCAGTGGGCAATTCCTCAAAAAACTAAAAGTAGAAATACCATATGATCCAGTAATTCCACTAGGGAAAATGAAAATACTAAGTGAAAAGATGTATGTAACTTTATGTTTACCGCAGCTTCATTGACATAGTCAAGATAAGGAAGTGACCTAAGTGTCCATCAATAAAGGAATGGATAAGGAAAATGTGGTGCGCACACACACACACACACACACACACACACACACACGAATATTACACAGCCATAAAAAATGATGAGATCATGCCATTTAAGAAAACATGAATGGGGGGCGCCTGGGTGGCTCAGTTGGTTAAGCGTCCGACTTCAGCTCAGGTCACGATCTCACGGTCCGTGAGTTCGAGCCCCGCGTGGGGCTCTGGGCTGATGGCTCAGAGCCTGGAGCCTGCTTCCGATTCTATGTCTCCCTCTCTCTCTGCCCCTCCCCCGTTCATGCTCTGTCTCTCTCTGTCTCAAAAATAAATAAAATGTTAAAAAAAAAAAAAAAAGAAAACATGAGTGGACCTATTACCTATTACACTAAATGAAATAAATAAGAGAAAAACAAATACTATATGATACAACTCATAAATGGAAGCTTAGAAAAAATGAATAAACAAAATCTTGAATCAAAACTATAAATATAGAGAACAAAGTGTTGGTTGCCACAGAGAAAGGTGGTAGGGTATTGAGAAAAATCGGTAAAGAGGAGTGGGAGATACAGATCTTCAGTTATGGGATGAGTAAGTTACAGGAATAAAAAGCACAGTATTAGGTATACACTAAAAAAATAACAATAAAAATAAAAAGTAAAAGAATAAAAAACTCACAAGTTCTTTTTCTAGCAAGTGTACTCACGAATCTCCATTTATTTGTAACTACTATAAAATATTGTTACCTAACCTCCCTGTGTTTTAGTTTCTTCCTCAATAAAATGTGAATATTAACTAAAGCTCTCTAATAAAATTTGCATACAGTTAATGCATGGAGAATTATGACTGAAACATTAAGTGTTTTTTATGTTTTAAAAATAGAAAATCCCTAAAATAAACATTCCAGGTTTCTTAAAATATGCACACTATGAATCTTGCTCTTTTTTTGATGACCAAACACTTGAAATAGCCTCACTTATTAGAATAAAAGTAATGTACATGTTTTGTATTCCTGTATTTCTACTTTTATAAAGCTCACATAACTTTTAAGAATGAAATGAATAATTGTGAAGCGTCTGGGTGGCTCAGTTGGTTAAGCATCCAACTCTTGATTTCAGCTCAGGTCATGATCTCATAGTTCTTTGTTCAAGCCCTCTGTCAGGATCTGTACTAATGGCATGGAGCCTGCTTGGGATTCTCTGTCTCCCTGTTTGTCCCTTCCCTGCTTGTGCTCTCTCTCTCAAAAATACGTAAATAAACATTAAAAAAAAGAAGAAAACTGGGCACCTGGGTGGCTCAGTCAGCTAAGTGTCTGACTCTTGGTTAAAACTTGAAAAAAGAAGGAAATGAATAATTTTAAATCTCAAGTTAATTATCCCTAATAAATTGATATTATAAAATGAGCAAACTTGAAAACCTAAGGTAAAACTTTAGTTAGAACTCTAGATAGATACTATTGTTTATTATATAGATATTTTAAATAGTAAATTCTAACAATATTTCCTCATTTATACCATACATGACAATCTTTATCACCTAAAGTATTTCTATAGTTGTGTTTGTACTTTCTTAGCAAAACCTACTTTGTTTGGAAAAAAAAAACAAAGTAAAAGAAGAAGATAGTAATGGAGTGACATTCCCTTCATTATCTCCTGCTCATATATATGGTAAATCATTTGTTAATTATCACATCTTCAACTTTCTCCTCTTTTTCAATCTCCCTAGTTCTGACATGCCTGTGATCAGATTATTGTTACGCAATAAACATTGACTAATTCATTACACCATTTATGTTTCTGAAAAATTACAAATGGGAGTAAGGAAACCAAGAACAGAAAAATAGAGTTACAACATATTGTATAAACATTCAGTGGAGAACCTGAGAAAGAGGTTTGTATTTAAGGAATAGGGTGGGAGAGTCAGATAGACATATGACTTAAATCGTAGCAATTAATTCAGTAACTGTATTTCTACTGCAAGGAGGAAATGGTCTGAAGATGTAGGATGGCAGGAAGCAAGAAACCTTGGTCAAGCCTATGTAAAGGAGAACAGAACTGAGGAACATTTAAGCAAGGGACTAATGCCTTGAAGTTTTTGAAGGAGCCAACACTGGAGCCTGGTAGTGATGTAAACTCAGGTTCTTAACATAGGTGGGAAGGATAACAGGTAACTCCTGAAGATTTGTACAGAGATCTAAACTCTCTGGTGATAGACTGGCAACAAATGGTCATACATCATGAAAATAAAGTTTGAGTAAGAGGCTCTCATAAAACCAGGCTAAGTGCCTGGTAAGTGAGGATGAGTTGTGAAGCATGGACTTCAAGTGGCAGGTAGCAATAGAAGTAAAGCCCCTTTAAAGAAAATTCATTCATTATCTTATGAAGGAAAGTTCACATATTGTGATGCTTAAGTGTAATAAGATTCCCAACTTTCAGGTGAAGCCCTGGGTCTTTAAAAACTGAGAAAGCTTAAAATATTAAAACAATATGATTTAAAAACCTTCCTTTTCAGTAGTAAAATAACTGAAAAATGTAGGGATTAAGTGGGTGGCAAATACTAAATACATTGAACACATTTATTTTAGGATGTCAGAGAGCTTATTTTAACACTTGTATTTATGACCAAAGTTCATATGATTAGAAAACCTGTACAATTGCATAGTATATGTCAAGTAGTTATTGATTTTTAGTGCTTTTAGAAAAATATTTTAGTATTCCAAAATGTGATAATTAAAGACTGGTCAGAAAATTAATTTTAGAATGAGAAACCAAAGGAAAATTGAAATTAAATGACCTGAGAATATTAGGAAGATATACTATTATGTAATTATGTTATGTAATAAAAGTGTCTAATTAAAGGGTTTAAGATCAATATTGCACCAAATGTGTCCAGGTACAGGATCCAACGTTTCCAATTAAATACCTCAGTTAAGTTTTGACCTTGAAGCAGCAGTTACATTAAAAATGTATTCATTTTAAGATTATAGAATAGCATATTGATTTTTTTAACAAAAAGCGACATAATTAATCCCACCTAATTGCAACTGATGACATCAAATTGGCCATTCCAATGTCACCTGCAGTTTCTGAGGGTTACTTTACTACATCATAGTTGTAATATTATAATATCCCAATCCATTTCAATATTTTCACAAGTGGTTTACATATTAGATGGACAGTGAGTGTCAAAATACTAAATTTGCGTTTCAACCCTAAGATTTTTTCTCACTTTATTATAGTCATTTTTTAAATTTTTGAAAAATTTTTATTATTTTTAGTTGAAGCATACCTGACATACAATGCTACATTAATTTCAGGTATACAACATAGTGATTTGACAACTCTATATATTGTGCTGTGCTCACCACAAGTATATTTTCCATCTGTCATCATACAACTATCCTGTATTTTTTGCCCCTTTAAATTATCTATTCCATAACCGAAAGCTTATACCTCTAAAGTTTGTTTATTTACTTATTTTAATATTTATTTATTTTTGAGAGAGAGAGAGAGAGAGAGAGAGAGAGAGAGAGACAGAGACAGAGCATGAACAGGGGAAGGGCAGAAGGAGAGGGAGACACAGAATCCAAAGCAGGCTCCAGGCTCTGAGCTGTCAGCACAGACCCAGACGTGGGGCTTGAACCCATGAACTGCAATATCATGACCTGAGTCAAAGTTAGATGCTTAACTGACTGAGTCACCTAGGTACCCCTAAAGTCAGTTTTGAATATATTATTGTAAATTACCATAAGCTTCTTGCTGAAGGGATCTGAAGGTTGTTACATATCATATTTGTTTATCATCCTTCTGTTTTTGTTTACAATGTTTAAAAGTTTATTTTAATTATACTTTTTGCATAAGACAAATTTATAAACCATATATAAACATTTGTCACATGAAAATTTTCTAAATCATCAATTACAACTGAAGATATCACAAAGTAATTTATTGATCTATTCACCAGATGCATTAGAACTTAATTGTGTATTTTGCATTCACTGTTCTGTGTCTCTAGGATTCAAAAACTATGCAGCTGAGGCCCTAAATTTTGGACATTTGTTTATTTTCTTATTAAAACACAACTGATATATAATTTTCTGTAAGTTTAAGGGGTACAAAATGTTGATCTTATACATTATACATTATATAGTGCAATATGATTACCATCTTATCATTAGCAAACACCTCTATCATGTCACATAGTTATCCTTTCTTTTTTGTGATGGGAAAAATTAAGATCTAGTCTCTTAGCAACTTTGAAGTTTATAATAAATACTATTGACTATACTCACTAAGCTGTGCACTGGTTCACCAGGACTTTTTTATCTACTAGTTCCAAGTTTGCACCCTAAACAACATATCTCTAATTTTCCCAGCTCCCAGTCTCTGGGGGATAACCAGTATTCTACTCCCTGTTTTGACAAGTTAAGCCTTTTAAATTCTACATATAAGTGAGATCATACAGTATTCATCTTTTTATGTCTGACTTATCTAAGCATTATGTCCTCAGTGTCCATCCACATTTTCATAAATGACAGGACTTCCTTCTATCTCATGGCTGAAAAATTCCATTGTGTGTGTGTGCACATGCACACATATGTATACGCCACATCTTTGTCCATTCATCCATTGACAGACACTTAGGCTGTTACCATATCTTGGCTATTATGAATAATGCTGCAGTAAACATGGGGGTGAAGATATCTCTTTAATATCCTATTTAATTGCCCTTGAATATATAAACTCAGAAGAGGAATTGCTGGGTCATATGATAGTTGTATTTTTAATTTTTTGAGCATTCTCCATACTGGTTTCAATGGTGGTTGAACCAATTTATACATATTCCCTTATCTCCACATCCTCACCAACACTTTTGAAATTGTCTTCTTGATATAGCCATTCTAAGTGGTGTGACATGATATCCCATTATTTCAACTTGCATTCCCCTAATGATAGGTGATGTTGAGCTTCTTTTCATGCACCCATTGGCCATTTGGGTATTTTATTTATTTATTTAATTTGTTTATTTAATTTGTCTGCCTATGTTTCAAAATCTAAATATAGAGTGTTATCATGCCATGCCTTTACTTAAAATCTTCAGTTGTCCACAGAAGGAAAGCCCCACTGATCTTACCTGCATACACATGACACTTCCCTGTTTTATATTCTGGGCACGCTCTCCTATTTTTAAATATCTGCAGCATGCCATCCAGTTTCAAATCTTTGCATATACTGATACTTCATCACAGAAAATACTTCTTCATTCTCTATTATCTAGTTAACGCTCATACACATTTTAGATCTCAGCTCAAAGTCACTTTCACAAGAAAGACTATGTGCACAGTTCCCTCTCCTATATACATGTCAATTTGTATTTTAAAAAATTTCAGAGTTTATTGTCATACTCTCTTATAGCACTTATTATAGTAACTGTACATTTTTGTTTAACTACTACTTGTTGGTCAAAACGGACTGTTTGCTTCATGAAGAAATGTCCAATTCATGTTTGCTTCTGTTTTTCCCTGTGTCTATCTATATTGCCTATCACAATGCCTGGATCCAAAATATATTTGTTGAATGGAGTAATCATATAGACTATTTCTCCCTCAGGTAAAAGTAGACACCCATATAAGCTGATTTGAAGCATGACCTATATTTAAGTATTTCTTTAAATATCACCTTTTCCACATATTCTTTCCATTAGTAGAGATTTAAAACAATGCATATGCCCATCAACAAAGGGATTGTTAAATAGATGAAATAATATTTGTCTGTTAACAACAAAATGAAGAACTTACACTTTTAATGTAAAGAAGTAACTGATACTGTACTTGCTTTCTTGGTGTAAAGAAATGGAACACTATACTAAATATATAAAGCAAATATTGTTATACATTGGACAACACTGTAGGATTGTGATCACTCAGACTGGCAAAAGTAGGAAGGAGAACCCTTTACCCACCATGATTTTCTACTGAGAAACAACTTATGTACCATGTGAAGTAAAAGATATCACAAGCTGAGCATGGTTGCTGAGGAAACATATAAACTTCAGAGGAAAAGTACCAGCTAAATAAAATTCATGGGACAAATACTGGAGAAGAAAGACCTAAATACAAGACTTACAGAAACTTCCATAGAAATATCCTTGACATTTTGCTGAACACCAAGCTGTATAATCTTTGGCAAAACTCAAGTTGGAAAATAAAAACTTCTTGGGAGATGTAAACTGAATAATTTCAAAAGATTATACTGGGCTGGGAGACAGGTGAATTTTGACAAGCCAGGAAGAAGAGACTTTATATAATACCAGAGGCATTTGATACAGACACACACACAAAAAGGGCACACCTTAGGTAGGCTCATTGTACCCAGATAACAGGCTACTCAAGACCCACATTAACATTGCTTAGAAAGGAGCCTAAGGATTTGAGATGAAAAAAGAAAACATCAGCAAACTTGAAGATAAGCCATTTTAAGCTATCTAGCGTGAGGAGCAGATTGAAAAAAAAAAAAAGAATAAAGAAAAATGAACATTCCTAGAAACCTGTAAGAAACAAACACAACAACATATACATAATGGGAGACCCAGAAAGAGAGGAAAGAATAGAAAGGGTGGGGGGTAGAAAATTTCAAGAAATAATGGCTTAAAACTTCCCAAATTTGATGAAAAATATCAATGCAGACATCCAAAAATATCAACACATTACAATTAGTAATAATTTCAAAGAAATACCATATCTAGACACCAAGAATCCTGAGTGCCAAACTCTTCAAAAGAAAAACACAAAGAGAGAATCTTGAAGCCAGCAGGAGAGAAGTAACCTATCACATGCAAGAGATCTTCAGTAAGATTAACAGCTGATTTATCATAAGAAATCATAAGGCAAAAGGTACTGTGATGATATATTCAAAGAGCTTAAAGGAAAATAAAACTTTTAACCACAAATTCTATGTCCAGCAAACCTATTCTTCAAAAATTAAGGAGAGATTAAACTTTTCCACATGCACAATAACTGAGAGAATTGTTGCCAGCAGACCCACCCTACCAGAAATAAGTAAAGGATGTCTATTAGGCTAAAATAAAAGTGTACTAGATACTGTTTTGAATCCCCAAGAATAAATAAAAAGGATGGTAAAGTTGACTAATATGTAAATATAAAAGACAGTGTAATACAGTTTTTGTTAGTAATATGTTTTCTCTGCTATCTGACCTAAAATACAACTGCATAAAACAATAATTGTAAATCTCTCTGTATTTTTTGCTCAATTTTTCTGTAAACCTAGAACTGTTCTAAAAAGTCTATTTTTAAAAATAAAGATAAAAATAAACAACAAAACTGCATAAATCAGTAATTATACATATGTATACCTGTACTTACAATGTATAAAATATCATTTATACAATAGCACAGAGGAGGAGGCAGGAATGAAGCTATATAGAGTAGAAATTATAAACTACTAAAACTCTAATTAAGTTGGTACTAATACAAACTAGATTATTGTAAATTAACTTCAATCCTCAGAAATTAAAACAATATATAAAATTTAGTACTGGAGGTATAGAGGGGGTAAAGGCAGAGATTGAAAAAAAATTCATGAATGAAAAAAAACTATGATCCAATGATATGCTCTCCACCAGAGTTACAGATTAGATTCAAGGAAACATAAAGATTGATAGTAAAAAGATGGAAGAAGACATACCATGTTAATGGTAACCAAAAAAAGCTGGAATGGCTATAATAACAGACAAAATATTAAGAAAAAATAATTGTTACTACACACAAAGAAAGATAATTTATAATAATAAAAAGATCAATCCATCAAGATCTGTTAATTGTAAAACAAAACACCTAACAATAAAAGCCAAATACATGAAACAAAACTTGACAGAATTAGAATGAGAAATGGCAATTGAAAAATAATAGTTGGAAACATCGATATTCCAAGTCAATAATGGATAGAATAAGCAGATCAGTAAAACATAGATCTGAATAATCCTATAAACCTCTTAGACCTAAAGATATGTATGGAAAACTCCGGAGAGTATACATATATAGAACAACAGCAGAATACACATTTTTCTCAAGTACAGATGAAACATTCATTGTCCAGATGGACTATAAGTTAGGCTACAAAACAAGCCTCTTTAAACTTAAAATGATTGAAACTAGACAAAGTATGCTATCCAACCACAATGGAATGAAATTAGAAATCAGTAACAGAAAAAAATTGAGAAATTCAAACATTTGAAAATGAAACCACACAGTCCCAAATAAACAACGGGCCAAAAAAATCACAAAGGAAATTAGACATTATTTTGAAGGAAATAACCATGTAAACACAATGTCTACAAACATAGAATAAAGCTAAAGTAGTGGTTGGAGGTGAAATTATAGTTGTAAATGCCTAAACTGAAGAAGAAGAAAAAAATCTCGTATCAATAATCTAACATTCCACCCCAAGAAATGATAAAAAAAAAAAGAGTAAACCCATAGAAACAAAAGGAAAAAAAATAATATTAGGTGAAAACAAAGTAGATAATACAAACACTACAGAGAAAAATCAACAAAACTAAAAGTCGATTATTTGAAAAGACCAATAAATTTGAGAAGCCTTTAGCAAATGAAAGAGTGAGAAAGAACCAAAAGAGAAAGAACTCAAAATCATGAATAAATGAGTAAGTGCTACCAACCTTGTAGAAGTAAAAAAGATAATAAGAAAATACTATAAAATATATAAATAAATCAGATAATAGATGAACAAATCATGAAAATGACACAAACTATAAAACTGACAAGAAGAAACACATAACCTATGGGGAACCTGGGTAGCTCAGATGGTTAAGCATCTGACTCTTAATTTTGGCTCAGGTCATGATCTCACCATTCATGAGACTGAGCCTTACGTTAGCCTCTACACTGACAGACTGGAGCCTATTTGGGATCTCTCTCTTCCTCTCTCTCTGCTTCTCCCTCCCTCCCTCTCTTTCTCTCTCAAAATAAATAAATAAACATTTTTTAAAAAGAAGAAACACATAACCTGAATAGAACTATAACAAGCAAAGAGAATCCTTATATAAAAACTGCCAACAAAAGAAAGCCTAGATGGATACTCTATTGAAATCTACCAAAAATTTAATGATGAATTTAACAAATAATAAGAGTATGGATCACTAATCAACTCATTCTACAAAGTCAATATTGTCCTGACAGCATCCTGACAGTATTAACCAACACCAGACAAATACATCAGAAAGGAAGAGAATCAAAGACTAATGTCCTGTAAGAATATAGACACAAATATCATTTTAAAAATATAAGTGAACTGAACCCAGAAACATATACCATCACCAAGTGAGATTTATCTGAGGGTACAAGGTCACTTCAACATATGAAAATCAACCAATATAATGTGCCACCTTAACACGATAAAGAACAAAAACCAAGTGATTTTTCTCAAAATTCCAGAAATTGGAACTTCAAGATTCCAAAAAAGCATCTCTCTCTCTCTCTCTCTCTCTCTCTCTCTCTCTCTCTCTCTCTCTCTCACACACACACACACACACACACACACACACACACACAGACACACACACTCTATACGCTAGGAATAAAAAAAAAAACTTCAACCTGATAAAGGGCATCTATTAAAAACCCATTAGCTAATATCATGCTAAGAGAAAAAGACTGAAAGTGTTCCTTCTAATATCAGGAATACGACAAAGATATGTTTTCACTATTTCTATTCAACATTGGACTGGAGATTCTAGACAGGGACACAAGAAAGTGAAAAGACAACTCAGAGAATGGGAGAGAGCATTTGTAAATCATACACTTAAGAGTCTATTATCTAGAATACATAAAGGACACTTACAACTTGACAAGAGAAAAGAGAAATCCAATTAGAAGATGGGCAAAGGATACAAATGGAAATTTCTCAAAAGGAATATACAAATTACCAGTAAGCACATGAAAATATGTTCAATGTCATTACTTATTAGGGAAATGTCAATCAAATGAGATACTACTTCACACCCACTATAACAGCTCTAATTAAAAAGACAACTCTTGATGAGAATGGAAATTGGAAACCTCATGTATTGGTGGTAGAAATGTAAAATTGTACTCCCACTTTAGAAACCACATTCCAAAAAATGTTAAACATTAAATTAGCATATGGCCTAGCATATTTACTCCTAGATATATACCCAAGAGAATGTAAATCATATGCTCACACAAAAAACATGCACACAAATTTTAAAAGCAGCATTATTCATAATAATTGAAAAGCAGAAACAAGCCAAATGCCTATCGTGAATAAATATAATTTGATACATCCATAAAATGGAATAGTATTTAGCCATAAAAATAATGATAAACTGATATATGCTGTAACATGGAAGACGCGTGAAAAAGTAGTGTGAAAGAAGTCAGAAGCAAATGCCACACACCGTATGATTCCATTTATAGGAAACATCCAGAATAAGTAATTGTATAAAGACAGAAATATTAGTGGTTGCCAGTGACTTGGTGTGGGGGGGGGGGGCGGGAGGGAGAGGAGGAATGCCTGTTAATGAGTATGAGATTAGCTTTGAGGGTGATGAAAATGTTTGATATTGGTGATGACTGTATAACTTTAGAATATATTAAAATACATTGAATTCTACACTTTAAAGGTATAAATTTTATACTATGTGGGTTACATCTCAATAAAAAAATTAGAAAATGAAGCACAGAAAAATTCAAAATGCCACACAAATAAAATGTTAGCCAGATGGAACTAGATATTCTAAAAGAAAACATAATTTAGGCAATCAATGCATAAGATAACATTAAGCATTAAAACAAATCTTACTAAATATGCCAAGCCACAGGTCAATGTGATATATAATGAGGAACAAAGTCAGTCAGTATATTTGACTGACCCCAAACAAGACCCCAAATTACTTATGTGAAAAAATATCAGCAAACAGAATCTAGCAATACAAAACAGGTTAATACATCATTACCAAATAAAGGCTATCTCAGGATTGCAGGATTTAACATTGGAAATTTTACTAATTGATTTCATTGGTGAAATACTGAATACTATCACCTTAACTTCTTAAAGAATGGAAGCTTTTAGTGATACCTATTCAAAATAGTATTAACTAACTTCTTCCATGATATAAAAATAAACGTAGACAGTAGTTACTCTAGGGAAGGTGGAGGAAGTTATAGTTTGTAACTATATGAATAAAGATATTTTAATAAGAGAATGTTTCTTTGGGGTTGTTGAGAGAGTTTGCATTTCTTAATTCCAAGAATCTGGCATATGCCCATCAGGTTGGGGCAGCTCAGGTAGGTTATAGTGCAATATGCTATGTGCATTTTTTTTCTTCCCCTCCCCTAGCCTGATTCAGCTTCACATCTTCTATCTTTAGGAAGGGTCATTTCTCACAATGATTCTAATTCTTTCATTAACAAGTATCTTAATATGCTCTGACTCAGGACACTGTCCTCTTCATCTGCCCAAACATATTTGCTTTCCCGAAGTGAAATATCCTGACAATTCAATTTAGAGGCATTAACTTATAGGTCATTAGAATTTTTCCAAAATGCAGTTATACTCAGGTTACTGAGTTTTGTACTTATGCAATACATAGTGCTTTTGAACAAGATATTATTTTTCAACAAAGTTCCTCTTTATCATTGTGGTCTACACATACTGAAGTCACAAATATTTTTGAAACAAAATCTTTTATTTTTAAATTTTTTTTTAAAGTTTACTTATTTTGAGGCGGGGGTGGGGGTGGTGAAGAGGGCAGAGAGAGAGGAAAGAGGGCATCCCAAGCAGACTGTGCTATCAGCGCAGAGCCTGACATGGGGCTCAAAGCCAACAATCGTGGGCTCACCCGAGCTGAAATCAAGAGTTGGACACTTAACTGACTGAGCCACCTAGGCAGGCACCCCTTGACACAAATTTTAAAAAAAATGATGTCTTTCCAGAAAGTTAAATCCTAAATTTGGAAAATAGATCAAAGAAATAAATATGTAGAGCAGCATTTTGAAAGTGGTAATAGTGGTTAAAGGGAATAGATGATATTTCAGTTTAGTGCAAAGGGAATAGATGATATTTCAGTTTAGTGCAATCTTAAAATCATGGCCAATTTGGATTTTCTGCTAGCTCAAATGTGATGTCCTTTTTCAAACATAAAGCAAAATTACTCAGCATTAGCCATAGTTATTGGCTGTTTGCCTATCAATGCCATATGTTGTTGAAATCCTAAAAATAAACTTGGAACTCAGAATAGGCTGTCTACCATCAGTATTTTTAGCAGTGCTTTGGAGATATGGTGCAAGTAATAAAACACACTGATCTCAAACAATGCTAAGAAGAATTAAGTAAAGGACACTTTGTAGTCTTAACTAGAACTGATTTCTTTTATTTTTGGCACCAGGTAAAGCTTAGAAATGGATCAAACAGTGCAAGAGGCAAAGGAAGCCATGGACTCCTCTTATGTGGTACTTGGTAATAAACTTTGGTTCATATGAGTAGGTTTCTTTTCCTTTATATATAGTTGAGCGTGCCATGATTTTCAGATGATTACTTTATCCAATAAATAAACAATTATTCAGTGAGCACCTAAAAAGAAAATTTCTCTGTGGCTAAATAATACAGTATAAATGGAGAGTAGGGTACAAACAGGACATTGCCAGATGTGACTGAAAGTTTATTCTCAAACTTATATATAAAAATATACCATATCAATGTGTTTCTCAAACACATTTAAACAGAGGCAGCATTGAATTTTCTTCCTTTATAATAACCAACAATAAAAATCTTTAACCCTTGCCTCATATTGTACCTCACTACCTTGATTATCAAACTCTCCATGTAAAGTCCAAGTAATAAAGCATCATGTCTACAACTGGGTAGATTCAAAAAATTGTGTGTGTGTTTGTGTGTGTGTGTGCATGCACACACAGATTAAAAATGAGAAAAAAGAAAAGGAAAGATAAAAGCAAATATGGCAAGTTGTCAACTTTGGGGAAATCTGGTTGAAGGTTATATAGAATTCTTTGTGCTATTCTAGTAACTTTTCTGTAAGTCTAAAATTACATCAAAATAAAAACTTAAAAGAAGAAAACAAAGGCCTCACTTTCTAAATTTCTGAGATTTTGTTGAGCTGTCATGCAGGAAGATAAAAACAGACATATCCATTTTATGAAATTTTAAAAATATGACAAATCCAAGTTCAATAGAAGAAGAATTTATAAACCCTTTTAGACAATAGGTTTCTTTCTAGAGTCTACTCTCCAGGGCACAATGGAAATAAAATATGAATACCAAAATCTTCCACACTGCACATAATACTTATTAATATTTACTATTGGAAAACAAAATATATTCCTTTCCTTATAATCTCCTTGTAATACAAGTTTTGTATCCTAATTAGATTCACATAATAGGAGGTATGGGAAATACATGTAACAAGGAAGCCAGCATCAATTTATATTCTTAGTAGATTATTGTCAATATATCCAGGAATAATTTACAAGTAAGTAACTGGACAATGTGACCCATACACTCTCCTGCTTGATTATATTTCATCCTGATTTTTTTAATCTACATCCTAGAAAAGCAGGAAATTTTTATTTCGCTCTTTGGAACTATACATAAACTTTTCATAGAGTAATAGTGATTTTGCTGATAACAGAAAATCTAATGGATTAGAAATGGATCCTCTGAGTCCTTGTATCCTTACAAACATTCCAATAAAACCATACAACTGTTTATCAACATTGACTATCCATTATACAAACAAAAGTTTATAAGTTCTTCATTATTTCATTTATTTATTCAACAAACATTTGTTGAGTGCCTCCTGTGTGCCAGAGATTCTTCCAGGCACTAGGGATTTGGTAATGAACGAAAGACAAAAAATAAAATAGACTCCTGCCTTTTAGTGAGTTCCCATTTGAATAGGAGAAAGCAAGAATAATAGACAATTAAATACAATATACTATATATAAAATGATTAGTGTGAAAGATTAAAAAATAAATCAACACAAGGGAAAAGAAGATGTAACACAAATGAAAGCTGCTATTTTAAATTGAGTGGTTAGGGAAGTCCTTATTTATGAAGTGACATTTCATATCAGTGCAGGATTAACCCATGCAGATATTTGTTTGGAGAGATCTTTTCAATGCAAACGCCTTAATATACATAGGATATATATAGGATATACATAGGATATTCTGGTTCCATCAGGGAATGAAGGAGGAAGTGTAGAGAGAGGAGAGAGAATAGGTACGATTGTAGAGATCCCAAAGACAGACAAGGGCTAGATCATCTAGCAATTTCAAGAACTTTGGTTTTAACTCAGAATGAAATGAGAAACCACTGGAAGGTTTTGAAGAAGCGACCTTACTCTGCCTGTTAAGTTCATGGTGGGCAAGGAGAAAGGGAGGAGACCAGCTACAACCTATGGTTCTAATTCAGGAGCCAGACAATGGTAGACTGGATCAGCCAAATGCCTCCCAACTATTGCCGACAATAGTCTCAATTTCTCCATCTGGAAAATGAGTGATTTATATTTGATATCCCTAAAATTGCTTCAAATTTTAATATCCCATTAGCCATTGAAAGCCCTAAAGTGGAGGTCAAAGCCAATTAGAATAGAAAATAAGTTTAACAAGACAAGCAAAATATTATCATGTGTGTCAAGATGCCTACTACTCCTCCTCCTTTTAACATGAGCATTTATATTTGCGGAGCAGCAGTGGAACTGATGGCATATCTGTTACAGTATCAACAGAAGACAGATGGCACACACAAATTAGGATAATTTGGAGAGGATTTATAAATAAGAGAATAATTACTGAGGTGTGGAGAGGGTGGAGAGGACCCATAATAGAGAGTGCAGGAATCTCGGCTAGCAGCCATGGAGCAGTCGCCATCTGTAGGACCAAAAGAAATGAGGAGAGGAAGAGTTTCCTAGAATCATAAATGATAGAGAATCCTTCAAATAAGGCTCACTAAAAGGAAGAATGACCCATTATGGAAAGAAATATCAGCCTAGAATTACCTCCAGTGAATAGAACTAGCAATAAATTTCCCAACCTCACTCCTCCCTTACCACTTTCCTTCCCTCCATTGTCTGAATGGAGATGATAGCCAGAGATCCCCAGAAATTGATATAATCTATACAGGTTACCTCACAAGGATAGCTAACATGGGAGAGAAACTGAACAAGTAGCCCAGGAGAAGCAACTAGAAAATACCTGGCACAGAAGGCAATGAAAATTGCCTTGGCTTATTTATTCACTTGTTCATACATTTATTCACATATTTACTTAACCATTATAAAAAGATTATTGAATATATCCAATGCACCAGTACCAGTAATAGATTTGGATTTATAGTGATGGTTTGGAGAGTTTTTCTAATAACATGAAAAGTACAAAACCCTAAGCTCAATCCATCCCATATACCACAATCAGTTGTACACAGTAGAAATAAACAAGAAATTATATATTATTAAAGAGCTAGTCTAGTTCTAACCTCATTATTAGAGGGGTTTGGGCCTTTCTGGAGTTGTATCCGAAAATAAAAGGGAAACCACCCAAGATTTACAAGAACAGTTAGGTATGAGGAGTCCTAGGAGGAAATCCAGCATCTTGGAGGTAGTGGTCACACCTGTATGCACACATAGAAGCAGGATATGGCCAATTATGGAATAAGCAATCATCTGGGTCTCAGTTCCAATTAAAACCATACCCAAGCTCATCAAGCCCACAGACTAGTGTCATTTCCATTGATTTAGATACAATTTAAAGATGTTGCCAAGATCATTTAAAAATAGAAGTCAGATCACATCACTTCTCGCTTACAACAAATACTGCAATGGCTTGGCTGGTCCCTGAGAAGCAAAGCAAAATTCCCTAATATCATCTATGATGATCTAAATAAGCTGGACCTACTCTCCTTGCCATCTCCCCATCCTCATCTCCACCTGCACCCCACATCTCCTTTGTCCATTGTGCTTCAGCCATGCGCCTTTGTGCCGTTTCTTAAACATGACAGGCTTGTTCCCACCTCAAGATATTTGCACTGCTGCTATCTCTGCCCAGAATGCTTTTTTCAAAGATACCTGCATAGCAAACTCCAAAATTCCTGATGCTTACATGTCACTTTCTCAGTGATGCCTTCTTTCACCATCTGATATAATGCAGGAATTTCTCACTCCAATCCACTCCCACCAAGATTCTCTCTAACCAACTTCTCTATTTTTTCCATATTTATCACTATTAGTGCACTTATTTCTTTAGCTTCCTTTAAAAATCACAAGTAAAACTTCACTGCCACAAGGGCAGAGACATTTGTGTTTTGTTTGTGGTTTTATCCCCAGGTATTAGAACAGACATAGACTAATATACAGTAGATATACTCAATGCCACTTGTAGAGTAAATGGATAATGAACATTTTGAAGTTTGGGATAGTAAACTAAGAGATATGAGTGACCAGGAATTAATTTTACAACTCATTAAAATCTCAGTTTAAAAATTAGAAGTAGAAAAGGAAGTTCTTGGAAGCAGCTGGCTATATAAATGATTTCCTATGTCATAACCAATAATACCTGAATAAAAGGTCTCCTAGAAAGTAAATGAAAGAAACTCATAGAGGTTGGATGATAAATGAAGGCAGCTTTCCTGCTTAATAAAGGCTACTTAACTGCCTTTTGAGTAGATATTCAAAGAAATATAAAAAGGACTATAGAACAAAGCATAAAAACAATGTTTCATACAAAAAATCAGCTTAATAAACATGATGCCTAGGAAATCTTTAATAATAACAATGGAAGGTTGGTTTGCATCACTTTTAACAACTACTAGATTATGGATAACAAAATAAATACCTTTATTTCATTTCCCAGTTTACATATGCATCTAATATATTTATTTGCATGTCTGATTATTAAAAATAATTAAAAAGATAGAATATACAATAAGAATTATGAAGAGTGAGTTTTTTACTATATTATTTTATCTTATTTAAATTTCAAATGTGTTCGCAATTATAGTTTCATGATGAGTTTGTTTTTACAACCTAGTAAGACGAACAAGAAGACAAGAATTACTGTTCTTCTTTCACAAGGTCATAAAGTTTAGCTTCAGATAAAGGTCTGTTTACTTAATCACAGTTACACTTCTAGAAAGTATAAAACAGAGACATAAATTCAGGTCTTCTGTTTTTTAGTCAAGGTTTATTCACCAAGATGCCAACATATGCATATAGACAACATATCCTAACAGATTGAAAAAAAAATGTTCATAGGCAATACACAGTGATGACAAAGACCATGATTTCTTTGCAAATCTGTAAAGCATCCCACTCAGTAAAGAGCAGAGTAGTTAACAGATTCTTGATTTGCATGGATAGTTTATCAGAACATAGAAAAAACTATATGTATGAATGTTATCCAGGACTCAATTTTTCAATTACACAGAATTCACTGGTTTTACACAAGTTTTCCAGAATCTAGGGGGAAAAAATACTCATATTAGAGATGATAATAGTCAAGAAAGTGGATAGAGTATACTTTATTTATTTATTTATTTAATATATGAAATTTATATACATAATGGAGTACTACGTGGCAATGAGAAAGAATGAAATATGGCCTTTTGTAGCAACGTGGAGTATACTTTAACATGTATTTAATTTCAGAAGAACAGGCATCAAAACCATCCATAAAAATGTAGCGTTATTTTGTTCCAGGCAGTGCTTACAAAGGTATGTCCACTCTTAGTATGATTCAAGCCACATTTTAAATCTGTACATGTTACTGAAAATAAGCTATAATTTAAGTGTATGTGCATGTTTGTGTCTGTAGCAGGGGTCAGCAAACTATTGCTTATGGACTGATTTTGTAAATGAAGTTTTATTGTAATACAGCCAACCTATTTATTTAGATATTTTCTAGGGCTGCTTTCATTCTACAATTGTTGAGTTAAGTTGGAACACAGAATTTATGGCCCTAAAATCCTAGGCATTTATGGACACTTTACAGACAAAAAGTTTACTGAACCCTGATGAATAGCAAGATCTAGATCTAGATACAAGGAAGCAAGTTGGAAAGCTACTGCAGCAATGTAGGTGGTAGTTGGGAGATTATGAGGTATGAAGGAGGAATAATGATGTTTAGAATATAGTATATTGTGAAATAAAATTGCAGTTTGCTCTGGAGTGTCCCCTATACATTCGTGGGCAGAAATTTACCTACAGAATTTGAACTATCTACAGAGGGCTGAATGATCTGATGTTTGAGTATCACCTTATATTTATGACTTAATTGGCCCTGAGGGTGACCTTGACATAAGAGTTTTGAAAGATGATTTTAGTGTATAATCAAGTAGTTGAAACTACTGCTTTAGTATATGTGTCATTTTAGAGAGATTTAGACATGGGGTTAACCTTAGCTTACTTCATTGGCAAATTTCATACTTACACTATAATGAAGTAACAAGATTGTCTATCCTTTTGCATGTTACTACTTCACACATCATTTTTAAAAGTCCATGTAACTTCCTCAAAATGAGTCATGCAATAAAATAATTTTAATTATTTTTCTATATGAAAATTCTTGAACTCAGCTATTTTTGTAACATTATAAAGTAGGCAGAGGCTTATATCTACAAGAGGAATCACTTTTGTAATCTCTTTAAATGCAACATTACCAAAAGAAGACTGAGTTGTGTTGTATTAACTCTTCATATACTGTGAACAGGGTTGTAGAAAGATTTTTCTGAAATACTAAATAACAATTAGTAGAGCTTTGAAAAATACACTACAATCATCTCTTGATTTACACATCAGATGCATTCCCGGAAAATTTGCTGCATACTAAAACCTTTCAAAAATGCTGTGTGCCTATACGTGAAATGGAATTAGATTATACTTTCACATCATTTCAAAAGGGTTTTTCATCTACGTATATGTCCAAAGATCATCCTTAAAGTATCCATGTTAGAGGAAATATGTCCTTGTGCAGGACTGTCCTCAGCATTATAAGAAGCCTACCAGCTTTGGTCCACCGTCAGCAGCATTCTCCAATAAACAGGATAATCAAAAGTGTACAAAGTTGTCAAAATACCCCTAGGGATCATCTAGTGCCACTTCTATGAAAACCACTGATAAATGATCTAATTGTATATGATTATTGTCATGATTAGTTTTACACTCATGATATTTCATTATCACAGAGGAATCAATCAATAAATCATGTTTATTGAAGCTACATGATCTCCTCTCTGTTCTTTGAATGTTTGACAGTTCCAAGTACTGAAGACGCAGATGGTTATCTGAGAGTTCAGCAGAATGCAGTCTATGAACGTCCACATCCCTGCTAAAGGTCAAACATCATGTCAACGGCAGCACTAACATCAGCCGTGGTATGCGTGATGATCTAAAACAGAATGCAGAGGTACATGACACCCTAAGGGAGTGAACATTCAATATTTTGGAACAGAAACTCATGTGAAACTTCCAAGGGCAGCACCTAAGAAAATCTGCTGTTTGTGATCTCAGAATATATGAATAAATATACAATGACCTTCTTGGGAAAGAGTTCTAAGTTACCTATCTGAGTAGAAATGAAATAATCAATTCCCAAATATAAAATTCCAGATCTGCCAGGATTTGTTTGACTTAACCTAAAATTGTGAAGAGATAATCTGTGATATAGTGGTAGAAGATACGTGTTCATCACAACAAAATATCTATTAACCCTGTGAGCAAGGTCAATGGGGGCAGTGAAGATATCAAGGAATAAACTTCTTTGGGCATTTTTCTTCTCTATCCACTAGTTCAGAGTAAAGAATACACAGAATAAACTACCATAAGAATGTGAGAATCTTTTCTTTACATGGACTACTATTCACCATCTTAATTGAATTTTTGGCCCCACTCAGTATGAACATTTGCGTCGTTATCTGACCATTCCAAGTTTTTCCCTAGAAATACCCATACTCATTTTAACAGCACCCTTCTTCCTAAATGATGTTTTTCTATCATCAGAAGAGAACAGTACATAGGGAATCTGATTATGAAACACGAAAGAACATATCGTGAAAAGGTAATTTTAGAGACAAAAGCCATTTAAAAAAAGAAAGATAGTTTACTAGTAAAGATTGTGTACGGAGGTATACACACATATCGGGTATTCACAAGATTCCCAAAGGAACCATGTTTATAGATAATCTGTTCATGATGGAAAAATAGCAATTTCTACCATGATACTCTCATCTGCGAAAAAAAAATCACATAGTTTCAAGGCATCAGCAGCACAAAACTAGGGGAAAAAGTTGTTTTGGTGATAGGCTGATAATTTATAGAACACCACTCCCTTTGTAATCCTAATTTCCACCATACCCCAACACTTAAAAACTTTCCACTTGCCCTTTGAAACACATATTATGTCATCAATACATTTATTTATGTTCTCAGCCCCTTCTCGGATCATATTTTTCTTCTCAGTTTAACTAAGCCTCGTTAACCAAACCTGATTCTCCTATGAGGTCACAAAGTCTCCTATACATTTTCTCAGATGGCAGTGATTGCTTTCCCAAATTCCTCATATCAGTTGGTCCAGATCAGTATTTTTCCCCTTGCTCCTCATTACTATTTTGAAGCCATTTTTCCATTTTCTCTTCAAAACCATCCAGTTTTGAATCTCCTATCACAGCCTCACTTCCTCCTTAATGTAGTCATGTAAAAATTTCTGGGTAACTCCTCATTTGTACAAAATGTTAAGTCCTATCTCAAGATCAGTTTCCCCAGCACTATTCTTATAACTGCCAATGGAATACCAACCTCTCAGTTCCTTGAAGTGTTTTCAAAAGGTCATGCTCTTCAGCTACCTCAACCATTTACTTCTGTGCCTATACGCTAGTCTTTATAACTACCAATAATGGTAACCACCGCACAACCACAAGTTCAAGATTCCCATGACCATCATCTCCAAACATTTAACTTAATCTGGACTCCAACAGCAACTGAGAGTTCCACTCAATTTACTATTTTTTCCATGTTCCTTCCCTTCCCTCTTGTAACCTCTTGCCTTTTTGCATGTTTAAATTCAATCAGACGTCTTCATAAGCATTCCCTTCCATATACCTTCAATTTCTTATTTCCTCTCTTGTTTCACCAAACTCTCTGGGCAAAATCACATCTATGTTTAATTCCAACTCCACACTTGTCACACATTAGCACCCATAAAACCAAATATGACTAGAAGAAAAGAGGGCTACACATTTTACTAATGCTTCTCAGTAATAATGCTGCTCTTGCCTTGTCCATTTTTTATCCTGCATTATTAATAAATATTTCCTAATATTCTTTCTCTTTAAATTTCCAAATCTTATGCAATAATCAGTCACTCTCCCCTGTTGATCTTACTTCTTATCTCATGGACAATATAGAAATAAATAAGAGAATTTTCATTAGCTTCTATCACTATATTTAATCCATCCACCTACATCTTGCTATGCACTCTTTTTTCCCCTGTTACTAAGAATACATTGTTCAAATTCCTAGCAAAGTTCAACCTTTTCACTTTTTTACTAGAGCCTTCATTCTGCTGAATCACCTTTCATTTCTTTACTGGATCTTTACTGGATTCCTACAAGAATCCAAAACGTTCTGTTATATCTCCCACATCCATGAAGACTATGGCAGATGCTTAGCCTGCTTATTTACACATTCTTTCATGGAAAACATAGAAAATAATAAGGATGACAACAAAAAATCGCCACCACCACAAAACCCACAAACTTCGTTTCATAAGGAAACTCCCTAGGAAGTAGATTGCAAAGTGGAGATTGGTAGGCAGGAGGTTTACTGGACAGTGTTCTCAGGATTAACACTTATAAGGAGTAGATAGTAGGACTAGGAAGAGGAAGAAGTTGAAATATGATGTTGTTGCAACAGAAGCCTAGCTATCTATACAGGAATGTGATAGAGGGTCACGAGTCTGCAGCTAGGATGGCCCTTCATAATTATTCCAAAACAAGGCAAGACATTTGGGCTCTTTATATTGTCATGCTGCTTAGTCGTGGGATGCAGGTCACTCTTGGAGGCATAACCCCCACCGAGCTAAGTCCCTTTAGCTGGCTAGAATTCCTAGAAAGGGACTCAATGTTACCTGGAAGAATGTGTGTCTTGGTTCTATAGGGATATCTGGGTGGCACAACACAGCAAGAGCTACACTATATTTTCAGCTAGATTAGGACACTGGGAAATTTGCGAACACCAAATTTTGTTTAAAATCTGCCTAAAACAAAAGTAAACAGGACATCCGTGTGGTGATCCTCCCTCTCTTTCACATCCCTAAACAAACTGAAGTGTATCCACCTCTCACCATCTCCTCCACTAGTACCCATGTCTAAGAAATTATTTTAAAAATTATCTGATTGGACACCTGGGTGGCTCAGTCGGTTGAGCGTCCGACTTCGGCTCAGGTCATGATCTCACAGCTCATGAGTTTAAGCCCCGTGTCGGGCTCTGTGCTGACAGCTCAGAGCCTGGAGCCTGCTTCGGACTCTGCGTCTTCCTGCCTCTCTGCCCTTCCCCCACTTGCTCTCCCTCAAAAATAAACACTAAAAAATAATAAAAATAATCTGAAGTAGAACAGCCTTCTGACAGACCTCTGACTGCTCGTCTTTCTCCATTTAATTCTTATTACAGAAAGTTGAATGAGTTTGTTAAAATAAAGTTAGTTATTGTCACCTACCTATTCAAACCTCTTATCTCATTCAGACTAAAAGATAAAAGTCCTCGCAGGGACCTCTAAGGCTTCCTACATGATACAGCCTTATATATAGTGGCCTCTTTATTTCCACATGTCCTCTTGGCCACTTGATCTTGCAATCCTTACTTTTCCAGGAAAAGTAAGGACTCCTTTCTGCCTCTTGGAGCATTTTCAATTGCTGTGTCCTCTCTTTGGTATGTCTTCTCCCATATAACAGCATTACTTGCTCCCATATCTCCTTCTGATCTCTATTCTAATCACCTTCTCAGTGAGCACTTAATAATACTAAATATCTTCGTATTTAGTATTAATTGCTTAATGTTTAAAATGTTAAACCCTGAAGCAACTTCATACTAAATACTCAATTTTTTATTGTCTGCTTCTTTCAAATAGAATGGTAGCTAGAAATAATTCCTAATTATTTTCTTACTCTCATAGTAAACATCTGATCCCTAAAATTTGCATCTACCATCAAAATCTATCTTGACTCTTTTTGCAAAGGCCATTGCTACCACTGTTTTCCAAGCCACCTCCTCAGCTTTGCCTACAATGCTGCCTTCTCTGAACTGTTCTTAATATTTCCCTTCCTTTCCAATCTCTATCCCACAAACACTTCTGTTTCCTCCCCACAGAGGAGGGAAAGAAATTTATATTTGAAAATATAAATAAGTTCATACAATTTCCCGGCATAAAAGCTTAGAAACATCTTACTTAGAAACAATTTAAATTTTCAGCACGTCCTACGAGGCTCTGTCTACTCTTCTAATGCCATCCCTTATCATTCTTCTCCTCACTCATTTCACTAGAATGTAAAACTTGTAAGGTAGGAAGGTGATTTACACCTCTTTTATTTACTTATGTATGACTGGTGCTTTAAAAGACATCTAGCATGTGACAAGAGCTTAATGAATATTGTTGAATTCAGCTCTTCTCAGCCACATTTTCATATTCCTTCTTGTGTGGCACATTGTACTTTCCAAAACTGGCTTCAGTAACTCTTCCTCTTCCACTTCCTCTTTTTCCATGGTGACCTAATATTCCTCCTATCAGAAAATAAAATGTTGGGCACCTAAGTGGCTCAGTTGGTTAAGGATCCGGCTCTTGATTTCAGCTCAGGTCATGATCTCACATAATCTCAGAGTTCGTGGCTTCAGCCACACATGTTGGGCTCTGTGCTGAGTGCGGAGGCTGCAGGAAATTCTCTTTCTACCTCTCTCTCTCTGCCCCGCCCCCTCCCAGGCTCTCTGTCTCTCTCTCACAAAATAAATAAATGAACATAAAACAACAAAGGAGGGGTGCCTAAGTGGTTCAGTCAGTTAAGCAGCTAACTCTTGGTTTTGGCTCAGGTCATGATCTTGTGGTTCATGGGGTCAAACCCTGCATCAGGCTCTGTGCTGACAGTGTGTAGCCTGCTTGGAATTCTCTTTCTCTCCCTCCCTCCTCCCCCTTCTTCCGCTCCCCCTTTCAGGCTCTAAATAAATAAATAAATAAATATTTTAAAAAAAATAAAGTGAAATTTATGTTTCCCCTCTTTGGAATTTTGATAGAACAATTACTACAATAAAAGTGACACTATGTGACCTAAAAGGCTAGGTCATTAAAAGTGCTACAATTCTTTCTTGATTTTCTTGAAATGTTCATTCTTAGAACCCAGCCATATGCTATAAGGAAACCCAAATAGTACATGGAAAATCCCATATGTTGAGGAACTGACATAATGGCCCAGATTCCCAGTTGAATTTCCTGAACATGGGAGTGACTTATCTTGCACATAGCACTATCCACAGTTTTTCAGTATTTGTCACCATCTTTAATTATTTAATGTGATTGTCACAATCTCTTATAAAATAATTACTATGATTGCTGTAACAAAGGTAAATAAATTAACATTTGAAAATTAAAATGACTTAAGGTCACCATGGCATAGCCACTATGGATAGCCATCCATAGTGGATGGTGTGTGTGTGTGTGTGTGTGTGTGTGTGTGTGTGTGTATATATATATATATATATATATATATATATATATATATGAAGTTTTATTTTTATTTCAAGCTTTTATTTAAATTCTAGTTAGTTAAAATATATGGTAAAAATTGTTTTTAGGTGTAGACTTTAATGATTCATCACTTACATATAATGCCCAGTGTTCTCTTGAATACTTATCACCCATTAATTAGCCCATTACCCTGCCCACTCCCTCCATCAACCCTCAGTTTGTTCTGTATAGTTAAGAGTCTGTTATGGTTTCTTTCTTCTCTCTGATTTTTCCCCTTCCCTTTGTTCATTGGTTTTGTTTACTAATTTCCACTTATAAGTAAAATCGCATGGTATTTGTCTTTCTCTGACTTACTTCACTTAGCATAAAACATCCTAGATCCAACCACATCATTGCATATGGCAAGATTACATTCTTGTTGATGGCTAATATTCCACTGTACGTATCTATACCATGTCCTTTTTTTTGAAAGTTTATTCATTTATTTTGAGAGAGACAGAGAGAGAGGGAGTGTGTGTGTGTATGTGTGTGTGTGAGAAAGACAGAGACAGCAAGTAGGGAAGGAGCAGAGAGACAGAGAGGGAGAGAATTCACATCAGGCTCTGCACAGTCAGTGAGGAGCCCAGTGCAGGGCTCAAACTCATAAACTATGAGATCACAACCTGAGCTCAAGTTAGAAGTTTAACCCACTGAGCCACCCAGGATCCCCAATATACCACATCATTCTTTATCCATTCATCAGTTGATGGATATTTGGGCTCTTTCCATAATTGGGCTATTGTTGATAATGCTGCTATCAACATCAGGGTGTATGTGCCCCTTCCAGTAAGTACTTTTTTTATCCTTCGGATAAATATCCAGTTGTGTGATTGTTGGGCTATAGGGTAATTCTGTTTTTAATTTCTTGAGGAACCTCCAAACTCTTTTACAGAGTGTTTGCACCAGTTTGCATTCCCAACAACAGTGTAAGAGGGTTCCCTTTTTTCCACTCCAACCTGACATCTAATGTTTCCTGTGCTGTGAATTTTAGCCATTCTGAGAGGTGTGAGGTGGTATCTCATTGCGATTTTGATCTGTATTTCCCTGATGATGAGTGATGTTGAGCATCATTTCATGTGTCTGTTATCCATCTGGATGCCTTCTTTGGAAGAATGTCTGTTCATGTCTTCGGTCCATTTCTTAACTGTGCTGTGTGTTTTTTGGGTTTTGAGTTTGATAAGTTCTTTACAGATTTTGGATACTAACCCTTTATCAGATACATCATTTACAAATATCTTCTTTCATTTGGTAAGTTGCCTTTTAGTTTTGTTGATTGTTTGCTTCACTATGCAGAAGCTTTTTATCTTCATGAAGTCCCAATTGTTCATTTTGCTTTGTTTCCCTTGCCACCAGAGACATGTCTAGTAAGAAGTTACTAGGGCCAAGGTCCAAAAGCTTGTTGCCTGTGTTCTCTAGAATTTTAATGTTTTTCTGTCTCACATTTAGGTCTTTCTTCCATTTGTATTTGTTTTTGTGTATAGTGTAAGAAAATGGTCCAGTTTCATTCTTCTGCACGTTGCCATCCAGTTTCCCCAACATGATTTGTTGAAGAAACTTTTTTCCATTGGATATTCTTTCCTGCTTTGTCAAATATTAATTGACCATATAGTTGTGGGTCCATTTCTGGGTTTTCCATTCTCTTCCATTGATCTGTGTGTGTTTGTGCCAGTACCGTACTGTCTTGATGAATACAGCTTTGTAATATAGCTTGAAGTCTGGAATTGTGATGCCTCCAGCTTTCCTTCTCTTTTTCCAGACTGCTTTGCTATTCAGGGTCTTTTGTGGTTCCATACAAATCTTAGGATTGTTTGTTCTAGCTCTGTGAAAAATGCTCTAATTAAACTACTAGGGATTGTCTTAAGTGTGTAGATTGCTTTGAGTACCATAGACTTTTTAACAATATTTTTTCTTCCAATCCTTAAGCATGGAATGTCTTTCCATTTCTTTGTGTTCTTCACTTTCTTTCATAAATGTTCTATAGTTTTCAGAGTACAGATCTTTACCCTCTTTGGTTAGGTTCATTCCTAGGTATTTTATGAGTTTTGGTGCAACTATAAATAAGATGAATTCCTTGATTTCTCTGCTGCTTCACCATTGCAACAGATTTCTGTACATTCATGTTATATCCTCCGACTTTGCTGAATTCGTGTATTAGTTCAATTTTTGGTGAAGTCTTTTGGGTTTTCTACATACAGTATCATGTTATCTGCAAACAGTGCCAATTTTTATGTGTTTTAATTCCTTTTGTTGTCTGATTTCTGTGCCTAGGACTTCCAGTACTATGTTAAATAACAATGGTGAGAGTGGACATCCTTGTCTTATACCTGACCTTCGAGAAAAAGCTCTCAGTTTTTCCCCACTGAAGATGATTTTAGGAGTGAGTCTTTGGTATGTGACCTTTATGATGTTGAGGTATGTTCCCTCTATCCCTACTTTGTTGAGGCTTTTTTTTTTAAATCAAGAATGGACACTGTATTTTGTCAAATGCTATTCCTCCATCTACTGAGAGTATCATAGGGTTTTTATCCTTTCTTTATTAATGTGATGTATCACATTGATTGATTTGCAGATATTCAACCAGCCCAGAAGCCCAGGAATAAATCCCACTTGATCATGATAAATGACACTTTAAAAAAAAAATTTTTTTTTTACATTTATTTATTTCTGAGAGACAGAGCGCTAGTGTGGAGGGGCAGAGAGAGAAGGAGACAGAATCCGAAGCAGCCTCCAGGCTCCGAGCTGTCAGCACAAAGCCCGACACGGGGCTCAAACTCACAAACCGTGATATCATGACCTGGTTGAAACTGTATGCTCGGGGCGCCTGGGTGGCGCAGTCGGTTAAGCGTCCGACTTCAGCCAGGTCACGATCTCGCGGTCCGTGAGTTCGAGCCCCGCGTCAGGCTCTGGGCTGATGGCTCGGAGCCTGGAGCCTGTTTCCGATTCTGTGTCTCCCTCTCTCTCTGCCCCTCCCCCGTTCATGCTCTGTCTCTCTCTGTCCCAAAAATAAATAAAAAACGTTGAAAAAAAAAATTAAAAAAAAAAAAAAGAAACTGTATGCTCAACCAACTGAGCCACCCAGGTGCCCTGGTGAATGATTCTTTTAATGTACTGCTGGATTCAATTTGCTAGTACCTTCTTGAAAATTTTTGCGTCCATGTTTATCAGGGATATTGGCCTGTAATTCTCCTTTTCAGTGGGGGTCTTTGGTTTGGTAATCAAGGTAATGCTGGACTTGTGAATGAGTTTGGAAGTTTTCCTTCCATTTCTGTTTTTTGGAACAGTTTGAGAAGAATAGGCATTAACTCTTCTTGAAATGTCTGGTAGAATTCCCCCTGGGAAGGCATGAGGCCCTGGACTTTTTTGTTTGTTGGGAGATTTTTTTATTACTGATTCATTTTCCTTTGCTAGTTATGGGTCTGTTCAAATTTTCTATTTCTTCCTGTTTCAGTTTTGGTAGTTTTTATGTTTCTATGAATTTATCCATTTTTCCAGATTTCCCAACTTGTTGGCATATAATTTTTTTTTTATTTTTTTTTCAACATTTTTTATTTATTTTTGGGACAGAGAGAGACAGAGCATGAACGGGGGAGGGGCAGAGAGAGAGGGAGACACAGAATCGGAAACAGGCTCCAGGCTCCGAGCCATCAACCCAGAGCCTGACGCGGGGCTCGAACTCACGGACCGTGAGATCGTGACCTGGCTGAAGTCGGACGCTTAACCGACTGCGCCACCCAGGCGCCCCTGGCATATAATTTTTAAAAAGATTCTCTTATAATTGTATGTATGTTGTGTTGGTTGTGATCTCTCCTCTTTCATTCATGATTTTATTTATTTGTGTCCTTTCTCTTTTCTTTTTGATAAGATGCCTCAGGAAGCTTTTACTTTCATTGATCTGTTACAGTGGGGTTCTGTTTGTCTGTATATCATTTATTTCTGCTCTAATATTTATTGTTTCCCTTCTTCTGTGCTTTAGGGTTTATTTGCTCTTCCTTTTATAGTTCCTTTAGAGGTAAGCTTAGGTTGTGTATTTGAGGCTTTTCTTGTTTCTTGAGGTAGGCCTGTATTGCTATGTACTTACCTCTTATGACCATCTCTGCTGCAAGTGGATGGGATTCTAAAGCATGTGTAATATGTGAAGAGTTTGGGACATATTCAGAAACAATAAGCACCTGGCATTAATACTATCTTTGATTAGAGAAAATGATATATTTGATGTTTAGACCAGAAAATTATTTTGGGGTTGAAATGATAGCCCAAATGTCACCCTCAGAGATTTGATCTTTATTCATTAAGTACTGGATCATCCTTAGTGAGTATCAGAGAAGTGTTATAAGTATATTAAGAAAATAATTGGTATTGGAAGGCATGAAGTCTATAGGAGAAAACAGGCATTATATTATACTGCCAACCCCCAGAAGATATGTGGCAATATCTGGATTGTCACAGCTGAGGATGGGATGCTACTGGCAGCTAGAGGATGAGGCCAAAGATACTGCAAAATGTACCACAATACATAGAATAGACCCCCACAAAAAAATTATTATCTGAAAGAGTTATTAGTACTAAGGTTGTACACCTGTAGTACACAGTTGATATCCCCTAGTTTATTTTCATCTAGCACCTATTACTTCCGAATTATACTTAAAACACTTTATAATCATGTATATACTCAAGAGTGTATAAACACTCTTGCTTTCCAACAAGCCTTCTGGGAAACTGAAGTATAAGAACTTTTGGTTCCTCTTGGTAGCCAACAGCTCTTACCTCATAGTAAATAATTAATGGATGAATGCTGATGTGAACTGAATTAAGGTAATGAGATCCTAAACTAGGACAGTAGAACCAGGAATTAAAAAAAAGAAGAGGGACGCCTGGGGGCTCAGTCGGTTGAGCATCCCTCTTCGGCTCAGGTCATGATCTCACAGTCTGTGAGTTCGAGCCCCACATCTGGCTCTGTGCTGACAGCTCAGAGCCTGGAGCCTGCTTCAGATTCTGTGTCCCCCTCTCTCTCTGCCCCTCCCCCACTCATGCTCTGTCTCTGTCTCAGAAATAAACATTAAAAAAAAAATTAAAAAAAAAAGAAGAAAATTTCTATTAAAAACATTGAGAAGTCAGAACCACTGTGATTTGGTAATTGATAAAGGAAAGTTTACCATCAACAAGATTTTGACAAATAAGCAGGTAGAGAATAAATTCAACTTGAAAAAGTTTTATTTAGTTGCTAGGAGAACATCATACTAGGTTGTTTAATAAAGAGGACTAAAAATAAGTCTCAAGTGTGTAAGATTATTCAGAGTGATCAATGAAAATTGTTGCATCATCTGTAAATATGAAGCTATGGTAAGGTATGAAATTATCTAGTGAGATTGTAAAGAGTTGAAAAGAATAGCGTCTGAACACAAACCCCTGGGAATACCTATTCTGTGCTCCAGATGTGGGTGGTAGAAGAGTAGTAAGAAGAGTCTTAAGAATATTAGTCAGAAAAATAGGTGGTAAATAAGAGTGCTATAACATAAAGCTGTAGAAAAATCAAGTAAAATAAATACCCAAAGATCATTACATAAAGCAATGAAGTCTTAATTGAAATTAAATTCCACAAAATATTTTAAATGCAGGATTATTAAGTGATTACTTTAATAGCAATCCTTCTCATTATCAATTATTTAGTTTTCTATAAAAGTGTCTCAGTCCAGTCTATTTTAAAATTGATCAAAGTCTTGATACTTACCTAGTTAGACCTCCTCCTGAAACATATATAAAAGTGAATCTGTCGGCTAAAGTCATTTTATTTCTTTTTCAGCTTTAGTTACTGTATTTCCTCTGTAATCATGGTCATAAATTTACAATAGGAAATTCTGACCTACATAAATTCATATACCAAAAGTTCAAATTTTCTTTTCTTAAGGAAGGATAAACAGATAATTGTGTTATTTTTTTAATATTTAATTGAAGCAAGCAAAGTACACACACCATATTTATATAGATCAATGACTTTCAGAATGAATATTCCCAAATAACCTGCACATTGGTAGAGAAATAGAACCTACTCAGCACCCCTAGAGGGTTTTCTTCATTGTTTTCAGTCACTATCCTACACGTTATAATCTTTTTCCTGACTTACAACAACATAGATTGGTTTACTCTTTTTGAAATTTGTGTAAATAGAATCACACCATGCACACTGTGTGGCTGGCTTCTTTAGTTCAACATTGTGTTTGAGATTCATCCATAGTGTGTGTCTTCACTTTGGAGAAATGAACATTTATGTATATATACTTGGTCAACCCATGTATGTATTTCCAGTGAATATATAACTAGTAGTCAATTTTATGGATCACAAGGCATACAGATATTTAGCTTTAACAGATACTGCCAAAGAGTTCTATAGAGAGGTGTATCAAAGTAAATATCCACCACCTGTGTATTACAGTAGGTTGCTCAAGATTCTTACCTTGGTTAGGTTTGTTTTTATCTTTTTCATTTTAACCATTCTGGTGTCCGTGTAACAATGTTAAGTTGTGCTTTTATTTTGTATTTCTCCCTTAACCAATAAAGTTGAGGATATTTTTCAAAGCCATACTGAGCATTTTGATGTTTCCTTGTGAAATGGCTGCTTATTCTTTTTTTCCTATTACTTTATGAAAATTTTATTAATTATCATTTACTTACATATTGTGGAAGTAAGGATTTTGTTGGATATGGGTCTTGCAAATGTTTTCTCCCTACTCTGTAGATTCTATATATAGCTTTTAATTCTTTTAATTAGGTCTTTGATAGACACAGATGCTTGATTCTGATATATTTCTATTTATTTTTTATGGCTGCATATTTATGTGTGTGTGTGTGTCTGTATGTGTGCGTGCACGTGCGTGTGTGCACGTGAAAGAGACAGAAACCTATGGATCTTTGGATACTCCAAGGTGAAAAAGTTATCCTATATTTTATTTTTCTCTAAAAGCTTTATTACTTTATGTTCCACATTTAGGTCTGGAATATTCTTGGAGCTGGCTTTAGTGTATGGTTAGAAGTTGAAGTGTCTCTCTCTCTCATAATATATGTATGTGTATTATATGCATAATTTTTAAACAATTCTATATTTTGGTATCCAATCGACATAACACCATTGGTTTAAAAGACCATTTTTACCTGAAATAATACAGTGTCACCTTTTTCATAAATCTACATGTGTGGATCATTTCAGGGACTTACTAGTCTCTTTCACTGGTCAGTTTATCTATCCCTGGAATCATTTGGTATCTTAATTTCTATATCCACCTCTCCATCTACATATCCATCTACTTATATGGATATCCATATAGATACATGCATAATTTATTATACAATATATGCATATTATGAGTGTGTGAATCAACAGATAAAATTATAGATAAATATATAAAAGTATCTTCTAGTCTTGGTGATCGTTTTTTTCCTTCTCAAGATTGTCTTAGCCCTTCTTGGTAATTTGCATTTCATATGATTGTTATAGTAAGATTTGATTTACATACACACACAACCATCAGGGTTTTTAACAACTTGGTGTTACATCTATAGGCCAATTTGGGGAGAACTGACATCTGTATAATATTGTTTACTCAAATCCATGTTTAAGTCTTCTTTAGTGTATCTAAAAATACATATGTACATATTTATGAGTTTTCAGTAACAAGGTCTTGCACATATTTCATTGGATTTAATCCTAGAAACTTGTTTTCTAATTCTATAGACAATGTTACCATTTAATGCTTTTAAAATACTTTTGCTCATATTTAGACATATAATGGATCTTTATGCATTCATCTTATATCCAGTAATGCTACTAAACTAACTTACTAATTCTAATAGTTAGACCATTCCTATGTTAAATTTTAAAATATCTTTCTCTTCTAACATAGATAATAAAATTGATATGATGTAGGTGCTTAATGGAAATGAGCTGAAGAGTATAAACTTGTACACATGTTATTTTACATTTTCATCACATTCCTACATCTACTTCTCCCAACTATTTAAGTAAAAGAAATAGAGGAGTTGACCTGGTCTGGACTAGACATTTGTTGTTGAAATAGGTGACCATAAATTTGAGAGACTGGGTAGGAGTAGAGCTAATGCTTGTTGATTTCTAAATAATCCTTCTATACTTGGTGAAATTACCAAAAAAAAAAAAAAAAAAAAAGTTTTGTACTTAATCACATTTTTTTTTCTGAATACTTATTTAATCTTGACTCTTCTATTTATTCATGTGATACATACTTGTCTCAATAGCCACCATGTGCCTTGAATCTGGGACATTTATACCATATTTAGGTGACTTTTTTCTTCTACATGACCATTATCACTATCAGACTAACTTTTCTATTTTTAAAAAATGCTCTCCAAATTTCCTCTCCCTTTTTATCTGGAATTTTACTAGGCTGTGATGATTTATTTATTCAACAAAATTTTAGGAGCAGTATCTGTGCTAAAATTTTAGGAGCAGTATTTGGCTGATCTCATTAGAGTTAATGCCATACTTGCCATAGAAATTTGTCTCTCAAAAGAAGAGTATTCACCAAAGTTAATCTCTAATTCAATGTATTTCCAGTAGGTAGAGGACTGTGCTTCATTGTAGAGAACCTTGTTAAATAAGGGGAAATGTTAAATAAGGCCTTGTTACTGAGGGGAAAATGGGTTAACACTTAATGTGTCAGAGGTGGGGTCTGCTGTTCTACTTGGTGAAAGGTCTGAAGAAATATTTTTGAGGAAAAGGACTTTTCCTGTGACTCGGTCTGTATACTTCACTTGGAAAATATTCATTCTCTATTTCTTATTCTGCCAAAGAGTAAAATGTTAGAAAAATTTATACTCATGCTTCTTTCTTATCATTGTAGGTAGAACCCAAGAGCTTTAAGACAAATCTCTGAGGGGCACCTGGGCGGCTCAGTCGGTTAGGCATCTGACGTCGGCTCGGGTCATGATTTCAAGGTTTGTGGGTTCCAGCCCTGCGTCAGGCTCTCTACTGTCAGCACAGAGCCTGCTTCAGATGCTCTGTCCACCTCTTTCTCTCCCCTGCCCCACTCATGCTTACTCTCTCTCAAAAAATAAACATTAAAAAAATACAAATCTCTGAGAATATTAATGGAAATCAGTTGTCATAATAAAGCAGGATAATAAAATCAAATATGTAGGTTGTCTGAATAACCTGTTTACATTGTATACAAAATATTAAAATATGCAGACATTATGTAGACAAGGGGATAGAACCAAACATGGTATTATTATTATTATTATTATTATTATTATTACAGAAACAGTAGTAGATATAGTTGTAGTAATTCTATTTGTATAATAAAATTCTGTGTGTTAGTTAACCACATACCATTTATTTTAATCCTTCAAAAATCCTTGGGATATAATTAAGCAATCTAATATAGAGAGAAACAGAAGCTTAAGAAAGCTTAATCACTTGCTCCAATTTTTATAACTTGTTTCAGGACTAAAGGACTGGCTTCAATAGCTGACATAAACAAATGATTACAGCATAAATAACAGACTGTAGAACACCCTGTAATAAGTAGCATTTTTATCATGGTAAAATATAGACCAATACCTGATGAGTCACCACACTGTATACCATATAATGAGCATATTAAGACTAATCTTTAAGACTGAACGGAATAACTCATTAAATTGCAATATTACTTTTTTTCAGGAAAAATAAAATGCTAGTGTTTTCAAACTCCAAGAAACAGAGTAGGAGCAAAGAGAGAGAAAAAAATAAGTGGAATCAATCATATTCATCAATTCAACAGTAATTGGTGAGGGACTACATGTGTCTAGAATAGTAAGTAGTACATACTAGAAATATAGGGATGAGACCCAGGATTTTCTCCGAAGATGCAGTGTATGAGACAAATCTCTTTTGCCTATTTCAGGAGATTAGTACTTTAAAAAGAAATGATGCAATGCAGTGTGAAAATTTAAATAACAAAAATAAAAATATATTAAAAGAGCTCATGCTTAGTCAGTCCAGCAATATCTATACAAGGCTGAAGAGTGCCCCCCAAAGATATCAGGTTCTAATCTCCAGAACTTAAAAGTACTATCTTATATGGAAAAATGGTTTTTGCAGATGATCTTGAGATAGGAATATTACCCTAGATTATAGCCCCTAAATGCAATCACAAGTGTTCTTACAAGACAGCAGCAGAAAGAGATTATACCTAGAAGAGGAGAAGGCAATGTGACCACAAGGCAGAGAGCAGAGTAATAAAACCACAAGCAGGCCAATGCCAGAAGTAGCCAGAAGCTGAAAGAGATAAGGAACAAATTCTCCTCTAGAGCCTCCTGAGGGAGCATAGCCCTGTCTACACCTTGATTTTGGCCCAGGGAAATTGATTTTTACTTCTGGCCTTCAGAACTGGGAGAGATTAAATTTCTGTTGTTTTAAACTGACAAGTTTGTGTTAATTTGTTATGGTAGTCACAGGAAACTGATAACAATATATACCAAGAACAACAAGGAAGGTCAATGTCAAAAATCCACCTAAACAGCCTCAAGGGGAAATAGTTGTTTCTGGATTTAATTTCTGTAAGTATTAGTTTTGAGTTGTCAACTAAGTTTTGATCATGGAATTCTCTGATTCCTTGGGGATACTCAAATCTGTACAATCCAAACAGAGCAAATATCCACCTATTTTTCGCTCTACTGTTGCCATCATATTTCATGTCAGGCATGAGATCTAAGAAATACTTTCATGGAAGAGATAGGATTTGAAGAAGGAATTCAAGTAAACTGAAAAGAAAAAGACACTCTAGGTAAGTAAAAGGACATAAGCAAAAAGACTGTTTAATTTATCTCCCAGGTTGATTCTGGTGAAGAGATAAAATATTGTTTAAATGGTTTGGAGAGTCTACTTGAAATTAGGAACACAGCTACATGGTGGGAATAGATAAAGCCAAGGTAGGTGACAATGAGGAATTGGGTGACATTTTGCTATGATAAAAGTGAAAGTAAGGGCGCCTGGGTGGGTCAGTTTGTTAAGCATCCAACTTTGGCTCAGGTCATGATCTCACAAGCTCATGGGTTCAAGCCCCGTGTCAGGCTCTGTGCTGACAGCTCAGAGCCTGGAGCCTGCATCAGATTCTGTGTCTCCCTCTCTCCCTGCCCCTCCCCCACACTCTCTCTGTCTCTTTCTCTCTCTCTCAAAAATAAACATTAAAAAAAAATAATTAAAAAAAACCAAACAGTGAAAGTATGCCAGGGACTTTAAGGTGATGATTCAAGAATAGTTTAGATGACAAACCTTGGGTTCCAAGTCTACCGGCATGCAGTTGACAGCTGATGTCCCTCAGCAATGCATTTTACTATTTCCAAACTTCTGAGGCCCTTATCTACTGAATGGATGTCTCTTGTAACATCATTCACTCTGATAGTTGACCTCAACTGACCATAGATGGTCTCTCTTCCCGATTCTCAGATCCAGGATTTCTAGGATCACCTCCAAATAGTCTACCTGTTATCTAATCCTTGTCTCAGGAACTGAATCAGGAAAGGCCAGAGTAAGACTTTTTTTTTCCAGAAGTTTTATTTTTCCATCATATTGTCAAAAAATTACTTTTCATATATTAGCCATTCTATATAATGTATGAACTGTAGGGTTTCTGCATAAAATATAGTTGATACATTTAAGCTTGAATTTCCAACAAACAATGAATAATACTCAAAGATTATGCATTGTTTGTCTGAAATTGAAATCTAACTGAAAGCTCTGCGTTTTTATTTGCTACATTTGGCAAACTTAGGAAAGGCATTAAGTACTTGCCAAATTTAAAAAGAACTTCAACATCAGGAAAAGGAGAACTCTAACCTGAAGCCAACTTTTCATGTAGGAGACTTAACTGAAAATGGAGATATTTTTAAACTACATTTATTTTATTTTTTATTGAGGAATAACTGACAGACAACATTATATTAGTTTCAGGTGCAATGATTTGATATTAGTGTATATTGTGAAAGGGCCACCACAATAGGTTTAGTTGACACCCGCCACCATACATATGTTTTGATGTGTCTTCATAATGTGCAGGTTAGTCTACTTTGACACCTCGTACAACTTGAAATACTTTTTCCCACAGCATCTTCTGCAGACCCAAACTGTGTTCTTATTTTTCTATCAGTCGATATTTCAATAGGTCACTTCTGATGAGTTCAAAGCATATGTGATGGTCCTGGACTTTTTAAATGTTTTGTGGGGTTTAATTTCCTGTCTCAGAGAAATTCATCAGCATAGAAGCAGAATCACCAAGTTTTTTTAAATGTAAAGTTTCTTTTCCACACCCCATATGGTTCTCCTCTGCTTTTGTCCTTTCTCACAAGCAAGTTTAAAATTACACAGCATTTAATAGAACCAGCTATTTTCTCTCTGAAAATCAGTTTTATTTATTTTCTCTACCTAAGACATGTTGCTGTGTATTATATTTGCTGTTATCTTCACCTGGATCCATTCTAGAGTGAAAATGATGCTTCCAATGGTTTGGGAAGTAGTATTGGAGCTTGAAGTTAATTTTAAGAACCATTAGACCCATTAAAATAAAACAATTTAAGTATTTACCTCTGCCATTGTCCATCTTCCCTACCCATCAGCTCCTTTTTTTCCTTCATGTAACATGGTGAAAGTACTTAGTAATCTACCTGTGTAATTACTCTCAGACACTCTTGCATTGATTGGTATCTTCCTTTCCTAAGTTTCCATACAACTTAAGCATCATAATGTAGGGGTGCCGGGGGTGGCTCAGTCAGTTTAATGTCAAACTCGATTTCAGCTCAGGTCATGATCAAGCCCCATGTAGGGCTCTGCACCAGGTGTGAAGCCTGTTTGAGATTCTCTCTCTCCCTCCCCCCCTCCCCTTCCTCGCTCATGCTCTCTCTCTAAAGAGAATCATTATGCAATCATGCATTACACACCATTTCTTTGTGTGTGTGTGTGGCTTTGTGTGCCTGTATTAATACTTCCAAAACAGATTATATGCTTTTTAAGAGAAAAGTGCACGGTTTTGCTTTATTCCATCTTTACCTGACCAAAGAACATTTCCTCCTCTGGGCAAAGTTTTTATTCACACATCAACAAACCCATGTCACACTGTTGTAATTTTACATTACTTGCCTAATTCTCCAGCATTGCCAAACCTTCCTGTTTGCTTCCGGAAGGCAGGAACCATTTATTGGTTTAGTGAATGAATAAACACATTTGTGAAATCATGACTATACCTCAGATTATTATTCATGAAATTTAAAAGTAGTTTCTACTCTTTAGTGTTTACAGTTGTTTTTACATGATGGTAGTTCATTTTATCATGGTAACAATTGCTTACTATGGTTCTGTCAGCTACACATGTAAAATAAGGACATTGAATGTCATTTGATTTATCTTCTAAACAAGCAATTTTCCCATCTTTTGTATCACATCATAGGACATTTGTCCTGTCGTGCTAGTTCTAAGATTCTATTTCTTTATATTGCCACAGAAATAAATACCTTCAAATTTGTAGTCTCACTTCCCACATTTCTTCATTTTAAAGATTGTCTTAGTTCAAACAACGTTTGCATACCATAAGATCTCAACATAAACCAAAATATATCCTCATGAATATCCAGATTACACTTTAGAGAATGATGCTTTTTTCCTATACGGTATCCAATTCTCCAACAAAGAAGTAATTTGCATGAAAAGAAGATGCTAGCAAATGCTCTACCCCATATATTAGAATAAACTAATAGCCATAATGTGCAAAGTGTGTCTGCATGTAGAAAATTATTTGACACGTACTCTTAACAGAATGGTCTATAATAACCATGTCAAAGAGGTTAGTACTGATTTGTTATAGATGAGTAATTCAATTCACTTAGCAAGGAGAGGGCAGTGCTTTGACCTGAAGCCAGTTTCCCAGTCTTGATCATAAATTTTGTGCTTTAGTATAAGTGGATGCTCTTTGGTAGACCCAAATTTTATGTGCAAGGCCAATATTATTTTTAGGCAGAGTTAGCAGATAATCAATAAGATATAAATTGAAGATCATCTGAAAATATCTTGCTGTGTGATAAATCCATTATTATTATTAGAATTAATAGGAAGATAACATTTATTGAAGATACTGAGATAAGGATTATACATCAAAAACTTATAAAAATGCATGAGGTGGGTAATAGTAACTTCATTTACAGAAAATTTAAGTTCAAAATGGTTAAATGTTAATAAATCACATATATGAGGAAAATAAGAGTGAAATTCAATAATTTATCCAAACAGGGCCAGACTCAACATTCAAATCCAGGGCCTTCTGACAACAAAAGCCGTTACCAATCACTATCTTAGTTTGTCTTTCTGTTTATTTGTTTGTTTCATTCATTCTTTCTAAAATAATTATGATTTTTAAATATAATGAAAAATGTTATCCTAAATGGTACCTGCCTACAGCGTTGGATTCATCCTGTTAGCTGTGCTTTGTGATATTTTTATTTTTTATTGATTTTTAACTATTCCCATTTTCAAATTTAATTTTGTATAAAGTTTGAGGTATTTGAATCATTGTTATTATGTCTAGTGCTATATAAAGAGCTAAAATTAATTTCTATTATAGGGACTTAGTGCTGAAGATAGTCTTTTTGATTTACTGGAATTTCCTCAAAATTTTGAGCATGAGCGTTATGAGTTTATATGGACCCTGAAAACAGGAGGACTTTCTTCTGTATAGGGTAATCTTAACTAATTTCTCTACATTTTTACTTCTCATTTTCTTCACAGAGAATATTCTTACAAACCAATACACTTTTATCATTTTTATATCAATAAATTATTGCATTTCTAATAGTTTTTTTCCCCTAATTTATTTAACGCTTTCTTTTTTTAAACAAAGTGCCACAAATACTGATGGCATTTTATTATACAATATGTTTTGCTCCAATGAAATTATGTCTCTTGAGAGGCACCTGGGTGGCTCATCAGTTAAACATCTGACTTCGGCTCAGGTCATGATCTCACGGTTCGTGAGTTCGAGCCCTGCAGTGGGCTCTGTGCTGACAGTGCTGAACTTGCTTGGGATTCTTTTTCTCTCTGTCTCTCTTTGTCCCTGTACGGCTCTCTTTTTCTCTCTCAAAATGAATAAATACACCTTAAAAAATAAATTAAACTAAAAAATAAAATTATGTCTCTTGAATGTCATTTTTTTATATTAATAATCCTATAACTTTAACTTTTGCCAGATAAAATGTTTCCCAACTACTAATTTCAGTACGTATAGTTTTATTATGGGAATGTTTTTTGCAGTTAATATTAACCTAAAGTATGTAAGAATGTTTTAAATTCTGTCAGGGAGACTTTTTACTCTTAATAAAAATTAATTAGAAACTAAGAAATACTCCTTATAATTAGTCAAAAGTATTACTTAAAGAAATAAATATTTATTTTCTTTGATCAAATTCAGTTGTTTAAATTGATCAAAATTATATGTTTTGAATCTTTCGCACCAAACAATATGCTCATACAATTAAACATATACACATGTAGTTTTCTTTCTTTTCTTTTTTTAGCAAGCTGAAACATACATGTTGCTCTAGAATATTCTAGAATATTCTATTAACAGTATATATCAATGCTTGTCATTCATACCACTATATATAGTCCACCTCATAATTTTAGTATCAGTAAAATATTCTGTAACATGGAAATACTTCAGTTCCTCAAAATTTAGTATGTATTTTAGTGTCATAAGTTTTCTGTGCTTACTTATATTATGATCCTTTCATTTCTATCATCTGTATTTTCAAAAAGCAGAAATTGATTAACAAAAATACATATGAAGTTTTGCATTTAAATGATACTACCAGATTGCTCCCCACATCCTAAAACATCATTTTGCAGTTCTCAATACAGTGAGCTGTATGGTGCCCATACCATACTTTCCAAAATGTTGGATGTTTCAGCCATTTAATTTTCTCCAGTACAATAGGAAACTGTTATTTTAGTTTGCATCCCTAATAACTAGGTTTTTTAAATACTTTTTTAAAGTTTATTTATTTATTTTGAGAGAGCGCGCACGTGCAAGCAGGTGCAGAGAGAGAAGGAGAGAGAGAATTCCAAGCAGGTTCTGCATGGAGCCCTATGAGGGGCTCAATTTCACGACCAAGAGATTACGACCTGAGCTGATATCAAGAGTCAGAAAGTTAACCAACTAAGCCACCCAGGTGTCCCCCTAATTCCTAGTTTGGTTGAATGCATATTCATATTTTAGTGGCATGCTCACATTCTTTAACACTTTTTCCTTTGTGTTAATCATCTTTTAATGATTGTTATTTAATGGAGATATATATCTAATATGTTACATATATCTCCTAATTTGTTATGTCCATTAGATATATGTCTACTGTATTATATATATTTCTCCTAATCTATTATGTCTACATATATTTTAAATTTTTATTTAACTAAATCAGGCAATATTTTATATTCAAATACTTTGTGTTTTCTATATTTTCTTATAATAGAATATTTAAGTATTTCATACATACTCATAACTACTATTTGATTTTGTCTCTGTCGTGTTGTTTACTGATTATAACTGATTTGTTTGCATTTTCATTCCTGGCTCCCACCCTCAATAAAGTCTTTAGTTATACTTCTCTGCAGAACTGAATGAAGTTAGTCATCCTTTTGCAATTCCACTAGTGGTCATAATACCATTCTTTTCTAAATATTATTATACCACGATAATCAAATCATACATGTTTTAAGAAAACCAAAAACAAAACCTACATTTTGGAAAATAAATTAAATACTTTTTCTGTTGTTGAAAATTTGGATCTTGGGATAATACGTGTTTTATAGAAAAAATAAAAATCAGTTTGTAACCATAGTCATATCAAGTATAATCTATTTATACTAAATACTGTGCTTGAATATATGTGGCAACTGCAATTTGATGAAGTGCTAGAGAATGTTTTAAAAAGAAGGCATTAAACAGTATAATCAGAAACAGATTATATATGTATAGTTGAAAATAATATAACCACAAACACAGACGACCCCACATTTTCCTCAGGAAAAGACCATGGTGATATTTTTCACCATTTTGAATACACAGAGACCTAACAATATATAGAATATTGGTAACTGTCTACTTGAAATGCTTGTTGGAAAAATACCTTGCCTTAAATTTGTTTATACATGAAATTTACTAACCTCAACTCTTTTAACTAGTTGTTTAAGTCATAATTTATTATGCTTCTTCTTTGTTGATGAAATTTTTCATTTGTTTTTTAACTATTTACTCAATGGTGACTTTAACCAGGGCATTATTATACTATCTAAGCCTTTGGATATCTGAGAATTTCTATGAGCTTTTAAGGTGTAAACCTGCCTGATCTTGAGACTCTTGGATAACAATCTTTCTTCCTTCAGAGCTATGAAGGTCTACTGTTCCATTTCTTCTAGTTCTTCTAAGACAATTTTTGTTCTTTTTCTTATAAATTAAATTTTTGTTTCTTGTATTATTGGAGATTTCTTGCTCTGTTGTAGCTTGAAAATTCCATAGGAATATAAAAGCAAAGTTCTCTTGATTATGTTCAAACGACTTTCTTATGTCTTTTAAATTTTCAGTCTGAGTTCTTTATTTTTAAATTAGGAACTATATCCTGAACTCTTATTTCTGTGGTGTTAATGTCATTGTCTCTGGAGTCCTAGCCTTACTCCTCTAGAACTCTGTGCCTTTATTCATTTCTCCAGTTTCATGGTGAAGAGATGAAAATGAGAAAACAAATAACCTAGCAGTAAACCACCAAATGTGAGATGCAGGGTTTTATTTTGCCTGGGAGAGACTGAGAAAGCAAGAGTCATAGGTATGATAGCTAAAACAGGAAACGTTTTACAATCTTTATGTCTCTGAATTTAAAACCAGGGTATGCTTCCTCATTGCTCTTCATTGTCAATTCTAGAATACTCTCCTCCTCTCTTTCCTGTTAATTCCCAGTTTTCCTCACTTGTATTCAGTCTGGGCCACCAACTATTACAATCATCACCTATATCCTAGAATCATTTACTCTGATATCTGAAAGAAACCCTAGATTTATACCCTTCTCCCTAACTGTTCTTCAATTAATTCTTAGTAATTTCAAAATCCATACAACCTTTCTAACAACGTGGCTTCTCACTTAAACACTTCTATACCAATGATTTTGACTTCTGTCTTAACAACTCATTTATATGAACACACACTAAGGCATGTCCATGCAGTATTCACTATTTTAGTGATAAGTATCTTTCTTTCTACCTTTACCATCTATCTTCTAACTCATCCTACTAGTCTTTTGACTCCAACAGTCCTCTGAACCCATTGGAACCTACATACCATTAGCGCTATGAATTCTTCCCTGTTCTTCTCTCCAAATGCTGCAATGTCTCAGCTCATCTAGACTAAAATTTACTGTATTATAACACTAGTTATTTTGAATATAACTTCATGTGCCCACTATGTTCTTGCTCTACCATACTTGCTTGGCAAAGTCCCAACCCTAGTTAAAAACTAGTGCAATTCAACTTACCTGGAGGAAAGCATACACACATACTGATCTTATTAAAATTCCTGACCATTTTCCTCAGTGTGCCTTTGGCTTCCCAGGCACCATATTATATAGTTCTCTGGTCCATTCAGTCTTCCACTTCCTAGAAGACTAAGCCAACCCTTCTCCTTTCTCTTCAAATCTTCAATACCATTTCACTCTCACTTTCAACTTATTATTTTACTGAGAAAATTAAAAAGATGAGATAAGAAATTCCACAAGCTTCCTTCATGTCTTTCATCTACCTTCATAACATCTGAAGCAGATTCCCTGCTTTTATCTAATCCTCTGCTCCTGGAGATAAATTGTCTGTGTACTACCTAAGGGCAAAGCTATCACATTTGCCCTGGTTTATCCCTCTCATTCAAAGACATTGATTTAAAAACTTTCCTTCTTCTCTTCAGCATCATCAATTTCTTCTTTCTCTGTAAAGCATCCCCAACTGAAAATTCATCAGATGTGTTGGTATCACTCCCAATCTAAAAACAAAAATAGCACATCTCTTGACCATATATCCACTCTAGTTACAATTTATTTCCTACTCCCATTTACAGAAAAACTTCTCAAAAGATTTGTCTATCTTCAATACAGCAAGCAGAATGAGGCCTTTAAAATGCAAATTATACCATGTTACTCTGGCAATGATTTCTCAGCTCATTCAGAGTAAAAGCTAAAGCCCCTACGATGGCCTAAAAGGCCCTATAACTGCTGTCTCCCCTTGCCACCCTGATCTCACATCCTAACATTCTCTCCCCATGCAGTCCATGACAGCCACCCTGGCCTCACTCTGCTCCTCACATGTGCCAGGCTCTCTTCTGCTCCAGGTCCCTTGTATATATATATATGGCCCAGCAATCTGCATGGCTCACCTCTCACCTTCCTTAAGTTATTTTTCAAGTGTCATCTTCTCAGAAAGGCTCTTCGCCCCCAATCCTATTTAAAATTGCAACTCCCATAAGATTCTCTGTACCCTTTGCCTCATTTACTTTTCTCAGCAAAACTGAGCATATTTCAATGTATTATAGAATTGATTTATTGTTAGTTTCCTGCCTTCTTCCAAAAGAGTGCAAACTTAAGAGACAATGGGTTTTTTTATTTATTTGTTCACTGTTGTAATTCCAACACCAAGGCAAAATATGGTACCTGTTATGTGCTCAGTGAACATTTATTCAATAAATAAATGAATGAATAGAAATAATCTGCCATGCATAGGCGCTTAGTTTCCCAACCCGCTGTGTTGCCTATATTTTCTTAAAAAGTAGTTTCCAGAACAGTGCACACACCCTCCGGCTTCCTTGCACCATGGGTAAGGTTCATTTGCTACGGTATCTGGTTGATAAGAATCCAAGCTGCATAACAGAAGCTCAAACCTCAGTATGCCTGTCAGTGCCCACAGGAAATACAGCCTTAGACAAAGAGTTAGGGTAGGAAATGCCCTGGTTCTGTACTTGAGCCCTCTACTCTCCTATTGGTGCTTCCATGAGCAGATCCTAGCTAGAAAACAGTTGACACAGACCCCGAGAAATACAGCTTGCAGAAATTAATAGAGTCTTTGACATACACCTTGCATTAGGAAGTCAAATAAGGGAATTGTGAAAAACAGATTTGAGGACAAAATTGTCAAGGACCAGAACACCATTGCTCAGAGAGTTTAGAAGTCAGGGGCAGAAAGAAATAAGCCAGACAGTTATTCTCAACTTACTACCTTGCCAGGAAATTCATAATGAACTTTAAATTCTCACCCATGAACAAAATATAATCAATAGGCGGTAGATTACCTGAAGAATTGAGGACTGATGCATATTTTTAAATAAAAGTCTCTTGAAATTAGAACCAGATGTGCAGTATGAACTCTGTATGACATTCATGGTAAAAGATGCCTTATCCAACACCCAGAGGAGGGTGATCCTATTCTGATTCTATTCCGAAATGCTACCAAACTCAAGTTCCATTAATACATAGCCATGGAAGAAGATAAAGTTAAGTAAGGAAATAGGAGAAAGATCATCAGTACTACTGTGGGATCCATTTCTTTTGATGAAAACATGGTGAAAAATATTCTCCCCCCCCCCACTCTCTTTAATTCCATCAGCTGTTAAGCAACCAAGTAAATTCCTCTAACAGAAAACCCAAAATATAACTGGTTTAAATACACAAGGGTTTATTCTATCAATTCAAAAGAGGCCCAATGAAAAATATCTGGGTTTGATATTGCAGTTTCTATTTCTCAGACACCAGGCTCTATCTAAATAAACATACTAGCCTGGCTCTCACCCTTGAAGTCACTTTGAGATCCAAAATGGCTGCCAAAGCTCCAATCTTTCCACTTGCATTGCACCAAAAGGAATAAAGGATGAAAAACAATAAAAGACATAGGTACACAGTTACCCAACACTAGTTCTAAGTGACCCAAGAAAATCCATTTGGACCTTTTTTTATTAAAGAGACATTAGTATTTCAAAGTCAACTGAGCTCTTGGAGTTTATTTCATCCCACATACAGTCAACCTAGAGTAACTCCCAAACAATAGCCCAACTGTCCCTGTCCTTTAGAGTTCCTAATGATAATTTAGGCTGAATCAGAATGGATTATAAAGATTAGTGTTCAAAAATAAATATAAAACAGCCATTCTTAAGATTCACTCAGTTATCGTCAGCCATTACCACAGATGCTAATACAGAAACTGGCACCCTGACAATTGTGGTCATTTTACAACCTATTTTTTTTTAATTGCCTATGGATCACTTTGGTCTTCTTTCTGCCAGGAATGTTAGATGACTGGATAAATAGGTATAAAAAGAAAGGCACCTTTTTTGATTCTTGTTTACTTTTCATCCACACAGATTTGTACTCCCAAAAGAAAAAGAGAAGCATGCTAGAGTCTGTTTGTTTGTGTTATATGTTGCTGAAATATAAAAGTAATAAAAACCCATCAGAGGATGAGAAGCTGGGCGGGAAGCTAATCAACTGGAGCGCTTTGGTCAACTGAACTGATCTGTGAGGCTGCAGGATGAAGTCTGTGTACCATGATAACTGAGAAGTCTAATCCCACTTCATTTTAGTGTGTGCACTGACTGTTTAATGTACTCCTGAGTACATTCTATGTGAGAAAAATGGAATCTCTATCAAATATACAGGTTGCCTTGTTTTCCATAATGTGTTGTTTGAGATTATTTTACACACGACTCCTTGTGAGACAAGACTGAATCTGAAATGGAATGTTTCACAGTGTGAGATCTTAAATTCGAAACAGTGCTCTGTTGAGTATATTGACAGTGGTTTAAAAATGAATGATTTATTTTCTCTCTAAAGCAGCAAATCTATCAGAGATAAACGTTAAGATGTATATGGACATGGGTTGTGATTAAAATGCTGTTTGTTCTGGTGAAAAACTGGAAACAACTTAAATGTCTAACAAAGGGGACAGTGAGATGGTTGAATAAGCTGCACTTCACACATAAGCAATATTATATTCTTTTATGCAATACCCCTCTTCCTGGACCCCGATTTTCATAATGTTTCTAGTTTCTACTAGAATAACTCTCATGTCCTCTTTCTCTAAACCTTGTACTTGCTTCCCTGGTCAGATTTGAAAGGACATGTTAATCCAACCTTTCTTTGTATGCAAAGCAAGCCTCTTTTTTGAAAGTTTATATTCACTGTGCCTTCGAGTCATAAACTCATGGCAGCCTGCTTTACTTCTGTGGGATCCAGAGATGAGTTCTACTGTCAATTCGGATGACAGTGTGTGTGTGTGTGTGTGTGTGTGTGTGTGTGTGTGTATAAATATTGATCACCATCTGCCTACCTTTACCTTTTATCTTTCAATTGGTTCTGTCTTTAGAAAGAAAAAGCCTTTAAAAAAATCTTAAACCATTCAGTCTTTGTGTACCAACTAGCAACACTGAGAGAGAGACAAAAACGGTAATTTAGATGGCAAAATATATCATGAAATTAAGATTTCTGCTACACTCAAAGTTTTAGATTATATATTTTTGTTTGGTTTGGTTTTAGTTTAACAAAACACAGATATAGAAAATGACACAAAACATATGTATAGCCTAATGAATTATCCTACAACAAACTCCAGGTCTTGCCCTGGCAAAGTCAGAACTTTGTTAGTCACCCAGAAGTCCTCACCATGCCCCATCTGAATCACAGACTCGTGTCACATACCAAAAGTAACAACTCTCAGATTTATAATTATTTCCACATATCTCTTTACAATTATATTGCTCAAGTATGCATCCTTGGATTTCAAAAATATATTCTTGCCCACTGTTTAAGCTTGATAGGTCTTTTAATTCTATTAACCTCAGATTCTCCATTATTTTCTTTTTCACACATTGTATCTGTTTATGGCCTAAGAATTTTGACCCATAGAATTGCCTACCATCTGGATTTTGTTGATTGCACACTTTTCATGCAATGAAAAGCTCAGCATGCCCTTCCGTCATCTCAATTCACTTCACATTGGCAGCTAGACCCAGATACTCAAGCAGACACCACAGGTAGCATTGTGTCCATTGGGAGATACATAATACCTGTTTTTTCTCCTTTTAGTTATAAAGCAAATCAATGAGGATACTCAATACCTAGATCCATTAATTTATTCGTGGTATAAAATGGTGAAATGCTATTATTTTGTTTATGTTTATTAGCCAGAATAATTTTATAAATTGATGCTTCTCTGTATCTACAATCTTGTTACCTAGTGATAAAATTCATATAAGAAATATGAAATACTTTATCCTTTTATTTATCCAGGTTTCTAGATAATTAATGAGTTAGTTATCACTCATATCATAAACTCATGGATTTAAACATATTAATTCTATGGCATTTTTTTTTCTTATTGAGGCTCAAAACATCCCTCCCACTTTTGTCCAGTGATGGTATCTCCACGTTAGCTTCAGAGGCCTTTTTGGTGTGACTTAAATGGTCCTTCATAGCTTCCTTGCTATTTGGTATGGCAAGATTAACCTTACTTTTTATAGATATTCCAACCCAAAACTGTAATTAGCCACTTCTTCAAGAGGCCCTGGTTTCTTTTAATAAGAAATTATACCTATAGTCAAAGTCGAAGCACTTGGGATGCTCATTGTTACTGGTTTAGTCATTGTTTCCAAGCCTCTGCAGTGGGCAGAGCTAGGAAAAATATAAGTTCAAACTAGTGATTCCAATTCAAATTCAACATGGATTTTACTTAATTTCCTACACATTAAATTTATTTTTCGTTTCTTCCACAGCACAAATCCTAGTTATCAATAACAGAGGGATGATAGAACAGGAACATTCCATAATGCCTAATTTGCTTTATCCCAAATTGCTCATAACTAATTTCAGAATAATGGTACCAATAGTATCACTGAAAATTATTATTACTGAAACTATTCATAAATTATTTTTTAGGATTCTCTAGATTTTATGTTTATTCTTTATCTATAGTGTAAGATCATATAGCCTTTGTATATTATAATCTATTTTAACCTTCATCCTTATTTTGCTTAATTTTTTTTCATCCTTGCCTTGTTTAATTTTGATTCCACTCCCTGCAGTGTCTCCTCAATGTGGAGAGTCAGTCTGAACAGTCAGTTGTGAGAGTTTAGAGCTTTTACACAACTTGGGCATTACTGTGGATCCCTTATATTCATCAGCTCCCTGATGAAGCCAATTTCCCCTGAGTTTCAGAAGCCATTCTCAACTTGACTGGCTGTACTTTTCCATTATAACTTTTAGGCTTATTTGAGGTTCTCCTGCTTTCAGGTCTGTCAGTTGCTCCAGTACTTTCCTCTGCTTTCTCCCATATAGATGCCAGTAATACATAGGTCCCGTGGTTGTTGGTCATTCACTGGCTCGAATTTTGATGTCTATGAAGATAACTCATCTCCTTGTTTTTGGGTTTATGATCTAATTGCTTTAATTAGTTTTGAATGGGAATTCAAGGATGTCCAGAAATTATGCTCCCACCATTTTCACCAACTCTCCAGAATCATCTTTAGATGTCAATGACTTAAATTATGACACGTGGAGTTTTGAAACTAATGGATTACAACAGTTTATTGAGGCTCTATTAATGGAGATATGCATGTTGTGCATGCATGTTTTATGCAGTTGTGCAGTTAACTTTTTACTAGTATTAATTAAATGCACATAATTCTTTTTTAATTATTTATTTTGAGAGAGAGAACATGCGCATGAGTGGGGGAGGGGAAGAGAGTGAGAATCCCCAGCAGGCTCCATGCTGTCAGGGCAGAGCATGACCTGGGTGCACAATTTCACAAAGGTGAGATCATGACCTTAGCCAAAATCAACAGTCAGAAGTTCAACCAACTGAGCCACCCAGGTGCCTCCAAATGCACATAATTCCTAATAATTATGAATTATGAATGAATTAAGAATTATGAATTCTTAAGAATGCTGTGGGGCTCTGTTTCTGAAGTTGATCTACCCTACAAAACACATTTTCTTGAGTATGGCTGAGGAAAAATTTTGGTTATAGAGAAATAACACTGTTTCAGCCCCATGACCTACGTGCGATTGGAATTTGCACAGGAAAAAGCTGAAGGAGGCAGATAAGTCTTATTACTGAACGAGTAACAGCAGACCCCTGATATGAAGGGAAAATCCCTTCTTCTTAGTTTGGAAAAAAAAAAATACCTCAATACAATGATTGCAATCCAAATGCTAAAATGGCCCATTAAAAAATATCAAGGAAGAAACTGAATTTACTAAAGAGCATGCTTTAGTTTTTACAATTAAAGAAGCAGTAGTGCAAGGTTTCTGAAAAAAGGCAGATAGGCTGACAAAGTTGGTGGAGGAAACAGATTTTGTTAAGACAAAGTTGAAATCTTAAAGCCAGACCTGTATGAAAGAGCAAAATCAATATACCATATTTGATATTAAACAGGACATTATAAAAAGGAGACATATTTTAGACATCACTAGATCTAAAGAGTACTAGTTCCAAAAACATGTAATAAATTACAGAGACAAGATCACAGAGAACAGACAGAAATGACTTCTTAGAGCAATTCAGATTCCAAGATGTTATTGAACTGTATTCACTAAAATTTTAAAGAATCTATAACAGTGTAATCAGGTATTAAAATATGGAGTGACTCTTTCTCTCAAGATCCCCAAACCAAGAACAAGAGGAATTGAGTAATCCCCACAACCTAAAGATAACAGGAAATCTATATAGGACTAGCAGAGAAGGGGGTCCTAGGCAAATTCTACCACCATTAGTCCATGATCCACAGATGAGCTGGGAATCTACTAGGACAAAATTATAAGTTTTTTTTGGAGAGAGCTGGGAGAGTGATGTATACTTCTCCTTTCCTCTGTATACAGGAAAAGAAGGGAGTGCTGCACCCCCCCAGCCAAGCAAAACAAGTGAGAGGAACTTCAGAAAATCACCTGGAGGCCTTCACATGCATATCCTGGGTTATTGTGGACTCAAAGATATATGACTCATCCTGACTCATGAAAAAAAAAATCTCAAAAGAGGAAAAATGGCTACAGTGCTTAGGAATCACTGTGAAGGGACCACCCACGTTAGGAATATCCTTCTCTCTTGGAAGATGTTCCAATATCCTCTCTCCTTGCCTCACCCTACAGGACCCAACCACATCATCAAGAAAGCAATGGAGGATGTGGAAAGGAGGGGGAAAAAATAGAGCTGCTCCCTTTACTGCTGCAAGCTTCCTAGCCAGTTGAGCCCAAGTAGTGAGACATAGTGAGAGAAGAAAGTTGAGTCACTGTAGATTCTTTTTGCTTGTTTGTTAAATGTTTATTTATTTATTTTGAGAGAGAGAGAGACAGAGACAGAGAGGCAGTGAGAGGCAGAGAGAGAGGGAGAGAGTCCCAAGCAGGCTCTGTGCTGTCAGCAAGGAGTCTGATGTGGACTTGTCCCATGAACCGTGAGATCATGATCTGAGTTGAAATCAAGAGTCAGGCATTCAACTGACTGAGCCACTCAGGCACCCCTGGGTTCTTAAACACCAAAAATTTAAGACTATTAACCACACGAGCATCTAGGAAAAGATCCAATCAACTACTTAGATAAAATTTTCATTACTAATCCTAAAATTTATCTGCAGAATATTTGGGGGTTTTGCCTTTCTAGCCCAAATCCTCCATAGCAATGATCAGTAGATGTGGTATAAATTGGCGTTATTTTAAGTTACCTCATCTCGGGGAAGATTTTTCAATAGTGGATGACATTATCTGAAGATTTTCTGTAAATACTCTTTATCAGATTGAGGAAGTTCCTTTATATTTCCCCTTTGAAAACTTTTTATCAAAAATGTACACTGAGGGGAGCCTGGGTGGGTCAGTCACTTGAGCATCCAACTCTTGATATTGGCTCAAGTCATGATGTCACAGTGGTGGGATTGAACCACGTGTGGCACTCTACCTTGACAGTGTGGAGCCTGCTTGGGGTTCTCTTTCTCCCTCCTTTTCTGCCCCTCCTTCCCTCACTCCCTCTCTCTCTCAAAAATAAATAAATAAATTTTAAGAATTTACACTGAATTTTATCAAATGTCTTTTTCTATATACTAAGATAACCACACAAATTTCTTTATACTGTTAATATAGCGGATTTCATTAACAGCTTTCCTAGTGATAAACCAAAATTTCACCTTTGGGATAAATTAAAATGAATTATGATAAATAGTTTCATATACATAAAGGTGGATAAATATATGATTTATATAATATTATTTTGTACTTATAGAGAGATGAACATAGATATACATTTACATATGTTTATAATTACCACAAATAAATTTGTCATTTATTCTAAAATCCTTATTGGTTTTCAGAAACCTTATTGGTTTTCCCCTCCTTTCCACATCTAAAATCCTTATTGGTTAAAGTGATTTGCAGCACATTCCTAATCTCTATAAGGACTTCTTTATCTGCATTTTTTTTTAATGTTCACTAGAACTTACAGTGAGGTCATTATGGGTGTATAGTTTTCTTCAGAAAAGCATTTTGACTATTTTTTCTGTTTTCACCATGTTAACAGGATAATTCAGGTTTTGTGAGTCTTGTTTTTTTCTTTTCTATCTGGTTTCCTACTTTATTTTTAGAAAAACATTAGCTTCATTTATATTTCATGCATAAAGTTATTCATAGCAAATTTCACTATAAATATGTGTTGCCTATCTCTATCCTACAACTTCTCACATATAGTATTTTGGTCATGACACAGTTCAAAATATTTTTTTTCAAAGTATCTTCTAAAACATATTATGATTTCTTTTTGAATCAATTGATCAAGGAGTAAATTAGAAATATGTTGCTTTTCAAATATGTGACATTTTCTGACTATTTTACATTGATTTCTAGCTAATAGCATTTTGGGCAAAAAACATGCTTAAAAATGATTTAAGTTCTTTGAAGTTGGTTGAGATTTTATTTATGAATAATTTATGATCAATTTTTATAACTGATTTATGTCCTGTTAGCAATAATGTATAATATGTGGTTTATTAGTTCCAGTTTATTAATCACATCATTCAAATCATATATATTCTTACTAATTATGTGTTCATTTGTTCTATCAATTGTTGAGTGAGGAACATTAATTTACTACTTTGTGGATTTCCCTATTTCTTCCCATCAATTTTAGTTTTGTCAATTTTTGTGTTGTTGTTAGATGTGTATTAATTTTTAAATGTTACATCTTCCTGGTGATTTAAACATTTTAGCATCAAGGAGATCTTTGCCAATTTTTCTTTATCATTTGTTTATCATTGGTAGATCTTTACTGTCTTTTTACACTAAAAATTTTGTGCTTATATTTAAGAAAAAATTTTCTTTTAAACAAAACATAGTTTCCTCTCTGCCTACCTAACCATTTCTGGCTTTAACAAGGCATATTAAATTCGTTTATATTTAACGTGATCACTGAAATATTTGAAAGAAGTACATACTGATGATTTATACCTTAGACTTAATGCTGCCTGTTTTATGTTTTCTCCCTTCTTGGCTTAACTTGAATTGACCAATTATTACTCTATTTTGTCACCTCATTAGTTTGAAATTTATACACTCTTTTAGTGTCATGTGTCCTTTTTGTTTTGAATTACTACAATTTCACTCTTAATATGTGATTATCTTTCATTTATCCTGCATAGGGTTTTCCTGGGTTGTCTGGAAACTCTCACCCATTATCTCTTCATATAATGTTTCTTCTTCATTTTTTTCTCTGTTGGGAAGACAAATATTGAAACATTTTACCATCTCCCCAGTTTCTCTAGTCTCCCATATGCAATTTCTATCATTTTGTTTCTCAGTATGCACTCCAGATAGCATTTTGATTTATGTCCCAGTCTAACAGTTCTATTTCCTTACTTAAAAATTCTATTTGGGGCACCTGGGTGGCTTAGTCAGTTAAGCATCCAGCTTCAGCCCAGGTCATGATCTCACAGTTGGGGAGTTTGAGCCCCACATTGGGCTCTCTGCTGTCAGCGTGGAGCCCACTTCACATCCTCCGTCCCCTCCTCTCTCTGCACCTCCCCCACTGGCTCTCTCTCTCTCTCAAAAATAAACATTTTTTTTATTCAAAACCATAACAATAGTAAATATGAATGAAGTGTACAGGTCAATAAATCTTTATAAGCTGAATACAAACATATAATAATCATTCTGATCAAGAAAAATAATAGCGGAAGCCCAGAAACTTACTCGTATTCTCATCCAGTCACTATGTCCTCCTATGGATAACCACTATCCTGGCTGATATAAGCATATTTTAAGTTTTTCTTTATACAAATATTATGTAACATGATTTCTATTATATGGCTTTTCTCGTTCAGCATTAGTTATGTGAGAGCCATCTATATTGCCAGATGTGATTGTAGATGGTTAATCTCACTCCTGTGTAATATTCCATACCAAGAATACTATTTATCTGTTCTACTATTAGTGGTCATTTTAGTAGACTCAATTGTTTTCCTATTATTAATAGTGCTATGAACGTTTTGGTACTAATCTTCTGACTTATACACACACATATCTGTTGGGTATATACTTAGTATCAGAATTGCTGTAATTTTTACTAACTTATACTCTTACTGTCATCATGTGATGGTTTTGATTTCTCCACATTCTGGACAAAATTATTGTGTCATTCTTTTCTTTTTTTTAAATGTTTATTTTTGAGAGAGAGACAGAGACAGAATGTGAGCAGGGGAGGGGCAGAGAGAGTGGGAGACAGAGAATCAGAAGCAGGCTCCAGGCTTCAAGCTGTCAGCATAGAGCCCAAAGCGAGGCTCAAGCCTATGAACCACGAGATAATGACCTGAGCCAAAGATGGATGCTTAGCCAACTGAGCCACGCAGGTGCCCATGTCATTCTTTTCCATACACCATTTGGGAGGATATATGGTAGTATTCCATTGTATCTTTGATATCTATTCTCTTTTTTTCTCTAAAAGATTTATTTTATCATTTCCATGTATATCTTCAATATATTAGGAATTGATTTTGTGCACAGTGTGATGTATAGAACCGAGATATTTTTCCATGTATATATTCAATTGACTCATAATGTCACATAAGCTAAGGAAGTATCTTGGTGTTACATAAAGATTTTCGCTTTAAAAAAATCTATTTTTAATGCAATATATACAAACATACTTTCAGAACTCCATAATTAATCTGGACATCCTCATGGCTATGAGCTAAGTTGGCTGTCTGAGGGCAAACCTTGCTTGTCCTGAGGCTTACAACTATGTGTATTCTTGAAATTATTAGTAAATCTTCATTTTTGTATAAATTTGATTTTACAGTCCAGTTATTTATCTTATCTCAGGATTCTAGTAGAATCAAGATACTAACAGCAACAAGGCAATTTGTACTAGAGTGAAACAAGACAATAATACGTTCCACACTAAAAGTCTGGTAATTATTGACTTCCTTGAGACATTATTTTAAAATCTATAGAAAGTTCAGATGATATATCTTAAAACAAAAGGGGTCCACCTTTCATCCTGCTAGGTATATTGGATGAAGGACTGATTACATCAATGCATGCCACGGGCAATTGCTCTAACATGAACTAATACATCCTACCTGGTAGCCTAGCTGGCTAGTTCACTTTGTTCCACCCTGGCTATTATCAGGTATGTTCACTGAGCTTTTTAAATTTCATTTCCTACATTTATAATTTCCAAATTTTTATTTGAGTTTCCTGTGGACCTTTTCATAATTTTCCAGTTCTTGCCAATTTTATTAAGTGTGTGTGTGCGTGTGTGTGTGTGCATGTGTGTCTTTTAACAGAATAAGCGTGAATGTTTTTAGACGTGGCTAATATTTACAACACACGAAGTGGCAGCAATTCTGTTTCTGCTCTCTGCTTTTACCTACTTGATCTAACTCTGGTGATTTATTTATTTATTTATTTTTAATTTTTTTAATGTTTGTTTATTTTTGAGACAGAGAGAGACAGAGCATGAACAGGGGAGGGATAGAGAGAGAGGGAGACACAGAATCTGAAGCAGGCTCCAGGCTGTGAGCTGTCAGCACAGAGCCCGACGTGGGGCTCGAACCCAACTGTGAGATCATGACCTGAGCCAAAGTGGGAAGCTCAACTGAGTGAGCCACCCAGGCACCCCTTGTCTGTTTATCTTTAATTAAATATTAAATATGGAGATTTCCTAAAGCCTAAGATAAAAGTTACTTTTTTCTGAGAGTATTCCTGTTTGTTTCTGCCAGATACGTAAGGATAAACGTGGTATGGTACCAATTACATTGCTTGAGGTTCTCTAGCCATGGCTAAAATTTTGGAGGGACACATTTCTTTAAACTTCTTCTATTTTTCCTTCTGCTCAGTACAAGGGAAAGTTCTCTGCAGTCACATTTGCATTCAGGCTGTTGTAGCAATTCTCTATTATTTCAGCTCTTCCATACTTCTGAGATTATTTTTAAATATATATCTTAAATATTTTATCCAGCTTTTTTTTTTTATCTGCTTGTAACAGGAGGTTTGGAATAACTTGCCTAGTTGCTGGAATGGAAATGGAAACCTACAGAAGATTCTAAGACAACATATATTAACTAGATATGGAAGTTTATTCTTTTCAAAAGAATAAAAGAAAAAATTGAGAAAATTATATATACAAATTTTAATCATATTTCATCTTTTTAATATTAACCCCCAATTTTAGGTAATCGTCTTCATTGGGAAAGAACTGAGAGCTTTTCCCCTAAGGTCAGGAACATGACACGGATGTCCAGTCTCACCCCTGTTGTTTGACAAAATACTGTAAGTCCTAGCCTCAGCAATTATACAACATAAAGAAATAAAAGGCATACAAATTGGCAAGAACTCAAACTTTCACTCTTTGCAGACAAAATGATACTCTACATGGCAAACCTGAAAGATTCCACCAAAATACCACTTTTATCATTTAAAAAAAGTATTAGTATTCTTGGGGTGTGTACATGTGCTGGAGGACTTACAGAAGAATTTCATCAATTACTGTAAAAAGGCAAAACCTACCCTCAAATAAATGTATGATAACTCTCATGAGGGTTTGGTTAATACAAAATTATAAGAATTTAAAATATCTCTGTACTACAGGGGCACACGGGTGGCTCATTCAGTTAAGCTTCTGACTCTTGACTTAGGTCCAGGTCATGATCTCACAGCTCTTGAATATGAGCCCCAGGTCAACTCTGCATTCCCAAGCCTGCTTGGGATTCTCTCTGTTCCTCTCTCTGGCTCTCCCCAGCTCGCTCTCTCTCTCTCTCTCTCTCTCTCTCTCTCTCTCTCTCAAAATAAATAAATAACTTAGAAAAATATCTCTGTACTACACGCTCTTATTAAAATTCATTACACTGGAACACCTGGCTGGATCAGTTAGTAGAGCATGTGACTCTTGATCTCAGGGTCGTGAGTTCAAGTCCCACATTGAGCATAGAACTTACTTAAAAACAAAAACAAACAAACACACAAAACATAAATAAATTTCCATGGTTTCACTTTTTAAAAAATGTATTATACTTCTATCATAGAAAAAGTAGATGATATTTTATTCTTCTTGGATTCACCTAAAGACACCACTAAGTCAAATAAGAATTTATTGAGTAGTTATAATATACTAAGTACTATTTTATTTTTTATTTTTTTTTACTAAGTACTATTTTAGAATCTAAGGATAGAATGATGACTATCCACATGATGACTACATCTTAGCAGTAAAGTTACATAATAAATAAAACAAAAAGAGCATAACACACTGTTCTAAATAAGTTAATTATGTATGGAATTCCCAGTATAAAGCTCTTTATATGTAATATGTTTTCAGATATAAGGACATATGAAGGAAAATAAAAATAAATTTACAGAAGACTTTCTAAATCAACTCCTTTATCTGTCAATAAGCAAGAAATTTCTCTAAGGTCTTTTGCCAAGAGCTTTATTCTACAGGGAGTATACCATAGCTTAATTTACAAGCAACTTCTTGGCAAACCATTCAAAAGCTTCATATATCTTCATAATCTCAGTCTCAGTAATCAGAATCATACTCTAGTATATTAATATAACATCAGGGAAAAATGAAACTTTTACTCCTTTTTATTTTGTTATCTTTATAACTATACCTAAAGTTGACTGTTGCAATACTTTCCTTTTTCATCAACTTTACTTCACAGCTTTTTTATTTGTGGATTTGGGTGACTACATTGTTTGTATTTTAATGTACATGTCTTTGGGAGGCAAATGAGGATTGTTATTGGAAGAATGATTCAGCAGATAATGATCAATTTTTTATTCACATTTTATTGATATTGCAAACCCGAACTTACTTTAATCTTATGAGCTATGTTTAAATTATTTTATGAAATTTAGTCCAAAAAGTAGTTCATGTTCACAATGTGTATACAAATATTGATTGCAATATAAATAATACTATTTCTACATATTAAAAGAACAATTCTTAAAACTTAAATAAATATATGTATCAATAGAAATAAACCTAACTGGGGGTGCCTGAGTGGCTCAGTCGGTTGAGCGTCCAACTTTGGCTCAGGTCATGATCTCACAGTCTGTGAGTTCGAGCCCCGCATCGGGCTCTGTGCTGATGACTCAGAGCCTGGAGCCTGCTTCGGATTCTGTGTCTCCCTCTTTCTCTCTGACACTCCCCCGCTCATGCTCTGTCTCTCTCTCTCTCTCTGTCAAAAATAAATAAAACATTAAAAAAAATTAAAAAAAAAAGAAATAAACCTAACTGTAGTGAATTTTCTCCTCATAATAGCCTCTAATTTTTAGGACACTATGATAATTTCTGTGTGCATAATTACAGCAAGCATTTGGTACTTTCATGTGTTACTATTGCTGTGTTAGTATATTCTTTGGAAGAAAAAAACCTGAACCAATTGTCAGTAGAATTTTAATACAGAAATTAATTATAGTGCTTGATATGGATTTGTAGATCACTGTTCAAAGAAAATCACTGTCAAATACGATGGACTTTGTTGCCAGACATACACAGCAAAGCTACTTATCATGGGTTCAAAACACATTACCTGCCAATGACAACAAAGATCCAGTTATGGGGATTTGTGATATATGGTTCATGAGATGACCCATTGTCTTCTCTTCACAGTGTGTTGATTTTTGATTGGTGAAGTAGGATTCTGATTTGTAAAGCTGTTACTACAATTCCTCTGAGGGACAGCACATAGCCATTTCCCAAACCTAATTGAGGGCCTGAGTTTTTGATTTTAATAATGTGGGTACGAGAAAAGGAAAGAAATGTGTCTATTACAACATTATGAGTTGAAAAAACACACTCCATTTTCTTTTTGTGAATTTCTACTCTTTTCAACCACAAAAAAATTTATACAATAATCCCAGAATTCCAATTCTAAAATTAAAGTTAATAGATACTCATTATTTCTGGAATTTGGACTGTAAACAACCAGCCAACAGTAGTTTCTTCTTAAGTAAGCTCAAATCAATTACAGCCTAACAAAAATGTCAATATGGAGTATGTTAACCTTTAGCTAATTATTTGAGGAATAAAAGTAGTCTCCCTTGATATCTGAGTAATTAGATATTTAAAAAATGAAGTTTGTTCAGGAAAGTCCAAAGTTAAAGAGATATAGACAGCCATTGCTTTCTAACATCAGGATCAAATCATTTTGTAACAACTTGCCATAGAATTAATTTTCATATAGTATTTAAAACTCAAAGAAATGTCCATGATTCAAAGTCAATCAAATCTATAATTCAAAGAATCTTCAGACCTCTAAAGACTCAAGCGAATAATACTAATATACTTATATTAGGTAATACAATGTACTCTTCCTTATCTGATCACCTAAAGTGAATTTTTCCCCAACATTGTAGGATATTCTGAATGAAATGCTCTCTGAATGAAAAAAATAATACTAAACTAAACTAGCTAAAGCTGACTCCCTCTAAAACAATTACTGTACCCTATTCAAAACATTTCCTTTGTTAACAAATTCAGTTTTCATCCTGTATGATTCCTCACCTAACCAGTACCTAGAGAAGGTCTAGGGATCTCAAAAAAAGAACCTCTGGAACAATACCTGGAGATCAGTATAAAGATTTCCATGGACAATGCCATTTGTTTCTAATTTCAACACATTCCTACAAAATGGAAGTAGGAAGGCTCCTCCTTAGAGTTTGAGGCTGTCAGCTTTTTGGCCCCAGACTGCAGCTAGTCCACTGAAATAACTGGCTTACCTAAAATTTTTCTACGGCAATCTCACAATCCACTTATCAGTAACCTTTGCCCACACTGCATAAAGTTACCATAGAGTTACAAATCACAAATGCTCAGGAATCGTGGTTTGGAAACCATAACACTCCAGTGTTACCACAGAAGGGTAATTTCTGCATTAGTGTTGGTTTCATTCAAAAATGTCAAAAGCCAAAAGTGTCAAAGTATACCTCAGAAAGATTATTACAGAGAATAATCAGTTATATGCCTATGTCTTCTAAAGTCAAATGCCTTTTTATAGTAGTGAATGAACATAAGAGCATAGATGCAGACTGTTGTCATCTTTGAATCTTCTAGTATGTTTTGACATTTTAATTTCATAACATAGAGGCACATCTAGGTTGTTTAAGGTAATTGGAAGGGTAATTTGTAAAGATTTGAAGTGAAATATTTCTTAAATTGTCCAGATGTCTATGTAGTTCCAGAAATCAACCACCAGTTCAAAGGTTCTTCAAGACAGAAATCAACACAAATCTCAAAACACCTTTGAGGTCACATATCCCAACTTAAATATCAATATTAATCTTTTAAATATAGCTCTTGGAATTTTATTTCATCATCTGAAATACTCGAGAGGCCTTTAAAAATTAGGAATTAACAAATTCACTCCAACATGAAAAATTAATCTTGAGAAGGTGGGAGAAAAATCTGTTGTAATATTTATATCTGGTGGAAGGGAGCTCCAATAGTATCACTAAAAAGCACTAAAAATATAGTAAAATAGCCACTTGAAAACGGCCAACGTACTGCTTTCTCAATTAATATTAAAAAATCATTTTCCATGCCAGTATGAATCAATTTAATTATTTTGTATGGCATGTCAAAACATTCACATATATTAAACATGTTAAAAATCAATTTCTAGAAAATCTACTGTCAATTGCAACACTGTACACAGAGGCAGATAAACTGAAAATTCACTGAGCATGCCTTTATAATTAATGGTATTTATGACAGAATTTGAAATCTATAGAGAACACTTAAACTTGCTATAACAATATTATAATTTTTCATGTTCACTCTATACAGAAAATGATGCAAAATTCTGAAATCAAATGATATAAGCAGCACACTGTAAGTCATTTATTATTCATAGAGAAATGTGACTGGCATGGGCTATTTAAGACACACCTGCTAAAATATACATGGAAGATACTAATGAGCCTGATGAATTACATTTGCCAAAGACAATGTCCTAAGTGAAGTTTAATCTAAAACCATCCTTTAAGGACAAAAGAAAAATTATTTCACATTTATATTTAGCATCAAAAATTTAATTCAATATTTCAATTGAAGGCAGTCTAAAACAGTTTTTATAATTTTGCATTTATGCAAAATGAGAAACAATTGAACTTGATGTCTGCAAAGTCATATACGCATATGTGTCCAATCCCCTACGTTGCTGACATAAACAGAATAGGGTAAATTGATATGTCTTGTAAAGGCACATTTAAATAGGGCTTGATGGCAGTACAAACATCACTTTTAATCACATTCTATTGGCTCTCATTTGCATGAGATCTAGGAAATGTAGTTCTAGGAAATGTAGTTACCTGGGTGTCCAGTAAAAAGAGGTACGTCTAGTGAAGGGCTAAGCTATTCCATAAGTACTTATTCCCAATAATTTTTAGTATCTTTACTCTCTAGATACTAAACTTTGTTACAGTGCTCAAAGAAAGTTTGAGAAAATACATGTTTAGAGAAAATACATGTTAAAGGCCTTGTCTATTTATTTCACAAAATAGGTGTTTCACAAAATTCAGAGTACAATTTAAAGTATTAACCTCTTTCCATGGCACAGAAAATAGATAAGATGCTTCAATCTGTATACATCATACGGGTTGAAGCGGTTGATGAATACCCCATTCCATGAGCTATGCGTCCACAGAAATAAATGAAGAATTATGCACAGGGAAAGGAAAGGCATGGTAAATGAGTTACTAAAACAAAGACATCCCCTAGAACCACCTGGTTGCTGAGATACAAGCTTGGTTTTTACAGAACCAGGGAAGTATAGAAAACAGAATATGGCAAGTGTCATGGAAACCTAGCTAAACCCTAGAGACAGGTACTGTGACACCAATCAGGTTCATAATGTGACTTAAAAGGACCATATATAAGCAACTACTTAGGGTCCTTTAGAGCTTCATTAATTACAATGAAATACCAGAAGTTTATTGAATTCTCTATCAAATCAAATCGTTAGAGGATCAGTAAAGGGAATTTAGTTTTGACAACAAAACCTGATTTATATATTTGTGGATTCTTAGCCTTCACTTTCTAAATTATCTAAAGAAACTGTTTAATGAGAGTAATGTCCTATCTCCTTGCTGTTGTGAGTCAGGGTAGATGGAGGGACAATTAACCCTAGCTGGGACAATTAACCCTGCCTAGCTGGCAGTATCTTCCCTACTTCCTTTGAAAGTACCAGATCTACAGTTGCTGTATATATTTTGTGAAGGATAGGTGACAGAAAAACAACAAAGGAAGTCCCTTAAAAAGCAACTGAGTGCAAGAAGAAGATGCCAATTCCCAGAGTCAAAATTCACACCAACTGATAGAAGCAAAAGTAAAACAAACAAAAACAAAGAAACAAACAAACAAAAATACTCAAGAAGACTTTATGAAAACCTTGACACAAAGCTCTCACAGTAGCCCCCATGTTTGCATATGAATAATGGGAACAGTGGAGAAGGAAGCCCCATAAGAGAGAAATTCTATTTCCTCTAACTCCAAGGAGAGCAAGGGTAGAGTTTATATAATTTTAACTAGCTTAGAAGCTCTAAATTCATTTCTGAAGAGCAGTGGAACCTCAAATTGATAGCTCCACAGTGGATCCAACTTTCAGATATGTTTTATTTGACTTAAGGAGTATTTTAATTTGGGAATATTTCACATAAGATCTAGAATTATGGCATATCTTCAAAAATAGGATATCTGGCAACAGTTGGTCTTCATTTCTCCATAAGACCAATTAGTTGAAGCCAACTATAGATGATCTCTTTAGTCTTGGATTATGGTTTCAAGTTTACAACAGTTCTCTCCTCTTCCTATTATATTACATCAGATATGCTTTACTCATTTTCATTACCCAATGGCCTCTACCAGCACTTAAATATGTGACCTCTGCTTTTAAAAATCCTTGGCAACCACTGGGGCTCCACACACTGCTTCAGAAACTGCATACTTCTTTGAGTCAAAATCAACCTGGGACACAGTACACAACAGAATGTAGTTGTAGACTGAGATCACAATGGACCAGTGAAGGCAAAGAGCAATTGAACATGGGGAGTATCTGCATGGAAGGATGCCATGGAATTGCCAAATGCTTTGATTTGGATAGCACCACAAGATCCTTTCAGCTTCTAATTGGAGTTGGAATTGTCAATTGTTTTTCTCTGAAGGAAAGACACACAAGTGTCATTTGATTCCCCACTCGTTGAGCTATAGAATACATTTTTATTCCAGTTAGATTCATCTTTAGAGCTTTATGACATACCAGAATTATTGGCTTTATACAGCTTATAGTCCCCCAGGTAAAAGTTATGGGGTGAAAGTTATGTTTGTTATAAAAAGGGATGTTTTAGTGGATAGATTTCAGGATTTAGAAAAAAATCTGACAGATGGATCAGCTGTGTTGGTGGTCATGATGGCAGAAGTATTCTAATATTTGACTATTCCTAATTATTGCACTGAGGAGAGCTGGAAGATATACACAGGAGTGAGGCTTAAAACTTGATATGGTGCCTGAAAGTAGAATACAAACCAGCAACTCTATCTTTTGAAATACACAGTTTGGGAGTAGATCATGAACAGATTATTTGTAATACTGGCAGTGATTTGTGACTACCAGAATGATATGTTTGGTATTTTGGAATGGGTCATTCTGGTAGATATATCTTCCTACATGGTCTGACCTCATCCCTTCCTTTTGGGATCTGCTCCTCCCTTAACCAAGTGGTCCAACTTTACTTGTCACAGGGGTGATCTTGTATTCCTGCTCCTTTTAAATACCATGATTTATCATCTCTGAGCCCATAACCAAAACAGAGCACATCATCATTATTTTTCAGGGCATGATATAAATGCTGCAATGGGTCAAACTGCTTTTGTTCAAACATTATAAATTCTAAGGTGATATATTCTTGGAAGACTACACTTTTTATTGTGAAAATAAAACTAGGTAGAGCAGAAGATCCTGAAACGCACCATTTGAACTTCTAAATTTAACCATGCCTGGCTAACATGAACAAATACCTTTTATTTGTTTATAGGTGTTGTTAGTTAAGTTCCTGTCACTTTCAAAAGAAATTATCACAATAAATTCTGGATAACTCCAGCTTCTAGTCTAATGGAATTCCAGATGTTCAGGGATCATATTGAATCTAACAATCTTCAATCTCCCCCAACTAATTTTTTGGCCAGAGATTAGTTGTCACAGAGAAGATATCTAAAAATATTGTTTCAAATATGGAACAACATTCCTGGTGGATTATGTTCACGCCTTAAAAAACCTTCATTGATTTTGTAATAGAAAATATGACCTTCTTGGTTGTTGTCTAAATAAGTGAAAAAGTTGAGTTTTTCTTCCTCACTGTATTGGCTTAATGGTCAATGACTCCACTGGAAAACATAACGGAGTGTTGTGTTAGTACAATTTAACATCTTGGGAAGCATACCTGTACTGATTCTGTCAACAGGCAGCCAGCCAGGTTAATGACCTTACTGCATGAATATATTTCTCATTTCAGTTTAATACCCTTGGTAAGGAAGTGATAGATACTTTCATATCTCTATTTTCATATTGATACTTATTAAATCTAAAATCTAAATTAGAGAGTGAGGGCTAGTAGTGCTGTCAACATTTTACTGAAAAGTTCCTCCATAACCCCTGTATACTTTTCAAACCATAACCTTTGTGAGCACTTTGAAATATCAGGGTAACTTAGAAAAATAAAACAATTCGAAGACTTCATTATCCCCTCATAGTACATCTCTCAGCTATAAGAGGGGACCAAGTTACCCGTGTGCTCCCTGACAAACTTGGAAGAAGTCACAGGCATTACGGTACATCATAGAAGATGAGAACAGAATTAGTTGGTGCAGAAAGCATAGGATTTCCGTAAATTATTTATTTATGTGTTTATATTGGTGGCAGCAGAAACTATAATGCAGAAGGGTCCCAGTCTGTGGCAGTCCAAGTACAGATCTAGGAATGCCATTCAAACTCTTGCCAATAATGTGGTAAGTGTCGAACACAGGAGGGAGCCATTGTGTTGTAAGAGCCTGAGGCAAAAACAAAAAACAAAACAAACAAACAAACAAACAAAAACAAGTGACATTCTTAGCCAATGCCCTTCCCTGAGAGAATATGTGTGGAAGCCTACTAACAGGTTGGAGGGACAGAGATTTTTTTTATTGTTGGGGTCAAATAATGGACAGCAGAGAACTCAGCTAGTTGTTTCTTTGCACTAGAGGCTATACACAGGGTATGACATTGTACCTGTAGCTGCAGAGAGAAGAGCCTAAAATGAAAAGATGGTAGGCCATTGTCATAATTATTTACCTATTACTTATTCAGCAATAACATATGGGATGTCTATTATTTTTCAGGCATTCCTTTAGATTCCAAAGACACATAGCTTCTGTCCTCTGACATATTCCATGAATTCCTTTTGGTTAGATTGGTAGAAAATAAGGTTTTGGAAAGGAAGCACAATAATTTAAGGGCAGAAACAAAAGGGGTGGAAAGAAAACCAAAATCTCCCATATGATAAGTGTCAGTAGAATAAATAAGGCACAGTTTATTTCAGGGATTAAGTGGGTAATGACTGGTCAGTACCAGATCTTCATGAGAGACAACAGTTTCATAATTGCTTTGGGGAGCAAAGTCATGGGCAGAAAGTAAAGGGTGAAAGCAAGTGATTATGTAGGCATAGTAAATGTCAGGAAGTCAAAACCTAAGAAGGGAGTAGAAATGAGGAGCTTCCTCAAATGCTTAAAAAAAAAATTCAGTAGGGTTTTGGTGTGACTTCCCACTTCTGTATAATAGCATCTATTTTTTTCTTTCTTTCTTACTTCTTTTGCTGGAACATGCTATGGAACAACACCAATAAAACAGAACAACCAGATTTTGTTCCTGCAGCCTTAAAGGCTTTATTGCATTTCTGGATATCATCAAAATAGTCCAATAATCTAATTTTTATTCATTCATTCAGAAACATTGATTAAGTACCTGATAGATGTGAGATAATATGCTAGTTGCCACAGGTGCAATTATGAACCAAATATCCAATGAGTAATCCTTGAACACTCCCTCTCACACTTTCAGTGTACTTCCTAACTATCCCTCAGGGCTCCCCAGCCATTGCTTTTATATCCTAGATATTTCTAAAAACAAATAGAAGGAAAGCAACATTTAGGAGGCACAAAACCAAATATGTTAATACCACATCAAAGGAGATAAAAGGGAGATGAACCATGAACTATGTGAAGTATTAAACATGGATTAAGACAGGTAGCCATTTATTTATTATTATATTTATCTAGAGGTTTTATAAATAGGACCTCAGACCCTTACTTGTCAAATTGCTTAGACAAGAGACGTGATAATGATTAGGAAGACTAAATAGACAAATGCTAACCTCTTTGACAGATATCCTCATAATGTCATACAGAAACATAAACAAATGCTTTTGAGAGCCTGAGTTACTGTAAACCAACAGCAATATTTATAAAGACAATCTAAGTTTTGATTTTAAAGATGTTCAAGTCAGCTTTTGAAGTTGATGTTAGCTGGTGAATTACTAGTGAGAATATGAGTAACTGTTATTACTTAAAAGCATTTTTATTAGAAAAGTCGGACTCCTGATATTTCTGATAGTTTTAAGTAATTGTTAAAAATCAATTGTGTTTCCATATCATCATATATGGAAATGGAATTCCTAATTGAGTTCGCTAGAAGTTTGAAGGTGTACCTCCTTTTGAAAATATTTTTTTCTTAAGGATTTTTCTTTGCATTTTTATTCATGATTAGATATCCTTTCTTATAGGTTTTCCAGATAATATATGCATGAGATAAAGACCACAAATCCCACAAGAGAATATACAGTGGAAAATAAACCCTAATGTATCCTATACCCACAATTCTCAGTCCTACAGGAAACCACAATAATTTGGTTCATGGATATCTATACTTCTTTATTTTCCCCAACAATATATTTAAATTTTTTTTCATATCAGACTTTAATAATTCCCTAGGATTTGTAGAAAATAAGTCATACATTGAGCCAATGGAAATGGATAATGATTAGAACACGAAAGGCACAAATATTAAAAAAAAATTTCTTTCTAAATCATAATATGGTCTTGTTAATCCCCTGGTTTCACTATTTTCCTGCTTATTTGATGTTTTGCGTGTCAGTTAAGTGGTTTGCATAATTTTCTCCAAAGGACTTTTGTGTCAGGGCACCTGCTTCAAGTATTTTTTACTTATATTACTAAAATTGGCTGATTCAATGCAAAAACAAAGTGGACTGACAAAGATCCGAATTTGGATCACTGAACAAATGATTAATGCATGCCAGAAAAGAAGATACAGACAGATGATAGGGTTGCTTAGAACCAGAGATTTAGATGACCCGTGTTTATCTAGTCAAGTGACTGAAGAATGGTTCCTTTCAGTAAAAGGCCTCGTGCAGTCTATTTTTATGGCCCAAGAGATGGTACTTCTAACCACTTCACTTAATAGACTGTTTCACAATCCATCTGATTTAATCATTTGGGTATTGCTTCCCTGATAGTCAGCCTAACATTTTCTTTGCTTAATTTCATCTGATTTCCTCTACTTTTACTCTTTTATCACATTATTCCAGAGGAATATGACTGGCAGGTTTTAATGGATATATCTTGATGTATACCTTTAATTTGGGGCATTAAAATGATTAGGAAATTAAAACCATACAATCATTTCTTATCTGTCTCATTAATTGCCTTAAATATTCCTATTATGATTTCACATTGGTCCCATGAGTAATGATATAAGGAAGAACTCATTATGTTATGGGGAAAAAAAACCCTACACATTTATTAGATTTATACCTATGGGTCAAAGTCCATTGCAGTGTTATCCCTGATTAATATTATTTTACTTCCCTGAGTTGCAATTATGCTTTGCATAATGGGTGATCAGGATTCAGTACAATAAAAGAGTCATGAAGGTCATGGTTGAACAAGTGGAATGTGGTGAGTAATAGTTCTGAGGTCTAGAGTGATATTTAATATAGACTCCATTATTTTCCTAATGTATGTATCCTTTTTATCTAAAAATTAGGACATTATTGATGTTCAGTGACATCATGCATCTTTTATCAAATGAAAGTCCAAGACCTTTGCATGGCATACTGAAAGAGTAGAAGCACCAGGTTTCAATACTGTCATACAAACTTTTATGTAATGGAAAGTTAAATTTTAATTTGTGTAAGAAAATGGATCATCAAATACACACACCTTAGCAATCCCTCCCTGCTAATATGTTCCAGTGGTCAACAGAACACATTCTTATAAAAAATAAAAAAGTGTAAATTTCAATTCATACACAGAAAAGAACTTTGACACACATATATTCACATTTCTTTTTTGTAATTTGGTTACTCAGCACTACTTTTCTTCCCTACAAGGAAGCAGATGAAAGCAGGTGGGGACCTATGGGAGCACTCGGTCTCTAAGGCACAGCTCTTCTCTTTTGCTGCCAGAGTTACTACACTTTTAGAAAATATGTTGGATCACAAGATAGAAGCAATTAAAAAAACATGTGATTTAATCATCAGATGACATATAATTTAGATAAAAACTTTGTTAGGATGCAGTATTGCCAAAAATAAATCTAAGCCTATGAGACACAGAATGAAGTTAGGGTTTTTAGAAAACATTCCCTAAGAATCTCCCCATAGAATCTTGGGAAAGAATAAACTCTGCTTTCCCAAGTCTCTACTTTGTGGAGTTACTGGTTTCAACCAAGTACACTTTTAAATCTACTATGCCCTTAGCCAGTCCAGATACAGTTAGAAAATAAATGGGTAACTTTAGATACAGTGACTATTAGGGTAAATGATTTATTGTCCCTCTCTTTTCCTATTTTGCAATCTCTCTTGCCCATTTCTTTCCTAGAAATTTAGTTCCTGCTATGGTCTGAATGTTTGTATCCCCCCAAATTCTTATGCTGAAATTGTAATGCTCAGCAGAGTGTGACAAATTTGGAAGACGATTAATGCCCTTACACAAGAGGCTCGAGAGAGCTCCTTCGCCTCTTCCACCAACTAAGAATACAAAGAGAAAGAAGGCTTGTATTCTGATGACCCAGGAGAGGACCCTCACCTGACTATGCTGGCACCCTCATCTTGGGCTCCTAGCCTTCAGAACGGTGAAAAATAAATTTCTATTGTTTATACGCTAATCTGGGGTATTTTGTTGTAACATCTTGAATGGACTAAGTCCCTGTGGACTGCAACTCAGCCATTAAACCCAGTCTCCTTAACAGCAACACCTGTGTCCCGCCAGGCACTTACTATCGTCCATCCCACAGTGTTAAATCTTGCTCCCTGTACCTTCAGTCACAGACATTCTTCTAACGAACAAGAAGACTATCTAAAAAAGTTATTTTCTACCTAAACATTACTTGTCCATTAGAGCATCATTTTGCAGGGCCATTTCCTACCACGCTGGACAACTTTAGCTTTCTGTAATTAACCAAAATTCACCTCAACTTGCTAGGCCCATTTGGGTATTTTTTTTTTCATTAAAAGTCTCTACTGGCCCTCAGGGAACTGCAGCTCACTAATTTCTTTCTACCCTCTCCTATCATAGATACCAAGCATGTTTTATCTGGGTACTCTCCCTGGATAAAAATGGTAGTATACTACTGATACAGAGATGGAGATTAGTGCTCATTTTTATTTAGCAAGCGTTTTACACAAAGGCTTAGAACACTTCAAAAGCAGAACATTAGGGAGATCCCTAACTCACTATAGGCTATTAGTTCAATTTCAGTGATTACTGATTTGAATGCGCTTTAGTTTCTTGTCAAATAGAAAATCTCAGAATGGGCAAAAGCTATTGTCAGGACCTACATAAGTTATTGTCCACACTAGGATTCTTTTGAGAGTGAAAGGAAGTAGGAAAAATGTTTAGCTTAGGAGATGCCCAAGACACCAGGCATAAATCAGGCAGAATGAATTTATAATTATTCTAGCTATTATGTTTCTGGTGCCAAAATCAGGGAATGCATTTTTGCATACATTTATTTACTGCTTCTTTGAATGACTACAATATATTGGGCAATTTTCTAGGCCCTCAGGCTACATGGAAATTAAAGGAGACATAATTTTTTTCTTTATACACCTTGTAATTTAATAGTGAACACAATTGAGCAATTATAAGTATGATGATGGTTACAAAACAAATGGGAGAATACAAGAGGAAAAGGTACCTAGCCTAGCTTTGGAATTCAGTGAGGGAAACTTGGGTAAGAAATATAACAAAGCTGAAACCTGAAAAATGAGTAAGATTTAACTAGGTAGCAGGAAGGAGAAAATGTATTTGAAAAACAGGAAAAAAACAAAGTACAACTATCAAGATGGCCTTGCCATTCCCTTCAACTTGACTAAACTTTAGATAGGCTACTTCCTAATCCTAGACCTGCTGTCTTTTCTTAGAGCATTTACTTTAAAAAATATAATTGCAAATTTCTTCTCTACCCCTTTGACATGTAAATCTTCTCCCAGGCTCTTCCCAGTTTTACAAACCAGAAATGTCTGTCTCAAGAATCTGGGAGCCATTTTTTTGAAATGTGACCATCAGAAAAGATAGCACCATTACTTCCCAGTCTCTGGGGGAGAGTAGGAAGCTAACTTAAATAAGGGATAATAGCAAACACAGATGGCTTAATATTGGCCATGGTAATATGGTAATATTGTGATGGTAATATTCACTACCTCCTACCTACTTATTCTGGTACTTCACCATTAGCTCAACCTGGCTTTAAAATCCTCCTGCCTGAAGGGGTCCAAGATGCGGGCATAGGAAGATCCTGAACTCACCTCCTCCTATGGACACACCAAATCTACAACTACATATGGATCATTTCCCTCTGAAAAGATATGAAAACTAGATGAACTTCTCTCCACAACAAAAGATAAAAGGATCACATCCAGATAGGTAGGAAAGGCAAAGAAGTGGTCTTGCAAAAAAACTCCACATAGTAACATTCAATAGCTATTGTCAAGTGCTTCTCCTGGAAGAGCTAAGGGTTGGTGCTCCAACCAAGAGTTCCAAAGTGCTATAGGAAACCTTAGAGGCCTTACATGCACTCTTACTCACCTCAAGACCCAAGGGAACAAAAAATGGTAGTTTGAAAAGTGCTTACAAAAAAAAAAAAGAAAAGAAAAGTGCTTACACTATATGTGAGAGAGATCCATTTGCTGTTTGGGGGGCACTGGCTGGAAGGACAGACAATTGAGACATTCCTGAGACAGATATGCTGGCAGATGCCACTTTTGCATTCTCTACTTAGCCTGCTAGCACAGGTGAGTGAGCTTGGTTGGGTACCCTCCCACCCCCTTACCAGGAGTCATGACACTTACTGAGGAAAGAGAGCACAGGCAGTGGCAGTGCCCTCGTGCTCCCTGGTTAGGGCAGGTGAACACAGTGCCGAGTTCTTCTACACCCTAGATAAAGTCTGCATGTACAGGCAGAAGCAACCCTCTGCTGCCTAATGTCTGGAGCTGGCAAGGGCAGGCAGTGGTGGCATTCTTCCACTCCCAGCCGAAAGTCAGCATATGGGCACAGACAAGGCACTCTCCCCACTGCATTGCTGAAGTCTGCAGGTGCGTGCAGTCAGCGCATTCCCTGCTGTCTTCTTGAAGCTGCTGAGCATACTTGTTCCCTACATTCTCCAGCTGCTTTGCTAAAGTCACCATGTGTGAACAATCCATACAGGGGACGTTCTTTGATCAACTGACCCTTGTGGCCAAGAAGGCTGATGTTCCAGAGCTCCATGGTACTAAAACAAGCAGAGACAGTCCTTGGAAGACCACCCTCCGCCAAAGCAATGTACAACCATTAGATCAAAATACAAAATACAACCCCAGTCTTCCTGTGAAAAAGAAGCCTATTTATACAGTCGGAAGCTTTAGACTGAGTGACAGGCTTCAGGTTTTCCATACATTTAGAACTTAAGGAGGTGCTCCCAGGGAGCATAAGCAGAAAGACCCCATCTTGGTGCACCTCCTTGGCCTCACTACAGCTTGATAAGACTTCCCCAAAAGGAGCTTATACACTTGTCTGGAGCCACAATTTTTGCAACTCTTGTCCAGGGGGACAACTCCGGATCTCCTGGTCTGGAACCCAGCAGGGATTACAATTGTGACTCCAAAGAACTGTATGTATTTGCATACTTAAAAACTGCTGCATGAGGGTCTGGCTTCCAATTAGCCTGAAACTAGGTGCTAAATTAGATTCTTCCCTTTGGATCATGGAGAAGTCTTGGCACAGCCTCAACAGGGGCATATCATGAATAAATCAGGCAGTTTAGATAATCATAAAAGTTTAAGAGACAGCCAAGAGCTGGGTTTAAGGAGAAGGATCATCACCTATACAAGGCCATTCCTTTAAGACTGAAAGAGGTGGGTCAACATGGTGGAGAAGTAGGCGGATCCAACTTCCCTTGTCCCTCAAATACAGTAGTATTGAGAGGCCAGAAGACTTGGAATTCTAGGAATCCAGGCTACAGAGGGACAGAACCATTTCCAAGGGCCCACAGAGACAACATGGTGGGCCATAGGTGCATGATTGCTTATTAGATAAAACAGGCGGCCTAGGCATGGAGGGAAGGGATCCCCTTCTATGGAGAGACAAAAGGAAGAGAAAGAGAAGCTGTGGAAGCATAGGATTGTATTTGGACAAGAGAAAAAGACAGGAATGGAGAAAACAGAGAAAGAACCAATTTCTAACTCCATCCAGGGTTGCGGGGCCTTCTCCAGACTGGGGCCTGCCACGCTGTACATGCACCTGTGGAGGAGGTGGAGCCAGCCCCAGGTTCCATAGCCAGCTCAGAGGCACAGCCAGAGAGAGCAGTCCCCTCCCTTGAGTGCTGTGGGAAGAATGCATATAGCTGCTGAAGAACAAAAGACCCTGCAGGCACCTGCCAAGCAGAGGCTCCCAGCCTTTGTTGGCTGGCTGGGTGGAGTGGCACTACCTTGGAACCAGGATGCTTGGGATTCTTTAAGACACTGGAATTTGAATCCCAGCCAGCACTTGGGAGGCATGGGGGAGACTGTGGAGCAGAGAAATCAAGGAATGGATCCCATTTATAACTGCACCAAGAACCATAAAATACATAGTAATAAACCTAACCAAAGATGTCAAAGATCTGTATGCTGATAACTATAGAAAACTTATGAAAGAAATTGAAGAAGACACAAAGAAATGGAAAAACATTCCATGCTCATGGATTAGAAGAACAAATATTGTTAAAATGTCAATCTACCCAAGCAATCTACACATTCAATGCAATCCCAATCAAAATTGGGATTTTCTTCTCACAGCTAAAACAAACAATCCCAAAATGTTTATGGGACCACAAAAGACCCCGAAAAGCCAAAATAATGAATGTTGAAAAAGAAAACCAAAGTGGGAAGCATCACAATTCCAGACTTTAATTTCTACTACAAAGCTGTAATAATCAAGACAGTTATGATACTGGCACAAAAACAGACACATGGACCAATGGAATTGATTAGAGAACCCAGAAATGGATCCTCATGTGTTGGCCAACTAATCTGTGACAAAGCAGGAAAGAGTATCCAATGGAAAAAGACAGTCTCCTCAGCAAGTGGTGCTGGGAGAACCAGACAGCAACATGCAGAAAAATGAAATTAGACCCCTTTCTTACACCATACACAAAAATAAACTCAAAATGGATAAAAGACCTAAATGTGAGACATGAAAACCATCAAAACCCTAGAGGAGAAAATGGGCAACAACCTCTTTGACCTCAGCTGCAGCAACTTCTTACTCAACACATCTCCAAAGGCAAGGGAAATAAAAGCAAAAATGAACTATTGGGACCTCATCAAGATAAAAAGCTTCTACACTGCAAAGGAAACAACCAAAAAAACTAAAAGACAACCAACAGAATGGGAAAAGATATTTGCCAATGACAAATCAGATAAAGGATTAACATCAAAAATCTATAAAGAACTTACCAAACTCAACACCTGAAAAACAAATAATCCAGTGAAGAAATGGGCAAAAGACGTGAATAGACACTAGACATCCAGATGGCTGACACATGAAAAAATGCTCAATATCACTCATCATCAGGGAAATACAAATCAAAACCACAATGAGATACCATCTCACACTTGTCAGAATGGCTAACATTAACAACTCAGGCAACAACAGACGTTGGTGAGGATGCAGAGAAAGAGGATCTCTTTTGCACTGCTGATTGTAATGTAAACTGGTGCAGCCACTCTGGAAAACAGTATGGAGGTTACTCAAAAAAATTAAAAATAGAACTACCCTATTATCTAGCAATTGCACTACTAGGTATTTATCCAAGGGATACAGGTGTGCTGTTTTGAAGGGGCACATGCACCCCAATGTTTATAGCAGCACAATCAACAATAGCCAAAGTATGGAAAGAGCCCAAATGTCCATCAACAGATGAATGGATAAAGAATATAGGATGTACACACACACACACACACACACACACACACACACACACACACACACAATGAAGTATTACTCAGCAATCAAAAAGAATGAAATCTTGCCATTTGCAACTACATAGATGGAACTAGAAGGTATTATGCTAAGCAAAATTAGTCAGAGAAAAACAAATTATCATATGACTTCACTCATATGAGGAATTTGACACACAAAACAGATGAACATAGGGAAGGGAAGCAAAAATAATATAAAAACAGGGAGAGGGACAAAACATAAGAGACTTAAATATAGAGAACAAACAGAGGGTTGCTGGAGGAGTTGTGGGAGTAGGGATGGGCTAAATGGGCAAGGGGTATTAAGGAAGACACTTGGGATAAACACTGGGTGTTATACATAGGCGATGAATTGCTGGAATCTATTCCTGAAATTATTGTTGCACTATATGCTAATTAACTTGGATGTAAATAAATAATACATAATAAAACAAGCAAGCAAATATGAACATTTAATGGTCGCTTTCCACACCATTTACTCTGCCAGATACTTTATATAAAAGAATATATAGTCCAATTCATTGATTATATTACCCTCTTTGAGCATTCACTCACAAAATTATATATTCTGTATCATACAATTAAAACTCTTTCACAAAAAATAAAGATCCAGTTTTTCTTTCCAGTCTGCATATCTGGAAGAAGAAATATTAAACTGATACTTTGTTGTCTTTAAGGAATCCAGAGAGGTTGAGCTCATATAAAAGAAACATGTTTAGATTTTAGATTCTTAGTACTTCTTGTATAGGTATTAATTAAACCATGAAAAAGGAGGATAAAAGAGAGAATGAACTGGAAGAGACTCCCCTCGTTGACAACACACCTGAGAACCAGATCTTGTCCCAATCTAAAGCATTAACATGAAGATCAGGATGAAGTTCACCTATGAGACATGAGACTCAAGAACAACCAGTTCTCTTATTCCCATAAAATCCTATTAAATTTTCTACTGTAACATGACTAATGGAGAAATTACCAAGATTCTGAGCTTTGGCAGCACAGGAGTTACTCCTTAGTCTTTCATTTTTCCCTCAGCATTTTTTCAGTAATGAACACTTAGATGGTTAGTCATCAATTCACTAATACACATTTTCTACATTATTTTATGTTCAACTAGTTACAGAAAAAAGGGTGATAAAGAACCATTATTTTTAACTTTCTCTTTAACATTAAGGAGCAACAGATAACCTCTTAGTGAGACCCTACCCCGAGCCCCTTTATAGGCAGGAGCCCTCACTTAACCCTTCTATTTTTCTCTATCACTGAAATCAAGGTGTAGGGAGGACCACACTTGCTTCACAGGCTCTAGAGGGGAATCTATTCCATGACTCTGTGGCTGCTCCCTTTTCACATCACCTTCTCTTCTGTGCTGGTGAATATACTTCTGTTTCTCTCTTATAAGGATGTACATAACTGTATTCAGGATAATCTAGTATCAAGGGGCACATATTTTGTATCTATAAGAGATTACTAAATTCATCAGAATAAACCAAACTTGAGAGAAAAAGAGAAAAAAAAAGAAACAGAAGAAGGCGAGGGCAGGAGAGAAAGACAGAGATAGAATAAACAACAGTAAATAACAGAAGAAAATTGAGGAATGAATAATGAGAAATTTCTATTTTTTAGGAATTAGGACAAGAAATAAATGGAAGAGCTAGTTTCCATCATTTGTGAAACAAAAAGTTTAGTTTTCTATTACAAGAGTTATACAGAAGAACTAATATGACCATCTAAAAGCCAAAAATCAAAACCCTGGAGGCTGCGAATGAATGTGTACAATATGGATGTGCTTCTAAAAAATATGATCTAAAGGAAATTACACTCTTCCAAGAGTGTATCTCAACTCTTCCAAGATTGCTGTAACTAAATATTCCATAGTTTATAAAAAGAAAATAAATGGCAGACATTTCAAAGATGAAAAAAAAAAGGTTTTCTTTTTAATTTTATAATTAAAACCTGGCATTTTCTAGTGTTTTGAATACATTAGAGAAAATAAACCCTAAAAAGGTTTAATTATCAATTTGGAACTTTGTTAAGAAATTTGCAACCTTTTTTCTTCCATTTATGCCTGCATGATTTACTTTATAGTCATTATGAAGTCCCTATTAATACACTCATTTTATCAGCAGTCCACTATATTTTAATCTTCAAAATGGACAATAAACATTTATAGATTCAAACTCCCATAGGTATCTTTAAATCTAATTTATTTTTCTTGTATTAAATTGTATAATTTCTATTTTCTTCTTCTCTAATAAGATTTCTTGGGTAATGAACTTTACGCTTCAGTGTTTCCATTTTGTAATTATCCAGTGAAATAACTTTGAAGGTACTAGTATGTAGTAGGCTGATTAGATTATTTTTATTTTTAAAAATCTCCCTAACAGGATCAAAAGAGGTCCTCTTCTCTCCAAACGAATCCTAAATCTCTTTCCTGCTTTCTATATTGTACTGATAACTAATATATATCTTATTTACTTAATATTATGCTATCTCTTCCACTAGAAAGCAAGCTATATGAGCACAGAACAGTTTTATTCCCTACTGTAGCACTCAGAAGAAGAGAGCCCAGTTTATATATTCCATAAACACTTGCTGAATGAATGAAAAAAATGTATTTCTGTTGTATATTTGAAAATAGTTATCTTGCTTTATGGAAAATCTTGTATCATTACTATGGAATTTTTTATAAATTCAATTAATGCTGAACAATGGGTTTTGACCAAAAAGATTGAATAATTTTATTCACAAAACTCTCTTACAGGTACAAAACATTAATTTACATTTGTAAGAATTAAATTTCTACTGAAAATTTAATTTATATGAAGTTTAAGAAAATAAGAACACTTAAATTGTATCAGTACAAAAGTCAGTAAGTAAAACCACAATTTCAAATTAGCTCTCATTCATGCCTTACCACAATCAAAATTATAATACTTATTAGATTAAGGGATCTCTCCTGTGCTCCAATTTGTGTGTGTGTGTGTGTGTGTGTGTGTGTGTCCAAGAAGGAAATAAGATTCTATTAGTTATTTTTCATAATTTATACACTTAAAGACATCTAATATATTCTTTCAAATTTAATTTCTCTGGGCAGCAGTTTATAATTCAATTAATTTCTGTTATTTGAGACTCTCAAGTTAGTTGGAGCCAGAGAACCTGAAGCAGGCTCCAGGCTCCACGCTGTCAGCACAGAGCCCAATGTAGGGCTCGAACTCACAAACTGTGAGATCATGACCTGAGCTGAAATCAAGAATTGGACGTTTAACCAACTGAGCCACCCAGGCGCCCTATAATTGTTTAAACAAATTGTGGTTGTTTTTCTGGAAAAAGTGGCCATGCAACTCTTCATGGTACCACTTCAGAAGCATCTTTTCTATATTCTCTTAATGTATGACAAAGTCTCTGAGTATTTTAATGACAAAAGTGCATTTATATTTTAATTTTCTAGAAAACTTACCATATCTGTGGGGACCAAAATATAACAGTACAGTAAAACCTTGAATTGTGAATAACTTATTCTGTGAGTGTTCTACAAGATGAGCAAACATTTCTAATGCATTTTAACTTGATACATGAGCATTATCTTGCAATATGAGTAGTATAAGACACTGAACCTCACATGATCACAACCGAGCCAATGGTTCTCTCTCTTTCTCTCTCTCTCTTGCTCGCTGTATGATTGTGGGTGATCGTCTTCCATGATGAGATGCTCAGTCTCAGGCTGCAGCATTTGGCAGAAATCAGTGATTTTTTCACAACATTGGAAGGTGCCCACAATTAGCACTAGTGTATTTTTTATCACTTCACAGCACCTATGGACAGTCCATTGCTTTTCCATACAAGAGTAAGCTCAGGAATGTTTTGCTTCATTCTAGGTCAGGCTGCCTGCAGATAGAGAACCTCTCCTCTGCTGCTTTATTGCCAGTTACATTAAATACAGTATATACCAAGGGTTTATTAATACGGTACTGTAGTCAACATCCATGCAATTGTATACAATTGCCCCCATGCAGAAAAAGATTCTATTGAGCTGATAGATAGCAGAGATTCCATTAGTGATAGTCAAAGTCATCCTACACAATAATCCTCCTCTCTTGTGTCCCTCACACCAGCCGCGAAGATTTTCAAAGGTAAGTGCAAGTTAATTTGTTTCTTTTTCTCTATATTTTGTATTTTCTTTATTATTTTGTGTTATATTACAATGTTGTAATTATTTTTATATGAATGTTTTTGGGCTGTGGATGACTCATTTGAGTTTCCTTTATTTCTCATGGGGAAATTTGCTTTGATATACAAGTGCTGTGGATTACAAACATGTTTCTGGAATGAATTATGCTCACAAACCAAGGTTTTACTGTACTTAAAATATTGAGATAATAGGATAAATCTTACTGAACCTTAAAAATTTGCCAGATGATCTTTGGATTTGAATATTTGCCCTGTTTTAGATTACTAATTAAGTACTTTTACCTTCAATATACCAAAATTAACAATAGTATGAACATTAGGTAATTAAAGATGGGAGATGAGTCTTATATTTAATTTTGTCATGATGTTATAAAATGTGTGATCCCTATACATTATCAGTAAATGAAATAAATTAAACAATAATACCACAGATGAATTTGGAGTGAACAGTCCACAGCTTTACAAAGATCCAACATCAAAGACATATTTGAGAGTTAAATTCCACAGGCAAATATAAAATTTTTTGGTCAAAGATAATTAAAAAATAAGACCCAGTATTTAGGGTCAGTACATGAGTAATTGAAAATAAATTATTAAATTACTGTGTCCACTGCAGGACCCAAACGGCATCACTCTCTATACTAAAGACTCACAGATGACCAGTATGGTTAGCTCAAGTAAAACCACATGGTTAGCAAGGCTTTGAAAAGTAGAAGACTTAGCCTAGTTGCATAATTACCTTTACTTATGAACAGCTGCCCTGAAAGTACTATCTCCCAGACAACAGGAAAGGTTCTCATCTTGTATATTTTCCTATACAGCCAAGGAGGACTACCATAATTTCATTTATATAATAAAGCAGTATTTCCTAAAGTGTATTCTGTAGGACAAAAGTCACATCATTTAGTCACATGCAAAAAGGCTTAATATTTGAAAATTACTTTGAGAAACAACATATATTATAGCCTCTAAGAGATTAAAAATCTACAGCGGCATATTATATGCTCTGATATTAATTCTACAATAAAAGAAGCCTATTTTGTTGTATTTAAAAAAAAATGTTCTATATTTTGTTGACCACAAAGCTCTTTTTGTATAGGAAATATTAAAACACCTAAAAATATTACCTTCTGAGCATACCTTGGAAAAACACTATTGGACACACTGGATGTTCAATGAATGTTTGGGCCTCTCATTCTCTGATTTAAAAATATTTGTTAAATTTCTGCATTGTATGAAGCATTGCACAGGGCATGAATATGTATAATGAATGGCGTATTAAATTGAACACTCATTATAAAAAATATGATGATTTCTCCACACATTCCTTTACAGAATGAAATTACATATCTTCTACTTATTCTTAACCAAAAATAAGATTTTTTTTAATATATGAAATTTATTGTCAAATTGGTTTCCATACAACACCCAGTGCTCATCCCAAATGGTGCCCTCCTCAATACCCATCACCCACCCTCCTCTCCCTCCCACCCCCCATCAACCCTCAGTTTGTTCTCAGTTTTTAACAGTCTCTTATGCTTTGGCTCTCTCCCACTCTAACCTCTTTTTTTTTTTCCTTCCCCTCCCCCATGGGTTTCTGTTAAGTTTCTCAGGATCCACATAAGAGTGAAAACATATGGTATCTGTCTTTCTCTGTATGGCTTATTTCACTTAGCATCACACTCTCCAGTTCCATCCACGTTGCTACAAAAGGCCATAGTTCATTCTTTCTCATTGCCACGTAGTATTCCATTGTGTATATAAACCACAATTTCTTAATCCATTCATCAGTTGATGGACATTTAGGCTCTTTCCATAATCTGGCTATTGTTGAGAGTGCTGCTATAAACATTGGGGTACAAGTGCCCCTATGCATCAGTACTCCTGTATCCCTTGGATAAATTCCTAGCAGTGCTATTGCTGGGTCATAGGGTAGGTCTATTTTTAATTTTCTGAGGAACCTCCACACTGCTTTCCAGAGCGGCTGCACCAATTTGCATTCCCACCAACAGTGCAAGAGGGTTCCCGTTTCTCCACATCCTCTCCAGCATCTATAGTCCCCTGATTTGTTCATTTTGGCCACTCTGACTGGCGTGAGGTGATATCTGAGTGTGGTTTTGATTTGTATTTCCCTGATAAGGAGCGACGTTGAGCATCTTTTCATGTGCCTGTTGGCCATCTGGATGTCTTCTTTAGAGAAGTGTCTATTCATGTTTTCTGCTCATTTCTTCACTGGGTTATTTGTTTTTCGGGTGTGGAGTTTGGTGAGCTCTTTATAGATTTTGGATACTAGCCCTTTGTCCGATATGTCATTTGCAAATATCTTTTCCCATTCCGTTGGTTGCCTTTTAGTTTTGTTGGTTGTTTCCTTTGCTGTGCAGAAGCTTTTTATCTTCATAAGGTCCCAGTAATTCACTTTTGCTTTTAATTCCCTTGCCTTTGGGGATGTGTCGAGTAAGAGATTGCTATGGCTGAGGTCAGAGAGGTCTTTTCCTGCTTTCTCCTCTAAGGTTTTGATGGTTTCCTTCTCACGTTCAGGTCCTTTATCCATTTTGAGTTTATTTTTGTGAATGGTGTGAGAAATTGGTCTAGTTTCAACCTTCTGCATGTTGCTGTCCAGTTCTCCCAGCACCATTTGTTAAAGAGACTGTCTTTTTTCCTTTGGATGTTCTTTTCTGCTTTGTCAAAGATGAGTTGGCCATACGTTTGTGGGTCTAGTTCTGGTATTTCTATTCTATTCCATTGGTCTATGTGTCTGTTTTTATGCCAATACCATGCTGTCTTGATGATGACAGCTTTGTAGTAGAGGCTAAAGTCTGGGATTGTGATGCCTCCTGCTTTGGTCTTCTTCTTCAAAATTACTTTGGCTATTCGGGGCCTTTTGTGGTTCCATATGAATTTTAGGATTGCTTGTTCTAGTTTTGAGAAGAATGCTGGTGCAATTTTGATTGGGATTGCATTGAATGTGTAGATAGCTTTGGGTAGTATTGACATTTTGACAATATTTATTCTTCCAATCCATGAGCAGGGAATGTCTTTCCATTTCATTATATCTTCTTCAATTTCCTTCATAACCTTTCTATAGTTTTCAGCATACAGATCTTTTACATCTTTGGTTAGATTTATTCCTAGGTATTTTATGCTTCTTGGTGCAATTGTGAATGGGATCAGTTTCTTTATTTGTCTTTCGGTTGTTTCATTGTTAGTGTATAAGAATGCAACTGATTTCTGTACATTGATTTTGTATCCTGCAACTTTGCTGAATTCATGTATCGGTTCTAGCAGACTTTTGGTGGAGTCTATCGGATTTTCCATGTATAATATCATATCATCTGCAAAAAGTGAAAGCTTGACTTCATCTTTGCCAATTTGGATGCCTTTGATTTCCTTTTGTTGTCTGATTGCTGATGCTAGAACTTCCAGCACTATGTTAAACAACAGCGGTGAGAGTGGGCATCCCTGTCGTGTTCCTGATCTCAGGGAAAAAGCTCTCAGTTTTTCCCCATTGAGGATGATGTTAGCTGTGGGCTTTTCATAAATGGCTTTTATGATCTTTAAGTATGTTCCTTCTATCCCGACTTTCTCCAGGGTTTTTATTAAGAAAGGGTGCTGGATTTTGTCAAAGGCCTTTTCTGCATCGATTGACAGGATCATATGGTTCTTCTCTTTTTTTTTTTTTTGTTAATGTGATGTATCACGTTGATTGATTTGTGAATGTTGAACCAGCCCTGCATCCCAGGAATGAATCCTACTTGATCATGGTGAATAATTCTTTTTATATGCCGTTGAATTCGATTTGCTAGTATCTTATTGAGAATTTTTGCATCCATATTCATCAGGGATATTGGCCTGTAGTTCTCTTTTTTTACTGGGTCTCTGTCTGGTTTAGGAATCAAAGTAATACTGGCTTCATAGAATGAGTCTGGAAGTTTTCCTTCCCTTTCTATTTCTTGGAATAGCTGGAGAAGGATAGGTATTATCTCTGCTTTAAACGTCTGGTAGAACTCCCCTGGGAAGCCATCTGGTCCTGGACTCTTATTTGTTGGGAGATTTTTGATAACCAATTCAATTTCTTCGCTGGTTATGGGTCTATTCAAGCTTTCTATTTTCTCCTGATTGAGTTTTGGAAGTGTGTGGGTGTTTAGGAATTTGTCCATTTCTTCCAGGTTGTCCAATTTATTGGCATATAATTTTTCATAGTATTCCCTGATAATTGTTTGTATCTCTGAGGGATTGGTTGTAATAATTCCATTTTCATTCATGATTTTATCTATTTGGGTCATCTCCCTTTTCTTTTTGAGAAGCCTGGCTAGAGGTTTGTCAATTTTGTTTATTTTTTAAAAAAACCAACTCTTGGTTTCGTTGATCTGCTCTACCGTTTTTTTAGATTCTATATTGTTTATTTCTGCTCTGATCTTTATTATTTCTCTTCTTCTGCTGGGTTTAGGCTGCCTTTGCTGTTCTGCTTCTATTTCCTTTAGGTGTGCTGTTAGATTTTGTATTTGGGATTTTTCTTGTTTCTTGAGATAGGCCTGGATTGCAATGTATTTTCCTCTCAGGACTTCCTTCGCTGCATCCCAAAGTGTTTGGATTGTTGTATTTTCATGTTCGTTTGTTTCCATATATTTTTTAATTTCTTCTCTAATTGCCTGGTTGACCCACTCATTCGTTAGTAGGGTGTTCTTTAACCTCCATGCTTTTGGAGGTTTTCCAGACTTTTTCCTGTGGTTGATTTCAAGCTTCATAGCATTGTGGTCTGAAAGTATGCATGGTATAATTTCAATTCTTGTAAACTTATGAAGGGCTGTTTTGTGACCCAGTATATGATCTATCTTGGAGAATGTCCCATGTGCACTCGAGAAGAAAGTATATTCTGTTGGTTTGGAATGCAGAGTTCTAAATATATCTGTCAAGTCCATCTGATCCAATGTATCATTCAGGGCCCTTGTTTCTTTATTGACCGTGTGTCTAGATGATCTATCCATTTCGGTAAGTGGGGTGTTAAAGTCCCCTGCAATGACCACATTCTTATCAATAAGGTTGCTTATGTTTATGAGTAATTGTTTTATATATTTGGGGGCTCCGGTATTCGGCGCATAGACATTTATAATTGTTAGCTCTTCCTGATGGATAGACCCTGTAATTATTATATAATGCCCTTCTTCATCTCTTGTTACAGCCTTTAATTTAAAGTCTAGTTTGTCTGATATAAGTGTGGCTACTCCAGCTTTCTTTTGGCTTCCAGTAGCATGATAAATAGTTCTCCATCCCCTCACTCTCAATCTAAAGGTGTCCTTAGATCTAAAATGAGTCTCTTGTAGACAGCAAATAGATGGGTCTTGTTTTTTTATCCATTCTGATGCGCTATGTCTTTTGGTTGGCGCATTGAATCCATTTACATTCAGTGTTATTATAGAAAGATACGGTTTAGAGTCATTGTGATGTCTGTATGTTTTATGCTTGTAGTGATGTCTCTGGTACTTTGTCTCACAGGATCCCCCTTAGGATCTCTTGTAGGGCTGGTTTAGTGGTGACAAATTCCTTCAGTTTTTGTTTGTTTGGGAAGACCTTTATCTCTCCTTCTATTCTAAATGACAGACTTGCTGGATAAAGGATTCTCGGCTGCATATTTTTTCTGTTTAGCACACTGAAGATCTCGTGCCAATCCTTTCTGGGCTGCCAAGTTTCAAAAGAGAGGTCAGTCACAAGTCTTATAGGTCTCCCTTTATATGTGAGGGCACGTTTATCCCTTGCTGCTTTCAGAATTTTCTCTTTATCCTTGTATTTTGCCAGTTTCACTATGATATGTCGTGCAGAAGATCAATTCAAGTTACGTCTGAAGGGAGTTCTCTGTGCCTCTTGGATTTCAATGCCTTTTTCCTTCCCCAGATCAGGGAAGTTCTCAGCTATAATTTCTTCAAGTACCCCTTCAGCACCTTTCCTTCTCTCTTCCTCCTCTGGGATACCAATTATGCGTATATTATTTCTTTTTAGTGTATCACTTAGTTCTCTAATTTTCCCCTCATACTCCTGGATTTTTTTATCTCTCTTTCTCTCAGCTTCCTCTTTTTCCATAACTTTATCTTCTAGTTCACCTATTCTCTCCTCTGCCTCTTCAATCCGAGCTGTCGTGGTTTCCATTTTGTTTTGCATTTCGTTTAAAGCGCTTTTCAGCTCCTCGTGACTGTTCCTTAGTCCCTTGATCTCTGTGGCAAGAGATTCTCTGCTGTCCTCTATACTGTTTTCAAGCCCAGCGATTAATTTTATGACTATTATTCTAAATTCACTTTCTGTTATATTATTTAAATCCTTTTTGATCAGTTCATTAGCTGTTGTTATTTCCTGGAGATTCTTCTGAGGGGAATTCTTCCGTTTGGTCATTTTGGATAGTCCTTGGAGTGGTGAGGACCTGCAGGGCACTTCTCCTGTGCTGTGGTGTATAACTGGAGTTGGTGGGCGGGGCCACAGTCCGACCTGATATCTGCCCCCAGCCCACCGCTGGGGCCACAGTCAGACTGGTGTGTGCCTTCTCTTCCCCTCTCCTAGGGGCGGGATTCACTGTGGGGTGGCATGGCCCGTCTGGGCTACTTGCACACTGCCAGGCTTATGGTGCTGGGGATCTGGCATATTAGCTGGGGTGGGTAGGCAAGGTGCACAGGGGCAGGAGGGGCAGGCTTAGCTTGCTTCTTCTTAGGTGATCCACTTCAGGAGGGGCCCCTCTTCCGTGGGCCTCTCCTCTGCGCTTGACCCCAGAGACTCCGTTCTGCTAATCCTCTGGTGGTTTTCTGGGTTATTTAGGCAGGTGTAGGTGGAATCTAAGTGATCAGCAGGATGCGCAGTGAGCCCAGGGTCCTCCTACGCCGCCATCTTCCCTCTCTTTTCTCAAGATTTTCAAAATGATTATATGAATGCTATCTGTAAAGAGCATAGCTTTCAATAAAGAATTAATATTAGAATCTGAATACACCTTAATATATACATACTTTCTAGACATTTATGTTGTCAAAAAAAAGAAAAATATTTTTATCAAGCTAAAAATATTTCTGATTCAGGAACAGAGTGCCCTTGCAGCTAAGGAAGAGAAGAAAAACCTCACTTAGATAATTCTTGATATTTAGAGCCTAGAAAGAAAAGTCAGGAGACCTAACAACATGTAATAATATGACCAAATGCTAAAAGATAGTTCTCACCTTCAGTGGCATTGTACTAACATGTTTCTTTAAGTTTTGCTTGTATGATGAATTGTTGTTGTTGGTAAAAAAAAAAAAAAAAAAGAAAAGCATGAATAGGGGTGCCTGGGTGGCTGTCAGTTAAGCTTCCAACTTCAGCTCAGGTTATGATCTCATGGTTTTTCAGTTTGTGAGCCCTGCATCAGGGGTCTACACTCACCAAGCCTGCTTTGGATCCTCTGATTGTCTGTATCCCTCTCTCTGCCCCTCCCCTGGTTGTGCGCTCTCTCTCTCTCTCTCTCTCTCTCTCTCTCTCTCTGTCTCTCTCTCTCTCTCTGAAAAATATATAAACATTAAAAAAAAAAGCATGAACAAAAGAGATGTTTATTACAAACCACACTACATAAGGACATCCTAAGATATAAATGCTGTGTCTTAGTTTTGTAAAATCCATATAATTTCATAGGATTTTTTTCATAGAATAAACAATACCAGCCATGGAACTTCTAAACAGTTTTATAGGGCATACTACAATCCAAACTGTCTGGCTAGTAGACAATCTGGTGACTTTGTATCTTATAAAGGAAACAATTGGCATCCCCCCCAAACCTGTATATGATCAATTCTAGTTCCACCTACATTTGAAAATTTTGTAGTTTAAACTGATTTATCGGGGCGCCTGGGTGGCGCAGTCGGTTAAGCGTCCGACTTCAGCCAGGTCACGATCTCGCGGTCCGTGAGTTCGAGCCCCGCGTCAGGCTCTGGGCTGATGGCTCGGAGCCTGGAGCCTGTTTCCGATTCTGTGTCTCCCTCTCTCTCTGCCCCTCCCCCGTTCATGCTCTGTCTGTCTCTCTGTCCCAAAAATAAATAAAAAACGTTGAAAAAAAAATTTTTTTAAATAAACTGATTTATCAACTTATTCTTTTCCAAAAAATCTCTTGGATTAGGTAATTTAAAGATCTCTGCCATCATGTTTAGCTTTTATCTTTTGTTAATATTTTGGGTCTATACAAACTTGCTATCATTTATTCTGTTAGTGTTGCCCTTAAAGGGGGACCACAGTTACATCTTTGATGCCAAGATTTTTGACTAGTTTGTGACTATCACCAAATGATAAGAATTAACAAGCAGAAGATAAAATGAGACTCTCTAAGGTAAACATTTTGGATTTAGATATGAAAGGTGATGTGTCAAGATATTCACTTAAGAATATCCCTGGCTTCACTGGTTAGAGGAAGAGGCTAAAGTTAGGAGAGGGCTATGGACCATTACAATGTAGTAGGAAAATTTAGTATGTCATACAGGGGCTTAAATGTATACTTTTAAAATTATATCCTATGATGTCTCAGGCAGGGTAACATAAAAAATAAGTAAGTAGAAAGAGAGATATCAGCAAGATGACCTAATAAGATATTCTTCAATATATCCCCCCTCTACAGCAATTAAGCATTCATCCAAAAACAAAAGTGCCTTTTTGGTATCCAGGTAGGAGTTTGTGGACAACTGGTGCTGTATAAGAATGAGGAGAGCCTTTTTTGAGAAGACAGGCCTACACCCAGGTGGCTGACTGACTACGGCCCCATCTTAGACCAGGAAACAACTCTGTTACCTTGAGAACTCAGCTGCAACAATAACTGGCTTTAGTTCTATCAATAGCATCATACTCTAAGGGATCCTGGAGACATCTCACCCACCTGTGCATAGGGTATTGGGCATAAAGATTTTGATTCTTGCTGTAGACCCATGAACTGGCTCCAGCCTCTTGTTTGCAGTTCAGAAATCCCAGGACAACACTGAATTAGACATTCACCCACAGATGACAGAGATGGGATGTGTAGATATCCCATCTACACATGTGTTTGCTATATATGAATCAGTGGATGTGATACAACAAATTAAAAGATAAAAATCATATGATCATCTAAATAGATGCAGAAGAAGCACTTGTCAATACACAACATTCTTTCAGCCTCATCATCATTATAAATTCTCAAAAAATGGAGTATAGAAGAAACTTGCCTCATCATGTTAAAGCTCACAACTAACACCATACTCAGTGGTGAAAAGTTGAAATCTCTTCCTCTAAGATCAATAACAAGATATTGGTACCTACTCTCACTTTTCCTATTCAGTTTAGTACTGGAAATCCAAACCAGTGCAATCAAGCAAGAGAAAGAAAGAAAAGTATCCAAATCAAATAAAAAAGAAGTAAAATTGCCTCTGTTTGCAGATAATATGATTTTATATAGAGAAAATCCTGAAGACTCCTCCAAAAACCTGTTAGAACTCAAACTAATTCAATAAAGTTGCAAGATACAAAATTAACATACAGAAGTCAGTTATGTTTCAATGTACTAACAACAAAATATTTTAAAATAAACAATCCCATTTGAATAGCATCAAAAACAATAAATACTAAGAGATAAATTTAACCAAAGAGGTGAAAGATCTGCACACTGAAAATTATAAGACACTTATTAAAATAAAAAGAAATTGAAGACAGAAATAAATGGAAAGATGCCCCATGTCCACGGATCAGAAGAATGAATAGCATTAAAATCTCCAAATTTCTCCCATCATCTACAGTTTCAATACAATCCTTATAAAAATCCCAACAGCAGTTTTCAGAGAAATAGAACAAATAATACTAAAATTCATACTGACCTACACAAAGACCCCAAATAGCCAAAGCAATTCTGGGAAAGAAAAACCAAAGCTGGAGGTATTGCATTTCCTGATTTCAAAATATATTACGAAGCAATAGTAATCAAAGTAGTATGGTACGGACATAAAAATAGACGCATAGACCAATGGAACAGAAGCAAGAGCCCAGAAACATGTGCGTATACAGTCAACTAATAATCGACAAAGAAGCCGAGAATACTCAATGAGGAAAGGACAATCTCTTCAATAAATAATTCTGGGAAAACTGGATGACGACATGCATTAGAATAGAATTGGACCCCAATCGTCCATCACTCACAAATATTAACTGGAAATGGATTAAAGACTTGAACATAAGACTTGAAACCATAAAAGTCCTAGAAGAGCACATAGGAAAAAAAAATCTCCTTAACGTTCATCTTGTCAATGATTTTTGTGAATATGATACCAAAAGTACAAGCAACAAAAGCAAAAATAACCAAGAGAGCCTATATCAAAATTAAAGCCTCTGAACAGCAAAAGAAACAAAATGAAAAGGCAACCTATGGAATGAGAGAAAGTATTTACAAACCACATATGTAATAAGAGGTTAATATTCAAAATAAATAAACTCATACCATTCATTTACCAAAAAAAAAGTAGACAAAACAAAACAGTCCAATTAATTTTTTTCCAAAGAAGACATAGAGATGGCCAACAGATATGTGAAAACATGCCCAATATTACTATTCATGAGGAAAACGCAAATCAAAACTACAATGACATATCACAACACACCTGACAGATTAGCCATTATCAAAAATACAAGAGACAACAAATATTGGTGAGGGTGTGAAGAAAAGAACACTTGTGCATTGTTGGTAGGAGTGTAAATTGGTGTAGCTATTATGGAAAGAAGTATGGAAGTTCCTCATAAAATTCAAAGTACAACTACCATATAATCCAGAAAACCCACTTCTAGGTATATATCCAAAGCAAATGAAATCTGGATATCAAAGACATATCTGCACTCCAGTATTCATGATAGCACTATTCATAATAGCCAAATATGGAAACAACCTAAGTTTCCATCAATGGATAAATAGATAAAGAAAATGTGGTACACACATTCACACACAAAATGTTATATTATTCAGCCATAAGAAAGAAGGAAATCCTGCCACTTACAACATGGATGAAACTCAAGGCATTTAGCTAAGTGAAATAAGTCAGACAGAGAAAGGCAACTATAGTATGAACTTACTCGCAGGTGGAATTTTTAAAAACCAAACTTACAGAAACAGAAAACAGAACAGTGGTTGCTTGGGGATGAGGAAATACGGAGATGTTCACCAACAGATTTCCAACTTTAAGGTAAATAACTCATGAGGAATCCAATGTACAACATGGTGATTATGGTTAACAATATCTTATCATATACTTAAAGTTGTTAAGAGAGTAAAACTTAAATGTTCTCACTATACACACAAAAGGTAATTATGTGAGGTGATGAAGGTGTCAACCCTATTGTGTTAATCATTTCACAATATATACATGTATCAAATCCTCATGTTGTACCTCTTAAAACTTACAAAATGCTTTATGTCAATTATATCTCATTAAAAGGAGGTAGGGGAGCACAAAGTTAAAAAATTCTGTGAACTAGGCATGTGTTCCTTTATGTTATTCCTGGATCACAAATGAACTAAAAACATTTAAAAAGAAAAGAAAAAGATGGGGAAAGAATCCTATTCCAAGCCATATGTTTATTTATAAAACATGCTGTCATGGTCTACAATCAAAGTAATCAATAAGTTGTATTAGAAGCTTACAATGTTCATGGTACTATTTAATTAGAAAGGCTGAATCTCAAAAATCCCTATGGGTAGTAGGTTGAGATAAAATCATCAACTTGCATTGTATATCCATTTCTACTAAAAAACAAAACAAAACAGGGGCACCTGGGTGGTTCAGTAGGTTAAGCATCTGACTTTGGCTCAGGGTATGATCTCGCAGTTTGTGAGTTCGAGTCCCGAGTCGGGCTCTGTGCCAACAGCTCGGAGCCTGGAGCCTGCTTCGATTCTGTGTCTCCTCCTCACTCTGCCCCTCCCCTGCTCATGCTTTGTCTCTGTCTCTCAATAATAAACAAATGTTAAAAAAAAAAATTTTAAACAAAACAAAACAAACTTCAAATGTTCCAAACATCAGGCCCCAGGTAATTTATTTCAGACTTCTTTTTCTCTCCCTGTAGGTTGTTTTCCAGGGAACAAGCCTCTGGTCATGTCAAAGAGAGAGGAGAAAAAGCTTTGGGGTAGCTTTGGGGAAAAAACCTGCTAAACCTAGAATTTCCTCTGCTAGAGCATCCAGAATGATTAATGTCTTCCTCAAAGAGCCATCAGTGAGGCTGAAGAGACATCTCAAAGCTGGGGACTTGTGGTATTTGGTTAATCTATTTCCAACTATCCAACTATCATGCTCCTTTGGGCATGGAAAATATTTGTAGCTAATACTCCCCACCTTTCATTATTCTCTGGCAGTGGCATTTAAAAACAGCACTTTTTGTTGCTTCCATTCTCTCTAAGGGTTAGGCAGGTGCTAAAGCAACTTAGGTGCAGACAGCTTTCTCCTAGATAATAATAATGCCATCTTGTGTTCACATTTACCTTAAAAAATACCATATGGTGGAACGTACCATGTACTAGGCTGTCCTACAACATTAACGACCCATAGGATGCTCTACACAAGCCCCCACTCCCCTACCCTGCTTCAGAAAGGTACTCACTCTCCCAGATGCCAGGAGAGTGGACTGCTAATGCCTCATAGCTGAGACCCACTCTGGGAATGGAACTTCCCATAGTAGGGAGTTTCCTCACCTAAGAATACGCTCCTTTCCAGTTCCAGTGACTAGTTGATCAGGAGTACAAAGCATCGCCCCCTTGCCTGAATCTGGGACAACTCTGTAGGAACTTCCCAGGGCTAGAGCTCTTCTTAGGCTGGCTTAGACCTCCATCTACAATTTCATCTCCGCCACATTTCTCTCTTTGCTTAATCCTGTTTCCTTTATTCACTCCCAGGTTTCTCTCCTGGCTCACTCCTCAGTAAGCCTCCAAAATGCAACCTCCATCCGTAAGTGTGTTTCCCTGAGAACACACACCAGGATGGGGCTAAATTTCCTAAACAATAAAGTGAAGGTCTTTGATACAATAATCTTTAAGATACCTCCTGGTCTAACACTCTAGGATTATAAATTGTAGCTCCTCATTCGTCTCCTAGAGTTATATTTGCCTACTTTAGTCTGCTATGGATTAAGATAATAAATTGTTCATAATCAGTAAACCGAGTGTCTGCTAAATGAAGAATATGAGTTTCAGTACACAGGCTTTCAGTTAGCATAGGGGGCTACACAGATTTTTTTAAATTATTCCAGATTTGGGGCTACATTCTGGGTAACTTGGGCAGTGGATAGTGACTATAACAATTGCTGGAAGACAATTTATTCCGAGGGCAGATACAGTGGTACTACTAGGAAATACATATGATTAATAGAAGCATCTATACCAACAGCTTCACAACTTATAAAAGATACATGCTTATAGAACTTTTATGGAAATTGTTGTGACAAAGGTGGTAGTATATAGAATAGTATGATTATGCATTAAGTATCAAAATATCTTAAATTTACAATTTAAAATTTCCATAAATTAGGAAAATAAAAATAGAAATAATTTTAACTTATGGATTGAAATGGAATTGTTTTTGATAAATAAAGGCACCTAGAACAAGGATATTTAACAATTAAAGCATTCTATTTGTAGATGATTTTTAAAAATTTTTTTTAATGTTTATTTATTTTTGAGAGAGAGAGAGACACACAGTGTGAGTGAAGGAGGGACAGAGAGAGAGAGGGAGACACGGAATCTGAAGCAGGTTTCAGGATCTGAGCTGTCAGCAGAGCCCAATGCGGTGCTCGAGCCCATGAACTGTGAGATCATGACGTGAGCTGAAGTCGGACACTTAACTGACTGAGCCATCCAGGCGCCCCTATTTGTAGACCATTCTTAATGGAAATTTGTAATACTTTACAGAATCTCTGGAAAGTCAGTGAAAATAGGAAGGACACAGAGAAAGCTTTTAAAATGGAAGAGAAGTTCAAAAGCACATCTGATGTATATTGTAGTTCTACAATATAGATAAAATATATGGCTTCTAAGGAAACCACTTTTCTTAAAGGTTGATGCATAGTTACTATAAATTCCAATTTTTAAGATACATTTAAGGATTCTAGTGAAGTTTTACAGATTAGATTCTATTCTTGCAATCATATCAGTGATAGAATAATTCACAAGATCCTTAATGTTACATGCTACCTTCTACTATAAATGTTGACACTTCAAAGTCATTTAACTTCTAGAAAAGGCTACTTTCAGGGTAGCTACAGTTCCCGATGACTTTTACATGGATTTTAAGTACGGTAGTATAAATGATACATTGCAACAAATGCCACAGGCTCAGGTGACTGTAGATTCTTACAGCTATCAAAAGTTTTACCTGCTAATATGATACAACCAGAGACTGACAAGTTCCAGGAATAGGGAAAAATTACAGAAAACTTCTCACTGCTTTTGAAAAGGACACTTTCAAATGATAATTCTAGATGAGATAAACCACAGTAACCTTACTCAAAATCTGACAATGGACAAAGTGGACCGACTTAATGACACCATCTGTTACTAGTCTATTTTAACATGTGCTGGCACCACCAACAGTTATTCTCTGTTGGCTAAATAATGCACCCTCTGAGAAATGAGACCAAAATGGCTATAAAGAAGAAATATTTATCTTGTTAAAAAAAAACATAAATGACAGGAAATATTTATGTTGCTCATGGGAAAAATATTTTAAAGAAGTTTGAATGAATTCTAATCTGTTGAGCACATATAGGTTCCTTGTGGAAAAAATAATATGTTACTCTTCAATACATTTTTCATTAAAGTGAAATAACTTACACTGGCCATAGGTATTGTTCATTTTTAAACCAACTTAGAACATGGCCGTACTCTGGGACTTAAGCTTTGTGGCACTCTTAGAGTCTCTCTAGTGAAGACTGGCTTCATTTAGTCTGCACATACTTACATTCTCAAAGTCGAAACTATAAGTAACTTAAAAGTAAAACTGTGTGAGAAACAAAACAGAAAAACTCTAATCATCCATTATGTTATCTCAAAATAGGGTCAGCCCTCACTTTCTAAAAACTGGTCAATGTCCTGATAAATGGGACAATTTTGAATTTTTTTTTTGTTTGCTTTTGTGTTTTTGTGATTCAAAAAAGAAATGGTGATAGCAAATATAGAAAGTTAACTTGAATTTTAGAATTGGAATTCAAGCTGAAAATGTTATATTTTTAGTTCTATTTTTACCAAATAATGCCAAAAATAAAATTACAGACACTAGAATCATATATATAACATAATCATCACTTTGTAATTTTTGTTGAATGAATAAGCAAATGAATCTAATTTATAATAGGTAATATTACACAATTCTGACAATACTTATGAATTATATGAAGTAGTGATACTCTGGGGTTTTTGACCTTAAGGTAATGTAGTATCTGTATATAAAGGTTATCCTTCTTGAGTACCTAGGTGGCTCAGTGGTTGAGCATATGACTCTTGATTTAGGCTCAGGTCATGATCTCAGGGCTCTTGAGATCCAGCCCTGCATCAGGCTCTGTGCTGACAATGCAGAGCCTGCTTGGGTTTCTCTCTTTCCATTTCTGTTCCTGTCCTTCTCGTGCATGCAACCTCTCTCTCTCAAAATAAACAGACTTTAATTTTTGTTAATAAATAAAATTTATCCTTGCTTGAGAAACAAATTAACTTTTATTTTGAGGGCACTGCATTTTCTAGTTGGGGATTCACTCTAGAGATCTCAAAACAAATACCTTCTATGTCATTTATCCAACCTATAACCCTCACTCTCCACCATTATCTTTCCTTACTTCCAAAGATGTATGAACTGAAAGCCTTCCTAAACCCAAGTTCTCAATTTATTGCCTATCTTCTCCAAATTCACTCTCAATTGCCTGCTCTGGGAAACTGTCATTTGGTCTTTTAAATGATTTTCCTCTGTCACCCATCAGGAAAGAATGCTAGCACCTTAAAGGACAAACTCTCAACATGTTCCACTATCATGCCACCAGAGCAATTTCTTTGCTATTTAGTCAGCAGAACTCTCACCAAAAAGCTCTGATCTCAGCTTGGTGTCAAGGTTCTTCAGCGGGTGCTCTATCTTAGTCTAAGGAGTAGTGGTTGCTCATTATATCTGGTATCCCTATGTTTTGTAGGATTCTACTTATTTTTTACTAAATAATACTTTGTCATGACAGTCTATTACATCAAGTAATTATTAATGTTAAATAATTATTTATATGAAATTTAACAGTGCCTCTCTTTGTTTAACCTAACATAAATAAGCAAATAGGTTATGCCATTTCCTTGGGTCTCCATTTCTTTAATTTTTTTAAGTTTATTTATTTCTGAGAGAGAGACAGAGAGAGCTAGCAGGGGTGGGGCAGAGAGAGAGAGAGAGAGAGAGAGAGGGAGAGAGGGAGAGAGGGAGAGAGGGAATCCCAAGCAGACTCTGTAGTCAGCACAGAGCCAATGCAGGGCTCGAACTCGCAAACCATGAGATCATGACCTGAGCTGAAACCAAGAGTCAGACACTCAACTGACTGAGCCACGCAGACACCCCTGGGTCTTCATTTCTTACAAAGGCTCCCATGTCATGTGAAACTAGTATTAAATAGAAGTGTATGATTTTCCCTGTTGATCTGTCTTACGTCAATTTACTTCTCAGGCCCCGTCAAAACAAAAACAAAAACAAAACAAAAAAACTCTAGGAAGTAAAGGTAAAACTCTGCCTTCCCAACAAAACCATGTGATGCGTAACAGAAAACCCACAACTATCTTTTCCTTTCTGTCCTCAGATTTTCAATATCATTACATCAACAACGTGTTTGTCAGAAAAAATTTACTGAACAGTAGAGATTTTACATTTAAGCAGAAAGGCATAATTTGTCAAAAGGAAGTTAAATCATCTTTTCCAATAATACTGGCAATTCAATTGTAAGAACTCCAAGGTGAAATATATGTGAATAGTTCCCATTTAAAAAAATTAAAGGGAGAATGTGACTTTTTTTTAATACTAACCTCTTTCTTCCCTTTCTCTATTCATTCATGGCACCTACAACGTGCCAACCATGGTTGAAGGTACTACAATAATCAGAGTAAAAGAGAACTCTGGGTGTTACGACCTTAAAACAAAATAAAAGTACAAATGTAACATGATGTGATAATTAGAATAAGGGAAAGAAAACATTATAAGTGGGACAGGGAAACAGAAAAGTCCCAGTCCTGACTCTCTAGTATGACAGATAATTGGGGCGATGAGGGAAGATTTGCTCAGAGAAATCTTCCCAGAGAAGAGGTTTTGAAAAAATTAAATTGGAAATTTGATTTTGGAGTAATAAATAATATTTGATCAGACTAAAAAGCAAATCATTAGGGAGCATGTTGTTGGCAGAGCATATGTAAGAGCTTAAGGACATTCGAGAAGCACAGAATATTCAGGTACAGTAAACAGTTCTTGAGAGCTGGATTGAGTAATTCAAGAAGGGAAAAATGGTAGAGGATGCAGCTATCAAGGTAAGCTTGATGTCTTACATATCATCAGCTCACCATGCCAGGTGTCTTAGACACGTTTAGCACGCTTACCATGTCTTGTCAGCAGGGGGCAGTGAGAATATTAGCAGAGACAATGACAGAATGAGACTTAGGTTTTTAGATTATAGCAGCATAAAAAGTAATGATTAGGGGCGCCTGGGTGGCTCAGTCGGTTGGGCGGCCGACTTCAGCTCAGGTCATGATCTCACGGTCCGTGAGTTCTAGCCCCGCGTTGGGCTCTGTGCTGACAGCTCAGAGCTTGGAGCCTGCTTCATATTCTGTGTCTCCCTCTCTCTGACCCTCCCCTGTTCACGCTCTGTCTCTCCGTCTCAAAAATAAATAAACGTTAAAAAAAATAATAAAAAAAAAGTAATGATTAGAGGGTCACACGGAGTGGGTCAGGAGGCAAAGAGAAAGACATATTACAAGGGTCTATAATAGAGAGGACACAGGAGAATGATTAAAGAGATACACAGGAAATAAAATCAAAGCTCTTAGTTAATAATTGGATGGAGAGAAAAAGGAATGAGTTAGTGGTATCTCTCATGGTTCTGGTTTTGGAAATAGGTGAAATGATATCAACTGGGTTTAGAAATTGTAAAGATGATTTGTAAGAGTGGTGGGAAAAGAAACAATTGGTTCAATATCAAACGACTCAAGTCTGAGTAAAAGATTTGTTATAATTATTGGCATTTGCATTGTTTAATTTGACACTCAAGGGAAAGATTTAGATACATACATAGGACATGCATTAATTCACCAGCAGTATATTCTACAGGACTCAAGAAAATCTGTGCTCATAATACTTGAAATATTGGAGAGGTGGACTGCATCAGTAGGCTATTGCCACAATAATGCTGCACTAAGAAACTACCTGAAGATTTTAATGGCATACAAGAATAAACATTTATTTTTGGCTCTTTCATCTGTTGATGAGCTAGGCTTCAGCTGTATACAGATGGGATTGACTCCAGCATGCAGATTAGTTCCAGGTCTGCTTTATCTACCTTAGCTTCCTTGGATCAGTGGCTACTTAAGGCAGATGTGCCTCCCAGCTAAAGGCTGGAATGCAAAAATGTAAGCCCAAACATGCAAGCACAGTTCAAGTCTCAGCTCACATCACATCTCTTAGCTTCACAATGGCCAAAGCAAGTCAAATGGCCAAGCCAGATATCAAGAGCAGGAAGGGGCTCTCTGAATTCTACACACTTTATAGAGTGAAAAAAAAACAGGTAATTCTTTGTAAGTGATCTCTATTTTATGTGAATCAAACTTTTACTGGGCCTAAGAAGCAAGGTAGTTGAATGAAGGTTTGAAAAGAGTGGTAAAGCCTGAGGAGTAAAAACATTTTGTTCAAGAACTTTTGGAATGACTTCCAGAAAACATTGGAGGCAGGTTGAAAACTGAGAATTTATTGTTACACTTAATGCAAACATTAGATGGATCCATGAATCCTTCCCTAATGTTGGTAAATATTTATAACTTTAAATTCTTATTGTTGTTGTTTCCTTGATGACTATTCTTTCAGCACTTCACATATACTAATTTGTATTATTTGTGGTTTTATGTCAATACCCTCCTGTTCTACCTACATTATAGCCCTCTTGGTAATTGAGACTGAGTTTTATAGCTACTTGTAACCCCATCAGTAACTTAAGTCTTTACTTTTAATGATGTTTAATGATGTTGATAGCACTGCATTAAAAACATAGAGATAATGTAAACAAAGTGCTTAGCACAATGCCTGGCACAAAACAGTTGTTCATTAATTCTTACTTTTCTTGCTGATTATGCCTATAAATATTAATTTAAATAATAAATGGAGGAGCCTGGGATAAACAACAATATCAAAGGCAATTTGGTTTTCCTGTAACTTTTTGCTTTCCCATTTTAAGGTGGAAAATATAGTAATTTAATGCAAAAATAAAATTAGAAAGAAGAATGAATAAGTACATTTACATGTATTTGTACAGTATCCAAAATTATACCATATATTGTTGAAAGGGCACATAGAAAAATTTGTTTCTTCATTTTAGAGAGAGAATGAGCATGAGCAGGAGAGAGAGGTTGAGCATGAGCAGGAGACAGAGGCAGAAGGAGAGAGAGGGGAAATTTTAAGCATGCTCCACGCTGAGCACGGATCCCAACATGGGGCTGGGTGCCAAAATGAAGATTCAGACACTCAGCCAACTGAACCACCCACGTGCCCTTAGGACATTTTTTTTTTTTTAAGATACATAACTATACTGAGAAGACAGGAAAGGGGACAGAAATAGAGCAGGGCACAAAGAGAACTGTAATGGTATCTGTAACATTTTATTTAAAAAAATACTTCCAGAAATATGGAAAATATGAAAAGCCTACATATATTAAATCTGAGTAAATCTGACACATAAGTTTTCAAAATACTTTTCTCTCCAATCTTCTAGATGTAATGTTTCATTATTTTCAAAAGTGAAGGAAGCTAATCTAGAACTATAAAGATATAGGGGTGCCTGGGTGGCTCAGTTGGTTAAGTGTTCGACTTCAGGTCATGATCTCACTGTTTGTGAGTTTGAGCCCCATGGTGGGCTCCATGCTGACAGCTCAGAGCCTGGAGCTGCTTCAGATTCTGTTTCTCCCTCTCTCTGCCCCTCCCCTGCTCATGCTCTGTGTCAATCTCAAAAGTAAATAAACCCCCCAAAAAAACCACTTTAACTATACAGACATAAAATAAGACTTTTAAATGTTTAAATATTAGAAAAGCAAATGACAGGTAATTTTATTTGATGTTTAGTATGTAACCTACTTTTTTTCAGCATTGTTATTATCCAGGCCCTAATATGAAGATTACAGATGAAAATTTTACTTTCACATAAGTACTGAAGACAAGAATAAAAGCAAAAATTAAGGACTGTTTTTCAAATATTTCATTTTTAAGTGGATCAATAGGTGAAATTTGATCAGTTATAATACTAAGAATAAAGCATTTCCAAATGCTGGAAAATTAAATACTGTCCTTTATTAAGTTAAGCGGCCCATTCAGTATGATGAGAAAATAAAGATACTACATACAGAAGCTCAAAAAAAAGAGATATCAACTAATACTTCTTAGGTTGATAATATATGATCTTTCCTGAATTTTGTCACTTTTTTACTGAAGTAAAATATTTACACAGTAAAATGCACAGATTTCCATTGTATATTCTGACTAATTAATGCAAGTGGAAAGCTGTTGTGTATACTCTTGGCTCTTTGCTTTTCCATATAAACTTTAAAGTCAACCTAGCATTTTATGTCTTATTTTGACACTATTTTAAATTACTTTTTAAAATTTTATTTTCCAAAATTGGCTCCTGTTTAGAAAGGTAATTCATTTCACATGTTAACTTTGTATTCTATAACCTTTGTAAGTTCACTTATTAGTTGGAGTAGTTGATAGATGCCTTTTAATTAAGTTTATGCATATATTATTTAAAAATAAGGAGAAATTTTACTTACTAACACTTTTGGTTTTTTGCCATTAGGTAACTTTTATTGCCTTGTTGGACTAGATAAAACTTTCAATACACTGTTGAATAGAAATGATGAAAGGTAGACCTAGGTGGCTCAGTTAGTTAAACATCTAACTCTTGACTTCAGCTCAGGTCATGATCACCAGTTCATGAGTTCAACCCCCACAATGGGCTCTGTCTGATGCGTGTGGGGCCTGCTTGGGATTCTCTCCCTTCTCTCTCTGCCACCCCCCCTAAAAATAAATAAATAAACTATTTTAAAAAATAATGAAAGCAAACATCTTTCCTTACTTCTGATCTTGGGAAGGGGAATCATTCAATATTTCACCATTAAATACAATGTTAGCACTCTAGGTAATTTGTAGATTGTCTGTACCAGAAAAAGGAAACTTTATTTATAGTTTGCTTAGAGTTGTTAACATACATGGCTGTCTGTCAAATGATTTTCCTGCATTTATTGAGATAATCATTATTTTTCTCATTTATTCTATAAATGTGGTGAATTAACTGGTTACTTTTCAAATAGCAAAGCTATGCCTTTCTGAGATAAACTCTACTTCACTATGACATGTTATCTTTTTAATATATTACTGGTTTGATACGTTAATATTTTAAGTTTTGCATTTAAGGTCATGAGGGGACATTGGTTTATAATTTTATTTTTTTTTTTAAATTTTTTTTTTTTCCAATGTTTTTTTTTTTTTTAAATTTATTTTTGGGACAGAGAGAGACAGAGCATGAACGGGGGAGGGGCAGAGAGAGAGGGAGACACAGAATCGGAAACAGGCTCCAGGCTCCGAGCCATCAGCCCAGAGCCTGACGCGGGGCTCGAACTCACGGACCGCAAGATCGTGACCTGGCTGAAGTCGGACGCTTAACCGACTGCGCCACCCAGGCGCCCCTATAATTTTATTTTTTAATAATATTTTTATTGGATTTTGCTGTCAGGGTTTGTTGGTATCATAAATTGACCTGGAGGGTGGTCTTTATTCTACTTTCTGAAATAGTGTATGCAGGATTGGTATCATTTCTTCTCTAAATATTTGTTGGAGTTCACTAGTACAACCATCTGGATCTTAAGGTTTCTTTCTGGTAAGATTTTAATTATAAACTCAATTTTTTAATAGATAAAAGTATATTCACGGTTTCCATTTCTTCTGTCTTCTTTCACTCATCTGTTTTCTTGAAGGAATTTGTGAAGTTTATTAATATGAAGTCATTCATAATGCTTCACTTTTTTCTTTTAATACCTGGGTGATTTTACGGTAATATCTTTTCACTCATCACATTGCTAATTTGTGATTTCTTTCTAATCTGGTATATCAATTTTATTACTTTTATTACATTTATCAATTTCATTATTTTAGAAGAACCAACTTTTGGGTTTGCCAATACTACTATGTATTTTTATTTTATTGATTTCTTCTTAAAATTTTGTTGTTTCTTTCCTTGTTTCATTATATTTAATTTTCTCTTCAGGTAGAAACATAGAATAAATAAACATTTCTTATTTTCTAATATAGTCATTTGAAGTTCTGAATTCCTCCTCTAAATTCAGATTTAGCTGCATCTATGAATTTTTACGTGATTATAATCATTATCAGTAAATTTAAAATATTTTCTAATTACATACTTGTGAGGCCTTTCAATTTAGAACTATCTTGCTTAATTTCCAAATATTTGTATTCTTAAAACCAATTTACTACTAACTTGTAGTATATTTCTGTTGACATAAAATATGCCCTGTGAGATTTCAAGCTTTTGAAGTTTACTGAATGATATTTTATTATCCAGCATGTGGTTTATCTTGATAAGTATTCCATCAGAAATTGAAAATAATGTATGATACGGAATATTGTGGGGCTTATCAATTTTATCAAGGTATTTATTATTGTTTTTACCTAATCATTCTATCAATTATGAAGACAGTGATATAAAATTAATCTACTTCGTCTATGATTTTCATTAACACACTGTCAGTAAGAGATGTGACAAATAATTCAGGTGTATTTCTTTTTACAAAACAAATGAGACTTGAGCTCCTGCTGTTTAACTTAATAAACTCTTCTATAAACAACAACAGGAATCTTTTTTTTTTTTTTTAGGTTGTACCTGCCTTTCTTCGTAACAAGTCAGTAGACAACTAAATTACAGGGGGCAGTCTTCTATCCTCAAAGGATAGGCAAAGATTAATGATTGGGAAAAGTATGGGTGAGGTCCTAAACTTGATGTTTTGCATGTTTAAAGTCACGAGATTTTTTGAATTCCTTTTTCAAACATCTGAAAACTGAGGATTAGCAATGTTAACCAACCTTTCCTTGGTTATCAGTTAGTAAATTTAACCAGGGATTAGAAATGCAATCCTTTGAAATTAAAGCACATTTGCCAATAATCCATTCTGGATAACTTTTAATAATGCTGTCACTAAACACAAGCTTTAGCTAGGATAGAACAAGATTACACTTAAGGAGAATTGAGAAGTTAATGTGTGGTGAAAACAAATGGAAGCTTTAGTTGGGAAATGCCAACTTAAATTCCTTCAGTGTCCAAACCAATGTGAGTTTACAGAAATGCAAAAAGGAATTTAAAGTATCAGTAAAGAAAATAAGTCTTCCTGTAGCCATTTTACCTTCCATTGGCTGCTGCCTGTTCCATTCTTCCCAGAGTTTTCCAATGGTTTTCAAACAGTGCAAGATGGATACAAGAAGTTGCCGAGAAAGTACCTGAGAAATTGTCATGGGGGAACGTTTTAAGAGGGAAGGTACAAATTCCACCTCTTCTTTGGATAGAACTGATCCATTTTTAACACTTTTATAAATTCCACGTCCTACTACTTTTTTTTGTAGAAAGAGTTTTGCGGCTTAAAAAAAAAAATTGAAACCATTGAACAACGGAATCAAGGGAATTTCAGATACTTCAGATCCATTCCTGTACTTGACCTTACTGGCTCAGTGGGCCTTGGAAGATAACCATGGCTTGAGAGAACGAGGTCAACCAGTGTGCAGTCATGTCATAAGTACTTCCTATTTTAAGTCATAGAGAAATGTGGCTTGTGAAGTCAGAAAATAGGGCTTCAAAGAGCTGTGATGCCCACGGAAAGTGACTGACTGCTGCGGGAAGTAAGATGAGTGAAGGCTAGGATGTCCTGTCCTAAATTAGCCTTTCCAACTACCTCCACACTTTAGAAGAAAAAAAGAGAGAGAAGGAATGATAAGAAAAGAAAATCTTCCCTAATGTCATCTTCAAAAGCAGAGGACTCTCATTCATGCATGTATTTTTAAAATAGAAAGCTTCCAAAAATATTTACAAGGAAATTATGCCATTCTTCATGGGAGAATGTTCATTATACAATCTTACTTGACTTCTCACATCCTAGCATAAACTGAATTTTCTCAGTTACTGGAAGAACACACACCTTTCTGAGAACAGGCCACTGAAAACATGGTTTCCATTCAAGACCTAAATCATGTTCTTTTTATTCTAGTTACTGCAATGTATATAATTAATTAAATGATTATTATTTACATATTTGAACACACTGTTTTTTTGAAAAAAATATTACATAGACAATAAATATATTAACTTTAAATGTCCATAATATCTCTATTATCTAATTGTTTTCTTTAAACTTGACAATTCAAGCCTTCTTTATATTCTAATTAAACTACTGCAAACTCTTTCTCATACACTTTTCTTAGGGACTCAGGGTTACCTTGCATTATTCCAGGTTATTGTGACTCCTGGTTGGGCTCCAGAGACAAGACAGATATTATTCTGTCTGCCTTCCAGAGAGATGATATGAGTAAGAGGATACAAGAAAAAGAGGTCTCTAGGTTAGTTGATATATCTTTGCTTGGCAAAATTACAGAGCTCTAGAATTATGATAATTTCCTCATACCTTGATCTCTTTTCTCACTTTCATTATCCTTACTTCCTTTCTACCTTTTAATATCTAGGCATTGCCTTGGAGGCAAGTAACCTGGGAGATTTGTTATGTTATAAAAGGGAAATTTTCCTCTTTAATCACCTCCCTGTAGTATTTTCCCAGGCACATTGCAAGTAATCATACTTAATACATGTTATTGAACTGGACAAATTCTGGGTCAGGTAAGAAGAGTGACATTCCAACAGTTCAGTATAAATCTAGGATAGAATCAGAATAAAAAATAACTTCCTGAAACCTGTCAATAGGGAATGTATTACATTAACAATGAATAGTATAATTAGATGATATTTAATTTTAGAAATAGCTGCTGTATAAATTTTGGTGTGGTCAAAGAATAAGCAAATTTCATCATTATTTTGTCAATTATTTTAATATTTCTAGCATTTGGTTAAATGATTGGTGTGCTAATTTCTATGTAATTTGCTGGAGACAAAAAGAAAGCAAACTGGGAGTGCCTGGGGGGCTCAATCCATTAAGTGTCCTACTCTTGATCTCAGCTCAGGTCTTGATCTCGGGGTTGTGAGTTCACGACCTGCATTGGGCTCCATGCTGGGTGTGAAGTCTACTTCGAAAAAAAGAAAGCAAACCTGTACTTGTGGGGGAATTCACAGTATACTTAGAGATAAGCATTGAAACAAATAATTGCAAAACAATATGGAAATTGCTGTTGATGGGGTTCAGGGCAGGCTGCCACAAAATATGTTGCTTTGGGATACTGATCATTTTGAATTAAAGTTACTTGAGAAACTGCCAGGGCAAGGACACTTTAACACTATTCTGTTCCTCTGAAAGCAGGAAATAAATTCTCCAGGTGAAGGGTACCCTTGCTGTACCTAGAGAGTAGAAATAGGAAATTCAAGGCAGAGAGGGTCGTATAAACAAACCTTAGTTTGTTCAAATTTCATTAATCTGCTACCCCAAGCTCAAACTTCTTTGCCTTATCAATTCTTCACAAATATACTATTTGTCTAAAAGGTATAAAAGCTACCTTCTTTGGTCACTTCTTTGAAGTGAAGCTCATACTTTTATAAGTTTCTGTACATACCAAATTAAATTTGTTTTTCTGTTAATCTATATTATGTCAATTTAATTACTATACCTGTCAAAGAATCTAGAAGTGGCAGGTGGGGGGGGGGGGGAATGAAAAGTTTTCTTCCCCTACACTATTTAGAGGTGTGCATATGCTAGTCTATGAAGACATAAAGCAATGAAGCCAAGGGCTTCCCAGGAGAGGCTGCTTTAAATAGAATTTCAAAAGAAAATTAGGAATTGTGAGCATATGCAAAGTTATGACAATGTAAAAAAAAAAATTAGCAAGTTCAGGGAAGAGGTCATAGAGAATGCCGAGAAAGTAAGACATGCAGTAAAAGACAGAAGTACAAATTATGGCGAAGCAAGTAAGAATTGTAGAGAAATGAGAAAGCAGGGAACATGTGATGAAGGATCTTGCAAAATATGTGAATAGGATGACATTTTATAATAAAATATTTCTGTCATTCAATTGAAAAATAAAAATATTAACAGTTTTTGGGGCACCTGGATGGCTCAGTCAGTTAAGCATCCAACTTCAGCTCAGGTCATGATCTCACAGTTCTTGAGTTCGAGCCCTGTATAGGGCTCTCTGCTGTCATCTCAGGGCCTGCTTTGAATCCTCTGTCCCCTCCCCCACACCCCCTCTGCCCCTCCTCTGATCCTTCTCTCTCTCTCTCTCAAATTAAATGAATAAACATTTAAAAAAATAGTAACAGTTTATCTTGTATGTAAAATGCCTCCATCAAAGATGAATGAATGATAAATTGTTTTTTAAATTTGGTTTTAATGTTTATTTATTTTTTATTTGAGAGACAGAGAGCAAGTAGGGGAGGGCAGAGAGAGAGGGATACACAGAATCTGAAGCAGGCTCCAGGCTCTGAGCTGTCAGCACAGAGCCCGACGTGGGGTTTAAACCCACAAACTGTGGGATCATGACCTGAGCTGAAATCGGAAGCTTAACGGACTGAGCCACCCAGGTGCCCCAAATTTTCACTACTTCAGATGAAGCTGAGATGAATCAGTGATTATTTCTTTAGGACAAATTTCCACAAAAGGGATTATTAGATATTTAAGCTTTCAAATTTCTGGTCCTTGCTGTCAAATTACTCCACAGAGAGATGGCACCAGTTTAGAGTAAAACTGCTTGTATCACTTAGTCTTACTTGTACTTAAAAACCAAAGATTATATCACTTAATGGATGCTGCAGTTGTAGGTTAACCTTTGATGAGAAATAGGGTATTTGCAAATTTTCAAATATTTCCCTGAAAATTTATATGTATTTTAAGCCAAAAACAGTGCTTTTACTATTCAAATAATTGAAGTTAACATCGTCAGTAAGGAGGTAAAACCATAAGATTCACCAAAAAGAACACAGCCTCATTTTCATGCCAAAATATACACATACCATAATAGAAGCATAAGGAAACATTAGACCAGTCCAAACTGAGGGACATTCTACAGAATGTAATGTTCCTCTAGTAATATCCCTTAGTAGCCTAAGAGGTTCAAAATGTCAAGATCAAGAAAGATAAAGAGGTAGGGAGGAGGGAAACGAAGGAAGGGAGACAGAGAGAAAGAATAATAAAGTAAATGGAACACAGTGTAAAGTGCTAAATATGACTAAAGGGTATTTAGTAATTCCTTTTACTATTGCAACTTTTCTGCAAATCCAAAATTACACCAAAATTAAAAATAACGAAAATTGTCAATATGATAGAAACAGACCATAAGTTTAAAAAAATCTGGTTAAGTATGTTGTATATTGCAGGCAGTCCTCAATTTGCAGGATATTGTGAGACCATAAAATAATTGTGCCAGCAAAAACATGCAAAGCAATCTTAAAAATCAATGGGAAAAACTGTGATTGTTCCATGCTCTTTAAAAATTTTTGTCACAATGTTAGTCCCTTAATGTTAATCATAAATGCATAGGGAAATGACAAAAGGTAAAACTGGTGTTTATTTCATCACTGTAATTGAAAGTGTTAGAAACACTGAAAATTAAAGTGATCTCTTCATAAAAAGTCGCCAAGATTAGTTTGTAGAGTGTTTGCCTTTCTCTGACTTGGCAAATCATCTTGTCTTCTACGTTTGAATCGGCTCCAACATTCTAGGCCTTGCATTTTCAATGCCATGAAATATTTCCAAATGTTTCTTAAATGTGAAGTTTTTTGCTGGTGTCACTTCCTCTGGAACATCTTCATCATTTCATCAAGATCATTTTCCTCAATTCTGTTGACAATTTCACCTTCATTAAGTTTCACTGGCTACACATCTAACCTTCTGAATGCAGGCAATGTCAACATGGCCACAGTCAGCTATTTTCCCCTATAACTCCTTTCTCATTCAATTCAAATTTCACTTCCATTGTTATTTTGTTCCTTTGCTGCACTTTCATATTTACTGACCAATCTCATATTTCTATCATTTATTTTTGTAAAATATCAAGTGGGTTTGTCACTGGGAAGAAAGGAGGCAGCACCATTACATGCTTTGCTCTCTGCACATGAACTAAATAAAAGAGATGCACAGTGACCAATCACTGACAGACTTCCAATAAAGTGGTCAGTGATCATGATATACAGCTGCTTGTTATGGATTCTCTACTGAAGAGCTAGTAAAGAAATGTGTACTTTACACATTTACTCACAGTTATTTTATTCCTTGTTCTTATAGGACTGGTGTCATTTAACCAAACAGTAACTGAAATTTGTGCATCTAAGAACCACACAAAACAAAGACTGCCTGTACTTTTCCTTGTGAGGTTAATAGCAAAAACATATTTACTTTAACAATAACAAATTTTTAAGTAGATAAGAATATTTTGAAAAGTCTTTGCTATGATATGTTTGAATTTTTACTACTTTAATATGGTTACTATGGGTTTCCAGAAGCTCAAATGTGGATCAGAAAATCAGGGTTTTACTTTTAGCTCTACCACTAATGTGTCACTTGATAATGACAAATCACATAAATTCCCTTGAACTCCTGAATCATCTTTAAAAAGAAGATTGGAATACATTTATTTTTCTGGAACAGTTTCATCTTACGCCTGCTGTCCTGGCTTTGTTATTTATAGCTACCCTTCCCCTCTCAAAATTGCCCCAATTCTTTCTGTGTCAAAAGTTTTGCCTCCACTTTAAACCAGAAATATTATTTGTGACATAGTAGCATTGATATTGCAATTTTATTGACAATTATAAGAACATCTAATTTGCTAATTAAAAAACAGAAACAACTTCAAAGATGACCTTTAAATACATTCCATGTTGTGGAACTCTATTCCTTACATTTTCTGTGTCTTGAACATTTTTGCAAGTCACATCAATTTCCGATAAAGATTACAACCTTTTATCAATTCTCAGTGCAAACTCATTTTTATCTCTGAAAAAGGCCCTGTAATTGATCTGATACCACTAAGCATATTATATGAGCAGTGACCTGTCCCATGGCAGCTAGCAGTAAAATATCATATACAAAAATGATCTGATAATTCTGTACCTTCCTGGTTGTCCCTTTGACAGGCTGAATTCAGAAAGATGATGATACAGCTTCACAAGCTGAATTATATATTTAAAAAAATATATTTAGACATTTTAAAGTGGTTCAAAACAATGGATAAATAAAGGTTACATGAAAGAGGTTTAATTTCATTATAATTATCTCCAACATTTACTTCCAACAATAGCATTGAGAGATTAAGATAGTAATAATCTTCCTACAGATCTCTCAGGTTTCCAAATGGGAACATTGAACACAAACATCCTTAATTATATCTTAATGTTCACTCCAAGCTGCATTCAAACAGAAAAATGTTGCATGCAATTTGATGACAATAAATCATGAATTTAGGCAAGATATGCATTATGCTTTCTTTACTTGAATCCTAAAAAGAACTACCAAAGTGTTTTATCTGAATGTTGTTTCATAACTAGTGTTTGACATATTTGATACCAGACAAATCTTTCTGACCTTTCTAATCAAAAGCAAATTCTTTAAATTTGGGGTTGAAGATCAAGGTCAATGACATATTTTCCTTTATAATTTTTATCTTGACAAAGTGGGGGGGTTTTTTGCCTTTTTTTTTTGCCTTTTCACAAGATTATTTATAGGATGATTTAAAATTTTTAAGTCCTACTTAATTTCATACTTAAAGATTATTTTATTTAGGGCACCTGGGTGGCTCAATTAAGCATCCAACTCTTGATTTCATCTCAGGTCATAATCTCACAGTTCATGAGACTGAGCCCCAGGTAGGGCTCTATGCTGACAGCACAGAGCCTGCTTAGGACTCTCTTTCTCCCTCTCTCTCTGCCCCCTCCCCCTCCCATACACAGTCTCTTTTGCTCTCTCTCTCTCTCTCTCTCTCTCTCTTTCTCTCTCTCTCTCTCTCAAAATAAATAAAAATTTTAAAAGATGTTAATTAATTTAAAGAAAAAGTTATATGTACATTAATATATCCTGAAACTTCCAGGTGACATATACAACATAATACATAATACTATAATTTAATCCCATATAATTAAATTCCAGGACCAAGATTTCGGTGTATGATATACAAATAATATAATATAGACCCATGCATAGTAATTAGGATTTATTTATTTATTTATTTATTTATTTATGTTTGTCATTTTATTTTATTTGATAATCATGATTTACTTCAGAGATATCCTCTAGTATCCTATTTTAGCCAAACTTCCTTAACGGAGCATATATACTTAAATGTAATATATTATAAATCTCTGTTAATATTCAACTATTCAATCAGCCATTTTAAGATGTGCTGTCTTTAAATATTTGACTTCAATTACAGCATTTCAATTTTAAACATTGGATGTTACAGACAAGAACACTAAACATTTATGTTACCTTGGTTATTCAAACCAAGAAACTTTTCTCGGACTCTCATCTTCCAAGTGTAAAATAGAGGTATCAGATTACATTATTTCCAAGGTTCCCATTTTAGATATTACAACAGATATACTTTACATATACTGCTTAATGATATTCCATCTTTTCTTAAAATAAAACTGCCTCTGATTCTCAAAACCTGCCATTTAAGCCAGAGTGCTGAACTCTTAAAAGAGCAATATTCATTTCTACTTTTATGCACCCCATCCCCAGCAATGATACTCGTCCTGCTCCATTTATAAATCTTGTCTCTCTTTCAAATTCACTTCAAGCTTCATGTCTTCCATGAAGCCTTTATTGAACTTGTGATATTTCTTTTGTGGTGTTGTATTATTTAGCTTTCTATGTTCTTTAAAACACTGTATACTATACTATTTAAAATACACATAATATCTAGTAGGATCTGATGTGTATAATAGATATTCATAAGTATAAAGAAATACGGAGCACTCATAATACAATGACAATTCTAATATGGCTCAGGAATGCTAGATGCAGTGATAGAAACTTGCTCTAAGTCACTAATTATGTTATTTTTTAAACAATTACATATTTATCTCTAAAAATGAATAGATTGAACAATATAACTTTAATTATTTGAGATCCCCGAACTGTTTAAATCCCCATGTCCCATATCTACAATTGTTTAGAGAGTCAAGTTCGCCCTTTTCATTCATCTGTCCCTACTCGGTCAATACTTTCAACTGCAGAGCATAGAGCACACGATGTTCCCAGAAGGAAATCTCAATGAGGAAATTAACAAATCAAGGTTCTCTTTATACTTCCTTGGCCAATGCTGATTACTTGCTTGAAATATGCTTTGTGACCTTCTTGATTAGAGTCAATGATTGTTTTCAGAAGAGGTAATTGAGTCTAATCTGTGCAATAGCTTAGAATTCGATAGCTGAACATTTTGTAACCAAAAGCAATAAAAATACAAATGTTCAAACTTTTCCTGTATATCAGTATCACAGGTAGAACTTCCATAGATTGTTTTTATTGTTCGGTAATTTTCCAGAGATTCAGAGGCACCAAGTTCTGAAAATCTATTTTCCCATTTAGAAATGTATTGATTTTCCTCTGAGGAGACTATGGATATCAATTTCTTGTTAAGGATCCTGAAACTAGACTTGGAGACTTCATGGAAACAAGAAGCAGAATGGTCACAGTGAAGAAGAGAGATGAAATTACAATGGGTTCTCCTAATTTCTGTCTTGAAATGTTCCAGTTGGTGGACAGAGTACAGTGACAACAATGTGAGGAGGAGATACTGAGAAATCAAGGCAGGGATAGATGTCTTGAAAGTCTGTCCATAAATGGCATGAAGGAAAATGAAGGACCTGATACTTATTGAGCATATATCATGTACCAGATGCTATGCCAGGTTCTTTAAAATTATAACAATTTGAAATAGATATTGCCAAATTTTAGATAAAGGAAGCAATCCCAGAGAGGATGAGTACTAACTCAACATCCCAACAGTGGTAAGTGTACATGGGATTTTTTAAACGGTGTGGTTTCAAAGCACTGGCCATTCCATCCCACCACACCACCTACATGTCCATTATGTTGGCATTAGGGATAGGCTTTCCATTCCTGGGTGTGATACAGGCGGGGGAAAAGAAGACATTTGGTGATTAACGAGGTTATTGGAGCTATCATTCTTTATTGAAGTATAAGCCCAGAGAAATTCAGTTGAATAAAAATTTACCCTGATATTTCTTGTATTCATTTGTGAATTTCTGTCTAATCATTTTGTCTAATCACACACATATATATGCATTCCTGTTAATACATCACACACATATATACACACACCTATGTATATATATTCCTATAAATCCTGAAAGATAGAGTGGTAGGAAATGGTCTCTGCTTGTTAATACAAATTTTCTTTTGGTTGCCCTAATGATCCTGTTTTAGAAACCCACCACGCATCTCTATATTAACAAAGAACTGAAGTAAAGGAGGCATCTACAATTTTTAAGCAGAAATATGTGATTATTATATAGAAATACTAGTACAAAATATTATACTTAATTAAATGAGAAAACTGCATGTACCAAAAAATTTGAATAATTTATTTGAAATTTTAAAAATGAACAGCTGTAATTGAGACTGAAATGAAACACAAAGAACATAATCTCCTGCATTGTTTAAGCATTTCATCTTAATTACAACTAAAATAGCTACAAGAAAGGGACTAACTTTACCTGGTAAAAAAAAAAATCTAAAGAGATTCCACGATTTGTTTTTTTAGGAGGATGAAAAATCATGTAATGAATAACTAGTTCCATGATTTTGTTCATTAGGCATATACTGACAGGAGCTCCCAGGGCAAGGTTGAAATTTTGGGAAATTCATTTTTCCTTTTAATAGATAATCTGAAATATAGGAATGTGAGATATAAGAAAATGAACTGGTATACTCATTCTTGTGTAATTAAAAGAGAATCTGAGGAAGAGTAATAAATCTGGGGTTGCTCTGGGTTACAAACTCATCTGAAGTCTAAGACAATGTGTTTGATACAATGTGTCACAGATGATTCCCATCCACAGACCAATCCCTGAGACAGGAATATACCAGCCAGAAATGAGGACTTCCAGAAGCTATAGGGAAGACTGAGCCACATATCCATGGCTTCCGGAATTGTTGGGATAGGTCACCAAGAGGACATGACTGCCAGGTGACACAGAGGTTCCTCACTATTTCCCCTGTTTGGAATGTGGGTTCTACTTCCCTTCCTGCTCTCAGAAGCCCCAAGGACACAGCCCTGAGATAACAATCATTGTGTTGAGACCATCTGGATGGTGTACATGACTAAACCCAGTTAAGGCATCCATATAAACTTTTAATACTTGGCAGGCAGATGTAGAGATCTACTCACCTTGTGGCTGCCAGAGACAAGTCTTATAGGTAATTTCCCTTGCTTATTAAAATTGCCCCCTACCACTCTGGAGTGGCTTGGCTCTTTCTTTGGTCTATCCCTGACCTCCATGTTGGGAGACTGGTTTCAGATTATACCTCGGAAGCTCCCAAGGAGGTTGTAAACCAATGGGAAAAAACAATTAATGCCAAAAAAAGAATGTCCATATCTACAACAACCAACCAGACAAACAAAATGTTTAAGAAAAAACTGTATCACCACAGTTTCCCCCAATAAAATAGATCATACTGGCTATCAAAGATCTAATATGTACAATGAAAATAGAAGACTAAATAGGGTTTGTATTATAATTTCTAAGGGTAATAAAAACAACTAAGACAATGGTAGTTATAATTTTGTGTGTGTCTATTATAAGTTGGTAAATGTGAAATATTTTTAAAAATATTTTCTTTAGCACAAGTATTTTCTTGCCACTTTATGTTTTTATTTATTTTATTTGATAGAGAGACAGACAGAGACAGAGAGAAACAGAGACAGAGAATCTTAAGCAGTATCCATGCTCAGCATGACTCTGATCCATGACTCTGGGATCATCACTGGAGACAAAACCAAGAGTGAGATGCTCAACCCACTGAGCCACCCAGGTGCCCCAACTACCATTCTAAAGATGAGGAAAATGAGCTCAAAGAGATTGAGACTTGCTGAAAGCATAAAAAACACAATCAAAATTTTAATCGTGATCTCACTTCAACTACCATGCTTAAGGATCATTCTGTGGGAGAAGTCAAGGGACAATTATGAGAAGATTCCAGGTTTTTTAACACCTCCAATCTTTCCTATTTTTGTAAATCTTTTCCAAAGTAATAATAGACAACATAGCTACTGTAAGTTTTCTATTGCTACTGTAATAAATTATTGCAAATTCATATATACTTATTATCGTATAATAACGTGTCAGAAATTTGACACAGGTTTCACTAGGCTAAACAAAATCAAGTTGTCAGCCAGGTTCCACACACTGTTTTAAGCAGTTAACATGAATTGATTTATTTAGTCCATGCCACAAAAACAAGAAGTTCATATTTTCCCAATGCCTATTTCAGAGAAAAGAAAACCCAAAGAAAATGTGTTTACCTTTTTTAAGGTCATGATGCAGTTAGTATGTTAGAGCTACGATAAGAGCACTTAGCAATAAAAGAAAGGAAGACCAGCCTCTGTTCTAATTTTCTGGGATTAAAAAAAAGTTACTCAGAAAATATATTTGACTTGACTTCATAGTTGAGAAGAGAGAAACCTAGGAGGGGAAAAAAATGAATCATTTCTACACTGGAAAAAAGAAAATAATAAGCTGAATCTCTATGGTCAATGAGACTTATGGAGAAAGTATCCTGATGCAATAAATTGATCTAGGAGATACGATCTTGCTACCTGCTGCCAGATTTCTTGTATAAAGAACACCAGCCATCTTTATCTTCACTCTACTACTCCAAATTTTCCATTATTGAAATGAGAGTTCTACTTGGCTACTAGAAAACTACCACTTCCTGTCTTTCTGACATATCCCCTACATTCAGACTCTATGAACAGTGGTCACCTGATTCCCTAGATGACATCAACCTTGTTTGCCTGCCTCCACCTGCTCACACTGCATGGAGCAGACTCCCCCTTAGGCAGGGTCATTTGTTCCTCCATCCCAAACCCCCGAGGAAGACAGACATGCATCATGAATAGGGCTAAATTTGGACTTCTCTCCCACCCCCTTTACATATATGCTTCCCTAAAAGCAGTGATTCTTGATTTTCTTTAATTGCCAACTGCAAATTAAGCAAACATGGGAATGTTTTTCCTCAAAGATATTCATAAAAATGTTTAAATATTTACCATAAGAAGAAAAAACCAGTAAATTCTTTAGTTAAATAATTTATAAAATTCGACATACATTACTAATGAGGTGGCATACCTCTCTGGTTCACCTATCAATAGTATTAAGTGCAAAATCAATTAAACATTATTTTCTTTGCTTGGCATAATTTCTTCTTAGAATTTATAGTGACACCTCACGGGGTGCCTGGGTGGCTCAGTCAGTTAAGTGTCCGACTTCAGCTCAGGTCATGATCTCAAGGTTACAGAGTTCTAGCCCCACAAAGGGCTCCCTGCTGTCAGAGCAGAGCCCACTTGGATCCTGTCTCCCTCTCACTCTATCTCTCCCCTACTCGTGCTCTCTCTCTCTCAAAAATAAACATTTAAAAAAATGCTAAAAAAAAAAAAAAAAAAAGAATTTATAGTGACACCTAAGTATGCGGTGTTCATTGCTAAGTGCTCAAAATTTCTATAACAAGACTAGATTTTGGTCAAAGATTTATCTCATGCTCTTAGTTTACAGTTCTTGAATTTGCTGTTTCTTCTTTAAAAGACAAAGGACAGTAACTTACTTCCATTTTCACAATTGTCTAATTTTTTATAGTTTATCAAAGATAAAAAATGGTGGTTCCATAGTAACACTGAAAACCTCTTTCAGTACCCAGGCATGCAATTCATCTGTATTTCAATGCATAAACAAGTTATGAGAAACTATACTGTCTCCTACATTTATCCCTTAATTAAGCATATATTACTCTATTGTTTCTATTCTGAAGATAAATTCTGTTACTTCGAAATATAAAGAAAAAAATATGTATAAAGAATCTTCCCATATTCTCTGAAAGAGGAGGGTGGACTCTATAGTCAGACTTCCATGCTTCCAATCTTACTTCTGCCACCAACAAGCTGTATAACTTGCGATCAGTTCCTTACATGCTCTATGCTTTAGTTCTCTCCTCCATAAAAATGCGAATAGTTATGCAACACATCTCAAGGTGTTGCTCAGAATTGAGGGATGTTATATAATGCTTCATATGAAAATGAATTATGGACTTAACCCCAAGCCATTTTTCTATTTCATTTTTACTCAAGCACAGAGTTTTAAACCTCCTTTTACACATTTGGCATTTTTATATAATAAGTTTGTCTTTGTGTTGTGTGTGGACTTCCCACAGAAATAACAGTCATAAAATAGTTTGAAATAATTCTATGCTCTCAAACATTTTTCTAACAATTTGGGGCATACCTTTTGGCCTTCACATTGACCTGATTAGAGAGCTAACAAAAAAATCCCTTTTTATTCATCATCAGTATTATAATTTGTATAATCAGAATTGCATCTTATAATATTGTTCTCATGTTCAACGCAGTAACTCTATTCAGAGCTCATTGACTTCTCAATAACAATCTAAATAAAATCTATGGTTTGGCATCAGTAAGCATATTTTTTCAGCCTAAGTGAATTCATCTATTTCTCTTACATTGCTTTTTATTAGGATTAAAGCTTCAGATATAATCTCTTAAAATAATTGCGTTGTATATATTTTTATAAGTCAATATTTTGTAAATACCAGGATTCCTTTAAAAACTATTTTTAAAGGTAAATTTTGGTATTTTCTCCCCTGTAACCAAGTTCTTCAAAATATCAGAAAATACAGTATAAGTAGAAATGGATTACTAATAATACAAAATAGAAAGAAAGGATGGCTTCATTGAATTCCATTTTGATAAATTCCACAAATATAGAAAACAGAATGGATGAAATTGATGGAGGGATAAATGAATAGAAATCTAGAGCCTAAAATACACATAAAACAAAGTTACCACAAAGGTAAGAGCAGGTCCAGAAATAACCCAAATTCAGAATCATCTCAACATGATGCCAAATAGCTGCTGAGAGGAGCATTTCACCCAAGTAAACAATGCCACAAATACTATCTTCAAAAAGGGAAATATCCTCTGAGAAGGAATCTAGATGGAATGCTAGGGTTGGAGAGAACAGCAGAGCATTTCTCTTGAGAGTCCACAAAGACTTCTAAAAAGAAAGAACTGAAGGGGGCCAACTGAGTTTTCCAGAAAATCAAAGGGGGCCAACTGTCTGTCTCCAGTCTAGAATAAGAGTTTCCCAGAGGCACTCTCCTTTTTCAGTCAAGACTTTATATCTATACCATTCTGCTCTATTCCATGTCACCTATGACCTCCACATTATCAAATCTAATATTCAACTATTCATCTTCACAGCATCATTTGAATAAATTAATCATAATCACTGCCTCCTGTTGGAAACATTTCCTTCACTTGACTTCTGAGATATTAAACTTCTCTGCTTTTCTTACTTCCATAGTGCTCCCATCTTGAACCTTTTCCTTTCTACAACTACAATCATTTGCTAGGTGTATAAATCCATCTCACAACTTTAAATACTAACTAATGATAATAACTTCCAGATTTATATCCACAAGAGACCCTCACCTTGAATTCCACATTTGTATATCTGACAGCCTACAGGACAACTCAACTTAGATGTTTATCAGACATCACACTTAACGACATGCAAAGGGTGTTAATAGTCCCTCAGAAACCTACTTGTTCTTACTTGGGTGTTTCTAATTGTAGTAAATAGTCCCAACTTTAGCATAAATTGCTTAAGCAGGCAACTTGGAATCATCATTAACTTCTTTCTCTTTCATGCTCCCATTCAATAGAGTCCTGTTAGCTCTATCCAAATTTGACTACTCAAAGTTGACCATTTCTAACTATTCTGCTACCACTATTTCACTTAATACATGCAAATAAATAACTCACAAGTATCAATATATGTTAAAAAGCATGGGATATTCAACAATATAAGATGAATACAGCAAAGATTAGCACAATAAGAACATAAAATCAGACATCAGTATTATTCTTCAAGAGGATCATTGGAAAAAATTGAAAAATAAAATACATGAAAGCTTATTTTGTAACTATTACTGAACTCTGTCAAGTTTTGATCAATGCAAGTTTTGAACTTTTAATTAATACAAACTTTCAATGATCATAATATTGTATATAAACATTTAAAAGTTTTTTAATACTACATGCTTAGAATGCTTTATATTAATACTTACAGATCAATGCATTGAGATTGACTATACAATTGGATACCTAGTTGAACCAAATGATTAAATCATGGGTTACTTATCCATTTTCCTTACAGGGGGACATTTGTCTCTCTTTTCTACCCTGGGACAAAGAGTGATAGAAGTTATCTGATAGTACTCATCACCTTGCCCATACGTGCAAGAATTTCTCTCATCAATAACCAGACTTTCTGTGTCACAGAGTATATAAGCTTCAATTTAACTAGGTGTGATCCAATTAATTTCTTAAGTGGTTGTGCCAATTGATTTTCATTCTAGCACTGCTTTGGAGTTCCTGTTCACACTTGCAAGCCAACACTACATGTTACCAGCCATAAGAATTTATGCAAACCTAATGACTGGGAGGTAGTGTCTCACTACCTTAATATGTATCCCAGTGACTGTTAGGCAGACTGAAAGGCTTTTCAATTTTTGTTTTTCTTTCATTTCTATTGTTGTACATTTATATTTTTAAAGAAATTCTTCTCTAACTCCACTATAATACACATATTTCTAGAGTATTACAAAGATATGTTCCTGTATTTTTGCTTGTGTTTTAATACTCCACCACTTTAAAACTGGCACGACCTTGGAAAAATCACTTATTCCAAGCCTCAATGGTTTCATCTGTAAAATGGGGATAATAAGGGTTGTTGTGATGATTAAATGTGTACTTGGCCTTATTTAACTCACTTTATGATTATAAAATTTACTCATGTTCATTCATGTGGTCCTAGCATATTTACTCTTAATTGCTGAAAAGCAATTCATTATAGAAATGTCCACGATATATTTTTTTTCTTCAGCTCTTAAAGGATAGAAATAAAAGAAATCTTTAAGAAATAGCATTTGACCTGAACTTTGGAGAATAGATGGACTTTTACCACAGAGATATTAGAGAAAAAATAATTGCTCTTGAAAGGCATTTTCTTTCACCTAGGGAGCTTCAATTTCAATAGTTTCCTACTCTTAAAAATAATTTATCTTTTAATTTTTTGACTAAAAACATTAAGGTTATTTTCAAATTCTGGTTCATTCAATGTTACAAATGGTTAGAACAATAATTACAGTGGCCATATTTCTTTGCAGATACACCCTTAATTAAACTTAAAAAAAGCCTCTGCATTTTAATGGCTTTGCTTTGTGGAAAATGAATTTTAATGAAACAGTCTAGTGAAGTTCCAATGATTAAGGCTTCTGTCACTTTTGGTTTGGCTGAAAGCAGTTTTAGAAGTGTTGTTAAAGAATCTCCTCTTTGGAATAATTGAGCATTCTTACAAAAATAAATTCACTCTTTTTTTCCTCAGAAAAAAATAGGACGCTATTTCAAAAATACATTCTGATCTTTTGTTACTGCAAACATTATTTTACTAGTGGCCTTTTGGGACTGATATTTTCACATCATGTTTTCTATACCCAAAATCTTTCCCCATAGATTTTCATTTATTTAACTGTATTTGAAGTCAAGTAAATTTGATAATGTCAGAAAGCATGTAAAAACAACCACAGTCATTTGTAAAGTTATTCATTTCAAAGTATAATAAAATGTGTTTCTAAAATTCTTGCTATTAAATCGTTAATGTATATCATCTTCGTTCTATAGACCAAAAAGATAATGAGATTCGGTTCACGTTCAAATACTCTTAAGTATAATGAATTACTTTCTTAAATTGCTTTGGATTCTAAACATCCTTTTCCTGGAGATATTTCCCTGTATAAACATATTAATGCTTAGTGAAAGAATTCATAGAGCATAAACAACTCTTCCAGGGAAACAGATGAGAAATATAAAAAACCTGTACAAATTTTTGTTGAATTTCTTAAACACTGAATTTTTTGTTTCCTTTTTTTTTCTCTTATCTATCAGTCTGGGTTTGGAAGATGATGTTTCCAAAGATTATTATATAGGAGATTATACTGAATACATCAGTATCTTACTAAGAATATTGATTTGATAAGGAAAATACATTTACTTTCCTGCTTTGCTCTTAGTCTCTTAGACTTAACCTAATTAATGAAGAAACCAAGAAGATGTGATCAGTTTCAAGTATTTTAATAGGTAGAATATTCACAGGCAACATAAAAGGAAAATGTTTGGATAAGATTACTGAATTACATATAAAATTGTTTAATGTACAGCAGGCCATAAGTATTTGGAGTTATCTGTAACACTGGGAAGAAATTATTTGCATCTCTACTGGACAAAAGTCTCCAAATTAACAAGTAACTCCACTGCATATGAGATTTTTGATCAGTAATAACAATGAAATTAACTTAGTACTTTCTCCAGACTATCCCCGTATAGTCTTTGAGCACATATGATAATGGAAGGCATGTTGCTCACCTTTTTGTGCCTTATTTCTAAATTGTGGGTAATATTTTTTACACTCATAACTCTCCTGGTGCCTAAGACAATTTCAAAACTTAGTTTTGTTGACAAATTGTTAGTGTTTCCATTTTTTCCCCTCTCCCATACTATTATTATTTCTTTCTCTCATTTTCTCAAAGAACAGGGGTTGCTCTAAACAAAGAACAAAGCACAATTACCATTTTTTTCTTTTGTTTTTGTTGTTTCCGAATTTCAGAACTTAACAGAGGACATTTTTCTACTTCAGGAACCCCAATACTTTATTTTACTTTCTTACTTTAAAAGTTTTCTGTGGTAATTTCAAAGCAGTAAGAATTGTCTTTGAATCACAAATCATCAAGCCAAGAGTTTTGTGTTTGTCTGATTGTTTGGTTTGTTTTGCTGTGCTATGCTTTTTAAACAGGGAATAATAACATACCAATTAGAAGTAGAAAATATATCTTATTTCTTTTTCTCTGAAGCTGAACATCCAACAGAATTCTTAAAGAAGTTTCTGCTTAGGTTGAGCCCAGGGACATTACATTTGCAATGACTAGTAAAGGACCATCATGTGGAACCTCTTTAGAAATTGGAGCCTGTACTTTCAAAGTAAGAAATTTGTCCACTCTTCCTTACTATTCCTTTTCTTCTTCTGACAGCAGTTTCTACAGTTACCTCCTACCTAAATACATTCCCATGTCTGCCCATTTAGAAGATATCACAAAATTTTCATTTCGTAAAAAAGATTCATGGTAGTATGATTACTCAATTAAAAATAATTTCATGTGCTAGATTAACAGGATGTTGAAAGGAAACTGGAAGAGTTACCTGGCAATTAATCAAGGTACTTTATCTTTTTAAGACAATACTCATATAAAAATAGTTCATAAATCTGAAAGGCCGATTACTTTAGCAGTAGTAGGAACATTTTTACAAAAGAAAATTGAATTAAGGAAAGATTTTTAATGATACTGAAATGTGGTATTCCTGAGCTTTACCTCTTAGGTATCATTATGTGGGTCATATGCATATTGCCTTGAATGTGTTTAAAGAAAGCAAGAGGAACTCTCCACAGCGTTTCTAAACTAAAGAACTTCAGTAGAGAGACAAGCAATAAATGCCGAAATGGCTTTACGTATTTTGCAATGACGTGCCTTTAATATAAATAACGCTGTTGTGTGTTGACTCTTATTTATCATATGAACATAAATTCAGTTTTATAGCCATTGCAAGTGATTTCACTCTAAGAGTTTCTGTTAGTCTTCTGAGGCATTAGGTGGATACATCTAATAACCAGAATCATGTTGACTATTATCCTATAATAAATGAACCAGTTTAATATAAAAGCATGCATCCAATATATCCAAATTTTGACCTGTTGTAGTTTGACAGCATGATCATACAACTCTGGTGTATACTTCACTCCTTAGAAGATAGACATGTACTCTTCCTTTCAACTAAAACTTACAAAACTTCATACAATAAGAAATATCTTGCATGGCTACAGATAGAACCATCATTGTGACATCACGTGCTCAGAATCAATACCTTTAAAAGGACGTTTTAAGGGCTATCAGTGCTTTTGATCAATGCAAGTAGGTTTTTTTGTGACACTGGCTGATTAGTAAGAAATAATGAGACGTGTGATGATGTGCGTAAATAAGTATTCTCAGACAAATATAATTAATGGACTTGATGCTTTCAGAGAAGGCTTTCCCCCCAAATATGTGTCTACATTACCTAAATCCATATATATCCAAACAATGAAGCTGAAATTGTTCCACAATTGCTAACATTTTGATTTGTCTCATGTCACATGTTTACAGAACTACTCTGTAACACTTCTACAGAAGTAATTTAATAGAATATCATTTACAATCATGCTGGAGACAGTTATGACATACCTCTGTTAGATGAAGTTACATATAAATTTGTGATACAGAAAGGAAAGGACAATATGGACCTGTAAATCAATTCCAAAATTCAGTAACTCAGAAATGTCTCTTTATGATAATGTATGAATGATACAAGTCCTTTATAATTTTGTTTGAAGATAACAGAAACACTTGTCATATGGTTGTTGCTGTATTTTAACAAAATAAATTCTAAAATAATAAAATTAGTACTCTTATCAGGATTTACAGCATCACACAAAAGGGGTATAGGGCTTGGGCCAATTTACAGATTATGATCCCAGAATCTACCAATTGAGGTTGGAAACTTTACGGTTACTACCTCTAAGGTTGACAATAATGAGGTTAAAAAAAAATCAATAAAATTCCCATGAAAAGTATGTTGGATTTATTGCAAATGGTAAATATAGGCTGGATAGACTATTAATCTAAAACAAAATGTTTATATGCAAAACAAAATCTTTAATTGAGGTCGTAGAAAATATACTGGCATAGATGTGTCTTTAAGATAGTGTTTTCTGTTCCTATCTCCATCCTTAGAGCAGGTTAGGCATGCAAGAATGAAGCTTGCCACAACAAAGATAAACCAATTCCCAGTCTAAAGGAAACATTTATATTAACACAGAGTTCTACAATGAGGAGAGTGGCATAGGTGTGTTCCTTACAGTCTTCTCTTTCTGTATAAAATGACCAAAATAGTTAGTCACTCTCCTTTGTGTTGAAATGTTCCAAGGGCAAATCACTAAGAAAAATACCTATTTATTAATATAACAAAAGGCTCAAGTGTATTTATCTTTTTGATTGCATAATTTGCATTCTGTTGTGTTTCCCCTATATTATACTGATTTTAATTCTCTTTGCTCTTAATTTATTCCACACAGCCAATCTATTTAATTACAGTTCTGAAAGATGCTTCCTTTTAATGATTTTCTTTGCATATTTCACTTCTTTTGATTACAGTTACCTAAGGAATTATTCCAGAATAGGGGAGATTATAGCGTTAAATTGAGGCTATGTCCAAATTTCAACAGTGGCAGAAATGTGCAGAGAGTTCTTTTCTTGTTTTTAAGCTGATAGTGTTTTGAAAGCAAAAGAAATATTAACCAAGACAGGCAATGAAAATTTTATATGATTTAAGAGCACAACGCCTTCTCTACAGAATTACTATGGTTTGCAGCAAATTCCACATCAACTATGAAATATAAAAGTAGAGAGGTCTATTATTATTTACTGTTATACTCACATTGTTTCGAAATAGAATATATATTAATTCAGACATCTGACATTGCTTGACAACATAGCATGACCTGCCTTTTGAGTTCTCTGCCTTGATTTCTTTTAACCAAAATAGAAATACATGTTCTGTATTTCCTCAGATGTTAATATCAGGGAATTTGAGAGGAAAAGATGCACACACTGCCAAGTAGTTAATTACCTTACACAAGAAATGTAATGGACATGGGTACTATTTTGTAATACTTTAGTCATAATGTTTAAAACATACAACATTTTTTATAGTCATTGTTGCTTCTATTTTACCTACAAGGTTTCTATATATTCAAGGAGGGGATTTTTAGATTTTAAGCAATCATGGAAATACACAAGAAGTTTGTGTTTGATATAGAGATCAGCATCTTTCAAAACCATACTTTCATTTATTTCATCCAGAAATTCTTTCAATGCAGGTAAAAATCTCTACTCATGCCTATGTAAATTTTAAGTAAATTTGAAGTGTCCCATAAAAATTGTTTGGGTATGTCTTCCAAAAATCCAAGGTGTTTGAAAATTTTCAGATATATATATTATATATATTAATATATACAAATATATACTTATATATATTTGTATATATTAATATATATACATACACACACACATAAATGTGTGTATGTGTGTGTCTTCTTGCATATAGTAAGATGGGTGATTTTTAGTAAAATTGAGCCCAAAATTTATGTAAGTATCGAAAAGAGTTGTCATTAATACAAAAGACCTTACTTCTTGCCACAATATCCTTATGTGCAAAGCATAAATTAAGTTTAAAGTTACTTACTTCTATTTCTAAGGCCAGAGAGAAAACCATATTTTAAAGGGAAGGTATCTTGGTACATAATCTACATTTTTTTTTCCAAAAGATAATATGGCCACATATGGCAACATTCAACAGTAGCATGAGAACTGAAAAACAAATTACAAACATTGTTTTCATTAAAACGTGGCTACACAGGGACTCCTCGGTGACTCAGTTGGTTAAGTGTTCCACTTTGGCTCAGGTTGTGATCCCACTGCTCTTGGGTTTGAGCCCCGTGTCAGACTCTGTGCTGACAGCTCAGAAACCGAAGCCTGCTGTCTCCCTCTCTCTGTCCCTCCCCCACTCACACTCTCTCTCAAAAATGAATACATGTTAAGTTTTTTTTTTAATTTTAATGTAGATACATAAATCATCATTTTAAAACAGGTCATCTTCTGTAATTTTTTTTCCAGAAACTTCATGTCCCTCGGATTTTTAGCAGAAGTGGCATGCTTTGCTCCAAATTCACCATTCCCAGGACTGAGACAAGGAGACGTTCACGATGATGGGCATTTGCAACCGTAATTTGTTTGGGCCTTTATTGATCAGACAGGAGATCTTGAGAAGGGACTGACATTTGATTAGTGAAGTGGTGACAGGACAAAAATTGTTTTGTGCGGTATAGTGGTTGCCATTTGGAATATGCTAAAATAAATCTGTGCCCAAGATTCATAATCATCAGAAAACATTTCCGTGAACTAGTTTTTAAATAGCCATCAGGACACATTTCTGAAATGCTCTACTGCAAAGCTTATTTCTGCTCACAAAACTTCTACAAACCCTGTCACCTGATGTGCCAGCAGAGACCTTTTTCATTGTTTTATAATTATTCAAACATTTTCTGTTAAAATACCAGACTTCTATTATGTAAATGAAGTGCCCTGAAGGACAATAAATAAGTATGTATTGAAATGATTAAAATATGTTCCTTCTGTATGATTTAGTAACTTGCTTAACTTTAGAGAAAAATGTCAAAGTAACTTTATTATTCTGCCTGGGAGATATTAGCATAAAGGATACTGAGTACACTTTAGTTGTGCTTTGAATGTGGGAAAGAAGGTGATAACCAAAGAACCACGATAACAATGGGTTTCATGGCAATGAATGACATTATCTGAATGATGTCAACAGATCAATAAATGACCTCTTTGACCTAATTGACTATAATGTTTTAAATGACCACCCTGATTAAAGATTTCAGGACTGCTGAAAAGTTAATGTCATTTATTTCACCAGGAAAGAGCGTGGCATAGGCAAAAGTCACTTGCTTAAAGTCAAGAATCCTGTTTTCCTGTATCACTCTAGGCACCCACTGGATGATCTTCCTTAAATTCTCTCACACTCAGTCCAGTTGTGTGATATTTCCTCTGGCTGGAGCATACGCAAGTTTTCTTTTACCTTAACTTCTGGGAATATTTTGTCGTTTCCCATAGACTGCAGATAAAATATGACTGTACCTTTGGATTATTATAATTTGGACCAAAATTGTTTTATTAAAAAGGTCCACCTTAAGTGGGAACATAAATAAGTACAATTTTTATGTTTAATAAGCTACATGATTCAAATAGATCATTAATATTTATTATAAATCCTATTAAAAAAAGTTTTTGATCATAGGAATGTAGTGAGTTAAAAAGTGGCCATGCACATTCTGCTCCTTGTATTGCTAAATAACTCCTAAAAGAACAACCAAGCAACAAATAATAACTATAAAGTCTGCACAGAACATCTAGAAAACATAACAAAATGCACAACAGCTACCTGAATGCACTAGTGGGTGAACAAATACAAGCAGACTGGAGAGAAGGTGAGACTTGGATGGAGAACAGAGCTTAGAGAATTATTTTTTTTTTCATATTTAGCCAAATGGTAGGCCCTCCAGTCTGCACACTGTGAGTTAGCTAAAATTCTGATGGAAAACACAAGGTCATACTGGCGAGCAAAATTAGAGGATAGTGTGCAAAGCACCACAGCCACTAAAAAGTGAAGACGCAAATCCTTGAAAAGAAGATGCCAGAAAAGTGAAGCTCAAATTAGGCTAATAGCCAAATATCTGACTGACCTCTGAACCACACATGCACAGACCAGACTCGAAGCAGACAATTAAATCGGAGATTGCAGTTTCGTTTATCAAAGTTAAATGCTGTTAGAAAAGTATTCTTTGGCAGAACATAACAATCCAAATTTTCTTTTTTTTTTTTTTTTTTTTTTTAATTTTTTTTAACGTTTATTTATTTTTGAGACAGAGAGACACAGAGCATGAACGGGGGAGGGTCAGAGAGAGGGAGACACAGAATCCGAAACAGGCTCCAGGCTCTGAGCTGTCAGCACAGAGCCCGACGCGGGGCCTGAACTCACGGACCGCGAGATCATGACCTGAGCCGAAGTCGGCCGCTTAACCGACTGAGCCACCCAGGCGCCCCTCAATCCAAATTTTCTACAGCATAGAATTTACAATGTCCAAGACAAAATCCAGAATTACCTATCACAGTAACAAGAAAGTAGGGCCCATTCTTAAGAGGAAAAAATAATAATGTAATAGAGACCAATACCAGATGAATCAAGTATTAGAATTATAAAGAAAAACTTTTAAAACATAATTGTAACTGCTCGAGGAAGACAGATTAATAGAGGGATGGAGAGATGGATAGATATGCAACAAACAAGTATAAAATGTTAACTATAGAATCAAGATTATGTTCGCTTCAAATTCCTTTCAACTTTTATGTACATTTGAAGTTTTTTCATAATAAAAAGATGAAAAAGTAAATGCTTTACAGGACTGAAAAGTACAATAACCATGAAGAAAAATATTGGTCTAGGTTACTGAAATAAAGTTTAATTTACTAAATTTTCCATATGCATATAAATGTCTCTGCTCAATTGGCCTAGTCACTTCAATCTGTCAGATAATGTTGAGGAGAATACATAAATATAACCAAATTTATGTTTATAAGTGAACTATCTTCAGGAAAAAGAAGAGCTGGGTCATTGAGTAAATATGTAAAAGCTTTTTTGAAAGTTAAACTGTTTTACACAGCTATTATTCTCTTCCTAATTGCCATTGTTCAAGTCAATTTTCTATGAGCTTGTATTTCTTAAGTTTATAAAATGTGGTTCATTTTACATATCCCCTAGGATTACTGTAAGATCAAATGAGAGAATGTATTTTAAAAGCATTATATCAATTTAGAAGCAAGCTTGAAAAATGATTATTGCATAAGTAAAAAATATATCTGGCCAACTTCAAGGGGCCTCTAAGTTAGTAACCTATTATATATTCCTGTATCATTCCTTCTGTTTTAGTTATTAGTTGGTATGAGGATAATGTGGGATAAAGTTTTTGAGCACATTTTATAAATCATAAGGTGCTAAAACAATGTGTTATTAACTAACTTAATAACTATTATTGTTTATTATTTTCTACCTTGGTTAGTATAATTATTTTGGTCATTAACAGGATATATTAAAAATTACATATATAATTACATATATGTGATTACATATATGTATGTAATTGTACATACATATATACATATAGATAATTTTGGTTATATGCTATTAAATATTATCAAAATATCTTTATCAGCCATATAATGAAGGGGCAGTGCAATCTATAAGAAAAAAAATTACATATATGTGGAAGTGTTTGCTACATAGGTATGATAATTTTTTACATTAAAAATTATTCACAATAGTTAAAAATTTTATTTCTAAGAATCACACTTTACAATATCTGTATATAAGATAATACATATAATAATATACGTAATAGCTCACAGTTAAGTGCAATTAGTTTCAACTAAATAGAAGGCTATATAATCTTACACTGGTTACTGGGGCTAGAAGTTGATCCTGATTGGTCCACCCAACCAGGTCTCTAAACAGCTCAGTAAAAGACAATATACACAATAGAATATAATGTATTCATGAAATCAACCACAATGCTCTCAAGACCAAGACAGGACTACAATTTCAAGAGGCTAAATTATGTGGTTGCTGAGCCTGATGGATCATTAATATCATCTACGTAAAATTTTAAAAATAGTTCCTAAAAAAATGGACCTATTAGATCAGAATTTCTGACAATTTCTTAAGCATTTTTTTGATAGCTCTCTATTGATTCATATGGCCATCCAAGGGTTGAGAAATACTCAGTACTATATTTATATTTATTGATATTTACATATCTTCTGATTCCCCATGTTACTAAAACAACCTCAGTTACAAAGAATAATATGAAAACTAAGTTTTCAGAAATGGACATTTCTGGGTCTCAAAGTTTAGGTCACAAAAATATAAAAGAGCAGAAGCCTGTTTTGTTTTTGTTTTCTCAGAAAAAAAAAGGGCATTAATAATTTTATTTAAAATAGTGATAGTGGTAATAAATAATACTACTTGTTATTTTAAAACATATTGCCTGTTATGGAGTATCTGCTATATTCTTGGCATTTTTTTCATTGTTTCAACTTGAGCTTTTCTGCCTTTTAAGGAGGTAAGATAGAAAATGGGAAGACAAGCATGGGTTATATTTCAGATGCAACCTATGCTTAATTATGCAGAAAGTTCTGGAGCATAATTACACTTCACAGTTTGTCCTGCCTTGAGGCAAGAGAATTGAGCTTTCATAATCCTACACTAGATGGTCATTAACTATGCCTATCCCAGTTGGAGGTAGAGGAGAGAAAGTAAAATCCCAAGCACCTTCGAGCTCTCATGGGTATGGGTAAAAAGGGCTTCATGTGTAAGGGCAGTTGCACGTGAAGTTGTTAGATGCAAAGCATGCAGAAACTGAGTAATAGTTTGGGCAGTACCCATGAGCAATTTGAAGATGTCTGAGAGGAGCAATAACATCTAAAATACTGATTAGCAAATATTTATTGCCATTCCAGGTATTAGAGAAATAACAGTGAAAAAACAGACCAAACAACTGTTTTATAGAATATACATGCTAAAGGGTTACCTGATTTTGCAATAAATCAAACTCAGAAACAAAGACTTAGCTAAAAGTCATTTATTTTTATTTTAGGGTGAGTAATACAGGGATTGGAAGCAAATCAAGAACAAAGGAGAGCCTCTATCACTATATGTAATTGAGTTGGCAACTGCTTTAAGGGGTTGCTGAATTCCATAGGTCCTCCTGGGGAAGCCCTATGAAATTCATAACAGAACCACCTGTTAGAGGATGACAGGTGGGGGAGACATTTATCCACAGGTTTCCATACCCCATTGGTGAAAAGTTTGCTCCACAGGGCATTAACTCCCTTGCACTACCAAAACATGCATGTTTGTACCAAGAAGCTTCTCATAGTAGCCACACTGTGGCAGGCACTACTGTGCTGTCCCTTAGTATGACAGCAGTAACAGGCAGAGCGCTAAGAAGTAACGCCCAGGTCTGATGTGACATACTCTCAGAGCACATACAGAACTGATTCACAACAGTCACGGCTGGAGTAATAAACAAATGCCGATGACCAAATACGAAGTTGTGCATAAGAGTTATCTGATACAAATCACCTCTTGCACCACACTTTTCCATTTGTTTCCTCCCTTAAATCCAATCCAATACAGAGTTACTATCAAGAGAATGGTCCACTGAAATCTCTGCAAAGTATTAAGGAAAGGTTATTAAAATAAGCCACAATCCATGATCTAGACACTGATCTTTTACATCATATTAAATATTCATTAGATACAACTTTCAACATCTTTCTAGATTTTTCATACTCTCAGCCATCATTTTAGCTATTTTGAGTTTTAAGACCCAAACTCACAAAAGATATGAGATCTTCATTGTTCTGCCCTTGTCAGCCTGTCTTGGCTGTAATATATATTCAAATTTATCACTAGTCTCAAAAAACTCAAGAAACTTTAAAGACAGTATCTTGAATTCCTGCATATTCCTCTTCCATTGTTGAACAGCAATCCTAGCTCCTCATTTTAATTGGAGTCAATTACTTCTGACGGTACAGTTATTCCTTTCTTTGCTTGCTGGTCTGCTGGAATGAAAAGGCCAACATCAACAAGTAATAGTGCTAATGTTCTATGGAACAGATAGTGTTTCTAGTGTTTCCCTAAGCACAAGAATCCTCTCCACCACAGGGAATCAGGAGGTTGACTAACAGAATCTAGAGAGGTGGAGATGCCAAGCACAGATTGTGAAAGTGGATCACTGGGAGTACTTCGATCTCTTGGTTCCTTGACCTACATACTCCAGCATTTGAAAACGGAATACCATGTATCCGTGGTTGTTTCAGCAAATATACCACATTCTGAATATCAGCCCCCAACTTCACAGGATGGTAATCCCTTTCAGTATTTAGCAGGACATCTCATGTTATGTGAAACCAGCTACCTGTAATTGATGAAATACCTGTTCACATCTGCAAATTCCATGGCCATAAATCCACTCATAGACCTCTTTGGCTGCAAAATAGGGATCTTATTTCAAGGAAATGTTGCATGGGATACCTTACTAAGAGTTTAGGCCATCTATAAGCCCTCAGTGGGTTGCAATGGAGAAGGCATTATAGGTATATCTGCTCCAAATATTTGTACACAAAATGTGTACTAAAATTTGTAACTGTTGTTCCCCATAGGGTAAAATAGTATCTGATGCAATCAAACTGCCATTTAATGGCAGGCTGATCTTCTGAAGCACTGATTGCCACAAGGGCTCAAAATTGACCTCTTAAAATAAAGTTTGGGCAATCTGCATCGCATTTATTAGCTTGGCTTTGGAGAGAGGGTGGTGGAGCTCTATAGCCCCTCCTACCAACACTATAGTGCCTAAGGAGACAAGCTGAATGCCATCCTTAGGATAGTTCATCCTCTCCATCTGGTTATTAAGAGGCTTCACAGTAGGTGATTGTCATTTGTGGTCATTAACTTGATACACAAAGATATGAGCACGTTGTGCCAAGCCTCATAGGTCTGCCCATGTGTTTTTTTCCCTGATCCTCTAACGTGATTCTTTCCAGACCTCTGATTAATCTGCCAAGTCATTCGCTTCTATCCACAAGTCTGTGCATATCCATGTAAAATTTAGAACTTTTTCCTCTGTACAAAGTGAAGGACAAAGTATGATCCCCAAAGCTCTACCCCATAGGCCTCGCAAGAGAGGGGTTGAGATGCACCATCTGTATAGCATGCTTTCTCATCTAGGAACTAAACTGAGCTCTCCACCACCTGGTTACAGAAAATATCTCAGGAGGTTTTAATTTGATCTGGGAAAGGTCTTTGGTGGGAATCTGGCCTACCTGTACCTAATTTATTTGTTGCTTCTGAACCTTTTGGGGCCCAATCTTGAATGTCCCATTTCTATTGCAAAATAAATTATTGCTATATCTGCCTGATGTTATGAAACAGTGAACCTAAAAATATCAACTCTCATCAAATAGTAATTTTGTATCACATGGTTAGCTACTCAGTCTTCATAATACCCAATAACAATGACAGGAGCTAATTTTTCAAATTAGTGCTACAGAAGTTTTAACTTTCCTGAAGAACCCCAAGGTCTGTTAGTTTGTCTCTTTTTTTATGCACTAAGAATTTTATTTATGAAGAATATGTCTAGCAATTCCAGATTATCTGTTACTGTAGCTTGGATCTCCTGCTGTGTTCTTTCTTTCTCTGGGCCCCATTTAAAACTGGGAGCCTTCAGAGCCACTAATAACAGGTTGAATAGTAATAATATATGTTGTATGTTGCCTCCAAAATCCAAAGAAACCCACCAAGTACTATGACTTTTTTACAGACGCAACAATTTTCAATTTACTCTAGAGGAGATATTCCAGACTATTGGATTTCTATAAACTTCATAAATATAATGAACAAAAGAGCCCAGGCTCTTTTACACATGCCTTCCTAAGGTTTATAGGCTACTTGCATTTTTAAATTAGGTCCAGTTAGCACAATGTTGAACCAGCATTATGATCTCTGAACTATTCAGTCAATCAAGATCTCTATGGACAGTATTGTGCACAGAGACCCCTGAGGCAAGAGCAGGAATGTGAACTGCAATCCTTTCCATGTAAATGCTAACAGTTTTAGCCTCTCCTTCATGATAGAAATTAGTTTAAAAAAAAAAAAGCATTGACAAAATAAATATTGGCAAAACAAGTACCAAAAATCGTGTTCATCTAATACAGAAAAAATACTAAAGTGAGCACAGCAGCTACCATCTAATTAAATGTCCAGTAGTCTAACACAATCCATCCATTTTTACAAGGACCAAACAGGTAGAAATGGAAACATGATGGCCATCTTCCACAATTACTTTAAGTCCTTGATGGAGTGAAGATTCAATATGGCTTCTGATTTACAATCTTGGCTGACTGAGATGCAATGATGTCCACAAACTTTCCTGCTTAATAGCTCTAATTAGCGAAGGTCAAGAAACCTATGTGAGGATTCTGCCAACTGCTAAGTATATTTATCCCAATTATACATCTGGAAACTGTGGAAGTGACCACACAGTTGTTCCACTTTCATAATATTCACCATAAGATGGACTTAGGCCAGAAATACATTTATCACCTGTCTTCCATTAATTCCCTCTCCTTTTTGTGTTCCTTGGTATTAGGATGAACTAAGATCTATACCCAACAGTTCTCATAAAATTTCAGAATTTCCCTTTGCCCAGTGTGCAAGTTCCTTTGGGGTAAGATTGAGGAAATTTTTATCACAAATGCTTACAATGTTAGCATTGGGTCTCCCTTCTCTTTCAATCGTTAAGCTCTAGGCTTATGGAATTAGTCATATCTCAAAAAAAGGAAAGCAACTGATTTCCCATTTCAATGGCAGATATCACACCTCTGCTATCCATCTCTCAGTGTTTATTATAATATAAATTAAGTATGTTCTATATTTTGTCACTAAGAATACTACAATTTTTTCATCTCCTTGGATCTTTGTGGGACAAGTTATTCTGATAGTCAAAGCTACTTAATGCAATAATCAGATCACATTACCTCTGAAATGAAATGCTGCCATTTAGTCTGTGCCTTTCAAAAACTGCATCCTTCCTATTTACATTAGGAATCACAGTGGCATGATAGCATCTCTCAGAGCCAATCCCAGCTTACAGGCGACAGCCACTCTTGAGCTAAAGATGCTTTGGCCTATCTCATCAATGTATGGCATTCTGTCTTAGAGAAGGTAGTGTTACCAGGGTCCTAAGAGAAAATATGGTCTGGTGATGGTTCTCTAGTCTTCTATAATTAATCTAATCTAAATGTTTGACTTCCTCAGTTTTCTACTTTTATTCACTGGCACAAAATTCCAGCATCTTTGCTTTGTTTACTCAAAGCCATAATCAAGCACGAAAGAGACACACCGCCAGTGTTAAAAACAGCTCCAGATGTCATCCCCAGAGTACTGAATCCTGAGACATGGATGAGTGCCACCCACTCAAAAATTATCCTCAAAAGAGGTTGATGTTATTCCCCACTCTCTTGGTCTAACCGCTTAAGAATCACTCACAAACATTTCACCCTCTCCTGCTGATACATAATAGCCAGGTGCTATAATTAATTTGATGTGTAATCATTTTAATACTGTAGTACAAACTGTATTTCCCCATCATTATGCTAAGATATAATTTGGATGACTGGCTTAGAACAATGAGGGGTGACAGGGGTGAAAGTTGAGGAGCTCAAGTATTATCTTTGCAAAGGACAGCTTCAGTTGAGGTATTTAAAGGGTGTCCAGGAAAGAGAATATTTCTCTCTTTTGTGAGGGAACAGGGGACTTCTTTCAACATATATAAAATTGAAAATTTAGTGGTTTCAGTCCCACAGAATCATTCACCACAATATCCCCATCCTGTTCTCAGAATCTCAGTCTTCCTGTCAAAGTCAAACAAGAAACCACAGCAGGAGTAAAAAGTATACCTGCCAAGGATATGGATTAATCGTCTCTGCAATTCTGCCTCCTTTATGCTTAAGTCCTGGCCTGATTTTCAACGTTATCTTGAAACTACAGGATATGAAGTTCTACTTAAACTGCCATAGAGACATGCTGGTCTTCAGTCTGTATTTCCATGAACCCATAATTTTCCTGTTTTCAAAGATCCCAATGCCAGCCTCTCTGTAACCTTTATTTATTGTCTCTATACTTCCCAAATATCACAGTCACAATGTAATAAAATGCCTTACCTTTTATTCTTCCCTCATCTGAATCCATTAAGGGTATGAATTATATGAACTGTGAAGCTGGTGTGCATCCAGGATTTTTCAGCACTCACTTCACACAACAAATTTCTTTCTGCCATATGACTGATTAGTTAGTGATCAACCTCCAAAACTTCAGTTATCTAGGCAACTCTGGGTATGACTGTTTGGGCATGGGTTTCCCAACAAAACAAAGACGAAAATGGAATTCTAAATATAAATAATTTATTGGGAAGTATAATCTAGGAAGCTGAAGTGAGGAGCGGGAGAAAAAAAGACATTTCAGCAAATACGAAGTGGTTCATAACAATGGTTGATGCATGGAAAAAGCCAAAATGAACAAAATAAAATCTACAGTTTCCTAGATTGTGTTAAATGCTATGGAACAAAAAATAAAGCAAGAAAGGGGGATAGTGGTATCAATTTACATGGAATGATCAAGGGAGGGTCAGAGAAGTAAAATGTGACCAAATGTATGGTTTTAAGGGACATTTGAGGAATTTTGCTTAAGACAGGAAGCCTTCAGATGATTTTGAGAGATGTAGCATGTCCTGACTTAAGTTTTACAAAATAGCTTTGTCTGCTGTCTGGAGAACAGACTATATATGGGGGAAGAACTGAAACAGGAAAATATACTGAGGCTATCACAGTAATCTAGTGAGAAAAGATAAAGTTTTGGACCAAGATGGTAGTGATGAAAATAGTAAGAAGTTACCAAATAATGAATATACTTGGAAGGCAGACCCATTATGATTTGCTGAAAGATTTTATGTGGGGTCTAAGATTACAGGATTGAACATTTTAAAGAATAAAGATGGCACAGAAGGTGTGTTATATTTATTATTTTTAGTTTTATCCTGCACAACTTGGTATTATTACTAGCATTTTCTTGATGAGGAAATGGGTTTGTGAGAATTTAATGGGAAATCCAAGGTCAATTAATAAGGGGAAGAGTTGGCTTGAAAATATGTCTACTCGTCTTTAGGTCAGATGGTTTTCCCTCTTACATTTCCTTTTCAAAGATTATTTATGGAATTATGACAGAGTGACCATTCTGTCTTACAACATTTAATGAGAGCCCCTTATATCCTTCTTGCATAATCACAGAATTTGGGAAGATATGGAATTGCAAAATATAGATTAAGAGACCTCAACTGTCATGGGAGATGGGAAACTTTACACTTATTTTATAGTTATAAAAATTGAAGCAGGAAGTTCTAAGAACTGTGAATAAATCACCGTCTTCACAACCCAAATTGTCCAAACCAATGAGCAGCTCCATGGCTATGGGTGCCCTGGAGAAGCTGTGTAATTGTCAAGGCCTTAATGCTGGTAGTCATATTGATCCATCAATAGAAGAAGAGAATGTCTCATGATTCATACTTTAACCAACAGACATTATACTTTAATGAAGGATGACACCTTAATGAGCAATCATGTTGAAGGAAAGGAGAAGTACTCTAGGAGTACCAACACTCAATTTACTGGTTTGGCAGGAGGGTAGGAAAGAAGCAATCTTGTTGTCTGAAAAACAGATCTCTGGGGTCCTTTTCTCATGAAACTCATCTAGACCCAGTGTTCCCACTAACCTCAAAAAGAACACTAACCTTAGACAAACATCCCTAAGGATAAACAATTGTAGGAAAAACTGTGTAGTTCCACAATAGTGAGCATCTGTAGAGATGAAAAATGGTAAATGCCTTTACTCGGGGTTTATAGTTCTCAGTTACCTTAGGAGTCCCACAGATTGACTGGGTAGTAAGACAAGAGTGTAAATATGAAAATGAAATAAAGACAGGTCAAATTTGTTGAAATAATCTCAGCTTAAATTGAACTGTTGGGAGTCAAAAGGGCACTTTGGTTAATGCGTTTTAAAAAGAAAATTTGTGGGGCGCCTGGGTGGCTCAGTCGGTTGAGCGTCTGACTTCAGCTCAGGTCACGATCTCACGGTTCGTGAGTTCGAGCCCCGCGTCAGGCTCTGGGCTGATGGCTCAGAGCCTGGAGCCTGCTTCCGATTCTGTGTCTCCCCCTCTCTCTGCCCCTCCCCCATTCATGCTCTGTCTCTCTCTGTCTCAAAAATAAATAAACATTAAAAAAAAAATTAAAAAGAAAATTTGTATCTCAGTGATTAGTAACTGATTCACAGATTTAACTCCACTGAGTCATTAGAACAAGAGCAAATGGCTTAACTATTAAAATAAATCCTGGGGTGTTAGATATTTGTTAAGGTAAAAACTTAATTCTAATGCATTATCAAAAGTTCCAACCTTTGATAGAATTTTGAGTCCAGATACACAGTATTATCATTTAGCCTCACTTATACTTGTGAAAAAGGAAATTATCAATTATATGAAAATAGGGCTAAATATAAACTGTTGTAATTGGGTAAAATTTGGAAATTTTAAAGTCTGTGAATCTAATACACATTTGCTATATACGTTGTACACAGAAATTTTTATAAGACTTGGAACAAAGCTACAAAATAAATAATAATATAAGAACTGTACAGTGTAAACTATTTAATGAATATAGAGAATCCCAAGAGGCCTCTGCACAGTGAGCGTAGAGCCTAATGTGGGGTTCAATCCCAAGAACCATGAGATCATGACCTAAGCCGAAATCAAGAGTTGGACGCTTAACCAATTGACCCACCCAGGCACCCCTAACAATTATTTTTTCTTTCACATAATGTGCATAATGTATTAATAAAGAACTATTTAAATATACACATGAACAACAAAAGGATCTTTTCCTTAAGTATCTAATAGTTTAAAATGAAGATGTACATAAATAATTAAAATTCTAAGATTAAATTGACATATGCCATTGAAGAGATGTAGATAAAATGCTAAAGGATTTCAGAGAAGATTCTACTTCCAGCTATAAAAAGGACAGGCACCAATCTAAAGTTAATGACTTAGTATCCGGTGAATAGAAGTGAATTACATAATTAAGTAAAATATAAAGTAAAATCTTGGCAATGCAAGATCCTTCATTAATGTCTCACTTGAGATGCTGAGGAAAAATCATGGTAAAATCCACTATATATTTCCTTTCCTTCCTAAAAGGCATCCAAATAACATAATATAGCTTTTACTTTATGATTCAGTGTCTTTATTATGGTTGTTAGTTATTCTTGGACACTCCAGCAGAACGTTCTATAATGGTTCAGCTAAAAATGGTATTGTACATGAGGTAAAAAGAATAGCAACTACAATGGAAGCTAGAACTTGATCTCTTAAAAATATGTCAACCACTGTTTTAGAGATTTTTTTAAATGGTGATTTCAGTCTTCAAAGGTTGATTAGAGAATGTTTACTGGCAGGAAATTTTTTGTAGCATAGTTGTGTGTGTGTGTGTGTGTGTGTGTGTGTGTGTGTGTGTGTGTGTGTAATTACAGGTTTAACTAGAGATTCAAAGGCTAAAGTTGTCTTTTTCCAAATGGCTTTCTCCAATGTTCTTTAACTCTTTAGCACTATTCAAAATAGGATCTGATTTATATACCACAAAAACAAGCTCCTCATTGAGAACCATGCTCCTTCTTATGAGCCTGAGCCCATCATTCTAGGTTACTTAAAACACATCTGACCATGGGTTATGAATGATAACTGACCATTTCAAGAATCTGTGGTAAATTTTCTTAAAGAAAACATGATCCAATGTCTAATTTTTTTTTTTTATCACGAGGAAGATATTTCTGTATACCTGATACTAGGTAATACCTATTCTTTAGTTTTGGTAGTATACTAGTTTTATATTATATCCTACATCAGAGGCTCATAAGTTTTTCCTGTAAATATGAAATAATATTTTAGGCTTTATGGGTCATATATGGCCTGTCTGATCTATTTACTTATTTGTTAGTCCATTCATTCAACAATCTTAAACCGATTTTAGCTTGTGGCCCTATAAAAAAGATCACAGGCCAGATTTGGTCTGTGAGCTATAGTTTACAATCCTGTCTTACCTCACTCTACCGTCTACAAACCAAAAATTATATGTAACGTTCTCAAATCATCACATACCTTCAATAAATAAATCTACCTCTCTTCTATAAGTCCTTCTGTCAGAAATACATTTCTAAGCTTATTGTACCTATAAAGTTCATACTCATCCTACACTACTCAGGCAAAATCTCTTTATTCCTAGGAAAAATTTTCCCAATTTTCCTAAGCAATGTTACTTTTGTTTTCCTCCAAAGAGCTTTGTACATAACTCTATATGATGCCTTATAATAATTAATTCTCTATGCTTATCTTAATTAAATCATGACTTCTGTAAAATCAGCAACATTTTTTGTAATCACATTTATATCCACCCTACCTCTTTCCACAAAGAATCTTAGATAGCTTACAGCAAAAGTATAAACAATGAAATGAAAGAATTAAAATGTAAAAACAAAACCATGGAAAAGTAGGATACCGCATTACTAAACCTCATATCCACACAGTTGATCAGGTGAGTTTCAAATTTGGATCTGTATTTAGGAAGCAAGAAGACAAACACAATTTGCTATATAATTTTGCTCATAAGACAGAATGAATTCCACTATTTTCTTGTGAGAAACATTTAATTTCTCACTACAGAATTCTAAAGGAATCTCAAGAAGAGCTTTATATAGGAGATTTTGGTTGAATTGATATGACAGTGTCCTCCACATTTTCACAGCAAATGCAACAGTAAATCGTCATAGCTATAATGCAAGTTTAAGGAAAACAATCATTTTCAGATGGAATCAGGTGCCTTGAATAATCTTCCTCTACTGCTTAGGAGTGATTTTCTTACAAAGATGCTGCATGGGCAACAAGACAACTGCAGACATTCCCTGCAAGAGCAGAGCCTGAGCCTGGCTCATTGAGTTTGACAATACAAGGAAAGGAAACCTACAGGCTGCTTTGAAAGAGAAAAGAATGGGAGACTACGTAAGAGGACTCCTCTCTTACACTTCTCCAAAGAAAAATCTGTATCAAAAAATGGCAGACTTTGGGGCGCCTGGGTGGCTCAGTCAGTTAAGCGTCTGACTTCGGCTCAGGTCACGATCTCGCAGTATGTGAGTTCGAGCCCCGCGTCGGGCTCTGTGCTGACTGCTCAGAGCCTGGAGCCTGTTTCAGATTCTGTCTCCCTCTCTCTCTGACCCTCCCCTGTTCATGCTCTGTCTCTCTCTGTCTCAAAAATAAATAAACGTTAAAAAATATTTTAAAAAATTTTTAAAAAATGGCAGACTTTGCCAACTTCTTAATCTGATAATCACTGCCATATAGAAGAGTAAGGAGGAAAAGTAAAGAAAACCGGCTACTATTATTACTTCAATTCTGAGTGGTAGTGGAAGTTTTCTTAAGGAAAGCATGAGAACAAGATAAGAGAGGTCTACCTAACAGCTGTTGCTACAGGAAATAATACCCAAGAACATAAAATTATAGGACAAGTTATAATGAAAGGAATTGCACTGGGAGCCAAGTTAACATGGTTGATACCATGGGGGCGGGGGGGGGGGGGGAGATGTAGCCCCCGCCTAGTAGTCACATTGATGCAAGAATTACTCAGAGTATTGAATTGCATGTGTCTACAGAAATCTTACCCAAACGTGACCTTTCTCAGTTGGAGCTTAGGTACAAACCAGGGAAAGGACAATTTTCTAGTGTTTTTATGAGACAAAAAAGCTGACATTCAATGGCACTTCTGTATTTCTGATTTAAGAGTTCAATGAAGAATTAAAAAATGGATGAAATGTAGTTCACTACATATTTACCATGTCTCTTCTATCATCTGTCCTCTTACAACACTCTGTGTTCTGCCGCCAACACAGCCCTTGTTCACAGCCTCCATCAGTTTTTAATAAATGCTGATGTGCACGCAGCTTCTATTGATGCCATTATGGTCCCACAGCTCCTCAGCTCTTCAATTCTTCATGCCTGCCTCTTCTGCCAGTGTCACTTTTCCCACTCTTTCTGGTTTATAGATAAAAAGCTTGGGTTCCTTTTATACAATCATCAGAGCTATCAGATGCAAATAAAATCTTTCTAACTAAGCTCAATTACCTCTGGGTGTTCTGGGTGATTGCTGCAGTGACCGTTAAGGCTAGAGGTCTTCCTGTGACCTAAACATCCTAAAAGATTTCAAACAGTTGAGATTTCAAAGCCTATGCTCCTATATGAAATTTGTGGCATTAAAAGTTTTCAGTAACTTTTTTAAGTTTATTTATTTAATTTGAGAGAAAGAGAGCATGAGCACATGAGTGGAGGAGAGGGATGGAGACAGAATCCCAAGCAGGCTCCAGGCTCCGAGCTGTCAACGGAGAGCCCGACGCCAGGCTTGAACTCATGAACCAAGGGATCATGACCTCAGCCAAAGTGGGATACTTAACCAACTGAGCCACCAAGGCAGCCCAGTTTTGGCACTTTAAATATATCCTGCCACTCCCTTCTGGCCTGCAAAGTTTCTGCTGAAAAATCAGCTAATAGTCTAATGGTGTTTTCCTTGTGTGTAACGGTTTTCTTTTGTCTTACTGCTCTTAAAATGCTTTATCACTACTTTTTGTCATTGTAGTTACTATGTGTCTTGCTGTGGACCTCCGTAGGTTGATTTTACTGGGAGCTCTCTGTGACTCATAAACCCAGTTTTCTGTTTCCTTCCCTAGATTTGGGAAGTTTTCAACTATTATTTCTTCAAATACATTTTCTGTCCCCTTTTCTCTCTCTTCTCCTTCTGGGGTCCCTATAATTCAAATGTTATTACACTTGATGGTGTCGCTGAATTCTGTTAATCTATTCTCACTTTCTATTATTCTTTTTTCTCTCTCCTGTTCAGCTTGATTTCTTTCCATTACTCTGTTCTCCAGGTCAGTGATCGATTCTTCTGCTTCCTCTACTCTACTATTTATTCCTTCTAGTGTATTTTTTATTTCAGTTATTGAAAGAAGTGATATTCAGTTATTCGAAGACTAAAGTCTTCCACTTGTTTCTCAAGTCGAGTATTTTTATGACAATTACTTTAAATTCTCTATCAAGCATATTACTTATCTCTGTTTCATTCAGATCTCTTGCTGTGATTTTTTCCTGTCCTTTCATTTGGGACATATGTCTCTGTCTCCTTATTTTGTCTCACTCCCTGTGTCTGTTTCTGTGGGTTAGAAAAATCAGCTACATTTCCTGCTCTTGAAAATCATGGCTTATGATGAGATCCTGTGGTGCCCTGCAGGGCAACATCCCCTTTCATGAGAACCTTGTCACTTGAGGGGTATCTCCTATGTGTGTTGCATATACCCTACTCTTGTGGCTGAGCCACAAGAGTTTTTCTTCAGCCCAGTCATCGGCATGGCTCTCTTCACCTGTTGTGGGCAGCGTTTGTTAGTGTTCTTAGTGGGTCAGTCTGTAGCCGCCTTGTGCTTGATATGGGTCAGACTATGTGTTTGTGAGAACTGCAGTTACAAGGAATTGCAGGGTGCTCTCCATGTGGCGTTTCCTGAGAAGCTTTCATTGGTGGGCAATCCTGCAGTCAGACCAGATGTCTTTCCCCCCCCCCCCCCGCCAGCCCACTGCTGGGGCCACAGTTCAACTGTTATGTATTATTATCTTCCCCTCTCCCCAGAGCAGGAGTTACTTTTGAGTGGTGCCGATCCCCGTTGGGCTGCTTGCACCCTGCTACACTAGTGGCACTGTTTTGAATGAACTCCTTCAGAGGGCATTTTGGAGGGGGCAGGTCCACAGGAGAATATAAGAGTAGGGTGTCGAAGGCTTAGCAAGATTTGAGCAGATGTGCTGTGGGAGAAGACCTGGAGCAGAGGCCTGGCTGGAGGGGATATGGCCACAGGAGAACACAAGGATGGGGAGCACTGCTATCAAGTTAAGTGGAGAGTGTTGACACCACACCGGCTCCCGCAAGTACCCATGTAGCTAGACTGTGGGGGGGGGGGGGTGGAGAATAGAAATGGCGCCTGCCAGATCTTTTGTTCTTGAAGCAGTCTCCCAGAGATCCGTACCCCTTCAGGACATGCTCTGATATTGGTAAACAAATCTCCCTCCCTTTCACCCCAGATGTCTTTCAAACTGTATGCTGTATCTCAGCAGGACTATTTGTTATGTCTCTTTAAGGGCAGGGACTCTTTCCTATCACCATCCATCTCCTTCAGAACTGAGCCCATTGATTAAAGTTCCAGGTTTACGCCCCACTAATTGTAAGAACTTGTGAAGACAGGCCCCTCTAGTTTTCAATGCCAAATGCTATGGACATTCATCTTCCCAGTGCAGGTCCCTTGTGTTTGGGGGGCCCAATGTGGGGTCCGGTTCTCTCTCTTCTCTGCCTCTACAACATCTCTCCCTCGCATGGGACATCTCATGGGTCAGTTTGGCTCCATTTGTGTCTCTAACTTTTCCTACCCTCTTTGATATGGCCTCTTTTCTACTTTTAACTGTGGAGAATCTTCCGGCCTCTGGGCTGTTTTCTGTGTTATTTACACTAATATGGGTGTTATCTAGGTGTATGTGTGGGATAAGGTGAGTGTAGGATCCTCCTATTCTACCATCCTCCCCCTGCTCCATCTAGCATATTTTAATTTTAGGTATTTTATTTGTTCATCCTTAGAAATTCTACTTGCCCTTTTTATACTTCCCATTTCCTTATTGTATTCAGGAGTTCTTTCACCTTCTAGTACACATGAAGCATGCTTATATCTGTTTTAACATCTTTGTGCGCTACTTCCATTATCCCACTCATTTCTCTTTTCTTTTATTTTATTCATTTTGAGAGAAAGAGAGTAGGGATGGGGAAGAGAGAGAGAGACAGAGAGAGAATCCCAAGCAGGCTCTGCACTGTTAGACACAAGGCTCCATCTCATGAACCATAAGATCATGACCCGGGCAAAAATCAAGAGTCAGATGCTTAACCGACTGAGCCACCCAGGTGCCCCTCTCTCACTCATTTATGGGCCCATTTCTATTGATTGATTTTTATCCTAGGTGTAGGCCATATTTTTCTGCTTTTTCCATGCTTATTAATATATTATTTGGTTGCCAAATATTACAAATTTAACATTTTGAACACTCAATGTATTTTTTTAAATACTGTTGGGGTTTGTTTTGGGCCATAATTATTCTACTTGGAATCAATTTGGCCTTTTTTCAGGATTAATTTTAAGCTTTAATAGGGTATTTCCAGAGAAAACTCATTCAAGGGGTTATTTAGCTCTACTATTAGGGTTAACCCATTCCTGAGGATTCTACATGAGGCCCTGGTATTAAGAGACATTTACACACTGAATAGGAGGAAAAGAAACTATCCCCAGTTTATGACAGCCCTGGGCATTTTTTGGCCCAATGCCTTCTGGTATTTCTTTACCCATCCTTGATTAGTGTCAATTCACACAGAAAATATTCAGCTCAATAGAACAGTGGACCCTTTTGCAGGTCTCCAGAGCTCACTTGGTCTCTCTCATTCCCAGTCTCCATCCTTCTCTGAGCTGTTTCACAACTTGATCTCTCCAAACCCTGGTTCTGTCTCTTCACTCAGTGAGCCCCAAGACTTGTTTAGGTTCCCCTTTATGAACTACTGACTGGAGACCACCTCTAGAGAGAATGCTGGAGCCATGGTAGGCCTACCTTGCTTGTTTCCCTTCTCTCTGTGAGCAAAGTCCTGAGCTGCCTACTGTCTAGTACCTGAGAACTGTCGATTCATATTGTCTAGTTTTCTACTTGTGTAAATAGAAGGGTAAATTCCAGTTTTCATATCCCATCACGGCCTAAAGCAAAATTCTAATGACAGGGATTTATACAAAATAATACTACAAAATATTTGTGATACTATTTTACTTAAATAATTGGTGACGAAACATGACTAGTGGTATATCTGAATTATTGAACTGACATTGTCTTGCCCTTCATGAACCTAAATGTTTTGGTTTAAATTTCCAGTAGGAGAGGGGCACCTGGGAGGCTCAGTGGATTAAACAGCCGAATCTTGGTTTCAACTCAGGTCATGATCTCCAGTTCATGGGATCCAATACTGACAGTGCAGAGCCTGCTTAGGATTCTTTCCCTTCCTCTTTCTCTCTCCCTCCCCTGCTGGCACTCTCCCTAAATGTATGTATGTATGTATGAATGTTCCTGTGGGAGAGACAAATGCAAGAGCACCTGAAAGGAAAGCTTTAAATGGGGTCATGCAGGAGAAGCTGGAGAGATACATGTCTGAACATGAGTAAAAAAGAACATTTAGATAGCTATTAATGCTTACCATTTCACAGAATCCTCTGCATGTCCTCATTATTTAATTAGAGTCTTAAGGGGAAAAAAGGGAAAAGAAAGAAGCCTTATGTACTGGAGATAAAAAAACACGAAGTAAATTGCATTTTTCCACTGAGTGTCATAAGAAATTAAAAGTTTGGGCATATGGTTTTGAGGTTTCAAAATCCTATAGATACAACACTTATGAGTCTGCCAAAACGAACAGTGAACAAAGCAAATCCAAAGAAGGTGCTGACCATGCTCTTTCTATTCTTGTTTATAATTTATGAGTATATTTCTTTCTGGTTAAAGCTCTAGATTATAGCCTTATAACTTGTCAGTTCTATTTCATTTTCAAAACCTCAAACATCACAAGACAGAAATAAGCCTAGCGAATAAAGAACATTTTAGAAATGGCACCCAAATACCACAAACTGCTATACTCACTATACATGATGATATGTCCCCATATTTAAACACAGTTCAATCTCAAACTAGAGTGGAGCAATAAATACAGATGACCAAATGTTCATATGGGAGGCTATAAAATAAAAAAATATTTATGCCAAGTAATTTTGATATAAATATAATATTGCATGCTATGACTCTATAACATTTCAATATATTATATGTATAATATATAAATACATAAGAAGAGACAGATACTAATGAAGAGTTAGCTTACAATTATTCTGCCAGGAATACTGAAGTCATTCATTGCTTTACCTAAGTTTCAAATAATTTCAAATAATTCCAAGCAGTCTGCATTTTTTTCTAGATATGATAGTATACTGACTTGCACTGCTTAGCCAATATACGTCATTAATAAAAGGACCCTGCATGGGCAGATACAGAGTAAAATCAACAGCTCCACTAAGATTCAAGATCAGGACTTTTGCCAAGAGGTCTATGTTATGATGACCAGTTAAGTTCATCAGGCAGAAAACTGAATTTCAAGAGAATTTCCTTTACGTCTTCCCATAGTATTTTTATTTGCTTTTCAGGCAAATGTACAAGCTAGCAACTATTCCCTTAAACACACCCATGAGATATCCCTTTAAATCAATGCAGGAAACAGAGTTATCAATGATCTTTTGTCTGATTACATTCAGTTCAATAAACTTTAATTACTTACTAGTTCCTTTAATTACATCATTTTAAGCAATGACATCTTTAAATATAATGACTATTTTTTAAAAAATAAAAGTAAAACATAATTCTTAAGTATAGGAAATTTCTGTTAGAGTTTATGATACTTGGAATGCAGTTAAACATACCTCTTAAATATATTACTTTCCAAGAACAGAGTGGTAATTTTATTGAGTATTAATATAAATTAAATTCTGTGACTATTGATATGTAACAAAATAATCACATTCTGAGGTTTCTTGAATTTTCTAGCTTGACTCAATAAAGCAATAGACCAATGTACTAACCAATGTAGCTACTTAAAACTAATGTATGTAGTTGGTTAAAATCCTAGTTTCCATCATTGTTTTGGTATGAAGGCATAGTTATATTTAGGTCAAAATTTAAATAACTTATATAAAAATGTGAGATAGATATTACCTGTTTGATTACGTTAACACAATGGTGGACTGACATACTATAAAAGGGACAACCAAGAGAGATCAGCTGAAAATTAAAAATATCTAGTTCCAAACTTGACGTTCTGTTATTTTCAGTAAAAGATGGCAACCTCAGTAGCAGCCATTTTGAAGAACAAGGGAATTACCTCAAGGCCCCCACCCCACCCGCCCAGACCTGGTAGAAACTTATGGTTCTGGCTTCTGTTGTTAAATAAACCACACAAAAAGAAAGAAGAGCTAAACAGAGAACCAGCTGCAACCAGACCAGACCGCAATATCAGGCCTAACCTAACCCTCAGCAAACCCTAATTAACACATTAAATTCTCCACCCTGCCACACTACACTGCCTTGACCCACTCCTGACCCAGGATGAATGGGACCGAATAAGAACAAGAGTGGAATCCAGATTGTGAAAAAGAGCTGGACCCTTTTCAGGAAAGTTTATGCATAATCCTCCCCTCAGTTATCCACACAGCATGAAACTATCCCAAATACACCCAAGCTAGAAGCTGATTTGTGAACTTGGCTCTTGCTTCTCCATTCTTTGGCCACTGAATAAAGCTCAGGCTGTCAAACACTCAGTTTAGGTTTTGTTTTTTGTATTTGTGACACCAAAGGGAGAAAAGATGCTCAAACAGAGATAGAGACTCTTGCCAGGGGTCTTAACCCCCTACTGGAAAAGGGAAATTAATGGGTAACAGAAGCATGTGTAACCTTTTACTGATTTAGGGAGATAAACAAGACTCTTAGTACAACCACAAGTCTTCCATGCATATCATGGATATTGAGCAAAACTAGATATGCTTTGGCTTGAAACCTATTTTTTAAATAAAAATAAAATCTGCTTGAAATCAGATGCCTAAAGGTAATAAAAAATGTTGCACATGAATGATGGGGACCATAAGGCAAGCTGAGAACAAAGCACAAGCTAGCACACCCACCCCCCTAGATGGGCTATGTGTGATATTCCCAGGCTCTCCTGGCTGCCCAAGAACAAAGGAAAGGAAAGAAAACAAATGACTAACTGAGAGAGATCACAGTCATGCAGTCATGTAAACTGAATCTCCATCAGTTTACAAACACCTTAGTAAATTACAAGAAAAAGGCAACCTTATCAAAAGCCTCATCTCCAGAAACCTAGAGACTGGGTTTCCTGGAGCCCCTCCTATCACCTTCCCCTACACAGTGATGTGGGGAACAAAGGCAAGAAGGAAATGGCAGGTAATATTAAGTTTCCTTATAACCTGCAGCCCATTGACAAATACTTGAGGCAAACTCGGAGTATAACATTTCTCCAGGAACCCCTACTGTCCAAATGTTAATGCCTTACTAGAGGGAAAACAACCTTAGCTTGACAATAGCAAGGCCTCAGGAATCTTAGGAGTCCTCTTTAGCATAACAAGGCCCTCTGGGGGCCTCCCTTTTGTCTTTACTCCCCCCCAGTTCCAAAGTATATAAGCAGTCACTTCACAACCCCAGTGTATCTCTTTCTGCCCAGGTGTCCTGTCCCTGTGCTTTAATAAAATCATCTTTTTGCCCCAAAGACATCTTCAAGAATTCTTTCCTGGCTGTCAGCTCCAAACCCCACAAACCCCACCATCACCCCAAAAGCTCATCATAAAGATGACATATAAATTATTTAAACAAAGGAAAAATGTACTGAAAAAGATAATGGATTTTTCTTTCTCTTTAAAGCTTTGGGAGTTTAACTTCTGGGCATTTATGCCAGCTCATGGCATCATTCAAGCTCTCTCTCAAAAAATGTATATAACAAAATAAATGTATTCCACACCCAAGGCAGTTTCAAATATATGAGTCCTTAAAAATCAATTATAGATAATTTTTTATAAATGATGACTTCTCTTATGAAAGTTTGAATATCAAGATATTTGAAATTTTTAAAAATTAGGTTAGAATCCCCACTGTGTCACTTGGTTCCCATATGACTGTAACTTGGTGTCAGTCATGCACTATTCTGAATCTGTTTCTAGGTGTGTAATACATGTAATTTCTACCAACTTGTGACAATGATTATGATGAGGGAACTTGAGGCAGACTAAGGGCAAAATACAGGCTGGTATCCCACCCCTCGCCACACAAGTGGAATATGTGTGATATTCCTCGGATACTCCTGGCTACCTAAGAACAAAGGAAAGGGGTTTAAGTGCTTGCCATGGTGATGTGGGAAACGAAGGAAAATTAAAAATGTAATTCCCTTACTGACTATAGCCTATTGGCAAGTCCTTGAGACTAGCAGAGTGACCTCCCTCTAGGAGTTCAGCTGCCTCAAGGATGACACTTTGCTGGGGGCAAAACAGAACCTTAGCATCACAACTTGGAGGATCCTGTAAGTCAACTTCCTTTATCTCAACTGCCCCAAGATATATGCTGGCAATCATACTCCAAGTTTATGGCCCCTGATGTACATCTGAAGGGTCTCATGACTGAGGTTTTATTAAATGGTAATAAATAGGGTTTCCCTGGCAACAGCTAGCCCCTCAAGGTCCTGGAAACTGTGCTTCCAAAATTCCTAAGAGACCTCCCCCCAATCTGAGGGTATAAAATGAGTTACCTGTCAGGACCCCATTAAAGCTCTTCCTGCCCATGGGTCCTTTCCCCATGCTTTAATAAAATCACCTTTTTGCACCAAAGATTTCTTCAAGAATTCTTTCGTGGCCATTGGCTCTGGACCCCACAAACTCCCATCACCCCAAAACTTCATCAGTTACATGGGATGAGATCCATAAGGCACAGATCACTGATGTGGTGATTGGCACTAAGAAGTCCTCAAAAGAAAGTTTTAGCTGGTTACCACCTGCAGCAATCATTTCCGACAAATATTGCTGCATGAGATATTTTATAATTTATCTTCATTATCTTGTCTCTTTTGTGATGCCTATGTTTAGTCCAAATTTACTTAAAAATAAATGCTAGTTGTAAGGGTTTTAAAATGAGAAATCTGTTCAACAGAAAATAGCCTAACAATTTGTAACATTCTCACACATATTGAATCTTTATGAGTTGATAGTTGGAAATACCAAAACATGTGCCAAGAGTCAGTATCCTCTAATCCATGCTCTAAAATTCCTGAGTAATCCTTTGTGGGAGTGGTGGAGGGATCAAGGTCAATCCGTTTTCTGAATTTAATAGTCTGGGAGCCACAGAAAATCAAACCTGGCTTATTGCAGACCAGCAAATCCTAACCTCTGAAGAAACACAAAAGTTACCATTGTGATTGTCTTGTTAACATCTTTTCTGTTACTATTTTCTGCATAAATCAGTCACCAATTCCCCAGGGATGAGTGTTTGGAAAAACACAGTCACTTTCATAAAGCAACATATCTCTTCCTCACTAATTACTAATTTTGTTTGTTAGTCTCACACTACATATCAAAGTGTAATGAGTTTTGTGGGATCATTTCCAATTAACACGAACCTCTATCTTCTGAAAATCAGAGTTTATTTTATTTTTTCATTGAGCTGGCATTCCCCTAAATAGAAAGTACTCCTAATTGGGTCCTTTACTTGTCTTTTACAAGTTTACCTTAGGCAACTGAAGATTTATGAAACAGAAAAGCAATCCACACCTTCCCACTACAAAACAAAAAAGAGGGGCGCCTGGGTGGCTCAGTCAGTTAAGTGTTTGACTTCCCCTCAGGTCATGATCTCAGTTTGTGTGCTCTAGCCCTGCATTTGGCTCTGGGCTGACAGCTCAGAGCCTGGAGCCTGCTTTGGATTCTGTATCTTCCTCTCTCTCTGCCCCTCCCGTGATCATGTTCTCTCTCTCTCCTTCTCTCTCTCAAAAAATGAACAAACGTTAAAAAAAAATCTAAAAAAAAAAAAAACCAGTAAAGAGAAATACTTCCAGCTTTCTTCAAATTGCACTGAAGTGCTGGTAAAGCTGCTGAGAAATGGGCAATCACATACTTTCCCTATAGGTGGGAGCCTAACCTGATAAAATATATTTGGAAAGCAACCTAGCAATACATTTTAAAAACTCTAAACATGTTTATACCCTTTCACACATTAAATCTACTTTTAATAATTTATTCTAAAATATAAAATGCTAGCAAAGCTTTTCACCCAATATTTTCGTTGAAATATTATTTATAACAATGACAAATTGAAAAAATAGTCTATTCAATAATAAAGTTATGGTTAAGTTGTGGTATACATACAGTAATACATGATAATACACCAAATATTTAGAAATATATCTTCAAACGACTTTAAAAGTTATTTAGGTGGGAGGTAATATCATGTAATTTAAATGGCAACTCCACATTTAGGTTCTGGAGTGAGATCCGAACCCCAATTAACCACTGGTTAGCTCAGTTATGTTGGGTGGGCACATTATTTCTCTGTATCTCAAATTCCTTTTTGTAAAATGAGAACAATAATAAGATCTACTTTCTCAGGCTCTTGTGAGCAATGAATACAATATTGCATATAAAGTGATTACAGCATTCCTGACAAAGATATCACTCAATAAAATTAGCTCTTAATGCTGTTTACATAAAATTAGAAACTATAAATTGTGTGTGAAGTGAAAAATATTTAGAAACTGGACGTGCGTGAATTGTACTAATATATTAAAAGTAATATAGTTTTTGTTTTGTTTTGAGATGACTTTTGCTAGATTTGCAATACTTTTTTATATGTACTGTTTTTTTGTTTTTTACTGAGAATAAATTAATTTTTAATTATCATTTAAAATTAAATTTTAAAATGTCTGAACATTTTTGTGAACAACCTCTACTTTTTTAATGCTTTTTTTTTTTAATTTTTAATTTTTTTTTTTTTGAGAGAAAGAGACAAAGTGCGAGAGGGGGAAGGGCAGAGAGAGAGAGGGAGACACAGAATCTGAAGCTGAGCTGTCAGCACAGAGCCCAACTCGGGGCTCAAACCCACAAACCATGAGATCATGACCTGAGCTGAAGTCAGATGCTTAGCCGACTGAGCCACACAGGAGCCCCAACCTCTACTTTTAAATCAGCAACTTTGTGTCATCAGGAAAATACCAATTGTATTGTTCAACCACAAATTTGAGTTATAAATTATATGAATCATAATTTGTTAGATGTTAGCATACTTCTAAGAGAAATGATAGATGCAATATTTTCAGATCTTCTCTATTAATTCAATTGATCTCTCTGCTCTTTCTCTTTCAATTAAAAATATATAATGTCTACATACTACTCATATAACATTCTGGTTGCTATTATTCAAAGACTACATTTCAAAACTAATCCGCATAAATGGAAGAGGAATTCAATTATAAAATGACTTGTTACATTGAATATATCTATATTATAACATGCCCTTTGCTGTTCCATCTGTCGGTGAATTTCTTCTTTCTGGGTCTTTGTCATTTTATTTCTATTTCAATTTCTAATGTCATTTTTCCAGAGTCTTAATCTCAACTGTATCTAGGGTTTCCAGCTTAATTGGACCACAGCAAGTCTGTTCACTACAATTACCCTAGCTAATGTCAATAAGTAATCATTATAATTTCAGCATCAGTGGCAACTTTAATAGGCATGAGCAGAAACGTTTATAATAGTACTTAATTTTCAGAACGCTGAGTTGTAAAAAAAAGTGGTTTCACAGAGAGAAAGAAATATTACATATATTACATATTATACATAGTAGGTAATTCTTTTATTTTAAAATTTTTTAATGTTTATTTTTGAGAGAGAGAGAGACAGAATGTGAGCGGGGGTGGGGGAGAGCAGGGGGGGCAGAGAGAGAGGGAGACACAAATTTTGAAGCAGGCACCAGGCTCTGGGCTGTCAGCCTGATGTGGGGCTCAAACCCACAAACCACGAGATCATAACCTGAGCCAAAGTCGGGCACTCAACTGACTGAGATGCCCAAGGCGCCCCAAGTAAATCTTTGCCCATTTTATGTGGTATTAACAGGGTTCAAGTCATGTAATGACTTGCAATTCTGTGAAACACACACACACACGCACACCCACACACACACACACACACACACAATTACACGCACACATATACCAAAGCATTAGGCTACTAAGAATTCAAATTCAAAGTGTCAAGTCCTAAGATCCTAGAAAGGATACTGATGTTGGTACAGTTTGCCCAGTAATCATGAGATGCATTCACTTTCATAGGTCTGCAGTCTCTTGCAGGAAACTACAGCCCCTAATACACTAAATAACAAACACTGTATTCACCTGATAGAACATCTTTCAAAATTGAGGACTGTTTGTGTTGATAAATAAGTAAAGGAGTTTACTCTCTTATATACCTATTTCCCAACATGGACCTGTTTTGAGATAAATTTAGTCAATCTGATTGCAATTTCTAAAGATCTTTATTTGTTTATCTTTTGTACAAGACTATCATCATTGTTGAAGTAAATTCCTGGCATTCTGTGGGATAGAAAGGGGGAACAATTTCCAAGAAACCAATAATACCAGCACTGATAAAAGACAGCAATGGGACAAAACCAAGCAAAAAAGTCAAGACAAATCTGGGGTAACAGATTGGGATTTAGTGAGTACCTGGAAGTTCAAGTCGACAGAGAGCATGGACTCCAAACCTGGTGAATTCAAAAGAGGAGCACTGCATATATGAGTTATACGTTGGTAGTGCAGCTTTGCAGAAGCCAGGAGATACCAGGCTGGATGGCATACAGAACACAACAGGCTATGGGAACATTTAAAAATTAAAAAATTTCAAGTTTAAATAAAAACAACAACAACAACAAATGGTACTGGTGCGATAAAGAGCAGCAGGACCATGAAGGTAGGGTGATAATATCAGAAACTAACACTGGAAATCTTAAGTTTATGGGATAAAAACTCAGGCTGGTAATCGGAGTATCCATCATGGGTTCTAGCAGGCAAGAATAACTTGCTTCTGAGGCACCTCAGTGCCTCAGTCAGTTGAGCGTCCGACTCCTGATCTCACGGTTCATGAGACAGAGCCCCACATCAGGCTCTGCACTGACAGCGTGGAGCCTGCTTGAGATGCTCGCTCTCTCTCTCCCTCTCTCTCTCTCTCTACCCCTCCCTCCCCCTCTCTCTCTGTCCCTTTGTCTCTCTCCCTCTCTGTCTCTCTCTCTCTCTCTCTCAAAAACAAATTAACTTGCTTCTTGGTAAGTTTTTAACCTAATGATTTTCTAACACATTATCTGTTTAAGAATTACTCCCTGTTTAGACAATTGATGAACTAAAGGTAAAAGTAGAAATTTCAAAAATAAAACAATAAAAAAGGTAAAAGTAAAAATTAAACACTAAATTTAATGTTAAAAAATTAAAGGCTAAAAAAATTATATTAAGTGAGATTGTGGTCCACATGTGTACTATCAAAGAATATGATCTTCCATGGCAAACGTTTGTGAAATCAAATCCTTGCCAGACCATCTGCTATTAGGGTGACCATGGAAATATCGTTTCACTGGAACTCAGTTTTCTGATCTCCAAATAAAGATAAGAATTCCTACTTTATATATTATTGCATGACTGGAGATGATAAGTGTAGTACTTGGTACATGAAAGGTGTTTCATAGATGATGGTTGTTTTACTAATATTAAAATCAAAATTTAACCTAAATAACTTAAGCTGTAACATATTGTTTTCTAAAAACTATTAAATTTTACCTTTTATTTAATTTTAGTCTTCTGATACATCATAGGGATTTGATTCCTTTCCTTTTTTTCTATAGATGGATGACCAATTGTTTTTATCTATATTTCTCAAAAAGCTCATTCTTTCTCTATCGACCTTTAAAGCCACTGTTGCCACAAATGAACTTCCCTACTTGTATAGGCTTGTTTCTTAGTGATACATTGTATTCCACTGATCAATTTGCTAATTCTTGTGTTAATACCACAATGTCATAATTTCTTCTGCTTATAATAAATCTTAAAATATAATAGAACAATTATTACTCTTCATACGTGTATTTTTTTTTCTAAGATAAATCTGGGTGTTCTTATTTTTTGTTTGTTTTTTAATTAGTTTGTTTTATATGTTTAATAAACTGTGGTTTCCAACCAATGGTGTTTTGTCCTCTGGAAGACATTTGGCAGAATCTGAAGACATTTTTGGTTGGTACTACTAGAAAGTTACACTGATATCTAGAGGGTAAAGTCCAGAGATGCTTTTAAATATCTTACAAAGCATGGAATGGCTCCAGATTTCTAAGAACTATCTGGCATCAAATGCCAATGGTGCTGAGTTTAAGAAACCCAGTATAACGGAATTGGTGGCCCCTAGTTTGTGCTCACTTAGCATCTAGTATTTCTGAATTATATTTATCATACTTGTTTTTAATCTCATCAAGGGCTCCAAGAAAGAGCATGACAGTGAGAGATCAAGATGGAACCCAGAATATTTTTGGATCTGGGTCTCCAAAGTGCCCTCCCATCACTTTTACCATGTTCTATTTGTTAGAATCCAGTTACTAGGCTCAGCTCATACATGTAAGAAGAGGATTGCACCAAGCTGTGAATACAAGAAAGTTAAGATCACTGGGGGCTAGTTTTTATAGGTTGCCTACCACAGTCCTCTCTCTCTCTCTCTCTCTCCTTAAAGGATTCAATCCTTCCCTATTCAAAATACATTCACAGTCCTTATATCCTGTACACCTCATCCTTTTACAGCATCACCTGAAAGTGCAGAATCTCATCATCTAAATCATATTCCAGGGCAAATATTCTGGTGGTATTCTTAAGCCTTCAGGTGTAATTAAGCATGTCTACACCACACCACTGGGAGAAGATACATATAAGCTTCTACATGGTTTCTCCTGGACCCTGCCTTTTCTTTGCTCCCATCCTTTTTCTCTTTGCTGATTTTTACCTTTTCCTTTCATTGAAATAACTTCTAACAATGAGTATGCCAGCTTTTTCTGAGTCCTGTGAGTCCTCTGAGTAAATCATAAAACCTGAGGTTAGTCTTCAGAACTGTCAATACTCACCCTCAATACTCTGCTTACAAACCTTCTTAGCTATATCACCCAGTTCTTTAGGCACGCTTTCTACTTTTCATATTTTCAAAGTAGACACTATTGCTTAGCTTCTGCCACTCCATAAAAGGTATGTCTTTTCCTCTATTCTTTAAATAACATTTTCCTCATTTCCTTTGAGTCCTCCCTGCAAAGGTTCTCAATGCCCAGATTTTTACTAATAGTCTTTTAGTAAGACAATTTAGTATTTCTCTAACACCACCCTGAAACTCTTTCCAGATTTTACTCACTACCAGCTTCCTAAGCCACCCCACCTATTTAGGTATTTATTAGAGCATCACTCCACTCCCAGTACCAGAAAACTGTATTACTTATCTATACAAATTTCTCCAAAACTGAATGGTTTAAAACAACAAACTCTTTTTTTTGTCTTATGACATAGTTTCTTAAGTCTGGAATCCAGGCATAGTTTAAAGGTCATCTGGCTCACAGTTACTTATAAGTTTACAAACTAGGTGTTGAATGAAGCTTTAGGCTTTTTTTTTAATGTTTATTTATTTTGAAGGAGAGAGAGAGAGAGAGCATCAGCGGGGGAGGGGCAGAGAGAGAGAGGGAGACACAGAACCTGAAGCAGGCTCCAGGCTCTGAGCTGTCAGCACAGAGCCCAAGGCAGGGCTCGAACTCACATGCTGTGAGATCATGACCTGAGCCAAAGTTGGACGCTTAACAGATTGAGCCACCAGCCGCCCCTGGAGCTTCAGGCTTCTTTAGGCTTGAGTTGTGTACAGAAAGTGCTTATAAGGTCACTTACATGGCTACTGGCAAGCCTCAGAGCCTCACTGTCTATTGGCCAGAGCCATCAGTTCCTTGCTATGCAGGCCCCTCCATAGGGCTATTCAAACATGGTATCTTGCTTCTCCAGAATTAAGACTGACAGAGAAAGAAAAGGTGAGAAAGAAAAAGTGAGAGAGAAAGAGGGAAAGAAGAGAAACAGAGAAATGGAGAAAATGGGATAGCTAAAGGCTAGTGTCATTTGTAACCTAATCTTAGAAGTGACATCTCAGCACATTTGCTGTACTCTATTCATTAAAAAGAAGTCATTAGGCTCAGCCCACACTCATTGAGTGAAATGACACAAAGGTGTGTATACCAGGGGTGTAGATCAATAGGGCCATCTGCCATGTCTAACTAGACCAGGAAAAATGAGAAAAGACATAGTCATCAATATCAGGAATGAGAAACTATCATGTCTATAGATATCAAATGATAAGATATTATCATGAAGAAATTTATGTCAATATATTTAACAACAAAGATACAAACTATCAAAGTTCTCTGTACAGGCTTTCTATTATTGCAAAACAAATTACCACAAATTTAGCTACTTATCATTTATTAGCTCATAGTTCTGTAGGTCAGAAGTCTAGGCAAGACCAGCCTGGTTCTCTGACTAGTCACTCACAATGCCAAAATCAAGGAATTGACCTGGCTGAGCTCTTAAATGGAGCTTCTGGGAAAGAATCTTCTGTTGTTGGCATAATATAGTTTCTTGTAGTCGTAAGATTGAGGTTACCATTTTCTCCAGTTGGCAGCTGGGGACAGTTCTCAGCTTCTTCAAACTGCTTTTCTGGTTGTTGTACATGGCCCTCTACATCTTTGATTCAGCAGTGGCACTCTGAATACTATTCATTCTTTATGTAATCTCTCTCATCTTCCCTTCTACTGCCAGCTGGAGAAACTCTCTGCCTTTATAAGGATTATGTGGTTAGTATAGGTCTGCACTGTCTTTTAATTAACTCAAAGTCTTAAGTAACCTTAATTAAGTAACCTTAATTACATCTGCAAACTCTATTTCGCCATGTAACGTAGCGTAATCACAGGCATGATATCTCATCATATCAGTATGGGATGGAGGGGGCATTTTAAAATTCTGCCTATCATGCTAACTCTAGATGAAACACATATCATGGATAATTCTTTATCTATTAAATAATTTGAACTTAGAGTCAAAAAACTTCCATAAAGAAAACACAAGTCTCAAATGGCTCCACTGATGAATTTTGCCAAACTTTTAAGAAACTACCAACTCTACCAAACACTTCAAGAAAATTCAATAGGAGGGAATATTTCCAAATTAATTCTTTGAGTCCAGGTATCAAAACCAAAGACAACAAATTGAATCAAGCAATAGATAAAAAAGTATAATATACCTTGACTAAATGGAGTTTACCCTAGGAATATAGGTTGGTTTAACATTTGAAAACAAATCAATGTAATTCTATTCTATTAACAAACTACAAGGAAACACTCATGATCATTTCAATCAACACAGAAAAAGCATTCAACAAAATTCAACATCCATTCCTAAATTAAAATAAAAACAAAGGAAAATATCCTCCATCTGACAAGGGGAATCTAGGAAAATTTTAGAGCTAACATCATATTTAATGGTGAAAGACTGAATTTTGTCCTCGTAAGATCAAGAATAAATCAGCAATGCCTGCTTTCTCCTTCTGTGCAACATTGTACGGCAGGTTCTAGCCAGTGCTAGTACTTTGCTGGTAAGAGACAAGCCTAGTTCTTATACAAACGTCTATCAACAAATGAATGGATAATCAAAGTGTTTTATCTGTAAGACAGAATAGTATTCAGCAATAAAAGCAATGAACTGTTGAAACATACTACAGCATGCAGAAATTTCAAAATAATTATTCCAAGTGAAAGAAAAACAGAAAAGAAAAACAAACACATTCTACGATTCCATTAATATAACACATGAGGATATGCACATTAGTACACAGTGAAGCTTTCAACGGTTGCATGTGAAATTATGGGAAGTCCCTGAAGGGGCTACAAAGGTTCATAAGGAAAATCTGGGGAGTGATGGATATCTTGTTTGGGATGATGGTTTCATGGGTATATATTTAGGTAAAAACGTATCAAATTGCACACTTTAAATATTTGCAGTTTAACATATGTTACTTGTTTGTAAATAAAGCTATTTTTTAATTATTTTAAAACATAAAATATAAAACTTTTTTATTTTATACCAACTATATTGGCAAAAAATAAAAGCATAGACAATTCCATAATAACAGAAACTTTTATGTACTACTGTTGGGTAATAGGATATAAGCTCCAACAAGGGCATGGTTTGTTTGTTTGTTTGTTGTGTCCACCGACTTATTCCTAGGTCCTAGAATAGTGGCTGACACAATGTATGATTACAAATATTAATTTAACACTTGAATACAAATGAAAGAAGCATACATCAGCACATTTTGACATCATATAGCCTAGTTGACAGTGCTCATTCCACACGAGCCAGTAATTTCACGTGTCTTGCACTTGCAAAAATATACCAGGAGACACTTACAAAATCATTCATTGGCAGTACTATAATAACAAAAACTTGAAATTATACAAATGTCTATCATAGGTAAATGACAATATGACAACATATTCCTGCGATGGAATATTATAACTCAAAGGCTTATTACAGAACTGTGAAGCAGTATGGATGAATCTCAAAAGTAAAATATTGATGAGTGAAGGAGACAGTAACAAAAGAATATGTGCAGTATGATGCCAGTTACATAAAATTAAGAAAAATCCCTGATACATTTGTTTTACTCTTAAAGTAGGAAAAACAATTTGAATATATATAAAACCTCTGAATGTGAGAGATTCTATTTGGGGACTAAAACTTTATACAGTTTTTGTAACAGGAACTATACTGAACTACTCAACTGAGTAAAACCCTATGACAGAACAAAAGGCCTTCTGCATCCACATTCTTAATCAAAACTGAATACCCTGGGAAATATTTTTGTAGTAACTGGTGTAATGTCCTCAGAAAACCAGTGAATGGTAAGATGCAATTGTATCTTCTGATCATAATTTTTACAAAACAAATTGAGTAAGTTTCCTAACATTTTAACAATTTGCTAATAGAGACCCCTGGCTTTACTCCTCAGTGGGACACAATTTGGGTTCTTCCCCAAGTCTGTGCCCCCCAAATTGAAATCCTAAGACCTCAAATAAATGCTTTTGTTTTATTTCAGCTCTTCCTCTTTTCTGGGCCTCTTTTGCTTTTCTTGGTCAACACAACTGTGAAAAACAGACATGTAACAGACCCAAATTTGAAACTGTGATTACCCTCAGGGTAGAGGAGGTAGGATGTCAGGGAGAAAAAGCACAGACTGTGACATTCCATGTAACTGTGTGCATTTAGCTTCTGTTATTGTGTTGTCCCTTATTTGTCTGCATTGCATGTATTACTTTGTACATATAAAATATTCCATTAAAATAAAATAATTTTAAAAATACTATGCAAATAGGAAAACTGGGAGTTCCATGTATCAGAGTGTGGACAGCTGTATTCTGGGGTGTAAGGAGGTGTGGGGGTGTGAAGGGCTAAACTGAAGAGGCTTTAATTGCTCTGCCAACACTCACACTAACTTCCTTCTACTCCCAAGATGCGTTCTTGGATGTTTAAGAGAACAGTCTTATTTATTTTTGTCCTGAGGGGAATCATTGGGCTCCTCTGCTCCATGGGCCAGGGATGTGTGATAGGGATAGAAAAACCAGGTTATCCTCTGTACAGATCTTTAATTAGTCCCCTTGTATTAATGCACTGCTGGAGTTCCAACAGGTAGAACTCAGTCCAAATGAGAATCTCTCTGGTTTTCTCTCTTGAAGATTGTTTTCTCTTGTCTGTTTTCTACCAATGATACTATTTTATCTTGCACATTTTTACTGAAAACTCTTTGCTTTTGAAATATTTGTTCTTACTTTATATAACATTCTTAAACATTCATATCCTATATATTTAAGACAATCACTAGAGGGAGAAGCAATAAACATACATGTCCAGTCTGTCATCTTGAACTGGATTATAATTATTTTCCAATGTAAACACACACACAAGAAAAAAAATCAAATCCAAATAGATATCATGATTAGCAAAAATACTCTTTTGAATTACTTAATTTTTCTCTTTACTAGAATAGTATAAAATTGAGCATTTATAAAGATGCCATTTGTAATTATTGTTTTCTACTATGTAGCTTACCCCAAAATAAGAGAACTAAGAGTATTTTTTTTCTGGTTTCTTAAATCAATGATTCAAATCATCTATTTCTTGGCTTTGTATGAAGACTATCTAAGGACAACATGCAAAAAAAACTTATTCTTTACCAGTTGAGGGAGAATGAGAAAATATATAAACCAAGTTTACACAAAAACCTAGCAGCTTAAGATTTCTAAATGACCAGAATAATTTCCAGATGACAAAAAGAAGACATTCTATATTCATTTTCAGTGAGGTAGCTACATTTTGGCTGAATTGCTTTGGATATGAGCACTCAACAAATGTCACAACTAAATAAGTTTATACCAAAAGAAAATTTGGTAGGGCACCATGCCCTAAGAAAAGTATAATCATGTTGTGGTGGTGATGATGTTGAATAATGTCTGATAAGGGTTAAAGTTTAAAATATATAAAGAACTTATACAACTCAACAGCCCCCAAAACCAATAATCTAATTAAAAAATAGGCAGAGGACCTGAATTGACATTTTTCCAAAGAAGACATACATATGGCCAACAGACACATGAAAATATGCTCAACACTGCTAATCATTAAGGTCTAATGATTAGCTCAACACTGCTAATCATTAATGCAAATCAAAACCACAATGAGATAACACCTTACATTTGTCGAAACAGCTAAAATAAAAAAGACAAGAAATAACAAGTGTTGATGAGAACATGGAGAAAAAATACCCTCGCGCACTGTTGATGGTAATGTAAATTGGTACAGCTGAGGAAAACAGTATAGAGGTTCCTCAAAAAATTAAAAATAAAATATCATATGATCCAATAATTTCACTACTGGTTATTTACACAAAGAATGAGAAAACACTAATTGGAAAAGATATGTGCACCACTATGTTTACTGAAGCATTATTTACAATAGCTAAACTAAGAAAGCAACCCAAGTGTCCACTGGCAGATGAATGGATAACACGCATACAGGAATGTTATGCAGCCATAAAAAAGGATGAGATCAAAAAAAAAAAAAAAAAGGATGAGATCATGTTATGTGAAACAACATGAATGGGCCTACAGGGAATTATGTGAAATGAAATAAGACTGAGAATGACAAATATGATATGATTTTACTTCTATAGATTCTAAAACCACAATAAACAAACAAAAAGCAGAATCAGACCTATAAATACAGAGAATAAACTGATGGCTGCCAGAGGGGAGGGGATTAGCAAAATGGGTGAAGGGGAATGGGAGGCTACCAGTTATGGAATACTTGAGGAACAGGAACAAAGTCACAATATAAAGAACAGAGTCAACGATAGTATCCTAATGCTATATGGTGACAGACACTAACTATACTTACGGTGACCATAGCGTAACATCGATAGAAGTTCAGCCACCAAACTGTACACCAGAAACTAAGGTAACACTATGTATCAACTGTTCCTAGATTTAAAATTTTTTAATCAAATCACTCAAAATCTGTAGATATCAGAAGGAACTAAAATGTTATTCAATTTTGGCATCTAATTAACATTCACTAACCTACTGTTATATTTGATTATAGTGTCCTTTATTTTTTAGTGTATATTTATTTATTGAGAGAGAGAGGTAAAGAGAGAGAATACAGGCACATGAGTGCACATGAGTGCACATGAGTGGGGGAGGGGCAGAAAGAGAGGGAGAGAGAGAATCCCAAGCAGACTCCATGTTGTCAGTGCAGAGCCTGACACGGGGCCCAGTCCTATGAACTGCAAGATCGTGACCTGAGCCAAAATCAAGAGTCAAACACTTAACCCACTGAGCCACGCAGGCGCCCCTATAGCGTCCTTTAAAAGGTATTAGTTGTGGGGTGCCTGGGTGGCTCAGTCGCTTAAGCCTCTGACTTCAGCTCAGGTCATGATCTCACAGTTTGTGGGTTTGAGCCCCGCGTCGGGCTCTGTGCTGATAGCTCAGAGACTGGAGGTTGCTCTGGATTCTGTGTCTCCCTCTCTCTATTCCTTCCCCACTTGCACTCTCTGTCTGTCTGTCTCTCTCTCCAAAATAAAGATTAAAAAAATAAATAAAAAAATTAAAAGATATTAGTTGTAACAAAGCTTTATGGTCAGTAGCAATGACGAAGTGTCCATTATGATTATTAAATAATACAAATTTCCAGAAATGGAAAAGTAATGAAGAACTAAAAGTAAAGTTTCTAAGTTAATTTTTTAAACAAAATCTTCCATATCAAACATCATTTCTCTTTGATAGATTTGTTGCCCATGATGGTAGAAGCTAAATGCAAGAGACTAAGATAAAAACTTAAAAAAGGAAAGTTTTAAAAAATGATGTGGTTCATCTTTATTTTCTAAATTAAGTTTAAACTGATTTCATTAAAGCATATGTCTATCTATGAAATGGAGACCTTTGATACTCAGGTTATTCATGTATAGGTCTAATCAAATCATTTATTTCCCTGGAAATTGTATGGTCAATAATAAAAGTATCTTCCTTTTTGGGGTGTCTGGGTGGCTCAGTCGGTTAAGCAACCGACTTCGGCTTAGGTCATGATCTGGCGGTTTGTGGGTTTGGGCCCTGCGTCGGGCTCTGTGCTGATAACTCGGAGCCTGGAGCCTGCTCAGGATTCTGTGTCACCCTCTCTCTCTCTGCCCCTACCCTGCTCACACTCTGTCTCTCTCTCTCAATAATAAATAAATGTTAAAAAATTTTCTTAAATTATCTTCCTTTTTAATTTTTGAATTCACATTAAAATAATAATCTTATATATAGTCCCCTCCACCAACCCCAAGAGTCTCCTCAAGATTAGTGGCTATAAAATTGCACAATACCATGATATTTATTAAAATGTATATTTTGAGGGGCACCTGTGTGGCTCAGTTGGTTAAGCGTCCATCTTCAGCTCAGGTCATGATCTCATGGTTTGTGGGTTCGAGCCCAGTGTCAGGCTCTGTGCTGACAGCTCAGGGGCTGGAGCCTGCTTCACATTTTGTCTCCTTCTCTCTCTGCCCCTCCCCCCTGAGATATAAAACTTGAATTCAAATTTAAGTTCTTGACTCAGGTTGAGTTACAGGTTCATTTTTATAGCTGTATCACCATGAGAAGTCACTTGAACGCTCTGTCTTAATTTTATCATCAATACAATAAGTCCATAAAGAGAATATCTACTTATTTGTTGTGTGGATCAAAACAGACACCATCTCTTTTCCACAGATCTTTTCTAGTACACAAACATTGATAAATGTTCATTCTAATGGAAAACCTGTTTTTTTTTTAATTTTTAACATTTATTCAATTTTGAGAGAGAGACACAGAGCATGAGCAGTGGAGGGGCAGTGAGAGGGAGACACAGAATCCAAAGCAGGCCCCAGGCTACGAGCTGTCAGCACAGAGCCTGATGCGGGGCTCGAACCCACAAACTGTGAGATAATGACCTGAGCTGAAGTCAGACATTTAATTGACTGAGCCACTCAGGCACACCCCCCTGGGTTGTTTTACAGTAAAAAAAAGTTGCCTAAATAAATGGTATTTAATATAATTGCTAGTTACTATAGTATTTCTTAGTAATTCTCTAACAGTTTAATTACATAGCACTGCTGCATTCCTTTGACCTCCCTACTCTTTTGAACATTTTCTGCATCTACCAGTTGTCCTCAATACTACTTCTCTTCTCTTACCACAACCAAATAATAACAACTATGTAAATATCTTTAAGGACACCTTATAATCTCGATAATCTCTACATTTTATGAAATAGTTCCAGAAAATGTAAGCTTATTTCCATCCACACTCTCCTGAAAACTGCAGAACTCCAACAAAACAAAACAAAACAAAACTTACAGTGAAGTGGACAATTGCATTCGTTTTCTATTGATATAGTAACAAATTACCACAAGCTCAATAACTGAATTTATTATCTCTTAGTTCTTTAGGTTAAAATTTCCAAAGGGTCCTACTGGACTAAAATCAAGGTATAGACAGGGCTGCATTCCTTGCTGGAGGCTCTGGGGAATAATTACACCTCTGGATTCATACAGGTTGTCAAGAGAATTTACTGCCAGGCAGTTATAGCATTGAGGTCCCTGTTTCCTTGATGGCTGTGGGCTAGGGACATTCTTGGTTTCTAGAGACTGTCCACGTTTCTTGGCTCATGGCAACCTTACTCTTCAAAACTAGCAACAGTGGCCTGAGTTCTTGTATCTCCTCTCTCTCACCTTCTACTCTTCTACCACATCTCTCTCTGACTGACTCTTTTGCCTTGTGTTTCATTTTTAAAGACCCATGTGATAATCCAGGATAATCTCTGTTGTAAAGTCAGTTTCTTAGATCTTAATTCCATCTGTAAAAACCCTTGTACCACATATCGCAACATATTCACAGCCATTTAACATGAGCAGGGGAAGACTACGGCTTATGTTAGTCAAAGATAAGACAACCCACTGGATAACCATTTAGAAGATAGGAAAATATAAAAGAAATTTCTAATATCCTACCAAAATATTCATAGACACTTTTACATACTCTAGTTTTAAAGAAGATATTTGCCCTAAGAAAATTTGAAATATGGCCATTTTGAAAAACCAGTCGATGTAATTCTGTTAGTCTTAAGCTATATTAAAATAAAACTTTTCAATGGGACATGTATATAGACTTTTTGTAGCCTATCATTTTGACTCTTTCATTACATTCTAGATGATTTATTTCCACTAAATAGGAATTATATCAAACTTTGACAGAATTCAAAATATGCTATTTTCATTCTCAAATGGTATCTCAACTAGTTTTCCCTCAAAGAAGAAAAAAAAGGACTGCTTTCTGCCACTTTAATTCCTGTTAATTACTTCTTTATGCCACAGGAGACCAAGTTCTATTACAGTGTGGTGGGAAGGTAGTAACATCAAATCTGAAATTATTGAGCAATTAATACATTGGTGACGTGGTTGGTAAAATTTCACATGATACTGTTGCAACTCCATATTACATTTACAAAAAGAGGCTCATGACTTTCATGACTCAGTCAGATATTTGAGAATGCCTTCCAACTGAGGTAAATAAAAATTTAAGTCATTTGAATATGTTTTTCTTTGTGAAATACCTCCATATCAGATAAAAATTTACCTCTGCCAAAAGGAAAGATTAAATAGTAGAATATCCATATTTTCACAATGGAAACTCTGATTGGTTCTCAGCGTCTACATGGATTAAAAAGTTTTATATTCTGTGTTATACAGTAGATTACTTACATCTGCTTCTTTAAAAACTAAATTGAATCACAATACAATTCATTATTATAGGGAACAGAGGACAGATATGAATATAAGAACATATAAAGTACCATCTGTAGAATGACTGCTTAATATATCTAACCTGGAGGCATGAATTTACCTTTGTGGTAAATCCAAAGTGAATTCGCTGAGTCACCAAGAGCAGGTAATTTTTCTTTCCACCTGTGCTTACTTTATTCTCTGCTTTACAAAATATTGCTGAGTAACTGATCTTTATGCTTGACTAATTTGGGGCTAATTGCTCTAATGGCAGCAACATAGCACTTGGTTAAGAGCAACAATTTGTGAGGACTACAGCCTGGTTCAAATCCCAGATCTACCATTTATAAGCTCTGTGATTTTGGATAAGTTATTTAGCCTCCTTATCCCTTAGTTTCCTTATATGTAAAATGCATAAAATTATAGAAAATTAGTATCTAATTCATAGGATGATGTCTGAGATTAAATGGCTACTATTTGTAAAGAACTTAGAAGAGAATTTGGCATATAGGAAGTATTACCAAAGTGTTAAAAAAATTTATGTCATAAAATTTAAATTTTATGATCAGTAAGCATTTGAATAAATGGAAATTTGCTTTTGGTTTGGTTATTAAATGAAATTTCCTGTATAATCTAATAATCTGGTTTGTAGAAATGTCTTAGATTTTCTCAGTGTCAAAGAACTAGAATGCTAACATAGAAACTAACCTCTACAAGCACATAAACATGACTTAAAATCAGCTGATTTCTTTTTTTTATTTTTATTTTTAAAAATGTTTTAAATGTTTTATTTCTGAGAAGGTAGGGGGAAGGGGCCGAGAGAGACAGAGAACGAGAGGGAGAGAGACGGACAGACAGACAGACACAGAATCCAAAGTAGGCTCCAGGCTCCAAGCTGTCAGCACAGAGCCCAACAGGGGGCTCAAACCCATGAACCATGAGATCACAACCTGAGCCGAAGTCGGCGCTTAACCGACTGAGCCACCCAGGTGCCCCCCTAAAACCAGCTAATTTTTAAATAACTGGATAAAGGCTTTACAAGTGGTCGTTTTAAGCAGATAATTTTTTAAATGTTACAAATATAAAAATAATCTGCCATATTCAAGGAACTGCTAATATTGTTAGTTATTCATAACAGAAATTCAATTAATTTTTTGAAAATAGAAGGTAATTTCATTGAACCCAAAGTTAACAGTGTAGTTAAATGACAAACCAGAAACTAGAACATATCAGACGTTCACTTCATCTGGATCTCTGATTTTACTTCCAGCCTTCATTGATCTCCTTTTCTGTAGTCTAGCTTTCTCCACATGACAAGAAAACATGGTCAAATTAAGTATCTTCAAATTTTAATTTCTTTCTGTTGTGGCTAACGAGACAAAGCAAAGCTAAGTTCTGTAGATTCTAAAACAAAAATAGTATTAGAAAGTGAATTTGATTCTCAAAGCATGGGACAGATGCCCACATTTGGACCAGACAGCTATGACATGGAGACCAAACCTTAGAGTACACACTCACTAATCATCCAGAACCGTGTGTGTGTGAGTGTCCCTGGTAGGTATGGGTGGAAGAGATTGAAGAGAGGAAAGGAGAAGGAGTAACAGGTAGACAGACACCCGTATCTGTTCCATTACAATGTGAATATTCCTCAAAAATAACAGCAGGTACATTATCACACATTTTCACAGTCAAAATATGATGCTTCATTTTTCACTTTATAAATTTTACAAGAGTAGGCTCCCAGAGATATAAAGCAAGTAGATGAATGCTCTTTGAAGGTGGTAAAGTGGAGAAAAGGAGAAGCAGTAGCAGAATGTGGCAGAAGAGTATCAAAGGGAATGATGAGAAAGGCAAAGTAGAAAGAAAGGGAAGAAGGAAAAAGTACAAAGTATAAAGGGAAAAAGTGTAAAGAAGAAATAGGCTAGCGATTGTGAAAGGAGACTTTAACTGTTTTTAAGAAATTTATGACATTTGGCTCCAGTGTAACAAGGAGAGGGCACACATGATTTCATTTTAGACACTTCTCGGAAAGAGAAGGGAGTTCTTCAGAGGCATATGTATAGTAATCTCTAATTAATTACTAATAGGAATTTGATAATACTATTTAATTGTTCTTTCGTGACAGAAGTACTAAGGAAGTATATACTGCATTGAGTGAAAAAAATGGCTAATTATTAACTAATCATTTTCGGAAGTAACAAAGGAAAGGAAAAACTTTATTTTGTATTGAGGGTGTTAGATCCCAGAATAAGCTTTCTACCAAGGGCAGAATTCATCTGATAGGTGGTTGAGAGGAGATCACTTAACATGAAGAGTATTAACATGTTTCCATATATGATGCACAATGAAATTTCCAGAAACCCACTCAGTTTCCAATACTTTTGGAGATGGAGATAATTTCTTCACAAAAGTTGTATGACTACACTTTGTACATAGAGAAGAATTATATGCACATGCAGCATTTTGGGACTTTGCCTGATTTCAGGTTCTACTTTGGATATGCACATACTTTTTGCAGTCTCTTCAATTTCCTACTTACCTCTGAGAATATATAAAACCATTTTAATTTCTCTTTTCCTCATTCATCCCTCCCAAAATCCAGTAGGTATTTTATCCACATGATTTCTTCCACCTGTCTTTCCTGTTCATTTATTGCTGTCTCTACCCTAGGCCAGAACTTCCATTTCATACCTCAACTTCTATAATCATTTCTGCATTGAAGCTTCCTCCAACTATTCCGTTCTGTCAGATACTGCCTTTATACTGTTTGAAAATGTTTAATGGCTTCCTAAAAAAAAAAAAAAAATTTAAAAAAAAAAAAAAAAAAGGGGCGCCTGGGTGGCGCAGTCGGTTAAGCGTCCGACTTCAGCCAGGTCACGATCTCGCGGTCCGTGAGTTCGAGCCCCGCGTCAGGCTCCGGGCTGATGGCTCGGAGCCTGGAGCCTGTTTCCGATTCTGTGTCTCCCTCTCTCTCTGCCCCTCCCCCGTTCATGCTCTGTCTCTCTCTGTCCCAAAAATAAAACTAAAAACGTTGAAAAAAAAAATTTTAAAAAAATAAAAAAAAAAAAGAAAATGTTTAATGGCTTCCTATTACCTACAGAATAAGTTCCAAATCTCTTAGTGCACCACCATCCATGATCAATAATTTTATTGTATTCTGTTTTTTAGACTTAATATTCTTTCTGTCAGCCTCTCCGCTCCCATATACGTCTCTATGGGTATAACCTTTTTGACAAACAGGCTTATTTTTCACCTCAAAACACCCTTAAAACATCTGGTTTCTTTTTTAATTATCTACACTACCACCACGGATCACCTTCCTTAATCTTTCTACCAATTCAGTTGTTCTCCACATGCAAGAGTTTCCAAGTTGGTAAACATTTGGATGATTAATTCTATTCCATGTACTATAATAATGATAGTTTATTATTTATAGGAAAATCAATAATACTATATTGACAGTTTCATAAGATGTATAGAAGAACAATTTATGATGATAATAGTACAAAAGAATGGAGAAATGGAAATATATACTCTACAAGATTCTTATTATTCTTTTATTTTTAATTTACATACAAGTTATTTAGCATATGGTACAATAATGATTTCTGGAGTATAATCCAGTGATTAATTCCCTACATATAACACCCAGTACTCATACCAAGTGTCCTCCTTAATGCCCCTTGCCCACACCCCACCCTAAAACCCCTCCAGCAATTCTCGGTTTGTTCTCTATATTAAGAGTCTCTTATCTTTTGTCCCCTTCCCTGTATTTGTATTATTTTTGCTTCCCTTTCCTTATGTTCATCTGCTTTGCATCTTAAATTCCACATGAGTGAAATCACTCTAAAAGATTCTTTAACATGAAATTGTGTAATATTTTTTAAAGGCAGATGGCCTTAAGGAGATATATGCATTTATCTATTATCTACCTATCTATCCATCCATCCACCTACTCTAGCAACCATTTAACCATAAAACAAAGAAGTATAGCTAATAAGTCAATAAAGGAAATTTTTCTCAGCCCTTTCATTTTATTTCCCAAGTTCCTTCTACCCAGAATGAACTTTCCTGCTGCTTTCTCTGTTTCCCACCACTTCCATATCTGTAACGCTAGTCTGGAACTTTCGGTCTTATATTACATATGAAATATTTCATATATCATAAACCAATCCCCAGTTATGTAGACCAACACACTTTGGGCACACATCTATCCTAGAGAGTACAACATTATTGCAGCATTTTCTTTGATGAGCTAGACACTAACACAGGTACTGGCGATGTGGCATTGAACAAGTAGAGATAATTTTTGGTCCCACAAACCTTATTTTCCACAGATAAAGACAAATATTGAATGTATGACAATTATAGCTAAAGAGATTTACAATGAAAACAGTTATTTATCTTTGTTTTCCTATTGTACAGTCCATTTGAATCGTAGAAAATGGTCAACAAGTAATTACTGACTGAATAAAGGACTGTAGTCATGATTTTTTAAAAATACTTATTTATTGTCGGGAGAGAGCATGTGTGAGTGGAAGAGAGACAGGAAGAGAGAAAGAATCCCAAGCAGATTCAGTGCTGTTAGCACGGAACCCCACAAAGGGGTCCACAGGGGGCTCGGATTCATAAACTGTGAGATCATGCCAGAGCCAAAATCAAGAGTCAGATGTTTAACCAACTGAACCACCGAGGCACCCCAAAAGAAGATAGTCATGACTTAAATGCTATTTTCTGATAATGTCTTCTCTTGATTTCCCCAGGAAATATAAGCTTCCAAAGCTCTTTGTTCATATCACTTCTTAATAGCCTGTATCAAGTATCAATGTATTGATAATAATTTATCTGTTTAAATATCCAAGGGCTATTTGAGGGCAAGTTCTTATATTTTCTATGAATAATCTGAATGTCCCCAAATTAATGAAATTTCTGAGGTCATCCTTTCTTTACTATATTCTGAATCGCTTTGACTGATTTTTCAAATGGACAACCATACTTCATCACTGCAATAAAGTTCACTTGTTCCTCATGCATTATGCTTTCTATATACTGTAGGATCCCATAATTTGTTATGAATGTTCTTCTCTGTTATATTCTAAGAAAAAGTTTGTGTAAGAATGGTGTTCTTTCTTAAACATTTGTAAGAATTCTCTGGAGAAGAAATAAGCCTGGAATTTCCTTCAAGTGAATGTTTTTGATAAAACTCTCAACTTAATAAATATGAGACTAATCATATTTCTTGTATCAGTTTTGGAAAAATTTGGCTTTTGAAGAATTTGTCCATTTCACTTACACGGTAAAATTTATTGACAAAGTTGTTCATATTATCTCCTAATTAGCATTTTAACAATTGCAGAAATTGTGTTGAGGTTAATTTTTTATTTCTACGAAAATGTCTGCTTTCCCTTTTACCCGGTCTTACAAGAGTTTATAAATTTATTAATCATTGCAAAGAACATAATTTGCGGTTGGATATATTCTGTATTAGATACTCATTCTCTGTGCCATTGACTTCAGCTCTACTTTTATTATTCCTTTTTCTACTCCTTTGCATTTGATTTACTGTGCTTTTTATACCTTTAGGGAATAAAAATTTATTATTGGGTTTTCACTTTTTTTTCCTCCCTAAAACGTTCAATGTTATTCTTGCATATGTTTTAGCTGTGTGCCAAGGTTTGGATGTATATCTTCATTAACACTGAATTCAAAATATTTTCTAATTTTCATTGTAGTATTTTTTTGACCCATGGATTATTTATACACATACTGTTTAATTTCCAAGAAGTTCAGAACTCTTTCGTTCATCCTGCTAACATCAGTGAATATACGCTGTACTACCGAGAATTTTTGAATCAGTATATAATCAATTTTGGTAAAAGGTATGAATGCACTTGAAAATACTGTAGCTTTTGTCATTGTTAGATTTAATTTCTAAATATGTTAATTAGGTCAATTTATAAGTTGTGCTGTTAGATTTTGTCATTTTATTCCGTCAATTACTGATAAAGACATTAAGTTCTCCCATTCTGATGATGGTTTTGTCTATTGCTGCTTTAATTCTGTCCATTTTTGCTTTATGTATTTAGAATTGTGTTACTGAGTGATACAGATTTAGAACTGTCTTATCCTCCTGATGGACTGTTTAATTTTAAAAAATCCTTGAATTTATAGTGATGCATCTTGTAATTTGCTTTGTCTGTCTGACAGCAATATATCTACCTGAGCCTTCTGTGGTTAAGATTTGAATGATAAATTATTTATCCTTTTACTTTCAATTTTTCTGAGTCTTTTTCTGAATTTGGAGATGTAGTTTGATCTAAATTATCTTTTAACATTTTAAAAGTGTCATTTCACTGTCATACGGCTTGTATCTTTGGTGTTGAGAAACGGTATTGTTCCTTTTGAAGTAATTTCCCCCCTTTAGCTAATTTTAAGATTCTTCCCTTTGTCTTTCATTTCCAGCAGTATTATTATGTCGTACTTTAGCTTCACTGAGCTTCCTGAATCTGTTGCCCATCTTCCTTAAGTTTTATATAGTTTTTGTTATTATTTCAATTATTACATTCGCCATAATTTTTTTATTTCCTATCCTTATGGGACTCCAGTAATATATATGTTAGGGATTCCAAAACATGTACGGTTGACTGTGTCCCACATGTCTCTTATGATTTTCCCCCACTCCTTTTATTTTTGTTTTTCTACCCCCAAAAGTATATTTCCTGTGGACTGCCTTTGAATTACTGATGGGTTTTTTGCTGTTTTTGCAGCATTCTGTTAATCCCATCTCATGAAATCCTAATTTTAGATATTGTAATTTTCAAGTTTGAAAATTTGTGTTTGATGTTTTTACAGACTGTATTCTATTAATGAAATTCTGTATCTTTTCATTCATTTTGTCCATATTTTTTTCTCTATTTTAACATATTCATAAAAATCATTTAAAGTTCCTATCTGTTATTTCTAATACTTAATCAGATGCAGCTGTTTCTATTACCTATTTTTTCTCTTGGCATTCTTAATAATTTTGCATGAATGTCAGGAATCATGTATACAAACATTCCATATGATGTTATCTTCCATCAGAGTAGAGAGGGTTCACACTTACTCCTGCAAAGCAGATAAATTGATGGGTTGGTTATATCTTAATCTAGAGACAGCTGAGTTGAGTTTAGGGTACAACTTTGCTAAAACTAAAAGTATTCTAAATTTCCCTTGATCTTAGATGATGTTCTTCTTGCTTTCAATTGGTGTTTTTAGTGGATTTCTAGATCTCAGTGCATCTTGGCCCCCCGAGCACCACTAAACTGCAAGTAATTCCACTCTGCTTTTCACAAGTCTTCGGTTTATCTGATTATCCTACTGCCTTGCAGAGCTTCAGAACTGGGCAAATGTCTACCAGGGGAAACCAGCTGTTCACTGATTCTACTTAAAACTCCTATTTTGTCACACCAACTCCATACAACCCAAAGTTCCACTGGTCTCTCTGTTCCAGCAGCATTCCTGTCTAAGCCTAGATTCTTACTACTCAGAATTGGCAAATGCTCCCCCTGGGAAAAAGGGTTATGGGTTATCAACTAGTCTTTATATACAGCTCTTAGATATATCTAATCAGATGTTTTTTTTATATTTTATTAAGCCTTTCCAAGCTTTCTCAGTAGGAGTATTTTTCGCTACAAGTAGACTTATCCTACATAAAAACTGTTTCTTAATATAAAAAAAATTCACTTAAACTTCACATCAACAAATTTTCAGTGGGTCTGATACTTTTCCCAATATTTCTACATATCCCTAGAAATCAGATCAGATATCGGGTGAAGTTGAGAGGTGAAGTTTTCATTATCATGTGCTTACCTATAATCTCCAAATTCCTACTCTCTTAGCTCAATTTATATCTTCTGTTGTTAGCTGCTCATGATCCTGTATGTTATTTTCTATGATTGACTTTTGCTCCAAAATATTAAGAAAATTACAAACACAAAAAATAATCTTTTTCTACCAAAGCCTCACTAACAAATGCTGTGTAAAGTAACAAATAATTTATTGATGTTTTGAGTTTAACAAAGTGAAATTAAAACATTTAATTTCTTCTTCATATATATATATACATAAAATACATATCATGCATATAATTATTATATACATATACATATATGTGTGTGTACATGTGTGTATTTGTTTATTTATTTATTTATTTAAAATTATATCCCTTGCTTTACTTCAGTTCATTCACCTACTTCCCAAATAATCCTCCCTTATGTTGGTAATCTCTTAGGCTTTGTCCTTATGACATGTTGCTGGAATACTGTTGCCTAAGGAAAACCATTTTTTTTTCCATCTTCTTTCATACTTACATTTATCTCTCTACTCCAATCCCTCATACCCAACTAATATCCTCCTTCTAAACCACTAGGTAAAACCAAACATTCCTATTACTTTTTTGATGTGTTCACTAGTTCTCTTTGAATCTTTCCTCAGATGCCAAATAAGAATAAAACTATCTACCCTGCACAGTTGTTATGGGGTATAAATGCAAAAGCATTCAATCATTTATCTTTCATTTAATGCCTACTTTGAGCACTATGTTAAATGTTGTGGAAAGAGATGGAAAAGATACATTTGTGGATCTGAAAGTGTTTGCTGTCTCATGAGGAAAATAAAGATGCAGATACACAATTATAATTCAGTGTGATAAATGCCATGGCAGACATAAGCTTAGCATATCATAGAAAGCTAGATGGGTACCTGGCTGGCTCAGTTGGTTAAGCATCCAACTTCAGCTAAGTCATGATCTCACCCTCCCGAGTTCAAGCCCTGTGCTGGACTCAGTGCAGACAGCTCAGAGCCTGGAGCTTGTTTCAGATTCTGTGTCTCCTCCCCTCTCTGCCCCTCTTCCTCTCGCACTCTGTCTCTCTCAAAAATAAATAAACATTAAAAAAAAACTTAAAAGAAAGCTAGGAAAGGGCTAGATTCATTCTGAGGAAAATCTGAAGGAAGTAATGAGATGTAAAACTAAAAACAAAAGTTGGGAAAACATATTCAAGGCACAAGGAGCGATCTGTGTAAGGGACTACTGTGAAAGAGTTTGTGGCATTTGGAAACTTTAGTAGTAAATCAATGTAACTAGACTATTTGTACCTAACGACTACAAGAGCTGTTTTTAGAGATTAAGGTTGAGTCCAAATGCTAAAACTTTTGTGTGCTATGCTAAAGAATTTATATTTTTGTCGTGGAGTTAATAGGGAGCCATTAAAGGATTTTCAGAAGGATCAGATTTACATTTTGGAAAGATCTCTACATCTTATTAAATGCTCAACCATGATTATATGAATAATAGTCTCTGCTGAACCTGAATTCATGGAGTTGCAGAAGATTAAGGTTAATTAGAGGATGGAGTCATGGTATAGACCACTAGCCTAAAAATATACCATATTTCTGCCATGTCTGACTAACTATGAAGAGACTGGGTTTTGAGCTCTATGAACTTTTGGAGAAAAAAAAATCAAAGACTTTTTATGCCATCCTTCTGGCAAGCTTCAGGATCCATACGAAATTTCAGCAAATTTTATCTTCTTTAAACATTTCCAAAATATTAAGCAATCAGTTTCCTCACAAAAATCTGTATCAAAAGGCTACCATGGGTTGGAGAAAACCTTAGATGTTGTGTGGTTAAAAATAAGTCACATGGTGGATCCATGGATTTATTTTTCTGCAATGAGCCTTATCTAGTTTTCCAAATTGATCATTTTGTCATCCAAGCCCAAATCAAAATCTCTGCTAACTCAAAGTTGTGGTTTTTGTTTGTGAACCTCCTTAATGAGCTCCACTATCTTGTCTTAAGAATTTATTAGTTTTATAAGATTCGTGCTGCACACAACAATGTTCATTATTATCTGATACCTGTGGTCATCAAGCTCTTATAAGAGTTGATTAATGGTGTATTCAAGTATTCTTTCAGATATCAAATAAAACATGACAGTTCTGTAACCTTAAAATTTTTTTTTGAAAAAATTTACAAAAAGAAAAAAAAGTCATACATTACTGCTGCTTCTTTTTGTTTGGCTATATTTTAGTAATCTTCAATTCATACTCAAAGGTAGTAGCTATAGGGTTTAAGGATCTTGAAATGCATGGAATTGAATCTTTCCATTTATGGGAAGTTTATGTTAGAGAATTATTTTTCTGTGATTAGAAATATCTAACCACAGTCTGGATCAGATCTGATTCTGATTCCAGTTGAACGTTATTTTCTAAAATTAACATTTGTAAGTATTAATAGCCCTAGCTTCTGAATATCTTTTGACATGAGCTATTTTCACCAACCACCATCCCTCACCTGAAATTATCTTGATTTTTTTAAAGGGTATGGGTTTAAAACTCTCACAAAATAACTATTTTCTGTTCTCGTTTTTTTGTGCATTTGCTTTTGATAAAATGTTTTAGTTGTAAAAAAAAAAAAGAGGTCTCTGTTCTAAAAAACAAATATCCAAGTATAATAAAATGAGATAAGCCTTTGGGTCACAGTATAACAATCAAACAAAAAATAATTTCAAACCAATATGCTAAGGCTATTAGAAAGTGCTTTAAAAATGCTAGGTATCACTATTTTTTTAAATGCATTTTAACCTTTTCTACCATCACAAAGCACAATTTGATTAAAGTACAGAAACTGCTTTTTTCTTTTTTCCACTGTATTTATTTGTAATGAAACTAATGCATTAAGAGTTTCCTCACAGTGACCAGACTTTCTACTCGCTTTTCAAGCTCAAACTCATTTAAAAGATCATAAACCCTAGGCAGTGAACACAATTTGCAAATACCAAAGTGGCAAGTAGAGTCCATAAAAGGAAAAAGCTTCTTTTAACTTCTCTATAGAAATATTTGTCTAACTATTAACAGAATGTATGAGATTACCCTTGTCTAGGGACCCCAAATATAAACTTGCAGCACTGAATATAAAAGTCCAATTGATCTGAGTCCAAAACCTGAGGGCAGCACTTGCAAAAAAAATTACAAGTAGAACACTACAAACAAAAGTTGTAAAATTTCTATAACCCAGTCTAATTGATAGAGAAAGAAATGACCAATCCCCTCCTTTTTTTTTGTATTTCAGAATGGTCAATATACTCTCTCTTGAAAAAAACATCTCTAGTTGATCACATGTCAATATTCAGGAATGTTATGTTCAAATGAAAGAATGCTTATCACGCTGCAGATATAGTTCATCATCCCAAGCACAAACTCTGTACCCATTAAACAATCATGCCCACTCCTCTTTACCCCAGTCTTAGCAACCTCTATTATTATTTTTGTCTCTATAAACTTGCCTATTCTACATACCTCATATACAATATTTGTCCTTCTGTGTCTGGCTTATTTCATTTAGCATGATGTCTTCAAGGTTAATAGATGTTGTAGCATCTATTAGAATTTCAATCTCTTAAGACCGAATAATATTCTACTGTGTTATCCATTCATCTGTTGATAGGCATGTGGGTTGTTTTCATCTGGCTATAATAAATAATGATCCTATGAATATCGGTGTATAAGTGTCTGAGTCCCTGATTTCAGTTGCTTGGGGGTACATCTAGAAGTAGAATTGCTGGGTCACATCGTAATTTCTATATTTAACTTTTTGAGGAACTATTCTACTGTTTTCCACAGTGGCTGCATCACTTTACATTCTTGCCAGTAATGCACCAGGCTTCCAAATTCTTCATATTTTCATATTTGTAATTTTCTATTTGTTTTTTCTTATAATAGCCATCCTAGTGCCTGGGAAGTGGTATGCCATAGTGGTTGATTTTCATGTCCTTAATGATTAGTGATGTTTGGCATCTTTTCATGTGTTTATCGACCACTTGTATATCTTCTTTGGAGAAACGTCTATTCAGCTAGTTTGCCCATTTTTAAATTGGGTTGGTTTTTGTTCTTCTTAAGTTATAGCCGTTCTTTGTATATTCTGGATATTAATCTGTCATCAGCCATATGATTTGCAAATATTTTCTCCCATTCTGTGGTTTGCATTTTGACTCTCTTGATAGTGTATTTGGAAGACAAACATTTTAAATGCTGATGAAGTCCAATTTAATTATTTTTTGCTGTAGTTGCCTATACTTCTAGTGTCATTCCCCAAATAGTTTTTCTTACTTAAGGAAAAGCACATAGTAGCTTGTACAACCACATACTGTCAGAGAAGCAGAGAAAGTTCAGCTTATTGGAATTTGTGTATACTTTATTATGCTTTTTGAAGTTATTGATTGTTCAATTACTCTTGGGTCCTGGTGTCTGAGATTCCATGTCCAGTTCATCCAGTAAATAGCTCGAAGTACCCTCGAGGAGTTATTAGGCCCTGCCTCTGGGAGTATTACTTCAGGATCTAATTTTTAAAGTTTAAAAAATTAGTTTTCAAATTACAGGTCAATTAGTATTTAGATTAAGCTTTATAAAGTTAAAAGGCAACTTTCTGATTGCCTTGCAAAAGAATCAGAAAGATTTCTAGTCAACCTTCCAGGTTATCATTCCCTTTCATTGTTTTGACTATACTATTTTACAAATCTGGAGAAATAGAAACTAATTTGTAGAAAAATTGATAGCTATGCAAATGATTCTTGTCCACAGAAATGCAAAATCTCTCTGGTAGAAGTTCAATTGATTAGCTTTCCCTACTGTAGAAAAAGTCTGCACCTGTTAAGCAAATTCATTTCAGGATTTCTAATGGCATGTACATGTATCTTGCTCTATGGATTCTCCTTTTAATCAATTATAATTTTTTTTCTGGTTCCCTTATTGATTAATGAGTTAAACAAAATTTTTGGCATATTTTTATTTTACATTTCTATGAGAGCCATGATTTCATATACTTACATAAATATCACTTAGTAGCCAGCACTCCATTAAACTAGTTATGGAAAAATACTCACGGTGATTTTTTAGACAAAATCAATTGGTCTTCCACCAGAGAGATTTTGCATTTCTACTGACAAGAATTATTTGCTTAGCTATCAATTTTTTTACAAATTAATTTCTATCTCTCCAGGATTGTAAAATAACATAGTCACAACAATGAAAGGAAAAGATAACCTGGAAGGTTGACTAGAAATCTTTCCTATGATTTTTTTTTTATAAGGCAACTGGAAAGTTGCCTTTAATTTTATAAAGCTTAATCTCAACAATAACTGACTTGCAGTTTACAAACTGATTTTTTAAACTTTTAAAACTAGATCCCGAGGGGCACCTGGGTGACTCACTCAGTTAAGCGTCCAACTTTGGCTCAGGTCATGATCTTGCAATTTGAGACTTAGAGCCCCATGCCAGGCTCTGTGCTGGCAGCTCAGAGCCTGGAGCCTGCTTCAGATTCTGTGTCTCCCTCTCTCTCTGTCTCTCCCCCATTCATATTCATATTCTCTCTCTCTCTCTCTCTCTCTCTCTCTCTCTCTGAAAAATAAAATGATATCCTGAAATGTATTTTTATTTTTTTTTTCAACGTTTTTTATTTATTTTTGGGACAGAGAGAGACAGAGCATGAACGGTGGGGGGGGGGGGCAGAGAGAGAGGGAGACACAGAATCGGAAACAGGCTCCAGGCTCCGAGCCATCAGCCCAGAGCCTGACGCGGGGCTCGAACTCACGGACCGTGAGATCGTGACCTGGCTGAAGTCGGACGCTTAACCGACTGCGCCACCCAGGCGCCCCTGAAATGTATTTTTAAAAATCAGCTTGCTTTAATATATTTCTGTGCCATTTTTAAATTCTTGTCCATAAGGTACACATCTTTTAAAGCCTATGTCATGTCTTTTCAAGATCAATTAATTTTTTTAATTTCTCTGAACTCAGAGCCCTTATGAACCAAAAACTTATTCAATAATTGATCTTGCACAGCACTGGGGTATATTTGTCTTTGTATGCTATTTAATTTTTCATATTTAAGTCCTGTTTTCTCAACATGAGTCAATAGTTTTTAAATATTGGGACTTTGTATCATCCACAGAATAATGCTTTATACAGAATAGAAATATATTTTTTAAATTTTTGCTTATTTATTTTGAGAGAGAGAGAGAGAGAGCATGTGCGCATATGCAAGCAGGGGAGGAACAGAGAGAGAGGGAAAGAGAGAATCCCAAGCAGGCTCCACGCTGTCACTGCAGAGCCCAATGCAGGGATCCATCCCATGAACGATAAGATCATGACCTGAGCTGAAATCAAGAGTCAGACGCTTAACCAACTGAGCCACCCAGGTGCCTCTATACAGAATAGAAATTTAAATATTTGATTTGATGATTTAATTAACTCCCACAATATTTGATGAAGCTTGCAGATACAGTTTATTATGAAAAAAAAAAAACAACCTTTCTATTAATTAGACCAAGAAACATCCAGGGTTCAAATAGTACTAACACTTCTTTATTCTCCCCTTCAAGTTTATATGGAGTAGAGCTCAAATAGATGACCATCGATGCCTTCTTGACTTTTTTCTTAATCTAGCTTAGTCCTTTTAAAATTCACTTTACCCTTTTTTCTAGTTCCAACTCTACAAAGCCTACAAGACCCTTCAGGTTTTAAGCTTGGCCACAGCTCTATGTTCCTCAACCTTTTCATTTTTGCCTCCCTAAGAGAAAAATTTAAGTTAATTAAGGTATTAATTAATGAATGTAGTTAAGTACTAAGGAATAAGATCTTGTCATGTAAGATTGAGCTTTAGAGCTTTAGAGGTAATACATGATACATTGTATTACCTAATTTTTCATTTTTTTCTTCCTCCCAAAGCCAAATTTTACCTCCTTGGGGCATTATCACCTCCACTGTTAATACATGTTATGTATGTTTTTCAAGGTTACTAGTAGTTCTCATTTCAGAAAGGGGCTTTAACTTCTTTATAAAGTGGAGTGTACATGTAGACAATAAACCTCTATCATATGGCTTAAATTTGGCAGATTATTATGTTACCAAAACCCTCTCTTCTTTATCTTCTCTATCAAAACCCTCTTTTCAGAGTGCCTGGGTGGCTCAGTTGTTTCAGCATCCAACTCTTGATCTCAGCTCAGGTCATGATCTCAGCGTTCATGAGTTTGAACCCTGCATCTGTGCTGATGGCACAGAGCCTGCCTGGGAATTTGTCTGTGCCTCTCTCTTTCCCTGTCTCTCAAAATAAATAAGTAAACTTAAAAAAAAAATTATATATAAAAAAATTCATGCCAACCTGATGGAGGTAAAAGTGGGAGAGAAAGAGCATAAAAAGGGAAAAAACACTCTTTAACATTGTTATCTTTATTCTTTCACTATATATCTTAAACATATTTAAACATTTCTAGATGAATTACTTTGTTTACGAATTTCAATTTTTAAGGAATGTGCACAGTACAGGTAGTCCTGTCTTTGCATAGCTCTATGTGTACAAATTAATTACCATGGTTTAAATAACACTAGTCCAAAAACATGGCTCAAAGTTCATTTACTATGTTGTTATACCTCTGGGTAATTACATAAAGTTCCATCTGATTATGACTCTTTAGTCCACAAATCACTACGTACATAAAAGATGTGCATCATGATTAATGACTAATCACATCACTTTTTTTCAAAGTCTATCAACGACTGGTTACTGTCTATCTCCTATTCAGTTCTCAGCAAAAAGTGTAATTGTGCTGCCTCCCTTTTTCCAAGTGATAAACTCACATTTTTAAAATGAGTAATCAAAAAAAGGAACTGGCTAGTAGAGCTGAAAGTGTAGCAATGAAGAGTGAAAACACTAGAAGTGAAGTTCAAATCCAAAGTATATCTGATTGTGGCAATGTTGACACCATCATGGTTCAAAAGACTTTAGAAAAGCAGCCAAGGGGGGCGCCTGAGTGGCTCAGTCCGTTAAGTGTCTGACTTCGGCTCAGGTCATGATCCCGTGGTCCGTGAGTCTGAGCCCCGTGTCAGGCCCTGTGCTGACAGCTCAGAGCCTGGAGTCTGTTTCAGATTCTGTGTCTCCCTCTCTGTCTGATCCTCTCCCGTTCATGCTCTGTCTCTCTCTGTCTCAAAAATAAATAAATGTTAAAAAATACTTAAAAAAAAAAAAAGGAAAGAAAAGCAGCCAAGGGAAGTTAGTAAAAGTGAACTTAGGACATCAAGGAAAACAGTGATTGTGATAAAGAGGAAGACTTCCAGTGGAAGTGACAACATCAGAAAACTTCACATTAAAGCAACTCAGAGATATTTTAGGACACTAAATGTGCAAACTACCCCCAGAAATCTTGGAAGACATTTCAAACTTAGAGTACAGCAATCCTACAAAGCATACAAAGGTGCTCACTCTCTACCATGTTATACCAAGAGAAATAGCAAGCACTATTCAAAGTACTCCCAATAACTTTTTTATACGGAGTGCCTGGGCAGCTCACTCAGTTAACCATCCAACTCTTGATTTTGGCTCAGGTCATGATCTCACGGTTCCTGGGATTGGGCACAGCATTAGGCTGTGCACTTACAGTATGGAGTTGCTTGGGATCCTCTTTCTCTGCCCCTCCCTCACCCATGCTCTCTTTCTCTCAAAATAAATAAATTTAAAAATAATGATTTTTATATAAACAAGACGCTTTAATTTTCAATGTTTTTTTTTTTAATTTTAGTAAAGTATATATTAGTTTTACTACATTTTTATTTCTCTGCACAGGTACAACCAACAGTAAGAAAGTTTTAATGTTTGACAAAAGTGTTTAGAAGCCACAGGAAAACAATAAATTTCCCCACTGATTATTGGGATTGGTTTGGACAGATTTAGTTTGCATATCAATTTTACTATTATACTCTCTTCAGCAAAGCAAGAAATGCGTATTCTCTGATGCTGTACCATTCATTCATTCATCAAGCTCCAATGTCTGGTCCTATACACTTATTTGTATTATTTAATTTAAATAAATCTCATTGATTGAACATGTTAGCAAACACCAGATATTCAGTAAACTATGGATTAGGTCCCCCATGCAGATCCCTGAAAGACCTGGGACAGTAACTTGTGGTGTTTGCTCAATTTTTGTCTCCATTTACTTCCTGGTAATGAATGGGCACTAAAATGTGCTGGTAGCCACCTACAGCACTAAAGAAATTTTTTTTTCCTTCTCTCTCCTTTCTCTTGACCTTCCAGTTGATCCTTGTTATGATTTTCTCTCTCAAGACTTTCTAATCCTTTTCTTGTACTAAGGCTCATTTGAGGAACAGAATTTTTGAAAAGCAAAAATACAGTTGCGAGGAACAAAAGTCAGGTTCTAGAAATACATAATAAGAATTGAATTTCAAAGTGTCTCCTGTTTCATTAGCTCTTTTCCAAGTAGAGCTTCCAACCTATTCCTCATCCCAACACTTGTGAAAAAATATTTGACATAATCTGGTATTTTGTTTCTAAAATATAGATAAAGATAACTTTCATATACGACCTGCATGTAAAAAGACAACCAATTAAAATGGATGTGTAATTTTTTTCTTTCCCCGTAGGATCAAAGAGAAAAAAAAAAAAGAAATCTATTAGCAGGAGAAGGACATATTTTTACTCTGTCTCTGTCTCCTTGGATAATTTATAGTCACGTAACTTAAAAAATTTTCAAAAGAACTTTGTGTGTGTATACACATAGAGGACTTGTAAAAGCAAAGTAGGATTACATGAAGTTACTGGAACTCAGTTTTATGATAGCACCATTCTATTTGGTATACTTAATAATAATTACTCCTCCAAATACTAATAATATAAATCTGAATTTTAACAATAGTTTCATTAGATATATTGGGACCTTTAGTCAGAATTCGCTTAAATGTTTCTCAATTATTAGTATGCATGTTCAGTATGTAGGAAATTTGTTAAAAAAAAAAAAAAACGCAGAGATTCCAAGTCAGAAGGACTTGGGTAAAGCTGAGGAATCTGCTCTTTTAAAAAAACCTCTTAGATAATTCTGATGCTGATGCATTAAGGAATAAACTAAGAAATAGTGAAGAAAGAGACATATGTGTCACTCTTCTAGTACATTGTGAATCTAAGGCAGTCAAATGAAGGTAGAAATGTAGAGTTTATGGAATTAGATTACTTGACTTCAACACTGACTCCTTCAATTACTAAATGTGTGATCACGGTTAAACCAAAAACTTTCTCTGTGGCTCAGATCCCTCATGTGTAAAACGCTAACTAAAACAAAATCTCTTTCAATGGTTTTTGTGAAGATGATGTCAAATAATCCTTCTAAAGGTTTAGCACAATGCCCCAGTATGTAGGAAATGCTTAAAAGCAACTGATTCATATTGTTGCTGGGTTTTTTTCTTTCTTTTCTCCATAGGTTTAGCAGATCACCATTGTGTTTCCTGATGTTCTAATCCCATGTGAGAATGCATTGTAAGATGTCCCTGTACCATAGTTTAATTTCAAATAATTCTTAATTTCTTCTCTATTTATTCTGTTTGAATTTTAAGAGGCAGAGACCTTAACTACTGCTTCCTTCTAACACCTCCTTCTACATAGACATCCCTGGTTAACTATCATATCAGAAAGTTGTCCTTATCTGATTGCTTATCTGTGCATCTCCTTGTGGCCCTCACTGCTCCCTCTGTTCTACCAAAGGAGTAGCTCTGAAGAGGGGGAAGATTATGGTCTCACTGGAGTCAGGGCTAAAAATGTTATCTTCATTAACCCAAGTCACTGTAGCACTATTAAACGGTTTGATTACTGCAAAAACTATAATTTTATTGGCACACTGTACAGTCAAGTGCAAAGACTCTATATTTCACCTCAGTTGATCCTTTTGGGGCTTAAGTCTTTAAAGTCTCTGAATTTTTAACAAAATAAATAAACACAAAATTCATAGTATACATATCCATAGTATATATACATATATACATGTAATACATTATACATATACATAAAATATACAAATATAAATTTTATATATATACACACACACATATGATATATATCAGATACCAAAGACAAACATCAAAGGCAAAAAAACAGAGGAAGGGGTTTATTTTTTTTTTTTTTTTTTTTAATTTTTTTTTTAATGTTTTTTATTTATTTTTGGGACAGAGAGAGACAGAGCATGAACGGGGGAGGGGCAGAGAGAGAGGGAGACACAGAATAGGAAGCAGGCTCCAGGCTCTGAGCCATCAGCCCAGAGCCCGACGCGGGGCTCGAACCCACGGACCGCGAGATCGTGACCTGGCTGAAGTCGGACGCTCAACCGACTGCGCCACCCAGGCGCCCCAGGAAGGGGTTTAAATAATAATGACCAGTGGTATTTCCCAAATTCAGTAATCAGATATTCCCTTCTTCCTTCCATAATGATAAGTGAATGAGGGGAGGCACAAAGAACAGAAATGTTTCTCTAGTAAACTTCTTCCTCATGGAAATGCAAGGAGATGAGAATTAGCAGGACTAATCAATATTCATCCTGGAATGTACCACAAGTACACTGGTAAGGCCCATCAGTTGTTGAAATACTGACATAAAATGCAAATTTGAATATGAAATTACTGGCTCTTAGCTCATGTCCCCTACAGCAGGTTTATATCTGCTATTTTCTAAACCCCAAAATGATGGATACTTTGCAGTTGATTCAACTTTGCAGTTGAAATTTTGGAGCCGTGCTTGTTACAAAATGGCTGGGTTTTATTATTCTTCCTTACAAATTAATCAATAGCTGACCAATTGGTATATATAATGTATAAAGATATAATAATAGTGTATATAAAGCAATTAGTATTTAATAATATAAATATTACATATACAGAGTCATAATTAATAACTGAATATCTTGACAAAAATACCTGGATTTCCCTACAAGACACTCCACATATAGGACTGAGTCAGTACTTTCACCTGGACCTCTGTCTTTCCCACCAACTCCTAGGATATCTGCAGGCACCAGTAACTAAAGGTTCAACGTATCTGCAACATACATTTGCTACATACTTTGAATATTCCTTCTGGAAATCAGTTTTTTCCCCTAATCAATGCCATGGTAAGTAAAACACTTAACTAGATGCAATAGTTCATTATAGCGGAATGCCACTCTCCAAAGTCCAGAGGCGCGCCAAAAACAAACAAAAAACCCAAAAGCGATGCCTAAGAAAATAACTAATTAGAAATTCATATCCACAGAAGGTATCACCGTCATATTTTCTGCCACCTTAGTCTACTAGACCTTTACCCCTTCTAACTAATCTTTTGCCTAAAGTAGTTACTGGTTAGTCGTAGACAAAAAAAAAAAAAAAAAAAAAGAAAAAAAAAGAAAACCCACTTCTTGCTACTTAAAGATCATGGCTAAGATGAAAAAAAGAAGCATCCTCCTTCACACAGCAGCCTGAAAATAGGTCGTCAGAGAATGAAAAAAGATCTTAGAATGCACTTTCCCTAAGGTATTTATTTGCATATGGTGGCTTGTAATGTTATTAGCATAGTACAGTCCTTCTTCAGCAACACTGGATGACCTCAGATTCTAACACATAAAAAAATCACTTCTAAATGGAAAACTGGTATGTGTGATGTTTGGAAATTCTAGTCACCTGAAAGTTAATGACTGCTATATATTTTTCCCAATGGTACTTACAAATTTCACAAGATTATTGTTTAAGAAGATCGTGCCCTAAGTCTCTTGACACTTACCCTTATGTAATACATACAAATTTAATTCTGCTTTCTTCATACATTTACTTTGAAAATATCAAAAAAAATACAGAGAAGTCCACATCCAGTATTAATATGTTAATGTATTATAGTTCATAGTTTGTATATGTGTGTAACATACATAAAAGAAATCGAACAGTACTAATCATGTTGAAAATTATATTATTTCCCTCTATTCCCAGGGGCACCAGCAATCATGTCTATATTTATTTTCCAAACCACCTTATTATATTTTTATTTATTAGTGTCTACAAATGATGGTAGTATTATTTTGCATGTTTTATTTATATAAATTGCATCATCTTGACATATAATTTCAACTTTATTTTTATCCTCTTATTATGTTGATGTATTTAAACCAAGTTCATTTATTTTAGAAATAGATATATAATATTTTATTTCTTCTTTTCCTACTGAGAAATATTTAGACAGTTTCTCTAATTTCCCTATTACCATCAGTTCTGCAAAAGGCATCTAAATAGTCCTTAGGCATATGTATGATATGTTCTCTAAAGTATATATAGAGTATTACAAGTTCTGTCTCACAGGCTATGTACCTTTTTAACCTTACATTATTTATTTTCCTATTTATTCTCTAAATTGCTTTCCATTAGCAGAATATGAGCACTACATTTTGACACATGGCAAATAAAACTTAATGTTTTCAGATTCTTACATTTTTTTCCAAATTTAGGAATGTGAAATTTTATCTCATTTTTTAAATTTCATTTTTCTGTTTACTAGTGAAGTTGAACATCTTTTCATATATATTGTATTTTTTTATTTTTTTAAAAATTCTTTTAATGTTTATTTTTGAGAGAGAGAGAGACAGACAGAGACAGAGCACAAGAAGGGGAGGAGCAGAGAGAGAGGGAGACACAGAATCTGAAACAGGCTCCAGGCTCTGAGCTGTCAGCACAGAGCCCAATGCGGGGCTTGAACTCACAAACTGTGAGATCATGAACTAAGCCGAAGCCAGACGCTCAATTGACTGAGCCACTGAGGTGCCCCTATATATTGTATTTTTCAAGTGCAGGGTATATAATCTAATGAAATGTTTCTGCTGCTGTAGTTATTTTTTAAAAGCAGTCTAATTGGTATTAAGTACTCTAGGAAGAGATTTTATTTTAAGTAATATAAACAAAAAAAATAAGAAGGTGAGATATTTCTGGATGTGTAACTTGACTGTTCTAAGTCACAGACTACGGAATTTCTCTCCACATATACGTAACCCATATGTTGGGTTTTTCCCTCACACAAAGATTACATTTTGAATTAATTATAATGTAGATTTTTCTGACTGTGTCCATTAATTCAGTTAACCCAATTAATTCATTAACCTAATTAAAGCCAATAAATATTTTGCCTACTCCCCAAAATGAATATAACAGATGTGCTTTATTATTTTTTCAAATTACTGATACATCACTTTATGCCCAAGATTGAAATTTCAATTAACTTACAATTATCCACTTAGCAATCAGGCACACAATTCTTTCAAGTCACCCTTAAATTAAGTTGAAAGAAATAAATACTTAAGTTGGGAATGAGAACCAAAAAAGAGATCACCTTTGTCCAGGGTCTATGATTACTAATAATCCCAGATCATCTTAATACAGTGTCTGGGATGGAGATGAGCAGAAGACTGTTCTATTTTGGGTTTACCCTTACCTATGGGGGTTTTAGTACTTTAACATCTCAGCTCAAACAAAGGACAGGAGCTGGGGATGGGGACAGAGGAAGGCACTACAGGGTAGTACCTTAATGGTAGAATCTGGAATTCCATTTGCATCCCCCCACCAGGTAGCTCCTTCTGAAGGTAGAAGATGCTCTTAATGGAAAACTGGCCATAAATGTGAGGTTTCGTTCTATTTCTTTACTCTCCTAGATCTTGGTCCCATACTTCATCATTGCCATTTTAGTGCTACAAGGCCTTCAAGTAATTGCATTTACATTTTTCCTGTCCCTTCTAGTCATTCTCAGTTACAGAGCTGGACCAAATTACCCAGACTTGCATCACTAGAAGTCCTTGGGAATACCGGTGTTTATTTGTAAATATGTAGATCTTCCTTCATGGATTTTTTTTTTCTTTACCCCTGCTAAATTCTATCAAAATCAAAATCCATCTTCAAAACTCTAGGTCAAACTTATTACTGATTAGTAGGAAAACAATGGAGATTTTAAATGAATATGTAAAATAATCTCTTTTGTTATGTATTTTCAAATATGGATGCCATGAAATTCTCCCCTCCCTGTTAGCACATACTATGTCTTACACTGAGAGATGAAGCCTAATTATCTACCCTTTAAATCTGCGCTGGTTTTAGTTACATACTCAAACAAAAAAAATATGCAGCAAATATGACTCCTGGGACTTTTAATTCTGGGTCATAAAACTCCTTGAAGTTTCTGCCCAAATCTTTTAAAATATGAGCTCTTGACACTCCCTACAATCAAGTACTATGAAAAAAACTGAGAAGAAAAACCTTGAGAGAGGGTGCTGGGGGCCCAGGAAAGGATTTCTAGATAAGATGACCTTTTAAATGTTTATTTTTGAGAAAGAGAGAGAGAGAGACAGAGAGAGACAGAGCGTGAGCTGGGGAAGGGCGGAAAAAGAGAGAGACACAGAATCCAAAACAGGCTCCAGGCTCTGAACTGTCAGCACAGAGCCTGACATGGGACTCTAACTCACCAACCATGACATGATGACCTGGGCCGAAGTCAGACACTTAACCCACTGAGCCACCCAGGCACCCCGTAGTTGAAATGACATTTTAAATGAAACTTAAAAGCATTGGGACGCCTGGGTGGCTCAGTTATTTGAGCCTCTGACTTCAGCTCAGGTCATGATCTCACGGTTCATGGGTTTGAGCCCCACATCGCGCTCTGTGCTGACAGGCCAGACCCTGGAGCCTGCTTTGGATTCTGTGTCTTCCTCTCTCTCTGCCCCTCCCCTGCTGACACTCTGTCTCTCTCTCTCTTGCTCTCTCTCTCAAAAATAAATAAACTTAAAAAAAAACGCAGAAAAAGAGGGGCACCTGGGTGGCTCAGTTGGTGAAGTGTCCAACTCTTGATTTCAGGTCAGGTCACCATCTTATGGTTCATGAGATGGAGCCCCGCATCAGGTTCCGCACTGACAATGTGGAGCCTGCTTGGAATTCCCTCTCCTCCTCTGCCCCTCCCCTGCTCATTCACACTGTCTCTCTCTCTCTTTCTCAAAATAAATAAATATTGTTTCAAAGCAGGGAAAGGATCATTCAAACAAAAGAAAAGCTATTAATGACAGAAGAGACAACACTATCAAGGGACCTACAAGCATTAAAATTTTACTGCATTCAAATTATTAGTAGACAATGGTTAGAACAAAGACTGAAGAGAAAGACTGAAGAGAAAGAGAAGACTGTCATATCATGCAGGGCCCTGGATAAACCAGTTTAAAGAGTCCAGACTTGGTCATGTAGAAGACAGGAAGACATTGAAGGCCTTTAATATGAGACGTAACTTGATGAAATTAGTCTTTAAATCAACCATCTCAGGTCCTGTGTGGATAATAAATTTTAGGTTGAAAGTAGAAGTAAAGAAATACTGATGATAAGGAAAGGGAAGGAAACCACTATAATAATTTAGAAGATAGAAAATGAGGTCCTGACTTAGGTATGAATCAATAAGTGGTATAAATGTACAGATATTATGGAGGAAAATATGGAGAAAAAATTAACAGAATTTTTGAAGTACTGAGTGCTTGTTGCTTTGCAACATAGAGAAAATTGTGCTACAAGCTAATACGATTCAGGAAAAATACCGATTTGAAATATTGAGTTTGAGGTGCCCAGAAGAAATCAAGTTAGTGACATCTAGCAAAGCTTGGGCATATAAATATTATGCATGAAGGAATTAGGGTCAGAAATTCACTCATTCATTCATTCATTAAATCATTATTGATTAAGTGAGTATCAGGTGCCAGGCAGTACTCTAGATGATTAGATTAGAACAGAATATCAAAGACCTTTTATTAAATATATTATAATAAAAGAGACAGTAAATAATCTACCTAATAAAAAATAACAAATAGAGAATGATTGTGGTGTTATTTTAGGTAGGGTAGTTAGGAGAGACAGAGGATCTGGATGAAAATGGCTTGACAGAAACCAAGAGAGAAAAGTCACCTCAAGAGAGAATAGAAGAGGGCAAACAAAGTGTGGCAGTACTTTTGTAGATCAAATACATTAGAAAAAGAATCAAAGACTATTTCATTTATCTAATAAAGGTGAAAATTTTCTCAAAGGTTTCTATAACCTATTGGATAGTTCTTTGCATTTCTCTAAAAGACCTAAGTCCATCAATGTTAAATAATAGGTTAAAGTCACAATAGGTAACGGCATTTCTTTTAACAAAATGAAGCATCTCTGGAATGCTTACGTAGTATAACATATATGGAAGCAGCACACCATACAAGCATATCATACAAAAGAAAACTAATATACAAAAAAGCCAACAATATAACCTATTATATAATTAGAACTTACTTTTGAAATATTGGGTGTAAATATTTAAAATGTTACATTTTTGTTCTAGGTGTTATATATGTACACAATTTCATATAAGCTTATTTTTACACATGCTTCTATAGACAGCACTGGTTAAAATTTCTGTAGTGATTTATAAATTTCAAAGGAATTTTTTACCCATTTTAGGCATAGACGGCTGACTTTAATTAGATACATAAATATCAAATATCTTCTAATGCATGCAGCAAAAGATGCAAAGTTTCTACATCTATGCTATGCCTATTTTATCATTTTGTTCTAAGTTTCGGTTACCAGTTTAAGTTATAGTAACCAACATGAAGTGACTGTGAAGACAAAAGTAGACATACCATTTCCTTTCCATTACAGAACTCTTTTGAATAGCTAATGTAGACACAAGATGTGAAGAGCTTCATGGACTTTGATTTTTCAGGAAGAAATGCTGTGTAAATTGCTATGTGTAGATAAGATATGATATGACCTACAATGTCATCAAATCGATTTTATGAAAATATATTGTAAGGGGGTTTTACTATAAAACACGTGATGAAAAACAATAGTCAGAATTCTTTTGGAAAACTCATTTTAGTTTGTTTTAAAGAGAGAGAGAAGTGCTAGAGTATTGGTGCGTTTGTGCTGGGCATTAGACACAGCTTTTGCTTTTCATTGGCATGTTTAATAAAGTTTTTGTTTTGTTACCAAATTTGATTGTTCTCTTCAAATGGCTAAGCTTTTCTTATAGCAAAGTGTGTTGAAAGTATGCTAAGATCATCTGTTTTCATTTGTAACATAATTACCTTTCATTTCTTACTTTGTTACCATCTTCTCTCCTATTTTTTTTCTGACAAAATGTCATAGAATTTGTTTTAACTCCTTGTTATAAATGATCTTCCAGTGCCATGAAATATAGAAAAATTGAGACCTAAAGGGTAAAAAATGTGCCCATTTAAGAGTTTTGGTCCAATTGTTATTAACAGCGTGAACCATGTATGAGATCAAAACAATTTTTATCTTTCGTAAAAAAAATCATCATCAAAAGAATAGATGTTGATCTTATGTTTATGATGATTATGAATTCTTATTACTTTTTTATGTGTCTGTTAAACACAGCCCCTCATATTCAAATAAGCATGCTGCACTGTGTGTGAGAGGTGGAGGTGGACAAGATGGTAGAAGACATTCTGAAAAGAGAGAGGAGTATACATAAAAGTAAATAATTATGTTGTATTTAGTATAGGTAATACAAATGCACTAATATAGCCACACATCCACTGTACCTCTGCAAATTCATTTTCAAATTGTGCAATGATCTGAAATGTTTAGAAATGGATACAGAATAAAATTTCCAGCAATTTTTATGTATGAATCATTGAAAAATATAATCTATGCTGATTTATCCCAGATGGATGGATGGATAGATAGAAGATACACATTAGGTTAAGAAACAAGTTTAAAAAGAGAAAAAAAAAAAGAACCCAAATATGTTCTAGAAAGTTATCCCAAAGGGTGTCAGATGTAACTCTACAGTTTTATCTATTCACCTCAAAAGGAAATTTCTGTTTTCTGTTTCTGGTAGGAAATAATGGGAATTTCCAACTGTGATTATGATTGCTAGGGTGGGTTATCGTTAAACTAATAGCCCTCAATAATTCTACCTTCTTTCTCTTATTCTTCAATCCCTTTTATATGCATGATCTATCTATTCAAAAGGAGTTTTCAAATTTACATTTCTTCTTGTTATTTATATTTCATAAGGGCAAAAGAAACCTCAAGTAATGACATACACGTGTATCCATATTCATAATATCAGGATAAAAATAGAGGCAATACATGACATAAATCCTTAGGGACTATAACTTTCCAAGACATTTGAATCCTAATTTAGATTTATTGTATTAAAATATGAAGACTTTTCAGTAAAAGATTGATAGAGATTTTGTACACAGTATGTATCCAATATGTCAAACGATTTATCTTATTTTTTTTTATTAAGGAAGCAATGGCCATATCAGTTCACATATTTTAATCCTTAGGAAATAACATTTCTAGAAAAATCAACAAAAGACATAACTCAAGGAGGTATAACTGTATGAGAAGGAGATTTCAAGGTGGTTGCCAACCCCTCCCCACTTTTCATCTTATGGCAAACACTTTTTTCTGGTTTCAAACAAAAGAAGCTGCTTAAGTATAGTTAAACAACAGGAAGTGTATGAGAGAGTGTTATTTACCCTTTCTTGCTCTTGTGAGGCAGTTGTTCTGCCCTGTTTCTTGAGCTCAGGGAAACAGAAGTATTTAGAAGCTTAGAAATAATCACTTTCCCCATCCCACTGTCCATCCATCACTGAATTCTTCCTCGGGCATAAACACACGCCAGATTGACAGGGAAATTATATTTCTGGGTATGGCTGTGTGTGAGGAGAAGAGATTTCAGCTGTGTCTTGGAAGCAGAGGTCACTAATGGAATATCCCATGTATGATAAAAAAGAAAGCTTCTTTATTTATGCACAATATCTTTAGATGACCAAAAGTCCTAGACAGAAAAATACTCATTAATACCTAACTAGATTACTTCAATAGGCTATTTATAAATGACGGTGTAAATATGCATATATAATAGCCACAGGCTGGGTGCCTTGAACAGAAAATTCACATTGATAGTCTGCACTGCAAACTTTGTTTAAAGCGCTAAATACGCTATCAAGTCCTCTGACAATGACAGCAGAAGGTTCCAGACACTATTTGTTTCATAATCCTATCTAGCTGACTCTTTACTTCTTTGCAGCTCAAGTTGCCACCAAATGCTGAACTGGAGCGCGAGAGTCAATCCTTGTTTGGTTAATAAATTCCCAGCAACATATACCCCCAAGCCCCCAGGAGCTGTAGTGATGTCATATCCGTTGCCCAGGTCTCCACACCTCTCTCAGCAGTTACTCCCTTTATCTTTTTCTTGGATCAAAACTTTTGAGGTGGGCTGGCTAGACAGCAGCAGGAGAGAGGGTAAACTAGGGCGCGGGTTGGAGGAGCTTCAGCACCTCGGTCAGCGCCCACTGCAGCCCAACCCACCCTCTTGAGCTCGCGCGCGGACTCCCAGCTCTGAGAATGCCTGCGGAATGATCGCCCCCCAGGGCGGCTGCCGCTGCTGCCGCTACTGCTACCGAAGCTACTGCTACCTCTGCTGCTGCTCTTGCTCCTGCTCCTGCCACCGCCTCTGTCTCTACTCTGCTCTGACTGGCAGGCAGAAAGTGCAACTGACGAGGGAAAGGTCTCCGCAGTGAGAGTGGAGTGGCTACATAAAAGAGTAAAGAGAGGGCAAAAACCCAGATCAGAATGCAGGCGACGTCTAACCTACTCAATCTCCTGCTGCTGTCTTTGCTTGCTGGATTAGATCCTTCCAAGGTATGGGCAATATTTAACTTGTTTGAAATAAATGTGCCATATGTAACAAACCGACCAAAAATGCAAATAAATATGCCAAAGGCGGGGGGGGGGGGGCAAGAGAGAGTCGAAAGACAGCTCTTCCAGCTATCTTGTGCCTGGTTTATCCCTACTGCTTGTAAGATAACAAGGTGAACTACCAGAGGAATAGCTCCTCAAGGTAGAGTCCAGGCAAGGGGGGGGGGGGGGGGGGAGGACCAGGCGCGGAATATAATGTGTAGGGGCAGAGGGCTATGCGGTTCTCGGGGGAATTTAGCTTATTCCGTATCCCAGTGCTTAATGTTCTCTTCTGAAGTCGGACGGGCAATGCAAATGAGTTAGCAGTTGAAACAATGCAATTTGTAAACATGTACTAGGAGATGGTGCACTGTTTCTTTGTTGAAAGCAGAAAAGCGTTTTCCAGCTGATCCTGGTCAATAATACTCCCATCGCAGACGTGCTGCGGTTTGTGTCCAAAACATTTAGGATGCTGCTTGTAACACACACGGCAGAGCAGCAGAGCTACACTCTGCCATGGCTGAGACGCGTTCGTGAAAGGGGCTTGTGTTTATTTGCTTCTTTCTTTTTATTAAGAAAATTACGAAGCATTGAGGAAGTTCTGATTACCAGTGTTAAGAAACAGGAAGTGAGAACCCTACCAAACTAGGGAGGGCAGTAGGAAGGATGAGTTGTCTCACAGATCTTGAACTCCGAAAATTATCCAGTAACTGGTAATTAAAGTGAACGCTAAGCTCTTTTGATAAAAAGGTAGAAAAAAATAGAAATATTTTCAGCTGTGTAAGAGAAATGTCTTGACGATAAAGTGAGATAATTTGAGAGCTCAAGCATTCTAAGAAAATCACAATTATCTGGAATAAGAGATAAGGCATCTGGCAAAAAGAGTAAGAGATACAATTTTTTAAATCATTTTTCTTATTTAGCCTGTCAAGAGCACTTTGACTAAACAGAAAAAGTGATACCATGTTACAAAACCATTGAAAGCTGCATTTTGGAATATTGCAAAGTTATTTTTAAAGCTTTACATTATCTGTGCAGTGTAATGAAGTTTCTTTTCATATTTGGATACATACAACTAAGATGTAACCAAGCACGATCTAATACTGTGGTTGACAGAATATTTCTAGGCCTAATATAGTATATAGTGAGAACTTAGAATCATATCATACACACTTGTAGTTATTTCTGTGCACTTTTCATATTTAGAGAGATCTGATGAGAATTTTATTTTAAGCTATGGTTGTGCTGATATTGTCACTGTGACATCTTCACACAGTGTTTGAATGCCATCTTAATGATCGTAATAGAGTATTTTACATACTAAGGGGTAGCTTAAAAGCATGTTACATCCAGGTAAAATGGGATGATTTTATTTATTTATTTATTTATTTATTTATTTATTTATTGCCTCTGGATGTATAGTGACTCATTCTACCACTCTCATTCTATTATGTTGGTTACCACTTTTGAACATATTCTGTTGTATATCTCTTTTGGAATATTTTTGGTAAAACATTTTTAAAAAGCAGAGCCAATTCCTGAGTTACTGCAGAAGAAAATCACGTAAAGTGAATTTGTCATTCTTTAAAATGAATTCAGAAATGTAGAGCTATACTAACAACTACATGTGTGATTTGTCTGATATCTTTAGTGCATAAATATCTTCAATTCTTGAACCCCATCTTACCCAAATTCAATATATAAAAACAATAAAGAGCTATCAAATACAGAGATCAAGTCCCCAAATAAATGACCTATTTTAGTCAATATGATCTTTTCTGGTATTGACAAGTTTATTTGTGTGTATTCAACAGTATAAAACTTTTGCTTTAGACTTAACTGGGGCTATTTGGTACAAGTGAGCTGAGAAATGCAGGGAAAGAAAGGTATACATTAACTTTTCAAATTGTCCTTTTCAGATTCTAGATACTACAATAAAGTGTGCAAAGAACAGATGATACTTCGTTCTACACCACATATGACATTATACAAAATATTAAAAGATTCATAGCAAGTGATTTTAAGGTCTAAATTGCTTTTGGACTAGTAGACAAAATTTGCTTTAAAAAAGTGAATAAAAGCTACTTTTGTATGTTTTAGCAAACTGTTGTTGGTCACCAAACTATAGCATCCCTCCCAACCAAATCACAAATGGTACCACTGAATTCTCAAAATAATTGTCAATTAGATTATGAACCAGGAATTTTCACAAATTTTGTTTATTGCATTTTGTTTATTAACTCTTATTACTTAAGGGTTTAGATAATAAAATTATCATTCATAATATAAATTATGTATGGTGCAATTGAAATAAAACCCAATAATATAGAAGCATATAAGATCACAGTTTTTGGACAATAAGCAATAATTAAGCGGTGACATTTAAATATACACAAATTCAAAACAGCTGTTTTTAACATACTAATTTGCTAGAACTGATATACTTCACAATCACATTTTTAAATAAATGCATTCACGTATTCCTCTGTATTACTACACTTTATAGTAAACATCTGTATAATTACCCAGTATGCACAGAAATTGGCAAAATAAGAGAGCTCTTAAAATTGAATACATTTTTTCAGGCACAGGATTGCCACATATACCAAATATTAGAAATGTAAATCTTAGTGATCCTTGTATATTAATTTATCTAAAAACAAAAAGGCTTTCTACCAACAGTGCCAATTCCATTTCATGGAAGACTATATAACATTTAGGTTTATGATCATTTTTCCTGAGATTGAAACTTCCAGACCTTATATGGCATTTTATAAGGTGCTTAAGTATCGCCATCTTATGGCAAGATAAGTTACTTGAAAGTCAATTTTATTTTTAAATTAAAAAAAAAAGCCCAAACTTCCATATTCATAGAATGGATTAACTTTCAGTATGTACTTCCTTTTCTCTCATTTAATATATCATAATTGGCAAATTTAGTATTTTCTTTCAGCAGAGGAAGTCATTTTACCACTAATTAATTATTTGTATTTTTACATAGATTACCAATTTTCCTCTCAGGAAAATTATGAGAACTATGTTTTCTTAATTAAAATCTTATTAACAAGTTTCTAGTTCCATCTAGAAAAAACTCAGAGGTATATTACTTTGCCTATTTTAAGAGAAATTAATTTTATTTGTAATGGAGTGCCTGAACTATAGGCAATGTGCCAAACCATCATTCATTTAATAAGTAAATTGAAAATAAGAGTGAAAGCTTGTAGGAATTCAATTACTGCTTAGTTTTATAGAGAAAGGACTATTTCAGTACAGGAAATTCCTGAGAATGGCTGCTAGATGGCATCTCTGTGCTTTTAAACTAAACACATGAGTTCAGTAATGACCTTGATAGTAGGAGAGTGAACCTCTTTTTCTTTTTACAAGAAGATTTTTAGCAGACCATGATTTGAACACTGTAACAAAATAGTTATTCCTGTGAATCAGAACCATGAATTTCTCTGCTCTGCAATGATGCACCAGGAAGAAAGGAAGGTATAAATGTGGCCGTGCAGGTTTTAAACAGAACATTTTTTACCAAAGTCAGATACTTGGGGAACAGTTAAAAAGAGGTGAAATGGGCATAGGCACACATTGCAGCGACTGTTGAACTTTAAAGCAGTCATACTTGTATGATAAATATACTGGCAAACGTCCTGGCACACTTAGATTGAGAAAACATTCACTATCTTCTTACGTAGAAATACATGAAAGAACTTATCACCATGGTGCTTGCTCACACTACAGACATAAAATGTAACAATGATTCAGCAATAATCTTCAGCACCAAACTGTTCTTTCTGTCCAAGACAAGCCAGCCAATTAGAACTCTTGCATTAAATAATACGGTTGCTTTAAAGCCACATAAAGATGATGAATACTAAGATAATTTCAATAATTAAATTTGTAATACTTCATAATTTAATACACCATGGATAAGTGTCTTTGCATTTTGGTACTGCTAAAGAAAATCATCAAAGACCTACATTGGCTAGAGGTGGTTTTGTACATAAATCTAGTGACAGTTCTTGTTCTTTGAACTTTCAAATGATGTTAATAAAAAGCAAAAACAAGAGAAATAAGCTGAGATAAATCTGCTGTAAAATCCAACTTAAAAATCTGTCTTCTCCTGTAGTTCCTGTATACCAGACACAGTCTCTATACAAGAGGACCCACTCAAGTTAGCACAGACATTATGGATCAATGGCATTTGGCAAAAACCTGTCATTACACACGGGTAAACCCTGATAAAGTTTTGGCATCCTCAACCCAATTACACTTTTATTTTAAAGAAAGTAAATATTCTTTCTCATTCTCTTGGCAATTTGAAAAGGTTACAGTGGTACTGTTTCCTTTTTCTTTTAAAATTCTATCCCACGTAATTTTGCAATTACGCTCTTAAAAAAAAAATATATATATGTATATATATATATATATAAATGTGTGTGTGTATATATATGTGTGTATATGTGTGTGTGTGTGTGTGTGTGTGTGTGTGTGTATATATATGAATGATGTTGAGGGAGCTGTGATCTTAGTGCCCTCACTTGTAAAATGTGAAGCCTACATGTTCTGAAAACTTCTTTGTTAAATTCTAGAATAACTCTATGCTACGCTTTTGGCATGTTTGTGTCTCCATTTCATATATTGAAACCTAATACCCAAGGTGATGATGTTAAGATTTGCAGCTTTTGGGAAGTAATTAGGTCCTGAAGATGGAGTCTTCATAAATGAGATTTATGATATAGGAGGTCCCAGAGAGAGAGCTCTTTCTTTCCACCATGTGAGGATACAAAAAGATGTCTGCATCCTGGAAGAGGGCCCCCACCTGACCATTCTGTCACCCAGATCTTAAACTTCCAGCCTCCAGGGCTGAGAGAAATAAATATGTTTATAAGCTACTCAGTGGAGTACTTTTTGTTATAGCGGCTCAAACAGAATGCAGTATGTTATTTAATAATATTTGATCATTAAAAATTGGCAAATTGTTTTGCAGGTTATAGCTTCTAAGATCATAAACTTTGTGAGATCTAGGGACCAGCCTGCCTAGATAATATCATGAAGTTTTCATCTTCTGGGTTTGGCATTCAAAGCCTTCAGTTTTCTGCTTCTTCTGCACCGTCCTCTCCTTCCCTCCTGTCCCACATTCACCATCCCAGCAAAGTGGGCTCACCTGTCAAGATTGCTAGTGTCTTTGAAAGCCAACATGTTTCCTGCTTCATCTCTTTTATTTAATGAAGAATTCTCTAGTGAAAAGCAAAGTAAAAACTTATTCTCATATGAAAGGAATTACTCATATAGGGAGGTATTTGGGAAGACTACTTAGAAAGTTCCTGCATATTCATTGCTGACTTTTCCCAAGCAGGAACATCCTTGAGGATTTTAGGCTGGCAATTATTAGAAATATCTTGATTTTTGTACTGATAATATATATAAAGAAAAAAATGAGATTGGATAAAGCTAAGACTTGGCATTTGATTTACTAAGGTATTAGTCACATTTTACCTTAAAACAATTGGCATCAAGAAACAGGCAGGCAAACCATAGGAGACTCTTAACTATAGAGAACAAACTGAGGGTTGCTAGATGGGAGGTTGGTGGGAGATGAGCTAAATGAGTGAAGGGCATTAAGGAGGGTACTTGTTGGGATGAGCACTGGGTGTTGTATATATGTGATGAATCACTGGATTCTACTTCTGAAACCAATACTACACTGTATGTTAACTAACTTCAATTTAAATAAATTAAAAAAAAAAACATTTGGCATCAGTGAGAGTAATAGAGGAGATACAAAACCAGACAGTTGTCTTTGCAGGTTAGTTGACAGGACAGTGAGTTTGGGGGATCATCTGCACATTTGTGTCAGTATGTTTGTGTGCATATATGTGAACAGATTATTTCACAGTAGAATTAAAATATTAAAGTAATATCAAAAGCTATTTAAACATTCACTACCTAGATCCCAGGCTTAAATCTACAAAATGATCTTGAAATTACTCATCCATTTACTCAGTCTATACCACTTACCAATTAAAAACTTTGAAGGAGATTTCCTATGAAACTAATATTTTCATGGTAATTTTCCAGTATAATTTTTTAAGTTGTATACCCAATTAATTCAATATAAAAGGGCAAGCTGGACATGAAATCTTAAGAACTGATTTTAAAGCCTAACTGTGCAACATTTCAGTGAGACACTTACCTTCTCTTAAGCTCAGTTTTCTCAAGTGCAGAAAAGATGGAATTGCAATAGAATTTATACCATTATTAATTATATATATATAATTATATATATATCATTTATATATATAATTATTTATATAGATAAAACTGTAAGTTTCTAAATAAATATTTCATAAAACCAGTCAACCTATAACCAGATCTAAAGACTTTTGTACCATATACTAAGATTGTAATAGAAAAGGACCTCTCCTGGTCCTTCTTTCTTGCTATTCCTTCTCAGCTTTCAGAAAAGTGAATGCCATGTTTTTATATGATCAGAAGAATTTCTCACAACCAGCCCATAATTTTGGTCAAAGCTCCAATTTCAACATATCACCTTAAAAATTTACATCATACTTCTATCCCAAAGGGTGCCTCTTATAAATTTATTAGAAAAAAAATATAAGACATGGAGAGTGGTTCCATAATATCGGAGCCAAACGACATCCAGAAAAGAGCTTTTAAACTAATCGTGGAGAGTGGATCACAGAGAGGATGACTATTTTTAAACAAAGATCAGCTGATAAACCTGCTTTCTTTGACCAGCATAAAAAGTGTAGGGTTCTTGTGACTTTGCAAAGTATACCAATGATAAAGTAGTTTAAACCTTCTCGGTGATTTGAAAATATTAAAGAAAGAAGGTTTAGAAAGAGACGTTACCAAGTCACTCAGTCTAAAAATGTTCAGGGCAGAAAGTCATTGTTTTAGTCCTTTCATGCTACACTAACAAAAGATCACAGACTGGGGAGTTTATTAACAACAGCAATTAGGGAAGTCCAAGACCTAGCTACCAGCATGGTGAAGTTTTGGCAAAGGTCATTTTCCTGGTTCATAGCTGGTGCCTTTTCTTTTTTTTTAAAATTTTTTTTTTTCAACGTTTATTTATTTTTGGGACAGAGAGAGACAGAGCATGAACGGGGGAGGGACAGAGAGAGGGAGACGCAGAATGGGAAACAGGCTCCAGGCTCCGAGCCATCAGCCCAGAGCCTGACGCGGGGCTCGAACTCACGGACCGTGAGATCGTGACCTGGCTGAAGTCGGACGCTTAACCGACTGCGCCACCCAGGCGCCCCAGCTGGTGCCTTTTCACTGTCCCCTCAGTGAATCTCTTTTATGAGGGCACTAATCTCATTCATGAAGGCTCCCCCTTGATGACCTGTTCACCTGCCAAAGGTCCTACCTCAATACGATCGCACCAGACATTAGGATATCAACAATTTGGGTAGGAAGTACACAAACATTCAGACCATAGCAATCATGGAGAAATGCCAACTTTTATGAACACAATTTCTCTGCTCTTTTCTCTTGGATGGTTTTCTCGGTCCCTATGTTTATACTTAGTTTCCTGCTCTTCTTAATAGAGACTTTTACCAAGTGCTTGAGAAGACCTGACCCTTAATTAGCCCCTTAACAATACTTCCTCCAATGTTATGCATCCAAATCAAGTCCACATGAGTAACTCATGAACTGATACTTTCTTTTCTCAGTTCAATTCATGTAGATAATATAAAGGGTAAAACTAGATAAGGATGACTATTTATATTTAGGATAGACCCTAATCATGAAAAACTAATATTTAAGAAATGCATTGTTTCAAAAACATTTGCATACCATTCTATAGTGAGATTTAACTTATTTCTGTTATTACTATGAGAGGTTGCAAACCTTTTTGAGGAGAGAGGATTCCAAAATACAGGAACAACATAAAACCATGTCTATCAAGAGTGCCACTAATTTGAATGGTGCTAATAAAAATACTCAAAAGTATTGTTGGAACAAAAAAAAGAATTTTCCAAGGACTTTATCCTTTATGCTTTAAAAACAAGGTGTTATAAAGCATATATCACAAAGCTATGCCTTCTGTCATTCTTATAACAAGCTCTCGGAAGAATAAAAATAAGTTCAGAAAGAGGATCACAGATGCTGTTGAGTTCCTGCTTTTGCCTCTCCTTGGAAAGCTCTTTCCCTCTTATCCATATGTCAAAATTTTACCTATATTTTAAGATGCAACTCAAATGTCACGTCTTCCATAAATTCTTCTCTGACACGCCTCATCCCCCAGGAAGAGGTAATCCTGATAAACTAAGACCTCCTATAACACAAGAATCATGTTTTATTCACCTTTGCATCTATAGCCACTCCCACTGTGTCTGACACATAATAGGTGTTCAATGAAAACAGAATGAGCTGGATTTCTTTTCCCCCAAAATTTGTAGAACACTCTACCTAATCACTCTTATTACACTTTCCACCTTCTTTCCCCCCCACCCCAACTGGGTATTTATTGTATTGTGTCTCCCCTACTAAATTATAATATAACTGAGAGAAGGCTGTGTTTTGGTCATTACCTTGTCCTTTCTTATCTAGCAACTAGCACAGTGCCTCTTCAGGTGAAATATAAATATATGAAGAAAATAAGAAGTCAAGGAACACCAAAAAACTTAAAATCCTGGGTTAAATAAGCCATGAACATAATATATGTTTAGGATCCATGCTCTCATCAGAAAAGATATTAGGGGCAGGGAAGAAACATAAATTTTAAGAATCTTGTTTTCAAAGGTTCAGAACTCATATCAAGTTATTTACCTTGAACAATACTGCAAGATTATGTCTTTTAAAATTTCTGATTAGTTTCTTGTCCTATCTCACCATCCTCAGTGCTATTTTTGACTTTTGGTAGCTCTTGGGAATGCTACAACCTTAACACTCTTGTGAATTACCTGATGTGTTTCCTAACACTTGGTGGTAATGTTAGCATTTCTTCTTATTCCTTGATATATATATATATATATATATATATATATATATATATATATAGGCATCCATTTTATTGGTATAGGCTTATAAGTTGGAAGAGCATATTAATGTGTACTTATTGTTTTGACCATCTTTATTTTATGTAATGTCTTAGCCTTATCTGATAAGTTAGTATATTATTGGTATTTCTCCATCTCTTTTTAGGGACTCCATTATTTTTTTAAGAATCAAAAATATTCCCTTAAAATTATTCTCTTCCTATACATTCTTATCATAGTACCATATAAAGAAAAGGAATATTGGCTCTATATTTGTACTATATTACTAAATAAGCACAATACCATGATACAGAATTATATTAAATGATTCAGAGCAAATACAGAGTGGAATTAGAATCATCTGAATTGTAACTTCTGAAAAGTATCAGATATTCGATATTTTCATAATTAACTTTGTAGGTTAAAAGGCTTTGAAAATAAATGTCAATAATAAAATTGTTCTAACAGCACAAACAGCTATCTAGATAACCCCAAAGGGAGGGCATAAATTGAATAGATGATCCTTTTTATTTTTCCAACTAAGTTGAAGGTGATTAAGAAGCATTATCCCATGATGATTTAAATAGCATTACCAGAGGGACCAATTCCAGATGGCAGGATTTCTTCAAATAGAGAATCAGTATTGGAAATGTTGATTCACTGGCACCAAAATGTCACTGGTGAAATATTAACTTACAAAAGACACCACCACTTCTGGGAATGATCTATGTCTATGGCTACCTAGGGAATTATTTATCTGGAATTAGTACCAATGGTAAGTATTTTTACATCTACATATGTTTTGTGGCATGAAGACTAAATCTTAGTGCCTATCACTGTAGTAATAGACAAACAGATATTTTCTGACTTGGGACCCACTGAAGACTTCTGATTATATTTACCATTTATTATTTACATTGTGCTACAGCTATCTTCTACTTTTTACAACAAGCTGAATGCTAGACAAATCCAGAGAATAAAATGACTAGTTTGATTGCCATATATACCTTAAAGCACTCTAGGGATAAGCAGGTGGAAATATACAGAGACTTATGAAGTTCATGCCAAAAAAAAAAGTAGCTATTGTAATATGACTCAAAACTGGGCATAAGATATGTGAGAGTAAGGAATCAAGTGGACGGAATCAATCAATAATTTACTCATGGTGCCGTATTAGTTCTGACAGGAATGACTTTCCTGTCAGTCAAAGCAATAAAAGACTCCAACCCTAAATATTTGTCCTAAATAAAACGGGGTAAAACTCCAAGAAGTGATAAAATCATAAATGAGCTTATATGTAGCATAGAGGTGAATGCATTCATATATAGCTAAAAGAAAAAGAATTGAGAGGAGATAAGTATCTGTTTACACATTGGGGATAGATTGAGGCTGTTACAGATGATGCATTCATTTGCCAACATGTACTTAAGTATTTCAAGTGGTTTACTGCTCCCCCCCACATATACACAGAATGATTGCATTCATTAATCTGAGAACTGGTTATCATTTTATTGCTGTTGGCATTCACTTTTAGAACAAAATCTCTAATTTAGTTAAACTAATCTTTAATATCTGTTAGTAAGAAGAAACAGAAGCAAGCAAAGGCAATGAAAACATCATTAATTTCCTTTTTCTTTCTAGCATCTTAACTTTGCAAATAGAGACACAATAGAAATGTGATTATATTTTGTCCATTTGTAGTCATTTCTTTTGGAAAAGATACCTCTCAAGGGACTCAACCTAATTAATATTAACTTAACATATAAAATGAAAATAAAGGAAAAGAGAAACCATACCGAATCAAAACAAATTACATAATGATTAGGAAATTAGAAAGTCCATGGTGTTACAGACAGAGTACTAAATTAGGAATTTAAAAATCCGGGGCCTAGTATCAGTTTTGCAACTGTCTAGTTATATGGCCTGAGACAACTCACTAAATTTTTTGGTTTACATTTCCTCATGTGCAAAATGAAGATGTGGAGCCAAATGTTCTTTTTTTTATGGGTAGGTCCTCTTAAAATGGGGTACATTCATCTCTTATAAACCTAGTTCATCATTGTTTCATCCTCCCTTCTGCTCATAGACTTTCAAATTGTTAAAAGTAAAGGGAAAACTTAGGCTTCTTTTACTTTGCTGTTGAAAATCAAAGTTTAATATCATTGAGAAAATCATGGCAACTTACTCATCTACATAGAGCTAAAAATAAATGTAAAATATATAAGCTAATTTCACATCTCAAGCATTACATAATATTTAATATTTATTTTGTATGTTTCCTTTATATTAGCTTTTGAAGATTTAATGAAAAATAAATGAGAGAAGGACATTGTGCTTCTATTGTCTATCTGACAGTAGTTAAAACAAAAGAGACTCTAAGAGTTACAAGAAATAGGCCATCTATTTTATTTCTGCGTAAAGGAAAACTCTCCTCTATAACATAACTAATGGGTGGTTAGCTAACTTTTGTCCATATGTTTCTAATATTGGGGAGTGGGACAGTATTCAAGGAATTGGATTATTTTTAATCAAAAAAATTAGAAAATTTCTTTTTAAATTGAGTTATGATTTCCAATGATATTTTATACTACTGAGCTATGATTCATTATTTGGCTCAATACAATAAGAAAAAAAAATAGTATGGACTGTGGTAGGCAATAACATCCTCACATACTATTCCCCAGAAACTGTGAATATGGTACCTTACTTTTGCCAAAGAGAATTTGTAGATGTGACTAAATTAAAGATTTTGAGATGGGAAGATTGTCCTACTTTTTCTGATGGGCCCAGTGTAATAAAAAAGGCCCGTAAAAGAGGATGGCTAGATGCTTAGAATCAGAAAAAGAAGAGATGATGACAGACATTGGAGGGAGGTACTTTACAGATGGAAGAAGGGCCAAAAGCCAAGAGATAAGGGCCGCTTCTAGAAGCTAGACAGCTAAGAAAATGGATGCTTCTCTAGAGACTCCAGCAAGGAATACAGCCTTGCTAATAACATTTTGATTTTAGCCTCATAAAACTTATTTCATAGTTCTGCCCTTCAGAACTTAAGACACCAAACTTGTGTTGCTTTAAACCACTAAGTTTAGAGTAATTTTTTTACAGCAGTAATAGGAAAATAACACATTAGTCTAGATGATAATAATTACTATGTAAATTATTATTTTGACTTAACATAAGTCAGCCAAATAATGCTATAGTCTATGCTTGTGAATATTAAGGTTAGAGAGACAATAGATGTGAAATTACAGTGAGTTCTAAAAATTCAGTTACATAATATAAAAATTAAAAATGCTTATAAAGAAGCCTAATTAGATTATATATAACTCTGAATTCATTACATGATAGGTAACTGTGTTCCCTGACATTTTTAAGATACAAAGTGAGTCCTTCAGTTGCTGTTGTTAGGTAAAGTCTGCCTATAGACTCTCACTCAAATCTCACTCTCAATCTAAGAATTAAATCGTTGTCATTCCGTTTCTTTGCCAGCCTAGGATTTTAAAAGCATTTGATGCCACATTCTTTTACTGGATTTGTCATCTATAGTGAAAATACAAATAAATTGGCTACTATGATTTAGTAAAATGATACAGACTTCTCCTTCTTTTCATCAGTCCAATTCGATCTACCAAAGGCGCTGGCATGTCTTCAGATGAAAGCAATTTTGTTTAGAGAACCAATGCATGTTACACAATAAAGGCATGGTCAAACACAATGAATGCTTAGTGACATTCCACAAAGTATAAGCAAGATCCATCCCTTTTATATGCAGTTGAAAGAGAAAATTATGTTGTTAAGTTTGCTTATTTAATTTTAAATAACTGGTATTTGTTTTTAGCTCTAAGACCATTTGTGAAGAAAGTAGTCCAGGAATGAATGAATGACTTTCAATGATCTTAATTTATCACATGTGAAAGAGTAGTCCACTTGCATTCATATCATAATAATTTTTTTCAACAAAATACTCATACCTGGCACTATTGTAGGAGTCAGAGATAAAAGAATTTTTAAAAACATTTTTTAAATGTTTATTTATTCTTTGAGAGACAGAGACAGAGCACAAGTCGGGGAGGGGCAGAGAGAGAGGGAGACACAGAATCCACAATGGGCTCCAGGCTCTGAGCTGTCAGCACAGAACCCTCCGCGGGGCTCAAACTCACAGACCCCGAGATCATGACTGACCAAAGTCGGACGGTTAACTAACTGAGCCACCCACGTGCCCCAGAATTTTTAAAAGGTATAGTTATTACTCTCAAAAAGCCCTTAATATTTTCTACTGGAGAACTCAATCAGATATACTAATAATTGTAGTACTATGTGATATGTTCTATAACAGACACTTGCATAGGACACACAAGTAAGAAATAGAGAAGGAACACCTACAGAAGGCAGGGCAAAGGAGAAAATTTCCTGCGGGACGTGATGCTTAAAGGAAGATCAGCCAAAAAAAAAAAAAAAAATGAAGGAAGAAAGGGGTATTCCATTAAAGGCAACAGCTTATATGAAGTCAAAGAGATATAAAAGAGTATGTGAAACACTGAAGATCTTTCAACATGACTTGAGTTCTTTTACTACTAATTTTATGAGAAGTAGGAGAAAAGTTGATGAAAAAAAAAGCTATTGGTGGCACTAAAATGGTAGAAAAATGATTGCCTAGGGGCACCTGGGTGGCTCAGTTGGTTAGGCATCCGACTTCGGCTCAGGTCATGATCTTGAGGTCCCTGAGTTGGAGCCCCACGTCAGGCTCTGTGCTGACAGCTCAGAGCCTGAAGCCTGTTTCGGATTCTGTGTCTCCCTCTTTCTGTGACCCTCCCCCGTTCATGCTGTCTCTCCCTGTCTCAAAAATGAATAAATATTAAAAAAAAAAAAAAGAAAAAAGAAAAATGATTGCCTCAAGGGTCCAAATTTGACCTGTACCAGATTTTAAAATATTTCCGAACTACCTTAACTCAAAACAAATAAAAAGCAATAGTGAGAGTTCTCCAGAGAAATAAAATAGGGTGTTTGTGTGTGCGCGCACCTAGGTATGGAAAAAATATATATATATATGTATATAAATATAAACATTTACACGTATGATACATTATATGTATATCATACATAATATATAAAAAATATTGATTATGAGGAATTGGCTCATGTGATGGATACTTCCCCACATCTGTAGTCAGCAAGTTGGAAACCCAGGAGAGCCAAAGGTGTAGTTCCAATTTGACATCACCTAAAACTTTTAGTCAGGTTGCATACTGATTTCAAATTCTATTGACCAGATTTTTTCATTGTGCAAAGATTTTTCATCTTGAAATTTCTTTCACCTTTATTTTTCCTTTTCCTCCCTTCCTTATTTTCTTCCTTTTTTTCTATTCATTAAAAAAAATACAGGGGCGCCTGGGTGGCGCAGTCGGTTAAGCTTCCGACTTCAGCCAGGTCACGATCTCGCGGTCCGTGAGTTCGAGCCCCGCGTCAGGCTCTGGGCTGATGGCTCGGAGCCTGGAGCCTGTTTCCGATTCTGTGTCTCCCTCTCTCTCTGCCCCTCCCCCGTTCATGCTCTGTCTCTCTCTGTCCCAAAAATAAATAAAAAACATTAAAAAAAAAAAATTAAAAAAAAAAAAAAAAAAAAAAATACAATAAAACCCCATCATAATGTCAAAGTTGGAGGAGACCAAAAGTTCAAACGTGGCAAAACCATTTTCCATGTTGCAACAAAATACCAAAATGACCAGGGTAAGCCTGCCATGGAAGTCTGGAGTCCGTCACCAATTACATGACATCTGTATCACCAGGGTCTTATGGTGGAAGATTTTCAATGCATTTTTAGAATGTCCGCCATGCATCCAGCATCAACTAGAATCTAGGATACAGCAGTGACATCTGAAACAAAAGACTCTGCCCTCATAACGTTTAAACTATAACTAAAATAAATAATAAACAAAACAAATAAGTAAAATGTATATGGAAAGAAAATAAAACAAGAATAAGAGGCAGTGACACGCTGTGAGGTAGAAACAAATAGAATAGGTCCCACAAGAAATCTGATACTTGAGCAGAGACTTGAAGATGAGAGAGTAAGCTATGTACATATCTGGCAGAAGAGGGTTCCAAGCACAGAAAATTTTAATTACAAATTCAGTAAAGTAAGAGCATACATGCCACGCTTGAGAAAAGGCAAGGAGGCTACTGAACAAATGAAATGAGCAAAGAGTAAACTTACAGGACGTGAAATCAGCAAGTTAGCAGGGGGCCAGATCATATGGATGCCTGCAGGTGGTTTGAAGGATTCTGAGTGGGATGGGAAGATACCAGTGTGTTTTGAGCATAGATGTGACATATTATTTTACTTCTGGTGGTCAGGGAAGAAGTAGAAAGACCAGGTGGTATAAAAAACTAAATTAGTGGTGGCGGTAGCGAACAGAATTTGTTCAACGGATTGAAAATTGGCAATGGAAGGTTTTTGGCTTGAGCAACTTGGAAGGAAATATGTCTCTCAAGATGCAAAACACACTGGGAGAGGAGAACAGGAGTTTGATTTTAAAGTTGCTAAGTTTGAAATGTCTATTAGACACTCAAATGGAATTGTTAAGTAGGCAGTTGGTATTTAGAGTTCAATGGAGAGGTCTGGACTAAATATCTCATTTTGAGAATCATTAATATGTAGACAGCATTCAAGCCCATAAAACTGGACGGTATCACCAAAAGAAGTAGTCTGAATACTATGCCTCAAATATTTAGAGGTGAAAAGCTGAGGGAAAAGCATTAATAGAGCCTGAGAAGGAACTTAGGAGATAGGAAGAAAACTTGGAGAAGATACTGTCCTGAAAACAACATGACCTCTACATCAAGATGTCTCAAAGAGAAACATTTATTAAATTATTAAATTATCATATGTTTTATATGGGCCAAGTAATATGAACACTGAAAATGAATGGTCTTTGGAAATGGAATCATTGGTGATATTGAGAAGTAGTTTCAGTAGACTGATGGTGGCAAAAACCTCATCTTAACAGATTCAATAAAGTATAAAGGAAGAACAATTACAGATAACAGATATAAACAAGACAGGAGTTTTGCTGTGAAGAGAAGAGAAACAGGGTAAACTTAGAGGAGGAAATAGCATCAGACACGTTTAGTTTTGTTGATGTCTAAAATGGAAGAAATAACACCATGTTATAATGCTGATAGGATCATGAATGGTTTTAAATAGGAGCACAGAGAATTCTCCCATGAGAACAGGTGGGAAGACAAGGTATATGTACAGTAATGCTATTTGTAATTTAGATAGGGCAGTGCAGACACATGGAAGCTCTCTTGTAATTGCTTTCATCTTCTCAGTGAGATAGAAAGCATGACCATCACCTAAGAGTGACAATGGGTTATTGGTGGAAAGAAGAAAAGAATAATGTTCTGGCAACTGCAATTAGGAGCAAAGAGGACAGCTTTTCCACTATCTGGCTTTGATAGAGGAGTGTGGCAAAGGGCTTGAGAGTGACTTAGAGGCAGCGGTCTACTCAGGGGAGAACCAGATTTCAATAAAAGTAAAAAAGGTGAAGAGATTTTCAGAGAAGAGAGTAGACATGAGGGAATGTCACTAATGATTAATTGTGAGTATCTCACATGTTGCTGTCTGTATTAAATCGATGATGAATCTTTCATGTACATTGAAAGACAAGTCTGAGTTTTCCCCCAGGAACCAGTTATTTTTTCACTGACTCTATGAAGAAGTTTAGCCAGCCCAAAACTCTCTTGTGGAAAATGTACAAAGCCATAAACTAGTTGAAGGGCATTCAACACTGAGTATCATAGAAAGTGAAAAGATGTAGCACCTCTTTCCCCCTCACTTTGGGCCAGATTTATCTTTGATGTCACATCGTACTCAAGGGAAGACCCAACCATTGAGTCTTAGAAGCTGATATGATAACTAGGAAAAACGGGCAGAGCTGACAGCCAGTGCGATTGTATATTTAACCATATTGGGCCAAACCTCTACCCTGAAAATTCCCTTGGAACATTTTTAAAGCAATACAATAAAATTGTATTGGTGGCTGATACGGAGGCTAGCAGCTCCAACTAGCAACGTTCCCACATCCATAAAAACATATTGTTACAGCCACATCGAACATACACATGAAAACGGGGTTCACTTTTGTTTCTTCCACAAATCCTGAGACCAAAATAAAATCATACTTCAATGTACTATATTAATGGAACGAAATTTGTAGTTTGTTGTATTTAGCAATTTATTTCTGCTCTAACATATGTCTAAGGAGACATGGCTCACATAGGTCTTTTAATCTAGTACATGATGTCTTTCTAATTATCCAGAAAACATAAAAGAAGAAAAATGCTAAGTTTAATCTTATGTGACTAAAGCGAGCAAACCAACCCCCCCAAAAAATCTATATGACATATCCTCTCATTTTCTTGTTACAAGATGATATTATAATAGAGTAAAAGGAATGAGGAATGTTATGGCGATATAATGATGAAATAAGAAAATGGAAACAAAAATTCAAACATATGCCTGTGTATTTGTGCATATGTGTGCTTGTTTGTGACAGACGGGAAGTTTCATATGGCAACTATTAAAGTAAAACCTCAACAATTGAAACATTACATTAATTATAGGGGCAACAGAATTAATTACAAAATACTTTTAAATGCAGCTTATTTCCAAATCACATAATAATCTAAGTTAGTCCTACAAATTTTAACTGTTGCCTAATAGAGAGCTTTAGAACTCATTGTAAAAATAAATGAGGTCACTTCCAAATTATCCTATCAATTAAATGAACATGGGTGATTTAAATTCCCCATGAAAATTCTGCTTATAGTAAAAAAGCTTGTTTCCTTCCTTCCTTGCTTTTTTCCCTTTTATGCCAAGAAAACACCATTTTTTAACCTCTATCATAGTTATTATATGGTCCAAATGATGGGAAATTGTAGTAAATAACATTTCTTGATTGAAATTGTAAGAAATGGTGTGTCTTATTTGAAGCATGTTACTTCTCTCTGAATAACATATTTCTCAGTAATATAATGGGGAAATAATACCTCCTTCATGGGACTACATGAAAGTTAAATAACATTCTGAAGCACCAAATCTACTGCCAAGCACTTAGTAAGTGCTAAATGAATGGCAGCTTATTTTTCAGTAAATTGGTGTTCAAAAACATGCTTGTGCTATATGTCCTACTGTTTAACTGATATAATAGATCTACATCCTGACATTACTCATTCAGTTCATCTTATCCAGTTTTACATGATTCTCACCATATCTTATGAAAAAAAAAATAAAAAAGATATTTATTCCTTTCAGAATGTTCATTCAGGTCCCCCACATGCTGGGATTTTAGTTTGTTCCAATTTTCTATGCTCTTTTTTCTACTCATGTCCCGTTTGGTATTTATCCAGAATCATAGTAAGCGTTCAAGAAAAAGAGAAATACAAACAGATCTAAATTTCAGTTGACTGTGGTCCAGCTCTTTAGCAAAACAGAGTATCTCAAAGAACTCAGAGATTAATTAAAGATGTCAGAATAGAATAAAATCAGTTACTGGATCATCTGAGAACTTTTCCCAACTGTTATAGTGAAAATGTTGAGAATGAGGAAAAGGTTGATTGAAACACCCAAGTGAATAGTATTTAATTACTAATCATGTTGGACTCTTCCATTTTAATAACGGATGTTAATTCTACCACTGGCACAGCTGTTAATACACATAGTTCATATAACTACCGTTGGGATTTCCAGAGAGTAAAATTTCTAGTCTACCACTACCTAACTTTTTTTTATCGAAAGCTTTGTTGAGAACAAATAATTCGGGGAAGGTTGTTTGAATACACAGTTTGTTAAACGAGACTGTCCACGAACTAGGGAATGTATATTGCAATAGCTCCTTCTTCTTCATTGTGTGGTTCCTAATAAAGTAGATTTTATATCATGCCAAGTGAATCTATTAACAAATGTGTAAAGAATTTTAAGATCCTCAATAAAGAACGGAAGGATGGAAAAATTATCCTTCTCTGGAGTCCAGGATATAATGAAGCCTTCAATTTTTTTTTTTTAATTTAGGGAAGATAGCATAGTAGTTAAAAATTCATGATATAGAATTGAATTTGATCAAGAGTTTCTACTTATTAGCTGTGGAACCTTGACAAATTATTTAACTTCTACAAACCTCATTTTTATTTATATATAAATTCAACGTAAAGTGAAACATGTCTAATAAGATTGTTGTAGGGAAGTACAGGAGATAAGATTTCCTGAGAGTATCTGAAACACAATAAAACAAGGACAATAAAGATATTAATACCAGTTATAGCACGATAGCTATATTATTGGTGTTACTATTTTTATATGTGTGTATTGTCTCTTTTTAAGTTACCAGTTATGTAAGCCCTCTCCATTTGAGTTTTCTACAAAATGGAAAAGGCGTGGGTGCAGCTAGCAATCAGCAGTAGTCTGTCCACTCCTAGGCATCTATCCAATGACCAGATGGTCATTACAGTCCACCTGGATACATTTAATTCTCCTGCAAATAATACTAGGTCAGAGTTCTGTAAATGGGGTTTAACCACAAAATAAAGTAATTGGAAATTATTTAATTATATATTGGGTCAATTTATCTTAAAAGACTAATGAAAAAGTAAACAAACACAAATCACTAATTACAAATTGAATTGTATCCTAGTGTTTGGGGAACCTCTATCTCTTAATTGTATGTTCTTTTCTGTCCTTACTACATTTTCAAAGAGTTTAAAATGCCCCATTGGAATAATATTCACTAAACTACAGTTACTCTTTTGTTAACTTGTGGCAAACTCTTAAATCTTGCTTCTCTTTCTCCCTGTACTTTCCTTCCTCTCTTTTGTGCTCTGTCATTGTTATATATTGTTTGTCCCTCCTTTATCAATTTTCTCTACATGCATATTCCACTGTTTCTTGTGTTCTCCCAAATATTTTTCAGGAAGAGTATACCCTCTATGTAATGAACTCCATTCTGATGCCTTTCTCTTACTTTTGCTACCTCTTTTTGATAATTTCCATTTGTATGGAAATAGCAATCACTTATTAAATCATTGTGTTACTTGTGTTGCAAGCATTAATAATAAGCGGTTTCCATTTTCTGTGACAATGGTCATTTGCAGTTCCAAATGACATTCTGCTGGCTGAAATGGGGCTATTTTTATCCCTAAGAAACACTGATAGTTTGGCAAGAAAAAAAAAAAAAAAAGACTGGCTAAAAGTCACAAAGACACACATGCGCGCGCGCGCGCGCACACGCACGCACACACACACACACACACACACACACACACACACACACACACACACAGAGTTCCTTTAGGAAACAAAGCAAATCATTTCAGTTACTTTGTGACTTCTTCTCCCTATAGCAAAAAGGACATAGATTAAAGGAAAACCAAAAAAAAAGCTTTTTAAAAAGTGTTTACTATTAATTCTTTAATGTCCAATTCCCTGTGGTTCCATATAGGTAAAAACTTCAGTGCACAAATAATAAGCTTAAGTTTATTTTAAAAATTAAAAGCATATGTGGGATTTAGCCTGATAATTACTTTTTGGCCATGGGACTATATAGATGTGTTGTTGTGCCACTTTAAATGTTAATCTAAATATTATCTGACAATATCCACATATACACATACCACTGTCCCCAAATACTATGCCTGGAAGAAACCTGGATATGGAGTTAATTTAGATAATTGACATTATTTGCTTCCATGGAACAGGGAGATTCACATGCTTTACTTCAATCTGTAAAACATATCCCTCCATGGAGCATTTATTGATAACTTTATACTGGCTTCCCATTAATTGAGGTGAAATCATAATCAACTCGGTAGACAAGTCCCAGAGTAAGGGTGACCAAGCAAGAGTTTTTCAGATGTTATCAACAGTGGCATCAGCCACATGAACAACAACAAAAACATGAAGCTCTGTTACTGAATTTACTCTTCTTAAAATGGAAAATGAGGGACCATGTAGAACAAATAGAGTTGTTTCTCATTTCCTATTCATCCTCTATCTTATTTCAGAGAACATGTTTCAAGGGCATGAATAGGAGTCCCTGATCCATGGGGCTTACAAGCTAGTTGTGAACAGACTGAATCAAACAGTAGATAAGTAAACAGCAAAACAACATAGCTTTGCAAATTGCCTGTTTCAAAGCATACGCATAAGTAGATGTTAAGAATACGGAGCATTAGTTGACCTTGTCAAGGTTAGATTAAAGCCATACCTTTTCATCAAAAAACCCAACAGAAGCACAAAAATAAAGTGACAGGACATCATAGGTCTTTATCACATGTGTAAGAGGAAGTTTATAACATCTCCACGGTGTGGCATAAAGACAAAATTACAAAAGAACCACTGATGTAATATCCAAAACTAAAGCAAGCAATGGTACCACCACTGAGGCAACTGAGGTGTCAAAACCCTTGAGGCCCAACCTCTATAAATCTGAAGTCATTAGATCTGGGGGATGATACCAAAATATTTACAGTGTCATTACAGTTCCTAAAATTAGTTAACTACAAATAGGCTGATTTTAAGTAATATATTTTGTAAGGAAATGCTCACAAACCTAGAAGACTAGTACATGAATGCATGATTTAATAAATCTATTTCACAAACCATTAAGGAGTAAAATACTAGACATTGACAAGGAAGCAGAGGTGAAAATATCTAAGCATTAATTGCTAAATTTGATAAATATTTTTTGAGCACCTGTTCCAGGCACTAAAGTCTTTATTAATGGCATAGACTCTGTACAAGTAACAGAAATGAAAAGCACTATCAGAGTCAAGAAAAATACTGTTGTATACGCGTGACATTAACTGGGTCTTGAAGCTGAGCAGAAAGGAATTTGCAAATGAAAAAAATGACCTTAGACTGTAGTGATCTTTTGTAAGAGGAGAAAGTTTAGGCTGCATGATTTTAAAAACTTTGGGAAAACGTTAAATCAAAGCCAATTTATTTTCCATCTGCTCCTCTTACCAAAACCTTCAATAATCCTACATTTTCTTCAGGGAAAAAAAAATGTAGCATTCCATGTAAAATCCTCCACGCTGTCACCTTATCTCTCGTTCTAGTCCCCTGACACTTTCTGCCATAGCCTTATCAAAAGATGTACTATTCCAAAACCATCTATGCTTTGAGAATCCCTATTTCTTTGCTTTATGATATTTATTTTGCTTTCAAGACCAATATTTCTACTCTTCAACTCTTAAAACCTATTGACTCTTTAGAGGTTCACTCTGCCTGGAAAAACTTTCTTTTTCTTCCATGGGAACATAGAACTTTGTTTTTATTTTTGCTATAACATTTAAACAGCCTAATATTTTAGAGTCATTTGTGTTTCTGTCAGACTCCCTCATGAACATCACAAGACCAGAAAGTCAACCTTCTTTATTTTTTACAATTTCCCCAAAAGAGGCACACAGTATCTTCCCAATAAGTGGTGTTGAATCAACTGATATTGACAGATCTATAAATTCACTTTCTGTGATACATACAGTCCAAATTCAGTAAACCAACAGCTTGCTCTCCAAGTGAGAGATCTAACCTTTTCAGCATAGAGATGATTTTAGAAAATAATTAAGCTTATAAAACAAAATGTAGCCCTTCTTATTTCTGACAGTTGTGGATCTTTCTTATCAAGGATTCAACATGGCAAAAGTACTAGATTGTGGTCCAGAGCACTGAAGTTCTAGCCCTGGGTCACCACTGTTGACTAAGAAATATACCCTCAGTGAGCTCTCTGGACTTCAATGACTTCATTTGAAATTGAAGAGGGTGGATTCAGTCATCTCTAAAATGTTTTCCAGACCAACAATTTGACCAACATTAGACTTTAGTCTATCTCAAGAATTAGCCAATAAACATTTTAACCAGAAAAGATAATTCACTGGGAAATGTTATTCATCAAATAGCAAGAAGAATGCTTTTTTTAAAATTTATTTATTTATTTTGAAAGAGAGAGAAGAGGCGGGAGGGAGGACAAAGAGAAAGGGAGAGAACCCCAAGCAGCCTCCTCACTGTCAGTGTGGACAGAACCTGATTCAGGTCTTGAACTCACAAACCATGAGATCATGACCTGAATTGAAGTCAAGATTTGGATGCTTAAATGACTGAGCCACCATCCAGGTGCCCCAGGAATGCATTTTTAATATGAGGATCATTGCATTAATTTTCTGTTTTTGCCACTAAAATGCATGAAGAATAGCAGAACTTATAACATTGTCAAAACAATATTTGGCATTTAAAAAGGTAGAATTTCCAACATGAACTGAAGCTTTAAATATCCTCCTGGAAATAGCACAAGACTATCCTCTGCTTGACAGAAACACCCAATCTGCCTAAGGAACAGTAGGTGCTATATCACCATTACTTTCTCAAAGGACTATGAAAGCAGTAAAATTAAATGTCAGGGACTTGAAACAAATTGAACAATAAACTTTAAAAAAAATACTAGTTGTGCTACATTATTATAGATATTCAGAAATAAAAATCCAATTTATTTTTTTAAACATTTATTTTTAAGAGACAGAGAGAGACAGAGTGCGAGTCGGGGAGGGGCAGAGAGAGAGGGAGACACAGAAACCCAAGCAGGCTCCCGGCTGTCAGCTCAGAGCCCCACGCAGGGCTTGAACCCACCAACCATGAGATCATGACCTGAGCTGAAGTCAGACACCCAACTGACTGAGCCACCCAGGTGCCCCAAAATAAGAATCTAATTTAAAAAATAATTACTGAACTATGAACTCAAAAGCTGACTTTTCGGAATATACAAACACTTTGTCATGTTTACACACACAAACACACATCTCAAATACTTACAGCAAAACTAGATTATTATCCTATTGGCATATAAACTACATAAAAGAAAGCTATTCTTTTATTTCTCTTTGGAATACTCCCCATGCTCTTTACAACTTGCCTTGTAATAAATGAAAAAAAAAATTAAAAACTGATTTGACCAAATTAAGACTCTGTTAGCTCTATTCGTGAACTATAGAATCAGCATGGACATCTCCAGGTCAAGCTAAAGGCTGGTCTGATTGGGCCTCAAAAATAACTTTAATATTGAAAACAATGCCATGTACTCCAATTAAACCATTTATTTAAGTCAGTAAGCATTTAAAATTGAATGCAGAAGAAGTATTTCTTCAAGTTATTTTCAAAACTCCACTTTGGAACTTTTGCATCTTTGTAAACTATTAAGAATGCAGTCTGGTCATCAGAAGTTTATCAACAAGTATAGCTATTCTCTAATTAATAACAAGGAAACAATTTTACCTAAAAAGGTGGTGGGGGTGGGGGGGGGGAAGACTTGAGAATGAGGTTCTAGCATCAACTGTTTTCAATATAAATTTCCATTTCACATTTGGCTGAATACAACTGAAAAGAAAAGCCTAGGGCCATCCATAAATCCTAATGCACAAGTTATCCCAAATCCCCCTCTCTTTAATCTCACATTCAAGAGATCACCAATCCCTGTCATATATGCACCATTAATCTGACTTAAATCCACCCTTCCATTCCAATTCTTTTGTGGCTGCCCTAGCTCAAGACCTCATTTCCTCTCACCTGGACCAGAAAAATTGATGCCTACTTGTCTCCCATACTATATTTTCTTAGTACATCCTAAGCACTGCTCTCAGCGTAATCTTTCTGGAAATATCTGAAAAAGTAATTATTTCGGAATCTTACTCAAAAGCCTTGAAAACATCTTCATTATCTCAGAACAAAATCTAACTTCCCTTGCATGCATACAACCTTCATAATCATAACAGGGCTATGCACTGCTCATCTCCTATCACTCAGCTACCCCACATATTATGCCCAGTAGTAATGTGCTTTAAAATTCAAAACATGATTTTATGTAATGCCAGCTTATACTTATATGCATAAGCTATTCCTTCTGATGAGAATATTCTCCTCCCCAAATTATTCCACCTTACAGAATCCTATCTGTACTTCTGGTTAAACTATTCCTCTTGTGCAAAGTTTAGCAGGAAATCTGGGGAGTTCCTTTTCTTCCTTTGTGTTTGGAAAAATCATTATGAAAGTTAATGTTATTATAATTTTCCTTTGTTTGTGCTTGTCTTCCCACTAGAATGTGAGAATCTTAAAAGCATTAATCAGTGTCCTGTGTTCATTATTTATATCCCCAGAGCCTGGCAAAATGTCTGACAGGAAGTAGGTACTCGGTAAATGTTTCTGGGAGGAAGGGAGGAAGGAAGGAGGGGCAGAAGGGAGGGAGAGAGAAAGCAGGAAGGCAAGTGGGAGGGACAGATGGAAGAGAGAAAGGAAAAGCATTAATTCTTTACTAGGGAATAGTGATTAGACAAAACACTGTCTTCATTTTCTCTCCATTCTTCCAGTTCCTTACTTCAAATATTTTTATGGTAATACCTTAAGTAAATAAATACCAAGAAAAATCTTAAATGAAAACAAAAAATATGAAGAGTCTGTTGTGACAAAATGGCAACCTATGGCCTGAAAGGTACATTAGGTGACACCTGAGAGAACTCAGGTGTCAACTAATCCCCCAGACCTCCCTTGCCAACTTGCTAATATGGATAAGAAGCTCCCATTTTTATTTAATTCTCCATCTAAATATACCACTTCCTTTATTCTGGTCCTGGTACTTTTTCATGGCTCTGACTCACTTGTTTTCACCATCATTCTAAGACTGACACCCTCCTCCCTGACTTCTATACAGCATATTCCATGTAGAGAAAAAACAACCCAAAGGGGAAAAAAATCAATAAGAAGGCAAATCCAAAAAAGATTTATGCTCAAGGATGACATTACTGATTGCTGGACCTACAAATTTAAAATCCCATCTAAGATGTTAGAATTGGCTGTATATTATTGAACTCTGAATAAGCCAAAAAGAAAATGGATCCTTTAAACAAAGAAAAATGCCTAACTACTTTGACTCAACTATTCCATAACTCTTAATTGGGTTCCTCCTTGAATAGGTCATTGTGCTTGGCCCTTTACAAGTATAGTTAGAAATGTTAAGACCTGGTTTAGCTAGTTTATAAGCCATGTAAGTGAAATAACAATACAACTAGTCCTGCCACGTGAAGGCTGCTCATTCTTGCTCAATAACGGCACTGCCAACAGAGCAACTGAAAACCTAAGAGAATCTGTAAACATTTAAATGGAGACAGGAGAAGCAATAAAAAGGTAGGAAATGCCCCAATGGAACTATCTCAAGCAGGAGTGTTCTGACTTTTAATTTCCTGCCTCTTTGCTTCCTGATTTCACTTGACTTCCTTGTTATTCTTACTATAATTCTACTAATCAAGAGATTCATAACGAAGTCATCATCCTTTAAAAACTACAACGGTCTCCAAGAATGCTACAGAGCTAGTACGTTTTGTTCACACATTAATGGAGTTTATTCATCACATAACATTCTCCCTATCAGACTGAGGTTATTCAGAGATTGGTCCAAGTCGATATAGGAGGACTAGCTGATTTGAAGGCGATGGGAGGACTCACTAGTGGAACAGGAGTTGGTTTCACTTTTGCCTTGTCTAAACAGTAGCCTTAAGACAGCAGGATACATACGTCAGTGGGAAAAGAGTTGTAAACCCATTTTTTTTCCAATGAAAATGGAAAGTAGTTCTAAAGCCATTTTCTTTCCTCTGAAGCAATCAGAGAGGAAGTCTTTTTTCATCTCATTAAGTTCCTTTTACTCAATGGCACCCTATTCCTAAGACCCAGAGTCGAAGTTAGTGCTATATATTAGCTATGTTGTGGATTTAATATAATTCTGTATGTTAGAAAGGAAACCTAAGCTTCTTTTAGATCATCATTTCTATGAAAACTATGTTCTCTGCATTCCAGTCAAATTACTTAGAAATCTCTTGGAACATAATTATTTACAATGTGGTATTTTCCTCTGTATGAATAAGGGAATCGTAAAAAAAATTTCGTAAGATCACTGATGTTGGTGCCAAATGTATTATGTGGAGAAGGTATGAACTAGAAATAGGAGCTTCTTAAAATATGTGGAAATAACAAAGTTGTATGCCATCCTTTCCAGTATGCAGGCTCATAATAATAACTAGACAGGATAACAACTTATTGTTTGTTCCCTTTTTCCACCTTGTTGAAATCAAGGGCATCATGGAACTACTGTCAAATGAACAAAATAAACCAATTAGCTAGCTGACTTCCTAAAACTAAACACCCAAGTTAGGGCCCTCTGAACATGCTTGATCCAAAAACAACAGGCAACTAACTTTTTTAACGTTTATTTATGATATTATTGAGACAGAGAGAGAGAGAAACAGAGCATGAGTGCGAGAGGGGCAGAGAAAGAGACACAGAATCTGAAGCAGGCTCCTGGCTCTGAGCTGTCAGCACAGAGCCCGACGCAGGGCTTGAACTCACAAATCGGGAGGTCATGACCTGAAGGGAAGTCAGAGGCTTGACCCACTGAGCCACCTGGGCGTCCCAACAGGCAACTAACATTTAATGAAAAGGATCTACAGTAAAAGGGAAAAGAATGAGAAAAGATCCTGGGAGCTGAAGGAGAAGGGTACTAAGAAGAATGACTGCCAACAGCATCCACCCAAACACCTCTAAAGAAGAAAGAGTCCGGGTTACTTAGATCTTCACTATTACTCAGGATATATGAGGATGGAAAAACACGGTCTAGGGTGAGAATGAAGTCTGACCTCCCATTAGTGTAACTTTTATAACAGGATTCCCAAGACACCATCTTTTTCTACTAATAAGTTATTCTACTCCTATGCCATGTCCTTAAAATGGATGGTGTGCACTTTCTACTCCTCTTGTCATTTCCCTTTTCCAACTCACTATGTTACAAATGACAAGGCAGGATCTTGAGCAACTACCTTGGATCCAAAGATGAAAGCTGTGTGTAAGTGATTAACAGAACCTTCTATCACTGTAGTCCTGGACAACTGACCTTTGACTGCTACATAAGGGAGAAATAAACTGCTATCTTGCTTAAGCTATTTTTTTTTTTTTTTGCCTTTCTGTGTATCAACTTAGATGGCATTCTAACAAAAGAAAATAGAAGACAAATCAAATACAGCCACAGAGGCCATGATATTTGGGTATTAGTGAAAATGAAATGGCAGACTGTTAGAGACATTTAAATAGGGTAGACATTTATAAGTAGACATCAATAGACAGTTGGATTAGAACTCAGAGATACAAACAAGAAATGCAAATTAATGGGTGGTTTGAAGATAGCTAGTTACTGAAATCTTGCAAGTGTATTAGATCCCAAAAGAAGCAGTACAAGAGAAAAGAAAGGAACAGATCAACATACAGCCTGGAGAAACCCCAATATGAAAAGCAACTGGTAGAAGTAACAAACAGGACAGAGAAATAAAAGCCAGAGTGGAAGGAGATAAAATGCTAATGAAACTACCATATTTACCTTCATCTCCATGGTAAACATTTAGGATATTTTTCTTTGGGAACTTATATTTTATTTATTTTTATATGTGAATTTCATCCAATCGTCAGATATAAGAAATATATTCAACTAAAATGAGATTAACAATAAAAAAGGAACAGTATTTGAAATATATACAGATGTCTCTAATTTCAGAAACTCATCTTCTAAAATTAAGCCCACATATCAGTGTGTTAACTGAAAGTATGAGACTGTCAAGCCAACCTCAGTAACAAACTGCAAACACTTTGTTAAGTGTAAAACAAAGTGCCAGAACTTCCTCTCTGTTCTCTTGCTCTGACTAATTGGTTTTCTGTCATCTTTTATGTTTTCCCCACACAGATCAGTATACCACATGAAAATATTTTCTCAGAAACTAAGCCTTTTATCTTTTAGTAAATGGATACCTATCAATCAGAATCCTGGAAGGAAACAGGTGGCAAATCCAAACAAGGAACTTTAATTAAAGGTTCATTTACCAAAGGATTTGAAAGTTAAGGGAACTGTCAAGAGATGGTTATTGCATTGGGGAGTTAGCAGTTACCTGAACTGGAGAGACAGATAAACACCTATGAGAAAGGTTCGCTCAAAATAAACTAGGACTTAGGGTAAAGGTAGAGAGGAATGATTATATCAACTTCACTTTCCTTCTGCCTTCTGAGGTCCTACCAGTACCTCCCACTGGCCAAATCCAACCAGAAGCCAATTGTCAAGCTCCCCTCCTCTGAAACACATTTCAGGAGGAGAAGGTTAGAGAGTGGATCTGGAAGTGCATATTGAAAACAGGTGCCTCTTCAGTATATGCAGACTTTGGACATAGTGGTTACTCTAAATAAATATGTTGCATTATTTGAACTAATGACAGAGTAAATTGAAGCTATGAACAATATGCTAGCTTCTCCCCAGAATGAGATATGTATGGTCTTTAGTATGATACCTAGTGACTCTAAACTCTGCATAAAGACATAGGACAGCTGGGCTTGTACATGTCTGCCAGCTGGTGTGGGATGCTCAAAGATCTGGATAGCTAATTTTACACAATAACTGCTTTTAATAGGAGTTTTATATTGAAACCTCTGACATGCTTTTACCAGCAATTGTACTGCCAAGTCTGGCTATAATAAATGTGCATGATTTAAAAGCTAATTCTCCAGAAATACCACTTTTTTTTTTGCCTTCCTTCAACATCTTTGCCCTGTTTGGCAGCTCACACTGTCAATCTATAACCTTCATCCTTCTTTTGATCCTTTCCTGCCCCAGAGTGGCAGTTCCCATTAGCCTGGGCATACCCATTTGCTACTGTGCATTCATTCAGGAGATTTGAAGAACTTTTTGCCACAAATAACAAAGCACTGATTCCTGAGCACTGAGGAAATTCCAATTATTATTTCTGTGTTTTTTAAGGTCCTTTAATGGCCTTTAAACAAATGTTGCCTTTCCCCTAAAAGAGTTGTTGTCTGCACAATTTTCTCAGCTTTTAAACCTCATCACAACTTAAACAGGTTTTGAATGATCTTCCTCTTTTGAACCAGAACATAGATCTGAGTTGCTTGTATGGTCTAATTTGCTGTCTCAGAAATGCTTCTTTATATTTTACCTACATGACAGGATACATCTCTCATACACATGATAGGGGGATACGGCTAAACATCAGTCTCCTTGCACTTTAGTCTTTCATCTTACTCACTTTTTATTTTCCTCCCTTGGCTTCTACTACCTTGTTTAAAATACAGATGCATTTCTCCTGCATACTGGCATGTGATGTCCCTGTCCCTGTACTGAATTTTATTTCCTTTTACTCAGAATCAAATCAGTGCTTATGGAAATGATCAGCTTTTAAGGAGGAAAGAGCAAAATTCCCAGCACTTTCCCTTCATAATTATGAAGTGAAAACAGCAAACACTTCCATATTTTAAGCAAGCGTTTCATTTTTTTTCTAGAACTGAAGATCAAAACGTCACAAAGGCTGATAAATGGGGGAGGTCCACTCAAAGTTTCACATATTTAACCAAAAGAAACACATGGCTTTGATCATGAATGTTGCAAGACATACTGCACTTTTCGATTAATGAATTTTCTGCAGTAAGTCCTTCATTTACAAATTGATGAAAACATATTCTACTCTTAATCAACATGTCTTCCACTGAACATTCTTCAAAAGCCCCTCAAAAGTCTGCGTACTGCTGTCTGATCTAACCCCTTGCCTTTCTTATCCTGCCACCCACTCCACCGATATCCAAGGGTCCCAACATGCCCCTCCTCCTCCCACCTCCATGTTTTGGCACTTGCCATCCCCTTGGCCTGCAATGTATACTATGATCCTCCCAAACCTGCTTTCTCACACATCTACCACCACCACTGACAATCTGCTTCAAGACTAATTTAGGAATCTATCAAGGCTAGCTCAATATTAGCTGAACTGATGAAACAATTAATGATCAGGCTTATATCACTAAAAGTGAAAGCCATACAATGTCACCTTAAATTTTGTTTTTAATACTGTTTTTGAATATCTATACATCCTAGGCACTGTGCTAGTTCCTGGAATTATAAACATGAGTAAGAATGGGGAGCCTAGGTAGCTCAGTTGGTTAGCGTCTGACTCTTGATTTCAGTTCAGGTCATGATCTCAAGGTTTGTGAGATTGAGCCCCATGTCGGGTTCTGTGCTGACAGGGTGGAGCCTGCTTGGGATTCTCTCTCTCTCTGTCTCTCTCTGCCTCTTCTGAGCTCACACTCTCTCTCAAAATGCATTTAAAAACACTCAAACAGTAAATTAAAAGAAAAAAAAAAACATGAGTAAAAGGAGTCCATGGCTATCCTTAGTAGAATATGCTCATTTGTAAATCAATATTTACAACACATTTAATAACTGCTGTGATGAGAGTGTAAAAAGATACTAGTATGAGTCTTCCTTTCCTCAGTTTCCACTGAGAAACCAGTCAGATGACAAACAGACCTCCAACCCCATATGAGAAATTTACAGAAGAAATGAATTAAAATCTCTTCCCTTCTCTTGGACTCCTCCCTAAGCCCAAGGATTTAAATAGTTTCAGACAGTGGAATTGAAAAAACAACAAAACTCAAAACTGGTGGAGAGACTGTTTCTGAGAGTGATAATGGAATGTGCCTGTACTCCTAGAGTTTGTCAGGAAAAAGGATATATGAAATTTTCCCACACAGAGTGGCAATGGGGAAGACATGCATTATCCAACTTCTGAATCCTGGCCCAGAAGCATGAAGAGACTTCAAAAGAAAGCGTCTGAAGTTGTACTACCAGCTGTCTAGGGCAGAGAAAAGAGCTCCACTCTGCACATGGACATCTACTAATTTCAACTAAACTACAAGAGAGCCAGCCCCCCAGGGAACTTGTAAAGTTTCCACCAACTTTACAATGAGACAGTCAGCTTTCATCAACTCCATCTCCATAGGGATATCAAATTTAACTGGCAGCCCAATGAGCACAAAAACACCGAGCTAAGAATGGGCTTATTCCCCACTGCTGCTCCCCTCTATGCACAAACCCCCAGCTTTGATTTTGGCAGGGAGCAAACTATCCCAGAAGGGTGGAAACAAACAGGTTGAAGGGATGAAGAACTACCAACCACGCTATAAGCTTCCATTTTAAAGCTAGCTAGAAAAAAATAAATGCAATAAAAAATAAAATGAAAAATAAAACAAAATAAAAGCTAGCTAGAGATGGCTGAGAGAATATTTAACATAGAAGTTTCTGTACTTACATTATTACAAAAGACACACTAATTCCTGAATTAGGACTGTTATGTCAAGTAATTTTAGAGCTCTCTGTCACTTTTGTCAAAATGTGAAAACCCTGGAACCTGCTAGAATTTTCATTCTGGAACAGAGAAATTCACTCCACTGAATAAAGTATTGAGGATCAATAAAAGTCAGAAGAAAGTTACAGTTTGATCATAATTCACATATCCTTTATGTTCAACAAAAGCACAATTCATTCTATAAGAGTCATTATAGATGATTAATTTTTTTCCTTTGGTGTTTCTGTATTTGAAAAAAGGAAAAAAAAAAAAACCAAACAGCTCACTCACCAACCATGACATACATTAATTAATCATTTTTCAGTCTCCACCAGAAGGAAGTGCTTTGCTAGGTAATGCAGATCAAAAAAAAGAGGCAGGGGTTGGGAGGTCAGTTGTATGATATCTAGTCAAAATTACTTGCGTTTTATGGCACTAAATGGTGAAAAGCAGCTAACTAGCTGAACCCTGGCCTTCACAGAACTGCCCACTCTTCTCAACGCATATACTGCTATATGGTTTATTTTTTATTTATTTATTTTTTTTAAACATACTAGCTCTAAAGCTGAACTCTTGTGTGAAATTTAATGTACAGTTTCCTGGATCACTTTATAAATTATATCTTTAAGTCATGAAAATATATTGGTTATTTTACCTTCTGTTACCAGTAGGACAGCTATGTTTTATGAATGGAGATCTCAATTCTTGGATTCCCCACCAAAGATTTACTTGAGAATCCACACTCGAATACAGACAGGCAGAAGGAAAGTAGCAATCACAAAGAAGTTTATTAAGGACAGTACACTCTCAATAAGGGAGAGCTGGCAGGCCCTAGGGGTGGCAACTGCTCTGAAGATAGAGGGGTCTTTTCCTTTTATGTAAGCGGGGTCTTGGGTCATGGACATGGTGGTCTCTAACACAAACTGCTTCCAATCATTTGGGTTCATATTTGTACTGGAATTATCCTGGTAGCCTTTCCCCATGAGGAGGGGCTAAAACCACAATGCAAATGCATTATAATGAGTCTAGGGGTTACCCCAGGGCAGAGGTAGAGGGGAGAGAGCATATTCTGCACCTGTGGTCCATTAGCCCCAGGGTCTTGGAAGCCACAAAGTTAGGATTGTTGTGCCCACAGGCCTCTAATGTGTAACCTATTTATCACCATCCTTGCCTCCAACTTTCATTTAACAAACTGCCTACTCTATCATTTCCAGCCTATTATGGGAATTTGCTTTTTACTAATGCATGGTCTCCCCCTGCTATCTGCAGTAAATCTTTATCTCCTCTTTTGTGAAATATTGCAAGATTACAAATTACAACAATATTGGTCACTTTTTATTACATAGTCCTTTAGTCTGTCAGCTCCCAAAGTCATTAGGAAAAGTTTTTTTTTTATTTTGTTTTTGTTTTTTTGTTTTGTTTTGTTTTTGTTTGTTTGTTGAGAGAGAGAGTGTGTATGTATGTGCAGGAGGAGAGAGGAGCATAGGGAGAGACAAAATCTTAAGTAGGCTCCAAGTTCTGGGAAAAACCCTGAACATGGGGCTCAATCTCACAGATCCCATGACCCTGGGATCAGGACCTGAGCCAAAATCAAGAGTTAGCCATTCAACCAATTGAGCCACCCAGGCACCCCATGGGAAATGTATTTCTATTGTGGTTTTCTTCTATCTCTAACTTAATTTTATTTACTAGAATCAAGTTTTTTAAAAGGATTTCTTTTTCAGCAAAGATGTCAAATATATCTAATAGAGGCCTGTCTAATACAGTATCATCTTAAATGTTAGTCATTTATAAAAGACTTTATAAAAAGTCATTTAGTTTGGCCAACTTAAATTTCTCTATTTACAAATTAGATGTAAAATTACATCTAATAAACTTAGCTTCTCTTTTATATTCTTCATTGAAAAATATCATTAACTGCTTGAGAAGTTTATAAAAATCATTAAATTTATAAAAATACACTTCAGAGACACTTTCATTACCCTCAACTTCTTTTGCCAGATCTATAGATGACCTTCCTGTAATAAACTGTCATATTCAAAAAGATGTCTCCTGAAGTCATTGAGCATTTTTAACCTACATTTCGATAATTATATAATCTACATTTAGATGAGTACAGGTATTATCTAAATAAATGTCATAATACTCTAATAATTAGATCAGAATTTTCTTCCTATTCAATTTAAATACTCTTTTAAATATATACGTCTTCTCCAAACACTCTAACGTTTAGAAACGTCATGAACATATTTTTTTTTTATACATAAATGAAAAAGTGGAGCTCAGAGTCAGTGAACTCCCCAACTCTGTAAGGATTCAAGCAAACACCCTTTAATATGGGCTATGAATGTTGTGATGGGATTTCCTGGGTTGAAGTAGCAGAGATCTATAGTTCTAGGTAACTCTAATCCCCTTCCCTCTGTAGAGGGTGATAATGACATACCCAGACAGAAGATATTACACAGGTTAAGAATTTATTAATCAAAATGGAGAACTGCACAGTTATAAAGAAATATAAAAAGAGAATCACGGAGGCAATTTGACAATGTGTCCACCCGAGAACTACCAAGGGGGGTGGGCACAAATACACGCAGACTGTTCTGCTATAACACATCTTCCATAAGACCAAGTAGCTCATAATATGATGGGCAATTATAGGAGTAATGTTAATATAACACTAATATTTTGCTGTGTAAATGAGGTTTTTTCTAGACAGGTAGAGCCAGAATCATGAGAGTAGAATGATAATGAGCACCTGTATCCATGTCACCTTTCCGTAAGGGGTAGTCCCAGCCTTGCTTTGGGTTGTGGCAGGTTGTGCTTACCACTGTGCCCAGCTAAAAAACAGCAATGACTCTGAGTTATGCTTTCTTATGCATTGTCCCAGGACCACAAGTCAGCATTTACCCTGTTTCTTTGGGCATTTATATTATCTCGTGGTACAAATTCCAGCTCTCTCCCCAAGTTATCTAAGCAATTACTCAAGGTACCAATTACCATTTTTGTTACTACTCTGGATATACACTTACACAGGTTTTGGATGGTTTGTCCCAACTCCATTTTCTCCTTAAGCCCTGTTATTTTTGGTATACAGTTTTTCAGAATACAGGGTTTTTCAGGAATCCAACTATCATGTTACAACAGAAACACCTGTAAATGTAGAGAAACTGAAAGGTGTCAGATGCCAGTGTCATCTGAATTCTATAACTAAGTCTTTTTACTTTGATTTCCTTTGCTTGAAGCAACTTTTGATAATTATGGGTCAGTCCAATGCAAATATCCAATCCTCTTGTCATATTTCTCATGGGAAATTATAAATGTGCATTTTAATCACATATGTCAATCTTTTGTAAATTTTGGTTAACATGTATCAGCAAACAACAATTTAGTCAAGTTCTGGACACAAATGAGATGAAGTTTCTGAGATTAAAAAAACTGAAGACCAGATTCTGAACTCAAAGGAACAGAGATTAATTATTACTGCGGTATTAGGTCTTGACCTAGCACTCATCTAGCCGCATCCAAGATTAATCCACCTTTCTATCTTGATGTGCAGCTTTTTAAATGTCTAATTTCTGTATTGCAACACAATAGAGACTAATCTTGATTCAAATTTTCACTTCTATGGGGCACCCGGGTGGCTCAGTGGGTTAAGCATCTAACTTATATCAGGTCACGATTTCATGGTTGTTGAGTTCAAGCCCCACATAGGGCTCTGTGCTGACGGCTCAGAGCCTGGAGCCTGCTTCAGATACTGTGCCTCCCTTTCTCTCTCTGCCCCTCCCCCACTTGTGCTTTGTCTCTCTCACTCTCAAAAGTAAACAAACATTAAAAATAAATAAATAGGTAGGTAGGTAGATAGGTAGATAGATCGATAGATAGTAAAAGGAGAAAGAAAGAGTAAAGGGAAGGAAGAATGCACTGAGATTCACAAGTATGTTGAGTTATGTGGTTTTGAGGACTGGGACCTATCGAGTTCAGCTTTATATTTCTACCTCCTAGCATATTTAGCACCAAAAAAACAAACAAAAATTTATATAGCATCACTTAAAACGAGAACAGTATAAATGTCTATATACATTATAGCTTCAGATAAATTCTGTTCTTAGGAGTTCCAAAGCATTTCCTAGGGCCATCTTATTGGTAAAAGGGTTATAACTATCTTATCTAAAATCGCATTCTGAAGTCAATTAAAGGACATACATGCTCTAGTTTGGAGTCGGGGCAGGGATCACTTTTCCCTAAGAATCCACTCTCAAGCTCATCCATTTTATCTAGGACATCCTTCCTATGTCTTCTCCATATCCAAACTTCAGTGTTTACTCAAAGAGAGCAAATATGGCCACATTCTAAAATTATGATGACAAAAAGCTTTTACTTATGTCCTGAAAAAAGTTTAAGATGCACCTGTCTTTATGCTCTTTGGACCCCAAAATCTACAATGTAGTATTGTAAAAAGGACTCTGAACTAATGAAATAATCTTGACTTTAATGCTAATAAATTGTCTGAGTTAGAAAAACCATTACATCTATCTGAGCCTACTTCCTCTGAGTAAAATGGGACCAATAATGTCAGTCATGCCTATTGCTTGATGGTATAGTAAAGAACCACTAAGAAAAATTTAATCAATTATGATGGGTTCCATAAATGAGTATATCACTTACTAAAATTGCAATGATTTTTAAATGTGGAATTCAATAAAAAATTCCAAGCTAATAAAAACAGTAGATACAATTAACATGTAATTCAAACCGTCAGTATTAAATGAAGCATAAAATCTGTTTCCCCATCATACTTTTAAAAGTTTCAGTGTTGCAGGGAAATTGGGTGGTCTACTGCAGGATCAATATTAGAGGCAGAACAGGGCATCTAAACCATTCACTCACCAATGCCATTTCCTGAATGCAACTGCACCTGTAAGTTTCATTCATGCAGCCATATAAATCATTGCTTAATCTGTAGTTGCTGCTTCCCTTCCTGCTGTGCACTCACATTTTGCCCTAGTTATTGGTAAAATGCAAGCACCGTATTACCATCTTTCTCTCCACTGGAATATTTCCTCAGTTAAACGCACTTAAGAAGAAAGTGTTGTCCACAGTTTCTCTAATTCCCATTCTCACTTCCTTACCATGCCTAGATATATGATGCTTGGATGTGGTGATTTGTCAATTTTCATAGTCTCTAGCCTTTTAAGAGCCTACAACCTTAAGAACTACCCTTTCGCTTCCTAATTTTCCAGTTCTTTCCTAGAAAGACCTCATTTCTGTAAAATCTGGTGTTTATAATTTTCTTTGTTTTTAAGATTTATGTATTTATTTAGAGAGAGGGGGAGAGAGGGAGAGAGAGAGAGAGAGAGACAGCGCGCACGAACAAGCAAGCACGCACAACTGAGGGAAGGGCAGACAGAGAGGCGGGGGGACAGAGGATCTGAAGCAGGCTCTGTGCGGGCAGCACAGAGTCTGATGTGGGGCTCGAACTCACGAACTGTGAGATCATGACCTGAGCCAAAGGCAGACTCTTAACCGACTGATCCACCCAGGCACCTCTGGTACAGGTAATTAAGTATTAACTATTATTTAACTTCTGTAGCTGTTCTTTGGTGTAATAGCTAGTCATACCTATAACTTCATTCATATTTGGCAACAAAATAGTAACAATAACTATTATTTAATTTCTGTAGCTGTTCTTTGGTGTAATAGCTAGTCATACGTATAACTTCATTCATATTTGGCAACAAAATAGTAACAATTAGAGTGTTAGATTATGTTCTAATAGAAAATTAGACTGGATTGTTAAAATTTTAATCTATGAATTCTTCTGTGTGGTTTATTGTGAAGGTGAAGATAATTTTCATATGTTCCTGAGTTTGCTGCTAGGTAGCCCTCACACTGTCCCTCTAGTGCTTCTCAATCTACCTGCCTTCTGATCTTCACTGTCTCTGGTACTATAAAGGAGTACACTATATGAGCATTCAGCCTAAGTGTTCTTCAAACATCTTTCACTTTGCAGCAATCAAACACTAACCAAAAGGCTTTCCTTACTATACTTTGAGTAGAAATTCCAGCTGTAAAATGGTCTCATACTCATCAGATGGTAATTAGTTCTGGAATCGTCTTATGAGTGCAAACCTGTATGGTTTATATTATCAGGCATACACCAATTCCCTACTGGAAATCATGCACTATGATAATAAGCCTCTCAAAGCACTACATGGGCACTTTGTATTAGATACAATCAGAATGCTTAAAACCACAGAATATTTACAAAGACCTAAGTGTAGGTATGAAAGGAAATAATTGAGTCTAGAAGTTTATCATCCTTATTTTGTTATGATGAGAGAACTGGTTGAATTGCAAAATATAAGATTATCAGAAAGAGAAAAATTGATGAATGATGCTTTCAAAGGTTCCTCTTCCCAGAAATTAGAGATGCGGGAAAAGCATCACTCATCTGACTATGTCCTTCTCAAAAAGAACATTTGCTGATTCTCAAATATGCCATGAGTTTAATGCCTCTGAGAATGCACTTATTCTGTTCACTCAGTTAAGAATGACAATGCTCAATATTCTACCAAGACCCAGATAAAATTATATAATTGCTGTTATATTTTCTCACCCTCATACTCCAGACTCATCGATTCAACACAGTTACTTGCTGATTTCTATATGGCCTCATGGCACTTGGTTTACCCATGATATGGCTAAGTAACTACTTATATATTTTGCTTATATATGCCTGTCTCTCTGAACAGAGTCTCAGCTCTTAGAAAGATGGAATTATTTTAGCCATTATTGAATCCCCAACACTGGTAAGGTCTCACAAATTATCAGTATCAACCACTTATCACTAAGTTAATTCAAATGCCATAACGCTATTTCTCAGTTTGCTAGGTAATTAACTGGTTATATTTACTGACCCTACTCTGAGGTCGAACCTAACATTTATAACAGCTACCTGACATCTCCCTGAAGATGTTTCAGAAGTACCTCAAATTGAATATGTCCGAAAAGAAATTAATGGACTTCTAGTACCATTATGGTATGGAATCTATGGAATCTATGGAATCTAATATTTTCTGCCCCATTAAATGTTACCACCTAGCCAGTTGTGCAAGTGAGAAACCTCGAAGTCACTCTTGATACCTCCTCCTTTATTATCTCCTTTTCCATTACATTTCCGTTCCTCTTGATTTTGCCTACTACAGATAGTTGAGCCTCTCCACATTTTGCCATTTTGACCATTCCACCACAATCCAAAACACTAGCACCAGAAGTACCAAAAGTGATTTTAAGAGAGGTAAGCTAGGGGTGCCTGGGTGGCTCAGCTGATGAAGCATCCAACTTCAGCTCAGGTCATGATCTCGCAGTTTGTGGGTTCAAGACTCATGTTGGGCTCTGGGCTGACAGTTCGGAGCCTAGAGCCTGCTTTGGATTCTGTGTCTCCCCCTCTCTTTTGCCCTTCCCCTGCTCGCACTCAGTCTCTCTCAAAACTAGACAAACATTAAAAAAGAGAGAGATGAGCTAAAGGCAATAATTAAAAAGTAAGTAAGATATGAATAGGTTTGTAGGGTTTGGCTGATGAAATCCAACTATCAGGATTAATCTGTAAAGATATGAGATTGTCTTCCAAAAGGGTATTACTTATGATAGCCCCTCCCAAAGAATGTCTTCATAAAGATAGCCATGCATTTGAGTTTATTTGACCTATCAATGAACAATGAGCCCAACTGTGTGGTGGACTGTTGTTTAGGGGCGAAGAGGCAGTCCTATATGCATCATAGTAAAAGTGGTTTTGTAGAATCAAAAGAAATATTGAGACCAGAATTCCTGAACTTTTCCTCCAAATTGTCTTTGATAGTATCAAATTCTCCTACCTGCAATTTATTTTTTTTTCAACGTTTTTTTTTTTTAAATTTATTTATTTATTTATTTTTGGGACAGAGAGAGACAGAGCATGAACGGGGGAGGGGCAGAGAGAGAGGGAGACACAGAATCGGAAACAGGCTCCAGGCTCTGAGCCATCAGCCCAGAGCCTGACGCGGGGCTCGAACTCACGGACCGCGAGATCGTGACCTGGCTGAAGTCGGACGCTTAACCGACTGCGCCACCCAGGCGCCCCTCTCCTACCTGCAATTTAAACTGTAGCCACATTTTCCTTTGTTAGCCAGAGGTTCTAGGGTGGGTAATCTCTGTCTTGCAGGAGCTCAACATCCAATAGAGAAGAGAAAGATAAAGCATTTGCTAATACAATATGATAGGATTATGTATGGGCAATGGCTTAAGAAAGTCAAAGACCAAAAAGATGAAGGGCGGGGGGCGGGAGGGGGGAGCCTTCTCTCTTCCCTCCATTTCCTATAAAGTCTATGGACTGTGCTAGAGGAAATCTATCTGATTGCAGTTAATGCTCTTTTTAATAAATGAGCAAATCAGACGTGAAGAATTGCAAACGGCCATCAAAATATCAGGGCTTTCCATTAATATTAGGTAAAATAAACAAGCTATGCACACTCAAAATTTCCAAAGCCAAATTTATATTAATGTTGAATTGGTTCACTACCCCAAAGAAGGTAGAGCTCTGGCAAGAGTTGCAAGGGAAAATATATATATATATATATTTGACTACTAGAAGGCAAACAGATAATTCCTAAGAAAAGAAGGCAAGGGTAAAGTATTAACAGTAAGAAGAATATGGAAAAAGGCATGGGGTTGTAAAACAACTCATGTTTGAGGACCCAGTGGAAAGTGTGGTGTAGCTGGAACTAAAGACAAATATTTCAATGGCTTGAAATGAGTGATAAGATATGAGCCTGGACTAGTTCAGTAGGTTGGGACCAGATTGTAAAGCTTTACATGGCATATGAGAGAATTTTAATTTCATCTTATAATCAAAGAGCTAAAAGAGACTCTAAGAAGATTTTGTTTTAGTAAGACTACCATGGTGGCACCGTAGAATTCAGACTGGACGGGAAAGGACTGGTAACAGAAAATTCCAAGAAAAATTTCCTGAAAAGATATTTTATAAAACTGTATTGTGTTGGATTGAGTGATGGCAGATGTAAGAAAGAACCGTGAAGTGAAACTGACAGAATTTGGTGACTAGCATGAGAAATATAAAGCCTTAGTAACTCTGTGATTTGTAGTTTAATTGTGGATGGTGATATCCTTAACTGAGGTAAAGAATAAAAGAACAGGAAGAGACTTCAGAGGTGGTGGTAATGGGAAATCATGGCACTTCAGTTTGGTGTCTGTAGTGTTTGAGAAAACTGAGGTATATTCAAGAAACAATTAGATGTATATATATATAGGGAGCTCAAGACTGAAGACCTAACTTTGAGACACATCAACACATTGAAGGTAGTTGAAAGCATTGGGTAAATGAGATTATCTTGACATACACATACATGTGTATATATATGTATATGTATACATACATATATGTGTGTGTATATATGTATAAACATCTATATGTATGTATGTATACATATATATAAACATCTATATATATGTATGTATACATATATATAATATAGAAATGAAACCTAAAAGGACCAAAACCTGTGGAACTCCAACAGTTAAGGGGAAGGCTCCACCAAGGGGAACATAGCACTAATGGTTGGAGACGTAGGGAAAAAATCATAAAGAACTGTCTTAGAAACCAAGGAAGGAAGGGAGGGAGGGAGAAAAAAAAATTAGGGGACGGTCAAGTAAAAACTGTACAAAGATATCAAATAGTGCTGAAGTTATCAAAGTTGGTGATCATGAGTTTATTAGAAACTTTAGTGTTTCCATAAAGCAGCAGAGGCAGGTTAAATTAAAAAACAGATGTCAGGTCGGTGCAACAAGGAATGAAAGACAGTGTCATAACTTGAACAACAAATACCCCAGGACATGTGGGTTGCACAGTGAGTTGAGCAATGAATTCTTGGTTTCAGCTCAGGTCACAATCTTCCAGCACATAAGTTGAAGCCCTGCATCAGGCTCTGCAGTGACAGTGTGGAGCCTGCTTGGGACTCTCTCTCTGCCCCTCCCCTGCTCATTCGTTCGTTCTTTCTTTCTCTCCCTCTCAAAATAAAGAAATAAAAGAGAGACGAGAAGAACAGGAAGGGAAAGGAAAGGAAAGGAAAGGAAAGGAAAGGAAAGGAAAGGAAAGGAAAGGAAAGGAAAGGAAAGGAAAGGAAAGGAAAGGAAAGGAAAGGAAAGGAAAGGAAAGGAAGAGAAAAAAGCAAGAGTGAGCCCAGGATAACAGTGTTTTAGATGAGAGAATTTTTTTATTAACTTATTAAGTGGGTTAATCTCCACTTCCCAATTCCAGAATAGCTGAAGTAGCATCATGACGATATTCAGCAGACCTAGAAATGCATGAAGCCTGCCTTGATCCAACCACTTATCTTTCCCTTTAAATCCTCAAGGGAGATATAGGTACCACAGCAGCAAAACAATTTAACATTTTAACATTTTTCTTATAAGATTTCCATCTCAGAATTTTAGGATTTTAGCATGCCAAAGGAACCCTATAAAGACCTTACTCTGTATAATATTTGGTCTGCTGAAAGAGCCTCATAATGAAGTAGGCTGTATGGTCAGCTCAGTCTTCCTTACCTCTCTCCCAGGTCCTGCATTCCAATGGAGTTTGATACATTGAATGATCGTATGTCACCACAACACAGTGTATTCTATTTCAAAACAGGATGGAGAAAGAGCAATGCCCATAAAGGAACAACCTTAAAAATAGTCATTCTCAGCTACTAGAGATCCCCTAAAAATGTACTTAGTAGCAAAGTATCCAATAAGTATTTTAAATTTCACCTAATCCAGATCACCACTCCTTCTCCTTTAGGAAGGGGGCGAGGGGAAAAGATGGGCTTCCTCACTGACAAGGAGTTAATTATTACCTATGGACTAAACTTTAGAAACACTAGTTTTTACCTTTCATTTAGTTTAGCTTCATGTTAGATGACCACATCTAGCTTGAAATGATTAAAGTAGATGTGCTGTTTCTAGGCAAAAGTCATTACTGGGAACTCAAGAACTCAATTTAGGCAAGCTGTAAAGTTATTCAGGCATGTTTTAAACCTAAATTAAAACATTTTCACATACATGTTCTTGACAAGCAAGAAAGAGTATTTCATGTCTCTAGAAATGGAATGAAATTCATTTTGATTTCACGATAGTAATCTATACCCATTTATATTATCAAATTTTGCTCATTTACTTGTTATTCATAAAATAAAAATTACATGTAGAAAAAAATCACACATTCCTACATCTACATTTGAAATAAATCTTTTTACAACGAAAGTGGACAAGTTAACTTATTTTACTTTGTAACCAAAGAGAGAACAGCAATTTGCCATTCGCTACAATTCTATCCAAATGAGTGCTTCTATCCAAGCACTTTGGTCAGCTCTTAATTATAAAAGAAATGGTGGCATCATTAAAATAATTTTAAATGGGTAATCCAAAGGTGATCTTAAATTTATGTTAGAAGATATATTTATACTCAAATCTTATGAATAAACCCCATCTGAAATGAAATATTAACACTATATAATTCATGAAGATCAAAGTAGGAAGATGCCAGAAAGATGAACAATTTCCCCTACTTTCTTATTGCTCGATCAATCCTTCTCTCCTCAAAGCCTTCACTTAAAGCCTTTCTCCCCAGCACCTAGAATATGAGCTAGTTGTTTCTTTTTTTTTTTCTTTTTCCTTTCCTTTTAAGAGACAGAGAGAGAGAGAGCATGAGCACAGGAGAGGGAGAGGGGCAGAGAGAGGGACCGAGAACCTTAAGCAGACTCCACACTCAGCTAGTAGCCTGACTCGGGGCTCAACCCCATGACCCTACGACCCTGGGATCATGACCTGAGCCAAAATCAAGAGTTGGAGGCTTAAGCTACTGAGTCTCCCAGGCACCTTGAGCTAGTTGTTTTCCTCTTATGTGTATCTAGATTTGTTACTCTCTTACTTATTGTCCACAAGCCATAGTTAAGCAGTCTCTGTTCAGAGTATTGCTGCTCAGTACAAAGGTCATGTCAGTCATACATGTAATATGGCATTTTTTATTAGCCACATTAAAAAGTTACAAAGAACAGGTGAAATTAGTTTTATTAATATATCTTATTTAACCTAATGTGCCCCAAATGCTAGCATTTCAATGTCATTAATAAAAAAAATTGAGAAATTTTACATTCTTTTTCAATACTACATCTTAGAAAGCTGGTATCTATTTTATACTTAAAGCAAAGCACCTACCAGTTTAGATGAGGCATTTTAACTAGAACAGCAGAGACTCAATTTAGACTAGACTGGTTCTAAGTGCCTTAACAGACACCACTGACTAGTGGCCATCATATGGAACTATGTGGCTCTAGACCATGAAAGAGATTATGAGAGAGCCAGTGTCCTGTGATACCCAGAGTCCTTTGTTCTCAAAATTGCCTGGGGCGCCTGGGTGGCTCAGTCGGTTAAGCATCCGACTTCAGCTCAGGTCATGATCTCGCAGTCTGTGGGTTTGAGCCCCGCATCAGGCTCTGTGCTGACAGCTCAGAGCCTGGAGCCTGCTTCCGATTCTGTGTCTCCCTCTCTCTCTGCCCCTCCCCTGCTCATGCTCTGTCTCTCTCTGTCGCAAAAATAAAAACATTAAAATAAATAAATAAATAAATAAATAATAAATAAAAATTGCCTGAGAAGATCTTGTTACTGGCAACCAAAGAGCCTAACCTAAAGTCTGAATAAGTGAATGTACAAATGAACAATGGAACAAAGGCTAACTTCTAAGAGCCTAAATCAACCCCTCCCATGTATAAATATTTTAATCAGCTTAGTATTTTCGTTATTATTTAGACTGCAATTTTTTTGAGAAGGGGGGGGTTGTCCTTCATGTTTGTGATTCAGTAGCTCTTATTTAATTCCACAGACTTAAAAAAAATTTTTTTTAATGTTTATTTATCTTTGAGACAGAACATGGGTGGGGGAGGGGCAGAAAGAGAAGGAGACACAGAATCCAAAATAGGCTCCAGGCTCTGAGCTGTCAGCACAGAACTCCATGCTAGGCTCGAACCCACGAGTTGTGAGATCATGACCTGAGCTGAAGTTGAATGCTTAACCAACTGAGCCACCCAGGAGCCCCAGACTGTTTTTTGAGTAAGAATTGACTATGAGAGTAATTATATTTACCATGCCCTCACAAAAATATTTGTGTTGCTTTAAAACAAATTATCTAGCCCTAATAAAGAACTGTATTAAATACTAGTTGATTGGGGCGCCTGGGTGGCGCAGTCGGTTGAGCGTCCGACTTCAGCCAGGTCACGATCTCGCGGTCCTTGAGTTCGAGCCCCACGTCGGGCTCTGGGCTGATGGCTCGGAGCCTGGAGCCTGTTTCCGATTCTGTGTCTCCCTCTCTCTCTCTGCCCCTCCCCCATTCATGCTCTGTCTCTCTCTGTCCCAAAAATAAATAAAATGTATATAAAAAAAAAATACTAGTTGACTAAACAAGACAGATGAAGTAAGTCAAGGATTCTATAAATTAGCCAAAAAGTACTGATATGTAAACAAGTGAGTCCAGTAAAGGAGGAAGGAAAGAATCAGACAGTCTTTCTTGACCTAAGTCTTGAAAGCTAAGCAGGTGTTTCTTAGGCAGATCAGCTGTTTCTGTTGGTAAACAATACAGCCAAGTTACTGTTCAGATAATAACTTATGATCAAGAGAACCAGGAAGAAAGTTTAAAAAAAAGATAGCTAAATGTTGAATATCTAAAATCTTTTTAGGTCATTTGAAGAAAGTTTGACATCTACATATTTTAGTTTCATTTTTTAAAAACTACAATCACCCAAATCAATACCTTTCAATTTACAATATGCTTTCTCTATAGGGATAGAAAAATGGAAAATTATCATCCCTGTACTATTTGGGTATCTATTTCAGCAAACACAATCTTCTTACTACTAGAGACAAAGAAAGTGGAGTTTGAATGGTTTTGCTGACTCAGGCTCAGAACATGCTCTAAGTTTAAGGACTGGAAGATGTTGTAATTTACAATTCTGAATGAACTCTTTATAAATGCAGAGTATTTCAAAATCTATCAAGAACAGAGCATGTTTGTTAAAGAAATGGCACCTCTGAAGTCTTGAATCTGGCTGACCTTTCCTTCTTTTGGCTTGTTCGAGATAAACGGCTGAGGAGAATGACTAAGTGTTGTGGGGGGTGGGGGGGGGAGAAGCTAAGAACCTCCAGAATGCTGAGGCACTTGCAACAGTAGATCATTTCCTTTCATTGCAGGAACCCCTGCCAAAGTCTGATCATTCTGATGATTAGTTTGAACTAATCATGAATGATTCATTAAGTCAGTCTCTAGTGTATTATAAGGTCTAAGCTGCATACACCTGGAATATTAAGATAGGAAAGAAACCATTGTGTTTCATTTAAAAATAATATTTTGCCAAAAAAAGAAATTAATATCTGTGTCTTTCTTGTGTATCCTACTGCATAAATAAACTCCAGTGGGAAATAAGTTATATATTCTCATAGAGCATCCACAATTATTAATTCAAAATTTATTCACCTGTCTCACTTCATCTTCCAAAATGTATGTTGTGGTGGTCATTATTGATTTTTCTCAGGTAAAACGGACTCTGAGGCAATTTAGAATTGGAAAATTAAGGTGCTAAAAAGCTATGCTAATTCATATAGTTCCTGGCCAGACTGTTATAGTAACATAACTCATTTATCAAGACTTACTACATGCTATAGTATCCCCATAGCATATACTATTTAACCTAAAATAGAACCTGCAAGTTAGACTATCTATCCTCTTGTTGGGTAAATAAGGAAACTGTCGAACAGAGAACTTTAACATAACTTGCGCAAGTTACAATAAGTGGCAGATCTGGAATTCATTTATTTCCCATCAATAAATATCTACTGAGTTCCTTGTCTGACCCTATTCTAAATTATATGGCAATGAACAAACCAGACAAAGCCCTTGTTCTTATAGAGGACACTCTAGTAGACAGAGGCTGTCAGTCAAAGAGAAATACAATTAAATATTTTCACTAACAATAGGGGATAGTAAGGTGAGAAATCCATCTAGGTAAAGATAAAGGGTAAAGGGTTCATCCAGTCTACAATTTTATACACTGAGGCCATAGCAGGCCTCACTGTTAAAATGAAATGTGAACAGAAATGTAAAGGAAGCAAGAGGTTGTGTGTTCCAAGGTAAAGAAAGATAAAGGGGTTTGATGGTCAATCTTACTGATGTGTTCAAAGAGCACCAAAAAGAGCAGTATGTTTAGAGAGGATTGGAAAGTGATTAGAGATGAAATTAGGAAAGTCACTGAGACAAGACCCCAAAGAATCCTAAATATATGGAGATTTTAGATCAAATTCTCAGTAAAACTGCAGTCAACAGAGACTTTCAACACAAGAGTGACTTGATATAAACTTCTAAAAAGATTACTCTTCCTACTTCAGAGAGAATAGAGTGTAAGAGGAATATAGGGGTTAAAAAATAGAAATGTGTGCTAATATGGATCTATCTAGATGGATAGCATTCCAAGTGTGAGAAAGGTTCTTATTTCGGAAATGTTTTGAAAGTGGAGCCAATGTCATAACTAAGAATATATAATTAATTGAGTAAAGGAGTATCACCCATATTAGCTTTGAGAACGTGGACAGTTACCTAACTTTTCAATCTTTCTGTTTCCTCATTTATAAAACTGAGATGATGATAGTATTATTTATATCAAAGGACTGTGGTAAGAATCAAATAACTTAATATACATTAACCAGTTAAAATTGTGCCCCATACAATAGTATTATTTGTGCCAAGGTCATCAATTCATTTGTTTCCACATGACAGGCATTTGATATATCCCAAATTAAATTGGGTTCTTGCTGACACTCATGCTCCACTTTTCCCTTCTACCTTCCACAATACTTTGGTGATCTGCAAAGCTTGAGAACAGTGCTCACTATGGTACTATATTAACATTGAATGATATCAGGAGTACACTAGCCTCAGGCAATTTCTGAAAGAAGATGAGTATCATAAGTGTCACTTTTACAACAATCTTTAGCAGATTCCATTTCAAACAATTTCAGACTTTTGCTGTGTACCTGACTCAACGCTACCAACAGGCAGTGTATCCCATTTCAATCCATTCCATTATGATCACACTCAGTATTTCTTTAGGCTGTTTTTAAAAATTTGTTTGTTGTGTTTATTGGTTTTTGATTTTTAAATAACTTCATTGGTATAACACTGACATAAAATAATACATATTTTAAGTGTACAGTTTTATAAGTTGTAAAGGCTTAGACATATGTAGCCACTTGTGAAACTCACCACAATCAAGGTAAAGAATATGTCATCTTGCAAAATGTCCTTGAGCTCCTTGATAATGGCTTCTTCACATCCCTTCCTGACCCTTCCTTGCAAAAACCACTGAACTGCTTCCTGTAAGTATAATTTGTATTTTCTAGAATCATACATAAATGGAATCATACTGTATGTACTCTCTTGTCTGGCTTTTTTTTTCCACTCAGCATTATTATTTTTAGATTCATTCATGTCATTGAATGTATCAATAGTTCATTCCTTCTTATCATTGAGTAGTACTCATGTAAGGAGATACTGCAATTTCTTCATCCACTCACTTTCTGATGAACATTTGACTTGCTTCCAATGATTGGCCATTGTGAATAAAGGTGTTATGAACATGCACATATAAATCTTTGTACTGTACGTATACTTTCATTACTCTTCAATATATATCTAGAAGTGGAATGAGTAGATAATATGGTATGTGTATGTTTTTTTTTTTTCAAAGTAGTTTTGCCATTTTGGATTTTCACTAGCTGTGCATGAGTGTGTCAGTTCTACATTGTTGCCAATATTTGATATGGTCAACCTTTATAATTTTAGGCATTCTATTAGGTGTGGAGTAGTAGCTCAAAGTTTGATTTTACATTTCTCAGTGATATGATGCTGAGCATCTTCTCTGGCCTCTGACAGTTTCCTCATGTGTGTGTGTTGATCAATATCTGCCACATACATGAAAAGCACACTTGGCAAATCTATAGATCTCTCTCTGTTCAACTCTCTCTTTGAAACTCAGTCCTATAAACTACAGTCTTCCAAGAGTTTCAGTTTCCTCTACTCAGCTCAAGGAGTCCAGTGGACTTCACCTGGGTTTCCCCTGATCTGCTATCTGAAAACCCCTTCATGGAGATAAACTGAGGTGATTTTAGTTTTTATTCCAATTTTTTCCTATCTCTCTGGAATCATCATCCTTTGTTGCCTAGTGTACAATGTTGTTAAAAATCATTATTGTACATATTTTATACAATTTTATATCTTATCAGAAAGGAGAGTAAATCTATTCTGTGTGATTCCAACTTTATCAGAATCTAGAGTCACCCTATATGCTCTTATGGTCCAATTATCTATTGATTAGATCTTATAGCACAACCAGACTTGCATTAATGTATTTGTGTCTTTTCATTATAAGCACTGAATTCACATGAAAGTATAATACCAAGTATTCTATCTATATTACCTTAGGCAAATAACTTCTATGAATCACTACTTTTTAACTGCAAAATTTAGATAATCACATTTAGTATTAAATATGATGTATAATAATATGACGACAATCAGTCATATGGTGAAATTTTAATTTGATAATGCATATATGTGGTTTGTATAGTGACTGAAACATACCTACAATCCATTATCACATATTATAATACGTGAGATCAATAGAATTTGCCCCAGGTACTATTAATGGTATGTCAGAGTAGCTCATAATGGGGAACAGAGGAAGATGGGCAGATGTACATGTGGAATCAAAATAAAGAGAATTAGATTCCTCTACCTTTAGATCTCGGGGTGCCTGGGTGGCTCAGTCGGTTGGGTGTCCATTCAGCTCAGGTCATGATCTCACAGTTCGTGGGTTCAAGCCCCGCATCGGGCTCTGTGCTGACAGCTCAGAGCCCGGAGCCTGCTTCAGATTCTGTGTCTTCCTCTCTCTCTCTGCCCTTCCCCTGCTCGCGCTCTGTCCCTCGCTCAAAAATAATGAATAAACGTTAACAAAAATTTTTTTAAAAAAAGAAATGGATTTCTCTCAGTATCGTCCTTCTTCTTTAAACAATGCTTTAACAGATACTAAGTTTGTGTCTGATTCTTTCCTTTATCTCCTCTAACAACCTCCATCACCCACTCCTTTCAATTTCTGCATCTGTCTTTAGACTATTAATATAATCAAGTTATAGGCAATTCTTACAGAATTAAGAACCTTTATGTGTAAATGTCTATGTGTATGTTTTGATCCATGATGAATTGATATTAATGTTTCTTATTTTTCTAGGCATTGGCAATAATTAAATACAATTCATGTTCAGTAATGAAGTATTAAATAGAAGGGATAGAATCTTTACAGACACCGAAATAACAAAAATGTGGCCATTATTTTATTAATTAGATTAGTAGGGACATAACTTTTAATGAAATATTGTGTCAGGATTACTTGACCATAAACTATTAGGTAATGCTGCAAGAAGCAAAACTTTTATCTTAATCAGGAAATTAGAGTAGTAATATGATGCAAATAAATTTTATTTCTAGAGTTTTATGAACGTAACTAGCGTGATTCTTCTTTGGCTATCCCTATATAAATACATGTTGAAGGGTATTAGATACATAGAGAGAGGTATTTAATAAATGATATATAAATACAGATATACATATGTACACCTTTATATTTTTTACTTAAGAAAATATTATAGCTAAGTCTGACAGAGTATTTGTTAATTAAGTGAGATTAAGAGAAAAGAGTATATCTACAATAACAGCTCACTGATCCAGACCTCTTCAAGGTTTTGAAAACTACAAAGATATCATTTTTCTGTAACTCAGGGTCATTCTTTATGCTGAGTTTATATATTTTCTGAGGGCTAAGTATATATCTGAAGTTATTATTCTACTTCAATTGATATTTGTATTTATGTGGCAGTGTCAAAGTTTACCCAGAGAAGCAGAACAAGTAGGAGGTATATAAGAGATTTATTACTAAGAATTCTCTTATACATAATCATTGCTGGCTAAGCAAGTCCAAAATCTGTAGGACAGGCTTTTATGAAGGGCAGGCTGAAATGCACAGCATGGGCTGAAGCAGCTATCCACAAGTGGAATTTCTTCTCTAAGGAAAGCCTCAGCTCTATTTTCTGGTTTTTCAACTGACTGATTCAGGCCCACTAGTTTATCTAGAATAGCATCCCTTTTTATTTAGAGTCAATACTATGAACTATAAGTACATCTATGAAATACTTTCACAAAACACCTAGATTCGTGTCTAATTGAATAACCGGGGACTACAGTCTAACTGAACCAACACATCCAAAATACCATCATAATGCTCCAGTGTCCTGTTAGAGGACATGGGACTAGAAAGCTGAGGGTTCTGTCAGTCCTGTACGTTTCTGAGCTCAGACATCCAGAGATCATTTCCATCCTAAGGTGTTATAAGAGTAAGAGTTGTAAACAGCTGCTTACAGCAGTCACTCTATTAACCACAGAGGAAATTATGGTCTAATTGCTGAAAGACTAAAGATCATTCTTAATTCTTTTTCTTCTGTTTTTCTGACAACAAAGCGAGAGTGCAAGTGTATGATCTTCTAATGCAGTGCTATTATTCAAAGATCCCTCTCCAGTAATTTATTCATTGACTGTTGGAAGAAAATAATTTAAGAGTCCTCATGTTGTACCACATGCATCAAAGACCAGTTTACCCTATGGCTACCAATTATGACAGGCAATTGTCTAGTAGTAATTGGAAAATTCATAGCAGGTCCATAAAATAATGGAGCTGTAAATGACTGTTCTATATAGTGACCAGGTGGATTACTGCAAGAGGAGTAGAGAAAGATGAGAGATGTGTCATGAGAATACACAGAAGGGAAACAAGAACTAAATGGGGAGCTTCTTGCCCCCAGTATGAATATATAAATTATATTAGGAGGAAACACTTAGTAATAACTCCCTGGAAGTCTCCCTGAGACTTCAATTTTAAAATTAAATCCCCAGACTTCCAGTGATTGTGGGGGTAGGGGAAGGGATGGAAAAGGTTTTAAATCTTTTTGTTGTTGTTTTGCCTTGCTTTTTCCCATAAACTTTCCACTTATTTAAACTAATTGTTATACCACAACACACCGCTGACTCTTAGCCAGAGTTTCTTATCCTGGGGTGTTTAGATACACAGGGTATTCCTGAATATGTTTCAGAATTGTTTCTGAAAGAATATGTCAATTTTGTATACATGCATGTCTGTGTACTTTCCTGAGGGAGGACTTCTCACTTTCCTTAGCTTCCCAAATATTCTATTATCCTAAAATGATTAAGATACACTCTGGGCATAAGCCCATACTCTTAAATAGCAGTTGTACTTGAAACCCAAATACTTAAAATTCCTGTGACCTTGGGTTATTTCATCTCTTTTAACTGTGATTTTCTCATCTATAAAATTGGGGTGAAAATATTTTCTTGAAATGGCTATTGTAAAAAAAATAATAAAAGAAAAGAAATGGCTATTGTGAATAATAAATGAGATGATGAATATGAATATGGTAAATTATCAAGTGCTTTACCCACATAAGTTATTTTTATTAGTATCTTTTTAAGGGTAAGGGAGTATACCTCTGGTCTTCCACTCTAAGAGCTCTTTCTTTTTAATGTTTTAAAATTTATTTTTGAGAGAGAGAGAGTGCGAGCAGTGGAGCGACAGAGAGAGAGAGGAGACAGAGAATCCCATGCAGGCTCTGTGATGACAGTGGGGCTTAAACCCATGAAGCATGAGATCATGACCTGAGATTAAATCGAGAGTCAGATGCTTAAATGAGTGAGCCACCCAGGCGTCCCTGAGAGTGCTTTCTAACATCCTGAAAATATTACACAGCTGCTTTGAGGAAGCAGCTTACACAAATGCCTGACTTTGAACCGAACTGTCCTTTAGTTTCAGCAAATGTTACTTATGTTTTAACGTAGGCATTTCTTTACCCCTTAGTAGATAAGTTCTGAAATATCATATACTGTTTTAAAGTTTTTTAAATGTCTGTAGGATTTTAACTTTTTCATTGTTACTGGATTTTTCCTTCCTTTTATAACCTTGTAGGGAAGAAAAAAAAAAGCCTTTTACCTCTACTTTTCTAAGTTCTAGGTTTGGACTCCTGTAAAAAAAAAAAAAAAAAAAAAGATTAACAAGAGAAAAGCATATACTTTTTAATAAAATGAATAAAGCATATTCACTTTAATATATGCTTTGTGGTGCATGGAAAGGGAATATAAGGGATTGAAGACCTCAAGAAATAGTTCCACCCTTGTGTTTTCCTGCTATGTTCGGTGAATAGTAGAGTCTTGAAGAAATGTGATAGGACAAGGAGTAAGCTCAGTGTAGTAAACTGGGAGAAACTTAGCAAGGCCTGTTCCTTCAGATTCTTCTCACTGTGCCTCTACCTTTGGAGATAAGGATGCTCCTCTGTTCTGAGTATAGGGAAGGCATGTCTCACAAGAGGGCTTGATGACCAGCTTCAGGTGAAGGTCAGAAAGTCCTTCCTGCACATGCCATTTCTCAACATCTTCAGCTTAAAATATTAAATATCCTGAGATGCCATATTGTGGGGCAGCATATCCCAAAGGCCATCAATGCCATCATTAGGTAATAGCATAAATAAGTGGGCCACCAGAGATAACTGAAGGTCACTCTGGCCTTACCAGCCTCACTTGTGGACACGAAGGTCACATTTATGACCTTGTTATTGCCAAACAATTTAACTACCAACTTTCAGCTCTTCGTATTAAGTCCTCTCCTCACTGGCATATTTCCAGGAGACTCAAGTGAGATTCTCACAGTCTGTGATTCCATCTGGACAACCACCTGCCCACACCACTCCCTGCTGAGCCACACAGCCTGGGCCACCATTTGCTGCTACCATGCTGCTGCTTTTTACTCTTCCTGCTACAATGCTATGGGTCAGGCTCTACTTCAAACATCCACAATCACCATTCCATTCCACCAGTAATTCTGCCCTTGCTGTGGCTGATCTCCACGGCAGAGGCAGACTCCCATCAAATCCATGGGATCTAGGCTTTCAACCTGCTGGGGCCTTCTTCTTGCCTTCACAATTTTTTGTGAAGTGAAATGGGAAAAGGCAGACTTCCTTCCATTACGGTGGTCTCACAAGAGGGTTCCTTGGTCCCCACAGTGTTGCAGAATTTAATGAGACAACACCGAGTCTGCCCTACAGCCTACTGTTTTCCAGGGCACAAATGTGCTCCCTGGCACAGATTCAGAACATACATCACACTGTATTGTCACCACCATTTTTGAGTGTCAGTTTCCAAGGCTTGGACAGCCATATAGATGTATTCAGATAGATATAAAGTAGATTAGATCTAGGCAAGGATATGGCTATAGCTATACAGATACAGACACACATATACATTATCTAGTACTTAGTGCTATTTGAGGAATGTCAAGGGATGTGTGTCATCAAAAATACCTGTATTTGCCTCCATCATTACTGGGACTTACTGCTACACAAAAATGATACCTACATAAATGAAAAACAAATTTAAAACAAGACGCAGATTCTTTCAAAGCTCAAGGGAAGAGGAATGTGAGAAGGACCTGAATGCAGAGCTAGAAAATAAAGCTCTTCAAAGACACATCAACACGTTGTGGATGCTGGGGATAGCACAGGTCCATCCTATTTCTGAAAAATGAGTAAAAGCTAAGAAAGAAAAATAAACCCTCAAGTCCCATGTTTTGTGGTTCATCTGGTCTTTTATCGGCCCAGGTCTCACTGTTTTGTATTATTCTCTGAAAATGTCTTTACGTAACTTGTTCCAGAGCATGAGAGAGGAGACAGGCACTTGCCTATCACAAGTACATCCAGTGCACTTCTACATTATTTTTGGCCCACATAAATTTCCACACCCGTGTGTATGTGCTTATGAAGTTGAGATCAAACTAAGATGGAAATATAAAGCAGATTATATACTTTTCACTGAGTCGCCTGATTCTAGTTTTACCATATATTTTTTATAGATTATTAGTACTCTTTTTGTGACTGATTTAAGGACTAGATGAAAACTAACAGAAAGAAATCACTGTAATCACTACAGGGATAGAAACGATGGTAACAACTGGTTATTATAAAGTTTGAGCGTCTGAAATATTCTGAAAGTAATTTAAGTGGAACCTCCCACCAATACAAAACAAAACAACAAAAGATGACTTCTTATTACAGCCTTGTTGGAAAATTTCCACTACTGGGAGCTTTCTTATTAAGGAAGCCCATCTTTTGTTTGTTTCTTTCTTTTTTTGAACACTTTTTTTTTTCTTTTTAAGAGCAGTTTTTAGGTTTACAATAAAGTGGAAAGGAAGGTACAGAGATTTTCTATACTCCCCTGTTCCCACACATGCATAGCCTCCTCCATTATCAAAATCACTCACTACAATGGTACATTTGTGTGTGTGTGTGTGTGTGTACCAAGGATGACCCTACATTAACACATCATAATCACTTAAAGTCCACAGTTCACCTCAGAGTTCACTCTTGGTATTGTAAATTCTATGTGTTTCAACTAGTGCATTATGACATAGATCCATCGTTCTACAATATACAGTGTTTTCACTGTCTTAAAAGTCCTCTGTCTTCTGCCTATTTATCTCTCTCCAACTCAACACCTGGCAACTGTTGATCTTTTTTTCTTTAGTTTCCATACTTTCCCCCATCTTTTCTTAATAGTCTACTGGATATAAATATCTTTGGAATGGTCCCAAGTCCGCCTCCCTTTAATTTTGCCTTCTGAAGCAACACATGCTGAGTCCACTCATTTATCATGACAGCCTTTCCAAAACTTGGAGACAGATATCCTGTACTTGAGTTTTACCTTCTCCCTCAACTGTTCCAAAGAGCCTTACCAGTATAATTGCCTTCATGAGGATACAAGGTATCCAAGTTTGCAAACAAGGTTCTTAAAGAGTGTGATTTCGATTTATATCTGCAATTGTGAGTCCTGGAGGGCATGGACTGTGTATAATCCTCTCTGTAGGCTCAATGTGTCTTACCACTAAGAAGCAATGAACACATTGGTTGAATGAGCAAATGACTAAAAGAAGCTACTTTCAAAACATCCTTCTAATATAAATTACCTTTAACTGTTTACTTCCCTATATGATTTCTTCATCCAGTTTTAGTTTTGAAGGAATTCTATAAACAAACAAACCACCAAATGAGTTCATTTCTTGGATTAAAAAAATTCTAGGAAACTTAGATTATGACCTGCCATCTTTCTCTTTACCTGGCTATAGTACCAGATGGTGTTTGTACCAGTTGTGAACTGGCTGAGTTTTTAAAGACAGGGTTTTCAAAGCATTGTAGGGATTTTACAAAATGAGGGGTACCTTAGCATTATAATGTGTAAGAAATACTAAAATTAGGGCTATACAACAAAACAAGGAAAAAAAGAACCACCCCTCTCTCCACTACCAGTCTCTCCACAAGGACTCCAGGTGGGTAGGAAATTTACCACAGATAGAGACAAACCATCTGGGATTTATCCTGGCAAAGATGTTGATTCTTAGCATGGGAGGATGATTTGGATGAACACTTGACAGAGACACCCTAATTCTCTCCAGCCCCAGGGGAACTTGTTACAAATACCTTGAGAGAGGCAGCTGTAAGAAACAGAGAGTAAGTATAATAAGAGTTTGCTCTAACATGTTCTAGAGAGCAATATAAAAAACTGAGTCAATGGGAAAACTCAGCAGGGACCCCAATAACCTTTAACACAAGTGGGCCAAAGCCTCTCTTCCTCTTTAGCAAAAGCAGCATGTACTGTGATATGTATAACATAAAGAGTGTTTGTGTTGACCCTGATAGGACTAGCAACAGCCAAGTCACGACTCAGTGGCCAGGTAAATGCTGAGTCACAAGGTGGACCGCCAGGAAATAGAGCAAAGATAAACAAAATGCATATAGGTATGTGAAAATAAGCATATGAAACTACAAATATGGAGTCCAGAATCAGATTTATTAAGTTCAACTTATCAACTACTTGCAAGCTGGGTAATAACTAGATAATATTTTAATCTCTCTGCCCTTCATTCTCTTTATGTGTAAATTGGGGTAATTATAGCACTGACATCATAGTTGTTTGAGTACCAAATAAATTCACTTCAAGTATTTCAACATAGTGAACACTGAATAAACATTACCTACTATTAATATTATTATCATAATGTAAAAACAACCCAAATCTTCTGCTTAAGGGATTAAGGGGGCACCTGGGTGGCTCAGTTGGTTAAGCGTCCAACTCTCGATTTCGGCTCACAACATGATCTCGTGGTTGGTGGGTTTGAGCCCTGCATTGGGCTCTGTGCTGGCAGCACGGCCTGCTTGGGATTCTCTGTCTCCCCCTCTCTTTGCCCCTCCTCTGCTCTAGTTAGCACGTGCTCTCTCTCAAAATAAATAAACTTTAAAAAATAAAGGGGTTAGGCTGAGTAAAAAATGGCGAAGCAATCCATTGCAGTAATAAGCAGCCATTAAATTAAGCATCCAACAGAAAATGAGGAAATGCCCATTCTTCCATCCATGTATGCACTCATTTTTTACATTTGAATAGCTGTTATATGTCAAACATTACTTAAAATTTTGTGTCATAATGTTTCTTAAATAATTAAAACTGGAATTTTTCTCTCCAGCTCTCCCCCCTATTAGACTAGTATGGAAAGAAAATAAAACAAAGAGGAAGCCTGATTTGTAGAAGTAGCTCTATTTAGAAAGGTGACATATATTTAAATTGTTGTTGTCTGAATCCAAGCAGCATGGGAGAGAAGCTTGAGAAATTATGAGAAGTGATGGTTCTAGAGAGTGAGATCCAAGAAGATAATAGTAATCTGAAACCAAAGAGCACGGAAAACAAATTCTGTCAGGAGAGGATACAGCTGATGGGAGTTTACACAATAATAGCTTATTATTTAACACTCTGTTTTATTTTGTGTTTTGTGCTTTGCAGAACACACACTCCACAAACTTCATCCTTGCCTCTCATCAACACAGCTTTGTGTTAGTGTTGTGTGGGGTCATTGAAAGAGACAGAACTGTGTTCCATGTGTGGATCAGTATGGCACAGAAAGGAGAATACAATGATAGAGATGAAATAGAAGGAGATTCAGATTTTAACAATGGAAAATTGGAGTGAACACTACATGCTAGATAATTTGCAGAACCTCTGAAAAGCTATTTGAACTTCTACTCTGAGTAACGCAATTGAGACATTTTATTAATACTTACAAGATAGGAATTTCCCACAGAGCTGAAAGAACAGAGGAAAGGGGTCATTTATAAGCATCCAACAGAGTTTGGTGGATATTTTTGGAAGTTCTTACATGGCAGTGGGCATACAGAGGAAATATTCTTAACTTTGAAGGAGGGAGTCCAAGTCTCAGGTAATATGTCCTAAGACACAATGACATCTGGAATGTTTTGGACGATTGGTAGGAATTACTTTGGGGAAAATATTGTGTATTTATACTGTAAAAATAATATGAAGAGTCAGAAACATGAGTGCATAAAGGCTTTTGAAGAGTATGTTTCACAGAAGTAGCTTATCCTAACACATGATTTCTATTTATTTTATGAGAAAATCAGAATATAAGTACACTGTTATTAGAACTTTATGTAGATTACATATAGAAAAATATTTGGAAAATAATGTGCCTGGGAGAATTGGGTTATGTCATTTCTAAATTATTTCCATGCCTACTGAAAGGAAGCTTCTTACACAAAGGCACATGAATAATAGAGCCTTCAGATGACTCCATTCCACTCAGATCTTTGAGTCTTCTAGATGAGATCCCAAATATTATAAAACAAAAACAGTCCATCCTTCCAGTAACCTGTCTCAATATCTGACCTACACAGCAACCATGAAAGATATCTGATGTGATTGTTTTAAAGCCATTAAGTTCCAGGGTAATTTGTTATGTAATCAGAGTAACCAGAAGATATTTAAATATTTAGAATCAGTACTAATCAAGAAACCCAGGTACATGGGATCATCATATTTGCAAACTATGTATCCTATTATTATATTCATATAGCACTTAGAGAAGTCACATCTATTTTCCTAAAGTAATAAAATACAGTACAGACAAGCTCCAAATCTGGAATCTGACTACCTTGTTTTAGAATCTAGCTTGCCGTACACTAGCTGTATGATTTTAGAAGAATTAATTAACCACTGTCTATTTCATCTATATAATTGGGATAAATATAGTGCCAACCTCAGAGGGTTGTGACAAAAATAAGGTAGATACAACATGTAAAGCCCTTACAACTTGACTGGTACACAGCAAGCAGTTACTAAATCACTGAATGTTAGCTGCTATTATTATGTCCTTTGATTTGCTCAACAACACTGTGAAATTAAGTGTGAATATTATTCCAACTTTATAGGTAAGAAACTGAAGTTCAAGAATGAATATTTTGTCCAGACATGCCCCTGATAGGCAGCAAAGTTGGAAGTCAAATTTGAGTCTTGTCACTCCAGATTCTGGGCACACTCTTGAGTCTCACAACAAACAGTCTTACTGAATCAGAATGCAGGGGTGGGCCACTAACCTAATTTTTAAAAATTTAAATTATTCTAGAAAGTTCTTATGCATAGCAAAGTCTGAATCTTCCCTGCATCTAGTCAATTCAGAAAATAAAAGATTTCCACAGAAGACATTTTAAAAATCAGTTTTTCTTTTTGAAAGCTTTATAGCAGGAAAAGAATAACTCTCTGCACTTCTCATGTAAGTAAAATAATCCATGCCAGGCAGATTTTGCCAGGAGATCCCCAAGTACTTTAATACAATCATGCCCTATAAAAAACAACTGTTCCATGGTTGCCCTTAGTTGATGGACGTAAGAACAAGATGAGCTGTCCCCAGGTGACAGGCTGCACTGTTGCTGTTTGGCAAGGATAAACTGTCATTAAGTATTTAAAAAAAATGTTTTCGAGTATAGTTGACACACAATGTTACATTAGTTTCAGGTGTATAACATAGTGACTCAACTTCTCTCTACTATGCTATGTGCACAAGTGCCTTAAGTATTTTGAATCTGTTATCTGCCCACAGAGCTGCAGAAAGTTTCTCGTGCCTCTTTTCCTGAGACAGGCCAAATTCGGGTAACCCCAGTGGACTGAGTTATTATTGTTGAGCTCCCCACAAGCAATGTTAGGGGAACAAGTCAAAACACCTGTGGATTTGGGCAAGCATGAGCAGCTTTCAATCTTTTCCCACTTCTCATTAAGAGCCAGACATCTGCTCAATATGGCTACAGGCACCTCTATCTCATTTTCTCCATGAACTCTAACTTCAACTCTATTGCGTAGTCTATTTGTGATTGCTAGTGCAGCAACACAGGAACCATCACTGCATTGACAGAGGAGGCAAGGAGAGGGAGACAAGGACAGAAGCACTCACTGAAGGATCCTTTTCAAAGCTGTGTGAGAGAAAGAGAAAGGACAGAGACAGAAGAAGGGCAGGGGGGATAGATTTCTTCCCATTGGGACAGTTGATTTATATGAAGGTCCTAAGCAATAAGAAAGCAAAAAAAAAAAAAAAAAAAGAAAGAAACAAACAAACCCTTTATTGGCCTTATATATCTCTATTAGAGCCCAGTGCCTTTCTGCCAGACAAAAATGTGTATTTGGTGAAGGTCATGAAGAGCTTATTACTGAAACATAGAGACAGTTTATTTCATTTTTGCTGATCTAGTTTGGAGACAAAAAACAAAACAAAACTCCTTGAAAGTGACCTATACCTAGAAGATCCTAAATTTTTCCATATATTATGTAAAAACCTGTTTTTGCATGGCAGTTGATTTAGTGAGACTTACCAATAATTATGGGAAGTAATGACAAAACAAAATATCACTGTATCTGAAATCCTCTGAGATACTGCAATACGCATTCCTATTGACATAAATGATTCCTTTAGGTCCCATTGTTTGGGTAATCCCTTGCACAGCCAACACAGCTGGCTGCATTGTGTAGAATGCAGAAACCCTCACTCAGCCACTTACACAACTCTACACTTCGAGGATAATTACTCAAATGTCCCAAGACTTCATTTTCTCATCTGTAAAGTAAGGATTGTATTGGCAGCCTCTTCTATAAAGAGATTCTGGATCTTCCTTTTGTGATATTGACCACATCTTTAAAGCCTTGCTGTAACCTCAAGTCCTTTTTACGATAGCACTTACCATACTTTTTTTTCCACCCACATTATACACTGTACAGCTGTCCAACCAGGCAAATAGTGGACACCCAGAACATATTTATGAATGAACGAATCAATGAATGATGGGAAAAGTCTTGTGCAAAACAGTTATGAAGTACGTTTGTATTACCACCATTTTACAGCAAAGGAAGCTGAAGCTTCACATGTTCAATCAGTTGCCTAGGATGCGGAACTAAAAGATGGAAAAACCTCAATCCTGTATCTTCTCACTCCACCTTGCAGACTTGAACATGATGTAGTTTCCCTTCAGAGAGCTCACAGAGCATTTTATGCTTTGCCTGTGGTCATTACCATATTCTTCCTTGCGTTGTGAGGTGACCGCACTTGCCTTATCCATTAACTAAATTCAAGTTTCCTTAAGGACAAAACCACACATTACTGATCTTTCTGTTTGAACTCATAATGCCTAGTTTAATAAATATTTGTGGAATTGAGACATTTAGCTTTCTAAAGAGATTCCAGCAATCCTTCTGGGTTGTTTTAACTGTGGCTCTAAGCTGTAGCAAAAAACAAACAAACTTTCAGCAGTAAATTATGCCTCTTTTACAGCAAATTCAAGGTCCCTTCCATTCTCCCACATTCATCACAGAATTTCACGTGTGTCTGTACAAACATGACTCTTTTCCCCTCCATAGTCTATATATGCTATTTTGTAGAATTATTGAAACTATGAAATAATTTCTCTTAAGTTTATCCTCTTCTGAAAGTCTTTTCTCCATGTACCTTACAATTTGTAAGCAATCTTGAAACATGATCTTAGAACATTTAGAACAAACCAACCAAGAAAGCATTAGTGGGGTTATTTATTTTTCATAAGATATAGAAAAAATTATCTATGCCTTCCAACTTTCTGATAAATTTTTGATATTTCAGATGCATTTCAAATAAACTATTTTGTATGGCAAAAAGTTTGAACTGTACTATTATGACCTTTGCATTTAGTATTTTAAATCTGGTTTTACAGAGCTCTCAATGGTTTCCTAAGTTATTTTTAATTCACATGAATTACCTGAATTGGAGGTCCATTAACTTTCATTAGGCAGTCTCAGGAGCTGAACGCTGGCAAAGTGCCAAACTCTCAGAACTTGAGGGGTAGAGATACAGGAGAGACTGTCGGAGTGTCGAGACTAGAAATAAAGGTAAGCATCCAAGAGCCCAGTCCACTTACTCACCTGCATTCAAATTAACAAGACCGTAATCCAACTAGTACTTTTAGCCTTACATAATCGGGATCCAAGAAAGTTTAGTTGAACGCGAGAGGTGAGTTTCCCAAGATGCCTCTATGTTTGGACTGTACTTTCAGTAGAGGGTGGTACTACATTAGTCTAATGCTTTCTGATTTTGCTCATCCAAATGTAGCAAAGAAACAAAAAGATGATTACACTGGGAGCGCTCATGACATTTTACAGTGCCAGGATGATGGAATATCTGCTTAGTTAAGAAGTTTTACCTGCACAGCACTGCCGCGAAGAATCCATCACTAATGAGCTGGGGCCCATATATCATAGCTAGAAAGCATGCGACAGTTTGAGTACAATCCAAGTCCTGGCATTTCAGGACTGTGCACTAATTTCCATCAGAATTTCTCAGGATGTGCATGATCTTTACAGCGAAGGGCAGCTGGCAAGTGAAGACTTAAGAACAATGGACTATAATTAAAATGCAAAACAAAACAATAACAAAAGCAATCATGCAAAGATCCAGGTCTATTCGCATTTCAATCTAAGGTCAGTCATTTCCATACAGGTCTTTTGTGAGTAAATTTAATATCTCTGAGCCTTGATCTTGCCATCTAAAAATGGATACAATAATATCCATGTCTAGGGGTCTTATTAGAAAAACTAAATTAGAAAATGAATATAGTGACAAGCATATAATAGGCCTTCAGAACAGGGTATTATGCTGCTGCCTCTGTAGTTGCAGATACATCTAAACAAAGAGTTACCGATTAATACACCCTTAGAATCCCTGTGCCAGATGAAAACATCAGGAACGGCCGTGAAATTCTAAAACTTAATGGATTTTCTTTCTCCAGTTTTCTGTGTTAAAGAGTGGAAAGTGCTTATTCTAGCCTAACAATGCAAATGCTCCCGTATGAGCAAAGATTTCACGTGGTCTCTAAAGACAGCCTCAAAATTAGTTGTGGCAGCTTCCTTTAATGTTTTCATTCATTTGCTCATTCATTCATTCATTCTAAAATATTTACTAAACATTTATGAACTGCCTTCTGTGAAACAGGTGCTTTGAAATACCATCATGAGTAAGGTAGAAATAGGGGACTGTCTTTATGGGGTTTCTACCTTCTTCACATCTCTCTCCTTATGTTGGCCTACTATTAATTTTTTGGTGATACCTTTCTCTAATTACTGAAGACATATATTCTCATACAAATTTCATACATAGTCATACAAAATTCAAAAGAATACTATCATTTCATTCTCTCCAAAACCGATACCATCAATAGTCTGGCATGTATTTTTCCACTTTTTCTAATCTCTCTCTCTATATATTTACATATCATTACTTTTTCAAAAAGAGCATTGTATTATACAATCTATACTATTTAACATAATGACTAAGTCATAGCCATTACTCAGTATATTTCCTTTTAATAAAGTCTGCAGGCTCTGAATTAACTTGAATTTAAAACAAAGGGGATTGGTTACAAGCCTTTAAGGTTTTAAAAACACCAAATAGTCTTTGCAGAGTCAAGAAAGGAAATTTTCCACAGAGCTGCCAGCTTTAACCTGCTTATCCTCTTACCAGATGGTCATTATTCCCCAAATCTTAAAAGATGGACTAACTTTATCAGACAGGGCTTCTTAAAAAAAATTTTCCAGTGATGGGATAAATCTTCTTCCATATTGCCAAGGAATGTTTGAATGGACTATTTTTCAAAAAAGGATTTTTTTTAAACCCGTTCTAGATTAATAGAAAGCTGCTTCCTTTCTGTTTCATTCAAAAAAAAAAATTGAATGACAAGTCAAAATCATTTTAGGAAAAAAAAGGCATTTTATATCAGACCACTTCAGGCAGTTTTTGCCTCTTTTCTTACAGTTCCTCTCTGGGCCTTTACAGAATCGGGTTATAGAGGACTGTCATTTTCAGTCCTATCTATTTTTTAAAAAGCAAAAGTGGTTATATGTAAAAAATGAAAGCCAGCCTACCTTTGAAATAGGCTAAATAATTTTTAAAAGAATTCAAGCTAAATGTGGTTCTCAAATGCTTTTCAATTCCAAGGAATGCTCTGGCCCTCACTTATCAATAGGCAAGGCTGGAATTAAAAGACTTCTTTTTAAAAATGCAATAAAAACATTAAATTTTCTTTTAAACCAAAGTTGGAAAACTTTGTTTGGTTCTCATTTTTTATGTTCTACCATATTTGAGACACAACCGTCTAGCATATGTGAGATGTCAACAGGTAATTTTAATGCCCATCTTTATCGATTTATATACTCATTAAGGCACCAGAAATGGTTGCAACTAATCCTCCTATTTGAGTAAGTGAAGAAACTCAGGGAGGTGACCAGAGAAAGGACCAATACGTCCAATGTGCCACTTACTCTACTAGGTGCTTAGCTATTTTACTTCTTTTAAATCTGAGAGCCAACTTGAAACCAGAGTTGTTAGGCCCAGTTTATGAAGACTTGTCCAAAGTCACATGGTGATTTAATTGCAGAACTGAGATTTTTGCTGCAGACTTCTCTCTTAAGCATTAATTTTTGAGAGAGAGAGAGAGAAAGCCAGCAAGCACGTGCAACTGGGGGAGGGGCAGAGAGAGGGAGACACAGAATGAGGAGCACACTCCAGGCTCTGAGCTGTCAACACAGAGCCCAACGTGGGTCTCTGACACACAAACCATGAGCTCATGACCTAAGCCAAAGTTGGACGCTTCACCAACTGAGCCACCCAGGTACCCAGACTTCTATCTTAATAGAGAGCTCTCCATGTTAGACCAGGCTGCCTTGTACCATTGACTGATCAAAGGCTTACAGAAATATTGTGACAGACTGAATGGAAACAGTTTGGGGAACTGATTCACGCTATCAAAGATACGAGATTTAAGATTAGATACTATATGATTTTGTCTGTGATATAGACTACCCTATTAGGTATAGATTAACTATCATCTCTATTGCCATAGAGAGGTTTATGACCAAATAGTTCAATGTGCTTGAATATATGGCTTAATTGGCTTAAGCCTATAGCTAGAAAATTCTAATATTTTTATGGTCTAGTTCAATTAAAGTAACCTAAGGCTTTAAATACTGAGCTATTTATCATGAGCAAGAGTGTCGCATATTCACTACTCTGTACTTTAAAATAATCACTCAGGTTCAAATCTAGATGTTGTCACTTCTTTGACTATCTTGCCTTACTTTTCTACATCTTTGACATTTGGGTCTGAGTTATTCTCTTAAAGAATGTGATTAAATATATTCATCAAACATTTACTAAGCATCCACTATGGTCTAAGCCAAGTGCTGGGTACTCAGAGTATCATAGGGGTTAAGATTTGTCAAAGTCCTCTGGGAGCTTACAGTTTAGTTATGTTATTCAGACATATACAAACAACTACAAAACGCTGTGAAAAGGGGAGGGAGAGATAAATAGTTGGAGCACAGGGGATTATGAGAACAATGAAAATCCTCTGTATATACTGTCATGGTGGATGCAGGTCATTATACACCTGTCCAAACCCATAAAATATACCCTAATGTAAACTATGGACTTTGGATGAAAATGTGTCAATATAGGTTCATCAATTGCAACAAGTATACCACATTGACGGGGGATGTTGATAATGGGGGAAGCTATATATGTGTAGGCACAGGAGTATATGCGAAGTCTTTGTACCTTACTGTCAGTTTTGCTGTGAATCTGAAATTGCTCTAAAAAAAAAAAAATAATAATAATAATAATAGTCTTAAAAAATTAAAAGCTAAAAAAACAAAAACTTTCTGTAGCAGGTACTATGGTAGAACTAAACACAACACACTTTGAAATATGGAAATGCATAAGAAGTTACCTAATATAGAGGTGGAGAATAGAGTAGGGCTTCTTATGGAAAACGATACTTAGTTTTAAACACTCCTACTTAACATAGATTAATGTCCCCCTGTTTCCTACAGGGTAAATGCAGATATTCAAGAAAAAAAAATAACAAATATTCAGGCCCTTCACTACTTGAGTGAATTCCACCTATGTGACATTATCTCCCACCATTTTCTCTCTTGCAGCCTGTCACCATATATCATCATCACTCTCCTTCCCAAGCAGACTGTGTTCTTCAAAAACCCTTCATACCTTGTCTTACTCATCTGCTCCTCTTCATGCAGCAGAAATGCATCTACTCATCCAGTAAACATCCAAACACTGAATGTTTCATACTGTATGTCACATCTCTGCACTTCTTTCTGTCCTAAAATATTTATCCATTCTGCTGTGATCCCCCGGTATTCTGTACACATCTATATAATAGTGCTTCTCACACTAAAGAACACAAATTTACTTCAAATTTCTTGAGTATCTTACACATTTATAAATTCCCAACTCCTGGCTGCATTACTTGACCTATACCCGGAACTAAATAAATATTCACTGAATCTGAAATAATTGACTCCTGTTCTTAAAGGGCTTTGATCTGATCAGAGATACATTTATAGAACTGTAGGGCTAGAATAAATAAATACAAGAGTTTAAAATAAACTTCTCTAACAATTAGATTTAAAAGCCCAAGAAGTAGCCTTTTGAGTGTGACCTGGAGGGACCAAGTAGAACTACTTCACTTGATTTACTGGGAATGAAAGTGTTACACAGAATTGTCACAGTGACAAATAAGGGTTCATGAGAAAAGCAAATATACTCTGCAAAGATATGTAATATTGTATCATACAAATGCAATCTGATACAATGCAGTTCATTTTCTGGATCTCAAACTGTAGTAATGATGTACTGAATATGCATAACACAGCTTAGGTTCATATTAAGCTTCCACATCACTCTTCTTTGTTACTATGAATTCGAGGTGGAAACCACAGTAATATACACTTCACTTCTTATTTGCAGAAAGATAAGCTACCAGAATGTGAATTCCTCTTTGGTTTTTGATAGTGGGCTTTTGCTTCCCTTCGGGTCTACCGAAAGCCAATAAAGGTATTTATACCCACGACTGTACAAAGACTTTACTATAAATATTTTGATAATCAATGCAAAATTGACTTATCTGTTCCTTTTATGTTTAAATTTAACAAAGCTGGTTGACTTCTAAGTTAAATATGTGCAATGAAAATATTCTCATCAAAGATTGTATTTTGCCTCTGGTATCATTTCTTAGGTAATGAAAATAATTTTCAATTCCAAACACGGGTGTATTGCACTTGGGATCATGCTCACAGGTACTGTTAACATTAAAGACACGAAGTGGCAAATTTTGATTCTCGATAAATTAAACTCAGTCATCGTTTCTCAAAATTTCTATTAATACAGTTGTATCTTTAAAGGAGAAAACCACATCGTACATTGTTTAAAGTATGTATGAAGGGGCACCTGGGTGGCTCAGTCGGTTGAGCGTCCGACTTCAGCCCAGGTCACGATCTCACGGTCCGTGAGTTCGAGCCCCGCGTCAGGCTCTGGGCTGATGGCTCAGAGCCTGGAGCCTGCTTCCGATTCTGTGTCTCCCTCTCTCTCTGCCCCTACCCCGTTCATGCTCTGTCTCTCTCTGTCTCAAAAATAAATAAATGTTAAAAAAAAATAAAGTATGTATGAAAATGTTAGGGTAAAATATAATACAGTAAAACCCCCAGGTAATACAGCCCCAATATTACCTTGAAGGGGACCCACTATTACCACAGCTGACTAAGTCCTATACTTAGGTACATGAACAGAATTAGAACATCAAAGAAACTATCAAGAGAATTATAAGTAGAGAAGATCCAGATAATTAAGTAAGGAACTTTTAGAGTCTAGATATTTCTGAGTATTGACTCAGTTTTTCTTATAACTTTTGTGCATAACTAAAAAAAAAATACACATTTCATTTGTTAGATTTAAATAGGACTTCTCCCCCAAGCTTTGCTAATTACATAAACTTTAAATAGATTTTACCCATGCTTTAATTACTCCACTCTTAGATGAGGCTAAGAATATATTTCAGACATCCCTAGTTCCAGGTTGTTCAGAATTCAGAAATGCTGAAGTGTTTTTGAAATTCCCCTATAGAATTTAGTGCAAAAACAAGTTAAAAATAAGTAATTTGATTGAGATTATATACACACAGATTTAAAAGGACATGGCTGCAGGAGAATTTTAAAATATTTATAAATTCTGCCAAATCTCCTTATATTATATTCAGGAGCAAATATTCAAAAGCAAAGGAAAAGTCACACAGGAAGGACCATATCCTTGTGTAAATTTTAAAATTAGCATTCACTGGGGCAATCAGGTTAAAGTCAGTCATTCTACAGAAACATGCCTAAGAAATAAAGGGCACTGGCTACTGCACAACACTACCTGACATCCAGAAAATCCGTGGACAGAAGCCTCTGAGTTTCATGGTTAAGCCGTGGGGCCCTGTAGTCAGACTGCCTGTATAATATTTAGGTTTTAGAACTTCACTCGTTTGGGCCAGTTCCTTTCAGAGTTGCAGTTTCATCATCTGTAAATTGGGAGAAATGATAGCAAATACTTTACAGGGTTTCTGTGGGGGCTTGGAAAAGTGCCTTCCAAATCACAGACTCCATATGTGTTAGCTATTATTTTATTTCATTTCACAAATTCCTCTTCATGTTTTCACAGGTCCTGATTCAAAAGAATGGCTCACATATCCATAGGCATATGTGCTATCTCTGAGAGAAAACTGTCCCAGGAAACGACCCATTTTTTTAGAGAGGGGTGGAGCTTTCTGTAACAACTTTAGTGCCTCTTACTCTACAAAAGACAAATACAAGAGATCCCAGACAGACATTCATGGGGAAAACTGATTCTAAAAGGCTCCAGTTCTACCCATAGAAAGGATGAAGAAATGAGGAGATAAAGTCAAGCAGAGAAACATCTTTATAAAGGAAAAGTCTAATGAGTTGGCTTGAACTTCAACCAGCTCTGCTCAGCCAGAATCAGGGAGGTGCTGTTGTTAAAAGTCAACTCATCCCCTTCTCTTCAATCCTTAAGATAAGAAGGAATCTGATCATCATATATGTGTTCTTCAACGCATGGGCTAGAGTAAGATCAGCCACAGTTTGTCTCCTAACTTAGTCAACTTTTATTAAGGACCTACTAAGACTGAAGTGCTTTATGTGTATTAACTCATTTAATCCTAGTAAGAACTATATAAAACAGATATGATTATTAGCATTAAGACAAAGTAATGAGCCTGGGAGCCATTAAAGTAGCTTTCCCCAGGAACACAGCTGATCAGAAGTGGAACCTGGATTCACACCCAGGGAATGAACATCAGTGGATATCATGCCCTGTCTTGCAGTAGAATTGTAGGCAAGTTACTTAAATTCTCAGAATGTCAGTTTCTTCAACAGTTCATACAGATTTGTTGCAAGATAAATTATATAATGTCTTTACAGCATTTATCATGCTTAAAAAATGATATTATTCCTAACAAACGGTTTACCCCACCATCGTTGAATGATAGAACTCTAAGGCTTAGTGAGTCATTGGTCCCAGACGGAAATGAGCCCAACTGCCCTCTGCTCCAAGCCACTGTGGGGGTTCCAGCATCACTCTACCCCACAAGGGACCAAGTGTCTTCTCAAAAACATCAGTCATAACTACCACCCCTACTGTGGATCCTCTCTTTTCAGCCCAGTGAAACTTTACACTGGAAGGAGAGAGACACTTTGCAGCAGTCTCTTTTCTTCCAAGTAGGTTTTCTTTGCATCTGGAATTCAGAGGTCATATCTGAAAGTCGAGCATCTGACACCTTTCGTCTCATTCTCCTATAAGAAAATTGCTCTGAATCAAGAGATCATCAGGCCTACCAGTCTTAACAGAAGCTTATTACTATAAAGATTTTAAATTACTAAAAATATATTATTATTTGATATTTTAAATTATATATCTAATTTAAGAGTTTATCAAACTTTTTTTTTTACTATGCTTTATTACCAACATTTATATTTTTCACTCAACACTGAACATCTCTAAATGCTAAGTGTCAGGTTGAGAACCAGAAAAGCAATAAAGGCATTCCTATCGGGGATGTGAAGAATTCTCAATGAGGGCAAAGTAAAGTGAATAGTATGAACAAACTGATTAATAGAATATTATATAGATAACAGAAGTAATAAAAAACAAAGAAGGAACCAATTTTTGAGAAAAAGAACTGTAATGGTCTCAGATGTGTTTTTTTTTTTTTTTAAATTTTTTTTTTCAACGTTTTCTATTTATTTTTGGGACAGAGAGAAACAGAGCATGAACGGGGGAGGGGCAGAGAGAGAGGGAGACACAGAATCGGAAACAGGCTCCAGGCTCCGAGCCATCGGCCCAGAGCCTGACGCGGGGCTCGAACTCACGGACCGCGAGATCGTGACCTGGCTGAAGTCGGACGCTTAACCGACTGCGCCACCCAGGCGCCCCATCAGATGTTTAAGTACACACATAAAACATACAAACACAAAACAGAGTCTGCTAGGTTGATGTGAGCAACAGCCAAACTAACTGACAGCAAGGAAGAAACTGGCAACAGGTCTCTGTTATTTATATTAAAGCACCATAAGCAACTCTAGCATTGGCTGATGCAAGAACTCTTACAGGAGCAGAAATGCACTTAACCCCATACCTGCATCACCTGGCAAGTAGACACCGGTTGGAATAACACAAGTCACTACCTACCTACCAATGCCCAGATTATAAATTCCTTTGCAATTAAATCCTAAACATAAGCCAAAAAAAAAAATAAAACATCTACACACTTGCTTTCATTAGATTTTCTAAGTGCAAGAGTGAGGAGTGAACATATTTTACTTCACATTAAGCTTTGTACTACATTTATTAATCCACTTAACAAACATTTGCTGAATGCCTTCACTGTGCCAGTCTATTCTTGAAACTGGAAATAGAAAGGCAAATATCCCTAACCTCTTGGAATTTATCTTCTGTAGAAAGGAGAGAGATAATGGAAAAAATAAATAAGTGCAGAAGATGTATAATACTATACTGTGTTAATTACTACCAGGAAAACTGAAGAACAGAAGAATAGGAAATACTGGAAATAGGGAAACATTACTATTTTAAATAAGGTAGCCAGGAAAGACTTTCTATTGAGAGTGACATTTGAGAAAGGGCCTTAAAAAATGTTATGGAGCAAGCCATGAAGCTATGTAAGGGAAAAACATTCCAGAAAAGAAAAAAGCATGTGAAAAATCTGTGAGTTAACATATCAGAAAGGCCATTAATACTCAAGTAGAGTAAGCAAGAGTCCTAAGAGTTGAGCTCAAGTAGGTAGCAGAGCAATGCGGGAGCTTACAGACCACCTTAATGACTTTGTATTTTACTCACCATGAGTTGGAAAATTTTATAAGGTTGTGCAGAGATGAATTAAATTTTTTGACATACATTTTTAAGGGATCGTTCTGTCAGTTGAAAATACACTGTTGGGAAGCAAGTGTGCAAATAAGGGGACCAGTTAGGAAACCATGAAAATAATCTTGAGAGATAAATGGTGGTGATGGATGTGGTGAGCAGTGTTCATATTCCAAAGTCATGGTTAAGGTAGAGTCAGCAGGATTGGCTAATGGGTTGCATGTGGAACAGGACTCAAGGTTGACCACAATGCTTTTGCCTCAAGCATTTATAACAATAGAGTTATGGGGGCGCCTGAGTGGCTCAGTTGGTTAGGTTACTGACTTTGGCTCAGGTGATGATCTCACGGTTTGTGAGTTCGAGCCTCACATCCGGCTCTGTGCTGACAGCTCAGAGCCTGGAGCCCACTTCAGATTCTGTGTCTCCCTCTGTCTGCCCCTCTCCCGCTTGCACTCTGTCTCCTGCTCTGTCTCAAAAATAAATATACGTTAAAAAAAAAAAAAAAGAATAGAGTCATGGGACACGTGGTTGCCTCAGTCAGTAGAGCATGCAACTCGATTTCAAGAGTTGTAAGGGGTTAGAAGTTCGAGCCCCACATTGAGTATAGAGATTACTTAAAAATAAAATATTAAAAAAAAAAGAATAGAGTTGTCATTTACTGAGATGGGGAAGACTATGTGAGCAATTTTGTTTGGTTTTTGTGAGAGGACAGGACAGAAATCAATGCAATTTAGGAAATGTTGATTATACGATACCTGTGAAGAGCCAATTGGAGATCTAATATCTATTTAATATAGGCAGTTTATTTAGGTAAATGAATTTGGAGTCCTGGAGAGAGATCCAGACCGGAAGTAAAATCTTAAGAGCAGACTTCAGGCAGATAATAGCTAAATCTCTGATACTAGATAGTAGCACTTAGGAATGGGCAGCAGAGCTAAAAGGAAATTAAAAATCCAAGGACTGATTCCTCAGACAGTTGACCATCCAAGTTCAGGGGACTGAAGAAGAGAGGAAAGGAGGTTGAGAAGAACAGGATGGTAAGAGCATAGGAGAATAAGGAAGAATTCTAGTTGTCAAATGAAGGAAATATTTCATGGAAAAAAATGAGCATCTATGTCATACATCCCTAAGAGATCAAGTAAGGGAGGGGGGACAGAAATTTACCTCTGCTTTAGCAGTATAGTGCTCAATGACAGACTAGAACAGTTTCTGTGGAGTAGAGGGGAGAGGACATGAGTGGAATAGGTTAAAAGGAGAATGGGAAGGAAGAATTGGAGACAGTTCAGAAAACTCTTTCAAGGCATTTTACTTTTAAGAGGAACAGAGAAATGGGCTGGTAAAGGGATATGTGGAACCATAAGATAGTTAGAAAGATATTTAAAGATTTATCATTACATAATTTCACATATTAAAATTTCTTTCAAATCTAGTATTTCATTGTTTTACAATTCATCATAAAGAAGTAAATAAGGACTAAATTAAGTTCCATTATCTGGTTGTGCCTGCCCTCTGATAATCAGACTGTATAAGTAAAATCAAGATCAGTTTAGATAGTGGATATATGACAGTGAATTGAAAATACATATGTAAGTCCATTAACTAAATCTACACATTATTAACAAATTTCCTTCTTATTTTTGCCTAACTGAATATGTTAAACTTTTGGTCTTATAATCTTCTGTATTAATATTTAAATATTGTCTGTATGAATAGATTAAGAAAACCTAAACAGTGAATTTTTCGGTGTGTCCATGTCTGTATCTAAGAACTTATAAGACATAGGTATTAATCTATTTAGCATATTACCATTTGTAGTAGGCAGATGTCCACATCCTAATCTCCAGAACCTGTGAGTATGTTACCTCACATGGAAGACGGAATTTTACAGATGTGATTAAGTTAAAAATTTTGAGATGGAAAGATTAGCCTGGATTATCCAGGTGCACTGAATTTAACCATAACAGCCTCTATAAGTGAAAGAAAACAGAAGTCAGGTAGAGATTGGAGTCATGTGATTGCTGGCTGTGAAGATGTAAAGGAGCCACAAGCCCAGGAATGCAAGGAGACTTTAGAAGGTAGGAAAGCAGTTTCCTTCCTAGAGCCTCCAGAAGGAACACAGCCCTATTAACACCATAACTTTAGCTCTGTGAAATTCATCCACTGACGTAGAGAACTGTAAGATAATAAATTTCTGTTATCTTAAGTCACTAAGTTTGTGGTAATTTGTTATAGTAGCAATAGATAACTAAAACACCATTAGGGATCTGTATTCATCTATGTCTATGTATTCATCTAAAATGTCTATGAAGGAGTTCCTAAAAGAGAAAATGATAAAATGTGGTATTTATCTTCACTGTTATTTCAAGAAAAAGAGAATTTATCAACATAAATAAAAGACACATTATAAATTAGATGACCTTTTCCTACTCAGGAGGATGTTACTATAATTACTAAACATTATTAGAAAAACACTATTTGATTTCCACAAATTTTTAACATAACTGCATTCCAGGATTTGTATATTTTTTTGTATATTTGTAATCATAGAATCACTATAATTCAGTATTTCTTTAAAATTTCAGCAACAGGGGCACCTGGGTGGCTCAGTCGGTTAAGCATCTGACTTCAGCTCAGGTCATGATCTCACGGTTTGTGAGTTCGAGCCCCACATGGGCTCTGTGCTGACAGCTAGGAGCCTGCTTCAGATTCCATGTCTCCCTCTCTGCCCCTCCCCAGCTTGCACTCTCTCAAAAAATAAATAAACAGTTTTTTTTTTCAGCAACAGTGTTATGATTTGTAAACTATGTTTACTGCTTTTATTTTCATTTTTGGCATGATGTCCAAAAAAATAAGCGTTAATAATAATTCATCTTTTTTAAAGAAGTGTTTTCTGAAAACAACTTTCCTATTATACCATACAGTCTGTGATTATCTTTATAAACAATCCTGTGTGCCATTCCAACCCTTCACTGCAATATTGTCACTACAACAGATGATACTGCAATTTAGGAGTAGTATAAAAATCATTGACATCTTAACTCTTGATGTAATTCTGAAACATACTAACCTCTCCTGTCAACACACATAACAGAATACGATAAAATCATACATAGCATAAATAAAATTGAAAATACAATAAAAATAAAATTGTGTGAAAATAAAACTGGATGATTATATTTAATAAGTAATGTAAGTCTATTGAACTGTTTTCCTGTCTGTGATTCCATTATACTTATTATTCTCTATTATACTGTTCTTGGTTTAGTGAAGCATTTTCCTCAATCTTAACTTAAAATGTATTAAAGATTTCATTTGATCTTTTTCAGAACTCTGTAAGCCCTTGATATTGTAAAAATCTAGTTTATGCGCTTAGTTTGTTCATGTGTCTCCTTTGCTACAGGTACAGTCACTACACTTAGTATACAGGTATGCTTAGTATATATTCAGTAAATAGGGATAAGTAGACTCAGTATATAGTTTAATATCTGGCTCACAGCAGGTGCTTAATAATAAACAAATTACCTAGATCTCTCAGTCATAAAAACCGCTCAACAGCGCTGATTTATTTTTAAAAATATTCACTCATATATGTCAGTACAGGTTAGAGCCAATTTGTTTACCTACCTATACAAAAATAATGCAAAATATAAATAAAAGTAATTGTCCTTAGGTACTGAAAGGTAACCACCATCAACAAAAACTCCCAATTACTCATTATTTTTAGTAAGGTGGGAAATTTAACTATGTATTTCAAAAAGAAAGTTAACAATCATGAAAACTAACAATTCAGCCCGTCAGAAAGCCAATTCCCCCAACCAATCTCTCCTACATTAATTCTCCTGAGATTATCTCCAGAATTATAAAAAGAGAGAAACACTATATATCTCAGAAGGATAGAGTGAGAATTAAATGAAGTCATAGCTCAGAGGGAAGAGCTTAGACTTGGAAATCAAACAGATCTAAACTTAAAACCTATTCTGTCACCTTCCTGGGCCTCTGGTATTCTCACTTGCAAGAAGGAGTAACATTATCTTTGAAAGTTTGTTTTCACTCTTAAAGATAAGGTCTGCCAAACACACAACACATGGTAACTATTTTAGGAGGTGAGAATGACTTCCCAGAATAAATGTTTAGTAAATATTTCTACTACTTTGTAAAGTAGAAATATTCTTAATGAATGAATCAGTTCCAGTTGTGTGATTGCCTAGGTCAATTCATTCTTCATGACTCAGTTTCCCATGTATGCAATGAGGATGATAATAACCAGTACCGTGTACCTCTCAGAGTTGCTGAAAGAATCAAATGAGGCAATACAAATGAAAAGCTCTTCGAAAACCACAAAGTGGTGTTATTAATAGCTGTGCTAATACTCATAATAATTTTAATAGCACAGATAAATCTGGCATTAATTCACAACAATGGGTTGTCTTACTGAGAACATTACAATGATCTATTTTTAGGATAGAAAGTTCCCAATGAATTGGCAAGTGTATAAGAAATATACTTCTGAAAGGATGCCAAAGCTGGAATATCCTCAACTGTGCAGTTTCCAGCAATAGGAAATGAAACCATTCTACCTTGCAAAGATGATTATTACTTTATTTTAACATTCATCAATTTCTCCATGTTTTGAATATTTGCCAAGTTATTTTCAAGGAGGGGTTTAGAGCTATTTCTAACAGAGGAGAGTTATACTTTTAGCTCTATCAAATGATTATAATCATTATCTTTAAGTTCTTCAAGAGTAGAGAATCAAGCTTTAAAATATAAGCTGAATTTTAAGATAAAGTACTTCACTGCTTCAATGGCATACTTCATCATTTACCTCAAGATAATAGAACCCTCTTTATCAGTGCTTTTTACGTGTTTTAAAGATACTTTTTTTTTTTTAGACAGTTCAAATCCTAACAGAAACACAATATAAAAATCATTCACAGCAAATTAAAAAAAAAAAAAAAACTAACTAAGCTAGACATCATTTAAAAGATAACAATTCGGGGCACCTGGGTGGCTCAGTCAGTTAAGCATCCGACTTCAGCTCAGATCATGATCTCACAGTCCATGGGTTCGAGCCCCACATCAGGCTCTGTGCTGACAGCTCAGAGCCTGGAGCCTCCTTCGGATTCTGTGTCTCCCTCTCTCTCTGCCCCTCCCCTGCTCATGCTCTGTCTCTGTCTCGAAAGTAAATAAAAACATTTAAAAAAATTAAAAAAAAAAGATAATTCCTCCTGGTTAAATAAGGACATCAAAAAAAGTTTTTAAGTACTTTCCATACCCTGATAGCATATTAGCACAATTATACATAAAATACTAACATTCACTTAAATTTCTTGCCACTTAAAAATCAAATTTATTTTCTTTTATGCAACTTTGTGCTTGGTATTCTAATACATCCTATTAACTCCACAACAACATGTATCATATACATAAAATGCACAGAGTATACCAAAGTTTTTTGACTTGAAATATATATACTTTAGTAGGCCAAGTGCATAACAAAACTGAGATTAAAAAAAACAAGGGTCTTTCATTGAGTACAGAGTGATGAATAATGCAACCATTATGAAAACTGTTCAAACATTTAAATTATTATTCTACAAATGTCCCACTCTTTTCCTTCTGTTAAATGTGTTTTCACACCTGCATTCCGTGAGTATATGTGTATATATGTAACTTCAATGCTTCTGCTTCAGAACATTTGGAAATATTCTGTTATTATTTTGACCACTACCATCTCTTAAAGGCTGGAAGAGGCCCATGAAGGTTTTCACCCCTCAGCCATACTTACACAGCATTAAATTCTGTCACTTGATCCCTGCTTCAGCTTATTTTCACCCCTGAGTGATTTCTGGCATCACAGCATTATTAGAAGTGATATCTGTGGTAGCACAAGTCACTGGCACAGTGCTCCAAAGCAATGAGCTAACCCAGTTCTATCAAAATAGTATTCTAAAAACTGGGTTGTCAGGGATGGAGAACTGGATGGGTTAAATCCCGAATTTGTAAATCAGTCCAGTTTAACAGTTATTGTTGGATGCCAGACACTGCCATCCACCAAGCAATATGGAGATAGCAGTGTATTACCAAGTCATATAGAATATGGTCATTACCCTCTATCATGCACCTAGAATACTGGAGGAGACTGAAATTTAAATTCAAAAACATGGGGCACCTGGGTGCCTCGGTCAGTTAAGCGTCTGACTTCAGCTCAGGTCATGATCTCGCAGTTTGTGAGTTCGAGCCCCATGTCGGGCTCTGTACTGACAGCTCAGAGCCTGAAGCCTGCTTTGGATTTTGTGTCTCCCTCTCTCTCTGCCCCACCCCCGTTCACTCTGTCTTGTGCTCTCTCTCTCTCTCTCTCTCTTAAAAATAAACAAACATTAAAAAAAAGGTTTAAAAAATATGGTAAATCCTAAAAAAAAAAAAAATGGGGATGGCAGCATGCTACAGGAGGGAGGGAGGGAGGGAGCAAGAGACAGAAAACCCAATTCACATAATAGAATCAGAATGACTTCATGATGATGCATCAGTGAGGCTCACTTGCAGAATGAGTAAGAGCTATTCGATTTCAATTCACCACAATGTTTAATAAGCAATGTATTTATTTTGGTATGTCTCAATTTTTTTTTCTGAAGAAGAGATGATATAGGGTAATGTATAGTGCACTTGGAAAATATTGACAAAAAATAATTGAAATTCTTTGTAAGCATCTCACTGTAAATATTTAGTTATATTTATTTTTCAGTTTTGTGCCCCAAGTAGAGCATTAATTCGTGCAATACACAGGGAATATATTTGGAGTTGCACAATGAGTCCTATGATCAATGTCTAGAGTTAGAAATGCTTTGATCTTTCCTAGTCCCTTTTATATTTTTTCATTCAATTCATTTCTTTTCCTGAAGCATTGAAATCATTTTATTCTTGTGCTAAATTATCAGTTGATCTCCACTCCTAATAGTGATGGGAGCTATTGCTTTCTATTGCTACTTCATGGTCTTGGGTATCAGTATTTTAGACAGTTGATTAGTGAGTATTGATTTTTTTTTTCCTGTAGGATTTTTAAGATTAAAGATTGAACTCTGGATGCCAGGAGCTACTACATGATCATTCTGACATCATATTCTTCACCTAAGTGCCCTAAATGTCAATGTCGATGAAATACAATGTCAGCTGTAAAGTGGCAGTAGGGGGTTTGGCAGTCTGTATCACAATCAGGAAAAACAAATAATGCCAGAATATTCCATTGAAAAACTAAGATTACAATGAGTTCATGTCTTTTATTTCAGTCCAAGCTTTAAATATCTTCCGTTGATTGGTCATAGTAACACTCCTTTCCCAAGCAGTGAAATTGTTCTTATAAAATTCTTGGCCTCTGGTATGTTGAGGGAATTTAAGTCCCAAATTATTTAATGCAGAATTAGTAACCTCAAATTTTGCTGATCCAGCTTCCTCTTAACCTTTCAATTAAAGTGTCTGATGTGGAAAATCAATAGCTACAGTTACATAATCTGCAGCCTTTCATGAGAGGGAAGATGGTGCAATTATGACTAAGCCAGATATATAATTATTTCTTTATATTCTACCTAAAGTTAGAAAGCTAAACTTGGAGCACTGCTTTAGAAATTGCTTTGCTCCTTAAACGCTTTCAGGGCTGTTCAAATCAGAAGGCCTTCATACTAATTAATCTTCAGGTTGGCATTATAGTGTGTTAGGAGGGAGAAAGTAGCACTTTTAAATGAACCTCTGCTTTGAAATTTCATACTCCTTACAGTTACTGGTAGGAAAAACCTTAAAGAAACCTGACTTTCTGGCTCCTTTACCTCTTTTAATTTCAGTTCCTTCTGTGTGTGTTTTGGTATCCTGGTAAATCCACTCTCTCAAAGCTACTGCTCTCAGTTGACTGACAATTAGCTTTTCAGAGTTTAATCTGTAACTTTCCAAAAAGGAATTGTATTTTAACAGATCTTGAAGATCTGACAGTATTTAATGTAGGAAATTTGGATTATCAAGGAAGGTAGCAGATGCCAGATGATGGGCAGAATCTAGCGTCTGGATTTTATTTAAATTATACGAAATTGGAACGTATGAGGTTTCATGTACCTTAATTGTATACTTTTCTCTCTCTCACTGTAGGCATCCCCATGGCTTTCTAAACCTCTGCTCTAAATACCTTTAGTAAACAGATGCAGTCCTACTGCACTGCTTCAGTGAATGAGTGTAATCTGTGAAATCACACAGATAAAGATTCAAATTTCAGATCCTCCGTTAATAAACTCTGCCTGGGCACTTCAGTCAGTTGAACTTCCATCCCTTGAATTCAGTTCAGGTCACGACCCAGGGTTGCAGGATCAAGCCCCGCATCAGACTCTGTGCTGAGCATAGAGTCTGCTTGAGATTCTCTCCCCATCTCTCTTTTTCTCCCTCCCTCTCTCTCTCTCTCCCTCTCCCTCTCTCTGCTCCTCCCCCACCACATGTACACTTGCACTCATGCTCCCCATATATATATAATAAAAAAAATAAGTTAAACAAACAAAAAAATTCTGGCCAGTTTGCTTTATGTCTCTAAACTTCAGTTTCCTCATATTTAAAGTAGGAAGAATAGTAAAACTTACTTCATAGGGCTGTCATAAAGATTAAATGGATGGCAGCTGGGGCTCACACTCACTGAAGACCCTCTGAGTAGCCATGTTGAATGCATCTCAAATTGCTTACACAAAGAATGGAGAGAAGAGTATTTACCCTCTGGCTAAGGTCTTCTATTAGTTAAGATTTGCAGTGTTAAACTACTTGCACTTTCAGATTTACACATATATGAATGAGTTCAGTGTCTGAGTGGGTTTCCACAGGAATTCCAAAAGATAGGAGTAGAGAAGCCCCAATACAGAGAAACAGAAAAAGCCATGTGATGCAGCCAATAGGTGCATTCAGGTGATACCTGCACAGCTCACTGCCAGAGTAATAACTAGAATAAATATGTGGACCAAAAGAATGTCAGGCAGAACAGAGAGGTGTTTGATAAACACCTTTCTTTCCCTCCTGGCTGAATGCCTCGTTGCCAAAATTTCACTACTTGTGATATTTTTGATATGAGTAACTATGCATTTAATATGAAGTTAAAAATACAAGTTGAACTTTTAAATAAAATTTTTGAAATTATCGAGTTAAATAAGGTCAGAGACTCAAAATACAGGAGAGAGTTCAAGGAAGTAATCTGAAATCTTATGATTTTAAGTGTAAGACTCAAATAAAACCCTGGACTCAAGTTAAAATCCTCCCTTAGTAATTCACAGACTGGTGGTTTTTGTGCTGGCTCCTTAATCTGACTTAGATGGGATTTCCTCTTCCCTAGAAATGGGCAATTACCTTTTTGTTTGTTTTGCATTAGCTCCTCAAAATATTAACTGTGTCTATATGGCTCATTACTGCCTCTTCACAATAAGTGCTCAGTATTTGGTGCCCACTTGACAACCCTGGAGGTCGGCTGTGAGGTTCAAACTGGGTAACAACCATGAGAGTAAAACCCAGAGCCTATTCATTTTGTTTCTTTTCCTTCCACTGTATTATAGTTAAGTAGACATGTCATCAGAGTTCTTAAAGTAAATCCTTTTTCTCTTTACCAACAGCAAGTAATACCTCCACACAATTCCAGACATTTATCTGTTTTATGACAGAGGTCTCTGAATTTGCATGAGGCTTCAACTCACTGTTCCTGATTTGAGTGTTGGTCTTCTAGTATTGACTCTCCTGTTTTTAATATTAGTTTTGTTTGGTTAAACTACAAGTCCCATTCTAATATGCTATCACCCTTTCCCCTTAGCTTCTTTGTCATTCACCAAATATCACCTTATTTATTTTAAGATGCAGGAGATTCTGCCTTTGCTCTGGCATATATTTGCTTCCATTTTGTTAAAAGGATACCCACCGAGCTCCCTAGTAAATCATTAACTATATTTATAATTCCTCTACTCACAGGGCAGCTATGCATGAAATAATAACGAGGTTCATAAAATATTACCATTATGACTTGCTATGCCATTGTGCTGTTTTCCTTTCAAATATTTTGACACTACAATGACAATAACTCTATAGAGTGAACATCCTTTCTGGATTGTGACAGGGGAAAAAAACTGCTCACTAGAATTCCAAGTTCCTCAAAGGCATCACTGAATCTTAGTTTTTACTAATTACTCCATTTCAGAAGATTTAAATGTAATGGTTATATAATTTGGAAAATAGTGACGATTTCTATCAGGGATTTAGGCATAATTTCACTCTCATCAAAAAGAATTTTAAAGTACTAATTCTGCATTGTGCTACTTCATAGTTCCTACAAAGAGAATTATTTAAATATGGTCCTAAACCCCCAGGACTTCACAATCTAAAAAAATATTAGCCAAAATATATATATGTATATAATATATATGTATATATATATATACACACATATATATGTATATATATATGTATATAATATATATGTATATATATATATACACATATATATGTATATATATACACACATATATATGTATATATATACACACATATATATGTATATATATGTATATAATATATATGTATATATATATATACACACATATATGTATATACATGTATATAATATATATGTATATATATATACACACATATATATGTGTATATATATGTATATAATATATATACATATATATATACATATATATGTATACATATTATATATATGTATACATATATATAATATATGTGTATACATATATATGTATATATATATGTATAAATATATATGTATATATAAACTATATATATGTATACATATATATATACACACACATATATATATATTAAAAGGACATAAAATACTAACCAGAGAACAAAGCTAGGAAAGTGGCACAGTTGACCATGATTTTAAATCTAGTTCATATACATATGTTTTGCAGCTCATGCTGTTGATAAATTTTTGAGGACAGAAACCTGAATTTATGCTTTTTACAGTCCATTCAGAATGTATTTTGACATGGTAGTTACACTTAACATCTAGTTATGATGAAGAGGATTATTTAACTGTAGAGTTGAAGTTTCTTCAGAACAAAGGAGAAGGTGGGGGGGAACCTTAATGTTATGCATGAAGATCCTAAGACATGGTCTGGTTTTCCCGAAAAAGTACTATGCTTCTATGGTGCATAGAACCTTACTGGATGACTATGTTTCATCTAGAATCAAATCTGCCTTGAAAGACATATCTAGCTCAGGGGATATTAACTTTTTCCAAACCAACATAAACCCTTTTACTAGAAATATTTCTAATGCCCCAAAACAATTCTTTGAAGGAAAAAAACCTATCAACCTACAACAAAACAACATAACCTACTGGCACTCCAATTTAAAAACTCAATATACCTAATTATAATATAACTGAGATATATAAGACAAGTAACAGTAATGGAAAAATATGTCTTTATATATTAAAATACATAATTAGGTAACCAAATGCTTACACCTATATGTATAATCATAAGTGACAATTACAAACAAAAATTAATCAAACATGTGATATGGACAACTCACATTTTGTTGCCAACAAAACACATTGGATTAGTTAGTGGGAAATTTAAAAAATGGTAAAATAGTCTTGGTAAAATTCCAAACTAAACAAAATATGTTTCTCCTTCAGTTTACATGGTGAATATATTCCTGGAAAACTCAGCTTATATTAAAAGCATGTCAAAACATTTTCCATTTATGCAAAAAAATGGTGTTATTTATAGGATCAAATAATTACAAACAGGATTTTTAGGTATGTAAGTGTCTATTTGAATATTTGAATGCCTTGAGGGATCCAAGATTTTTTTTTAATTATCTGGGACCATCCTTCAATCTGTAAGACATGTGGCCTATCTGCTGGTTAGCCACTCAAAGCTGTCAGGTTTTTGGATGAGTTCTCACAGATGTCCCACAAATGGCAGCAGAGAAGCCCCAAGACAGAGAGATATACTGTGCACTGAATGAGAGCAGCCAACCTACAAGTAGAGCTGAAAAAGAAAGGTACAGGCAAAGTGGAAATGGGGCACAAAAATGTCTGACGCACGTCTGTATTAGTTTTTGGTGGCTGCTGTAACATATAACCACAAACTTGGTAGCTTAAAAAACAGAAATGGAAGCCAAGAGTCTGAAATCAAGGTATCAGTGGGGCCACTCAGGGAAACACTATTCCTTCGCTCTTCCAGGTTCTGGTGGCATCGCTCCGATCTGTGCTTCTGTGGTCACATTCCTCCTCCTCTGTGTGTCTTTGCTCCTCTGTGGGTCTCTTATAAGGACCCTTGTCATTGGACTTAGGGTTCATCTGGATAATTCAAGATTACCGCATCTAAGATGCTTCACTTAATTACATCTGCAAAGATCCTTTTTCCAAATAAGGTAGCATTGACAGGTTTCAGGGTTTAAAGCAAGGGCATACCTTTTTGGGAGCCACCATTCAACTCACTACAACCTCCTTCCATTCCAGACCTCAGGTCTATCATGCCTCATTTCATCAACCAAAAATGCCATGAAGTAGGTCCAAAACACATCCATGTATTCGGTATTGGGAACACTGAGAAACTGCACTGAGAAACATCTAGGCTAGTTTTTCCAACAAACGGTATGGAGCTATTCAAGAACCCGGAGCACGTATCATTTACCCTCTCCCACTATTTACTGATTTAGTCTGGACTGCTTTTCACAGTATCTGTCTCCACTGTTTTAGTTACAGATGTTTTTCTGGTGCCCACACATAGCACAGTCAAGAACAGCAAGGCCACTAAGAAAATATTTAGCTCTGCTTACTGAGGTGTTTTACCACTTTCCTGGTCAAATCACTTCAACTAAGGCTCTTTTTTTACACCCACAAAATGAGGTTAAAATATTTTCCCTTAGGGTTGCCTGGCTGGCTCAGTTGGTGGAAGAATGTCTCTCTTGCTCTCCAGGTTGTGAGTTTGAGCCCCATGTTGGGTGTAGAGATTATTTAAAAAAATAAAATCTTAAAAAAATAATTCCCTCAAACGCATGTGTGATGATCAAATGGAGTTATACAGATAAATTCATTTTTAACGTGTAGAACACAAAGTGAAAATAAATGGTATTTGAATGTTAAATTTTGAGTATCTCCATATTTAATGTGAAAAATAAATTCTAAGTAGATTTTGTAAATAATAAATACTGTATCTCCATGTAACATTTCTTCACTGTTAATATATTTGGAAGCTGCATAGAGGTAAAGTAACAATACATAAGTGGAGGCTGATAGGTGTGTAGAAAGTTTCATTTGACATGGTCCAAAATTTTCAATTATTTAGTTTTTACTTCCAAGGGTCTCTCTGAAGAGAAGGACCCTTCTTCTAAAGATCCCAAAGGCCTTCGTCCTTTTGCAAAAAGAACCTTGTGGGCTCAAAATAGATAACCACAAGATGCCCTAGATTGATCAGAGACTTTTGCCCTTCTTCATTAGAAGTTAGCCTTAGAGCAGACAATGGTGCAAGTTCCAAAAAAAGCTTTGACATTGCAGTAATACCAATAACACATGATGATTTAAAAAAAAAAAAAAAAACACTTTAAAGTGAGTATTTATAAATGTGCTATTTGGAACCCACCTGGAGATCTCCCTTTGCTAGTCTTGCTGGATGGGCTGGGTCCCTTCTGCAATTCTGCTAATTAAAACCACAGAAGCAGCTATCAAAGTCAGAGTAACCTGGGTGATTTTCCCTTATAGTCTGCACAGATAAGATCAAGTAAGGTCAAGCATTAGAAAGAAGTAAGGCAAATTTTGAAACCAGCATTCCATTGTCCACATTTAATACCACGTGGGCAGAGAACAGCATTGTCATTATGATGATTTTGCATTTAGGACATATAGAAGTAGTCCTAATAATTCAATATAATAATTGACGTGTGACTGGCATATGTGTATATGAGCAGGAATATTCTAAGTATATTCTTTGCAGAGATGAAACACTTAAAATTCTTTTGACATTTCCCCTTTTACCATGTTTAAGTGGTTGTCTAAATGTCTCAATCAGCTTATGATTTTATCTGGATACCAGGGCAAAATTTTTGAAAAGTACAAAAAAGCTTCAATTGCTATTATAATGGGAACCTAGTTCAAGCTCATATGTCAAATAGTCACGTTTATCTTTTAGCTCAATTTTAATCCTTTTTTTGTCACAGAAAATGGTTAGGAAACTGAACATTTTGATTTATAAAATGAAGAGCTTAAAACATGAAAAAAACTAAATGTGAATAAGAAAAATAATCAATGAGTACCCCAAGACCTCGTTAGTTTAAAAACATACATTTATATGTATGCATGCATATTCTAAACTCATACATATATATGATCCATATATATATACACACATACATATATATGTATTTGAATATGACATACAAACATACATACATGTGTGTATGTGTGTGGGTGTGTATGTCATATTCAAATCTGGTCACTGATGGTAGCAAAGATCACTGAAGTCAAGTGAGTGAATCTAGCTGTCAGATTTCCAAATGATTGAAGTAGATATCCATTTCTTCTGTCAAAAGCTTAGCTTCATTCTTGCTCTAGTTTTGTGGGACCTGGAAAGTGTGAGGTTCTCCCATGATATTATCATTTTGTTTTAAAATATGGCAGAAGTTACAAAATTATAGAAAGATTAGGCTAGAATCAAAGGATCCTATATTTCGGACCCAGCTTTCCATTTATTATCTCATCACAAAAAGCTATTTAACTTCATTGGGCCCCAGTTTTCTTATAAGTATAATGAGGGTATTAAAACAAATTACCTCTAAGATGATCTACTTGGTAATATAAAACACATGAGATAAAATATGAGAACACTTCCTAGGCAATGCACAGTTGGAAATATTGAAACCTACTATTTGTATTCAGATATTTAAATTATTTCACTATTGCTAGGCTTCAGATTAAACTTAGGTCCATGACATTTATAAATGTATGCATCTTTTAGTTCAATAATTTAGCAATGATAAAGGAAATCAGACGTGTTTTGTAAGTGTATTTAACACCAAAGAATGAAGAGGAACTGTCTCCGGAAGTCATTTCTCCAAGAGAGTCTAGATCTTGGTTTCTGTGAAATTGGCTTGCCAGTCAAGGAAACACCTCTAGTTTTACCAGAGGGTGTGGGAGAGTGTAGCTATTCCTCCCCTGGCTCCTCAAGGAGAAGACATTCTAAATTCAGCCCTATTCCTGCTCATTTTAGAAAACGTAAGAGATGTATGAGTTTTCCTCAATCCTTACTGGTTCCTGGTGATTTAACCAGATAGTAAAGGGGAAAAAAGCTCTTACAAAATTAGTATGATGAGAATAGATCCCTGCTGGTGAGAATTGTGGTCCTCTGCTCCAAGTCAGAGGCAGACTATATCTGCTTCTGAATTATTCATTAAGCCTTAAAGGCAATTTTTAGCCAGTTGTTTTGTGTTCTCGTAGATCCTAGCTGCTGCCAGTAACTCTGGTCTTGAAAACACTGACTGCAGCTGTGATTTCAAGCACTGAGGGCCGGTCCCAATTCTGAAAGCCAGTGATCACAATTTTTATAGTGCCGCCTCCTTGTGATGCAGTCAATCGCAGTTCCAGAGGCTTTATTTACTCCCTGGAAACCAACTGTTAGCTTGATGATCAGTCCCCACTGAGAAATTTACTTTACAACTTTCTTAAATGAGCAGGGGAACCCTTACAGAACAAACTGTAGGCTTCCCCCAAGAAGTAAAGAGATCGAAAGTAAAATAACCCATTTGACAATATAACACCTGTATGAGTTAGCAGCTTCCTATACCCAGTCTGGATACTGAGCATTAAATTACATTTGGCCTGAGTCCATCATTGAGTGTATGCTAAGTGATATTCTTATTCAATGACTGTTTTTAATGAGATTTTGATGTTCCAGGAAGTTCAGTTGGAGTCAATTGCAATCCAATGAATATTAGGTTGTCTTGAGATTACTTTCACTGTTTAAAAACTGGGGGAGGTGTTTTCCTCCATGGTTGAGTTGAAGTGTCGCAGTATGGAAGGAGAGATGGCATGGAGAGTGGAAGAATGTAGGCTAGGAGCAAGAGTAACTGATTGAAGGCTTACTAGTGAAAACAAAATGCTGCAATATGCAAAATATTTTTGACACATGTGCATCCATCAAATCTCTGTTGCCATAACCTCACTACCCAAACCTTGTTTTGGAAATCTTTGGAAAGATTTCTTTTATCTTAGCATAATACAAGAATTTTTAACAAATACTTCTTCCAGCCTTCTAATTTTTTTTTACATTCTTTCGTGTCCAAAGACGACAAATTTTGTCTGTTTTCACTGCATGCTGACAGTAAGTTATTTGATATATTAGCTAGTAGTGGTCACTGGGGAGGTAGAGATAAATAGTTGGAAGGAGAATTGATGTCAGCAGTTTCATTTTTCTGGATGGCTGATTTCCATAATTGTAAGTTATTTTCAGTGATAGAAAGTTACTTGCCTTGATTTGTTTGCCATCAATTTTCACCTCCCAAGAAGAAAAATCTCTTTGAAAAAGAATCATTTGTCATTACTGAATTGTAATGCTGGCCACAAGCTTTAGGCAATTCTGTTCACACACAGTTTCCATACATGTATCAACCATTTATTTTAGTGTTAAAACAGATTTAGCCTTCATCCACATATCAAAGAATAAACAATATATCTCGAGTTACTTAAAAATTAGAAATTGCAAAATCATTCTCGTCCACTCTTTTTATAGAACTACAGACCATGTTTCAGTCTAGGACTTGCAGCCAGCAGCTGCATCTTCAGAAATGAAGAATGGGACATCCCTTCTTCCCCTATCCTGCTAAATGTTACAAATAACTGCTGACTGGTTCCTAAAATAAAGTCAAGATTTTTTTCCTCCTACTTGACATGATTAGTTTTGAAGCTCTGTTCCAACTACCCTGACCATATCCTCTCCCATCTTCAATCACTCAAGAATATTACTTTTTCAACTTCTTCCATTTATTTTTTGATGATACTAAATAGTTTCTTCAAGGAAGCATATGATAGTGGACTATATAGTATAAAGAATTATAACCTGGCAAACTATGATAACTGAATCAACAGAAAATATTCCTCACCTGCCCATTTCTCTAGTAAAAAGTTGTTATATTTGTTATATACACATAAATATGTGTGTGTGTGTGTGTGTGTATATATATATATATATATATATATATATATATATATATAATTGTTATAGTACAGTAAATGGTAAGGTTTGCACAAGTTTGATTTTATGGAAATTGAAGAGATACCTTGTTTTTTATATGCAATGCCCTTTGAACAACACAGAAATGTGTAACCAGAAAAGTGGAATAAAGTATAGATATTTTCAGTAGTATATCAATAAATAAAAGACAATCATATTCCTTTGTTGTAATCAGAGAATCATTTAAAAAATAACTAGAAATGATTTATTGTAACACATAATTATTGTAAAAACACTTGTCTCTTAAAAAATATTATATTTTTGTTTCAAAGAGTTTCTCAGATTTCAAATTGCCTTAAGCAGGGCATATATCCAAATACATAAAGCTATAAGCTCACAAAATAGTTTCAAGAATTGTTTTCCTTTGTTAGAACGTGAGAGAATTCACAGATTTTAACAGGAAAAAGCAGTTCTGAAGCATCAATAATCATAAGGTATAAAATAGCAAAATTAAGAAATCATATTGTGTCTCACTTTTCTAAAGCTAATATTATCAGTTCTCACCAACTCAGTAATTAACATCATGTATTGATGACAATCCTTGCCTATCCTTGGTTTCAAGATCCTTAGCTCCAGGACTACATCACCCCCATTTTCACTCTAATTCAGCCACATGAAACCTTTTTTACTCTCAGGTAGAATTATGTCTAATTAACCTTTGTATACACAGGACTGATCATGGTGGCACCTATTTGGCACCATATTTATTAAATATTTTTGAAGGAATGAAGCTTCTCTCTTAATGCACCTGTTCATTCTCTCATATGTGTTCACTCTGTCCTTGTCTGTCTTGTGAAGCCCAGAACCTTGATTATTCCCTGTGCTTCCAACTCTTTTGACTTCTCTTCCTTTCCTCCCCAGATTGTACTCAAATGTCAGTCGTTTCGAGTAAGTGTCAACTCTCACTTTAGACTTTTCTTCTCTTTTGTCCTTTTGCAGTATTTGTCCTACCACTCCTGAAATTCTCTACTATCTTCTATTTTCTAAGGCTGCCAAATTCTGCTGGAAGAAATCACAAGACCAGACTAAATAATACATTATGAGCCATGCTGTCTGAGTGAATCACCACAGCTGCTGAGAAATTCCCTGTATACTCAAGTTCCTAATCCACCTGCCTAACATGGTGATCAAGGGTAAAGGCTTCAGAGCCATTGAGTCTTGAGTTTGATTCACACACCTCTCTCTCACTGAGAGCACTGAACAAGTTACATTCACTAAAGATTTAGTTTTCTACACTTAAAATGAGAGTATTTATTGCACATACTGCACAGAGCTTTTGGAAAGATCAAATGAGTTAGTGCATGTAAACTATTAAGTATGGCTCTTGGCAAACACTAACCCCTAAACAAATAATAGATACTATTAGGTTTTTTTTTTGTTTTTTTGTTTTTTTTACTGAGTATTGTAATTAGGGTCAAACAACTGGGGTTTCCTTAACCTATCAATTGTTTCTGGCATTTCCACTTCTAGTTTTGCGTATCTCATGACCATGATTCTCTTTCTTAAAACAATTTCTCTTTCAATCTGGACTCTTGACCTCTGTCTATTCCAAGCTTCCTAGCTCCTTTTAATTTCATTTCCATCTTCAATCTTTCCTCTGTATTTCATAGTTCCTTCCTCTTTGGGTGACAAACATGCTCAATTTCTTCATTTCCTCTTTGTCATGCTACTATTTCAAGTTTCCACACCATCTGTCCCCTTCCTTTGCTGCCAAAACTATAGAAATAGAGCACATCTTGATGCCTCCACTTACTCAGGAATCATTCATTCCTCAATTTTATCCCTTGTAATCAGGATTCAATGTGAACCTGTTCTACTGAATGGATATGTTGAACATTACATTGCAATCATTCTCTCCTAGCTACTAACTGAGCTTCTAATCACCAATCATGCCCTCCTTCTTGAAATCTCTCCTCATATGGCTTCCAAGTAATGCTACTATCATCATTCACCGCTTCTTTCCAAACATTCCTCCTTTGTCTCTGTTTCTGGCTCCTCTTCCTCTTTCAACCTTCGACAGTAATCTCTCTTGTCAAAGACATGGTGTTTTAGCCCTCTCTGCTCTCTACCAGTTGCCTTCATTCATTCTGAACTTTTTTGGACTCTCATCTCTGTTGAGATGGTTCTTGAACCTGAAACTCTTTATGGCCTCACTCCTCAATTCCCAATTGTATATGGTATTTTCCCACTTTGATTTACCTGTAACATTTTAAATTAAATCAGGCAAAATCAAACTCATCCTGCCTATTACTATTCTACTTATTTTCCCGTTTCTGTTAAAGTATCACCATTATTTCAGTTCAAATCAAGGAGTTATCTTTAATGTCCAACTCTCCAATTGCCCTCACAACTCAATACTTATCTGGTCTACAGATCATCATCTATTTCTCACATCTATACCTTTCTCCATTCATAATTCCATTATGCTAGTACAGGCGTTTATTTTTCCTTTCTGGAACTATTACAGTAACCCTTTAGTTGATTTTCCTGTTTCTAATCAGCTCCCTTATCCATCTTACATGTTGTTGATTATGCCATTAGCCATCTTGAAAATCTTCAGAGACTCCCTTAAGTCCAAATTCTTATTCCTGTAGCCTGATTGTCCACCTGTCTTATCCTTCCAGATCTAGGTCTGTATACCTCATATAAAAGCATCCTATCTCCATGCAGACTGCTCACTTTTTCCACATGCCTGCCACATCCTATTATCTCCACCACCTTCTCTCAGGTATTTGTCTCCTTCTGAAATTCCACTTCATCCTATATGACTGATAAAATTCTATGTCTTCTTCAAAATGCTGCTCAAATATAATTTTCCTAAATTCTTCCTTGTTTCTCCTAACTGGTGCTGATATCTGTTTATTTTACATGTCCAAAATAATATAAACCTTATAATAGTGTTTGCCAGTCTTAACTAGTATGAGACTTAACCAGTTTATTAAAAGAAGAGATTTCATTGTATTTGTCTTTATACTTCTCATACTATATAGTAAGTAAGTTCTGAAGAACAGTATTAAATTGAATTGTTGACATGGACTTGTATATAGGAATATGGTCAAAGATGACTAGAAGTAAAAGGACACAGAGAATGCAAAAACTTCATGAACACCCATTGCATTTCACCTTATTTTTGAAATATGTTTAGCAATTTGTTTAAATGTAGGCAGCCACTTCTTAAATTTCTAAATTTTCATCACATCTATAAAGGTAATACTTTAGAATGCACTCAAAGTAGATTCCATTCACTTTCAAATCCAACCTACTGTCACTACCCACATCCATGACCCACTGCCTTTTTCACCCCAAATATGCTCCACGTTTCAATCATAATCTCCAAAATGTAACTCCCTTTTTCCTGTTTTTTACTTCACTGAGCTTCTCAATCCACTGACTCTTCAATTTTCTTTTCCATTATCAGCCCCTTCCTGGCTTCACTTCCTTCACTATCTAGCTTTGACCCCATGATTTCCCCATCCCAAATACTTCCTTGCCTTAATATCCAATTTGCTTGCTTCCCCATCTTGATTTCCCACAGCCGACTGCAACCCACTGAATGACTTAATGTCACCCAGATCATGAACTACTAGGCAAGATCAAATATATATACAGACTTGTATGACTGTGGATTCAGGACCTTCCCTTCCTTTAACTCCAGCTCAAGTAATATTTCCTATGGGAACACTTTCCTTATCAAACATGCCATGGGCTTACAGGCTGGTTAGGTATTTTATTATATGTTCCAATCCGTGAATGCATTTTGTTTGTTTCTTGAGTAAATATTTCTTAAGTGTATATCCATGGACTTATCTAGATGATTTGTACACAAGAATGAACAAAGCCAACAAACTTCTGGCCATCCTAAACCTTACATTCTAGTGAGGGAAATATCAAACACATAAGTAAATCCATGCATAATATAATGTCAGATTATGATAAGCAATAGGAAAAAAATAAAGCATAATAAGGTAACGTCCTATTTCAAATAAGCATTTTAAAATTTCTTGTGACAATTACACTTCTACGATCCAACCTAAGATTCTAGGGCCATGATACGGCAGAGAAGTCCTCTCAACATGAGAACAAAGACTGAAATGAAGTTTAATAAATAATAATGTATATATTAAATGTTAAGTAAAATATAAATTTCCATGTTTAAACTATTTACATATTTAACACATATTAATATGTTGTTCAATCTAAGTGTCATTCAATCTACTTTTATTGAAAACTCAATTTTTGCAATTAAAAATTATTCTTGGGTAAGAATCATTTCTTTTGGGGAGGTTCCTATATATTAAACTCATGAGATAAAAGACATGCTGATCTGTAAGACTTTGAATTCATATGTCAAATGTTAACCAGCAACTAACAAATATTGATTGCTTTGGTAGGGAGTTTCTACACTATCCCCAAAGATCCCTGCCTGCTATTCATGCCCTTATGTAACCCTATCAACTTGAGTATGGGTCCCATCTAGTGACTCTCTTCTAATGAACAGAACATGCAAAGTAATAAAACCATACTTTCAACATGAGGCTACAAAGATACTGTGGTTGTAGTCTTGCTTCTGCAGCCTCTTTTTCACCAGTTCTTACTGTATCAAGTCATGAGAAATAGGCCCACATAGCAAAGAACGAAGTGCAGCCTCAAGCTAACAGCCAGTGAGGAAATGCACCATCAGTTCAACAACAATCTATGAGGTTGTCCTGTCAACAACCACAGGTGAACTCAGAAGCAGATCTTCCTCCATTTTAGCCTTCAGATATGATCACACCTGTAGCCTTGATTGTGGCCTTGTGAGAGACCTTGAGGCAGAGCATCCACTGAGCTGTACCCAGATTCTTGACACAGAGAAACTGAGAAAATAAATGTTTGCTGTTTCAAGTAACTAAGTTGTGGGGTACTTTGTTACACAGCAATAGATACCTAACGTAACTGCCTTTTCCTTTTGTACACTCTAGGGTATCCATATAAATGCTTCTGGAATGGATTAAATAAATGTTCAGGATTTTCTACTCTTATCATTGAATTCTGGGTTTTTTCTTTCACCAGAAATTCATACTTGTTGATATAAATTAGTTCCCCAAATCACTCAGTATTAAATATAATCATTTAAACATCAAGAAGTCAGATCAAAATGTGGTTTAGAATTGCATTTAATCACCCACTGTGGTTTCAAAAGTTGTAATCACTTCACAAGTAAAAGTGCTGTTATTTTAAGTGTTTGGAATCTGTCAAAAATCAAACCATGGATCTGCTACTTACTAGTTATATGATCTTGGGTAAGTAGTTTAACCTTATGGAGCTCCTTCAGTTTCCTAATCTGTCAAAAAGAGATATTACCAACCTTAGAAAAATTTTATAAAGATTAAGTAATGAGCTTGACCAACGTAAGCAAAAATGTAGCTGTTCTAATTAGGCTGCAAACAGGACATCCCGGAAAAAAAAAATCTTTTTTTGCAAAGCTCTGAAACATAGACTGAATGTCCTAACTTAACCTGCACTCTAAAGTACATTTGACCCAGGTCATGTTAATCTATTAATCCATTATATGACCTAAGAATCTCTAACTTAGGGTAGAATTTGGAGGTTGAACTGTCATGAAATTTTAAAATCATGAATTTCATTTTATTTGTTTATGGTCGTTGAAGCTTTGCAAAATGGAAAAACATTTGTTTTTGTCTAGTATGCATAAATACCAAAGGACACAGAATTGCCATTAATTTTTCCCAGCTGGAACATCTTTATCCATCAAGTTAAGTTCTTTCCTTAAAGATAATTTTGAAATTGTGATGCAATTTAAAAATGCCAAGAAACTATACTTTAACTTTTCTGTTTTTTTCCCTATATCCTGGCATAGTCTGAAAATACATTACATAGTTAAGAAATGTTTTTCTCTTGGAATGCAATGTGGTTCAATATTAAAATCTCTGACAAATAAATGATTTATTCTACCCAATATTATTTCCTACACAATACCTGGCTCAAAAGTATTAAAATTTTTAAATCATCCTATATAAAACAATATATGGAATGACCTCTCTAAAATATTTTTTAGTAAGCTATGGTTCTTTCCAATATGGATAAATATTGGAAGGGTGACTTATTTCCTTTGAAAACTTCTTCTATGCAAAAACTAACAAATAAATACATGCCTAAAAGATACATAAAAGCCATAATACATATACATTATATATATGAAAATACAGCTTTTCAAACTGAGTAGACAATTGAAATGTATTAACTGTGAATATAGTTTATCTCAAAAGAAATTTCAGAAAGTTGTCTTAGAAACACAGGTTTTATTTTTCCTTTTATGATCTTAGAAACTATATTCCTAATTGTAATCTTAAAAGTTGTACTTACTTTAGAAATAATAATTTTCCTGCTTGCATCAAATGGGTTACCTAAATTATGTTAATCTCTTATTAGCTGTAGTACTTACAAAACTGATTGGTTACATATAGAGGCCAATTTTATTTTTAAATGTAGAACAATCATCTTTACCTCTCTAAAGGTTGGTAAATTTATAACTATTTCTAATATTATATTTAAATTATTAGTGCAGTATTTCCTAGCGTATAATTCACTACACACATGGACTCATGACTAGAAATTGAATTTTTAAAAATACTCATTTTAGTTTCATACAGTTTCCATTGGTTTTCATTTTTATGTTCACTTGAGGACTAGTTACTTGCTAAAAGAATTAATAGAGGTTATTCTAATTTAGGATTCACAAATTAAAACTGAGGAATATACTCAGCATTATAACTTAGTGTTCTGCCATCTAATACTTAAATATTTTACAAAGTTTAACATGTACATATTCAAATACAAATTATTGGAATTCTTATAACTTCTACAAAGAACATTATTAGGAGGTCATAACTTACCTTGTGTTGGTAGTGGTATCTTTTAAATATTTTTGTAGTAATTAATATATTTTTAGGATAACTGATAGTGTTAATTTTTAACATAAATTCATACATTATTACCATTTTGTTTCTTTCAATATGTGTATTATCACAGATTATTTTTCTACAGATAACAAGCACACACACACACCCAGCTGCAGTTTAAAAAGTAGGAGGAATTCTCTAGGGCAAATTTTCACGTTGGGGTCTATACTATGAACTTCTTAAGCTCTGTGAATATATCCAATGAGGCCAAGGAATGATATAAAACAAATACTTTCAGTTCAAATAGAAAAATTCATCAGAGAATGGAGATATAGGTGTACAGAGGGCATAAGCATACTAAATACAAAACAAAAGAAACAAATAACAAAACAAAAAAACAAAAAACCTGAACAGGGGCCCCTGGGTGGGTCAGTCAGTCAAGCATCCAATCTTGATTTTGGTTCAGGTCATAATTCCAGAGTCATAGGATCTAGCCGCATAAGATTCTCTGTCTCTTTCTCGCTCTCTCTTCCTCTGCCCCCCTCTCATGCTCATGCACGCTATTAAAAAATAAAATAAAATTAGAATAAAAAATAAAATGACCTACAGAACTGCAGTAAGTACCTGAGCGTACAAACTGCAGCCACTCTCTCTGCAACATACCAAATTACAGGAGTTCATTACCAGTAAGAGTCACAGTAAGTGGGCATAATAACTATAAAAACCAGGACAGGGATTCAAGGATGATACAACACTGTCAAAATTACAAGATAATATTAGCAACAAATGAAAAATTTTAAATGCTAATAGATCTTTGTATTATTAAACCTGGCCTGGTCAGATTAAATTCAAGAAAGCAGTTGTGCATACCAAAAAAACGTTATTAATTTAAATTTTGTTATTTTAGCTTTAAATTATTACTCGCAATTATTTAGCTTTTTAGTTATATAGGAGAAAACAAATAATAAATTTATTCCTAACCTTTATACACTGGACTGCATATGTGTTTATAAATATTATATTACAAAAGCCAAACTAAAGAATGTTACCCACAATTTCACTGTTACTATCATCATCATCATCATCATCATCTATGTTTTAAATGGATCCATTTGATGACTCTATCCTGAGAAAACCTGCTCTGTGCTTTAAAACTTTACAAACACATAGTGCCTGGGTGGCTCAGTCAATTAAGCATACAACTCTTGATTTTGGCTCTGGTCATGATCTCATGATCTTGAGATCAAGCCCCACATCAGGCTCTCTGCTGACAGCATGGAGGCTGCTTGGGATTCTCATTCTCCCTCTCTCTCTGCCCCTCCCTTGCTCATGCTCTTTCTCCCCCAAAACAAATAAATAAAATTTTATAAACACAAAGCAGAGTAAGTAATATACATTTGCCACAGTGAGCACACAACACACTGAAAATTACCCAATTATTACACCTACCTCAGAAATGTAAAAATTGTGAAATTCTTCTGATATTCTATTCTCTTCCATTTCAATTTCAAAAGGTATTTATGACCTATTAATTTAAATATATAAATACTAACAGTGAAACCATACAATTTGTAAACCACTGTTCCAGGGACCTTGCCAAATAGTTAACATCCTTTCAGGAGGTGTCAGTATGACTCAAAGGGCCAGAATTCAGCCCAATAAGAGGGGACAGATTTTTCAATGGAAGGAAAAAAATCATTAAAAGTTCTTGTTGATACATAATGTTAGTACAAGACTCTCGGAAAATGATGAATGAAGCATGAAATTTAGGTCTACTTTAATACACACACACACACACACACACACACACAAATCTCCTTGAGGTTTACCAAGGTAGAGTAGCATGTGAGTCTAAGGTCAAAATCATGGCTTAATAAAAAGAAATTTGGTCAGCATGTACAGATATGCATAATTTATCCCTAGCAACTGAATTGCAGGCTTGGGGGTGTAGCGGAATCCACTAGAAACAAGACAACAGATTGCAAATGAATAGGCCAATAGAGGAATTTAGTTCAGGGCCATGGTGAAATTGATGAAGAAATCAATCCCATTAATTGAGGTTGGAAAAAGGTTAGCAGCATATGCAAGGACATAAAGACTCCTAGGAAAGGGTTTGCAGATAAACATGTTAAAACCCTGAACCCATTCATCTTATTTAGTCACTCCACCCCTAGCTGACCTGAAAGTAAGCAGTGTTTACATCTACTGGTATTCGTATTTATTCTCTCCATGAAAGGTAAACAGCTCAATACTGGGGTCATGACTTCTATATCCTGAGAGTTCTGAATAAAATAAATCTCTGAGGTGCTTCTACATTATATGTATGTATGTATGTGTATATATATATATATATATATATATATATATATATATATATATATTTCCATATACATTATATATATACACATTTCCATATACATTATATATATATATATGTGTGTGTGTGTGTGTGTGTATATATATTTCCATCTCCACTGGGGGAAAACATTTCCAAATAGGCTAATGGCAAACTCAAAGAAGGCAACTATCCTTTTAATGCACATGATTTGTGTTAAAGATGCTTAAAATTACACTGTTATGGAACAAAGAGTTTAAGTTGTAGAAATACAGTTATAATTTGTATTTATTGTTACATTCACTGGACTCAGCAACATTTAAAATGAATTTTTAAAGGACAATTTAAATAGGACACAGAGGAAAATATTAAATATTAAAATAGTCATTCATATGCTAGAAACTCTTTCTCTGTTAAAATAGAAAATATTACATGACATTCTGAGAGAATACAGTTCACTTTTCAGTTTCTACAGCATAAAATGAATAAAAATCAATCTACCTAAAAAATTATTCTCAGTGTTTAAATTATTTGGACTAAATATCAACACTGATTTAGTAAACGAGAATTTATATAACTCCCATTTTGTAGGTCTCAGTATATATTAATATCTCAAAAGAGATTGTTTTATAAAATATCAAATTATAATAGAGTAATAATCTCCCTTCTGACATCTCACTAGTACAACACTTGGTTTATATTTCTGATTCTCTGGAATATCTTCTATGAACTGACTCTGGGAACCAAATTTAAACCAACTGATGCACAAGTGAAGATAGCTTTGTTGACTGTGTTCATCCTTGTCAGTAAGACCGCTTTCTTAGTCATCACAAATTGGCTCACACACACATCTTTAATGACCTTCTCACCAATAGGACAAATCAAGCCTTTAGGGATTGAGCTTCATCAGTAGAATGAATGAAGGAATGAACGAACAAATGAATAAATGAACAAATGATCTACCATACAATCTACTTGGAAAAACTGTAGTCTTGCTTCTCTGTTATTCTTTACCAAATATATTAAGAGTGAAAATGATAGCAAATTATGAATATAATTGCCTTCAATTGTAAAGTAATTAGAAGTTGAATATGGAGGATAAATATTTGCTATAAACAGCCTCTCTCTTGTAGGACTCTATCAGCTGTTGTGGTTTCTTTACTGAGGCCAGGATAATGTCAAAGAGCAACTCATGAGTGTCAAGCAAGTAGGTTTGCACATCAAATAGCTACTACACTACGTATGCAATGTAAAATTTTCATCATTTTAAAAACACGAGGGCAAAATTATTTGGTTTACATTAAATAGTCTTGGACATTAAAAAGGAGAGAGAGAAAAAAAGAAACACACAAAGAGAGAGGCAGATGAGGGCAAGAAAAAGGAAGGGAGGAGGAAAGTTATGTGAACATACTGGAAACTAAATTTTTCCAAGTAAAAAATTTCAATTTTCTAGATTAAAAAGAGACCACTTTTTTCTACAAAGGTTGTATTTTGGGAAAGAAATCAGGGAAAGGGTCATTGTTAGATAATTGTGCAACTTTTCATTTATTTTTCAATAAATTTTTGACTCTATGTTTCAACTGCTGTTCACAAGCTTCTGTAGATGAAATCTTCAAACAGAACAATAAATCTGACCAATTATCTGCTGCAGGCCTCTTATATTAACCAGCATGTTATTAGAAGAGTTGGGGAGGCAGGGAATACAAAAACTTTTACCACCTGCCCAGGTTTCTCCAAGTATTCTGCTGCAGAACAGAGGCCAGAACTAAAGCCTCTCTTGCCTGGCACATTGGTACATTTTAGGTAGGAAAAATAAACTGCAGAATCATTTATTATCAAAAATAGAGTTTCATTCAGTGTAGACTCTTATTCTTGTCCAGCAGAAACAGAAAATGCTTTAGCATTTCTGCTAGAAGGCTTTAGCTAGTATAGACTGTGAGCTTTATATATGTTTAAATAAGTCACTCATTAGAAAAAAATAAAAAGTGTTGACCTAAGTGTGCCTAATTTTACTCTCCAGGGTGTATGTAAAGGCAAATTTGGGAATTTGTGAGAGATAAGGATTATGTTAAACATACAAAGTTGACCGTAGTCAACATTTTTATCTTTAAAAAATGGCAATTTCATATGATTCTAATTATACAGTGAAATATCACTACATTTCATGATTGTCATAGTAAATAATGTCCATGCCAAAACTGAAATGTTAAATACTAGTAATGAATATTAAGGTGTAGATAGCTTTGCATATACTCATCAGAAATTTTGCCACTAACATCTATTTTCTTTAATAGCTAAGCACAATACTTGGCTTTACAAAAATGAAACTGCCATTAATGCAGATGATCTAATGCATATAAATACTGGTCTTTATTATTTATCACATCATGAAAGTATTAAAAGTACTTGTGAACCGAAGTGAAAAAAGACATCCATTTAAAATGGGAATATTATGTACGAAACTGATCCAAATATAAAAAAAAAAACTGTGCTTCCTATGAGTAATTGTGGTCAGTAGATCATCAATATTTTTGTTCCTTTCCACTGGTGCTTAGGTTTTTTTTTTATTGCTTTTATTTTAATACATTCATCTAGTAATAATTAGCATGTTATTCATACTGTGTTGAGCTTCCTTGTACGAAATACGTGACAAAGTGTGTTATTATATCTTTCAGAATTAATGACCATTTGAAAATTTCCTCTTTGAATCTCTGAAAAAGATTTAAATTGCCCTGCTTAACCCAAACAACAAAGCACTGCATATTTTACATACTAAGTTACTGGTTCATGGGGTGCGTTATGTGCAAATTTAGAATCTCTGGCTAAATCCTTCTTAACTCTTGAGAGCTGGGTAGAAGTAATAGGATTTCCCACCAAAAACTATCTGCAGGGTTCTGACATTAGTTCAACCACAATCATTAGGAAGATAAATATGCTACATCACTGTGAAAACTAATATATTACTAACACTTCTTGGATGAGAGCTTTTTTTATTTTTTTTAAATCAAATTCTCAGATTATCCAAATATTTGGTTAGATTACAATTATGCTGTATTAAATAAGGTCTGAAAGTCTCAGACTATCAGCTATAAAATGGAAATATTTGCTGTTTGAAGATTAATGTATTTCAATGATAATAACCTATTCTATTGTCTTAGATTTGCTAAGCCACAATCTCTTTTCATTAATACAGAAATCCATGAATTATATTTTTATAATGATTGAAGTATCAAGTGGTTCTTTCTTCACTGAGTTTTAGAAATCAATATTTTCTGTATATTCAGCACACTGAAAAAAAAAACATATTGAGTTTTGTGTGTTCAATTCTGTTTTCTGCATAATAACCACAGTACATAAGCATATGACATAACTAACTCTTTTATACTGATATCAGAAAAACAGTTTTATCTTGATTGGAAGGATAATCAACTCCCATTTAAACAATTCCCAAATGTTCTGACTCGTTCTGCTGTTTTCATGTTAGCTATATTTTCTTTTGAGCAATTAAATAATCACTAGACGCTTTTACAAAAATTTCAGAAATTATAGAAAAATATAAAAAGGAAAGTGAAAATAACATCACTCCAAATCCCAGCAAAATATCTCATTGCAATAGTTACTTCCAGATTGTTTTCCCTTTTTGTGTGCATGTACATGTATGGTTGTTTATGAGCATGTGTGTAAGGATGTGTGTGTTTTAAGCAATGAGATTACCTGTGTGCAGTAGTTAGCCTCCTTTTTCCACTTAGTATGTCATAACCATTTTCCAAGATCATTAAAGCTTTTCAAAAGGCACAATTTTAATGGCCATGAATATCATACTTAGAACTGCAATGTGACTTAATCCGTCCTCTTTGATTGGATTTGGGGGATGTTTCCATTTTGCGGTTGTTTGTAATATAAATATATTTGCTCTACATTTTTTCCTTGGATTTCCAATTATTTTCTTAGGATTACTTCTGAAAAGTGGAATTGTTGGTTCAAATGATACAAAAAGATATTTAAAATTGTAAAACTAATACATTTAAGTATTAGAAATATACAAAGAAAAAAGCATCTTTTACTCCTTCCAATGTTACCCTTTAGTTAATGTTAACAATTTTATGTGTTTTTATATGTTTCCTGTGCTATATCAGTATATTCAAATATTTATATAAATCTATTACATACAGATTTCCTCTTTAACTCTCTTCTTAACCAATAAAAATGAATGATACTATAATTACCCTGCAATTTGATTTTTCTGATTAAAAAATAGCATTTAAGAATCTTTCCAAGTCAATAATTATGTATAAAGCACATTCGTGTTAACAGCTAGCTGCATACTGCTACATAATATAAATATATGATAATTTGTTTAATTACTACCTTATCTATTGACATTCATATTGCTTGAAACAGCACAGCAGTAAGCATGGTACATGTATCTATATAGTGTGAATATACATATACATACTATATATAGTTTAGTATATACAGTATATATGTAAATATATATATATATATACATATATACATGTATGTATATATATAATAGTCTGAATGGTAGGATTGGTAGAATTTTAATAGACACTGTTTAATTTACAAGAGATTTTAGTAATTCACACGCCTTCTGTCTCTATCCCTGCAAACCAAGCTGGGTAAGAGACTTCCAGCTTCCCATATTAAACTAATTTAAGAGATGTTTTAGATCTTATCATTTTAATAAGGTTAGAAGAAATGTTTTCAATTTTTTTTTTCCTGTTACTAAAGTTAAATACATTGTTATGTATTTATTTCCTATTTTCATTTCTTATTCCATGAATTGCATTTCCATATCTGATGAGCACTGAGTAATAAATCGAATTGTTAAATTATATTGTACACCTAAAACTAATATAACACTCAACAACTAGAATACCAATGGGTAGGTTCAGCCCCATAATGTTTTCTACAAAGAGACACTCCAGATATCTGACAATTTCCTGAAGACTTTTTAATAGTCTACAATCAGTACCCATCTCACCTTCTTGATTTAGAAACCATTTATTCATTCTAAAATGGTAAGACCAGGCATTAGTATTATTTAGACTTTCACCACAGGGCAGATGGTCTTCGGTGTGATCTTTATAGGAATCATTCTCACTGGTGTTACTGTAGAAAGAGTGATCGACTCCTTTATATAGGAAGTTGGACTCTATAAAATCTCCAGATATTTTCCTGGAACTTACCATCTCTGGTCATCATCCCTTCTTTACTGAGATTGATTAGTCCTTCATAAAGTTTCTCACTACAGCACCTGTAACTGATTAGTGACATCCAGCATTGTCCACAGTGTCTACATTATTGGAGGTTTTTTATACAAAGATGCAGATGTCAAACTCATAGTAAGAATCTCATACTCTACCTCCTCATGCCTTTCCAGACTTACATCAGTTTTGTCCCTGCAGCTAAAGTCTCCAAGTTCCAAAAGCTCACGTGGTGCCAGATCAGTATCGTCTTACAGGCAGCCACAGCTGCAGGATTGGGAGGCTGTACTGACTGTTGATGGCACAGACATGAAAGAGGTTTGGTTTAAAGTTTGCTTGAGATTTTTCAGGGTTACCCTAATCCAACATATATGGATATTGAATATATGATTACTTAACAATATCAGAACTAGCAGGAAATACATATGTGTAATAATACCGAGTAGAAATAACATGGTGTTATTTTTGTTGAGTCTATTTTCATCGATACAACATTTCTGAAAATTCTATTACTTCACAATCAATACTTGTTTAACACAGTTTTCTTCAAAAACACTATTAATGTTGCATCTTATAATCAATGGTAACTTAAAGTCAAATAAATTATATATTTTTTCCTTAAGACTCATTTTCTATGCACTGTACATAAAACTAATGAAACTATTAATTTGTGAAATAATGTCAATAATCTCAACATGTTTTCATCAGAAAGCTAGACACAATACTGAATATTTAAGCAAGAGTACAGAGAAACAGATGGGATTTCTGACAGAAAAGGTCTGAATGTTTATTGTGTCACCTACTCCTTTTACAATCTCAGATTTTAGGGGATGGAGAGTATTCCCTAAAATGGAGTTTTTTCATTTACTACCAACTATTCTTCCTTACAATAAGGATGTAATTTAGGAAAAACCTGATACTGAAGTAGTTTCGTGTCTTACAAATTTATGCTACTTCTGACTCTGTGAATATTTAAAAAATTCAGGAAATGCATTTACCAAATGGTCTTTGTATCAGTGTTCTATAAATTAAAAGTTCCTGAATTCGGAATAGAAGATATCTGGCCATTTGGTATTCAGAATTCTATTTATCAAAATGGCGTTCAATCAGTCCATAGCTAAATCTAGGTTTCTGTATAAACCTACTTTTATTATGTGAATTAGTAATGTTCCAGCCATGATAAAAGACAGGAGAAAAGGATTTTGGAACCAGATGCAATGTATTGCTTCAAAAAAGCAAAATAGCTCATTAAATCCAAGACAGACATATAAAATATCCAACAAATACCAAACAAAATTTTTACAAAGAGAAGATGAAATGATATAGAGCACAGCATCAAATAATTTAAGTTCCAGCAAACAGCTAAAACATTGAATTGAAAGAAGGTTACTATTTTAAGCAATAGTTTCTCATTTAGGTAAGACAGACATACTATCAAGAAGAGGAAGAAATAGGAATAAACTCGGAAGGTCACCACTCAAACTATGTTGTAGAGTCAGCAGCACACACATAAATACATGAAAGCAGATATTAAAAGGAAAATATAGCAATTAATAGACAAACCCTAACCATACTTTGTGTTTCAGACAAAAATGGATTCCTGTTAGTCATTGACAAAAGAATGCTACCACAGTCTACCAGGATGCATGAGATCCTCTGAAGGAGTTTCAAAGCTCTTTAACTTTGCTAGATCTTCATGGCTGAAGGGATAATTCAGTTCATTCCAACTTACACCTTTACATTTCCTTCCCTTGGTGATATTCCTCAGAACTTTCACAATCACTGCTGGTCAATATGTCAATAAATAGGATTAAACCACACACACACACACACACACACACACACACACACACACACACACACATATTTTGCAGGTGATAAATTTCTGAGGGAAAATGATTACTGATTTAAAATCCACAATAAGGTCTATTCAAATGCTATCTGCAGAACTGCACTCTGCTAAATAAACTACACCTGATCCTAAAAGCACAAATATGCAATTAAGCTAATTCAGAATCAGTTTTCAGGGATCCTGGTTGCCTTTGTTTTCTGAAGTTCCATGTAAGATTTTCTGCTGCCATTATGAGCTTGCTTCCTAGAATTCTGCTGCCCTGTCTCAAAAGACTACCCATAAGATATGTTTCTACTAAGGACACTGATAGCTCACAAGTAATGGCTTTTGGCATGAGCCCAGTTTGATACTGAAATCTTGCCTCTATTATCTCCACCCCTGCTGTTACCTACAATAACCAATCTCAAGCCAGATAAGGGCCTTAATGCTGCAGATGTCACCATTATTCATCATTGTAGTTGATGCTGGATACAAATTTATCAGCTTTGGGCAGTCTATTTCCCTCTGGTATAATTCAATGGGCTGACCAACATATATGAATGCCTATGTGTGTTATAGGCTCCTCATAGTAACTGTATATCTGCTTTCTCTGGCACCGATGAGATCCATAGCAGAACAATCTGGGCAGAGGTTAGATCAGGAATGATGTACTACCATTGCATACTGGCCAATATCCCCAAGAAGCAGGTAAGCATTGACCCAAAAACTTGGAATAAACAATCCTCCATATTATCCCCTTAAAAATACTGTCTACAGGGGCACCTGAGTGGCTCAATCGGTTGAGCATCCGACTTCAGCTCAGGTCCTGATTTCACTGTTCCTGGGTTCAATCCCTGCATCAGGCTCCCTGCTGTCAGGGCAGAGTCCACTTAGGATCCTTTGTTTCCTTCTTGCTCTGCCCCACCCCTGCTCATGTGCACACACACTCTCAAAAATAAACATTACGATTTTTTTAAAATACTATGTAGGTGTGCCTGGGTGGCTCACTCGGTTAAGCATCTAACTCTTGATCTCCGCTCAGGTCATGATCTCAGAGTTCATGAAATCAAGCCCACATCAGGCTCTGCACTCACAGCTGGGAGCCTGCTTGGGATTCTCTCTTTCTTTCTTTGCCCCTCCTACACTGTGCTCTCTCTCTCTCTCTCTCTAAAAATAAACTTAAAAAGCTATTATCTAGGCTTCTCTTTCTAGGTAATATTATGTCTCTTTTAAAGTATAAAATCCAGCTTTGAGCCTCTCCAAAGACTTGTCAGCTTCCAGAAGCTTCTGGTCTTGCATTGAAACAAAAGCCTCCCACAGGGGAAGGCACTTAAATTCCCACTGTGCTACACGTGCATGCTCATGAGGTATTCTTCTCTATTCCTTGGCTGCATCTAAAGTGATTCACCTACCATATACATGCTAACCAGTTTCCTAATTACCAAATAGAGAAAACTCATCCAGCAAACTCTGAAGAAATCGGAACAGTCCTAAGCCTTTGCAACAATATTAACAACTAAACTTGAATGAAAAAGTGTTGTAAAAATAAAATCTGAAAGCAATGTATTTCATTAAAGTCTAAATATTTAAGCCCATGTAACCAATTTGCTTTGAAATACTTAAACTAAGATCATGTTTTAGTAAGATTGTTCATTTAATAATTTATCCCTTGCTTTTAATAAAAAGAAAAATAAGTTAATATTGAAAGTAGTACTGAAAATTACAAGTCTAGAATACGGCTTAGCTATTTGTCATTGTTTTCTCATATTCCAAAATAATTATACAACACTTTCTCACAAACAATAAAATATACAAAGGTAACTTCAGGTGATTTTTTTTTTATTCATTAATGCTATTCTGGAAATAGAGCTCCTTGAAAAACTAGTTTTTGAGATGTAATAATGGCATCAATGAAATCTGAACGTCTTTAACCAGAACAAAACACATATTCTGTATTTTGATCTACTGGTAGCTCTCCAGCTTCTAAAATAGAGGTCAAGACACCATATCCAATCTCAGGAAGTCTTTCAGGACCAAGGAGTTAAGTGGATGAAAAGAGAGGGAACTAATTTTTGCTAACGATGTCTGCTTGTGCCACTCTTGCGGTTTATCTTAAATGAACAGAAGGGTTAACATTTCCAAGGTTTTGGCTCAACTCTAGGCTGCTTCAAATTATCGATGAATTTAAAATAATGGCTTATAACATTGATTACTAAATAATGCAATTATCTGCATATTTAATAACTAGTCTTTGCGTGGTACTTTATTGTTCACAAAGAACTTTCACATATAGAGTTGTCTGTTCTTTAAAGTGGTTCAATGAAGGCTCCATCACCAACAAACATGTTTCCAATATCCTGTAATTAATTCTGTTGACAAACTGAAATTTAACCCAAGCCACACACCTGAGAGAGTGACAGGACTAGTAGACATGGGATGCTAATATGGTGAGTCCAGCCTGTGTTCATCCGCTATAGGACACTATGACTCACAGGACAATATGAAAACAATGCAATGCAAGGATTTGTACAGCCTATACTGAAACCTTCGACAAACCATGCAGTCTCCTAAAAGATTTTGACATAGAGAATTAAGATAGGATGGTTATTATGGGGGGAAAAAAAGGAAATCAAAATATAAAAAAGCTTAACCAACATGGTAAGTGGCAATATTTGATTTGGAATTTTACCATTATCTTTCACTCTGGTCATACTTAAGCTTGTTTTCATCCTAAAACAAACACAAACACAACAACAGAGCTAGAGCTATTTAAATTGACTGCTCTGTTCTGAAGGTAACATTTATCTTTTACCCACTCTCATCCCAGAGGACATACAGGTACTTTAGTAAATTTAAGTCTGCAAAAGCATTTTAGAGAGTATGCCATTATCTAGTGGCCCAGCAGCCAGCATTTCTCTGAGTGTTCACCGCCCAGGTGTCTTGGGAGCTGCCGTATGGAGGAAGGAGAAGCCACGCCACATTTGGCACTACTGGCTTCTGGCATTTGCCAACTCCCTCCAATGCACCGTGCACACGAAGGCTGCTCAGAGCAGGTGGCTTCCGCTGTAGGAAGAGAGATGTGGAAAGATATCCACGAAATGAATATTTATGAACAATCCCAATCTTCATTTTAAGTGTAAGGAAAAACTAAATTTTAAACAGAGTACTGCTGATCTAAGGCATCATCTTTAAATATTTACAACCTCCTTGTGTTACTTCTTAAGTCCTTTAATCTGAAGTGCAGTAAATACATTAGGAGAATAACACTGAATCTGCCAGAGGATTCTGATGGATCCTCTTTAGCAGGAGCAAACCAGTCATTTGTATAAATAGTTTAGTCATTTTTGTACAAATTATTTTTCAAGCAAAGTTAAATTGTTTTGCTTGTCATCTAAAATCTAGTTTGTGATGCTCACTTAAATGATGGTGCTGAAGTCTTCGCTTGTAGTTATTTCAAAATTGGCAAGGCCATTTTTGCTAGATTACTAGAAGGCACATGTAAGAGTGGATGATATTTTCCAATCCCCTTCCATGTGAACATTCTGGGGGTTTTCCACAGCTTCAAAATGGGAACAAGTGGTCCAAACAGAAAAAAAGGATATTTAAAATAATAATTTTATAAAATTCATTTATAGGGATTATAAACCACACTCCTAGTATGCACTTTACATTTGTTCACTTAATTCTTCCTGTGTCCTAGAATATGTATTCAATTTTTTTAATCAATACTTTATTTTTTAGACCAGTTTTAGGCTTGCAGAAAAACTGAGAATTATGTACAGAGTGTTTCCATATGCACCTTCCTGCCACACACACACACACGCACTGACATCTTGCATTAATATATGCTACATACTGAATTGCATCCCCCTCAAATTTAAGATGTTGATGCCCTAACCCTCAATGTCATGGCATTTGAAGATAGGGCCTTTGGGAGATAATCAGGTTTAGATGGATGAGATCAGGAGGGATGGTGCCCTCATGATGGGATTAGTACCTTATAAGAAAAGGAAGAGATACTAGAACTCTTTCTCTGTCATGCAAGGACTCAGTGAGAAGGCAACCATCTGCAAAATGGGAAGAGGGCTCTCATCACAACCTGAATATGCTGGCACTTTCTGGCTTCCAGTTTCTAGAACTGTGAAAAACTAAATCTCTGTTATTTACGACACCCAGTCTATGGTATTTTGCTACAACAGCGCAGGCTAACTAATACAATGTAGTACATTTCTTACAAGTGACAAATCAATATTGATACATTATGATTAACTGAAGTCAGTGGTTTACATTATACTTCACTATCTGTTGTATATTCTCTGGGTTTTGACAAATGTGTAACAACATGTATCCACCATTAAGTTAATGTACAGAACAACTTCACCTCCTTAATACAGTACATATTTAAATTGCATTTTCAGGTTGCTCACTAACTTCCACCCCGGTACTTTTCCTCTCAGTCTAGGGGAGATTATTTAAAAATTCTGGTGTATACAGAGTTATCCCATTTTTCTTCATTACTACTGAATTGGATGACTATGTTTCATAAACTAATTTATTTAAGTAGATTTCACCCAGAACTAGGAGTTCAGAAATAATTCTATTTAATGAAATTGTTAGTCATGAGGGGATTCACAGTCATTGGGATTCAGAAAGTCTAATCCACAAATAAGAGGAAGTGGGATTTAGGCCTCTGGAATGACTTTGAGTTAATGTCTGTTCGTTACTTAAATCAGGTTGAAAAAGTTTACATGGTGGTCAGCCAGTTAGAAACTATGTAGGCAGCTGGGTAGGTAAGACCAGATCCCTACCCTTTCCCTATCTCTTCCAGTCAGGCTTGTGGAAAATCTGCCTTCTCTTCCCATTCTTCCCTCATACAGTTTGGCAATGCAGACAGAACAACAGTCTGACACTGGAGATGGAATAAGTACCAGTTGTACAGTGTGACTCTGGGTGATGTACTTGGTACTGAAGAGCCTCAAATTCCTTATCTCACACTTTCCTCACTTGATTTCTTCAATGACCAAATTACTTAGTGTACTCCAAATTCTTAACACAGTGCCTGATATCTGACTGCTGCTCAATTAGTATTTGTCAATAACAATATTATTATTATAAATTTTATTATGCAGTGGAGATTCAAGAAACAAATTAACCATAGCAATAGCTGCCTGCAGTACAGGCAAAAAATGATCAAGAAATGTATTAGAACTTGCATCCCAGATATGAATAGTGTTGGCTGTACAGCCAGCATAATTTAGCATGTTAGTGGTGGGACAGCATTAAAATCAAGAAATAGTTATTGGAATTTCTCCTGGCATCCTTCTAGGTTAATTAACATGTGTCTATTTACTATCTAATGGTTTACTACAATTAGTTGCAATTCATTTTTTTAATAATCACATGGTAAACAGGTAGAAAAGAAGGCATTGTCACAAGCAACTACTGATAACAAAACTCTGTTTTAAAAGTTCCGAATCTTTTTTTTTTCTTCAACTTTAAGAAATAGAAAATTACAAAGTTGTGATGATCGTCCCTCTTTTTAGGATAGCCTACACTATCAAGGTAGTTGAGAAGAAGAAATGAAAAACCGAAGAGTGGAGAAAACATATTACATTTCAAAAGTCAAAATACTCTATTTTCTAGATCATTAATTTGGAGACACACTTACTTTGATAAGTAAATTTAAATTATTTTTGGAATAGTTAATGTTTACAGGTTAATTGGTCTGACCAAATTAAACTGCTGAACAAGTATTACATCATTTAACCAAAACACAGTAACTTTGTGAGTACCATTATTTTCTTCATTCTGTATCAGAGAAAACACAAAAAGACCTTCTAGTAACTCACTAAGCTAGTTAACGGTGCAAACAGAATTTGAACCCAGGGCATGAGGTTACAAAGATCTTGCACTCGCCTATACCATCATACTAGGGAAGAAAAATATATTAGGAATCAGAAGAATTAAATGCAATCTCAAGAGCTAGCACATACAATTCATGTGGCATGAAAAGTGGCAACCCTCCTGAAACCCTTTTCTTTCAAGTGGGATCCTACCAATATCGTAGAATTGTTCTGAGAATCAAATGAGAGAACTTTGAAAGCTGCAAGAGGAAATATGTCCTCAGCATTACATACACACACATACATACACACACACACACACACACACACACACATATCTATCTCAAAGAACCACATGTGGTACTGTAGAACTTTTCCTGGTTTCCTTCTGGGTAGTCTGACATGTATCTAGTTTTTAGTGTATAACAGGCCAGAAAATTATTGTGATATGCATCTGTGTACATGTACATGTGTGTGTGCGTGTGTGTGTGTACATAATTGCCTCTAGGAATTAATCCTTTTGAACATATAAATATATTCTAGCAAAGTTTCTAATGTGGCATTCAGCAGTAAAATCTCTTGCTGTGTAAAGGACATTCCACAAATGACTTACATGATAATATTTGTATTTTTATTTTAATATAAAAGCTTATGATTTTATTCGCCTATCATCTTACAAACCTGAACTTGATATATCAAAGACAATTTCCCCCATACAAGATAAATTGTGATAAACAACAGGAATAAAATGTTAAGTTACCTCAGGGATTTTCTCGAAGCTGATGTTTCCCCCTCACACCCCCGTAAATGAACACATGGTCTCAGGAGGAAAAGCATCTGAAGGGGAGCTTGCAGATGTGAAAAGACACTGGACACCTTTCTTGCTAATATTTCTTTTATCACATTTGCCTTATTTGGTCCCACTTCAAGTTTATTCATACTGAAATAAATCTATTTTATAGTGATATTTTGACAGACAATCTTATTTTAGCAATTCTCTTTATTTATGAAAATCTAAAAAATTCCCCAATATTCACTGAACCATAATTTTTCATCTATCAGCTTCTGAGTGTCCTACAACCTTAAAACCCATATAAATTAGCCTTTCTGGAAACAAAAAGATTCTGAAAATCACTCATTTTCCAAATCTTCTGGAATTTCTTTATTTCTCACAATGTACTCAATGTACTCAGTAGGATACAGAGTGAGAGACGATCTTCAACAGAACTGATACAAATGCAAAAATGATAAAACACTTCTGAATTCTGAAAAGTATCTAAGTGCTCATCTTAATCACTAAAATACAGTAATCAGATACAACAATTTAATCCACATTCTATGCTGCCTAACTTATTGATGACACATTAACAATTATCATTCATCATCATTTAATTTGGAAAATCTAACTTCTGAGGAAAACGAGATTAAACCAGAACAAGTGAGATCTTTCCAGGGAAGAGAGACAAACAGCTTTTGCAGATACTTACTATTTTTAAAAGGTGAAAAGCTCAAGTTTTATTTTTAAAACCAAATCCTAAGAATAAGTACAGCACTGAATTCAAGAAGATATATACTTACTATAGCTGAATAAACTGCATACAGGATAAGAAACTGTTGAAAACCTCAAATTTCAGAATCATTCAAAATTTTATTTAGCAAAAAAAATATTCCCACATATAATTTAACTTTATTCTGCAAAAAAGGACTGGATATTGTTTGTGTTCTGATGCTCCCACCTGCTCTTTAATCTGCACCATTTAGATGGCTGGCTCTACTAATCCCCTGAAAGGCTAGCCCACTAATAAGTGGCTTCTATACTGATGGAGTAACAGTTCCCCATACTGTTTTCCTGCACTATGTGACACTGTTGATGCTGTGACCCTCTCTCCGTGGCAAACAGTATAAAACTCTCTTATTACTCTTCTGACCTTTCACAACATTGCTTCTTTTGGCATTGGCTCATCCTATTTTCTCTAATCAATCTAAAGTAATGCCATCTCAGAGCTCTGTCTGTAATCATCTTTTTTTGTTTAAATTCTGTATGTTCTTGTTCGGCAGAACAACCCATCAACTTCCATAATCAAGAGTGATGAAATCTGAATCACTTGCTCCAACAAATTCCTAAATCTCCAGGTCAGGTTTCTGTTTATGAAACACTTTCACTTGGATGTCCCACTGGTATTTCATTTATGTTTAACACAAAGGTGCCCACATTTCTCTCTGCCAAAACCTATACGCCTCATCTTGACTTTCTTACCTCCTTTAGAGGGTCATCCTCAGTAGTTCCAACCATCTCTTAATTTTCCCCACTCCAGTCAATCCTAAGTAACTTTTCTAATACATCATTTCTCTTTAGGCCTTTTTATGTCTTAAAAACAAATAAATAAACAATAAACAAAAAACAAAAAAACTCTTCCTGAACTCTTGCCAATGACCACCTAACCAGCTACTCCACCAAAGTCACTCTTCATTCATTCAAGTTCCCTGAATAAAACCAACTATCAGGACACCTAGGTGGCTCAGTTGTTTGAGCATCCAACTCTTGATTTCAGCTCAGGTCATGATCCCAGGGTTGTGGGATGGAGCCCCACATCAGGCTTCACACAGCATGGAGCCTGCTTGAGATTCATTCATTCATTCACCATTCATTCATTCATTCTCTCTCTCTATCTCTCTCTCTCTCTCTCTCTCTCCCCCCTCACCCTCTCCTCTCTCTCCCTCTCCCCCTTCTCCTGCATTCTCTCTCTCAAAAAACAAAACAAAACTCTCAAAATCCAGAAGCTATCAAAAATAAGACCAGATCAACAAAACCATATTTAGCAAGAGTTTACTGTTCATTAAAGAAAAGTTCAGGAACTGGGAGTTTTCAAACCAACGGCAGAATGAAGCTGCTGTTACAGGAAAGGTTAGAGAGTGAGAATGCAGAGCTGTTTCTTCTACACTGTAATGAATGCTTGTAGCATTGGAGTTTCTACAAATGGGAGGGGATTGGTTAAAAGCGGTTGTCTTATACTGGTTTGGGAAAACAGTTTAGGTTTTGTTGATCATTATTATCAGAGGCTTTGACCAGAAGTGACCTAAGTCAAGTTTCACTTGTGTTACAGGATAAGCTAAATTAGGTTTTCCTTATGTGGCTTACCTGGTTTTGTCTGTTCAGGAAATTTTCAAATCTGGTCTCCATTTTGTATTTAACAAACCAAAGAAATAAATCTAATCACATCTTCACCTTGTTAACTATCTTTGCTACCTCCCCATGACTATTACTGTTGACTCAGACCTCGTCAGGATGGTCTATGAGTCTTTCCGTGTATTTTCAACTTCTCTTAGGTCATCTCTAATCCTCACCTAAGATTCAGCTACACTGCTTCTTACCTTCTCTATACAATCAAGGCTCTCCTTTTGAGCTTCTGACTTCACCCCTGTGAAATGCTATCCAGAAAGCTACCCGTTCTTAAAGATCCAGTTTAACTATCATCTGTCTAATGCATTTTATAACTCTTCAACTCAAAGTGAGTAACTTCTTTTGTGATCCCACAGTAACAAATTCTTCTATGGCAACATTTATCACATTATGTGATGCACCCACATCTACCTCACTTCTGTGTGCTACATAGGTTCTAAGAAAGAGAGCTAAGACACATACTGTTTCTCATTTTAATATAAATTCTATTTTGGGGGCATCTGGGTGGCTCAGTCTGTTAAGTTTCCAACTTTGGCTCAGGTCATGATCTCAGTTTGAGTTCGAGCCCTGTGTCAGGCTCAGAGCCTGGAGCCTGTTTCAGATTCTATGTCTCCCTCTCTCTCTCTCTCTCTCTGCCCTCCCTCCCTTTTTCACACTCGTGCTCTAACATTAAAAAAAATAAATGAAAAAAATAAATAATTCTATTTTCAATGAATTATAAACCATTTCATATTTTAATACAACTTAGAGTGTTTATATACATGCATATGTTTTGTTTTTGTCATTCTTGAGTGACATATCTATTGAATGCTTGTTGAATTAGAACACACAAACCTTGGGGCGCCTGGGTGGCGCAGTCGGTTGGGCGTCCGACTTCAGCCAGGTCACGATCTCGCGGTCCGTGAGTTTGAGCCCCGCGTCAGGCTCTGGGCTGATGGCTCAGAGCCTGGAGCCTGTTTCCGATTCTGTGTCTCCCTCTCTCTCTGCCCCTCCCCCATTCATGCTATGTCTCTCTCTGTCCCAAAAATAAATAAAAAAAAAAAAAAACGTAGAACACACAAACCTTTTCAGCTATTTTAAGGTGTCTATTTTAGGGTTTGCCTCTTCAGAGTCTGTGAGACTATGAATTCTTGCTGCTATCGGTGCATCTTTTTGCAAAATACTTCAACCAAATCCATTCAAAAATTTTATTCAATTTACCGTGAGCTACCATACTAGCAAACTAACCTTATTATAATGCTGTATACAATAAAAGTAGATGATGGCGTGGGAGCTTTTTTATGAAACAAAGTATTTGCACTTTAATTCTCAGACTGTTTTTTTCTCTATTTGGATCTAAGATATATATCTATCTATATCTATCTATCTATATATGTGTATCTACCACATATAGATATATATAGACTATAAATATATGTGTATATATACATATATATGTACATACACTTAGGTGATAATGATAAATACATTATATGGTCCATTTTAAAATATATCCAGAATAACTGTCTACTTATTAATTTCCATCAGGTGATTAGAACTATACTTTCTTGGAATAAAAAAGGTGAAAAGTCTTCAAAAAGTTTGGTAGGGTGACAAATATAGAAATAAGATAGTATATAATGAGGTGACTGTACCTTAGCCAGGTATATAAGAGGCATAAAATTGGGGCACCTGGGTGGCTCAGGTCAGTTAAGCGTCCGACTTCAGCTCAGGTCATGATCTCGCAGTTGGAGAGTTTGAGCCCTACGTCAGGCTCTATGCTGACAGCCTAGAGCCTGGAGCCTGCTTCGGATTCTGTGTCTCCCTTTTTCTCTGCCCCTCTCCCACTCATGCTCTCTCTCCCTCTCAAAAATAAACAAAAAAGTCATAACATCAAGAATCAGTCTTTCTCTGTAGGGCAACAGGAAGATTAAGTAGTGGATGCTTTATTAGAAGTACCTGGGGGGCGCCTGGGTGGCTCAGTCAGTTAAGCGTCCGACTTCGGCTCAGGTCATGATCTCGTGGTCCGTGAGTTCCAGCCCCGCGCTGGGCTCTGTGCTGACAGCTCAGAGCCTGGAGTCCGTTTCAGATTCTGTGTCTCCCTCTCTCTGACCCTCCCCTGTTCATGCTCTGTCTCTCTCTGTCTCAAAAATAAAATAAACGTTAAAAAAAATTTAAAAAAAAGAAGCACCCGGGAAATTTTTTATACATTATTTTTAATGTTTATTTTTGAAAGATAATGGGTGCAAGTGGGGGAGCAGCAGAGAGAGAGGACGACATAAGATCTGAAGCAGATTCCACGCTGACAGCAGAGAGCCTGATGTGGGGCTCAAACTCGCAAACCAAACTTGAAAACCAGGAGTTCATGACCTGAACTGAAGCTGGATGCTTAACCTACTGAGCCACCCAGGAGTCCCTTTATATTACAAATTCTTGTGCCCATAATCACAGCATTTGAGGGAAGACAAGCCCCCAGTCTATGAATACAAAAGTCAAACAAAACAAAAAGCCCCCTCCATAGTCCCTGGGTAATTCTGACTTTTACTACTTCTGCTGGGAATCATTGTGTGTGTTTGTGGGGGGTGGGGGGTGGGAGTGGGAGGAGATCCTCCCCCCCCCGCCGCAAGCTCTGCTCTAAGTTTACTGAAGGGCAGGAGTTGAGAAAAACTTTAAAGATGAAACAAATTTTGAGTTGAATTTTTAAGGGTAAGAAGTTTACTAGCAATCTGGAAGAAGGAAATTGCATTAAGGGCACAGATGAACCAAAAACTTAGTAATTGGGGCAAGCCTTAATGCTGGATGTGTGACGTCAAAGTAGACCATACAATTAGAAAACTAGGCAGGCATTTGTAACAACATGGATAGAACTAGAATGTATTATGCTAAGCAAAATAAGTCAGAGAAAGGTAAATATATGATTTCACTCATGTGCAGAATTTAGGGAACAAAACAGATAAACATAGAGAAAAGGAAGGAAAACATAAGATAAAATCAGAGAGGGAGGAAGCAAACCATAATAGACTCTTAAATACAAAGAGCAAACTGAGGGTTGCTGAAGGGGCATTTGGTGGGAGGAAAGATTAAATGTGTGATGGGCCTAAGGAGGGCAATTGCTAGGATGAGCACTAGGTATTATAGGCAAGTAATAAATCACTAAATTCTACTCCTGAAACCAATACTACACTGTATGTTAACTAACTTGGATTTGAATGAAAAAAAAAAAAAAAAGATAGGCAGAAAGGGGAACCTGGGTGGTTCAGTCAGTTAAGCATCTGACTCTTCATTGCGGCTTAGGTAATGATCCCAGGGTCATGGGTTTGAACCCTGTGTTGGACTCCGCTCCAAGCATGGAACCTGTTTAAGATTCTCTCCCTCTACCCCTCTCCCCCCTCCCTCTCTCCCCTACTCTCTCTCTCTCTCTCTCTCAAAAATTAAAAAATCAAATAAAAAAGCTAGGCAGGGACTACAGATACTTTATGAACAATTAGAAATCCCACACTGGTACAACTGTGTTGTCTGTGGATAATTCAAGCAGAGATAATTCATATTCGCTATTCTCAGTGATATCAATGGGGGGAAACCAATGAGGTCACTGTTGTGCAGTATGGCTGAAACCTGATGTCAGTAAAGACTGGGAAAGGCAAAAGTGAGCCTAATGTTCTTGATAAATTATAGAAGACTTTTAAGGCAGTGAGCAACATCCCTAGAGCTAGAATGTCTAGGTTCAAAGAGATAATATCTCTATTATGCGGGGAAGGTGAAGCAATCGTTCTGTAACTGAGTAAAATTTCATACGTATTCACCGACTAGATGCTATTTATTGTAAATATTTTTCCAAAGATATAATGCAAATATTAAGTTTTTATTTTAATTCCAGTTAGTTAACATACAGTGTTATATTAGTTTCAGGTGTGCAATATAGTGATTCAACACTTCCATACATCACCCAGTTTTCATCAGAATAAGTATACTTCTTAATCTACATCACCTATTTAACCCTTGCCCCCCACAACTCTCCCCTCTGAAAGCCATCAGTTTCTTCTCTATAATTAAGAGTCTATTTCTTTCTCTTATTTTTTTTCCCTTTGCTTGTGTCCTCAACTCCACATGAGTGAAATCATATGGTATTTGTCTTTCTCCAACCGACCTATTTCACTTTGCATAATATTCTCTAGCCATCCATATCATTGCAAATGGCAAGATTTCATTCTTTTTTTTATAGTTGAGTAATATTCCATTGCATATATATACACTACATCTTCTGTATTCATTCATTAATCGATGGACACTTGGGCTGCTTCCATACTTTGCTATTGGGAATAATGCTGCTATAAACATAAGGGTGCATGTATCCCTTTGAATTAATTTTCTTGTATTCTTTGGGTAAATGCCCAGTAGTTTAACTGCTAGATCATAAGGTAGTTCTATTTTACCTTTTTGAGGCACCTCCATACCGTTTTTCAGAGTGGCTTTGCAGTCCCACCAACAGTGTAAGAGGGTTCCCCTTTCTCCCCATCCTCACCAACATCTGTTGTTGTCTGAGATGTTCATTTTAGTCATTCTGACAGGCATTAAGTGGTATCTCATTGTGGTTTTGATTTGTATTTCCCTGATGATGAGTGTTGAGCATCTTTTCATGGGTCTGTTGGTCATCCGGATGTTATCTTTGGGGAAATGTCTGCTTATGTCCTCTGCCCATCTTTAAATTGGATTATTTGTTTTTGAGTGTTGAGTTTAATAAAATTTTTATAGATTTTGGATACTAACGCTTTATCAGATATGTCATTTACAAATATCTTCTCCCATTCCATAGGCTGCCTTTTAGTTTTGTTGGTTTTTTTTTCCACTGTGCATAAGGTTTTTACTTTGATGCAGTCCCAATAAGTTTATCCTTGCTTTTGTTTCCCTTGCTTCAGAAAACATGTCTAGAAAAAATGTTTTTACAGCTGGTGTCCAAGAGGTTACTGCCTGTGTTTTTCTCTAGGATTGTTATGGTTTCAGGTCTCACACTTAGGTCTTTAATCCATTTTAAGTTTATTTCTGTGTATGGTGTAAGAAAGTGGTCCAGTTTCTTTTTTTGCATGTTGCTGTCCAGTTTTCCCAACACCTTTGTTGGAGAGACTGTCTTTTCCCATTGGATATTCTTTCCTGCTTGGTCCCAGATTAAATGAACATATAGTTGTGGGTTCATATCTCGGTTTTCTATTCTGTTCTACTGATCTATGTGTCTATTTTTGTGCAGTACCATGCTGTTTTGATTACTACAGTCTTGCAGTATAAGTCGAGGTCTGGAATTGTGACTCCTCCAGCTTTGTTTTTTGTTTGTTTTCTTCGGGATTGCTTTGTCTAATCAGGGTCTTTTGTGATGCTATACAAAGTTTAAAATTGTTCTAGTTGTGTGAAAAACACTGTTGGTATTTTAATAGGGATTGTGTTAAATGCGTACGTTGCTTTGGCGAGTATAGACATTTTCACAATATTTGGCCTTCCAACCCATGAGCATAGAATGTTTTTCCATTTTTTTGTGTCCTCTTCAATTTCTTTCATCAGTGTTCTATAGTTTTCAGAGCACAGGTCTTTCACCTCTTTGGTTAGGGTTATTCCTAGGTATCTTACTGTTTTTGGTGCAGGTGCAAATGGGATTTTCTTAATTTCTCTTTCCACTGCTTCATTATTGGTGTATAGAAATGAACAGACTTGATTTTGTGTCCTGTGACTTTACTGAATTTGTTTATCAGTTCTAGCAGTTTTTTGGTAGAGCCTTTTGGGTTTTTTTACAGAGTATTACATCATCTGCAGATAGTGAAAGTTTTACTCTTCACTACTGATCTGGATGTCTTCTTTCATTTATTTTTTTTCTCTGATTGCTGTGGCTAGGACTTCCAGTACTATGTTAAATAGAAGCAGTGAGAATGCACATCCTTGTCTTGTTCCTAACCTTAGGGGAAAAGCTTTATTTTTCCCCAGTGAGGATGATGTTAGTGTGGGTTTTTCATATATGGCCTTTATTATATTAAGGAATGTTCCCTCTAACCCTACTTTATTGAGGGTCTTTATCATAAATGGATATTGTCCTTTGTCAAATGTTTTTTTCTGTGTCTACTGAAATGATTATACAGTTCTCAACCTTTCTTTTATTGATGTGGTGTATCATGTTGATTGATCTGAGAATACTGAACCACCCTTGCAACCTAGGAATAAATCCCACTAGGTTATGGTGAATTATTTTTTAATGTATTATATTTGATTTGCTAATATTTTATGGAGAATTTTTGCATCTATGTTCATCAGGGATATGTGTCTTTTTCTCTTTTATAGTGGTATCTTTATCTGGTTTTGGAATTAGGATAATGCTGGCCTCATAGAATGAATTTGAGAGTTTTCCTCCCTTTTCTATTGTTTGGACTAGTTTAAGAAGAATAGGTATTAATTCTTTAAATATTTCATAGAATTCACCTCTGAAACCCTCTAGTCCTGGATTTTTTTTTGGTAGGAGTTTTTGTTTTGTTTTGTTTTGTTATTTATCACTGATTCAATTTCTTTGCTGGTTACTGATCCACTCAAATTTTCTATCTCTTCCTGTTTCGGTCTTGGTAGTTTATATGTTTCTAGGAATTTATCCATTTCTTCGAGGTTGTACATTTGTTGGCATATAATTTTTCAGACTATTCTAATTGTCTGCATTTCTGTGGTGTTGGTTATTTCTCCTCTTTTATTTGTGATTTTATTTGAGTCCTTTCTCTGTTTTTTTCTGGATAAACCTAGCTAAGGGTTTATCAATTTTACTGATTTTTCAAAGAATGTGCACCTGGTTTCATTGATCTGTTTTATGGTTTTGGTTTTTTTTGTTTTTGTTTTTAGTTTCTGTATCATTTATTTTTGTTCTAATCTTTATTGTTCCCTTCCTTCTACTGGTTTGAAGTTTTCTTTGTTGTTCTTCTTCTCGCTCCTTTAGGTGTAAGGTTGGGTTGTTTGAGATTTTTCTTGCTTCTTGAGATAGGCCTGTATTGCTATAAACTTCCCTCTCATAATGCTTTTGCTGCATCCCAAAGGTTTTGGACAATTGTGTTTTCATTTTCATTTGTTTCCACATATTTTTTTATATTTCTTCTTTTAGTTCCTCATTGACCCATTCGTTGTTTAGTACCATGTTATTTAGCCTCCATATATTTATGGTCTTTCCATATTGTTTCTTGTGGTTGACTTTTAGTTTCATAATGTTGTAGTCAGAGAGTTGCATGGTATGACTTCAATCTTCTTGAATTTGTTGAGGCTGGTTTTGTGGGCTGGTATGTCATCTATTCTGGAGAATTTTCTGTGTACACCTGAAAAGAATGTGTATTCTCTTTCAGGATATAGGATGTTCTGAATATATCTGTTAAATTCAAGTGTTCCAGTGCATCATTCAAAGCCACTGTTTCCATGTTGATTTTCTGTTTAGATCATTTGTCCATTGATGTAAGGGGGGTGTTAAAGTCCCTTACGATTACTGTATTATTGATTAGTTACTTCATGTTTGTTATTAACTGTTTTATGTATTTGGGTGCTATGGTGGGTGCATAAATATTTGTTATTGTTGTATCTTCTTGTTGGATTATCCCCTTTATTATTATATATTGTGCTTCTTTGTCTCTTGCTACAGTCTTTGCTTTAAGTCTGTTTTGTCCAAGTATTGGTACTCCAGCTTTTGACATCCGTTTCCATGATAGATGTTTCTCCATCCCCTGTCAATCTGCAGGTGTCTTTAGATCTAAAATGAGTCTCTTGTAGGAAGCATATTCATGGATCTTGTTTATCTATCCATTCTGTCACCTTGTGTCTTTTGATTGGAACATTTAGTCCAATTACATCCAAAGTAATTATTGATAGATATGCACTTATTGCCATTTTATTACTTGTTTTCTCGTTATTTGTGAAGATTTTTTTCTGATCCTTTTTTGTCTTTCTCTTTCATGTGGGTAATAGCTATTATTTTTAATATTAATATATTTCAGACACTACACTCAGCATTTTAGCTGGTCATTTATTCCACAATAATCTTCACAGTAACTTTATCAGCTAAGTACTAGTAACTATTCCTATTACAAAGATAAGGTGGCTGAGTAATTTCTAAGTTATTTAACTTCTTTAGAGTACACAGTTGTTAGGTAACAGAGCCAGAGTTCACACCCAGGTGTAGGTGACAATAGACTACAAGCGCTTTATCACTGAGATATACTGATATGATTGGAAAAAATAATTATGAACTTCACTCTTCTTAAAAGAACAAAATACTGCCTACCATGAAAACAACTTAGTTTGGAGTAATATTTTAGTCTAGATTCCCTTTTTAAGAACTGTGTAGCTGCCAGAGTATCACAATCCTTCAGTGGCACTCTCCATGGAATTTAAGAACATCAGTGCCTTAGGAAGATTGAAATGGCAGCTGTCATTTTTAGGTTAGTAACAATGTTCTGATAAAAAAAAAAAAAAACTTTAGTCATAGAAGATCACAAAGAATAACATTACTAATACCTATAACCTCCACATCTAAGAACCAGAGGTTTGATTTTTGTCTGCTACCTTGCTCTGTAACAGTGTCTTTAACCTCTGTGGGTTCATTATTAAAACAGATTTAACAATACAAAGCAACCACAAAAGTATCAGAAATGCAACTTCTAGTGAGGCATTTGAACATGCTACTTGCAATGTATTGTCATACCCCTATCCCCATGACTGCAGGAGAGGCAGACCTGTAAGTCACTGCTACCCATGTCAGCAAAGAGTCAAGTACTTCAATTTGAAAGAACGGTATCATCCTCCAACATCAGCAAAATATAATGCCCTTGCTTGCTTTCTCTCTGGCACAACATATAGTAAAGCGAAATAAGTATTTTAAATTATACACAACAACAAAATCTAATATTAGTGAAGCTATCTATATTCCGGTACTGAGCCATGCTTACTATTAAAAAACACTTCAAATATTTGAATAAATGATAAGTGATTATTACATATTGCATCTCAATGATTACCTAACTTGCAATTTTTTATGTAGAATGCATATATAAAAACATTAATATGAATAGCTGAATGTTTATTTGCATAATTTACTGAATTTACATTAAGTACTACTAAATGTTCTTTAATTCCCCACATTCTTTTTTAGCTATTTTTTAAATCAACATTAACCAGATTTTGGAATGCAGACTGCATTCCTAAATACTATGACATTTAACCACTACTTACAATTTTATGAAGCCAAGCATTTAAATTAAGGTACTCATCACTGTAAGTTAAAAAGATATGGCATTATGTTTTAAAATTTTATTATCTATTGATTCAACAAGCAAATTACAATATTTGACCAATGATACTGAAAGTATTTAATTTTGATAAAGTAGAAATAGAATATATATTGTTAAAGAAGTTTTATTAAATTTAATACCAGCACAAAAATACATTTTAATCCAAATGAATGATTCTATTGACTAAAACAGAAAAAGTACTGAGCCTCTACTTTCAAAAGAGCAATTACATTTTCAAAGTAGAGATAATTGTATTATATTCATTTATATTTACCAAACATAAATAATGTTTCCTTAAATACATTTGACTGTTGAAACAATTTTGGGGGGAATCAGAGACATTTTATTTCATCTGTCTATATCTTAAATACACAAATGAATGGTCATTAATGTTCTACGTATTGATAGATTCCTTCAGCTGATGAAATATGATTGCTATTTTCTCTGTGTTCATTTAGAAATGCAAAAGGGTTTGTTATGTCTAATGGCATATGACTCGAGTTTCTCTTTGAGAAAGATTCTGACCAAACAAATGAACATTCAACCAAGTTGAAATGTGCAAATTCTTTAAGATTTCAATAAAAACTCCTTATCTTCTTTTTAAGAGTAAATCTAGGAGAGATAAATGCTTTAAAGTTTCATGTTTTCGTCTAGTAGTCCTTGAACTTGCCAACTCTTGAGTTAATGTGAACATTACTTACCCTGGACTGATGGCAGCACAGTCAGTGTCTCCCAGGATTTGTCTAGGCTGTGACTTTATAGGGCTGTTAGATATGCTAGGATAAATACTAATGATTTTAGATTAAGAAGTTGTTATATGGTGCATTGGCACAAAACACTGCTGAATGACCTGCCACTGATCTAAATTAATTAATATCCCTTCTATACAAATTTCCTCCCAAAAGTAGAATATCATGCACTCAGTCTACCAAAATGTAAAGTAACTTTTAAAAACACTATGAAAGAAAAATGAAAGGCAGTTTAGACTGAATTCCACTTTGGCCTTGCACTAAATACATTACTTTTGCAGATATGAAGACCAAAAAGGCATAGTTTTATTGGAAAGTAATAGTGACTGTGAAAGTAAGCATGCAGGATCAAAAATATCAAAAATGTCATCATGCACTCCCATGACACTCCTTCTAAATCAACTTCCTCCTAAGGATCGGTTCGAGTTGTTCCAATCAGAGACACTGCGGAAAACTCAGCTTGGTTGATTCTGGCTCCATAGTGCTTAGAACTGGAGCAAGGATGACAGAATAAACATGAAACCTTGCAGAAAGTCCATAATGCAAATATATGAAGAAAGGCAAGGTGAATTCCACATACAGAGGGAACAGAGATACTGATCAACTATGGGTGTCTGAGACAAGAAATTGAAGCCAAGGAGTAAAGATAAAGCACAATTATATTGGATAAGAATGAGTAGAATGGGCTAGAGTTCATTGAAATGGAAAACAAATGTGGGAATTCCGAGAAATTGTTTTTAAGAGCCACCCTCTATATGTAGTGGTATGAGGTAGCTTAAAATTTCTGAGAGAAAAAAAAAGTGTCATCTTTTCAGCTATTCATATTTCTCATTTACCAAGGCATATTAGCACTGATGTCAAGTTAGAGGAGAGATAGACATTAAGGCATATTAGCACAATGCTTGAGTTAGAGGAGGGATAGGCATTAAGTTGGGTCAAGTTATAAGGACCCCAGGCACATAAAACCCTTCAAACCACATAGTTTCTCAACCAGTTCTGTTTGGGAGACTCCTAATCAATCTGCAAATAAAATGCAAAATATACATTCCTGAAGAAAACATGTTTCCTGAAGGCATGTATTAAAAACAAGAAGGGTTATGGAATAAATAGATTATATCAGACCACTCAAACCTATATAATTTGGTTAGAGAGCAAAAATAATAACCGTGTTAGCATACTAGCACAGTTAAAAAATAGCTTCTAATAAATAAGGAAGTATTTCAGTCAATATAGGATTTAACTTTCAAGAAAATTTGAAACCATCTTGATGGAAGAAGATGTAAGGATCTACTGAGGCTGCAAAGCTACAGAGACAAGAGCAAGATGCACAATCTAGAAATACCACTAACAGAAGAGACAAAGTGTATGTCCACATCAAGTCAGGAAAATGGTCATCAGATCAAGTATCATCATGTACAGAACTATAGAACTCTGCAGCTTGCTATGTTCACCTGTTTTACTATAGTTTGCTTCTGTTATTTCTCGTGCAAAATATTAATGAGTTGGAAAAAATATGTATGAACTAACAAATTCACATTATACTAACATCATTCCTGAATTAATCAGTTGTGTATCAGCTAACCCAATATGTTTGCGTTTGTTAGGAGAGTAAGGAAAAGGGGGGAGAGTATTGAATTTGAGTATCAAGTTCAAAGCCATAAAACAGAAGAGGCACTGGTGGCCTTTGGGCTGGTCTGAGTCTCAATCCACTTCTAAATCCACAAAACGCTTGGAGATCTAAAATGTAGGACTCTGAAATTCTCTGTAGATGTAAACAGCTATTTGGGAAACCCTAATCTACTGACTCCTTAATGGGATTTAAAGATGAAATATATTTTAAATCATCCTGTGGACTGATGAGAAAATTTTAACCTAATTCATCAGTAAGCTATGTATCATCCTAAGTACAAAATTACCATGTTCTCTGAAACTGGACTTGACTTTTAACATACAGTTGTTAGAGTTAAAAATGTTTCTTTATAATTCTTATAATCATAATCACAATGCTTTAAGGAGAAGATATATTTACATTGTGATACACTTCATTAATCCTATAAAGGAAAAATGTATCATCATGAATAAGCCTTTTTACTTTTCTCCAATCTAGGCTGATCAGACCAACCTGGAGTATTTCAAAGAATTTCATTCTGTTCTTAGCATAGTAATATTGACCGACAAGAGTGTACTCAGATGAGAATAACCAGGAAGGTAGAAGCCCTGAAAGTGTGTCATAAGAGGAACAATCAAGAAATCTGGGCATATTCTTCTTGGAAAAAGACCTGTTTAAAAAAACCTGATATTTTAAAGGGCCATTATGCAACAGTGAGAAGTAGACCTTTCAGTTGGTACTGAGAAGGCAGAACTAAGTAATGAACGGAACGAGTGGTAACAAGGACTTATTCGTGATTAGAAATGTCTGATATCAAAGCATCTAGTTGCACAGAATTGATTTAACACTGAAAGTATACAAGTTGAAAAATCAATGGCTCAGGGATGCTGCAAAATGCATTTCAAGATTGAGTGAAAACTGAACTAGACGATCTTTTTCAACCACATTCTTTGATGTTGTAAACCTTTACTCCTAACCATTTGGGAGTGACATACATACTGTGATGATCCTTCCCCAAGCTCATTTGGTTACATGAATGTTTCTGAAATTTGGCTGTACATCATAATCAGAAGCTTTTGAAAAGTGCAAATACATGTTCCATTTCAAGCCCTTTGAATAGCATTTCTGGAGAAGTGGGGCCAGAAAGCTGTATTTTCAAAGGCAACAGGCAATTGTGCTGAATCCAGATCACTGTTTGAAGCACAGGGCTCCTAAGGTCTAGGCAATGGAGTCCTTCCTTTTACTGGTTGGTTAGGTTTTCAAAATTGTGCTTTTTAGTGACTAACGTGCCACTTTAACTCAACAGCCAATTCTATTATGGGGAGATATATTCATCAAAGGACAGCTAAGCAGTAGTACTCCTACTACTAATAATAATAGCAGTAATTGCTTATAAAACAGGCACTGTGCTTAGTCGGCACTTCGTATGCATGATCTAATTTTACTAGTACGAGCCTGTTAGGTCAACTTCTAAATACGGTTTTTGTTACTTTGCTGAAGGATGTAGCGCTGAGACACTTTGTTCTCTAAAATCATAGGCTCAGAAACTTAGCTGTTTAAAATCAGATCAGTTACAATGGAGCAGTCCACTCTTGTCTGGAAGATTTGAGTCACTGTGACACTGAGAAGCAGCCTTAATTTTCAACCCAGGTGCAAAACTTCAGATAAGAGCTTTTCGGACACAACGTTCAACATTTACCTTAACTTTTCCAAAGAAACAGAATCCAGAGTTCCCCCACTCAAATCCAAGCTTCATATTAATTATTTTACACTATAGCCTTGCTCTTTTTAGCATAAATTCTACTTTAATTATTAAATATTGTCTAAACTCTAATCTTTCCCAAGACTTATTTTTAACCATGCATCTTCCTTTGCTTACTGAAATGTTCCATGTTTCCTCAGATGTGCAATCTTTCGTGATGCAATAAGTTAATAAGCCCAACTTTATTGGGTTGTATGCACATCCTTGGTATTATTTATCAGATGGGCTTCATCAGTAACTACTGTAGTCCTTAATTTACTACAGAAATGGTAAAATAACATTCAGAAAATAACTTACTCAGGATCACATGGTAAGTGACAGAACTGGGATTCCAACCCAGGTCCAATTAATTTCAAACTCTTCATGCTCTTAATACAAAGTGCATAAAGTCCTAGAATGTCAGAGCTCAAAAGGTAATGAAGGCATGCCATCCTGGTAACTTTAAACAAAGAATTAAGACTGGAATCTAAGTATCCTAACCTCCCAACCCTCATCACATAGGTAGTTTTGTTTTTACTCATTTGCCAGTCAGGAACTTTTCAGGCTTTCCTGTTTGTCTGCGACTTCTATGGACCCAGTATTTTCACGGGGCTTTTGGGACAGTAGGAGCCTTCTCTAAGACTCAAATGCTTGTAACTTGAGGCGGTACCCAGAATTCCTGGTATTTCCTGATTATCCCCTGACAGGTAAGAGTATAACCAAATCAAACTAATGCGTTTCAAAGTGTCCACAGGTGCTGAAACCCAATGCATCAACCTCCTAGATATAGCTAATAGACTAAATTCCCAAAATAAGTGAACTGTGTGAAATTATCATCTTTTTCCTTCCTTTTCCACCCAATCCCCAAATCAGAGTACAATGGCTGACTGCCTATTCTGCCTAAGTCTCTGGTCAACCCTGAGTTATCATTATCCAAGGATAGTTACCCCGAGTCCTGCCATTCTGAAGCTCTGTAAGGCAACGACAGCCATCAAAATTCAAAAATAGTCACTAATTAGTGAACCCCTTCAAATCTCACTACAATATCTCTCACTGCCTTACAGTAGCATCTATCCTGAGTCACTGATTTTGGGATGTTGCATCTATCTAATGCTATTAAATACAAATACGATAAATAGTCAAAATCATACAAAAAAATACATGCTTTCATGAAACTGACGGAAGCGCTAAAAGGCAACTGCTCTGTTTAAATGCAAAGGGATTATTAAAGAGCAACTGGCAGATTTATATCATTTAACAATTGAAGAGAGAAATTTTAGGCTCTTCAAAAGATGATGATTTCAATATCAAAGGAATAAGAAGCGCCCTGGAAAAAAAAAATGGAAGTTCTTGAAGAGTTTTGCAAAACCAAATCTCTTTTATAATTGTACTGTGAAACCAAATGAGATTGTTTTAAATCACATCAACACACACACACACACACACACACACACACACACACACACTTTAACATTTCATGTATTCTTTGCCCATGCTGAGTTAATGTATACTTGTAAACACATCCTCTCAACTCTATGGTTATTTATTTTGTGTTCATCTTCATTGTTTTCAAGATGAAATTTCAAATACAACTTTTCTTCACTTCTAAGAAATTTTAGTACTCATTTAAAGTGGATTAATTTTAAATTTCTGTTTCCCGGTAGTGATAGTCTCTGAATGGTAAGAACTTTTGAACCCCTTCCTTGGTTAGAAACATGTTTTGTTTTGAGAGATTCTCACTCTCATTTCTCTAGCAGAACTGAACTTGTCCTTGTCTTTTCCTTCCCCTTCCTCCTTTCTTCTGTTGAGTTTCCTTAATGTTGTCCATACACATTAGCCTTCACTTAGTTCTACCTTCTGTGAGTGGGCTTCCTTGGCCCCTTCTACTCAAAGTATTGTCTGTAGACCAGCACTTCTCTATCACCTGGGAGCTTGTTAAAAATGCAGAATCTCAGGCCCTGCCCCCTACTTTTGAAGCAACATCCACATTTTAATAAAATCCCCAAATGATTCATATGTACCTTAATGTTTAAGAAGCACTATTCTAGAAGATTCCCAAGCACATTTTCTGCAATTTTGTGAAATTTAGAGGACAGTCTTGTCTCTGCATCTAAATTCACAAAGCTCTTTATCAAGTGCCCCTTCCTCTATCTTTCCACTAATTCTTATGGGGACACCAAAATATCCTTCTCTCCCAGCTGTCATTTTCCTTCTCACCCCTCTCCTCGATATTTATTGCATCTTTTCTGAGTGATCTCCCTCTAAATATTAAAGAGGCCTGGCATCATTCCACTTTCTGCAATTCTTCAAAGGCTAGTTGTAGTACGATCTGACCTCCTTGGAGAACCACAATCATCTGCTGGTTCTTGCTCCCTCCCCCAATCCCATCTTCTCCCTCTTCCACCCCATCATGTACTCTACACTGCCCCACTCCAAACTAGAGTTCCCTAAATGATATGTGACTTTAGTGGTACATTTTCACATTCTCTCCCCAGAGCAGAATGGCCTTTCCTTCCTGATCTATGTGAGAAATTCTACTGAGTCCACCTAACCCTATTTTCCCCTGAAGCCTTTTCTATCCCACCCGGAATTCTATCCCACAACAGAATTAATAGCTAACCTGCTTTGTGTTCCATTGCATTTTGTACATACTATACATCACACTATATTGAAATAATGTTTATAGATACATTTCTCCCTTGTTCTTATCAGTACCCAACCAGAACATGAGATCTTGAATGAGAGTTAATTCTATTAATCTTTCATCTCTAGCATTTAGTGTCTAACATGTAGAGGATGATCAATGAATCCCTGTTGGATGCATTAATGATTCACAATGAAACAAACCCTGCTCCTGAAATAATTTTAAATATAAGTTTATAGGAAACTTTGACTAACTTGTGTATGTTTTTGATAGGTACTAATAAATATATTATTAAAGGCAAAAATATATAGGAGAAAAAACTTAGTTTTAATCACTGATGTATATATTCATCACTCTTGGAAGAAAAATTAATGAGGTTCAGATGGATGATGTACCACCATTCTTGAATAAAGTTAGGAGTTGTTCCCAGTTTTAAACTCAGTAACTTCTTAAAAACCATATGGACTGTAATCAGAGGTCGATTATAGCCTAAGCATGCCTAAGCTATAGCCTAAGCTTGAATGTTACAGGAAATTTTATTTAATTTTGTTTCAAAAACTTCTGAAGGTGTACAGAGGTAAAACATAAAACTTCATATGTGAAGTACAAAATATTAGAATTAACCAAGCTTAAGTTGCAGACCTACAACCTAAGCAATAGTTAAAAATTGACAACACATCCGGGTGCCTGGGTAGGTCAGTCAGGTAAGCGTCGAACTCGATTTCGGCTCAGGTCAGGATCTCACAGTGGTAATATTGAGCTCCATATTGAGCTCCACAATGGGCTGTTCACTGAACGTGAAGTATGCTTAAGATGTTCTCTCTCCTTCTCCCTCTAACTCTCCATCCCTCCAGCACTCCCTTTTTCTCTTTCTTAAAAAAAAAAAAAAAAAAAAAAAAAGGAACACCTCAGTATCTCCTAGGGAGCTTTTGCAAACCATACTCAGATCCTACTTCAGTGCAGGACACCTAGAAAGGCTCAATCAAGTTCAATGAAAGTGAAAGAGAAAAATAGCACAAGAAAAAAGAAAAAAAAAAGGAAAGGGGTAAGAAAGAAAAGAGGACAGGTGGAGGGGGAGAAAAGAAGGGCACAGAAAGAGAGAAAATGCATTACAAAGACAATCTACTTCCAATAATGGCAAATATTCAACATTTCCTCAAGTCAGGTCTCTGCAGAAAGCTATGCAGATACATAACAAGAAGACTCTACCCTAGAATTAAATTTTTAGCTGTATACTTTACCACTCAGATTATGTGTAAGTATTAGAATTCAAACTACTCCTTGTTGATGTGTGCATAAAATTTTGAATACTATATTCTTGATGATGCAAGGTCCTTCAGAAGCTCTGATATTTCTTTTTGTCTCCCTTCTCAAGAAAAATGCTGTTTTCATAATAACATCCATTTTCTCTTCATAGTCTCTTTACACTCAGTAACCCTATATTATAGTTTGGGTAAATATCATGATTTTATTTTATTAATCCAAAGAGAGGTCAAAATGTATTATAATACTATGACAAAAGATACATACTGACAAAGGGAGGGCTAAAGTACATAAATCTCTACTATTTGAAGCACAGAACCAAATTCCTTGCGGCTTAAATTTTATATTATTAAAAGACGTATAATAAATTATAGTCCATTTCCCTGAGGGAATAAAAAATTAAGAAATTAAGAACTAGACTTTTAAAATTAGCTCAAGCACTATTTTTTTCCAATGAAGTTTTTCCTGACCATTGTATCACATGGTACTAACCCTTTCCTTCTTTTTACTGCACCACATGTTCATACTTACATGACTGGAGCTATTCAGCTCAAATGTGCATAACTGTTTATGTACTATTATAGTCCCAGATTGATAATTTACTCAAAAGATGAGGCTATATCATACTCATCTTTCATTTTTCAGTGTAGTCCAGTTCTTGGCCCAAAGAATGAACTTAATAAACATTTAATGTATCCAAACCTTTAAGAGTCAATGAAAGTAATAACCTACTGCTGCTTATGTTTTTCTAATGACAGAAAATAATACATAATTAAACTGGAAAACGTGCAGAGTATTACAAAGCTGAAAAAATCCATTCACTTTCAGTAACAAGAGATAACCTTTGTCAACACTGTTTTCCTTTTCTTATCTATTGTGAAGTTCATATTTTATATGTGTCACTTAGGCACTTTTAGATGAGTGTTTACAAAGGGAGCTATTTCTTTTTTTTTTTTTAATTTTTTTTTCAACGTTTTTTATTTATTTTTGGGACAGAGAGAGACAGAGCATGAACGGGGGAGGGGCAGAGAGAGAGGGAGACACAGAATCGGAAACAGGCTCCAGGCTCGGAGCCATCAGCCCAGAGCCTGACGCGGGGCTCGAACTCACGGACCGCGAGATCGTGACCTGGCTGAAGTCGGACGCTTAACCGACTGCGCCACCCAGGCGCCCCAAAAGGGAGCTATTTCTAAGTTACTATTTATGCCTCCTCCTAAAACCGTTTTTAAGGCCAATAGTTCTTAATTGCATCGAGACAAAAAAAGGACAAGGCAATGAGGTAATAATGAGTTTGTACAGCTTTCATCTATGTGGTGATTGTTTCAGTGACCTGCCCTCTTCTGTTTTTCTGACCCCCTTTTATATAACTGTGTAACTCTCACACCTTCAATGACAAAGCACGCCTGACTTGTTTCAAGTCCAGATCTTTAGACATTTATGTTTATGTTTGTCTGCCCAGAGATATCAAATCACAGAACAACCTTGACCACACATACTGATGAGGGGGCAATGCTGACAAATAGTATGGCTAATGCTGCTACATGAGAATTAGCTCTGCAGAACTCCTGCTATTGATGAATTTGACGTGAATTTGTTAAAAACCAGGCTACACACATAATCTTTCATACTTTGATGTTTGGGGTTATTTACCACCACCAGATTTTTGGTTCCTACCAAACGTACATTTCAAATTTCACAGCAGAGATAAGCTTTATCAACTTATGACAACTTTTCAGAAAATTGCACATTTAAGGACCGAATTTCATTCTTTCATGCTACCCCTGAAATCAGTCTTCTTTCTGATAACCAGGCATTTTTCTAACCTTTTTGAGATTTCTCTACCTGGACTATTTCTTCCAGAAAAGGTTTTGGCAATAATTTAACATTTCAGTCTGCCCTGGTGATTTAAGTAAAATTTAAAAAAACCCTGAAAACAGATTCCAGTGAAAATGAGCAGAGGCTGAACTTACCTGACAGTCAGCGTCTTCAAAAATAAACTCCACAAGTGGAGATGTGTTATTTTCCATTTTTGTGCTCAGCTTTAAGGATTCATTTACCAAGAGAATGTCACTGACTAAACTGTAATGCTTCCCCCAAATAATACCAATTCTTTTTTTTTTTAAGAGACAGAATTGCAATCAGCCTTTGCTACAATACAGTGTGTTTGTGTGTGTGCACAACAGTCAAGATCATACTTAGAATGTGACTGTTGGGGTTCAAATAATGGCCTTGCCATTTACTAGCTGTGTGACCTCAGCTAGCTTAACTTACCAATGCCTCAGTTCCTCATCTGGTTTCAGTAAAAATACACATTAAACAAGTTCATATAAGTCAAGTTCTTAGAACAGTGCCATCAGGCAGGCTTACATAGGCGGCTCAAGGCTGCCTATAGGATGGGTACGTTTTAGACCCTTCCTAGAATACCATTAGCAGTCACTCTCTATGAACCAACCACATTATAATCAAGAGTATTTTGCATTTTTAAAACTCTTAAAGACAAGCCTTTATATCGGTAGTTCACCACAAAGTTTGATGATCTTCACCATTTTATCACTAACAATTTCTATCTTTCTTCCACAAAGATGGAGAAAAGATAAACATCTTTTGCAGTGGAATAATGATGATTAACATAGATTGGAAGCTCTTGGTTTACCAGGTCCTATAAGTGCTTTATATGTAGAAGTTTATTTCATCCTTACAAATGCCTAAGAAATCAGGTTTTCTTATTGTCACCAATTTACACACAGGGAAACCAAGACTCAGAGATCACAGAGCCAGTAGTAACAGAGCAGAGACTGAGCTGTCTGTGTGACTACAGAGACAGAAGCTGAATTCTTAAGAATGGCACTTAATTATGGAAGGGACTGCATGGGAAATTCAGTTTAATACCCTCATTTCCCAGGTGAAGAATCTACAGCAAGACAGTGACTAAGCTCGTGTAAAATCAGTCTGGGGGACTTAGTCCGAGGGCCTCTCTGTCACACCACTCTGCATCCTTCTTTCGTCTAGTCTAATCCTGGATTTGTATTTCCCCACTTCTTCAATGTTGAGTAGAAAGTCAGGGGGGAAAAAAAACACATTTGCCCTGAACATATTCCTCCCCCACACATCCATTTTTTTTCTCCTTTGAAGTAGCAACAACAGCTGCCAACCACGATCCCCCGGGCTTATAGAGCATCAGTCGGCTTCACAGATGAAGGCAAAGATGAAAAGACAGAAATCCCTCCTTTAAAGAACTTTGCTAATGTTTTTCACTCTAAATTCATTCTTTCATTAGTGAACACTTTTAAGACAACTCTGAAAGCTCAAGGCAAGAGTAGCAAAACACTGAATTTTAGGAGCTACAGGTGGTCCCTAACTGATTGCCAAGGGCCAGATGAAGGGGAGTTAGGTGAATGGACACTCAGGTCTCCATCTTCTGTAACTCATTTTATTTAAACACATCCTTTCCAAACTTACAATCTCTTCCACCTTCCCTAGGTTATTAAAGACAAACTTCATTAGCGAAAGGCAAGAGGAAAAGAAGACCACTTCCACATTTATTTAGGGTTCCAGTGATTTGAGCCCTTTAGCAAGAGGAGACCTAACAGGAGTTAGAGACTCTATTTCTTGGCTTAGACCCAAAGTGTGTGCATTCTAAATCTGAAATTGGGAAAGAAAAAGCATTCCTAACTATAAGCATAAAGTTTCAGTATTTTACAAAATTATTTTAGTCACATAGACATCCATCACTCACATAAAAACACATGCAAAATCTGTGTATTACACAGATTTGTTTTGCAATAAAATAGGCTCTATTTTAACTTCACACTGAAAATGATCTTTTAAAACCAAGGGCAAGTCAGGAAGAAAACAGTAACATTTTCATTTAGTCATTCATTTAATAAATACTTATTGAGAACCTACCACATTCTGTACTGTCCTAAGCACTGAGAATGCCCCAGTGCATTCTCGAATCTTCATTTCTAGTGGAGAAGACAAATAATAAAGAAGATGAATATAAATAAAATATATTGGGAATCTAACTTGTAGTAAGTTCTAACAAGGAAAAAAAAATAATCAAAAGACATTAGAAGTAACCAGATAAAAAGAACAGAAACTTGAGATGGCGTGATCAGCAAAGACCTTATGAAAAGGTGATCTTTGAAATGAAACAAAAAGGGCTAGAGAGATTGGATTTCACCAGAGAAGAGCAAGTCCAAAGGTCTTGAGTTGGAGGATTATCTTGTATCTCAGAGAAAAACACCCAGAAGAGCAGAGTAGCTCCAGTAAAGTTAACAAAGGGAAGAGTTGTAGAAACAAAATCAGAGAGGTAAGAGGAAACCAGATTATGTACAACCTTACAGTTCAAGCTAAACATTTTGACTTTTACCATGAGCTAGATAGGAATCTATCAAAGAGTTTTAAGCAGAGGGATAACATAATCAGACATATTTTAATAGAATCACTCTGGTTCGGGGAGTTAAAAATGGACTGATGTAGTACAAGGTCAATAACCAGTGGCTTCTATAATCAACTAAATGAGAGATAATGGGGACTTGGAGCAGTATGGTGGCAGTGAGCATGGTGTAAAATGCTGGATATATTTTGAAAGTAGAGCCTAGAAGATTTGTTGATGGAACTGGTAAGAGATGTAGGGGAAAAAAAATAAGGTTAAGTTTGAAACCTTTCTGGTCTGACCAACTGAACCACAGAGTTCAAATGGGAAGACTATAGGAATATCAGCATGCAACTGCTTTGTTTTGCTGTTTTGCTTTGTTTTTTGGGTTTTTTGGCTTTTTTTTTTTTTGGCTTTGTTTTGTTTGCTGGAGATGGGGAAGGAGCTCATTTTTTAACATGTTCAATTTAAGATGTCTATTAAACATCCCGGTGGAGATGTCAAGTAGATAATTGGATATACAGGTCTGAATTGATAGAAGAGGTATGCTAGGAAGAAATGAATTTGGGAGTCATTAGCATATAGATGAGGAAGAATCAACAAAGAGATTGAGAAAGATAGGTCAGAGAGTAGGAGGAAAACTAGGCGAGTGTGGTATCCTTGAAGCCAAGTGAAGAAATTACTTCAAGGAAGAGAAAGTACGAGTCTAATGAATGCTGCTCATCAGTCAAGAAAGTTGAGGTCTAAGACTTGACGGCTAGATGTGGGATCATTTAGCAATATGGGATTATTGGTAGCCTTGATAAAAGTAGTATCAGTGGAATGCAGAAGTACAGACAAAAATTTGATTAAAATGAAAGAAATTGAATGGTGATTATAGACAACTCTTTCAAGGGGTATGCTGGTAAAGATGTGAGAAACAGGAATAAATGGATAGAAGTAGGATCAAGAAAGTACTGTTTGTACATAAAATAAGGGATATAAGGAAGTGGTCCATTAAAGAGGGAAGACTTCCTGATGTCAGAAAGAATTAAGAAAGCTGTCTTTGAGTAGGCCAGATGAATGTGATCTAGGGCAGTCTACTCAAAGGGTAGTCCAAAAATGGCAGCATGAGCATCAACCGGTAGACCATTAGAAATGCAAATTATTTGGTCCTATGCTAGAGCCAAATAAGTAAGTATCTCAGAGAAAAACACCCAGGGTCTCAGGTGGGACCTAAGGACCTGTCTTCACAAGCTTTCCAGGTTATTCTCACACGTGACAGTATGAAAGGTATTATCCAGTGCAAAGGGGAGGGATCAATCTTACCTAGGAACACGGACAATTTATCTCTAACAGGAGGAAAGGTGGTGTATGTGGGCATAGGTGAGGTAGCTAAGCAGATATGGTAGTGGGACCTTATGGAAATTCTAATTACTCTGACTTCTCCATGAAGGAGGAAGCAAGATTATTGGTCCCTTTTTTCCTGCTTTGAGTTGGACTATTAGTTCCAGAGACACAGGGTGACTTTGTGTTGCATAGCAGAGTTGTATTAATCTCCTCATACACTCCAAGTCCAAATCAGCTAATCCTTGCAAAGATATGCTTCCCACCTTTTCAGGGCCTGATGTTCCTTAAACTGATCCACACTTTCTGCCCCTGCCTCAATCATGCCGTTTCTCACCAAAAATAAGGTTGCCATTTACAGAGCATCTGCCATGCTACAGGCACTTTCAAATATATTCTCTCCTTTAGTCTTTCAATATATTCTCATTCTCTCATTCAGTCCTTCCACATAGGTTCATTTATCCATTGTTTTACACATGAGAAGGTGTAGACTCATAAATGAAACTGTTTACTTACCTAAACACTTACATACCATGACATCCGGGGTATATACATCACCAAAGTGATTTCAACACAAGCACTCTATTTTCCTCAATTTTATGCCACTCTTCCTACTTTTCCTACTTAGGTTGCTAACAGGAATCCATTTTGTTTTTTCCAGAGGTCACTTTGGTTTAAGTGTTCTTTTAACCAACCAATGCATCTTTCAGTATTCTACTCAATTGTTACTCTCTCTTCCCCTCCCTCACCTCCCCTTGCCATTTCCCTTCTCTTTTCCCCTTCCTCCTCCTCCTTCATCAATTTCTTTACTCACTACTGTATCTTTACAACTGCATCTAATATGTCATTTTCCTCTCTTAAACCATCCACAAAGTTTAAATATTTTAAACTACAAAAATAAAGTACAAGTAGTCTATTGTTTCTTAAAGTTTCTACTGTTAAACATGTAATATCAGCCACTTTCTCATTTTGCCTAAAGTCAAACTTTTTGGTTTTCTATCATGTTTTATGTGGCCATCAGGTCTTTTCACGTGTTTACTTTTTCAGGTCTGCCTAAGCTGGGTTCCCCAAAAACCCACACACAACCACCAAATAGCCCCCAAAGTAGAAAGCGTGTTGAGCATTAAAGCACTGTTAAACATTTGTGCTCCAAATCAAGGAAAAAAATTCTAATGACAGAATATGCCAATATTATTTAAGCTTACCTATAAATCTTCCTTGGTCAATATTTGCTTTTTAATTATTATATAAGTTTATCATGAAATATCCTCTAGGTAATAAAAAGACAGGGTAACATAAAAAATCTAATGAATAAATATATTAATCAATATTTAGCAGCAGTCCATGAGCAGTAATGCACTGTTGTAGGTTTTATCATTATTGACCTACACTGAAACTCTGAAAGGAAAGTAGGTGTGTAGTCAGGTCACATTTTCTGTTAGGTTACTAAATTTAGAAATATCTTCACCATTTACTAGTGACAGAACTTTTTTTTTTATTACTTTTCAAGAAAAGTATATAGGATATCATATATAGGTAATTAAATCTAGACATTAAATGTCTAAATAAAATTGTTGGTAGTTTAGGACAACGTGTTCCTAAATTAACCATTTTTATCATCTACATAGGACACGTTATTTTTACTAGGCCCTTGTGGTCTAGTGAAATTAACTCTTTTCTGAACTCCATGTGTAGGTATATTACCAACCAGGGATTCTCTCTACCATAGGCAACTCATATCCAGTATGTGACAATGAACTCTACCTTCTCCCCAAGTCATACTTCTGCTGTATTTCTTTTTTACATTTATTTGAGAGACAGAGAGAGAGCACAAGCGCAGGAGGGACAGAGAGAAAGGGTGACACAGGATCTGAAGCAGGCTCCAGGCTCTGAGCTGTCAGCACAGAGCCCGACTTGACGCTCAAACTCACAAACCTTGAGATCATGACCTGAGCCAAGGACGCTTAACAGACTGAGCCGCCCAGGCACCCCTACTTGTATTTCTTATCCTGCTGAAGAGTATTCACCGCCTAAACCCCAATTCTGAATGAAATTCCTCCAGGTAAATTCCTCTCCCTCTTCCATCTATTCAATCTCTAAGTGGTGTCAATTCTACCTTGAATCTTTACAAAATCCATCCTTTTGAACTCCACTAAATTTCTTATTCCAGGACCTCATCCTCTTGCCTAAAATATGAGAATATGCCCCTAAGTGACCTTCCTGTCTCTGATATGCTTTGCTGTTCCTGCAACACCCATTTGTCGATCGTGCATCATAAAAATGTCAAAGCAATAATAATTTGAGATGGAAATCTCAATGACTAATGACGTCACTGCTTTGCTTAAAATTCTTGAAGTACAGAGAAGATAACTCACAAACATCTTTGGACGACCCTGAAGGTCTGGGAGCTGGTCACTGCTAACATTTCCAGACTCACTCTTGCTACTTGTTCCATCACCCCTTTCACACTATTCTTATGGAACTTCTGTAACTGCGGAGTCTCTTTCCCTTAAAATAGGTTATGACATGGAAAAATCACTTCCCCCATCTGCAAACTAGAACTCAACTTCCAAAATGGAAATTATAATGATAATCACTTGACTAGATTATGAGAGCATAGCAAACTATTTAGTTCTTTACAAAGAGTAGCTATTTTTATTTCCCACAACTAATAATCACTGTAACTTAAGCATTTTTATTTCAATGTGTGCCATTTAAACCTGTTCTAAAAACAACACATTATAGATTTGATGTTGTCGATAAACACCATTGAATCATAAATTTTCACTATTGTTCTGTTTCCATTCCTTAATTACTTGCATCTATGGGGAATTACAAGAAGCATTCCATTTGTTTTGTGTTTTCTTTATTCCTTTTTGAAAAAAAAATGTTTGAGAGAGAGCGCACGCGTGCACTGGTGTGCAAACAGGGAAGAACCAGAGAGAGAGGGAGAGAGAGAGTCCCGAGCAGGCTCCACTCTGTCAGCGCCTGACACAGGGCACAATCTCATGAACTGTGAGATAATGACCTGAGCAGCAATCAAGAGTCAAATGCTTAACCAACTGAGGTACCCAGGTTCCCCTCTTCCTTTCTTAAAAATTTGCAAATAAGAGCACTGGTTCCCCCATTATTCAATCCTATATTCTTCTAAAGATGCTATTATTTTGTTGACTCATAGTTCATTAATAACTGTAATTATCATCTGCTATGTTGCATCTTAAGTTACCCAGCAATCGCATATATTAGTTTTCAATTTTGGAAATTAAGCTCTTGAAAAGACACTTCCTCTCCTAAATCAGGTAGGGTTCCAGGTCTATTTTTCTAATAATTACATTTGTAAGTCCACTTTGCTTTTTGTTATTGCCACATTCTAATACTAATGTAAAATTTCAGTCCTCTGTATGAATACCCTATTCAAGGCTTAGTGTAATATATAAACTAATTTACTTTTATCCTTGTTGATTTCTCATATGATAGGATTTTTGAACGACACAAGTAACTAATATTTGGTTTTCTAGGCCTGTGGTTAAAAAAATATGAGTCAACTAATATCATTTGGATATATTTTGAAGGAAAAAAAAGAGCCTAGATTCCTAGTAATAGAAGCAAGGAAGATTTGAAAAGTGTCTCAGTATTCATCTTAGTTTAAAGCTCTTTTTGAGAATAAAGGGCATACACACCTGTGTAAATATGTATCTCTTTCAATTTTATTAGACATTTTCTTTATTTCTCCTGCCAAAACTGCTTATGAAAAATATATATCTTTGGCTGAGAATTCCAGCTACAAACAATTCCAGAATTCTCCTAAGGAATCAAAATAATATGTTTCCTTCTTATAACAGGTTCCTTTTCATTTAATTTTCATTCATTTTTCCCTTCATGCCTCTCTCTACATTTTTTATTTTAAAACACATACAAGACGAAGGCCTCTGATTTATTCCATTCAGGACCTGGGATTTATATATGGGCAATTCGTAGTATTTGTAAAATAATAATAATAATAATAATAATAATAATAATAATAATAAAACTACCCCTAAGGCCCAAATTTAATATACACATTTGCCAATGGAACTCTAATAAACAGATCATTGAATTTTAAAGCTGGAATGGGCCTTGGAGAGCACGGAGTCCAAACTCAAAAACTGTAAGCCAAAGAATCTAAGTCACTGGCCAGTCACTCAACTAACCAGAGGAGAATAGGACTAGACCCGCAGACTCTGAATCCATGTTCGGTGATCTTTTTTAATAAGTCACATGTTCTCTCATGACACAGACTTCTGGTATCTTTCATTCCTCATAAGGTAAAAATAGAGTTAACTGGGTTTGTCCTGTGTCTGAGCAACTAGGAAGCACTCATTCTTAAAAGCAAAACTGGGAACATCTGAAATTTCCCTAACAGAAGCTTTCCTCTAAGTCTGCAATTTCTGTCTATTCACAAGTAAGCTGCCTAGGGTAATGTTCTCTATAGGCAGTAGCTATTAATCTTTGACTTTTTTTTTTTAATTAAGAGGCAACAAAGCTAATTTTAGGTTACTGCTAAAAACAAAACCAAAAAAAAAAACAAAAAACAAAAAAAAACAAAACCTCTTACTCTCAATAACTGATCATCTTGGAAATTGCAGACTTTGTTTTCATGCTCTGCCTAAAAGTACTCTGTCTATGCTGGGAGAAATCTGTAGATACCAAGTTTGATATTTGAAATGTGCACTTTGGCAGACCTCCATCTAAAGGTGTATTTTTTATGAAGGATAAAGAGCAGCTGATTATACTCACAAAAACCCCAGAGGAAACAGACTCTGTTGATGGTAACTGCCTACAGTGGAGCAGGAAGAGCTCAAGTTTCCCTCTCCCTCCAACCTTTGCTCTGATAATTACCAACCAAGCCCTACGACAATATTTCATTTGATGAACCAGCAAAGTGCCCGGAAAGAAAGGAAAAGGAAGCGCAGGGCACTTCCCACGAGGGTGGGGGAAAGAGGTTCTGTGAGCTTTCCCTACTGATTAGAGCTGGGAAAGTTGATCTCTTTTCATGCTGTAGATGAGGCGTGCTGCAGTCACGCCTCCCGCTGCCAGCCCAGCACCGGGATCTTAATCAGTCACTATGAAAACTCATTAGCTCCACAGCAATGAGTCCTCCACTGCTGAAGCTTGGCGCTGTGCTTAGTACCATGGCAATGATCTCAAACTGGATGTCCCAAACTCTCCCATCCTTGGTAGGACTGAACACCACGAGGATGTCGACGCCAGATACCTTAGTAAGTCACTCCAGTGGGTTTGGCCATCTTGGGAAGTAAGTGCATTAAATCAGTGGGCTTGATTCTGTAAACTGCAAAGGCTGAGATTATGCTTCTCTATTTACAGGGCAGCTTCAATGATACAATATTTATGTGCTAACTTTAGTCATGGATATTTCTTTGTGAACACTTTAAAGTTACATCAAAAAAATAAATGGACTGTCTGAGAAATTAGCTGTGAAAGGAAATATTAGACTCATTAAATTCTCAAGAATGATAAGCTTTAATTTAACTATATTAATCTGAAGTTTGGAAGGATTCTTTAAGAAATATGTTTTGTTTTTTATTATTTTACTTCTTTTAATGTCTGTAAAATTCCCCTAATAGAATACATTCTATCTAATCTAATTTTACTATAGCAGTCTCTTTCCTTGGAATTCAATTCTTGTGACTGTTTGCAATGCCTTTAGTCTGAGAAATCAACTTCTTTTAAACACGAATAAAAAACCTCAGCAATTTAAAGCCTGCCAAAAAGACTTTAAGAGAGCTAAGAAACACAAGCAATATATAGCTCACTTGATAAGATCATCTCCCTTTATTTTTTTTTTTTTATAAAGACCTCCTACCATAAGTCTAGCTCCTATAGTCTTTGTTTACCTAAAATTAATGTCTTTTTAACCCTTCCCACAATATAACAAAGTCTTTTCTGGTAATTTGAACCATGGTTTATTTAGCAATACTCTAAAACCTTTCCAACAAAAGGTTTTTCAGACAGAAGTTACAAATTCAAACAGAAGGAATATCCTTGGAAAAAAATTTCCCTGCTATCAAATAAAGGATGCAGAAAATAGTATTTGGAGCTCTTTCTCTTTTTATTTTTATCTGTTTTTACTACTGGATTATTAGTACTAAAAACTCAGATACTAAAATAATGGTAACCCTACATTTTCAAGAGTTATTTGCAATTATTACTAATAACTAATCTATCAATGTGCAATTAACTGAGGAGAGTCAAATCAAATTAATTATATAATTTACTAGATTCACCCAGTGCTTAGGGTACCAGCAGAGCACATATGAGGCACACTTTGACCCAGAGCACATATGAGGCACACTTTGACCCACTTTTATGTTTACCTCCCTTAGGTCACTTATGTCACCTCAGCACCTCTATGGTTGAGTTTCCCCTCCTTATCTGTATGATGTATGTA